>NC_064638.1:855193707-856443707 GCF_023864345.2 Schistocerca serialis cubense
ATTTTTCAGGTCAAACAACGATTTTTTTTGCACTGAATACATAAAGACTCACTCTTTCTTTTATGTTTCTCGCGGGACTCGATTATCGTGTACCTATTTTTACCGTAATTTTACTTACTTTGTTTAAGATTAAGCCTATTATTATGCCACTAAGCTAACTTCTGACGTAAGTAAACACCAATTCCACACCTCCGCTGTCTAACAAATCAGAGTAAAATGACGACGGATCCACCTATGGGCTGTTGCTAAACCTCGTAAGCGATGTTGGGGGAAAGCAAGGAAATAGGATGGTTTTAACTTCTTAACTTATGCGTAAGCTGGCATGACAGTGTGCAAGTTGGGTGTTTCCACATGCAAGTTGTCTTACGGAATGATGGTGGGGGTATGCACGTGTAAGAAATTTATGCCTGAGGAAATCTGGCTTAAATAATTACATCACTCGAAGAACTGATAGCACGTGAAGAACCCTCTCAAGCTAATAAATAATGCACCTAGCCATCGACTAAACATGGGAGAAGTAGAGTTACATGACACACGGCTGTGGGACTTTAAACCACACGAAAGAAAACAGGGCAAACACTTCTAGAAAGGTCTTGTTGTTCGTAATAATATTATCTTACGCAATCGATCAGTGAACACAGCTGTCGATACAGGTTCGATAATAGCTACCAAAGATATGTTAAAGTTTTGAGGTTTATCTTTCGCGCATTCATTCTGCTGAAGGAAAAAAAAAAAGTTTGATGCAATTGATTGCCGAAATATGTGTTTATGTGAAGAATTAAGTGCTACCGCGGCAATAAAGTTATGTTGTGAGTTCAACGACAAGAAGACAACTGTACCTTTTGGGTATAATGATGTTGGACGTCGTTATAGCATTAGATAATCGATGCCGAAGTAGGCATACCTTACGCAAGTGGCCTTGTAATTTCATATTTTGCAATGGAAGTCAATTTCGGACCATGTGTAGGCCGAAGTACGGTTGAAGACTACAGGAACGAGTAAGTGCTGGGAAAATGTATTTGTTGAATCAAGCTACATCGTAACAGCGAGCGAAATATTTCACTTTTCACGGGTCGTAAAAGTCAAATATGTAAAGTGCTTTTTTTTTTTTCTAGTTGGTGGCAGAATTCATGAAATCTGCAAATAATTGTAGGTTTTGGGAAGTGCAGCATCACTAATGAATTCGTTCGTGGGAAAACTATCGACCATCTCTCGGAAGTATCCTCTTCTTCGTGGGATGGCTTCCTATGCTGTCATTTGGCCAGCATCATCATTGTGTCAGCAGACTATATCGGGCAAGGAACACTACGACTACATGCAGGTGCTTCGATATGGCTTGTTCGGAACTTTATTCGTGGCGCCTACCTTACATACTTGGATGAAACTGGCAGCAGAAATGTGGCCAAGCATGACTGTGAAATCTGCTCTTGCAAAGGTAGTTTTTTTTATTACCTCAGTATAAAACAGTCCCTTTTGTGCCATTGCATAACCAGTACTCACAACTAGGTACTAATGAAGTAGGTGTATTACATAGTTGGGGATTTTATGTGTGGATGTTTATGTTGAGGCCCATGTTGGTAAGAAATATATTATTCTAGTTAGATTAATTCAGTTGTTGGTACCATGTCATAAGACCTACTTCTGGTAGTTACTCTGAGGCCAAAACCTTGAACGTTTCAAAGTTTTATTCGGAAGTGCCTCAGATTTGGGTTAAAGTGTGGTATTATGGCCTGCCCCCACCCCTGAAGCCTTTTTTGTGATGCTCTGTTGCACAGCCTGAGGTCTAGGTTATACGAAAAGACGACAATTTGGTCACAAGTTGGCAAAGCCAGCAAATGTGAAAACAGAATATGTGGTTGTGGTGACAAATTGACTGATGCTGAAGCCTTATATATAAGTATGCCATCTACTGAAAAATACAAGAGTCCAATATGTAACTTGTGCCCAGACTTGCAACTAAACTAAACAATCACAATCTGCAAACATAAATTTTCAGAGGAATAAATTACCCCAATTATGTAAGTATAATTGTGATATTCTGTATTAAATGAGTAAATGCATTGTTGCCCCCCCTGAACTGGTATTAGCCTTTAAAATAATCGGGAATCAACTGCGTAAAATACATTGCCTTTATTATTTATTATTATTTCAAATCCCTGTACAAGCATTAGATTTTCCGCGATTACCCTAAATTGCTTAAGGCAAATGTTAGGACGGTCCTTTGAAAGAGCAAGTTTTACTTCATGCTTAAGCTATCTGAGCTTCCGATCTGTCTCTAATCATCTCATTGTTGACGGGAGGTTTGGCTTTTAGTGAAGTTTGAAAGGCAAGCTGAACTCCAGTTGTCAGACGAACTTGTAGGCCAGATGATAAAGTATTTGGAAAGGAGAAGGAAGTGCAGTGCTTAAATGTGCAAGAGGTTAGATACTGCAGCTTTGTGTCTGGGGCATGCTAGTTCCTAGCTGTCATTCCAGAAGAGTCTTTGGCATATTTGCCTGCTACAAGGTCAGTGAGGAGCAATTAGAGCATTTTTTATTACTTTTAAGAGTTACTAGGTTTACCTATAATCAAACCGTCTTAATTTCCACAACACAACTCAGAAAATTGTTGGTAGCTTGGTGCTGTGACAAATTAGTCTTCTAAAGAAAGTGTCAGTAATTGAGCCTTCAAGACAAAATTTTAATAGGCAGACACAAGTGAGTGGTTCATGATGTGGGTTCCTGTTGTCATGTCCTAGTTCATGAACCACGGGCAACATATGAGTGGCCAAGTAAGTGGGCCTGACAGTCGGGATACCAGTTACTTTGGAATAAGGCTGGGCATCTCGGACATAATCTGAGTCGTGGTCACCTTTGTGCTCAGACGGCAAAGACTACCAAATCCAACGGTTAGTTCCTCAATCGTTAAGGGGTAAAACTCAATGAGACTCGGGTCATGTAAGGCTAGCAACCTGCTTCCCTGGTACTTTAAATATGATGCTGGCAACAATCAGAGCAAAATGCCCTGGACCTTTGGAGGTGACGGAGTCCCACCTCTAATTGACAAAACAGGGACTCGTAAGATACGACTCGGCAAACGAATGGTAACGAGATGGGGGAGCTATTAATATCTATGGGGGCTACTCTGGGAAGAAGGTAGAGCTGGCAGAGGCTGCAAGTAAGATGGGGTTGGACATTCTGGCTGTTACTGACATTCGGGTAAGGGGTGAGAAAGAAGAGGAAGTGGGAGATTACAAGGTCTACCTGTCAGGAGTCAAAGTAGGAATAGCACAATGGGGTGTAGGGCTTTACATCAGGAAATAAATGGAACCCGCGTAGTTGCAATATTGCAATAAGGTATGTAGACGAACGACTGATGTGGATAGATTTGACAGTGTCTAGCAAGAAAATTAGGATAGTGTCAGTATATTCGCATTGTGAAGGGACAGATCAAGATAAGATGGATAGGTTTTATGACACACTCAGTGAGTTGTTAGAGTAAAGGACCAGGACAGTTTTCTGCTCTTGGGTGATTTTAACGCCAGGATTGGAAATCGAACAGAAGGGTATGAAAAGGTTATGGGTAAATTTGGAAAGGATATGGAGGCCAACAGGAACGGGAAACAACTCTTGGATTTCTGTGCCAGTATGGGCTTAGTAATCACAAACTCCTTTTTTAAACATAAGAACATTCACTGGTGTACTTGGGAAGGCAGGGGAACCAGATCTGTCATTGACTATATAACAACAGATCAGGAATTCAGGAAGGCTGTGAGGGACACATGTGTATTCAGGGGATTCTTCGATGACACTGATTTCTATTTAATCTGCAGTGAAATTGGTATTGTGAGGCCGAAAGTTCAGGTCAGGTCCATATGTAGGAGGATAAGAGTGGAGAATCTTCAGGATAAGGAAATCAGGCACAAGTACATAACAGTGATCTCAGAAAGGTACCAGTTAGTTGAATGTAGTCAATTACAGTCATTGGAAAAGGAATGGACAAGGTACAGTGACACAGTACTAGAAGTGGCTAAAGAATGTCTTGGAACAGTAATGTGTAAAGATAGGATGAAGCAAACAGCTTGGTGGAATGACACAGTCAAGCCAGCTTGTAAAAGGAAAGGCGGCGTATCATAAATGGCTACATACTAGAACTCAGGTAGACAGAGAAAGTTATATTGAAGAAAGAAACAAAGCCAAACAGTTAATTGCAGCATCCAAGAAGAAATCTTGGGAAAACTTTGGAAACAGGTTGGAGACTTTCGGTCAAGCTGCTGGAAAATCATTCTGGAGTGTAATTAGCAGTCTTCCAAAGGGAGATAAGAAGGAAATGACAAGTATTTTGGACAGGTCAGGAAAACTGCTGGTGAACCCTGTTGATGCCTTGGGCGAATGGAGGGAATATTTTGAAGAGTTGCTCAATGTAAGTGAAAATACGATCAGTAATGTTTCAGATTTCGATGTACAATGGGATAGGAATGATGATGGAAATAGGATCACATTTGAGGAAGTGGAAAATGGTCAATAGATTGCAGTGCAGTAAAGCGGCTGGGGTGGATGAAATTAAGTCGGAACTCATCAAATACAGTGGAATGTCAGGTCTTAAATGGCTACATAGGATAATTGAAATGGCGTGGGAGTCGGGACAGGTTCCATCAGACTGGACGAAAGTGGTAATCACACCAATCTTTAAACATGGAAACAGAAAAGATTGTAACAACTACAGAGGTATCTCTTTAATCAGCGTTGTGGGTAAAATTTTCTCAGATATTGTTGAAAGGAAAGTGTGAGTATTAGTTGGGGGAAAAACTGGATGAAAATCAGTGTGGGTTTAGGCCTCTTAGAGATTGTCAGGACCAGATAGCTAACGGCAAATAATGGAGAAGTGTTATGAGTGGAACAGGGAATTGTATCTATGCTTTATAGATCTAGAAAAGGCATATGACTGGACTCCTAGGAGGAAGTTATTGTCTGCTCTACAAGATTATGGAATAGGAGGCAAGCTTTTGCAAGCAATTAAAGGTCTTTACATAGATAGGCAGGCAGCAGTTAGAGTTGACGGTAAATTGAGTTCATGGTTCAGAGTAGGTTCAGGGGTAAGACAAGGCTGCAACATGTCTCCACTGTTGTTCATGTTATTTATGAATCATGTGTTGAAAACAATAGACTGACTGGGTGAGATTAAGATATGTGAACACAAAATAAACAGTCTCGCGTATGCGGATGACTTAGTTGTGATGGCAGATTCGATTGAAAGTTGCAAAGTAATATTTCAGAGCTAGATCAGAAATGTAAGGACTATGGTATGAAGATTAGCATCTCCAAAATGAAAGTAATGTCAGTGGGAAAGAGATATAAACAGATTGAGTGCCAAATAGGAGGAACAAAGTTAAAACAGGTGGACGGTTTCAAGTACTTAGGATGCATATTCTCACAGGATGGCAACACAGTGAAAGAACTGGAAGCGAGGTGTAGCAAAGCTAATGCAGTGAGTGCTGCGCTATGATCTACTGTCTTCTGCAAAAAGGAAGTCAGTACCAAGACTAAGTTACCTGTCCACCATTCAACCTTTCGACCAACTTTATTGTATGGGAGCGAAAGCTGGGTGGATTCAGGTTACCTTATCAATAAGGTTGAGGTTACGGATATGAAAGTAGCTAGGATGATTGCAGGTACTAGTAGATGGGAACAATGGCAGGAGGGTGTCCACAATGAGGAAATCAAAGAAAAACTTAAGATGTAGCAGTCAGGGTGAACAGGCTTAGATGGTGGGGTCATGTTACACGCATGGGAGAAGCAAAGGTTACCCAAGAGACTCATGGGTTCAGCAGTAGAGGGTAGGAGGAGCCGGGGAAGACCAAGGAGAAGGTACCTGGATTCGGTTAAGAATGATTTTGAAGTAATAGGCTTAATATCAGAAAAGGCGCCAATGTTAGCACTGAATAGGGGATCATGGAGGAATTTTATAAGGGCAACTATGCTCCAGACTGAACGCTGAAAGACATAATCAGTCTTAAATGATGATGGTGATCATGAGACACAAGTGATCACTTTTA
Source organism: Schistocerca serialis cubense (assembly GCF_023864345.2). Lineage (NCBI taxonomy): Eukaryota > Metazoa > Arthropoda > Insecta > Orthoptera > Acrididae > Schistocerca > Schistocerca serialis. The sequence continues at coordinate 855,199,742 of NC_064638.1, forward strand.
CTGAATGAACTAGTGGGTCAGTCCATATCAAATCAAACCAAGTTTGGTTAATTTTTGGACCGTGTTGTAATAACATTTTGCTCATAAAATTCTACCCGTTACCAATAAATATGAACTACATATGTTTTAATTGCTGTTACTTTTATTTGACAGTCCTCGTTTTGGGTTAAGTAACAGGTTTTGGCATTACAGTGATGTTCGGTTCCACCCATCTCCTTTGAGCCAGGATATCATCAAGATGGGGGAAACCTCTGCTTCACAATATGGCAAGTATAACATCACTGAAGGCAAGCATGAATAAAAAGATGTGAGTATGTTTCACTCCTGCAATGAAACAAAACTAACTGGACAACCATGGGAAGTAGGGTTTTAGGGCGGGAACGATTTAAATATATGACAATACAAAAAACAGCCCCATCGGAAAACAAATGTTATCCAAAATCATGAAACCCATAGGAATCTTACATTTCACTTGACCTATACAGTTCAAATGAAGTCTCCCCCCCACCCCCACCCAAAAAAAAAAAAAAAAAGAGAGAGAAAGAAAAAGAAATACACATCCAGCTCCAAAACAATGTATCATAAAAGTCCCTTCACCTATATAGGTCAAAAGAGGACAATGATCCCAAAAGCCAACACACAAATCGAAAACCCAAAACGCCCAGATTTACATGATTAAAATTAAAATACAAACAAACAAAAAAACTATACACCAAAACAAACAAACCATACATGATGCATTTGCCAGCCACAATCACCGACAAATAGAGCTAGGTTCGCCAGACACCCCTTCTATGCCCCTGAAGTGAAGTGGTCTTACACACACACACACACACACACACACACAGTGAGAAAGAGAGAGAGCATTTTTTCACAGTTCCACACAACTTCTTCCTGTTTTCTCAATTGATCTGTGTTCAGTTTTTCAAGGCCTATCCACTGTGCCAACTTATAACTACATCTGAGGGGGGTGCGATGGGGAGGTTCCCTTGTTAGTGTTGTAGCTCCCTTCAGTAGCTGATAAGTGTTTTTTGAAAGCTGTTATGTTTTAGTTTAGTTTTTTTATTGATTGCTTAATGAAGTAGGATCAGTTTATTCTATCTCGTGAGATTTTTTTTTTTTTTTTTTTTTTTTTTTTTTTAAAAGCCAAAAAACACTTATCAGCTACTGAAGCATCTGTATCTTAGGATCAGTTTATTCTATCTCGTGAGATTTTTTTTTTAATAAGCCAAAAAACACTTATCAGCTACTGAAGCATATTGGTGGAATAAGAAACTGAAATATGGTAAAATAGTGAAATATAGATAAACGATCGCTTTTAGATTCACATTCAATTATTTTAATGATAGCGCTTATTAGAACACAGAACTGCTTTATTATCTATGCCTCGAAGTGAAGACATTACTATCTACGACTAAGGAAAGACGTCATTGTTCAAAGCCGATGGGTCGTATCCCCTGCTACACTAGACCCTTGTTTATTATAACATATACAAGATACAATTCTATCACATTTTCCCTATTTAATGTATTCAGATTGTTTAATCTATTGATGTATCTGCTATCTCTCATAGAACTTATTTTTTTTTATAAAATACTTTGTAGTTTGTGTAAAGGTGAACAATATTAATAAAATTGTAGTCTTGGTGTCTGCAGCTGTTGCAATGCATTCCAATGTAGGTAACAACTTGCATGTTGAATGATGGGAACTGAATAAGGCGATTTGTGAATGGTTGTTGGTAGCCAGTCAGAGTGCCCATTCAGAGTTTCCTATGCTTCGCAAATAAAGTTACCTGCAATTTGCTGTAGGAAAGTTCTTGCAGAATGTAAATACTTTTGGGTTGAAGGAGTTCTCTCATGGAAAAACGAAAGCATTGAGTTGTTGATAGACACAAACAAAAGAAAGAAAACTTTATTTTGTTTTAATAGGTTAAAATTTAACATAATTGGAGATTTCGGCAAAATTGGAAGTAAGACCAAGTTGGTTGTTGCAATGACAAACATATATCACGTGCTGAGACTTGTTAACCTCATCAACTTACAAGGTAACTGTCACAGTCCAGAGTAGCCTAGGCCTTGTGCTGCACTGCAGATCAGTCTGTCAGCACATCTAGTTTTCTTCCATTCATACAGAAAACAAATGTGATCAGTTGGCTACCATATGGTATCACCCATTGACTAAGAACAATGTCAACGAATTACTAACATCAGCATGTAATGCAAGAGACAGGAATGCTGTAAGTGCACTCAAGCCAGTTTGATTTCATGTATACATACTTCGTGTCTACAGTTTAATGTTGTATATAGCCATAAAATATTATGTATACACTTCAGAATCACTTGTGGTATAATGTTTTTCTTTTCTAAAAGAGAGGGGTTGCTGGACACTGAAGTGTCAGTGGAAATGATACTTTCCAATTACTACAGTAGCATCTAGTGGAAATTTAAAATATTTAACTGCCCCAAGACTGTCAGTAATATTGAAAGTTTCACAGTGTATTGTGCAGTATGTTGATGAATCTAGTAAAATTAGATTGTATTTCACAAACAGCTTAAGAGTGTATAGCCTCTGCCCAATATTGTATATCTTTGTCAGTCGGTCTCATATGGAAAACTGTTGATTTTGCATGATGCATTGTGAAGGAAAATGGCTTTGACATCAGCAGAATACACCTTCATTTAAGAGTTGTTGGAAGCGTAGAGGGGTTTTCCAGCCCTATGGTTTATCGAATGAAATGAGTATAGTAACGCAAAAGAAAACAGATCAGTACAAACAGTTATCAAAATATAGAGAAATATACACAGAAGCAGGTAAGCTTTAATTAGTAAAGAAATGAAATTCATTCTGGACAAATTATAGGAAAGTGCTGGAAAGAATTAAGAATGCGTCAATAAGCAGAGCTGCTGCTGAAAAGTTACTTGAGACAACACTTTCATACTTTGATGCCTTGAAGGACACACAAATTTTTATCGAAAATTAAATAAAAAAATTTGTGCATTTGGTTTTAAAATTGGATCCAAATAAGTATTGTGTAGATTTAATGACAATTATAGATGCAACCATTTCCAATAGTAAATCAAATGAGTGAATATCCATTCTCAGAAAGTTCCAATAATTATTTGGCTCTCTAATCCTCGAGTCACATAGTAAATTTTCATGTGCCAATCTTTCTCTCATCTTATATCTTTTCTTCATCCATCTATGCTTCCTCTTTTCCTGATGAGCACAAAACCAGCCCAAGAGCCAAATAACAGCTAGTGGCTGTATCCTCGCATGTTTTGCACATTCTAGGTTTGACACCAATATTGTGAATATTGATGTGCTGTCTGGAGCCAACCATCAATATATTGCCTAATATTACTGCTAGTCTAGTGTTTGCATTAGTCTTAGTACGACCCCTTCCTCACCTTGAGCAATGTAAAAGTTAGCCAGAATTTATTAATGACAAATACAGAACTGTAATTTTGTGATGTGATGTTTAAATACTTGGTGAATTCATACATGTTTAAAATTTTATGGCTGAAGTGATAAGAAAAGCTCTTTCAGAAAAACAATTCAGGATCTGATACAGGAACTGAATGCTCTTATGTTTATTATAAGAATAACATTGACACTCCCTGTCACTGAGATGGGAAACTTGTTTACTTTGCGCATTTTTATTCAAATATGTTGACCAATAAAACAACCTGTCAGCTTTGACTAGTGATGCTACCAATCAATATGACAATATCATAGAATCACACTATTGTACCTACAAAAGTTTTGGGGACCACAACAGGAACACAGGGCTTTTGGGTAGGGATTTTCTTTTTGTTGATACTTTAAAAAACATCAAAAACTTTGAAATAGCCTACAAAATTCAGAAAACAAGGGTTTTCTCTGGGATCATAAATATACCTACAGAATGTGCAGTGTGTATATGAAAATACTTTCTGGCACATTTATAGGCAGACCACTCGAACACACAACAAACTCTCATTCCACCATATGTAGACTTAGAGCTGTCTACTGATAAGGGTTACTACAACCTCTGTTTAGTCACAGTAGTGGCATCACTGGTCAAAGCAGAACAACTGTATCATCTTTTCACACTTATGTCCAGTGGTAGCATAGGGTGGGAAAACTATTGTGCATTCGCAAGTAATAATTTTAGATAAAAAAAGGGCAATGTTAGTCTGTAATTTAGCACAGCCCATTTTTCAAACATCTCTCAATTATCTCCCTGCCATCCCTACAGATATGGTCCCTCATGGGCTTTGTGGCTGACAAAGACCCATTCAAAAGGAACTGCTACATTCATTCAGTGTGGAACAAACAGTTTGCACTTGCAACATTCACATCCTATGCCTGATGTATATCTGTGTGCACACAAGAGCGAGCCATCAGAGTAATAAATTCCCATTATATTCTACTATTTACTCAAGAGCACTGGGTTTGCCCCTAAAGTGAATGATGCTGGTGAAAGTCATTGTATATACAAACAGCGACACATATTACTGACTTGACACTAAATATCTTGCTTTCTTTTTCACAGGCAGTAGTTGAACAGTTTTCTTATGGACCTGCAGCTTGTATTTGTTTCTTCTATGGTATGAGCCTTCTTGAAGGAAAATCAATGAAAGAAGCTGCATTTGAAGTTCAAACAAAATTTGTTCCAACATACAAGGTAAATTTCCAACAAAATGGTTTCACATTTGAGTTTCTATTGTTACTAACTGATTAAGAGGGATTGTTTTTCTGCAGATGCCAAAAAGAACACATATTGAAAGACAATGCTACACAGAATGACATGCTTCCTTTTTCTGCGTGCTTCATGTTAGTCTTCCCCTCCCCATATTGGTTACTGCAATTGAAGTACCACGAATTAATCGGCTAAAAGACTTTTAGTGTCAGGTTAGTTTTTCTGAAACAGATGGGAAACATCTGAAATAAATTTATTCATGATCGTTACATCACATACCATATTTGAATAGGAAGTATATCAGCTATGAATAACACATCTTGCACCATCATTAAGACATTACTGAAAACTCACACCATCTGCACTTGATGTGAGATCCCTAATTTCCATCCTGTTAAAGAATAACTATAGAACGACATTAGGAAGTCATGGGTAGAGTACAAAATACAAACAATGACAGGAGTCATTGTTACAAACCACACTCAGTATAGTTGTGGCTTTAAACAGTATATTATCTCATCGACAAAATTTAACTCATGACTCAGCTTTTGGACAGTGTCCTTCCTAGAGGCTTAAACACAGTGATAGCACTGTGCTGCAACCTCTGCTCAGTTGTCATGTGAGGTATCCACTAATCAGCTGGCTGCCACCAAACTGACCTAGAGCAAAGTTCACTTCCCACACCACAAAATGCTCTACTTTAATAGTTGTTTCACATCCTGTGTAATCTGAATCCTCCCATCATCAAACAGCAAGTTCTCATTTGAGCAATTAAAGGAAACTGTTCTTACAACACACATTTATAGCCCACAGCTCCCTGGCTCCATATCTACTAGCTTCTGCCCTCCACATACTCCACAATTGACTCTAGGTCATTTGATCTATTCACTGTTTTCTCTGCACCTTTCCTTTTCCTCTCTTTAACCATACTTGCTCCTCCTCTACCATACTATTACGTTTGTGTAAGACACTCGATTTTGCCTTCTGCAAAAGAGCCCTCACCTGTGCCACTTACTATACTGTCACCTTTTTGCTTCCCTCCATAGCTATCACTCACACCCCCCTTCATTATTCATCTCACCCAACACAAGCCTAGTCTGTTATGCCTCAGATTTCTCCACGTGACATTAATGGAAGTACACAAAGTAAACAAACATTCTGACAGCGACATTAGCGCACACAGAACAAAACTTACTGAAACTAAGCTTGTTGGATTTCCAATAAAATTTCAATGTGTACAAGTACAGAATTGCAAATTTGTCATCTGTATTTAAGTTCTTTGTGGTCTACTGGTAATAGAAGTTTGAATTCTGTAGTGCACTGACTGGAATGAATGTGCATTTTTTTAAATAGTTACTATTTTCAAGAAACTGAACAATAGTTTCAGTGAACTTTTCAGTTACCAGTCCTTAAGCAAAGCAGCCTCAAGTAGAGGATGTTGTGCCTCTGGTTGGTGTGATAATTACTGCATCATAAGCAAAGAGAATTATTTATGAATTATAATCATGCAGTGGAACTTATTTCTGTATAACAGAATTAGCAGTGAACTCAGTTTCAATCTTAATGGAACAGTGGCTGTAATTTTTACTCATTCACTGAAGTACTGTTTTGAACAAGTCTTTGCTCACCATGAAAACCTCCTCCTTAATAACTGCATGTGAAGTAAACATATTACTAATTAAATCACATTATGACATAGAATTTAATGTCATTGAAGCATCGTATTGTGTATTCGGTGAATTGATACATGGTATTTTCTGTGGAAAAGTGTTTTGAAACCTGACTTGGCCCTTACGACAAAATCTGTTTGAAGCTTGGACGTTGAATGCTCCTTTTAGTAGACTAATTGGCATGTTTTTCAGCATATGTAGATTAGAGTGCTTTTTCTCTATAGTCATATGTGCATAATTCATTTGTCAGTATTTTTATTTCTGTTCAATAAGCAAAAAATATATTATTATTGAATTTTCCTTGAGACATTATAGGGAAAATATATTATGTCATGATTACAGTATGGAGTTCTCATCTGGCCTGTTGCTGCAACCGTCAACTATACATTTGTGCCTGAAAGAAACAGAGTTCCTTTCATAAGTTTATGCAGTTTTCTTTGGACCAACTTCTTGGCATTCATGAAAGAATTGGAAGCAAAACGTCTTCTTCAACTGAAAACACCACTATAATGTTTTCTAGCCACAACAAAATAGTATTTATAATTATCAGCTTGTAATATATGTGTATGAAACATTCCTGATAAATTTCTCATAAAACAAAAATAACATTGCAAGAGATTGCTGTTATATTGTTTTACCAGATAAAAAATTTCCAAATGGTGACAGGTAATTCTCTTTTTTTAACATCACTCAAAATACAAATAGCTAATAATAGCTATTGTTTGTTTCTGTATGATGGAATTCATAAGCAGTTACATGTATGTTAGTAAGAAGAAAACTAAAATAGTGTGTGTTTATTGGGGAAAAATTTACCTGAAGTTGGCTCTAACAATTTTTGAACTTAGTAAATAATTGCTTAAAACCCTAATTGTTAAATCCAGCAATATGTAGTGGTGACAACAGAATTATGTTCAGATATCTGATATTACTGTATTATTAATTTTATTACCAATTTGTGTGTGTGTGTGTGTGTGTGTGTGTGTGTGTGTGTGTGTGTGTGTGCGTGCGTGCGTGCGTGCGCGTGCATGCGTGTGTGCGTGCATGTGTTTAATATCATGATTTAGAAATAAATCTGTAGCCACTACCTATATTTTAAAAACATGGATTGTTGTCATTTGGTATCAGTTTCATGTAGCACAGTCAATATGTTGTTTACAACTTGAATGAAGTCATACTGTTCCTTGCAATGCTGATATTGCCTGTTTTGAAGTATTCAAAGAAATCTCATTGAATAAGTGTCACCAGTATTAAAAAATTTTGACATACATTAGCACAAATACATTTGTTGATTACAGTGACTGTAATTATTATTATTTTATTATTATTACCCATGAACTGCTATTTCCATCATTTCTACAATTACTGTAAATATATTCCCGTGATAACAGATTCTGCTGACAAATTTTGAGTATATCATAGCGGCACATTGCTGCAATAAGACTATTCATGGTTGCAGCAGGAAGCTCACCCAGGGATGACAACTGGAGAGACACATGTGTAGGGTAATACTTCCACACCTACGGCATTCAGTAAGCCACGTGTCATCTATATTGTGCCAATAGTTTAACAACTTCGGAAGATCAGTTGTAACAGAGTTCAATTTAGTGATCCAAGGTGGCAGAGGCAGGGAGTGCCACCAGCTTTCTGGAACTATAGGCTTGTATGTGCTTCAGCAGCTTCTTCATTGTGCAGTTTTGGAATGCCCTATATCACAGGTATTTTAATCTTCCAGATAGTGAGAATGGTTTAAAAACTCGGGTTCAAAGAAGGGGTGTATAGCTATTGGGTTATAAGTCTTAAATGGACAACCTATGGGGAACTTGCCACACAACAGTTGTATAAGGCTTGTATAGATAAGTAGGGCTCTGTCAGGATTAAGCATTATATTTCCAGCTGCTCATGGAAACACCGTGACATCCAATTCAGCATGCTAAATGGGAGGGCTGTACTGTTTGGGACAGGTAACACCCGCTGAACATGAAAGGGCTTCAGATAAGACAGCCAAGATAGGGTAACGGTTGCACTATGCCAAGCTAAACAGTTTGACAACAGAGGTATTGAATGAGTATCAAATTGTGATTTGAAATGAACAATGCCCTTAAGTTCTAACAAGGTGTCATATGTGGATACATAATGCATTTGGATGTCAGAAAGAGGAGGAGTGGGAAGATGATGGCATGACAGAAGCCCAAATGTAATGAAGCAGGTAGGTGGTGAGTTAGGTAAGACAGTTGATTTTTTGTGCATTGTTGCCTGAGTATGCAGCACTTGGCTTCATCTGCCTGAAGTTGAGATCATATCTCTTATGTTGCTCTGCTTAGTGTCAATATATTTTACACATCACCACAGCGTACAATGTACAGACAGCACGCGGAGGTGCACATAAAGAGAACTGTTGTTCAGTTATTGTTCTACGTGAACTGCAAAGGGGAAAATGCTATTCTGGAAATCACTAAAGTTTCTCTGCATGAAAAGAATATTCAGGAGAAAATTTACAAAGATATTATCAGATTTTGAAGGTGAGGAAAATAAAAAACTTACCAATAACACTGTTTGCTTTTAGAATGTATTGGGTTCAGGACATGCCATAGAAGTGAAGCTTCTACTACATATCGCAAGTGTATGTTGTGTTTACAAGAAAAATGTTTCAAATTGCCAGGGGAGTGGTGTAATAATAGTAGTCATCTTCATAAATTATGCATTCCACTCTTTGCCTTTGCCTCTGCCTCTCGACAACAGCCTACAAACTGTTACTGTTATAGTGTATGTTTCCTGTATCTGCTTCCCTATAATCTAATCAACCAAGTGAGTCTAGCCATAGTGCACAACTCCTCCATCTTTTTCTTCTTGGGGGGGGGGGGGAGGGGGATAGTGTCTGCTGTCATGTAATCCAAGGTCAAGTTGTTGATTGCCTCTTGTTCAGTTAGTTTTGTTTGAATGTGAATCAGATCATGTGCTTCAGCACTGGCTTCGTGTTATCAGTTTTTCAGTATGCTCTCCATACCTGTCCCACACTGCTCCGTGGAAAGTGGAGAGTGATCTACATTCGTGACCACTTCCTACTGTGGAAATATCCTCTAGATAGAGCAGTGCTGAAAGAAACTCTCTATGATGGTGCACAAGAAGGTAAACGGGACACTATAAACAGCTCGTTGTTACAACCATTCATGGACTCTATTTCTACATTGTATCATGTGTACCAGAACTGATATTTGGTAGCAAATGAGTAATGAGTAATTCGCTGCTCCAGGAAACATCATCTCCATGCCACAATTTCTCCCGGAAAACTTTTTCTGTTGGAATCCAATTAAAACGAAATGGAGAGACTTCTCATTCTGTCCATGAACAAACCACTTTTTAAGTGTCTGATACTCCTTACTGCTATAGTATGTGTGTGTGTATGTTGCATGATAGCACTTTTGTCAAAGATGGGGTGGAGAAAGAATTAGATGACAATAGTGTAGAAGTTGTAAATGGAAGCCATGTGGTAGAACAAAATCACTTGCATTGTGAAGCAGCCATGGAGATCACTGATGTTATACTGTGTGCTGTGCAACAAAACACATTATTTTAGTAGTATGCACTCACTGTGCCTATCCATCTTCATAGGTAAGTTAGTGGTGTGTTACACACCGAGAACCTGTACAGTAATTTCCCTCTGATGAGTGATGAGTGCTATGCCAAAAGTTTTTAACAAAATCAATTATATGCGAACAAACCTCCACCTTTTAATATTATTTATTGTTCATCATGAGTTTTCAGATGATGAAAAGAAGTGATATGGAATGATCCAAATCTGTAACAACAGAACAATGGGTATCGATTAAGGTTTACTCTTTCAGTTGAGCTGTTCTGTAGGGTGGCTCTCCTTGCTCTCTTCACATGGCAACATGTTTTTGCAAAATTCAACTAATATGAGATAATCATTATATATTTCAATGATTAGAATATTTCTTCGTGTAAAACAAAATTTTAATGTGGAGATCAGTATGAAAAATTTATGAAATGGTGGCATCTGTTACCAGTGTGTACAACTGAAGGGTACTTTTCTGTGAGAAAATGGTCTGCTATGTATTCTTTTTGTCTTTGTTCATCAGAAATGTTCAAACCTAGAAGGCTCTTCTGCTATGAAGTGAGAGATATCCCATCGACACACAATCAAGTGTGCAGTGCGAAATATTTTCATCCTCCCTTTCTAATCAGCAGCCTGTAAGGCATTACCCAGTTGGTAATGATCAGCAATGCACATAGTTTCAACAGCAAATTAGATAGTCACAGCAGCTTTGTTGGAGATAAGATAGTTGTATAATGCACCATTCAGCAAGTGCAATGAATACCCTGAAACCACCATGGCTAATTATAATGAAGTTAATCAACAGATTGAGCACAGCACTGGTCGTTTTTTCCCCTCCTCAAAGTGCTTGACCCAACTTCTTTCGAAATGACACATAGCACATTGATAAAGTTCACCCGCAGTCTAGGGGTAGCATTTTTGACTAGCAATCAAAACATCCTGGATTAGAACCCAGTCACTGGTTAAATTTTGAATGAAAATCATCAGCAATGGTGGCCAATGACTTCCAGCATAAAGTTGTGCCCACACCAGCTGTGCCGTACATGAACACACAATGTAGATCAGGACAGGATGTAGCAATGTGTTCATATATAGGCAGCAGTGTTCCACAGAATGCATGCACTAACAATCAAAGTGGAAAACTAGAAATACAGTCAAAACTGAGTGCACAAGTCAGAACTATTTCCTTTGATGCATTGAAACTGCGCAGAACTTGTTTGTTGTTGCACAGAGCAACTCAGTTTGATATCCATACTGGCCGTGCCATGGTACACTGAATCTCTTTCTTTGGCTCTGTGCAGCACGGCCATGTGGGTGTGGCTTAGGAAGTCACCCTCATTCTGCCAGCCGTATCAGAGACGGGGGAGGACCAGACAGAGGTTCAGGGCACTATCTTTCCCTGGGGATAGGAAACTGCCCCTAAAAGACAGAAGAAGAATCAGCATTGATCAACAGCATGAGGATACAGAAGACAATGGAAACCATTGCATTAAAGACATACAATGTGTTTCCATAGGACATGTAGCCTGTAATTGTAAAAAATGTCATGATGATCTCTTCTTCCGCAAAAGATTCCAGATTAGTCCACTTTTTGGATCTCTGGGAAGGGACTGCCGAGGGGGCGGTGACTATGAGGAAAAGATGGACTAACCAATGGAGAGAGAACATTCTGTGACTTGGAACATGAAATGTCAGAAGTTTTAAAGTAGTAGGAAAGCAAGAAGATCTGAAAAAGGAAATTCAAAGCTTCAATCTAAAATAGTGGGACTCAATGCAGTGAAATGGAGGGAAGATAAGGATTTCTGGTGAGACAATTACAGGATAATATCAGCAGCAGCTGAAAATTATGTAACTGGAGGAGGACTCTTTAGGAATAGGAAATAGGGGAGAGTGTGAGCTACTGTGAACAGTTCTGTGAAAGGGTTGTTCTCGTCAGGTTTGACAACAAACAAATGCCAACAGCAATCATTCGAGTATGCATGTCAATGTCAGAAGCAGAAGATGGAGACAGAGAGAGTGTGCTAACAATGAATAATCTATCCAAGAATCAAGAGGACGAGGTATACTTGGATAAGACTCAGAGACATGGGAAGATTCTAGGTGGATTACATCAAGGTCACACACAGATTCCAAAACTAGATATTCAAATATAAGGTGTGCTAAGGTTCTGATATAGTCCAGGTCACTATTTATCAATGATGAACAATAGACTGAATTTTAAAAGTCCGTACTCCATACAACGAGAGAAGAGCTCTCGACAGTTGAAGTGGCCTTGGCGCACATGCTTTGCGTCTCCACAACAGCCAATCAGAACATGAGATTTGGTTTATATTACCATAACAATGCCCCTGTGTTGCTGTAGTGCTAGGCACCCCTGCTTTGTCAGTGGTTGCCAGTGCTTCGTTACGGTTTATGAGTGTACATGTGCAGTCCACTTGACATGTATGTGCAAAATGGCTTCACACAGTGCAGAGAAGAGGACTTTTGCAAAAGGAACTAAGCTGAAAACTGCAAGCTTGCAAATTTATAAACAAATTGCATGTTTACTTTGAAAGCGATGATATAGTTAGTAAGGGACTGTCAGAGCAGCAGAAGCATTGACCATCTCTACAGCCACAGTGAAGAGAGTCACAAATGATGAAGAGGCTACCAGTTCAGCTGGGAGCCCTGTTATTGTGACATCTGGAAAGACAAGGAAGAGATTGTGTTATGTGACCGAAACAGAGAACTTTGAAGAAAGTGCTATCAGGCAACTACATACACATGCTAAAGCAAGGAGGAGTACCTGACACTTAAACAGTTGATGGCATCACTGTTGGACGGTGGTTTGTTCATGGTCAGACTGACAAGTCTCTCCATTGTGTGTGTAAAAAAAGTGCTTGGGGGGGGGGGGGGGGGAGGAAGAAATTGACTTCCAATGGGAAAACTTCGAAGGAAGGAAGGTACTAATAGAATGCTGAGACATTGTGGCATGAAGATGTTTTCTGCTTGAGTTGGTAGCAGTGAATCTGGAGAATATAATGTGGGTTGACGAAACATGGATCAACGTACATTATGCATGATCCATCGTGTGAACAGACAACACACACCAAGGAACTATGAGTGTGCCAACTGGTAAGGAAGGGTGACTAACTATTGGTCATGCTGACTCTATGAATGGTTTTGTGCCTGGTGCTATGATGATGATGATTCAGTTTTTTTTTTTAAACTGTTGATTACCACGGGAAAATGAATGCAGACACATTTAAAGGGTGGTTAATTTCTCGTTTGGTACCAAATGTCAGTTCTAGTGTTTTTGTAATGGACAATGTGCCATACCATTCTGCTCAATTTAATAAGGCACCAGTGGCTGCTGCAAGGAGAGGCAAAGTAGTCAGCTGTTTGAAAGACAGTAAAAGAGGCTTTGAACAAAAAATGCGTAAAGCAGAACTGTTGGATTTGATGAAACTATACAAGCCACAGAAGGTGCAGTATGCAATTGATACATTAGCAGAGAACCATGGCCACGAAGTTGTATGTCTTCCACCATACCACTGCCATTACAATGCCAGCAAACTTGTCTGGGCTCAAATAAAAGCAGATGTCACAGGGTGAAATAAAATCTTTATGTTGTGAGACAAAGGTAAATGAGACTGTCGTACAAGTAACCCCAGAAAATCGGAAGAACTTTGTGAACCATGTATGGAAAGAGATTACAAGATCAAACACAGAAGGCATAAGAGAAGAACCCATAATTTCTCTATCAGGCAATGAGAACAGCAACAGTAAAGATACCAAGTCTAAAAGGTGTAAGACAGGGATGCAGTCTGTTCAGTTTCTACATGGAAGAAACAATTACGGAAATAAAAGAAAGGTTTAGGACTGGGATTAACATTCAGGGGCAAAGGATATTGATGATAAGATTAGCTTGTGACATTGCTATCCTGTGATGAGAGATGGTCATTCAGACAATGAAGCCTTGGTGTTTCCATTCTGCTGCACAAAAAATACAGGTAATGACTTCATTCAATATTTTACGTGTGACATTTGTGCAATGTGCTGTAGCTTGTTAATGTCAAAAATCTATGAGAAAAAGTATTTGATTACGGAACAAGTCACTCATTGGAATGCAGCCAACGATAATGCTGCAATGAATCGTGTGGCATTGTTAAGCTTTGTCTGTGGGAGTGGAAGGTCTGTCGCCCCTTGCCCCGCCTCACCAGTTTCTGGTCCACAGAACTTACATGTTGACTACTGGCAACTGCACTGCCAGCTGTCAGACCTCTTCTCTTGCCATACGGAGTAAAGTTGGAAGAATCAGTGATGTGAAAGGAAGAGGAATATAGAAGTACTAAGGAATCATGAGATACATTTGATGTTTGCTAAGTGTATGGATATTGCAAAAGGAATATGAGAGTAGGCAGTTACCTATAAAAAGGGAAATCAAATTTTGGATGGACAAACATAGGTACAAGGAAGGTAACTGCAAAGAAACCTTGAGTAACGGAAGAAATACTTCCACTGACAGACAAAAGTAGGAAATACAAAAATGTTCAGAGAAAGACAGGAGTACAGCAACATAACTATGTTAGGAATGGAATAAATAGGAAGTGCAGGTGAATCCAAAGCAAAATGGCTGCAGGAAAGGTGTGAAGAAATTGAAAAAGAAATGGTCATCGAGAGGACTGATTTAGCATATAGAAAAGTCAAAACAGTCTAACAACTACTCCAGTTGGTTTATAGAACATATGAGACTGGCGACATTCAATTGGACTGTTTCAAAAGTATCACCCATTCAATTCTGAAGGTAGCAAGGCCATATAAGTGCAAGAACTATCGCACAAACAGCTTAACCACTCACTCAAGCTACTGACAAGAGTACTATGCAGAAAATTGAGGATCTGTTAGATGACAATCAGTTTAGCTTTAGGAAAGATAAAGGCACCAGAGGCGCAGTTCTGATGTTGCACTTGATAATGGAAGCAAGACTGAAGAATAATCAAGACACATGCATAGGCTTTGTTGACTTAGATAAACCATTCAACAATGTAGAATGGTGCAAGATGTTTGAAATTCTTAGAAAAAATGGGAGTTAGCTATAGGGAAAGACAGATAATACACAAGAGGGAACAGTCAGAGTGGGAGACTAAGAATGACCAGTCTAAAAGGTGTTAGACAGGGATGCAGTCTGTTCAGTTTCTACATGGAAGAAACAATTACGGAAATGAAAGAAAGGTTTAGGACTGGGATTAACATTCAGGGCAAAGGATATTGATGATAAGATTAGCTTGTGACATTGCTATCCTCATTGAACGTGTAGAAGATTTACAGGATTCCTGGCCAGGAGAAGTCTACTGGTATCAAATGTAGGTCTTAATTTGAGGAAGAAATTCATGAAAATGTACATTTGGAGGACAGAATTGCATGGTAGTGAATTGTGGACAGTGGGAAAACTGAACAGAAAAGAATTGAAGCATTTGAAATGTAGTGCTTCAGAAGAATGCTGAAAATTAGGTGGGCTGATAAGGTAGGGAAAGAGGACATTATCCTCAAAATTGACAAAGATGGGAACAAAACTGTGGGGGAAGGCAGACTGGAATACAACCAACAAATAATTGAGGAGAACATGGGTGCAAATGCTACTCTGTGATTAACAGGTTAGCACAGGAGGATGATTCATGGTATGCCCCATCAAACCAGTCAGAAGACAAATTATCACAATACTCCCTCTCACTCACTCACTACCCCCCCCCCCCCCCAAAAAAAAGGATGATTTTGCCTCTTTGTCCAAAAGTAGGGGGAACTCTCTCTCTCTCTCTCTCTCTCTCTCTCTCTCTCTCTCTCTCTCTCTTTCACTCACTCACACACACACACACACACACACACACAAATTGTGAAATGATAATTTTCTTCCTGGAGCCGTGATTTCTCTCTGATATGTGGACCTACTTTGAGGATGTACTAAACATGATCGATCATTTGACCTCAGATACACAGTGGTATAAGCATGTCTTGTCTTTCTAGTCATTTTGTTGGGCATTTTCCTAGAGGCCTTCCATTGAAATTTTCAAGTATGAACCAATAGCAGCCCACTTTCAAAGCATTTTGCTTCTCTATCCTAGGATCAACACACAACAAGCAAATCTCTTAGTGAGCCCCAACTGATTGTACAAAACTATTTGACGCTGATAAAACCTTCTGGCATGATTCATATTCAGGAGGTCATTGTCATTTAATAGGGTAGATCTTAACAGTGAGTATGTGAAGCACATAGTGTGAGGATAGTATTATGGATAGGTTTTATAGCACTTTACCTGGGTATAAATGTACAGCAAATTGAGCGGGAAGAGGTCTGTCCAGGAGTGTGATGAAACGGTTCTTGGCATATAAGAATAATATGTTAGTGCGGGCTTCAGTTCACAGTAGGTCTTCAGGAAGGCACAGGTGTGGTAGGGAAGATAGGTGATGTATAATCCAAACCGTAATATTGTAGCTTTCTGAGATTTGTTCCGATGGCACAGGAAATTTGCTTTTGAACCATTGTGATGATGTGATTAGGAGAATTGAAGCCAGTGGTGTAACCGTGTTTTTGTGTAGCAGTTAAATATTTTTACATATATTTTACACAATGCAAATGCTGTGGAGTAAAAAGTGTTTCACCACAAAGTTATAACAGCTGTCAAAAATTCAAGTAATACAGTTTGTTAGAAAGCCGTTAAGAATGGAGATGATATTTGTGCCCTGTAAATCTAAGAAAGATATTTACATTGTGTAATGTGAGAGCTTAGTAGAGACCAATTTCTTAACTACTACTACTACTTCTTCTTCTTTTTCTTTTTTTTTTTTTTTTTTTTTTTTTTTTTTTTTTGGGGGGGGGGGGGGGGGGAGAATTGCCAAAACAACATTTCCACATTGCGTTACATCCATGAATTGTAAATGACATTTTCTGTAATCTTTGCCATATAGATGTTCCGTGCAACTAAAGTTAGTTGTGTTTGGTATTTAAAATTCACTTTCCAAATTGTTGGCCAACATTTACTGGTGCTGAAACTCAGGAGGCAGCGACGTGGATGGGAAGTTTCAGAATAGTGGGGATGTTAAAGGCACATTGAGTGAGTATGTTCAAATTCTGAACAACTACATGGCTATGCGCAAACGTGCCTCCAGCTAAGTCATTCATTGGGGCATTTCTTTTTATTTGTATTCATTGCTGAAATGTACTATGTTACTGCCTGTATACAAGTAGTTGTAGTAATAGTTGAGTAGAATGTAGGAGGAAAATTGGTTTTTTAGCAAGTGTAATGAATCCCTGGTGAGATGGTAAATACTGAAGCTTGGAGTGTATTGACACAGACATGGCAACAAATATTGAAACAGCAGACTGTCTCACCTAGCTAACAGACAAGGAAAGTAGTGTTCCAACGTAACTCACTTTGTCAGCCACTAAATGTGTTAAATGACTCCACGTAAGAGAGGCAGAACATGTTAGCTGCCACCTGCAAGAGGCTTTAGCTAATCTGAGAACCTTGGATAACACTGTTCAAGACTTATTCGATGACTTAATGTGTGAAGCCAATGTAGCAGTGCGTGAAGAATGTACAGACTTGGCAAAATGAGCGATCCTGAAGGTGAAACCCAATACTGATGGAAGAATTTCAGACATCATTGCCTTCAATATGGTTTTTGGGGGGTTTCTATACAGTCTTGTAACAGTGTATGAGAACCACAGATTAAGCTAAAGCCATTATCCAGTTACCTCGAGCATTGGACTCTCTTCTGGGAAGCTGCCCTGCATGTAACATCTGACTCCCCAGCAGCTGTCAACTTAACATTTATTGAATGTAACAAGCACTTCCGGGCACTATCGGTGCAACATAGAATCTTATGGTCAAGTCTTAGTTCCTAAAATACTTTACCAATGGACATGTCAGCACTGGATAATCCATACCAAAAGGGCAACATTCTGAAATTAATGAAATTCTTGTTGGAAGAGGTAGATGGGACACTGATGGCACAAAGCAATCGAGGGGCACTCACAGATTAACTAGCATTGTACTGTTTACGGTAGACGTCAATGTTCACTCTAAGCTAGGACATACAGGCATAAGTCAATATAGTAAGAAGCCTGCTGTGTATTTTGCGAGCAGCATGGATGCTGGCCACAAGATTACAAGGCAGTAAAGAATGTTCATGACCACCTCAAGATTTTGAGATCCAGTAATAGGTGCTTCATTTGTCTTAACCAAGGTCATGCAGCAGAAACTGCAGGAAGAAAGGGAAAGCATTATGTCTCTTTTTGAAGAAAGGTAATCGTAAGTCAGTCTGTATAAATTCATAACATTGTACTTTGTCAGTCACTCCTGCCTTTAGTCGGCCCAAATGTCTGTAATAGGGCCTATCGGAGTAAGTAGACTTGTTTGTTGCATTCTAGATGGTGGCAGCCAATCTAGTTTTATCAGCAGATCATTGATTGATAACTTAACACTGTAAATCATTGAAAATATCCACTATCAATGCATTTGAGTCTTCATTCACTACATCACACTCTCACTACGAGCTGACCACTCTCATGAGTCAACTTAAATTGCTTATGCTGAAGTAGGCAACAAACTCTCTGCATGTAGTTTCATTATCGAATCTGAAAGGACAACACAGAAACTTCGCATGTGTTGCAAGTTCACTGGAACACAGTAGACAACATGTTTTTTACAGATCAACAGCAAGTTATCGATACCATATCTCAGACCGTGGCCACCGAAAGAAGCTTACTCCAAGCATTTGCTAGTTTCTATGATCCTAGCAGACTAGCATCTATAAAGTAGGTTACATTGCCATGACTGGATTTGTTGGCAGCACTAATAGGAACAAGAATTCTACCGTTACTACTCCAAGACTACCAACTCGAATGTGAGTATGGCAGCTCTTTGGGCAGACTCCATGTTGATGCTTGCTGGGATAAAAGGTAATCCTAACACTTGGAAAAACTTTGTGTGCAACAGAATAATGGAAATTTAAAATTATATCTCGCCATCCCAGTAGAAGCATTGTCCAGATAAGACAATCCTGCAGATCAACTTTCTAGAGGAACCATGCCTCAGACCTTCCTTACAATGGACATGTGGTGGCATGGTGCAACTTGCCTATTGTAAAAACACAGTCTCTGGTCAGATCAACATTTTGCACAAGCCTGTTTTGCCAGGAACCAAAAACATTCACCAGGATTTCTCTTTGCTGAAATGCCGCAGCCATTAAAAGATGATGACAGATTTAGTTCTTACTGGAAACTACTAAGAGTCACAGCCCTCATTTTTCAATTTAAAAGAGTTCTGATTGACAAGGTGAACTTTCATGGAGAATTTACTACAGAAGTAATCACAACAGCTTGATTCTATCAGATTAAGATTACACAACAACATTGTTTTTCAAGAAATCCAAGCTCTGAAGAAGAACACGCCACTACCCACAGGATCAAAAATAGTGTCCCAACTCATTTTTAGATTAAAATTTTTTACATCTCAGTTTTCATTTACAAAATGCTAAGTTAACCACAGAAGAATGGCACCTGTTATTCTAGATGGAAACCATAATTTCACAAGGATTTTAATCGTGCATACACACATTCACGTGGAATTAGACTTGTATTTTCAGAGCTTCACACCTTCTTTTGGGTATTATGTGCCCTCTGCATGATAAAGGAAATTATTGATTGCTGCCTCCCATGTAAAATAGTATGTGGTTTCACTGCTGAAGAAGCTCCACTGCCAGCCGACTGTGTAAGACCACACAGATCCTTCCATGTAACCTGTTACATGTCAAAGTAGGAAATACCAGCACTAAATGCTGTGATTAGAACCATCCACCTAGAGCTAGTCTGCAGTGCTCAATGGATTGATCCTTATTGGCACTACAAAGATTTACTGGTTGGCACAGCGTTCCACACACCAATTACAGTGACAACACTCACATGTTTCACACAGCCAACAAAGAAATAATGGAACTGTGGTCAACAGTATTTGCTGATAAAACTGACCAATACTTTGTTCAACAAGGCATAACTTGGAAATTTATAGCTGTGTGCTGCTTGGTGTGGAGGATCCTAAGAGAGAATGGGTAGCTCAATGAAAGTACGTCTCAGTAAAGTACTCAGATGCTTGACTATACAGGGTGTTACAAAAAGGTACGGCCAAACTTTTAGGAAACATTCCTCACACACAAATAAAGAAAAGATGTTATGTGGACATGTGTCCGGAAACGCTTAATTTCCATGTTAGAGCTCATTTTAGTTTCGCTCAATGGAGCACGTTATCATGATTTCATACGGGATACTCTATCTGTGCTGCTAGAACATGTGCCTTTACAAGTACGACACAACATGTGGTTCATGCACGATGGAGCTCCTGCACATTTCATTCGAAGTGTTTGTACGCTTCTCAACAACAGATTCGGTGACCGATGGATTGGTAGAGGTGGACCAATTCCATGGCCTCCACACTCTCCTGACCTCAACCCTCTTGACTTTCATTTATGGGGGCATTTGAAAGCTCTTGTCTACGCAACCCCGGTACCAAATGTAGAGACTCTTCGTGCTCATATTGCAGATGGCTATGATACAATACGCCATTCTCCAGGGCTGCATCAGTGCATCAGGGATTCCATGCGACAGAGGGTGGATGCATGTATCCTCACTAACAGAGGACATTTTGAACATTTCCTGTAACAAAGTGTTTGAAGTCACGCTGGTACGTTTTGTTGCTGTGTGTTTCCATTCCATGATTAATGTGATTTGAAGAGAAGTAATAAAATGAGCTCTAACATGGAAAGTATGCGTTTCCGGGCACATGTCCACATAACATATTTTCTTTCTTTGTGTGTGAGGAATGTTTTCTGAAAGTTTGGCCGTACCTTTTTGTAACACCCTATATAGATGAAGAACAACTACAAACTGTACTTGTAAATATTGAAGTCCCCCTGAACTTAAGGCCCATTTCTCAAATTGAGGACAAAGTACTCATTTTAGCAGACTTCCTCATGGGGGAGTGACTTACAGGGCCTGAGCCATTGACTGCAGCAGACTTGATGAAAGTTTAAATTCTGTCAAAAAGGAGCAGATTATTTCTGGAAGTGTTGGAGTAAGGAGTACCTGAAGCTCTTGCATAATGTTTACCAAGTTAAATGGGCAAACAGAGCATCCAAGTTGGTGATGATGTACTCCTGCAAAAAGTTCTTCCACGGCACCTGTGAAAGAGGACAAGAGTACAGGAGCTGAAAGAAGGCAGAGACAGAATCTCACACATGGCCATCCTTGTGAGTGTGGATGGATGCACATCACTAGACATGTCCAGCTCTACATACCTCTGGATGTAGATCTGGATGAGGACATGTAGAATCACTGAAACGATGCTTCCACTTTGCATTATACCTATCAATTGTCAATGACATGTTATATAATCTCTGTTATATAGATGCTCTGTGAAAATTAAGTTACTTGTGTCTGACATTTAAACTTCAGTTCCCCCAACAGGGGGCCGAATTACATTTTTTATGGAAATGAAAATAGAGCAACTGTTAACATTATGCGATAATGGAAACACCGTGTGGCTAGGGCCACCCGTTGGGTAGACTGTTCGCCTGGTGCAAGTATTTCGAGTTGATGCCTCTTCATCAACTTGCTTGTTGATTGGGATGAAATGATGATGATAAGAACAACACAACACCCAGTCCCTGAGTGGAGAAAATCTTTGGCCCAGCCAGGAATTGAACCTGAGCTGGTAGGTATAACATTCTGTTGCACTGACCACTCAGCTACCAGAGGTAGATACATTACAGGATGATGAGTATATAGTAAACTTGGCCTTTGTGATTGATACAATGAGTCACCCAACACATTAACTGCCATGTGGCTGGTGGCGGACAAAGCAGGTGGCTCTGCTGTGCCAACGTCGGCCTCCTGGTAGTCAATGTGTTGAGTACCCTAAATACGTCACTAAAAGGAAATGATCTTTGCAGATTAAATTCATCTGTTAGAATGGAAACTCTTTGCAGGAAGCCTGTCATTCCTTGCATCTCCTCCATTACAGGAATTGCCTCCATATTTATCTTTCATGATTTACCAGCTATGCCATAGTGTAAGTTTCAAGTCCTGCATAACACAGAAAAATAAAAGTATTCAACACATTGTTGTCAGTTTAACTACAAAGTACACTTTTGAAAATCCAAGTTACCAGTGACTGAATTTATTGTAGGTATTCATGTAATGACACCCACAAACAGTTTTCAAGATACAGAGAAATGCAGGTGTAACTGCCTGAATGTTTGCATCAATTTTTGTGTGAACCACTTTCTTCCACCTCAAAAAGAATTTAAATATACATATACGTGTCACAAATTCATTATTACTGAGAGCAGCTTGGGCTCTGACACAAGTATTTCATGAGCTCTAAATATAAATAAATGTTGTATTTCATTAATGTAGTGAAATATTTTTTGCCTTAGTTTGTAATGACCTGTGTTTAGCAACAAAATATTGTTTAAGTTTAGTCTCCTCAGTAATCAATATTGTTACATGCATAACCATGACAGACCATAAGCAAATTCCGTTTGCCCACGGCATCAACGTGCATGCAAAAATGTACAGGCTGTCCAGCTGGAACAGCCTGCTGTAGCTATCTAAATGAGTAAGCATGAGTGATGCACAACAATAGATTCCTTCTGCCTTTAACACTCACTTGGAGTCACTGCCTAGAAATTGCCACTGCAAATTTTCCTGATAAGCAAGTGTTTATAGCACCACTGTGTTCACCGGTGGTATAGGTACTTTTCATTCAGTATCATCTACGAGTAAATTGAAAAAATATTGCTGCAATACAATGACAGATGTGGGCTCATACTATCCAATTTCAAAGAAGCAAATGCCCCATAGCTCCAAAAATAGTCATTAATAGACACACACTAAATGAAACTGCAAAAAGTTTCTTAGGGTCAGATTGTATAAAAAGTTAAAATAGTTTCAGTAAACCAATAAAGAAACTCAGTTTGTCAGCATTTTTGTCCTTACAAGCATCCTCATTGCTCTGATGCGAAGTTAATCCTTTCAGTCCCAACAATATGAGAAAATATACAATTTTAAAATTAAGTCCTATCACCATAGTATGCAACAAATACAAGAAGAAACTGGCAACGAGTAAACAATAAATTTTTTTAAGGAGGTGGTTTCACTTAGGAACCACTAGTATATACACTTTTTAACTACCTGACATTTCATATGGTGTGTTTGAAAGCAATTTCACATTTTCCCTACACTTAGTCCCACATCTTGAAACTTCCACGCATTAATATGCCTAAAACAAATTAGAGTTGTAAATAACAAGCAGAAATGAACCTAATTTAATAAATTTGTATCTAATTTCAAAATTTATAAAAGTACATTCTGTCAAAACCACTAAAAAATATGTAAATATGAAAAAATCACAATCACATAGCAAAAACTCCACATTGACCGTTGCCTTGAATGATGTATGTGACTGCTACAATCTACTACATTTGTAGAAGTATCCAGTGTACTGCTAAATATCTCTGTCTTTCAGTGTTTCACATAAAACACACTGGTACTTCAAAATGACATTAATAAACTGGTGGTTTGAGGCAGAAACCGCCAATGCCAAAGCGTTAAGTGTATTGACTTATTTAGTATATTATATGAATGCATGGTGTCTGTTCTTTTGGACATCTCTGAAAGAACAGACACCACACATTCATATAACTCAGTCACCTCAATAGTCTATGAATCCACCCTCAGTATGAACGCACAATCACATTCGACCTCCTGTGGGGATCTCAGAGTAGTGAGAATGGAGGACATGGACAGGGACTGCAGATAGGTGAGAATGTGGGTCAGATGACGGGCGTATTGAAATAGTCTATGTAGCTTCGATAAATGGTGTGTATGGGTGGCACAGTGGTTAATGCAACTACCTAGTAAGCATCCCAGTCTGGCATACATTTTCATTCTGCACTGCTGACACTGCAGAAAGTCCCAATGTAGCTAATAGTATGAGTTTCTTCCCTTTCCTATCCTTTTGTTTCTCCCACATCCTTCACCTTCTTAGTATATCTTCACCTACTGTTGCCTTACTGAAGTATTTTTTTGGAGAAGTAGGACTTGAAGTAAATAGCATTTATTCACCAGAAGCAAGCCATAAAAAATTATATAAAATAGATAATGGCATATATTACATAAGCCTTTTTAAGGATCTTTGAATTCTTTGACTCACTTTCCAACACATTGACCACTTAACTCTGATCTTCACAATCAAAACATAAGACACAAAAATAACTGTTGTGTAAACTTTGCCTTCTTGTCTAGGCTTCAGAGTGGAGTTATGTACACTGATACAAAGATATTAAACAAACTCTATCTAACGTAAAACAAGAAATTGGAAATACCTACCTGTTCAAAAGAAAATTAAAAATCTTATTAAGCACTTTTTCTACAAATTGTATGAATACGTAGATTCATGGATTGAAAATTTATGTTATCTACATGGCAAGTAAATGTTAACAAAGTTTGTGGCAACTAGTAACATATATAAACCAAGACTTGATCATCTGAGATGTGGACGACCATTTTCTTGGAAAAATCCCAACTTAATCAAATATTTTAAGCTGCTAACACAAGGCAAACAGCAACTATTATTCATTATGAGAAGATAGCAGCTTTATTTTTATCAAAATAGCAGCTACCTTCAAAATTTGTTTCATTTAAATTCAGCTGGCATATATGCGAATAGGATTAAGCATTATTGTTAATTCATTATAAAGATTAAGTTTATGTGATTTGATTGTGCTATAGCTTTGACCTAATTCAGATCCCTGAACTTTCTTCTAATTGATGGTACCATGAGTGAATGAAATAAAATGACACCTTTTAGTACCCTTTGCAATTTTTTTGTTTGAATCTTGCCTCAGGCATGGATGTGTGTGATGTCCTTAGATTAGTTAGGTTTAAGTAGTTCTAAGTCTAGGGGACTGATGACCTCAGATGTTAAGTCCCATAGTGCTCAGAGCCATTTGAGCCATTTTTGAAATTTTTGGGCAGTGTAAATCATATTTGTTTGATTCACTTCAGGCAGTGTAAATCATATTTGTTTGATTATACTGTTGTATACTTCTGAGGCAGACAGTAGTAGTAGAACTGACTGAGGAATATCAATGAATTGTTATATTATTTGCCATCTACAAACTTTCTTTTCTATGCTTCTAAATTCATACAATATATGTTCTAATGCATAACACTATCAAATTAACTTGTGAGAGAATTCAACTGCTGTGTAAAAATGTACATTCTGTAAAAACTGCATTTTTTGAAGTATTCATTCATTATGTGTTTCATTTGACATCTTCTGATGCATATGTTTGGAGTAACCATGCACAATGCAAGTAACAATGAGTTTCCATGTTCTCAGGATTCGACACTTTACTAGTATGTACTGTTGTTGATCAGAGGTTTGGAGAAAGCTACCTAGTGATGAATGACTAATATATGCAGCTTGAGTGTGACTTTTCTTCCACTTATATTACCTACATCTGGTCACTTGCAGGGGCAAATACAGAATTACACACCTCAAAATTATGTTCCATACCTATATAATTTTCAATCAAATTCATTTATCTACAGAAGTACCAGCTTGGATATCCCAAAGTACAAGATGAATTTAAACCTAATAAAAATTTTCACAATATTAAAAATTTGTAATGAGATATAACTGTTCATGATACTGGAATTTTAACTTGGGCTTATGTCTTATATATTCCAATTGAGCTGTCTGTGTATAATCCATTGGCTTTCAACTTCATCTTGCCACTGCCTGTATTTTCATTCCAAAATCTGCTGAGGATCTCCGAATTATACAGGACATTAATTTTCATTCAGGCATGTGGGGATGGGGGATTTACCCCACAAATATTTTGCTGTTCGCACAGAAGAGTACAGAAATAATATCCCTGTCATCAACACAATGCTGGCATAATTGGAGTGGCACACTGTGTTAGTTCTGTAATGGCAAAAGTGAGCTAAAGATGAGGGAACAAAATTTATTTCTGGCACTACGTGTATGAATGACAACAGGCCAACTTCAGTCAGTACAAGTAATACATTATTTAAAACCACAGATAGATTGTTTATTTTTTATTTCTGTATGATTTATAATGCATTTTACAGTTACATCTAGTGGTCTGTGTGCAAGATACCACATCTACATACATGACCTTTACAGTGAAAGTTGCATTAGTTAAAGAAAATAATTTTCAACTTCATTAGGTCCACTATTTGGTCTACAGAAGTCAGAATTTAATATTCACATATACCAAGCTATGATTAAGGCTCGCTTAAAATGAGTGTTCATGATGCAAGGAATCAATGATGAGACTAGATCTAAATTTGCTGGATTTAAAAAATCCTTTGGAAAAATGTGTAGGACAGTTTACTAAATGAAGGAGTAAACTCTAAACTTAAAGCATTTAACACAAGTCTTGTAATTTTGAGGCACAATATTAAGGACTTATAAATACTAAAAATAAAGGAGAACCACTATATAGAAATAATGCATATTTAAATGGTACATAAATCATGTACACATCAATCCAATCGAGCCTTTCATGAGCAACCCAAACTGTGTATTTATTCAGAGATATAAAAAAATCACAAAACAGGTCTTAAAACAACATAGAAAAAGGAGACACAGTCAATAAGCCCAATTATCAACTATAATTTTTGCAACTCAACTTTCTGTACACTTTTTGTAATATAATATACAATTTATGTTTATTTTGTGACAACAGATGTAAAAATGTCTTAAACAAACGTCAACAATATTGCTAAGATGGAAAGCAAATATCACATGAAAGATTAAAACTGAAGTAAACCTCGGAATTGAAAGAGAAACAGTTTCTGTTCACTCTTACAAAGTTTCCAGTCTTATATGATTGCAACTTTGTGTTCCAGCTAACACAGTGTGGGGCATCAACTCCAAATGTTTGTTGCCACAGTGAAGTATTTCTGTTCACTTTGAAAACATACATGCTAGTAACAAAAACATCACAGTATATATCAAAACCTTTTTAATTCATATCACTTGTATGAATATAAGTTCTCTTCTTTCTCAGCCAACTGTGTGTAGTATTTCAACACTTTTCACACTGAGACACAAATACGCCTTAATTGCAATTGAAATTGTCCTTCAAATATTCATGGCATATTTTTTTCAAATATGTGGTATTTATTCCACTCATTGGGTTTTACATCCTGCAACTTCTTCAACAATCAGTCTGTCTATTCATTCTCTCTGTCTCACTTCTAAACAAGAATATGCTTCAGATTAAGCACTTCTGCACAGATATCTGAGAATATTTTGTCTGTGAGATGTTACTGCCCCTAGAAACACAATTTATTTCAAATATAAGTTTCAGTTATAACCATTGAGCACTGATGCCAGTTTCCTGTTCTGGTTTCATCTAAAAGTAACTAAAATTTATACAGTGTGTCAATGCTATGACTTCACTGAAAGATAAAGCAATCAACTAAACCATCATAATAACAAAACCTTTTGATTAAATCATGGTATGTTACTCTGGAACTCTTCATTTCATTACTTTTAAATTATCTATATAAAAACAAAACTATTATAAAAATACTGAGGAACAAAATAATTGACAAATATTTTTTCTGGTGGCTTAAAAATACAAAGACACATTTTAATATTTTAGATGACTTTTGTACTTATCTCTTCCTGTAGCTTACAACAATTATACTTTTTCATTTGGTACAGATATGCAAACATGAAATAACTGCTTTATATCCCTGATCCGCTTTTTCTTTCGTCCAAATAATAAATAAGTACATCAATAACAAATATGCATGTGTTGACACCAATGTCAGATAAATTATATTCATTCCCACATCTGCAACAGTGATGCTATATTCCTGCACATTTTTTACAACCAAAATAGTTTCATTCCACATGATTATACATACTACTCCCAGTAAACTTTTGTCCACATTAAGTGTCCACACAAATGTACCTTTTTGCGTTACTTTCAAGTACAAGATGCTGTTGCTACTGAGGAAAAGGAAATAATTTTACTTGCTACACTGCAGTTGAAAAGTTTCATTTCACTGCTTTTGGTGTAATATAAAAATAAGCCATCCATTGTTGTCGTAATGATTATCACTTGATGCATGTGGCTGAGAAAAACACATACTAATCAAGGAACAGTTTTC
Organism: Schistocerca serialis cubense; assembly: GCF_023864345.2. NCBI lineage: Eukaryota > Metazoa > Arthropoda > Insecta > Orthoptera > Acrididae > Schistocerca > Schistocerca serialis. The sequence continues at coordinate 855,227,920 of NC_064638.1, forward strand.
ATGGTGATTTGTTTCACCAGTCACTCCTATACTATTTATTCTATGTCATATTCAATTATATAATTATCATTATTAATAATATATAGACTCCAGGAAGTAACAGCAACATTCATTATGAGCAGGGATATACTATTTATGTCAGAAGGGCATTACAGGATATTACCACACTTAAGGGAATATTTTCTTAATTCCTAGTCATTTAAAAGAGCTCAAACATGCAACAAATGACAGTTGGCACCATCTGTCAATTAAAGTATACAGTTATTCAAGATATATACCTTTTTTTATTTTAAATTATAATACTCTCTTTCCTCGGAGTTAATGGTGCTAATCTAGAATCCGAAGAGTTTCTTTCCTTTTCCTTCTGTCAACTGTCACACTATCAGCTGATAAGGTACTCTATTCAAATATGGAAACACAAGTGTTCCAGATTACTTCACTTTAAGTATACCAAGTAGATTTATATACATATACACATACAAGTAATCTTCCGTATAACAAGGGCGATATTTTTAATAAACAACATCTGTATATGCTTCCTCCACACTGCACAGCTGAGAGGAATATCCACATTGTCAAGAGACTGTAATACTTTGAGTGGTTACAGTTTTGGATCTTCATTCAACTTTGCTGACTTCCACAATGTTCACTGTCATATATTGTGGTAAGCATTAGCTCATTTACAGTAAAGCACTCTATTTCACTGTAGAGAAACTTTGTGTTTGGCTTTGATTGGATGCCACCCATGAACTGAAAACATCCCTGAAAAGGGAACACAAATATATTTAGTGTGCTGAAAATGATCCTCATACAAATAAGTATTAGTAGGAAAATTAATATGGCATATTTTTACAATACAAATATTAAAACTTTCTTCCTGGTGACAAGCTTACTGAAATTAACAAATAATATTATTGGGTAGATAAAAAATCTACTCACCAACTGGTGGCAGAACACACAAATAAAAAAAGATTATAATTTGCAAGCTTTCAGAGCCAGTGGCTCCTCCTTCCAGCAGAAGGGTTACAGGGGAAGGAAGAGGGGTGAATGAAAAGAACTGGAGAGGTCTAGGAAATGTGGTAGATTTTTAGATTTTGGGAAAGTCACCCAGAACCACAGCTAAGGGGCACTGGATGAGATGAGAAGGAAAGACTGATTCAACCGGTAAGTCTCCCCTGACCCATGGTTCTAGCTGACTCTTCCAAAACCTACCCCTTTTCCTATACCGCTTCAGTACTTTTTCTTCACCCCTCTTCCTTCCCCTTCAACACTTCTGCCAAGAGAAGAAGCCACTGGCTCCAAAAGCTTGCGTAATTATAACATTCTTGTATGTGTATGAACTGCTGCTGCTTGATGAGTAGATCTTTTACCCATACAATTACATTATATTGTCAAAAATTGATTGTTTTCTTTGAAATAGACAAATGAATCACTCTACTTTAATATCTTAAGGACCTGTTGTGCAACTCATCTCAAAAACACACTGACACAAAAAAATCACAACTCCCAAAAAAATAATTAATGTAGAATAATAAAATTTTGGAAGTACATTTGTCTAGGTAAATATTTAGATGATTAACATTGCAGGATCACAGTTTAATGTAAATGCGAGTAAGGTATTGCAAATGTGAAATGATGGTACATTAATAACTGTGTAATCACACGACCGTTAAATGCAAGCATGCAAACATGCATGCATTGTGTTTTACAGGTGACACATGTCAATATGTGGGATGGAGTTCCATGCCTGCTGCACTTGGTCAGTCAATACAGGGACAATTAATGCTGTTTATGCCTAATGCTGGAGTAGTCGTCCGGTGATGTCCCATAGGTGCTTGAATAGTGACAGATATGGTGATTAAGCAGGCCAAGGCAACGTGTTGACACTCTGCAGAGCATGTTGGGTTACAACAGCAGTATCTGGGCAAATATTATCTTGTTGGAAAACACCCTGGTCATACGAAATCGTATCCCAGACTGTAACTCCAGGTGGAGGTCCAGTGTGTCAAACACACAGACAAGGTTGGTTGCAGGTCCTCAACTGACCTCCTTGTAACTAACACAGAGCCATCACTGGCACAGAGGCAGAACCAGCTTTCATCAGAAAACACAACAGACCACCACCCCATCCTTCAATGAGCTCTCACTTGACACCACTGAAGTTGCAAAGGGCAGTGGTTTGGGGTCAGTGGAATGCATGCTGCAGGGTGTCTGGCTTGCAGCTGTCCTTGAGGTAATAGTTGGTTGTGTCACTGTGGTGCCAACTGCTGCTCAGACTACTGCTGCTGCAGGTGCTACACAACGCACCACAGCTGTATGCCGAACATGACGGTCTTTCCTCTCAGAAGTGCCATGTGGCTGTGCGGCGCCCTATCTTCTTCCGACATTTTCATGACCAATGCTGCCAGCAATCATGTACAGTGGCTACATTACTGCCAAGTCTTTCTGCAGTATTGCAGAAGGAACATCTAACTTCTCATAGCCCTATAACATGACCTCATTCAAACTCAGTGAGGTGCCGATAATGGCATCTTTGTCACCTTAATAGCATTCTTGACTTACATCAACTCATGACATCCAATCTCAAAGGTAACTAATGTTTATGACAGTTATAGCATGTATTTAAGCAAACCTGATTTGCAACCTCATAGTGATGCTAATAGTGCCACTCTTATGCAACTGGTGCAAAATTTGAAGAGACATCCCATTTCAGATGTAGAAACATGCCTAACACCTTCCTTTATGTCACAGAACTCCTTCTTGGTGTTCCATTTTTTCTGTCAGTATATTTACAAAATATAATTACTGCTGCTCTAGATATGTATAGTTCTTCAAAAATATGTGATCTTCTCTTCTCTTTAAAGTAAAATAACAGCCACACCTATACAATCATTAAGAATGAGGGGTACACTTCTGAATACACTGGCTCCCCATTTAACTTCAAGCAATAACAAGCAAAACCATAATATTCTCTGATAATGACAACACCCATTTGTTGTATTTGTACTGAAATACATTTTGATTTCAATATAATTATTAAAACAAAGCTTTCCTTTACATTTTAGAAACTCAATTCAGGAACAGGGCCCATTGCAGGACATGCCATTGCTCATGTCGGGTTGAATAGTGCTTCTAAATTTGTTGCAGATGAGTTGTGTCAGTGAGTTGTCTCTATGATCCAAACAATAAATTAGTTCTACGTTCCTAATTAATGGAAGGAGTAAATGTAACATCTCACCATACAGTTGAGGCATCCAAGGCCTGAAAGCTTAGAACATTTTAAATCTTATTTTTGTGAAAACTGACCACTCAATGGCTAACTATAATTATATAGTGGGTTGTTACCTTTCTCCTTGGACTGTTTGTATCCTACCCAAGATTTTCCATTATCATATTTAGTTCCATGTGTACAACAGATTCCTGCCATCCTTTCCATATTTGTGTCTATGTTATGTGTCAAAAACAAACCCATTTTAGATTATCCATAGACAATGGAAAACATAATCATTTATGGTATAGTTGGGGCATTAAGGAGTACAGGCACACAGACAGGATTTGGATCTTGTAACTAAACTTTTGTACAATGCCCTCCTTCCAAGTTAAAAATGTACAGTCCAAAAAGACACTGAAAGCTAAGATACAAGTCCCAAATCTTGTTTATGTAACTGTTTCACACTCAATGCTGCTACTCTATAGTGAATGGTTAACTCGACTTGCTCTCTCAGTTGTTAGTTTTATGACTTTCCAGTATTGTATTTTATCATCAATACCACAGCTTCATTACAAGATGTTGGCTCCTTTTCATTTCACAAAAAACCTGCTACATTCCAAGTGGTGATCCGTATAACATACTACATAAATGTCTACAGTAAAAACTCCATATAATTTTTTGGAAAATAAGGGCCAACCATCCAATTTCCTTCCATCACATAGGGCAAAAGAAAAACCTGACTTTATATGTCCTTTTAATAACATAAATATTATTTAGCTTTCTTAGCTGATATTGTCCACTGGAAGATATTACCACAAAATTAATTTCTCTCTTTTCATAATATATTCTTGCTGTCACAGTCTGTCTTGTTCTCATTGTCCTTTTAAAGCCCTTAATACAACAGCTGTGTTGACAAATGTATGGAGGCATATTTGAAAAATACTGAACTTCTAGTCATAAAAATACATTAATTAGAAAAGGCTTTATTTGCGCCTCTAGTTTCCTTCTAATCTTCTTCATTTTTCCATGTAATTGCCATTCACTTTTATGCATTTTTACAAAACTGCAACAGTTTCTTCAACCTATCTACATACAAGTTCTTTTCCCAGGAACTGATCCAGCTGACAGTGGTGGTCTTGAGTTACTCACTGTCTTCAAACTGTTGTCCATCTAACTGTTGTTTCTAATGCAAGAAGAGTTAATGTTTACTGAGTGAGAAGCTGGGACTACAGTGTAGCTGGTCAATGTTCTCAATAAAAATGTTAAAACTGATCCTTGGTACAGGCAAGATGTGTTGATGCATATTTTCGGTCCCACCTTGCAATATGTGAGCCTTTCTATGACAACTATGTAAATAGTGGAGTCTCCAACTTGAACAAGTTCATCAGCCAGATCACCAATTATCAATGACCTATCAAATGGACTTGTTTTGTACACTTGCGTGATTTCATCACTCTGGATACCATTATCTACCTTTTCCTTCACTCATTGCTGTAGGCCCATGTAGTACTTGCAACTCCTGATGAGTTTGAGCAGATGTAAATCCTTTTACACACAAAAATTAAAATCATAGCACACGGTTTGCAGCTGACAGTAGTAACCAACCACTTTCAAAGCCACTGTTGTTTGTTTCCACCCATACTCAAACAACTACTGAATTAAAACTATGATTTCTGTGATTTCTTTGTGCACCTTTCATTCTGAGTTGTCAACATTTAAATATCAGCAGATGGCCCTTACTTTTTGAAATGCATCATACCATGGTAAAATCAAACAATGGAAAATGCAGGATGGAATAATGAAAACATTATGAAAAGGATAGATCACTACTCACCGTACAGTGGAGACACTCAGTTGCAGACGGTCATGACAAAAAGACTGCTGAACAAGTAAGCTTCTGGCCAAAAGGCTTCTTCTGAAATACATGACACAGAGACATGACCACCAACTCTGGTTGCAGAGGCCAGCCAGAGACAGTGGTCATGTATATGAGTTGTATTTGCATAAATGTGTGTTGTCTACTTCAGAAGGAGGCCTTTTGGCCAAAAGCTTATTTGTTTAACAGTCTTTTTGTTGTGTCTGTCTGCGACTCAACATCTTGACTATGGTGTGTAGCAATTGATCCTTTTCATAATATTGTCACACTATTGTAAATTTACACTTCTGTTGATTAGGATTTTACATACCTGCAGTGGCTAACAACACACTCATTGCTGCAGTATTCATCCTCCCACTCAGAGTTGCTGATAGCAGGGTTGGGACACCCATGGCGGATGCAGGTGTTGGTGCCAGGGCGCAGCTGTGGTGCACCTACAGCTGGCTGCGGCGCTGGTGCAGGCACCGGAGGAGGACCCGCACCTGGCGGTGGGCTTGAAACAACGTGTTCACTGCGTTGGGGCTGGCATGTGCAAAGAGAAAATCCCAAAATGTTGGTTACTTAGACCCAACCATGGAACTACATTCTTTGTGCTTAGTCCTCATACTGTAGGATTCGCAATCACAACTCACTCAACACTATTTAGAGACAGTGTCTTAACTACCAAATACTAGAATAAGAAAACACTATGGCTGAAAGACACATGAATGATGGGATAAATGGAATTTCTAGCTCTTAGAATGATGTCATGGAAAGTTAAGAATTTGGAAGGTGAAAGTGTAATATATATTCTCATGCTAGAATATTGGGCTGAATTCAAAAGAAAACACAGAATAAAGGGGATAGTTAAAGCATAAAAAATAACAAGGGAAGTTTAGACCAGCTTCTATATAAGTAACCTGAAAATAGAATGACAAACAGAAGCTGTATAGGAGAATCCTGAAAAGTAAATTAGAATGAAGAAAATAGTGTAAATTAGAGCAAAGAATGCACACGACAGTCAGCTTTCACCTTTCTAGTTTGTAAAAATCTGAAATGGGGATGGAGGACCCACAAACCCATGTAATGAAAGAAGTACCCAGGTGCATTCTATCAGGTACCACACAATCTCTAACAGCAGTTTGAACATTGTTGCTGGTGGTCTTGGTCGTAGTCATTATTATACAAAATACTGAACCAGATCTGCCGGTTAACAGATAACTGTGCACCTTCTTAATTTGCTCTCCCCTTGATTACACTGTTTCAATGGTGACGGATTCAGCAGAGACCATTGAACAGGTGTAAAGAACAAAAAGAACAACTAAAGGTAAAGTAAGAGTGTTAGGCCATGTCATACAAAGTGCAAAGTATGTACAGGAATCAATTGCATAGGAAAAAATGCCATTCTGGGAAGTTTGGAAATGTTACCAGAGTCTGCTACTGCTTATTTTCTTTCAGCATTTGGTAGTTAAGACTATCTTCTGTCTTGCATAGTGTTAATATTTAGTCTTGAGACTATTACAAATTTCACTGACAAAATACAGCTTAAACCCAAACATGCAAAGAGTCGCAGAATGGAATCCCATGTCCTCAACTAATCCAATTTCAAAATGCATAGGATTACAAGATAAACATTTTGGGTCTGAAACTTATAAATTTTGAAGTAGTGCCCATTGCTAAAAAAAAATAATTTCAAAAGATATCTACAATCAATTTCCAAAGTTTCTATGTGTCTTAATTTTTCCACAGTTACTGTGGAATGTGTGAAATGGTATCAATGAATGTATTACCAACAATAGAGAAAACACACTTTTGAAAACTATCTATTTTGGCTATATGGCCAACATATAAATGATGAGCAGAATGCTCTGAACAAAATAAATGATTACTTTTCTCTAAGTTTTAGTGTGACACCTTCTCTAAGGAGCTAAAACTACTGCAAAGCTTTTGATACAGCAGTTTTCGATAGAAAGACATTTGAAATTAAAACACTATCGACAATGTTCCATTTGACATTAATAATTTAACTTTTGAAGATAGTGGAGAATCTTCCTCTAACTACACATTATTGCCCAGATTCCATAATCACTGGCAACTATTACCAACTGCATTTATATTAAAATACTATTTCACTTTCTATGTGTGCCCAAAATAATATTTTCAAGCCAGTTTTACAGGATCACGATCACTGTTTGTATCTTTAATGTGCAGTCAAAGAATGACGACTCAACAATACAGATGAGCAATTTTAGTACAGCTCAGTTCTTACTGCATCTTCATGACAACTCTCCCATGGATCAAACAAACCTGTGACCATTCATACTGCCCTTTTTTTATATCCATCCAATATCTCCTCTTAGTCCTGTTTGCTATGGCTCCCACATACATGAGCATTATTTAGGATGGGTTGTGCAAGTGTACTGCATGCACTCCCCTTTGTAGACTGATTTCATTTCCCCAGTATTTTACCAATTAACCACATTGCCTAGTACTGTGTCAACCATAGAAGTAGCATAGTCATTAGCAACTGCAGTCTGTTTCACTATGTTTATTTCCTGTTGCGTGTTTTCTTGGTTCAACAGTATCTTAGTTGCCCTATACAACAATGACCTGTATGCTGTTTGCTTATGAACTTTTGGGTGACTTAAGGTTGCAGGCATTGTGGTGCTGGTCATTGTATTTTCCTATAACTTTCAAATGTGCATGTTTTGTTGTGTCTTGTGATATTTATGTACAGAAAGATTGATGCTTTTGTCTCAGATATGTTCCAACACTGTACTAGGTAAAGTGAAGAAATACCCAGACACAAACCGCACAATAGAAAAAAAAAGACAAAAACAAATGTATATCTAGCACCCCATATCACAGAAGATTGCAAATATTTTCAAAAACCTCAAAGTAAAATTTGGATTTTCTACATCTAATAAACAACAACAAAAACTACTACATAACAAAATGTGTAATCATAACCAATGTTCAGAAAACGGAACATACAAAACAAATTGCCAGGAATGCTCCAAGTTCTGATGTTGAGATTTCAACATCAGATATACAGAGCACGTCAAAGCCTACAGACGTGCATCAGCAATAGCCACACACATACACAACACATGTCACCCATTTAGAAATAGAGAGTAAAAATTAAGTCCATAAAACGGATCTTTTAGAAGAAGTGGAGATATATTCACACTATAAAAAAATGAAGATAAAATATTAAATGAAAAACTGGAAAATCAATCAGTGAACTTAATCAAGTGCTTCTATAGCACACTTAAATAAAAGTAGTGAAACAAAGAAATATGAACCACTGGAAAATATAAAAGCAAATGATAACAAAGTTTTTGAAGATGAATCTTAAATGTGTACTGTGTACAGAAAAATGTGTGTGATGTTTAATATGTGTAAGCTTCTGCACAAGTTAAGCACAAGGAGAGTTGAAGTAAAAGTTCTTTCAAGTTTTGCCATTAACTCTATATAGAGTTCGATCATCAATTGAAACTTGCACTTGTCTTTTATATATTGCAGTAAAGACAGCAGAACAATGCAGCACCTCACTCATGAAAAAATCATGAATAAATGGCAAAGCACACAGAAAATGCACTTGAAGATGTGATTCATTTCACAAAATGCATTGTGCAAAATATACATAAAAGAAAATCATGACTGGTAGCACAAAAGTTACTTATTAAGAAAAACTACAGCCAGTTTCAGGTCTTCTCTTGTCCATGTATGTTTGACACTAACTTTAGTGCCACTAATAGCCTTTACATATGACAAGAATTTCTTTGGGTTTTGTGAAAGATCTTTTTATAATATTCTGCTACAGTAGTCATTAAAGGTCCCATGCATTACCCGCTTCACAACCAAATGGATTTCTTTCAGTGTTACTTTATCTATAGACTTATCTACAGGCTTGTTTTACATCTATGCCAAATGTATTAGTTTACTGAAGGACATTCCATACGCAGACAAATTTTATCAATGCACACAATGGGGAACAGTGAATGTTTTTGGACCTGATTAGAGTTCTGAAAGGGAGAAAAAGGCATGGTCTGGAGAGTAAATGTCTGTGTAAGAGCAAAGGCAGAGGGTAAAAGACATTTTAATAATGTTATATGTGTATCTTGGCATATGTAATATCTGCTGTATCCTGCTACTAGGAGTGTGAGTGCATCGAGTGTAGTGTCACTGCATGTGTCTGCTTAAATCAACTGCCAACTGTATTAGCGCGCGACAGCCACTAGAGGTCGCGTGTAGGAATCATACACACGGTATAGTCTCTGGTGCGCCACCTACCAGCGACTCGCACATATATACATGCAGAGTAGCACTGATTCACACTCACTTTGTTCTTTTAGTTTGTACTACTCACATCAGCTGTCCTGTGTATAGCTTATGTTTCACCTTCTGTATGATTCCTTTGTCGTGTTACATGCAGAGTCACAAGAGGCTTATTTCCGTTATTGTTCAGAAGCTTATAAATACTTGTATTGGTTTTTCATATTATTTTGTTACTACAACATTGTAATTGTTTAGTAACCAAATAACATGACCCAAGTAACACAAATATGGCTTTATTCGTAATCTCTGAACAATAATGGAAAGAAGCCTCTTGTGACTCCACACGTAACACAATAAGAGAATTATACAGAAAGTGAAACATAAGCTATACACAGGACAGGTGATGTGAGCAGTACAAATTAAAAGAACACACCTGAGTAATCGGCACAGTGGAGACCGTGCTGAGTGCGTGCTTCCTACAGGTGGCTTGTGGTGGCTAGCCCCGCACTGATACAGTTTGCAGTTGATTTAAGTACACATGCACAGCAACATTATACTTGGCGCACTCACCTTACATGCGCGAGAAGCAGGATACAGCAATATGCAGTTGTACAATGCTCTTTCAAAAACAATCAATTTTCAAGCTTCTGTGTACATTATGCTTTTTCTCCTTGCTTTTTTTTACAAAGAGCCCATCCCCAAAGTCGTTCAAGTGTTCTTTGATCTATACTGTACAGGGTGCTGCTCGTTACCAGTTACAAATAGAAAACTGATTTAAATTCTCTATGTAAATTTCCTCCATGTCTTGATCACAGAGTGTGTAAAGGCACGCATGAATCTGGGACTTCCTTGTCGCAATGCGTATTTTGCATATCTTGCTGATAAAATCTCTATACTACCCACTGAGGAACATCACATGTTCTAAGTCATTTATACCAAGTACCAAGCCCCATCTTAATAATGATCATACTTCTACAATTATCATACTAATCATAATTTTAGTATTACTCTTCACTACGGCCCACTCATGAGATTCAGAATATTTTTCTGAGAAATAGATGTAGAGTTCAATGACACAGAAAAACTTTCAGTGTATAGCTCACTGTTGCTTGCTAGCAACAGTGTGCTCAGATTTCCAATTGTGCAACTATATTTCAGTCTGCAGTAATCTACATCAAAATGAAGCTTCTTGACTGAGTAGATGTCTTCAATTGGTATAGCATACTATCTTTATCATCAGCTGGGTACCAATGTTAAGAGTACTGAGAAGTTCTCAACTATTGACATGAACCTGAATACCAAAAATTGCATTAAAAGTCAATGGTTTCAATAATTAAAACCTGTTTATCATTTTAGGAAGCTGCTTGACAGAAATTCCTTCATGGATACCGACCACAAATAATAGTGCAAAATCACTTTTAGTTTTATCTTCAAGGGAATTCAAAATTAGCATTAAGAGAATACAATGATGTCCAATGAAAACAGATGAAAAGTTACCTAAATTGGATAATTTGGAACTGAGCAGTTTTCAGATGATATTAAATCCAAATGTTCTTCGTAACTAATATGTAATACAAAAGTATGTTGTTATAAAAGTTTCTCCAGTTTTCATGCCTCAAAATGTCTTTTTGTACTCATCATTGCCCACAGAGTCATTTATGTCAGATAAGGACATTTATACATTATGCTATGAGACCAGCAGTGTCTTTCTCTCACAGCATAATATGAATGGGGTAAAGTGTAATACATAAAGTTAATTTGTCAGTAGATAGGAAAAGAAATATTTCCCATGCCGAGAATGTATCTGCACACTGAAGTAAGTTATTGGAAGAATAATCTATTTTCCAAAAAATATCTACCAAACAATTAATCTAGGAAAAGGGCATTGCCTACTTAAAATACTTTCTATTTAGTTGCACCAATTCACATAATACTTGTCACTTCTTTTGTCAATACTAGTAGGAAATAAGAAACATACAGAAGTAATGCCATTAAACCTTGCTTTTTAAGAAAAGTGGAGATCGTTTCATACTAGATCCCTGGAGAGAATCTTGCAGAAAATTTACCCATTTGCAAGATATTTGCCATGACTCATGAACCCACTGGACTAATAGATTACTTGGCAAAGCAGCTATTTGGAAAACTTTATACAGGTATATGCCCGAAATCAGTTGGTAAGTTTCCCCTCTCACTTTCAGTTTCCAGAAGAGATATTTCTATTGTTGGTAAAACTGAGGAGAAATCTAGGAAACTATAGTAGTATTTGTATTGCTCCAACTTTAAGGACGATTGTTAAAGTGCAAGATGTTCAATATTCTGAGAAAAATAGTAAGGGAACAATAATAATGGAAGATTAAAAAAGTTTAAGACAGGGATACAGTTTTCCACGACTACTGTTCAATCTACACATCAAATAAGCAATGATGCAAATAAGAGAAAGGTTCTGAAGTGGGATTAAAATTTTCACCAACTGCGACATAATCGCGTATACAAACAGTGATCCAATACTGTAAAATGCTTACACACTGAAACCGGTCATCGTCTAAAGAATTCATATTGTGATCAGAGACTGAAATAAAAAAGCATTTGGGATTAAAATTATGCTGAAACGAAATCAATGATAAGACTTGGTGATGACATTACTACATTTATGAAAGTGTAAATGAACAACAGGACCTTTGAGTGGAATGAACTGAATATGGACTGAGGGTAAACTGAAAAAATATGTAAATAAAGAGTAATAGCAGAAATGAGATTTGCTTAAACTTCACAACAAAATTGGAAACCACAAACCACATAAAGTTAAGGAATTCTGCTACCTTCAAGGCAAAATAACGTACGGTGGATGAAGCAATGACATAAAAAGCAGAATAGCACAGGGAAAGTGGGCAATCCTGGCCAAAGAAAATCTACTAGCATCAATCACAGGCCTCAATCTGAGCAAGAAATTTCTCAGAATATACACTGAAGAACCAAAGAAACTGGTATACCTGCCCAATATCATGTAGGACCCCCACGAGCACACAAGAGCCAGAACACGATGTGGTATGGATTCGAATAATGTCTGTAGTAATCCTCGAGGGAACACACCATAAATCCTGCAGGGCTGTCCATAAATCCATAAGAGTACGAGGGGGTGGAGATCTCTTCTGAACAGCACATTGTAAGGCATCCCAGATATGCTCAATAACGTTCTGTCTGGTGAGTTTGGTGGGCAGTGGAAGTGTTTAAACTCAGAAGAGTGTTCCTGGAACCACCCTGTAGCAATTCTGGATGTGTGGGGTGTCACATTTTCCTGATGGAATTTCCCAAGTCTGTTGGAATGAAAAATGGACATGAGTGGATGCAGATGATCACACAGGGTGCTTACATACATGTCACCTGTCAGAGTTGTATCTAGATATACCAGGGGTCCCATATCACTCCAACTGCACACGCCCCACACCATTGCAGAGTCTCCACCAGCTTGAACAGTCTCCTGCTGACATGCAGGGTCCATGGACTCACGAAATTGTCTCCATACTCGTACATGTCCATCTGTTCAATACAATTTGAAATGAGACTCATCCCCGGCAACACATTTCCAGTCATCAACAGTCCAATGTTGGTGTTGACGGGCCCAGGCAAGGCATAAAGCTTTGTGTCATGCAGTCATCAAGGGTACATGAGTGCGCCTTCAGCTCCAAAAACCCATATTGATGATGTTTCGTTGAATGGTTCGCATGCTGACAGCTGCTGATGGCCCAGCATTGAAATCAGCAGTTTGCAGAAGGATTGCACATATGTCACTTTGAATGATTCTCTTCAGTTGTTGTCAGTCCCGTTATTGCAGGATCTTTTTCTGGCTGCGGAAATGTCGGAGATTTGATGTTTTGCCGGATTCCTGACATTCACAGTACACTCATGAAATCGTCATACGGGAAAATCCCCACCTCACCATTACCTCAGAGACGCTATGTCCCATTGCTCATGCGCTGACTATAACACCATATTTAAACTCACTTAAATCTTGATAACCTGCCATTGTAACAGCAGTAATCGATCCAACAACTGCACCAGACACTTACTGTCTTACATAGGCATTACTGACCGCAGCGCTGTATTTTGCCTGTTTCCTTATCTCTGTATTTGAATATGCATGCCTATACCAGTTTCTTTGGCGCTTCAGTGTTTGTTTTCAGCACAGCATTGTATGGTAGTGAATCATGGACTGCAGCCAGGGCAAACCAGAACATAAGAATAGTGAGGAATTTGAGATATGGTGCTGTAGAAGGATGTTAAAAATTAGGTGGACAGGTTAAGATAAGGAATGAGGAAGTTCTCCCAAGAAATACTGAAGAAAAGAACACATGGAAAACAGTGGCATAACGATGGGATATAGGACTTGTATTAAGATATGATGAAAGCAACTGCAGGGGAAAACAGAGACTGGAATACTTCCAACAAATAACTGAGGATGTGAAGAGAGGAGAGGAATTTTTGTCTCTCTCAATGACATGAGAATGTGATAAACCTATGCCAAATTGTGGATTCCACTTTATGCTTTAGGAGCTCTGCAAATACCTGAATGAGATCATTAACAGGTTGTAAAAAGGAATGGCATATCTCCTTCAATAAGACAACACCCGGTACAACACTGTGGTGGCCCGATCAGTTTTCTGACTGGTCTGATATAGCCTGCCATAATTTCCTCTGTTCTTTCAATTTCTTCATCTCAGAGTAGCATTTGGATTTGCTGATATGATACAATTCATTAGTATAATCATGAGCAAATTGCATATTCTTCCATGCAGCTCAGGTATTTTAATGGACTGCATTTCCAGTGCAGTGATGTAACAGCAAAACCCTTTGTTCTGATATAGAGTAATCCACACATATTATAAAAATGGATGTACATATGATTCACATATCCTTCTAAACTACTGGACCACATTCAACCAAACTTAGTACACATATCATTTACTGTCTGGAATGAGTCACTGTGGGGGTTAGAGTGACCTACTTATCAAAGAGGTGGGGATGGGGGTGAAAAAGACCTGTATGTGAACACACAGATCTTACTCATCCAGTACTTGAGAAAGCATTTAGTGATTTGCACCAAACTTTGCACATAAAAACAAACCTTTGTGAAACTTTTTGTGGCTGACATCCCTACAAAATAATTAAAGGGAAATAGTTTATTGCTTACTACATTTTTGCTGGTCACGCATTAAAACCATCACATTGCGAACGATATTTCGATTTATTACTTCTCTACTACTAACGGTATTCCTGACACATTTTGCAGACATTATTCACATACACCACTGAATGCACCAGCAAAATCATATCATTGTACAACGCTCTGCTCAGGAGATACATCATCATAAACATTGAGCAGCATGAAAACCAAACGGCAGAGTGAAAGTCATTAGAGGTGCAGGTGACATATGGGTACAAATAAGTACGAAGTATATTAAATACATGTGATGTGCATATGTAGGCAAAGTCACAGATAAAAAACTATGACTAAACCCCTTGTTCAATTTCAACCAAGCTTGTTTCACACACTACTTACTATCTGGAAAGAAATACTGTGGGAGGTAAGAATTAGCAACATTCTACTGAGGTGTGGATGGTAACATGGAAAGAGAATGGGGGGAGGAAGAGAGAGACAGACAGATAGGAAGGAGGACATGGACACAGATGTGAGGGGGGGGGGG
Source organism: Schistocerca serialis cubense (assembly GCF_023864345.2). Classification (NCBI taxonomy): domain Eukaryota; kingdom Metazoa; phylum Arthropoda; class Insecta; order Orthoptera; family Acrididae; genus Schistocerca; species Schistocerca serialis. Next base: position 855,242,969 of record NC_064638.1, read on the forward strand.
AGGAGGAGGAGGAGGAGGAGGAGGAGGAGGTGGACAGAGAGAGAGGGAGGGGGAAGTGGACAGAAAAAGAAAAGAGGAGGAGGTAGACTGAGAGAGAGTGGAGGAAGAGATTAACAGAGAGAGTGCAGAGGAGGATATAAAGGTAGTTAGGAGGAGATAGATGGGGCCCGAAGAGATGGACTCAAGGGGAGGAAAGAGCAAATGGGCAAAAGGATAAGGGGCAGATGGACAGAAAGTGTGAGGAGAAGCAGATGGACAGAGAGAAAGGGCAGAACAGAGGACAGACAAATAGAGAGGTAGGAGGCAACAGGAAGTGGAGTGTGGTAAAGGCGGACAGAGAAGGGGGGGGGGGGGGGAGAAGGATAATAGAGAGGAAGATGGAGGAGATGGGCAGAGAGTGAAGGGGAGGAGAGGAGATGGACTAATAGAATTAGAATACGTATGTACCTGGGCAATGCAGGATACTCAGCTAGTTTTCCTTGAACCGAGAAAGATTACAAAGGGGCTTCGTATGTTCATATATGTATTTTGACATGTGGAAAAGATAAGGAAAGGTTCACCTTGTACACATTGATGAGAGATTAATACATAAGATGTGTTTCTGGCTTAAGCAGTCAAATTAGTGATTCTTGTAAACAATGATAAATGTGAAAGGGAGATATAATTGATTGAGATGAATAACTGCTTGTTTTGAACCATTCTGGTCTGTGTGATTAATTTTTGACTGGCTGCTTTATCTACCTAATGCTGGTGGCCTCTTTTTATGCAGTTGTGTCATCATCTTGCAACTTCTCATACAATTAACAAAAAGTAACATTATACTAAGATCTTTACCTGCTGCATGTAACTGCTTTGTGGTACAGGAGCTGGCATATGGGGTTGAGGCATATGACTTCCCACATGACCCATCATGCCCTGTGAAAAGAATATTGAATCATCAGGTACACAATTCCCTTCTTTTGGTGATTTTAGTATATGGACTTTATTTACTTGCACAGACCAAGACAAGATATGAGATATATTTGTTGAGGTGCATTGCTCTACAGATTAAAAGCTCAGATTTTACATATGTACAAGGTGCCCTTGCCCCCCTTACAAGATATAAAACATCTTTGAAACAACAGACATTCTGGTTATTTCAAAAAGTAAAAAACATAGGCCTACTCTGCAAACCACTGCTTGGTGGATGAACCATATGCCACAGTTCCTTCCTGTTCCAGTTGTGTATGGAATGTAGGAAGAATGATTGCTTTAATGCCTCAGTGCGTACTGCAAGTTAGTCTAATCTCAATTCTGAGGCCTCCAGAGGAGTGATATGTAGGGAGCTGAAGTATTTTTATAGATTCTTCACTCTTGAAACTTCTACATGGTTGACTTTATAAGCAAGTTTTTAGGAGATAACTGACATCTATCTTCAAGCATATGGCAATTCATGTTTTTCAGCATTTTTGTGACACTCTTCATCAATTCAGACAAACCCGTGGAAATATGTGCTGCACTTTTGTGAAGACGTTCAATTTCCTCTCTTAATCCTATATGGTACGGGTTTCATGTGGTATTTTTCAATAAGATTAATTAACACCTAAACTGAAGATACTATCTTTATGTCACCAGTTGAGACAAAGAGGCACCATAAATATCAAGTGAGTTAGTAAATCTGATAGTAGAACTTTAATAGTTGTTATGGGTAATGAGAGAAATTAAAAGAGAAAAAGGATAGTAATGGTGAAGTCTGGAAGTGGCATTTAATTTTTCTCTGTCAATATCCAATAAAGGCAATACATGGTGCTCTCTCGTTCCATAAAGCACACTGGAAAGGTATGGAGTTCAACCTAAGATGCTTAAATACAATCTGGAGACTTGAAAGTAGCAATTTAACGGGCTGACTTCTGCACAAAGATTATTATGAACCTAAAGGTTCAACATTAGTAATAATTTTTTTAGCAGTATGTTCTGTGTGAATCATAATAAATGTATCATACCTGTTGCTGCTGCTGTTGCGGGGGTGGCTGCTGGGCAGCACTCCTGTCAGGTATCATTGGTCCCAGCATTTGTGACTTTTTGTTCATGCCAGCCATCTGTTGTTGCTGCTGCTGCTGCTGCTGTTGCTGTTGCTGCTGCTGCTGTTGTTGTTGCTGCTGCTGCTGTTGCTGCTGCTGCTGCTGTGGAGGTGGTGCAGACATGGGAGGTGATGGTAATGCAGTAGGTGGCGAGTAACCACTATACCCCCCACCATATCCACCGTACCCTCCATACATGTTCTCCGATTCACCAGCTCCCTAAAACAACAAATCAATCACAATATGCAAATTTATAAATGTTTTGTAATATAAATAAATTCATTAATATGACAAATAATTATTTTACACTTATATCACTTAACAGGAAGGAATACATTTCATGAAAGACTGAATTGTAAAAGTGATTCTTTATGGGCTTGATCATTTTAAGTTATTATAGTTGTGTGCCTATATCTGTGACTATAACTGTCATATCTGAAGTACAAATGTCATTCAAGTGGTTATTACTTGTTTTAATATTTTTTATTTGATTTGACACTAAGCTAATTCTGATGTCCTACTCAAACCATCAAGACAGACCCAAAGACACTGAATACACTGTTTCTCTGTGCTAAGACATTATATATGATAAAATTAAATCATATTTTAATCTAATTTGGCTGCTTTCCAATACATATCATCTGTCTTCATGTAGCTACTTCCATGTAAGTTGACAACTACTACCTTCTTTGTGTTACTATCTAATTATTGTGCCACAACCCACAAAAACAGCTAACCTACTCTGGTTATACTTTTACCACACAGGAACAATCAAAGTTGTTTTTATTAATATTTTACAGAACCTCAAGTTTTACAATGACAAGCTGCAAACTTTTTCTACCATTACAAATCATCACTTTGTACATTCCCACGAAGGAAGAAACAGCTGTTGCAAAACTCTATGACAATTAATTATCAACTTGTCCTTTATTAAATTTTATACTTCCTCTTTAAGACTGAGTAATGGCTAGAGGACAAACGAAAGGCTGAACAAACATTCACCACAAGGCAGAAGGTAAATGCTACCAAGATGAAAACAGAAGACCTTTGGAGAAAAGAGAAGTAGCCATACAAATATCAAGTGTGCAGGTGGCAAGGCAGTACTAAATAAAGAAGGGAAAGATGTAAGATGGAAGGAATATGTAGAAGGACTACACAAACAGAAATGAACTTATGGAAACATTGTAGCAAGGGAGGAGAAGGAGGTAAATGGAGATGAGATGGGAGATACAATACTGCAAGAAGAATTTGACAGAATGCTGAAATACCTTAGCTGAACAGGTCCCCTGGATTAGATGACATTTCTTTAGAATTATTAAGATGCTTGGTAGGGCCAGCCATGTCAAAACTATTCTACTTGGTGTGCATGATATGAGAGACAGCCAAAATACCTTCAGAATGTAATAGTTTCAATTCCACAAAAGGCAGGAATATTATTGAATTATTAGTTTAATAAATAATGACTGCAAAATACAGACACATATTATTTACAAAAGAATGGAAAAACTGATAGAAGCCAACATCATGAAAGGTCAGTTAGGGTTCCAGAAAAATGCAGGCTATACTGATCTTACAACTTATCTTAGAAGATAAGTTATGGAAAGGCAAACCTACATTTGTAGCATCCGTAAATTTAGAGAACGCTTTTGACAATGTGGAGTGGAAAACACTTTTTGAAATTCTGGGATTGTACAGATTAAATACAGGGTGTGAAGGGTTATTTTCAATTTGTACAGAAATAAGACAGCTGAAAGAATGAAAGGAAACAGAGGTTGAGAAGGGAGTAACACAAAGTTGTAGCCTCTCTCCTATGCTATTCAATCTGTGCATTGAACAAGCAGTAAAGGAAACCAAGGAGAAATTAGAAAGGGATTTAAAGCTCAGGGAGAAGAAATAAAAACATTACCCAGGCTGTGGCTAAGCCATGTCTCCACAATATCCTTTCTTTCAGGAGTGCTAGTTCTGCAAGGTTTGCAGAGAGCTTCTGTAAAGTTGGAAGGTAGGAGACAAGCTACTGGCAGAAGTACAGCTGTGAGGACGGGGCGTGAGTCATGCTTGGGTAGCTCAGTTGGTAGAGCACTTGCCCGCAAAAGGCAAAGGTGCCGAGTTCGAGTCTCGGTTCGGCACACAGTTTTAATCTGCCAGGAAGTTTCAAAACTTGGAGGTTTACCAATGACGTAATTTGGTTAGAAACAGCAAAGGACTAGGAAGTGCAATTAAATGTGGTGGACAGTGTCTTGAAAAGAGGGTACATGATGAACACCAACAATGGTAAAACAAGAGTACTGGAATGTGGATAATTAAGTCAGACAACGCTGAAAGAATTAGATTAGTAAATGAGTTCTGCTATTTGGGTAGCAAGACAACTGACAATCCCCAAGATAGGGAAGACATAAAATGCAGACTGGCTATAGAAAGAAAAACATTTCTAAAAAGATGGACTTAAATCTAATATAAATTTTAATGTTATGAAGTATTTTCTGGAGATGTCTGCAGCATTGTATGAAAGTAAACAAGGTTGATAAACAGTCAAGATATGAAAAGAATAAAAGATTTTGGAAGATGCTACAGAAGAATGCTGATGATTAAATGGATTGATTGTAGAACTAATAAGGACTAGTTGTTGTAGTCTTCAGTCTGGAAACTGGTTTGATGCAGATCTCCAAATTACTGTATCCTCTGCAAGCCTCTTCATCTCTAAGTAACTACTGCAACGTACAACCTTTTGAACCTGCTTAGTGTATTCATTTCATTTCTTGGTTGCCCTCTGTAATTTTTAACTCCCCCCCCCCCCCCACCTCACGCCCACCAGCCTACCCTTTGATACTAAATTGGTGATCCCTTGATGTCTCTGAATGTGTCCTATCAACAGATCCCTTCTTTAATTCAAGTTGTGCCACAAATTTCTTTTCTCCCCAGTTCTATTCCATACCTCCTGATTAGATACATGATCTACCCATCTAATCTTCAACATTTTTCTGTGACACCATATTTCCCAAGCTTCTATGCTCTTCTTGTATCATCTACATTTCACTTCTGTACTAGGCTACACTCCAGACAGGGCACCAAGAAAACATCATTTTAGTAATGGAAGGAAGTGGGGGCGGGGGTAGGGAGGGTGATAAAAATTGTGAAGGGAGAGCAAGACTTGACTATAGTACACAGGTTCGAATGACTGTTGGTTGCAGTAGTCATACCGATATGAAGAGGCCTGCACAAGGCAGATCAGCATAGAGAGGTCCATCAACCAGTCTTTGGACTGAATATGATGATGGGAACAGTGACAATGACGACAACAATGATAACACCACCACCACCACCACCACCACCACCACCACCTCCACAAACAACAACATCTGATGCCAGTATTTTATTTTGTCAAAAACAAAATTGAAAAATAACTCCTCATTACAACCTTGACTTCTCAGTGCATGTACAACCAAGTTGTGAATGACAACTTCAACGACTTTGTTAATGTAATGAAATAAACTGGAAGTCTACACAAACATGCAATGCATAGCTTCATACTTACAAAGTATGTACACATAAGATCTTTGTACAAGCATAAGTGTGCATGTAAACACTGTAAAAGTATTCAGCAAGTAGAAATGATGGACGATGTTAACAGATTTCTGTCTGTATATTTGTGCCTGTCATGCTAGCACAGGCAGCAAAGTATACGTGTATTTGGGACTTCCACAAATGTCTCAGTGACAAGTGAGAGTGAACAGATATAGTTGTATGCAATGATCAGCGGTCTCCAGAGAATCATTTGCTGCGGGCAAAGCAAAGGTGTTTGAGTTTAAAGCAACACACGCTAGTTGCACCAACATACTGAATGCAGTTACTGCCACAACAAAGCAAAGAGATGGGATGCATACAAGTGACTGATTAAGAAATTGAGAGAAACACATCTGACAGCACATGGTGCTGCAGTCTGGGAAAGAGGGGGTGGGTGGGTGGGGGGGGGGGGGGAGGAAAGGTACAAGGTACTCAACATTTGGGATCTGTGACAATGGCATGCACATGTAACAACTCTATGGTACGATCATATTTTCAATTTTTTAAAGATCTGAGATACCCTATATATTTTATCTTGTAATCGAAATGAAACAGATGTAGAGACATGAAGTGGTTATAGGCTTCTTGGGTGATGTAATACTGTCTCCAAAATGCATTTTTTAACTATAGAAAAAGTAATGATAGAAGACACTCAGACACTTATGCCTCTCAACATGATATGATTATTTTGAATTTGCTAAAAAGTCTGACAAGAGAATATCCATTTCTTTCAACACATGGTGTTTTCTTTCTTTGTCTCTTCCTTCTTCAGCAGATGAGGGTGCTCAAATTGAGCTCACTGCTGTGGTTTCACAACGACATAGTTCAGTTAGGCACAGAAACTGTTCACACACATTTGCAGTGAAGCAACAGGGAATCTTAGTGTACTTGTGCAATAAACTTACATGCATTTGTGTGTGTAGCTAGGTTAAGAGGACATTTCTGTCATATGTTCCACTGCAGGGCCGTAGTACAAAAAACATATCACTACCACTTCTTGGTCACAGTGCAGTGAAATACAATGCCACTGCTTTCCATTCAAAAAGTGTGACTTTAAAGAGGCATAACAAATGAAACTTTGCACCAGTTAAAGAATGTGGAAATCAAAATTTAGTAATTACAAACAGTCTCACCTTTGACACCAAGCTAGCCCGGTATGCTGCTAAGGCCTTAAGGTACTCTTTTTTTGCTGCCTCCGTTTTCTTCTTGTAAACCTATGAACATTATCAAACAATGCTATGTACATGCAGACAATAATTATGAAATAAATCACAATTTACAATACACAACTTAATAACATGATGATACATTTGAGGAACATGTCAAAGGTAATACAACAGGGAGGTGATACTGCCACTTAGTGGATGTTTTGGCTTTCTGGTATTGCCTCATGCTGACTTATACAGCAGATTAATCTCCATGTCATGGAAATACTGATAACAGAAATAATAAGCACTGCTAATTTTGCATATAAACTATACAAATAACAATTCTGATAGAGGTACGTCCTTCAGTCAGACTGTACACTAACTTTAAGAGACAGGGTTTTTTTTCCGGAAGCTGACAATGTAACTATACTCCTCAAATATTTAGGATCTAGAACATGATCTTTCAGGTAGTAAAAATATCTCTCTCTCTCTCTCTCTCTCTCTCTCTCTCTCATATACACACACACACACACACACACACACACACACACACACACACACACACACACACACGCTACAATTTCAAGTTCTGCTTCTGTTGCTTGTAGGATATTTTTATTTTGAACACATTAGTTACTGAATTTAATTGCCTTGTTGTTGATATTATTATTATTATACACATGTAGGCCACTAGTGGACCAGGTGAAGCACCAACTTGAGGTGCAATTTTCTCATGTGCCACACTTCTTTCATCTTATCACTGTTTTTTCTTCCTTTCATTCAACCAATCTCAAATTTGTTACTTCATGGTTCACTCTCCACTTAAGCACTTTGTGCTTGAAAGTTTGTCTATCATGTATATCTGGTTGTTATGCCAGCAGTTTCCCATAATGCTCTCCTCATCTTTTGATTTCTCTGTGAGGTTGCTTCTGTAAGTCATTTGCCTGTATCATCTCCCAGCGATACTTGAATTTATGACATCTTTTTAGCTCAACATACTTCTTGATAACTTTCTTTGAGTGAGTTGACATTGTCCTCATATTGAGTTGGTAACATAACTCAGCCACTCTCTGGCCATTCTTGCTAATGATTCTATCCCCTGAGCATTGTTGTATCATTAATCTGAATGTCTTTTCATTACCTAATTGTGAGTTCAAATCACCAAATAAAATTGTAACATCCACTTTGGGAATTTTTATCATGGTTTTCTCCAGTTCGGCCTAGTACTTATTGACCCCTTTGTCTTTCTTTTTAACTGGTTTACTGTTACACATGGTTGGAATGTTGTGGAAACTTATTAGAACAACTGAGCCTCACTGTCATCAGTCTGTTGTTTATTGGTGTCGTTTCAGTTACTGATCGGAGGAGTCCCTTGTCAACTGCAATGGCCACTTCCAGGAGCAGTGTTCATTTGCCTGTTTTCTTCTCTGTTTTGTTCCTAAACAGTCCGTAGTTACTGAAGACTATAATGTTGTTGTTTGTTACACAGGTTCCTTAAACATACTGTATCTGGATCTTTTGTTTGTCCAGCATCATGCATGTAGTTTCGCTGGTCTGATTAGTATACAGGTGTTCAGTGTACCTATATATGTCTTCACTTTGGTGGAAAGTTTGCCAGATGTCTCCGACTCCCTTTTTTGTTTTTTTTTTGTTTTTTTTTTTTTTTGTTTTTTGTGGTAAACCAAACTCCCCAGAATCCAATAGTCCAGTTGCAGTACTATGTTGGGGCATCAGTGGATTGGTTACCACCTAGAGTATTGATAGTACTCCTCCCTCAATTTATGTGTACACTTGGTTTGTTATTCCAGCTTTCGCTGAGAAAATGGAGCTGGAGTGGTTAGTTCCAGAGCTTTGTTTGAAACCTCACCAACTAGATGAACAGATGCTAACCTTTAGTCGCTCATTATAATGTGCCACATTATTTTATTCATTCATTCATGAAATGTATTTGTTTAAATGAAAAAAAAAATGCTGATGGTTCATGAGAAACAAGAGTGTCATCAGGAGTGCCGCAGCGAAGTGTGACAGAACCAGAACCACTGTTGTATTCTGTATACATAAATGATCTGGTGAACAGAGCGGCAGCAATCTGCAGTTGTTTGCTGATGATGCCAGGGTGTACAGGAAGGTGCTGAGGTTGAGTGACTGTGGTATGATATAAGATAGTTAGACAAAACTTCTAATTGGTGTGATGAATGGCAGTCAGCACTGAATATAGAAAAATGTAAGTTAATGCAAATGAGTAGGAAAAACAAACGCATGAAGTACAGCTGCAGCATTACTAGTGTTATCATTTAAATATCTCAGTTTAACATTGCAAAGCAGTATGAGAATTTTGAGGAAGTGTGGTTCAACTGTAATTGCTCGGATTAAGGGAAGACATCAAAGAGGCGGACTGCTACATTTCTTACTGGTAGGTTCGAACAACGCGAATATATTACGGAGATGTTTGGGGAGCACAGCTGGGAATCCCTGATGTGAAGCTGATGCTCTTTTAGAAGCACACTACTGGAAAAATTTAGAAAACCGGCATTTGAAAATGACTGCTGAATGTTCTACTGCAGCCAACATATATTTCGCGTAATGACCATGAAGATAAGATACAACAAATTAAGGCTCATACAGATGCATATACAGAGTCATTTTTCTCACACACTATTTGCGAGTGGTTCAAGATAGGCCACACACTATACAGTGGCTTGTGGAGTATGTATGTAGATGCAATAAGTAGTTATTTTCTCTTTTAACAAACAAAGAAGTTCGATATTTTGTTTTTAAATTTGTTGCTACAATGTTTACATCATTGATACTGCGAATCGATGTTTACGTTCTCAAATTTTGATGATCATCACACTCCCCTAGCCTAAACAGTCATTTCGACATGAAATGTGTATTCAACAATGCCAACTACAGAGCTGTTCTACTTTATTATTTGATGGCTCTGTCAGCAGTGGACAGGGACAAAAAACTAATTGCTAGAATTCTTGCGACTTCAACGGATTCAGACACATGCAGCGCAGTGCTCAAGTAAAGGTGTGTAAAGTGGACACGGCAAACAAACATGGTGGAAGCAGGCTTCAAAACACCATCTGCTATTTAATAACTGAACGTACAGCACAACAGGACCAATAGTATTGTACAGGCAGGGCAAAACTTTACGAAAAGTACGCAACTGCTGAAAACAGCTTGCAACGTGGGATAAATTTGATCCTTTCTATTACACTATAGAGAGCACTGTGTGCATAGTCTGTCATTTAATGGCTGATCATCCAAAACCAAATAAATATAACACAATTTAATCTTCCGACTATCAGTATTCATTTGCGCCATCAAAGTGAAATATAAATGGATAAGACACAGGTCAAGTTATAATCATTTCAGTAGAAAGTAAACAATATCTTAGCACACAAGTTGGTCTCTGCTCATAATACTGTTCATAATTTGCAGTGTACTCTAAGTATCGTCTCTGAAATTCCTTAGAGATTTTACTGAGATATTATCAAAGAAATTTTGAGATATTTTACAAACGTTTTTATCTACTTCACTGAGATTGTCAATTTTCAGCAAACCCTTCGGACAATGATGTAAGTTTCTCCACAATTACTATAATGCAGCCTCAATTTTAATGTGGAATAAGTCGTACAAAGGAGTGTTCACATTTACCCCTTACTTTCTCGGGGTCGTTATTTCCTTGTTCCTTGCATACCGCACCCGTGAAAACTTCAAACTCTCTCTTATATTAACATCAGAAAAAAAAGTGAGCCGAGACAGATAGATAGCTGTTCCTCATCCCATTGGAAATTTCTCTGTTCGCTATATTTCACATTCCTTCTCTCTCCTACCAGTCCCGCGGCGTCCTTGAATGTTTGATCTCACCCTTGCACTTTATCGCGGTGCTTTTGTTTTCTTCAAGACGCTGCAGAAGCATTCAACATACATCTATGTACTAGTAGTTCGTGGAAACATCTCGCTCCCTTAAAAAGTAACACTGTTGAAAAACGTGCGCCAAATCTCGTCGAGAATAAATCGGGGCCCTTACTGTAAAATATACGTCAAACAGGCAAATAATGGAAAAGCTGCTTTCTGGATATGTCATTGGCGTGTGTCACGATGACGTTGAGTTTTCTACAGCCCTTCGTTTTCTTAGCACTGGATGAGTCACAACACTGCATCCCTTTCTTTCAAGAAAAGAATACTGCTCTTGTGCGACGCAGAGTTGCCATATCGAAGGTACGCGTAGCTGGGATATGTTACACGATTCGAAAAGGTTTTATTCTCCGCTCGGATTCTGATGCACCACCAGACTTTTGATTTAGTCACCCCCTATTGTTCACGTGTCCGCATCTCTTCACGTCTTTTGTCAAGTCCGCGAAAAAAAAATTTACAATGAGTGCCTCATTTTTGTTTATATGTCTGTTGTTTGGAAATGGTAATTGTTGCAATGTGAGGTTCTAGATAATCGGACCGGAGTTTGAAACATCCATCATCCCCAATGTCAGCCCATAACCTTCCATTATTACGCCATCTCTCTCAGTCTTGTGAAATTCATGTGTACTGAATAAATTCGATGCGAATTGTTTCACAACGCACAACGAGTGACGTTTATATATAAGGCTCCTGTATCTGTTCGAAGAATTCCCTGAGGTTTGATACCAGATCTACCTCTGTATTATTTAACATCATGCTCTGCGTTCGTCGATGATTCATTGTCTTGTTTCTGAACATCTTAACTGCTGCAAACGTCCCGCGTCGGATTCTCTTTCTCCTATGCTGAGAAGGGGTTGTTGCTCATAGATGGTAGTATACGCTTCAGCAAAGGGTTTTTTTTTTTTTTTTTAATGTACTGTTATAGTTGATACATGATCTCCATTTTGCTGTTTATTCTCGAATGTTCTTGTTGAACTGATAAAGCAGTGCAACTTTAAGCAATTAACGATTGTTGTTTATAAGTGATCTTATCAAAACTGTTGTGCTTGCCATCGCTGTCAACTGTCAAAATAGTGCATGAATTTCTTCTCTCCCAACAATTCTGCAAGACGTTCGTAACTTACGGACATTTTGGGTAAACACTGTGCTTCTTTATTTTATTCAAGGTAAGTACCCTCAGGTACATTAACAGTGACTCAATCGCAATGAAATTCTGAACTGCATTCCTACGACGATAAGCTCTTATAGACATTGCGTAAAATTCTGCCATTAGTCTCGAACGACAACGAAACACAAGCCAAAAAGGGGGAAGAGCCCTTCTCACTAAACGAATTCTTGTCTATTGGCCACCCATCGCCACAGAACGTCTGAGGGACGCGCAGAAGACTGGTACTCGTATACGTCTAATACTAAAGATCATGTCAGGACGAGGTTATTTGAAGTGGAGCACAAGCTCAGATTGGTGAAAGAATTGCAAAGAAAACTGACCGTGTCCTTTGCAAAAGAACCGTTCTGGCATTTGCTCTGCGCGATTTGGGGGAACTAAGGAGAACCTAAATCTGGATGTTCGGCCAGGTGTACACAGCTTCGTCCTCTCATTAATGTGATTACAATTCGCCGCCTCTCGTGGTATGCTGTTAAATGTATCCATATTACAAACGAATTGTATGCGGTCTGCGTACAGTTTCATAACATTTTAAAAAGGAAGCTCTTCCATTATTATTGTTGGATGTGAAAACTAGGCTCTAACTTCTGGCCTAATAGGGTAAACTGAATCATCTGAAATGAGGTTTCTCCGTTATGTAGCAGAATACTCGCCTCTATTATCAAATAATAATTACTGACCCCTGGCTTTGTGCTCATATTCTGGTTACCCAGTGTAACAAACATCATTCTGTTGTACCTTTCCGGAATCATGGAAATGTCTACTTTTATTTCGTGTATGAATATTACATTTTAATTACAGTGGGGGCGATATACGCTGTAATATGTAATAAAAAGCGTGCTCTTTCGAGCACTTTTTGGTGAGTGTCAACTTTGAGGGGTCATAGAAGTCAGACCGTAACTAGGAAAAACATTTTCTTTGCATAGTTTCAAGATGCAGCCTTGTTCTATTTGCAGGCGAACTTTCCGTTATTTTCTGGTTAGTCGCTTCACCGCTATGTCAAACAAAACGCTGCGGTTGATGTTACCGTTGTAGCTATTCCGGCGTTGCTAAGCTTTAACTTTTGCTTGTTACACCGTGTGTGCCGTTACTAATGAACACTCCCCGTGTTTGTCAGTTAAGAGTTTGTAAAGCAACTGTGTTATTAGCCGCAACATATGCGAGGGTGTGGCAGAACGTAGTTCTCAAACCAAAGCGCTGCTGCTGTTGTTATGAGCAATAAGCGCTTATTCACCAGGAAGAAGGGCAACTTCGTACTAGTTTTCGAATACAGCATTACCGCATTCAGTTGCTGTTGCGAGTAGAGTGCAATAACATGGGAAATTCGAAGTGAACGCTCGATATACAAACAGCTCCGAATAAAAATGAACAATAAGATGTACATTTTAACAGTAAAAGTAAAATCATTTAGCTGGAATAAATTTTGCTGGCAGAATGATGTATAAAATACGATATACCTTAATCGCTTTCGCTGCTGACTGAGGTCTCGTTGCTGCTATTGCAGTCGTCTACTTGGATCAGCAATTGTTGGTTGTGTTGCTATGTGGGCTCTTTGTGATGACTCACTGCATTCATCCAGGCACTTTGTGGAACAGTTTCCAGAGTGGAGAGAGACAACTGTAACGTGTCACGTATCTTAAAATATTTGCTCTCCTTTGCTACCTTGTTCTTGATAAGCGCCCAGGGTAAGTTCAATGGCGATGGAATCGCAGTGGCCATAGGAAACCAAGAAAGTCTGATTTCCTTGTCCAGTGAGCACAATAAACTTCCGAAAGGTATTCGTATGACTTGGTGTGCGCAGTCGCGCGTGTCCTAGATGTCGTGCTTTAGTAAATTCCTCATACGACGTGGCACTTGATGGAAGCAACACATTATTGCTTTCCATCCATTCAGTAATGGATTTCGTAATACTGAATTTATCATCATGTGATATAGAACCTGATCTGTTGGTAATTTTTCAAATACGCTCGTAATTCACTCTGTAGTATCAGGCATTCATCTCAGAATGATAACTGCACCTCCTTGTTGCCATACACGAATCCATCTTCGTTCCCTATGTGGCATCTTAATTTTTTTTTCCCCCTCTAGAAACACTGGTGTTTGAATTCCTCCTTTCCAGCCATTCCACTCTTGAACCCTTGCTCTTTGATAAAGGTATAGATTTCCTGATGCATAAGTCATTTTTCGTTCCTATCATCCAAACTTTCTGGAATGATTTGCACTACGCCAACGCTCATCAGTGTAATAAATAGTCCCCTAGTGTTTGGCAAGTGTCTTATTTACCTCAGAACTCGTTTCTTTTTCCTGTAACTCGCTTATTTTCCATCCCATGCTAAATTTCCGAGTGGAACCCAATGGTCTGTTTCACTCACTCATACTAGGAAAGCCTTTCACTTCAGTCTTTAGCTTTTCCAATTCTGCAGCTACTGTTGGAAACTGCTTTGCCACATAGAAATCGTGGATTTTCTTTCTTGTGCCTCCGTCTGAAACGTGTTCAATGGAAAATTCTGTCACCTGCCGGTACTCCTTTTTGGTGCTAACAAGACATGAAGTTTCTCTATATCCTCGCAAAGCGCGCTCCAGTTGTGGCATGAGCCAATTTTCCAGCATGTCCAGATACACGTGTCCTGTAACGTTTTTTTCGCAGAAGAAAAAGGGGCCGTAAACTTTAAACCGTGAGATTGCACAAAACACGTTAACTTTTGGTGAATTGCGAATTTCCTGCACGAATGCGTGAGGATTCTCTACCGCCCAGATTTGCACATTGTGTTTGTTCACTTCATCATTAAGAAAAAATGCTGCTTCATCAGTGAAAACAAGTTTCGCACTGAACGCATCCTCTTCCATGAGCTGTTGCAACCGCGCCGAAAATTCAAAGCGTTTGACTTTGTCATCGGGTGTCAGGGCTTGTAGCAATTGTAAACGGTAAGGCTTCTGCTTTAGCCTTTTCCGTAAGATTTTCCTAACTGTCGGCTGTGGTACGTTTAGCTCCCTGCTTGCTTTATTCGTCGACTTCCGCGGGCTACGCGTGAAACTTGCCCGCACGCGTTCAACCGGTTCTTCGCTCACTTCAGGCCGTTGATTTCCCCTTACAGAGGCATCCAGAAGCTTTAAACTGCGCATACCATCGCCGAATGGAGTTAGCAGTTGGTGGATCTTTGCTGAACTTCGTCTTGAAGTGTCGTTGCACTGTTATGACTGACTGGTGTGAGTGCATTTCAAGCACGACATATGCTTTCTCGGCTCCTGTCGCCATTTTGTCTCACTGCGCTCTCGAGCGCTCTGGCGGCATAAACTTAGTGCGGCTTCAGCCGAACAAAACTTTATGAGTTTTTCTACGTATCTGTAGTGTGTCGTGACCATATGTCAATGAATGGAGCTACAGTGAATTTATGAAATCGCTTCAATCATTTGTAAGTGCGGCGGAGCACCATCCTGTTGAAAGATGAAGTCGGCGCTGTCGGTCTCCAGTTGTGGCATGAGCCAATTTTCCAGCATGTCCAGATACACGTGTCCTGTAACGTTTTTTTCGCAGAAGAAAAAGGGGCCGTAAACTTTAAACCGTGAGATTGCACAAAACACGTTAACTTTTGGTGAATTGCGAATTTCCTGCACGAATGCGTGAGGATTCTCTACCGCCCAGATTCGCACATTGTGTCTGTTCACTTCACCATTAAGAAAAAATGCTGCTCCATCATGATGTTCGGCATTTCTTAAACAGGAGATTGGAAAACCGATGGATCGGTCGTGGTGGAGATCATGATCAGCAATTCATGTCATGGCCTCCACGCTCTCCCGACTTAACCCCATGCGATTTCTTTCTGTGGGGTTATGTGAAAGATTCAGTGTTTAAACCTCCTCTACCAAGAAACGTGCTAGAAGGGCGAGCTCGCATCAACGATGCTTTCGAACTCACTGATGGGGACATGCTGCGCCGAGTGTGGGAGGAACTTGATTATCGGCTTGATGTCTGCCGAATCACTAAAGGGGCACATATCGAACATTTGTGAATGTCTAAAAAAACTTTTTGAGTTTTTGTATGTGTGTGCAAAGCATTGTGAAAATATCTCAAATAATAAAGTTATTGTAGAGCAGTGAAATCGCTTAAATCATTTGTAATAACCCTGTACTTTCACTAATACCGGCACATTACTGGCTGTGATACGGGACTACTTCCATCCCGTTCTTTTTCGGCCTCAAAGTAATCAAGTGCACTGAAAGCCGCTGATAACCATGGAATTCCGACAACTCCGTCAAAGGTGCATGATTTCACCCAAGTGTAAGGCAACTATAGTTCAATGGATGGGCAGGTTGTACGATTGTTTTCTACTGACGGGAAGCCACGACGTGAACACTGCAACAATGAATAACAAAGTGTACATACTGTTCACAGATCCGGAAACATGGCATACCCGAGCACGTGGCCCATATTGACGCAAAAGTAAGTGATATTAGTGATTTATGTAACGATGATGATGTGGGGCGCTAAACTGCGCGGTTATCAGCGGCCGTACAAATCCCCAACCTTTGCTCAGTCCAATCTCGCCACTTTCATGAATGATGATGAAATGATGAGGACAACACAAACACCCAGTCACGTCGAGGCAGATGAAAATCCCTGACCCCCGCCAGGAATCGAATCCTGGACCCCGCGCTCGGGAAGCCAAAAGGCGACCGCGTGATCACGAGCTGCGGAAGTGATTTATGTAGACTAATGTGCATATAAAAATAACTGTGAAAGGCAACAATACATCTTGCATTTACACTTTTCGTCTCGAAAAAATTCATATTACCATTATGCGAAATGCGGCAATCTACATCCACCATTATTAGGACAAAACGACTAATCGGAAAGCAACGAAAATTCTCCTGTAAGTAGAGAGCTGTTCTCTTTAAACTTTGCAAAGGAACTTTTTTTTTTTGCTCCTAATTACGACCCGAGTTCTACGACTCCTCAAAGTTAACACTCGCCAAAAATGCTCGAAAAAGTACACTTTCTCTTAAATATTACCTCATATGTCGTCCCTTTTTCAAATAAAATGAAATATTCATACATCAAATAAAAGTAGATATTTCCACGATTCCGGCAATGTGCAACACTTCGGTAAAAAATGAAATGTCGTGTGGCTAGGGCCTCCCGTCGGGTAGACCGTTCGCCTGGTGCAGGTCTTTCGATTTGACGCCACTTCGGCGACCTGCGCGTCGATGGGGATGAAATGATGATGATTAGGACAACACAACAACCAGTCCCCGTGCAGAGAAAATCTCCGACCCAGCCGGGAATCGAACCCGGGCCCTTAGGATTGACAGTCTGTCACGCTGACCACTCAGCTACCGAGGGCGGACAACACTTTGGTGATCGTCAAGGGATGTGACCAGAATATGAACTCCAATTCAGGGATGAATCATTATAAAATGGATAATAGATATATAAAGATGTTGATATTAGCTAGGAAATAAATGTGGAGTGAAGTACAGATCCTATTAAGAAAAACAGAATCAACTGGAAGAATCACGTTTAATGCGTGGAAATAATAGAATCAACAAGACTGCTTTGCAATATAATCACATACAAAAATAAAATACTGACCACCCTTTAAAAAGATAGTGACAGTTTGGAGGCAGAATAGGCCAATAGTTCCAATCCATGATGATGCTGATGACTAAAAACGAAGTGCACGTATTATGGTTTCGTCACTTAAAAAAATGACTGAAATGTCGTAAATTTCAACTGGAGAAGCAATGAATTCAGCATGGCTGAAAATGGAGCATGATCTGTACATGAAATCTCGAAAACAGTGGCTATTGCTTCAATTAGGCAGAAAACGCCAATGGCAGTGACTATAAAGGAGTTGTAAATATAAAATGCAAGAGTTAGTGTAAAATGTAGAATAAACCAAAGTAAATTATTCAAAGGATCAAGTGATTTATCTAAGATGATTTATTTAAATGTCTCGGGTTTTTCTTCGCTCTTGCAATGTAGCGAAGATCTTCCTTGGACCATCTACCAAGCACGTTAGTTATGCAGACAAACCGTATTGTGTTAAAGATCGGACATCACTGCTTCAATATTTTTTATCCTTCCACACCTTTCAATTATATTTGAATAATTTTGTTCTAGTGGCTGTCAACATACTACATCGCGGAATGACCAACAATACCTAATCATATCCCCCACCCATTATTGCTTCCCAACTGAATCCTTAGTAATCTCTCATAACAATTTTATTAAACACGTCGGCGTGCAGTGAATAATTTTCAGGTGCATGACAGATCGGCAGACGACGATGTTCCTCCTAGGCCGGTGCCTAGTAATTGATTATTAGTTCCTTCAATAGGGTTACTACGAAAATAAAGCTTACAGGAAAGTAAAACAGCGTGCAGTGCATCTTGTACTCACGTTCTTATGCTCGGCGTCCAAAGCATCCCACATAGACGCCACAATCTTGGAGACCTCGCCGAAGCTCGCATTCGGGTTCTGTCCCTTGATAGCGGCTTGGGTGTCCCTGAAGAACAGCGCATACGCCGACACAGGCCTGTGAAGAAAACATGGCATCACTCCCGTATACATGCAAGCCGCGAAATATCTCTCGATCTATCTACAACAGAACTGCACTCGGCGAATTACCGAATGGGACGCCATTCGTGGATATCTTCTTAAGCCTTCGTATAAAGGAACCACTAACAAAAATTTTCAATATGACAGGCTTTTAAGCCTACCGACAGATCCCAACTCGTATTATGTTTCGCACGGTATTCAGTCCTGTCGGTAGCAAAGATTAAACGGTAGCATCTTCTTCGAAGATTTATTATTATTGTTGTTATTATTAGTGCATAGTTTGCCCGAGGGCAGATTAGTGCTTCAGACGAGTACATTTGGTGCTCTTCTATTATGGACTTGTGTTCTGCCTGGTTCGACAAATGCAAACAAGAAAGAAACACTCTTGAGGATGGGAGTCGTTCCAGGGACCCATTAATGCCCGCTATTGAAGAAAATTTCGATTTAGGGCGATGACTGAAGAGGACGCCCGTTGCATTTCATGGCGCAATCAGCCTGCTTTTGATACTGATTGTGCTGCCGTCTTTTAATAACTTGTATGAGGGCATCGACATCAGAAAACATTCTAGACAGCGAACAGCGCAATCTCTTATCCAGATACAGAAGGCTCGGCAAAGTTTTGCGAAGATGTACTTGATAGGTTGGTTTAATTTTGGCAGGGCTCAAATAACATTCAGAATTCTGTTTGATTTGTGTGGTTTTTACCCGTTTGCCCCAGATGGAAGAGATAGCTTGTGCCTAGCTCATTATCGATGATACTTGTCCGTTGTGCTTGTGACGTTCAAAAATGTTTGGCACAACATTTATTTATTTATTTATTTATTTATTTTTACACAGGAACCATTTACCGAACAAAAGAATAACTTTTGCTATCGTTATGGCAGCTTCCGTATTTGCGTAGCAAACCATTCTTTGAGGGTCTTCCACCGTTACTGGTGGATCCACCTTTGGGAAGCAGCAACACCGTCTGGTAGCCGTCGACGGCGCTATAGCCCACCTTCAGTCATACAGCGACACGCATTTCAAACTATTACATTGCAGGAGTTATAGGGGGAGTGCCAATCAACACTGACGGCAAGGACTGACGGCAACCAATCGCGTCGTCTCTTACCTATATGTACGCACATTCATCCTTAACAACAAGCAGCCAAACGTGTGCTCATAAAAAAAGGCACCTGCTTACAAAATGAAGTTTAGCGTTTGATATCCCGTCGACAACGATCTCATCAGAGAAAGGTCTCAGGCTCGAATTGTTCAAGGAAATCTGCGTCCGTTTTAAGGGAATTATCCCAGCATTTGCCTTGGGTGATTTTGGAAAAAAAAAACAAATTGCGAGGGCTATACGGAGATTTTAAGTGCCATCTTCTCGACTGCAAGTCCAGTCCCTTCCAATGCGACATCTTGCTCGGTGCACCTACTTGCGGGGTGCTCAAAATACAATGATTCCTGCATCCAGACCTGATTGTATCCAATTTACATGACTGATCTTTTGCATAAAGCACCCGTGGGTACTGTTTTGAGCCCGTGTTAATGGCTTTGTCTACGAAGTGCTCTTGAACAACCTACCTATGCAGACGTATAATCGAATTTGTATTAAGTTTTTTGAGAGGCTGTACTGGCGCATACTATTTGAAAGAAATTGGTTCAAATGGCTCTGAGCACTATGGGACTCAACTGCTGAGGTCATTAGTCCCCTAGAACTTAGAACTAGTTAAACCTAACTAACCTAAGGACATCACAAACATCCATGCCCGAGGCAGGATTCGAACCTGCGACCGTAGCGGTCTTGCGGTTCCAGAATGCAGCGCCTTTAACCGCATGGCCACTTCGGCCGGCTTGAAAGAAATTATTTGGACGAAATGTGAGAGTTCGTTTCCAAAAATATCACACATCACCTTGTACAAGTTATGTATCATTTATGTAACATAACTAGTTTTCATAATAACCGCAGATGATCTACCACAGTTGTAATACGCCTCCTGTAACGAATATCGTGACGGCAACTGCCCTTTGTAAACCTCAAATTGCTGCTTCTTCAAATTATTTAGCAGAATGCCCATTTTCCCGGCCCTACTTGGCATCAATGATCTATATCAGTTACCAAATTTTCGAGTAGTATATTTTAATTTTTGGAAGACTGTCTGGAAGTTAGTTATTTTTCTAGCCGTCCACTGAATTTTAGCGTGCGCCACATGAGAGGTTAGCAATAAATCACGTGCCTAGAGCAGCAGCGAAATCCACTTTTAAGTTGGCGGTGGAAGGTTCTTCGTAATTAAAAAAAAAATCAATGATCTGTTAATTCACTAAGTGGTAAAATTTATACAGTTCATTTTACTTTCGGTTTTTATAAGCAGGAAACCGTTGAGAACGAAACACATACTTGTGATTTTGCAACGTCCATACTACCATCAATTAACGTATGTATACTTACTCCTGGAACACTCTCCACGACAAGCGAAAGGCGTCCAGCCATTGCAGGCTCAAAAAATTCTCTGGTTCATTAAACTAACAATGTGCACAGAGATGGAATGAAAAAAACTAGTGACTGCCATAGCAAACATGATGAACGACGTTACATTTCATACCTCAGTAAAATACGAAAACGCTGGCGTCAGACGCCATAAATATGAAATAAAAAATATTAACAGTCATATTTCAAAAACTCGAAAGAGGAGCCATCACTTACAGATCGCTGCGTAGTTGAAAGACTAACGACGTTTATTTATAAGTTTGTGGATAACAAATGGCTTGAAGAGGAAGAAGATATTGGACACTCTCCGCCATTATCGACACGGTGAGTTATTTTCAGGAAGCGGGTACGACGTAATGAATAGGCCGGAGTCCCATCGAAGTTAAATGCCCTGTGATCAATACTGTTCCGTATCTGATGCATGACACACGGACATGGACACGTCATTCTCGCAGCACGCACCGCTGTGCATTTTCTGATTCCTTACAGGGGCTGCTAGCGTCAATTACATATTGATGCTTCTCGGTGCAAGGCAATATACGCAATTGTAGCAACTGTTATTCCGTACCATTCTTTACATACACTGTAGCTTAATATAAAACGACGCAGAAACTTCTTGCGTGACTTCAGTTTCTGGCATCTCGAAAACTGCTCTCCAAACGCGCTATGAGTTGATTTCTATGTATGAAAATTGTTTATTGCAAAATTTTTTGTCGAATAACTGCTTATCGAACTGTTGGTTGGTTGGTTGTTTTCGGGGAAGGAGACCAGACAGCGAGGTCATCGGTCTCATCGGATTAGGGAAGGACGGGGAAGGAAGTCGGCCGTGCCCTTTGAAAGGAACCATCCCGGCATTTGCCTGGAGCGATTTAGGGAAATCACGGAAAACCTAAATCAGGATGGCCGGACGCGGGATTGAACCGTCGTCCTCCCGAATGCGAGTCCAGTGTCTAACCACTGCGCCACCTCGCTCGGTATATCGAACTGTTGCGAAGTAAAATGAAAGCGAGGTAAATGAAATGAATTTCAACTTCGTCTGAATAAAAGTGTCTTTATTACTGGACACAGCCGGCAGCATCTGTAAAACTTGTTAATAACTATGTCGTCAACATCACTAGCCAAACAAGTTGTACATAAGAAACTACGTGCATAAGGCGCCTAGCTAGCTCAACACTAAAAAAGAAAGTTCAGAGATGGGCATGGTCCGGTCGTCGGGAAAGACGATAGAGTGAGCTGGTGAGGTAACAAAATAACGAATTGTGACTGAAAAAATCTCAACTCTTAAATCATGCCACCAAGAGGCGGCTGCTTTCTTCAAACTATATCGAATCATTCTATTGACATCTTTCCTTCCAAATAATTTTTTTGCGAAAATCTTGTTACTTGCTTAAATGTAGCGAACAAACTAAACAAATATCAAACGCTAGTGAATGATCATATTTGTAAAGGTGAAACAACTGCTAGAACAGCAGAAAGGAGACAAGCAGGAGGCTTATTCACAGCAATACCGTTACGACTTTAAACAAAACTAAACGTAAAGAGAGAAGCACTGACGCGAAGTAATGTGGCGGCAGGGAAAGCAGTTTGATGTACGTTGGCAGTCCAATTTCGTCGAGATTGAAATTGCAGCTAGTTATCAGTTTTTGCTTTCGGTTTTTATGAAGTTGTGTTATCAGGTAAATGTTCATTACCATTCTGGAAGTTACTGCTGTGTAACTGAACGACTCATGAATCTAAGTTTCATGTGTCAGTCGTCAAAGTTTGTCGCTCCACGTTTAGGGCCCAAGTTCACGTAACATTTACTTCCGTACAACAACGGAGGTATTTTTTATACATCTATTATTTAATTTACCAGCCTTACTACTTGTAACTGTCCACAAAGTATAACAAATCACAGTGCTGGGATATATAAGAATTCTGCAGGTATTACGAATGCAGCTAGTCATTTTGCAAAATCATGATCAGTGTTTAATACTTACTTCTGAGGTTCGTTTGGGTCCCTCTTCTTCTTCTTTTTCTGGACCTTGGGCTTCTTCGGGATCTTGGACATGCCATTGTCTGCTGGTTCGGGAGATGGTCGCTTCATTCCAGCCATCTGAAATAGATATATTCAACATTTAAGGCAAGCTAAAAAAATTGTTGATGAGGTTTCGAACTGGGAGACCTGCTTTAGCGAGCAGTTCTTAATCTGCAGAAATGCCACAGCTTGAGAATTCGACACAGGAAACACAGGCTATCACTTGCTACTTTTAACTTCTTCCTCAAAAAGAGGGCATTTCAACGAACTACCAGCAAGCTGTAGGTATTATTCCCTCAGCTAAATTGGAAGCTGTCTAATCCTTTAATGGCAATGTCAACAGAGATTCAACACTTGAAAAAGCATTTCAGGAATTGTGTAACAACGCATTCAGTCAGTCAAGCAGCACTTCATCAACACATTAACCAATTTACAGATTCATAATAAGTTTCACAAACTTCTTTTTTTTTTTGGCGGGGTGGGGGTGGGGGGGGGGGCAACGGGGGTGCCTCTCCAGCTGCCTGTCTTAGCGTATAGTTCCTGGTAGCTGAATATTATGCTCCAGTTCCCACATCAAAGTTGTAGCAATCCAGTTCATCAACACGACTCTGGAGTGGTTAGACCGGTCCAAACCACCTACAGAGCATGTGGGATACCATGCACCAGCTTCGGTATTTTCGATCGTTGCCTAAGAATCCTATTGCAAAAAATATTTATATCGATGACTGTCGAAGATGGCTTTAAATAGATATGTCGTTGGTAATTTTGGTCGAATGATTTAACTTCAATGAAAACGACAACTGCTCACAAGCCAGGCCATTCATTACTTATTCATTTCCCTGGACTGATTTTACAGCTGAATACTAGTGGTGACTTTAATGATAGCGAAAGGCAAATGATTAGATAGAGCGGATGGCTGTTGAAATAATACGCCTCTAAAGCTTAAAGTCGCAAAAGTAGCTCAAAATCAAGTGTTCCCAATCGTTTGTATACGATTTTGTCACAATTATTATCGTTTAGATCATTTACAGACGTCAAATACATCATGAGAAACTTTCCTGTGAAACGCGGTGATGACTTAGATGACAGCTGAAGCAAATGTAAAGCGCTATGATGGCTTAGATGACAGCTGAAGGAAATGTGATGGAAGTGCATTAACGTGTGAAATGAACGCATCATATGTTCGAACATCATGAAACGGCCGCAATCATAAGCATCACTGGGCTGAAAAATTGAATCTTCCCGTTACTGGCTACCATTAGTATTAGAATGCTTAATAACAGGGCTACGTTGGCCCGGTCAGAAGCTCTGGCACATTTCAAGAGCTACGTTAACCCTTTGCTTTGAACGTGCCTTATTATTATCGGCATCTGCTTGAAATAGAGGGCGTGTGTACAACATCGCAACGATAATAAAATGTTGAGGACTTCATTATTTCCTACAATTTTCCTCCTTAACGTGCTGCGAAGCACGCGTATATTTTTTGTCAGTCGTTACCTATCTGTTATTCGCTGCAGATCACGTCAAAGACTATTGTCTTTCATTCTTACTAAATGCCTGTAATATTCCATAAAAGGTGACAAAAAAATTACTTCTGCATGCGCTGTAATCATTATAATACTCCCAAATGCAAACGGCAACACGACCCGTTGCGCTTGTGATACAACTATTCTAAACGATGATGCATATAAATACATTCTCTGAAATTATCAATAACCCATAGCAACTAACAACTTAACAACGAAATTTATAAGACTTGTCGCATTTCATCTATTAAGTTATCTTCAGAATACGGCTGCTCAGAACTTGCTAAAATTAATGTTCTGTTCGTTTCAAAACTGGCGCTGAATAACGTGTTGGAACAGAAAAGGAAAGTTCATAGATTAGTACTTACACGTCCTGAAACTAAATATGTACTCACAGAACGATCAGATGAGCGAATTTGATCTTTTATCAAAACTTTTATTCGAAATCATAGAAGAAGACAACCGAGAAAATCTTCTAGTACCGCCATTATCACCGAGAATCGTTTTATTGGCCTGCTATAATAATGTTGGGAGTTTCCAAAGATTCTATTAAGTGACGAATTTGCTAGCAGTCCACTGACGAAATTTTGCCAAAATTAGTGACAGTATGATAAAAGCATTTCGAGTATAATGTATGTATACTAGCTTATTACGCTAGTCAGGAATGATGACTAGGTCGTCGTATCATACTGAGAAAGATACTTTCAATTACGGTACGTTTTTATCTTTAAATATTGCAGTGAAACTGAATTTTTGAATACTTCCATCAAACAATTGGTGCGCTTTTTCTACATGGCACTAAATACAAGCGGAAAGATTCATTACTCCTTCTCGTAATCGTTACATACGATGTACACAGACAGAACAGTTTAATGGCGCTGGTAAATACTTGCACGAACTAGCATTGCGAAAGCCTTATGTTAGCCATATTCCACCAGTTCGTAATGTAAGCCTACAGAATACCCCAGGAAATATATATTGTATCTTGTCTCGTTATTTTTTGGGTATAGCAATGAGAAATATTAGACTACTTACAAGTGCAGTTAAAACTGATCAATAAATTTCACTTTAGGGCAACAACTACTTCCCTGACAAAATGAAACTTCGACCTGACTTCACAACCAGGAGCAGTAAAAACGTGTTGCATGTGCAATGAATTACTTCAGAACTCTTACTTTCATCTAGTTCACTATGTCCATGGGGAAGTCTCTTAGTTTTACAACACAAATGCCAACAAAGTTCTGTTACAGACTTAAGGTATTGTGATTAAAATAATGTATGTACTGACACTTCAAACACATGACAATGGCAGTTGATGGAACGAACTGCATGATGTTTATCCTAGCACACAGTGGGAAAAAAATGTAAGTAAAGAACTCTTGAATACAAGAGATTTTGAGATTTTAACCAAAGCAAACTATGTTGTTGTTGTTCCTGTTGTTGCCTTCAGTCCAAAGACTGGTTTGATGCAGCTCTACAGGCTACTGTCTCCTGCACAAGCACCTTCATTTCTGAATAACTACTGCAACCCACACTTTTTGAACCTGCTTACTGTATTCATCTCTTGGTCTCATTCTACTCCAGTACTAAATTGGTGATGATCTGATGTCTCCGAAAGAGCCCTATCAACTAATCCCTTCTTTTATTCTCTTCTTCCCCATTCTATTCATTACCTTCTCATTGGCTGCATCTTCCCATCTAATCTTCACCATTTTTCTGCAGAACCGTATTTCAAAAGTTTATTTTCTTGCCTGAACTGTTTACTATCCATGATTCATTTCCATACAAGATTAGTTAGTTAGAAAGTAAGTAAGTAAGTTAGATACACCAGTTGTATGCTTCTTTTTGAGAAATGATATGGAACAAATCAGTTTACAGGATATGTATACATGGTTAGAGGTAACATTGATAAACCCCCTTTTTTTAGTTCAGCTTATGCAACAACACTTAAAAACAAGTTTTTTTCAGGATAACACATTTTAAATAAAAATTCACCTATGGGATAGGAATTGTCCAGCAGAAATGATTTTGGGTTAGATTTAAAATTTGCTTTGCTACCTGTCGGACATTTTATGTTACAGGGCAAATGGTCAAAGATTTTTGTTGCTGCTTACTGAGCTCCTTACTGAGCCATTGACAGCTGTATTAATACACAATAAAGGTCTCTTTCCCTTTAGTGGACCTTACTGTTCTCAAATTGTAATGGATTATTTATGACAAATTTCATTAGCAAAAATACGTAATGTGAAGGCGCAATTAAAATGTTTAGCTCCTTGAAGAGGTAATTAAACAACACCTGTGAGTGACCACCACATATTATTCTTACTGCCCACCTTTGTGTATTCAATACCTTGTTTTTAAGTGATGAGCAACCCCAGAAAACTATTCCTAAAACACTGACTGGACATGGACAAAATATGTCAGAAGGTAAAATTGTTTGGAAAATATCATTTACAGTCTCTTCTTTTACTTTCTCTCTAATGAGATTTAATATAAAGCTCCAGGCCAATACTGTCAAGAAGACTTCCAGCACTCAAGTCTATATCTCTTCTTCAGAAATGCTGTTGTTGCGATTGACAGTCTACATTTTATATTATCTCTACTTCGGACATCATCCATTAATTTACTGCCCAAATAGCAAAGCTCATCTACTACTTTTAGTGTATCATTTCCTAACCTAATTCCCTCTGCATTGCCCAATTTAATTTTACTACATTCCATTACCCTTTATTTGCTTTTGTTGATGTTTGTCTTATACCCCACTTCAAGGCACTGTCTATTCCATTCAACTGCACTGTCAGTCTCTCTGCAATTTTTGTCAGAATTTGATAATAGTAAACCTCATAGCTTTTATTTCTTCTCCCTCAACTTTAATTTCTCCTCCATATTTTGCTTTGGTTTTCCTTATTGCTTGCTCAGTATACAGAGTGAATAACATCAGGGATAGGCTACAATCCTGTCTCACTCCCTTCTCAACTACTGCTACACTTCCATGCCCCTAGACTTATAATAGCCATCCGGTTTCTGTCTAAAGTTTTCCCTAAGCCTACAAGCGCCTTTCCTTAGCCTATGTTGTAAGAAAAGTGACAGAGTCAGTATTATCTCACATTTTCCTACATTTCTCCAGCATCCAAACTGATCTTTCCCCGTTGTTCTACCAGTTGTTCCATTCTCCTATAAAGATTGCAACTAGGATTTATTAAACTGTTCTCTTTGGAATTTGAATTATTACATTTTTCTCGAAGTCTGATAGCATCTCGCCAGTCTCTTAGTCTTGCATACCAGGTGGAATAGTTTCGTCATAGCTGGCGTTCCCCAAGGACACCAATACTTCTGACACCTACTCCAAGGGCCTAGTTTCAACTTAGGTCTCATACTGCCCTATAACATTCATCTCTCATGTCATCTTCCCTTTCTATAATATTGCCTTCAAGTTCATTTCCCTGGTACGTCCCCTCTAAATACACTTTCCACCTTTCTCTTTTTTTGGTTGGTACTGGATTTTCATCCAAGCTCTTAATATTCATACAGCTGCTTCTCTTTTCTCCAAAAGCCTCTTAAATTTTCCTATTGGCGGTATCTGTCTTTCTGTTTGTGATATATGCTTCTATATCATCACATTTGTCCTGTAGCTATTCCTGCTTAGCCCTTTTGCACTTCCTGCCAGTCTAATTGTTTAGACATTTGCACTCCCCTTTTTCCTGCTTCATTCCTGCATTTTTATATTTTGTCCTTACATCAGTTAAATTCAGTATCTCCTATGACATCCAAGTCTTTCTACTATGCCTTGTTTTTTATCTGTTTTATAGCCTCTGTTAATTAACATTTTGACTACTGCACTTGTGGTGATGAATGCTCATCACCAGGGCAGGCCATGGTGTCACACATCAGGCTCCGTTTTTGCCACTTACAGCCACATGGCATCAGGTGCTAAGACTCTGACGTGGCGGGCGGCAACTTTGTAGTGGTCAGCATGTTAAAAACTGTGGATAAGTGTAATGTGGGGAACTTAACAGTGCCACTGGAGAGGGTTTGGCAAGCTAATAGAATCTTTATAGTAGGCAGAATTGGTCGTCTTAAGTGAAACACGACAACAAACTGGCTACTACAGACCATGTGCTGACTATATGTTTTTGCCTTCTATGCTAGATATTGTTACACACAATGAAGTCATTTTGTTGGAGAAGAAAAAAAGTACTGTCACATTACAGTTGAGGTGACACGTTTTGAAAATAGTCTTGATGGTTTCATAAAATACTTGGAGAAGCTATACACTTTCCTTCTCATCTCATCTGGTAAGTCTCACCTGAGCCAGAGTTGTGGGCATATTTCCAAATCTCCCCATTTTCTAAATTTCACCTATGCTTTTCATTCACCCCTCTTCCTTCTTCAACCATTCAGCCAGAAGAACGAGCCACGAAAGCTTGCAAATTTAAATATCTCTATGTGTGTGTTCTCTTGCAGCCACTTGGTAAGCAGATTTTGTTATCTATCCAATTAGATTATATTTTCAAACATTTATTGTTTTTGTTGATATATTTGTACTAACAATATGGTATGGTAGCAGGTAAACTTTTCAGTACATGAGAAATAAAAGGGGGAACAAGGCAAACAGTCAATGGTGAATGTTTTATTGCTATTGTAAAGCTTAGGTACTGTAAACTAGAAGATTAAATGGATAGTGCTGCAGTATTTTGTATGCAAATGATTGAACGAGGATACCCAACAGCGTAGTTATTGCTGCCTAGTTGCTAGATTTCAATTTACAGTCACAGTTTCAGATTGTACTAATGATTCTGCATTACCAATAAGTTAATAAACCTTAATGGGATAACATTATATTTTCACAGTAATATTTTCTTTCACGCTGACATCATCTGCTTCTGTCCTGATACCAGATTCTGGGTAGCTTACCTTTTTTCACTGTACTGAAAAAATAAGGAAGAAATTATTTCTGAAATTTAATGCCATATGACCAACAGGTAGAATTAACTTTACTGGATATTACGGTTGTAGTTTTCTTTACTAATTTTTCTTGTTTCGTAACTATTGTAGGTCCAAGAAGGTTCTTATGGAACAGATTGGGAAAGCCACCGTAAAATGTAAGTATAAACAGCATTTTTCTTATTCTGCTTCTGGACTAAATAATTATGTGCTTCTGGACTAAATAATTACAGCAACAATATAAGTAAGTGTTTTACAGTCAAGTAAAAGACCCGCTGATGACACATCAGTATGCTGGAAAGATCTCAGGTATAGTAGTATAAAAATTGGAGAACATTTTCATCTTTTATTTGTAACTCAAATACCCGTGCCAGACTTAGATCAATTTAATATCATTGCTATACTGATTGTAACACCAAAACATATAATTAAGGCAGACCTACTGCCTGTGTGTCTTGGCTTAGGAAATAGTTGTCATATTTCTCTTGGGGAACTTGCATATTACTACATGTATTGATTCTTTAGCTAGGCATAAAATTGTGGAAACATTTATTTTAGTCTCAAAGGTATTAGAGATGCATCAGTTCATACAGGGAGTTTTGGTATGTAAGTTGTCTTGAGATTTCCAGTGTACTTACTTGTAGTGGTAACATGCTACTGCTCTCTTGTGTACACTGATATGTATAAGTTCACTGTTTTGATCTGGAATGCTAATATTCCATTTAATTTCTCAATTATAACATTACTTGCAAAATTAACATTTTGTTTTGGAAAGTTTGCTGTACCCATCAACAGAGGTCTCCAATGATACAGAACATTCTATTTTGTTACTAACTTCACTCTGTTGCTCATAATTCTATTAACAATGGAAAAAATTTGACTATATGGTACACTACATTTTCTCTTAAAAGTGAATAATTTCCAAGTTGTTCATCTTTTTTAAACCATCATTCTTACGTGCACTGCACTTCAATGTTGATATATAAACTCCATTAGCTGCTGCATCTTGTGCAGAATCTGACAATAATAACCAAGATTAATCAATGCCAATCTTAACAACCATCAGCTATTTTTTTTTAACTTTTGACCTAATATCACAGTTATACAGATATTACATATACAGTAGTGTGGTTTGGAGTCTAATTAAACTCTGTGTCTTCTTAGAACTAGCTGGATGTATCAGTTGAAAGGTCAGATGAAGGCAAGGATATACCATTCCTTTAGGACCTTGCCTTGTAAAGCAGTGCAGTGTTTGAAAATTGAGAAGAGCTTTAACTTTCTTAATGCAGTGACATGTGTAAGAAGTATCTTACTGATAGAAATTTCAATTAGACACAGATCATTGGTTAAAAATGAGTAAGTTGTTTAAGAACAGCACTTTGTGATCACAAACTAGGAAAATCAGGAATAAATTAACAAGGTGAGGCAGTACCACTGGTTTTTACACACACACTAAATTTCTAGGTAAATAATAAAAGGAAAACAGCTTTATTGAGGATGCAAACAAAAAAAAATTGCATCATGTAAAATATGTAATGTTAAGTTTCTAGAACCATAGGTTCAGTTGTTATTTACGTAGGAGAACAGAAAGGTGTACAGAATATGTAGACAAGTGGGAAAGGATGTGGGCAGAATACTTATAATATATACCAAGAAATTGCCATAAATGCCATACAACATACCAAACACATGCCCCAGTCACAGGAATTAACAGTTTTGCAAGAGTGACTCGAAATGAGCACTGCAATTAACCTAGGGAAGACAGTATAGGTTGGGGAAAGCAGGAGTTGTGTAAAAGAATAGCATCAGAAGTTTTGAAAATAAAGTGTAGGTATAAATGATCATAATAGATACACATTGTCTGTTGCAATAGGTATAAATGATCATAATAGATATGTATTGTCTGTTGTAATTTGTGTTTTATTGTGTATGTGCTATTGAGTACCAAATGCAAGTTTTGAGGGTAACACGAAAAGTGAAACAGAGTCAATATGCCAGAACAGAAAAATAGTGAGGTGGTTTGATGGCAGCAGCTGATCATTTACGAACCATTGCGGAGTGTGGGGTGCTGTCATCACTATCCTCGCTGGTTGTTGCATTCTCCTGGCCATGACTAGGGATGGAAGCACTTCCTGGTGCTGGAGGACTACCACCCTGCGGTGACCGACCATAACCCATTCCTGGGTTCAGTAACATTTGCGATTGCTGCTGCTGCTGTTGCATGAGCAGCGGATTTGGGCTTGCCATTGTGTACGTAGGTTGTGGACTGCTGTAAGATGAGCTAAATAACAAAACAAAAATCACATAACAATTATGACTCTCTTATCTGTAAATGTCAAAAACGTTAATCGCGTGGCCTTATAATACATTCCTATTATGAATGTTTTGAAGAAGTGTGACGGTATATTACCTGACACTCATTCCCATAGAATGTTCTGGAGGTCCAGAAAGGTATAGAGGTTGCTGGTACCCTGAAGGATCATTCATCACCATTTCGGGACTCTGACTTGGCAGCATCTAAAAAGACGAGAATCACTTCATTAGGGCTATTTCAGAACATTTTTAAAACTTTGCGCCAGATCTGAATACAGCTACAAATGAAAACACACACACACACACATACACACACGAGAGAGAGAGAGAGAGAGAGAGAGAGAGAGAGAGAGAGAGAGAGAGAGAGAAAGAGAGAGAGGGGGGGGGGGACGAAGTTATCTTTCAAATTACAAGAAGAATGCTCATTTCAGCTGGTGAGCGACGTGTGAAAATTGGTATAAGTGACCTTGAATTTACCTCTCTCCGTTTAAATCCATGATTCTATGACTACTGAGTAACAACACTTCAGGTTCGTTGCCCATTAATTTGCCTATATCTGTCATCACAGGCGCATATTTGTGTTGAACCAACAGCAAGATTACTCCTTACTACTTCTGATGAAAAATATACGTAAATAGGAACGAAAAAAAATCTATGCACACTGATCCTGTCGAAGACGAGCGTGTGCCATTGAAGTGTACCAGCGTTCCCGTTACAGCTTTCTATTCCCACTGACAGCGGCTACGGCTCAGTGCACTTGTAAATGTAGTGGGTAGAGACCACGTGCTGCGCCGCGTGATAAGCCGATGCGTCACAGGCCAGCCAATGAGAGTCGTGCGCACGCTTGCGTCATAACAAGCTCTCAGCTTTGAGAAGCAGTCCTTTTTGTAGCTCGCTCTTAGGCGTTTTACAGAATCCAGCGTTTCCTGTAAATCGCAAGCTTCTTCATATTGATCAGAGGAACTAAATGGAAAATAATACTCGCTCTAAGTTTCTTCATTGTGTGACAAAGTTTACGTAGAAGACTGGCGTACACGGAGATGGGAGAGAGTACTTACTTCAGCCAGCTCCGATGTTTTCGCCATCGCGCCCCGGTAGCAACTGGCTGCGTAAGAACTAGGGACAAGAGGAGAGCGCGGAGCGAGCGGGGCAGAAGGGAAGGGGCTCCAGGTATACAGCAGCGAGGGGCTGCCTGCAACAGGCGGCACCTGACACGCGCCATCTGCCGTCATTAGGTGGCCTGGGGGACGGTGTGCCGCAAACTGCCGAGGCGCAGGCTGATGCTCCTGGCTAAAGCTTCGCATGACCCGCAATCCACAGGCTGTTGGCTCCCGCCTTTCGAGAGATCGGCTATGTTTTAACATCTTTGTAGAGATATAAGATTTATTAAGCTTTACCTCTTTTCCGTGGTGTACCTCAGTAAGGCTGCATTCACAGTGCCTCCTTCAACGGGCGTCAGACGTCGTCGCAAAAGGTCGTTCGACAACCTGGGCCAACAGCGTGTACGTGTACGATAATGATTAGAAGTAAATGTGATGAGAAAAACGTACGAGGGTGGTTTGACAAGTCTGGTAAATTTCCATGAACGAATGGAACATTCTTGTTGCATCTCCACGGTTGGTAAGCTAGAATATTCCAAGGATCGTATAAAAAATTTCATCAATGTACTGCGTACAGTTCGTTGTTGACAGCCATCTGAATTGGTTAGTGTATCGACTGCGATTGAAAATGGAGGTAACTGAACTTCGTGCTGTTATTAAACATTTCCATTGAAGGGTTGGACAGCCCCATAAATCAAAACAGAATTGGATGAAGTTCACGCGGACCTTGCGCCATCATTGAAGACTATTTACTCTTGGATTAATGAATTTAAACGTGGTTAGACAGGCATCGAAACGAAACGCCCTACGGCCGTCCAATTGAGGTCACCACAAAGGAAACCATTGACCAAATCCATGATGTGGTATTGCAAGGCCGTCGAATAAAAAATCGAGAGATTGCTGAGACAGATTTCATCGCAACTGAGCGAGTGCATAATATCCTGCCCGGAGAATTTGCTATGAAAAACTTTTGAATGAAACCTGGAGCCATCATTACAAACCAGAGCCAAAACAGCAGTCAAAAAAGTGGACAAAAAAAGACTCTTGAATGTGCATCGAAGAATGACTGTTTCGTCAGATAGTAAGGTGATGGCCACTATTTTTTGGGATTCCCAAGGAATAATCTTCATATATTACTTGGTAAAAGGCAGAACTATAACTGGACCCTATTGCGCTTCTGTATTGGGTCGTTTGAAATTTCCGTAGGCTGAAAGAAGACCAAGGCTGGCACGGAAAAAAGTGCTCTTGACAATGCACCACCACACCCATGAGCGATAACAATGGCGATAGTGCATGAATTGGTTCCTCATCCACCCTACCCACCTGAGTTAAACCCAAGTGACTTCTTTCTGTTCCCTACCTTGAAACTTTGGTAGTCAACTTGTATTTTGTAGAGTTTGACAGAACCTAGTTTTTTGATGGAATGAAAATGATGTAGGATCGCTAGACCAAGTTTATATCCATCAAAGGAGACTACGTCGAAAAGAAAGGAGAGGTGTTTACGGAACATTTTTTCTTGCATATTTACCGGACTTCACACACCACCCTCGGATCTTTCAGCTGATATTTTGTAAAACGCATGTTGTACTGTTTACTAACTGTTGTACTTGTGTACGTGTGTAAACCTGACAAACTACTGAATAGTACAGAAAATGCATTCTATCTCGGAAACAATGCGAAACAGAGCATTGTCCATACGAAATTTATTGCTTAAAATGATCGTTCCTGTCATATCCCTGAATACTGATGATTGTTCCTGGGCCACCCTGTATAAAGGAAACCGCACGCACAGCACTTGTGTGACCCATTCTAGAGTACTGCGACAGAGTTTGGGATCTCCATCGAGTCATTTTAAAGGAAGATATCGAAGCAGTTCAGAGGCGTGCGATAGATTTGTTACTGATATGTTCGATCCACGTGTGATGGAATTCCTGGAGGGAAGTCGTCGTTCTTTTAGGGTAACACGACTGACAAGGGAACTTCCTCATCGCATCCCCGTCCGATTCCTCGGTAAGAGAGCCTAATAGACAGCCCGTCTAAACCTGAATAAGGACCAAGCATGAAAACAGGCAGAAGGTGTACTGTACTGGACTGTGCAAAAAAGCAAAATAGTAACAGCAAGCGGTCCAAGAACAAGAAGTAGTCAGAATATAGAGCAGCCAGGCAGAGAAATGGCATCGTGGTTAAGTAATTACGGTGTTCGACTGCTATGATGGCGAGCCGTGTTCAAATCTCCTACGTTTTTTTTTTTTTGTTTTTTTTTTCTTTTTTCTTTCTTGTTGATCGCTTTATTCAGATCTGTGTCTGTGTGTGTCGTGGTGTTACGTCCGTTTGTAACAGTCAAGTGTAAGGTAGGGACCTATAACGACAGTTGATTCTGTACAACTAACCTGATAGCAGCCGAAAGGAAGTGGCTTTCGAATGAGAATCGCAAACGTTTGATGACAAGGCGACAAGTCAATCGAATCTTCCACCGAAAAACACGTCTGATGCGTTATACACGGCATTATTTCTAGTATGTGTGTCATATGAGAGGAATCTCTTATCGACGCACCTATCTGATCTGTACGACTAATAAGTGAGTGATATATGCCTGCTTGCCCGATATAGCTGTTCGTATGAATGTGAATATGATCACTCCCAAGGAAATGATGAAAAATTAGTCACATAAGCTGCAACAAATGAACGCAACAGTTTCACAATCACACGATTTCTTTGTGCTCTTTCAAAACATATGTTTTTAATACCTTTGTTGTGACATAGTTCACAACCGTTTATTTTTTGTTTTCATTACTGTGAGACGTCTATGTGGTATCTCGCCTGCTCTCATTGTTCGTCACATTTACTTGCGACGGTAAAGTATCCTTACGATATGACTCATATTCTATAACCACTGTACAGTATGACAACTGCCAAGACAACAGAAAGAGAACAATGACAGGCCGGGCGGTTCATAATGTTATGTGGGGAAAAAAAAAAGAGAATGGCACAAGGGAGTTTCCAACACGGCTGGCGCGTTTGGCAGTCCAACACCATGACCACTTAACCCACGACACCGATGCTGTTGCACACTGGACTTTATTGCGCTTCTTGTTCATGGACCGTTCACTGTTTCTAGTTTGCTTTCTTTTACAGTTCAGTACACTTTCTTCCTGTTTTCATGGTTGATCTCTGTTCAGTTTTTCACGGGCTATCCACTGGGCCATCTTACCACTAAATCTCAGGGAGGTGCAATGGAGAGTTTCCTTTTGAGAAAGTTTACGAGGACCGATATTTGCGATTGACTGCAAAAGACTGCGCTGCCACCAACGTACACGTCGCGAAAGGGCAGAAAAGACAAGATCAGAGAAATCAGGGCTTGCATGGCATATATAGGCAGTCGTTTTTCCCTCGCTCCGTTTACGAGTGGAAGTGGTACAGGAATGGGAACGACGGTTCGACAAAAATAAGGAAACTCCGCGAGAAGTGCATGCTTGTACATAAATGCAGATGGTGGCCAAGCCTGTAGGTTGTATTTTACCACGAACGGCACTTGCGCAATGTCTTCGGTACGTAGCGAATCAGAATTGTGTTCTGCATAGTTGTGAGTGCATTATGTCGCAGATAAGTGAATTCAAGCATGGGCAATTCGTTGGTGCGCATAAAGTGGGTGCTTCCGTAACCAAGGCAGCTGAAGTGTTTGCTGTTTCAAGAGGCGCCGTATCGAAGATTTATACCGCGAAAGCCGGAAAACATCATCTACTAAGACGCAACACGGAGGAAAATGTGTGTTGAGTTGTGACAGACAATCAGGGAAGAGGATTGTGGCGAAAAATAACACGACAACAGCTACAAAGAAAATTCCACAAGCAGGGAATTACAAGGCGAGCTGGGATTCCAAAATCACTCATTAGTGATGCAAATAGCGTAGCATGTAAACGTGGTGTCGCTGCTATAAAACCTGGACCGTGGAGCAGCAGAAGAATATTATTTTATCGGATGAGCCTTGTTTCACACTGTTTCCAGCTTCTGATACGGCCCAGGAGTGAAACATGGCCGTGGCTCGGTGATGACTCGGGCAGCCATATTATTGTATTATATGGGACGCACTGTTATTCTACAATGTCACATTACTGCGGAGGATTAGGTGACCACACTGATTGATCAGATCTATCCCATGGTACAATTCTGTGTTCCAAGGT
Organism: Schistocerca serialis cubense; assembly: GCF_023864345.2. Classification (NCBI taxonomy): domain Eukaryota; kingdom Metazoa; phylum Arthropoda; class Insecta; order Orthoptera; family Acrididae; genus Schistocerca; species Schistocerca serialis. Next base: position 855,279,940 of record NC_064638.1, read on the forward strand.
GACAGGGCCCCTGTCACAGCGTCCAGGAGTGGTTTTGAGAGCACGAGGATGAATTATCGGTATCTCCCCTGGCCACCAGTCACTATATCTCAGTATTACTGAGCCTTTGTGGTCTGGTTTGGAGAGAAAGGTGAGTGATCGCTGATCACTCCACCTCCGTAATCGTCACCTGAACTTGCCAATATTTTGCACAACGACTGGTAGAAGATTCCCTTAAAAACCGTACAGGACCTGTATTTACCCATTCCGAGACTACTGGAAGCCGCTTTGAATGCCATCGGGTTACCTACACTGTATTGGGTATGGTAATGTGTTGGTATTTTCGTATCTTTGTCCAACCCCTCTATGTGTGTGGATGGATGCTTAACTGTCGTCTTTCTACCTTCAAGTTTAACGTCTCTTGTTATTAATTCCACAAATATTCTCCATGCAATATCTGAGAATAGTAGAAACAGCACAGAAGAATTTATTCCCTTGGAGCTATGTTAACAAAGAGAACAAGCAGTCTACTTTCCAACGAAGGGACGTCGTTTTGGCATTCGTGTAACCAGTTTGGCTTACCCTAATGTAAGATCTTTGTAGTTTTCCTAAATTTCCGGTGAAAATCGTTTGATTTTATGAGTAGGGTAAAAACTTTGCGTTTTTGCATTTAATGAGTAAAGATCGTGATACCTTGAGAAGCCTACTCTACTTCTTTGTGAGATTAAAAGTCGTTATAGTCCTCTTGTGGCACATCATACATTATTCGTACATCTACATCTCGACGTTTCACCATTTCTGCAAACGTGTTGGAAGTACTCTTGTAAACATTGACGGCAGGTTCCGCGTATTAAAATAAAATGCATACGAACCTAAGACCGAAAATTTCTTCGTATTTTAATGAGTGATGGGAGATCATTTTACAAATTTCTCTAGTTAGAAAATCACAAGGAACGTTCAGACATCCTTGCAATTACTTCTACGTGCATTCTTCGGATCATGGCTGTCGCACATTAGCAAACACGTCCGAACGATGTCGAATTGTGTCGCACAGTTTGGTATCGATCTTCTACATAAATCAATTGTTTTAGGTGGCCTCAGCCGGCCGAAGTGGCCGTGCGGTTAAAGGCGCTGCAGTCTGGAACCGCAAGACCGCTACGGTCGCAGTTTCGAATCCTGCCTCGGGCATGGATGTTTGTGATGTCCTTAGGTTAGTTAGGTTTAACTAGTTCTACGTTCTAGGGGACTAATGACCTCAGCAGTTGAGTCCCATAGTGGTCAGAGCCATTTTTTTAGGTGGCCTCATAGGTAAACAAAAGTGCTGATACCGGGGAAAATGCACGACATGGAACTGGTCCAACACTGTCTATCTATCAGTCATGGTAAATGTCACCCATGCATCTCGAATAGTGAGAGTGAACTGTGTTGCTTATTTGCTGTTGCACTACATGTAGCAAGTCCAGAAGAGTATTAGAAATAAGATCATTTGCAGGCAGTACCTGTAAGATGTGCTGGGAGATTGCATAGATTTATCACACCGTCAACAAAAATTCCAGCCCCCACATTAATCTTCAACTGGTTATGTATACCCTGAACTGTATCCTGAAGATTGTCACCCGCTTGTGAAAGTTGTAGGGATACCTGTGCGTGTTTAGAAGCAAGCAATGAAATTTTGAACACTTGATATGAGTTTGTCACAGGAGAAATGTGTAACGTTTTCTTTCTTTAAAACAACTCAAAAACGAAGGCTTATCGAGCACATATTTGCAGCGACATTGTATCTTCTCGTAGTTTGAGGTATAACCACCCCCCCCCCCCCCCTCCGCCCAGAAAAGTTTATAATTATCCCGTTTGCCGCCCTCCGTAGTGCCAGGTTCATGTCGTGAAGTTATATTACAATTTATTATCTTAGAGCTACAAGCGAGATAAAAATATAAATGAAATATAAAGTCAGATGAGCTAAGTAAATGATAATATCTAAAAGATGACAAAAGTTTCATCGCTGGTGTGCTAGTTACGTGGCCAAGTAGCCACGAGCCAAATTAAGTCAATTAAAGAAAGTAATTTCTTGCGGCAATAGTTTGTGCTTCCGCGTTGTTTATGTTTCCGAACTAAAAAGTTGTTTTCTAGCACGTCTTAACTTTAAACAAAAAAACATAGCTTCACCCCTTGTCTTGCCCACTGTCTGTGTAACTCAAGAATATACGTTATTTTCTCCACGGAAAAATATTCTTGAAAGTTTGGGGAACCAATGTTATAAAGCATTTAGAGTAGAATAGGGTCAGCAAAACTTCTTCAGTAGTTACGAATTACTCTTCGCCGTGTGTGGAGTGCTTCAGTCACTGAAATACGAACTGGCTGTAGGCGTTCGGTACTACTGTTCCCAATAACGTATTCTGCTGAAATGATAGTAACAATAAATTAGTTATCAGTCTGAAGGATGATGTACTTGGCAAGACCAAGCTGTAGATGTAAAGCCCTCACATTCCTCCTAGCTGTGAACCATTTCGCTCTGCTGGGAGGGGGACCAGCAGTTTTAACGCGGCGTTTGTGTGGAACTTAACTTTCTTCAGCAGTAGTAGGCAAGTGGTGTCCTATGCTCAGTGCTTCAGGCAAGCGGATATTCAACGAGAAAGGACGACGCAATTTCTTATACTATTCGTGGGACATCAGTGACTATGCTCGAAAACACATAAAGTAATAATCTGGTGTCTTCTGCATTCATTGGATCCAAAGGAAATATTCAGGCAGGTTCATACATGGTGTGTGTGTGTGTGTGTGTGTTTGTAGGGGAGAAGCGAGAGGCTGAGAATTTATTTTACTAGGAGGTCTTATCCCGCAAAATAATACGCAAATGTCTTGAAATTCCCTTGTGAATTGTGGCCGTAAGTGTACAAACAATGCCACAAAATGAATCCGCTTTGTCAAACAGGAATGCGGTTTCAAACCGGTTCTGCCTTTTTTGCGAACTACCTACTCCTATGTTCCGGTCGCACAGCGTGGGAAACAACTGCGTGCATGTAAGAGTGGACGATGTGAAGGCGGGTAGGGGGGGGGGGGGGGGGGGGGAGACAGACAAAGCCAGAGGATAGAATAAGTATGCAGGATCTTCACCGAGTAGTGCAAACTTCACTGGATGAACAAGAGTGGTCATCAGCATTGGAGTTCGTGAGTATCTTCCCCGATTACTGCGGGAGGAGGCAGAGTTGAGGAGTAAGGTAACAACTACAGCACGAAAGTTATTTTCTTGTATCAGTTTTGTGCAGTTTGTGGCACAGAAAGCAGAATCACCACTGCAGCGACAGAAAGCTCCTTACTAACAGAATATTCTCACAGCAGCAATTTTTGCGGCTAGCGGAGATACCGAGAAAAGAAGCAAAGGACGACTGCATAGCTGTAACATTTGCGCATAAGAAATATAGACGCGTGCTGACAAATGTGTGAGTCAAAATGTGAAAGTTCTGAGCAAGAAAATGCACGGAGTTCAGCGCTCTAAGTAAATAAATAATGACAGCAAGATATGGACGGAAAGTCTATTGTGAAATACGATAAAACAATTTTACTGAGATTACTTCATATGATGGCCGAAGAAAAGATCAAGGAACAAGTACTGACCAAGGAGTAGGAAAGAAAAACAATGGAAATCAATTGGATTTCAATTCCGTGTGACAAAGCACTTTCTGAACTAACTGTTGCGAGCAGTTACGAAGAGTTTTACCTAACAAAGGTACGACTGAAACTAAAGTATTTGGGTTTTGTAGATTACGTGCTCGCTAACGCCGAAAATCGGGCATACTAATGTAGTAATTTAATTCATCTGTAGACCACTTTTGCAAGGATATTAATTACGTCATGGTATTATTACTTAAGAAGAACAAAATTAATGTGATTCATGTAAACAGGCTTTTACTTACAGGTTTAGTTTGACAAGGATGGGGCAGATAGTCGGAGTGTACGCAGGACAACGATGTATAATTCCAGCGCGGCGCATATTAGCTCAGTCAACGAAGATCAGAAAAGGTCGAAAACAGGAAAAAATCATGTAGCCGCAAATTTTTGTATAGTAGGAGGGAGTGTCATAAATAACGTACTAAAAATCCCGACCGGTGTGGTGTAAGTATGGGGGTAGTGACGGAGCGTTTGAAAGTCACTTTTTTGTGTTTTTATACAAATAACTCGAAAACTGCGGCATCTAGCGAAAACATTTCCCAAAGCTAAGTTAAACTGCATTAACTTACCTGCAAAAAAAGGTCCTATTCATTATTTCACTAGGATTAAAGTTTCCACGTTACAGGGAGTGGAAAAATCGCAGATTATTAAAAATAGTATTTTAATGGTATATAATTAATCTGTGTTGTTAAGTGAAGTGGGTTAAGAACAAGTATTAAAAGTATGCAGCACATCTAAGTGCAGCAGATTGTATTAATATGTTGATAGATGAATTTTGTTCGCAATTCTGCAAACTGCAGACCCACTCCCTCTACCCTACTACGTCACAAGAAGTAGCTACAGGGTATTTCACAAAGTTATACTGAACACAGCTCGGCTCATGAACCACTGGCGGCACAATGCGCAGACACTATACGGAATACATATACAGGGTGTTACAAAAAGGTACGGCCAAACTTTCAGGAAACATTCCTCACACACAAATAAAGAAAAGATGTTATGTGGACATGTGTCCGGAAACGCTTAATTTCCATGTTAGAGCTCATTTTAGTTTCGCTCAATGGAGCACGTTATCATGATTTCATACGGGATACTCTATCTGTGCTGCTAGAACATGTGCCTTTACAAGTACGACACAACATGTGGTTCATGCACGATGGAGCTCCTGCACATTTCAGTCGAAGTGTTCGTACGCTTCTCAACAACAGATTCGGTGACTGATAGATTGGTAGAGGCGGACCAATTCCATGGCCTCCACGCTCTCCTGACCTCAACCGTCTTGACTTTCATTTATGGGGGCATTTGAAAGCTCTTGTCTATGCAACCCCAGTACCAAATGTAGAGACTCTTCGTGCTCGTATTGTGGACGGCTGTGATACAATACGCCATACTCCAGGGCTACATCAGCGCATCAGGGATTCCATGCGACGGAGGGTGGATGCATGTATCCTCGCTAACGGAGGACATTTTGAACATTTCCTGTAACAAAGTGTTTGAAGTCACGCTGGTACGTTCTGTTGCTGTGTGTTTCCATTCCATGATTAATGTGATTTGAAGAGAAGTAATAAAATGAGCTCTAACATGGAAAGTAAGCGTTTCTGGACACATGTCCACATAACATATTTTCTTTCTTTGTGTGTGAGGAATGTTTCCTGAAAGTTTGGCCGTACCTTTTTGTAACATCCTGTATAAGTTACTATTAGTATTAAGGCAAGAAATGCCTACGGACAGAATCTACGTAAATCTCTGAACACTGTTTATACTGCTACAGAGGAAACTGACTGATAGTTGTCCTATGCGGTGGTTGTAGCATTCTTCCGGGGAAAGGCGAATTCCCGAACAAAGAACACCACTCGCTTTGTTTACAGACAGACTAAACCTCCCCAGCATTTCCTGTCCAGTTCTTTTATGTTAGTAGAAAAAATAATTTCACTGAGGTCGTGTTTAATTAATGTACCTATTTTCATTTTGCAGTTGTTAAGTGAGCTTTTATTTAAAACACTTTCCTATAAACAATTTATACGTGTGATGTTGTCAGTGACCTGTTAGTGTTGGTGGAAAAGGAATTGGATTGGTAATGTGGCACCTTGCTTCTGTTTATCGGTTCATTGACAGCCTATTGTAAATCCGTGTAACCGCGTTACTGTCGTCTGGCGGTGAATTAATGAATGACTAGAAAGTTACTGCATTTCTCTCACCATTAATTGCGTTTCTTGCAGACTGATCTACATTAAGGAATTACTGATACATGTAGAGCAGGTTGCGCAGAATGGAGCCGCTAACCTCATAACAACAGTATATCTTGTGAGGTATCTGTGAAATGTCGTATGGAATGGGACTGATCAGGTACGAGTCTAGAACAGAAATCTGCTGTAAAGCATTGCTTGACTTAAGTTCAAATATGTTAAGTTCCATAACACCAAGGTGACGTAAATCTTTTGCAGCCAATTAAAGACTCTGGGATTCTTTAGGTGCCGGTCCTTGTGGCCGAGCGGTTCTAGGCGCTACAGTCTGGAACCGCGCGACCGCTACGGTCGCAGGTTCGAATCCTGCCTCGGGCATGGATGAGTGTGATGTCCTTAGGTTGGTTAGGTTTAAGTAGTTCTAAGTTCCAGGGAACTGATGACCTCAAAAGTTAAGTCCCATAGTGCTCAGAGCCATTTGAATCAGAAAATGCGGGTAAACAATAACACTAAATTCCTAGACTTTTTAAACGTATTATAATCCTATCGAGTCGAGTAATTTATTGTAAAATGGAATCAATCTTGATTCTGTGCAATACTTCAACCAGTGGTACTATTATTCCAAGTTTAATGGTTGTGATGTAGAAATCGTTTCTGCAGCTTCACTCTAACGTGTTCTCGTTATTGTTTCGTCCTTATAGTTATTAGTTTCTTCATGTTGTGACATTCGCTATAAAGAAACTCATTTAAAGAGATTTCAAAGAACATTCTTCGGCATGTCTCTCCTTTTATTAATATTTTTCAAGAGCGTTTCCCCTCTCACACATTGTTTAATATTTCTATTGATTAATTTTACCATTTTTCCGGTTTAAAGAAGTTCAAATATGTACAATCACCTTTCACAGGATTGAGTTTACTTTTGAAAATTTGTGAAAGGAAGGCCAGCACGTAACATTCTCTTAATATCATGCCCATGTCTCTCCTTGTAGTATACACTTTAGGTATAAAGGTTGTGAGTAAGTCCTTCAGGTATAAAGCAGTGTGTAAACTGGAGAAGAGCTAATGCCAGTCGCGAAATAACACTGCCAGTGTTTCGAGACTTAGTACTTTGAGGGAGATTTTAAAAAGGTTATGCTACGTGCTTGGATCTTAATAATTGGCTAAGACAAATTTAAAACGTAAACTGAGTCATTCAAACTGATTTTTAATGAAATGGGGGCAATGGCTAGTGTAACTGATAATCAGTAGCGATCATCTTACTCTGAACAAATACGAGCAAAGAACGGATCAAAACGAAGATGGGGAAAAAAATGTGGAATGGTTTATTCCAGAATTAAACTTTCACTCTTTTGCGAGGCGTGCGCTATTTTTGAACCTCTGATGCAGATTGAAACTGTGTATCGGACGGGGACACAAATCCATAAATTCGTCTTTCGCGGGCACTGCTTTTACGCGACTGAGCCATCCGGGCGCAACTCATCATCTGCCCTCATAATATTTGTTCTGCCTACTAACCAGACTTCATGGAAGCACTCCTGCATACACTGATGGACTAGTACTCCTGGAAGAAAGGGTATAGCGCAGGAATACGTTAGCTAAATTTTGCTCATATTAAGCTGCTTTCGTGGTTCTTGACTAGTTCTGTTAAGTATACGTTGTAGTCACTGTACTTGTCACTCTTCACTAAACTTGCTGTTAGCAATAGGCCAGAAATGGACAACTATGCTTCCTGTAGAACAGGCTGCAGGAAGCGCTTCGTGATTCGAAGGGGAGCAGCATCTGTTTTACAGGCCATTTCAGCTACTCTCTGGATGGTTGCTACGGCCTTTGTTCTAAGTCGTTTCGGATGTCGCGCGCATAGTACTGTAACTGGAGACACCGGCTAAAATTTCATTTCGGATAGAATTACTTAATGGGAGCGAGCAACCGTCTGGAAAAGTGTCGTAAATGGGTCACTCCGTCACTAAGGTGTAGTTTCAACACCGAGGCAATACTGCGTTGGAAACTTCATCAGACGACTCGCTTTACTGCAACGATTGATGAATGTTGAAGCCTGAGTAGGAATGTGTACTCCATTTTATTCGAGTTTGCTGTCATCTGCTAATCACAGCTGTCGTCAACTAGTCAACTTTCAAGCAAGGAATCATTTTCAGAGCCATTATTAGAAAATATTATATTACGATCATTTAGACATGTTAATTATTTCTCCATACATATATTATTCTTATGTAATTGTTAGTTCTGAAACAACACTTTAACTACCCCAAAAAGCCTTCGTCTTTTGCATCTTGAGTCCAGTTGTTTCAACTGCTTTTCTGTTGTTACGTGTATAAACTGGGAAAAATTGTTGGACCAGCCAAAATATCCACGTCAGCTTTACTTACGAAGTCATTCGTACTCTTTCATGTATGACAGAGTGTAGACCCGTAACACTGTTTTTTTTCAGGATTAGCGATTTTATTTGAAGCTGGGTTTCATCACTATAATGTTTTCATTATTCGTCACTAGATCGTTTTTCTTTCGCTCTAATCGTGAAAATCAAGAGGTGCGAAAATAATTCGCACTATAATCAGCCTCACTGTGTATGGAAAAGTGTTCGTGTAGACGTAGTAGACATGGACATGCGCAAGGCGTAGATCAGCCTTCGAAGGTGTCAGCGATAACTTATAGGTTGCATGACAGAAGCCATATGAGAAAAGTTGATTCAGATTCGGCATGGATATGTCTAAGTACGGCGATCACAATAGCTGATGTGGATAAGGCGTTATGCACAACACAAAACTGCCATTCTGGAATAAATACACTCATTCAGCTGACATGGCCTCTAGAATTTACATTTGAAGACTAGCTGCAGAAGTATCTCGACCGAGATACGTATCCTCTTACGTGTCAAGCAGGGAGAAATGCCACGTCGTGATGCACGGTAGGAAGAAAAAGGCACAAGTACAGCGCCATCGACCATTCAACGCGGGAAATTACTGAACAGCTGCGTGATGAAACACACTGCGCCTACTCGAAGTTGGCCCGCAAGGAGCGCGGCCCATTGATATTTAAATTAGAGTGTAAAACTGGGATTACGACTGAGGATCAGCTCTATTGGATCCAAGAGGCAGCGGCGCGGTTGTCAGGTCTCTGGCGTGCCCGTTCCCCCACTCACCGTGACAACTGCGCAGCTCCGCCAGATAGATCCCGCCGGCTAACAATGTGAGATGTCTCCCAGAGACTACCTGCGCTGTAAACAAATGTACGTCTCCGGCTTTCGTGCATCACTTCCATTTAGTTGGCCTGTAATTCGTATTTTTTCGAAAGTAAACTGAAGGAACATATATCTCAAGCAACATCGCTAAAGCAGGCTGTGGAGCACCCACTATCTGCTACCTCAGTATGCTCCTTTCTTTGATATTGTAACATATTTCATGGTAATGCCTACCCGCATTACATATTTCTTCGGTTGATCATCCATGGGCAGGTATTAAAGCATCTGATGTTGCATACGGTTTAGAATGGAATCCCGTTACTGGATGTAAAAGCTGAATTTGTTAATGTTATAAAAGAAAGATAATAAAAATGTAAGAAAAAAATAATGTTTATGGCAAACTCCGCTAAACGTATCTCGAACAAACTGACTGAATAGTGCAGTGGAGAACGCGGGTGAACAATTGAAGAGCTGAGGATGACAAAACATAGATAATTTCATTATGTCAGGGGAGGTTGCAAAAGGGGAAGAAATAATACTGCTGCAGCGAGAAAAAACATAGTTATGGAAGTCCTTGCATTATGTGTTGATACTGAGTGATAAAAAACACAGGAAAATAATATGTACACAGAAGCTAATGCAGACGCAAAGACAAACAAGAAGATCGAAATATGAGAGGCAAAATTTGATTGAAAGTTATCCTGAAAAAGATATAAAAAGGGGAGAGATTTTGATAAAAACACCGACAGAATGAAATCCTGAGAGAGTATTAAATATTAAGTACAGATATAAAGAATTAGTATAATTGTAATGGAATATACATTCGCGGATACGCAAATGCTCATTGAGACATACATTATGAGACTATACACTGAAGGGAATGAATGATGTGAATGAGTATTAGCCTCCTTGTGATTACACTCCATTCGCCAATATTGTGACGTGATGTATTACTGTGTTGACCTTAGTTCTTGTACTGGTCGTCTTAGTGAAGGGCGTATGATGAACCAGGCATGACATGTCTGGAAAACTAACTGCGACCGGATCATAAGATTCAACAGCATTGCGCACTTCGTCTAACTATCTTCCCCCCCCCCCCCCCCCTCCCCCTGCCATCGTGTCATCGGTGTACCGCGTGAACCTAATGTCATCGGTGTGCCGCGTGCACCTAAATTCGAGCACTAATGTCATCAGGAGCTGCTGTGGTTGTCAACGTGTGTAAATGACAAAGATCGTTGGCGGCTAGCCCAACTTGTAACAACAGATGGATGGGCGACGGCCATCACTTGCCATTTCAGTGTAAGGACATCATCTCAGCAGCCATACAGTCTTCTCGTTATGGAGTTCAAAAGCCGTTCCCATACACGCAGATTGATATGGCCACAGGACTACTTTCATTGAATGCTCTTATATAGACGAAGATAACAGCGCAGTTTGGTTTCCCCTCTTGGGGAATTATATCGTTTAATGAAATAAAAAACTTGGTAGGCTTACCATGGGTCCTCTCTGGTGTAATGTATACAGTAATTTGCTGACACATTATGCCCACCTGTTTGTTCACCAACAAAATCCTGATGGAAGTCCGTATGTTGACAGCATCATATGTTCGACTGGTACCAATACAGTTAGTGTCGAACAGGTAAGATATCCTTCGGTTAAAAGTGCACCGTCACATTGGTACTGAGTCACTAACTGTCCCCAAAGTATATCAACGTCTTCGCACTAACGACGGCTGCTTCTTTCACACCCCGCGTTCGAGACCTAAGTGTTTCGCGGTAAACAAATGACTATTTTCCAAACCACAAACTAAAAAATTTCGGTCGCTTTGCAAACATATGCACTGCATCATTGCTGCTGCTGCTGAAGTACAAGTTAGATTTCACAGACATTCATTTCTCCTGCATAATACACGCGTTGGAGAAGGCAGTATCAAACTAGTGCAAGTAGAATGCTGCCGGAACAATGCTGAAAGTATCAAAAGTTAAACATAACATTTTCTGGTGCGAGGTTAACTGACTTAGTGGACAGAGAAATTACTTAGAAATGGCCGCAGCGAATTCTAAACGCCATTCTCCTGCTATCGAACATTCGCTTGTGGTTTCTTTGCAAACAGATGTAGAATAGAACTCATAACTCGGTTGTTCCGGTTAAATTCTGAGTCGCAAAATGGGATATAAGTCCGACCGACAATCAGTTTGGCATGATATGGCTTCTACTCTACTGCATTTGAAGCAAGTGTTTACTGTTTGGCGTGGCTCTGCCACAATTTAGTAGCGCACTGTTCAACTTCTGGTGCCCAGTAGGCCAAAAAAGGAAGTGTAAACCTTAAACTTGCGATGACAAAGAGATCATTAGAGATGAAGCACAATCTCGGATCGGACTAAGTTGGCGCAAGAGATACGCTGCAGTTTTTCTGAAGAGATGGTCCTGACATTCGCCTGAAGCGATTTATGCCGAAGACAGTAAACTAGAATCAGAAAGCTGGTGTAGGGATTTGAACTCTTCTCCACCGCATGTGAGTGCATTTTACTAACGATTGATATACCTCAGTTGGTTCCACACTCAATATGTGTAGATTACAATGTACGACTTTATTCACATGCAACTGTACAGGGCTCAGGGATTATGACTTTACTTCAAGTTTGTTATGAAGAGAAATGGACCGCTGTTTTGTTGAAGAAATAATCTTACTAGTGACTAGAATAGATCAGCGTAATGTACAGGGTGTCCAGTTTCAAAACGCTGTAGAAAGAGAACCACTGTTCAGAATGACGTCAAATTTGAACAACATATTACATACGCTGGGATAAAAATTGATCAATCGATGGCGCTGTAAGCATCAGAAGGTGCAAACCAACAGATGCGCGCGTGCCACTTTGCGTCCGAGACATCCAATATGACTGTCTCCATGAACTGTCGCGCGCTACTGGTAAAGCTCTTGTACAAGCACGGTGACTGTGCACCAGTTGGCCTGCAGAAGTTCCGTACACTCAAGAGTGTGGAAAAAGAGCCTGCAAAAAATTGTTGCTGAATTCGAAAAGACAGCTCTTTAGAAGTACAGTGTGACAGAGGGAGGAAAGCAATTGATCCGACGTCTGTCGAAGATGTGGCCACAGCAATGCAGGAGGGGTCGAACGGTGGTTGCAGACATGCAGTGCACGAGGAATTACCGGAGCGTTGGACATGCCTTCGAGTGCAGTGCATAAAAAATCCTACGAAACATCCTGCCTTGCTATCTACACAAATGCACCTATGTTCTTCAGGAGTTGCTTCCTGCTGACTTTCCGGCAAGACAAACTTTCGCTCTGGAATTTCTTGCTCGCATGGGAGTGGAAAATGAATGGCCCCGGAACAGACGAATCCCATTTTCAGCTCCAAGTACATGTCAACACGCCGAACTGCACAACATGGGCAACGGAAAATTCGAACGCAGATCAACCGGTGCCACTTTAATGTGCAAACGTGACTGTGTGGCGCGGATTGACGGCGTCGTTTATCGTAAGGTTGTATTTTTTCTAGGAGATGAGCCCTGCATGTCCTGTTACCCGTACCATCACTGGTAAACGCTGTAAGAGTCTTTTGCGCACTAACGTCATTCCAACCCTTCAACAAAGTGGATGTGTGGGTAGGATCATTTGTATCCGAGATGGCGCTGCTCCGCACATTGTAAGCCAGAGAAGCGGCTGCTGTAAAGGCACTCCGAAAATGCCAGTATCAGCCGTTATTTCCCTACAGCCTCGCCGTCCGTTCGGGTAATTTTACTGTTTATGCGGTTTTTTGCTTCAGAACAATTAAAAACCGATGTCATTTTGCTTTTAATGCGGTTTTCGGCCTCAGGATAATAGAACATTGATTTTCCCAATCGATGTGGTATGACTTTGCCGTGATGTGCCACAAATGGTGACTGCCGATCTTGTGCAGTCTCACACATTGAACGGAACGGATGGTGTAATATGGAACTCAAACTACAGCCGTCGTATAGCGATTCATCTGTCATTAGTAGTTGGTCCCATTAACGCTACGACGCTTACAGCGCCATCTATTGATAAAATTTTCGTTAATTTTATTTGTTCTATGACTTTTCCCCCTGTGTCAGTAATATGCTGTTTGAATTTGACGTCACTCTGAGCAGTGGTTCTCTTTCTACAGCGTTTTGTAACTGGAACTTTAGTTATGGACAGCCTTTATCTCTAGTGCCTTAAAAATGGGCACAGCAGTATAGTTTCAGTGTCTCCAAAACGTCAACTATACGCCTCTGCGGCATTGACTTCCCTGTGCCGGGCTGTCGAGACTCACGTGCGGCTGCTGGTAGCTGCTCATGTGGTGCTGCTGTTGCTGCTGCTGCTGCGGCTGTTGTTGCTGTTGCTGCTGCGGCGGCTGCTGCTGTTGTTGCTGCTGTTGCGGAGGCGGCTGCTGTTGCTGCTGCTGGCCGTGCTGCTGGTGTGGGTTGATGGGTGGGATGTCGAACTCCTCGTCCCCGAAGCTCGGAGTGTGAAAAGTCTGAAATCACAACCGTCCAGCTAATGACGATGTAATCCTTTACAAGGTTAAAATCCTACGACCCTAACTAACAACAGACCAAATATTGCACTCACATACTCCAGATTTTTAGATTAATGCCAACTAAGTTTCACTGTCTACAATCATCTTCGCAGACACGCAGTACTATAAAACTAAAAGTGGCTATACTGTGCCGCCTATTAGAAAGACTATCAACACAACAGGTACAAACACTGGGAGAGAACAGTCGTCAATTCAAAGACTGGTTTGAAGAGCACAAAGCTTTACCTGGTATGACTATACTGGGGCTGGTATTCTTTTGTCTGTGAGTCATCTCGTTAGACTAACATAACACGCAATCGAGAGGTGTTGCGTAACATACTATTAAATGACATTTCAGTAGTTATGGTCACTAAAGCATGCTAGTGGGATGGCGCTCTACACGTAAACATTTTGTATGAATGTCGGCCATGGAAGGCATTTTCATCAGACTGTGCGGTAGCGTACAGGGTTGATGTATCAACCTTTCTGAATGTGTCTCATTGATAGGGCATGGGGCATTACTGGAATAGTCATCTGCTAGGTGGGGAGATGAAGTTCATCTCTCCCCTTGATGGTACTGCGGTTTCAGTTTCCCTTTTTCTTTTATTTCCAGGAGAATCCATGATAACACAAACAAAAAATAAAATAAAATAAAATAAACTACAAAAGCACTCGTCACAGTCATCCACAGGGGTCAGAGACTCGCTTAATAAACTGAGCTGAAGAAATATGAGAAATTCTAAGTTACGTAATATGTCAAATGAAAACCAGTGAAAATGGACCACAGATTTAGCTCCGAACGAATAAAGAGGTTCCACGTTATTTTCAAGGACATCTGCGACTGGAAAATCTAGCGATATAGAAATATGCAATATGTTAAACGCTTTTAACTTGATAATTAGTGTACATGAGAACAAGTTAGGTCCAGTAAAAGTCCTTGCAAATACAGGAGATATTTTATTTAGTTGGCGAAGTGAGAAAATATAAAAATGTAGCAAATAAAGCAGTCAAAAGGGAAAAGAGACATTTAAAAAGTGAGACTGACAGAATGACAAAAATGGAAAAGCAGGAATGGCTAGACGAGAAATGCGAATGTTTTGAGGCACGCTTGACAACTTCTACCGCGTATAGGAGCTTTAAAGTGACCTTTGGAGAAAAGATAAATAGCTGTATGAATATCAAGAGGTCAGATGGCAAACCAGTTCTAAGCAAAGAGGTGATAACTGAAAGGTGGAAGGAATACGTAGAGGGGCTGTGCAAATCAACTGAAAGGGATGACAATGTAATAAAACACGAAGAGGAAGTAGATAAAGGTCAGATTTGAGATATGATACTATGAAGAATTTGACGGAGAACGCAATCGAGACACTTGGAGTAGACGACCTTTCCTGAGAATTACTGAGATCTGTGAGACGCAGTCAAGAAAAAACTATTCCATTTGGTGTGCAAGTTATATGAGGCAGGCGGAATACACTCAGGCTTCAAGAAGGACGTTATAATTCCTATTTGAAAGAGGGCTGGAGCTGACAGGTGTGAATATTACAGAACCGTCAGGGTAATAAGTAATGGTTGCAAAATAATGACACGTTTTATTTACAGGAGAATGGAAAAATCGGCAGAAGCCGATTTCGGAGAAGGTCAGTTTGGATTCCAGAATAATTTAGGAACACTCAATGCAATGCTGACCCTACAGCTTACCGAAGTAGACAGACTGAAGAAAGGCAAACACACATACTGTGTATGCGATTCATCGTAGTCGAAACAAAAGTCAGTGACATAATCACTGGAATACGGAGCTGTTCCGGATAGAAAAGATTTACAGCCCCTTATTAGATTCATAAAACCGTGTGTTGTTATACGCGTAGTCTAATGAAAACAAATATACCGATTTGATTATACGCGTATATTCTCTAACGTAACTTACTACAAATGATTGGGATAGAATAAATTTGTCATTTGAAAAGATGGTTGTGAATATTTCGTATCTTTTCCATATGACTGGATACATTGCGAACAAGTGCAAGGCGAAAAGTACAAAGGCGGAACAGTGAGAAGAGTAGGGGCAACGGAGGAATCCTATTACAAACGACTACAAAGATCTAAAATTTCCGCCTAAAACGGGATACATATAGGTGAATATAATACGAGATGCCACACCAAATTTGATACGGGTCCGAGATGTACTGAGTCATTAAGCCTTACACATATATCGCCACAAATATTAGGGTGCATAAGTTCGTAGCGATTTTGTTTTGCATGTTGGTGTTCAGGTTGCTACGGATTTATTCATGGGCTGCTTTTTTTATTTGTAATTCACTGTTGCTATTTGTCATTTGTAGATTGTAAGTGGAGCTATGGACGATAGAAAATGGAATACTAATTGGAGAAATCGGAACGTTTCCGACGTATTTTTCTGTTTGAGTTCAGTAGGCGGTGACAGCACGGAGGCAGCCAGAAGCATTTGTGCCATGTATGAGGTTAATGACGCTGGACAGAGTACGGCAAGAAAATCGTTTTCTCGGCAAGAAAATGGCTTTCTCATTTTAAGGAGGATAGTTTTTACATTGGTGACTCTCCACGTTCAGGAAGACCTTCAGGCTTTGATGAAGATCGTTTAAACACTTTAATCTGCAATGATCCGCTTCACTGTTCTCGAGAACTGGCAAATGTGATGAACTGTGATCATTTCACCATCCTCCGACATTTGCATGCAATGGTGAAAGTTCAAAAATCGGGTGTATGGGTACCTCATGCTCTAAGCCAAAATCACAAGAACCAGCGGATTTGCTCATCATCAATTGGCTCGTGAACAACATGGACCATTCCTATCCCGCATCGCTACTGGTGACAGAAAACGGTGTCTTTGTGGTAACATAAGGAAAAGAAGGAATGGCTGACCCGAACAAAGCAGCAACTACCCGAACAGAGATCTGCGCTCATCCTCAAAGGTCAATGTTATGCATCTGGTGGATCAGCGACGGTATGGTGTACTACAGATTGCTTCCCCGGGGTGTAATGTGTAACACTCCGGTTTAATCTTACTGACTTATCCCGCTCGATCGGGATCTGATAGCAGCCCAAATAGATAATAATTAATGTGACCGTGTACCTAATGGGGCTGGCAATCGGATTGGACTGCTACGGAGATGTTACATTCCATTTTGTCCTTCTCGAATACTGTAATAAAGAAATGTCTGGTGCCAAGAAGAACGACAACACAGCTTCATTAATCAACAACCTATATTCATCACAAAAACACAAAGTAAAGAGACAGCCACTGCCTTCGTCGTACAGAATTAATAACGGCTAATCTCAGCACAGGCCCTTTCGTTATTCATTATCGTCACACGCAATTTCAGTCACTGTAATCCAACACTGCAATCCAACACTGTAATCCAAATAATGCAATCCAAATAATGCCGGCGCGGTAGACGCGTAATTACTAATATCGGCACAAAAATATCGCCGAATCACACTAGTAACTATACTTTTTCACTTTCCCGTATATTTCTAACACAAAGGGGTTAAACCACGGCGATGGCCACTCCCTTTGTCGGTACAGTCTTGCATTCCAGCAACCGACCTCCACCCGGCTCGGCCCGCAGCGCGTACCACACTACACCTCTCTCAACACTCGCTCTCGCTCTCGCCACCCGACGCACACTATCGATTGTTTGTCCTGTCGACCTGTGCTGTCGCAAAACTTATAGTAAGGGCCTACGGACCCCTTACAAATGTCAATAAGTGATACGTCTTGAGCCGGCCGTTGTGGCCAAGCCTAGACGCTTCAGTCCGGAACCGCTCGACTGCTACGGTCGCAGGTTCGAATCCTGCCTCGGGCATGGATGTGTGTGATGTTTTTAGGTGAGTTAGGTTTAAGTAGTTTTAAGTCTAGTGAACTGATGACCTCATATGTTAAGTCCCATAGTGCTCAGAGCCATTTTAGCCATTTGATATGTCTTGCAGACGCAATCGAAGAACAACAATCAGGAAGACTGCGTGAATCGATGCTACTCCACGATAACGCCCTCTCTCATCTGTTAGACTGACAAAAAGAAACACTGTAGGCCCTACAGGAGCTCGGTTGGGAGGTCATTCCGCTCCCATCTTATTCACTTGATCTTGCGCCCTCAGATTTTCACCTTTTCCGCTCTCTATCAACCTTCAACGGACTTCCCTTGTGGATGAAAATGCGCTTCGAACAACACTCGCCGAGTTCTTCGCCTCAAAAAATGGCTCTGAGCACTATGGGACTCAACTGCTGAGGTCATTAGTCCCCTAGAACTTAGAACTAGTTAAACCTAACTAACCTAAGGACATCACAAACATCCATGCCCGAGGCAGGATTCGAACCTGCGACCGTAGCGGTCTTGCGGTTCCAGACTGCAGCGCCTTTAACCGCACGGCCACTTCGGCCGGCTCTTCGCCTCAAAAACGCATGATTTCCACAGTCGTGGAATCGAAAAGTTACATCAGAGTTGGCAGCTTGTTGTAAAGAATGAAGGAGAATATTTATTGACGTCTAAAGTCTCTGTTATGTGTGCCTGTTGCGTTTATTAAACTTACAGAAAAACGCTATGAACTTGTGCACCAACACTATGCATTGTCTTGTTGCAACTACTAAAAAGAAAAGGGAAAAGCTGTGTAACAACCGGACGTAAATACAGCTGTGAAGTGGCAAGGTAATGATGTTTCTTATGTCACAATGTGAAATGACTTTCAACCTACCAAGTGATTTAGTTACAGCACTGCGGTATTGCGGTATCCGTCCAGCTACAGAAACATAGCAATTCAACATGGTGTCCCGACCACGAAAAAAAGCACCGGTGGTGAACAAATTATGTGACTATGGCTTTCGGTGAAATTCAGGTTAAAATGCATAGAAGTCCAACAATACTCATTTTTTGAACGCTGCAATGTACGACAGCCCCTGCGGAACATGAGTTCAGAGATATTTTATATGTGATGTAAAGAAATTAGCAGAAAGCTCTCCTTGACTGACTATAAATATCACTTTTCATATTCTACAACTTGTTGGGTTATGAAACAGGCCCCATTCTCGACACTCGAGGAGACAGTCCCTGGCACATAAATATCTGAATTGCAATTTCTTTTCATCGCAAGCAATTTGCATCAACGTCTCCTCGCTAAATGCGCCTACTATTTATACGCATGCTCAGATAAAACAAGTCGTTAGCTACTGAATAGCCGCCATTCAGTTAATAGCTTGTCCGCGATGACAGCCAGCCAGAGACAAAGATGTGTTGCGGCCTTTTCTCCAGCGCAGCACGGCAGAGGCATTCTGCGCGCCGCTACACGCGTCCCCGGCTCGTCAATACGGGGTAAAGCAGAAGCACCGTTAACAAAAGGAGCCCCCCTGGCAGCCTGGCAGAAACAGACTCCATGTCGCTTCAAACTACTGAACTTAATTCAACCTAAAGCAGCCAGCAGGCGGGCATTATTCAGATTCTCCACTTTCGCTGGTCGCAGAGAAATCCCAGCCATGTTCCGCAGCGAAATAAAATCTTCGTAATTCCGCCAAAATTGGGAACGGAAAAAAGGGCGCCACATAAGATACAATGGTAACACGTGTCATTCTGTTTTATCCTCACTGCTCCTTTTAACATTACGGAAGGCGATAGCCCGGCTTTACGTCCCTTTTTAGGGCCACCTCCCCTCTTTTTCTGGAGGAAAATCTCCCTTAAAACAGAAATAAGAGGGTGGTGCCGGCTCTATAGAAAACGAGAAAAAGTTTATATTGCCCATTCGTCTCGCAATTTCAATACTTCGGCTTACCCCTCCTTTGGGCATCGATCGATTCCTTCCTCAGAACTAATTCACCGAAAGCAGGGCGCACAGAACAGTAAATTACGTATTGAATTGCAAACATTTGCCCTCGTCTAGTTTACGTTTACGAATGTTACTTCTGCTCGTGACTCTAAAACAGCTGAAAAGAAACGATAACGAAACTCGGAAACAGACGTCCTTCCGGAAGGCGACATTTAGCTTGTGCCCTCCCAAACCATAGCGTTTGCAGCACCTCTTTCTACGAAGCTGTCGAAAAATGAACACACCGGTATTCACGGCTTTTAAATGTATGGTTACTTTTTTGGCCATATTTTGCTAAACGAAATATTTGCAAATTCGGTTGAGAAATTATTACTGTAAAAGCACTTGTCAGAAAGATGTTGCGTTGAAGTGCACAGTCTATCTTTAAAATATGTATCACACATCCGTCGGAGGACTACTGATCTAAAAGTCCGAGGGCACACTGAAGGAGAACATAGTCAGATTAGTAACTTCATTTGCCTCGAGCGAGGTGGTTCAGTGCTAGTAAAACAGGACTCTTATTCGGGAGCGACGTGTTTTCGTTCGGCCATCATAATTTTGACTTTCCGCGGTTTCCCTGCGTCACTTGAGGAGAATTCTTGGGTGGTTCCTTAAACATGACCAAAACGGATTTCCCGCCACGTCTTCCTTCAATCAGAGCGCGCGCGTTTGTGTGTGTGTGTGTGTGTGTGTGTGTGTGTGCGTCTTTAATAACCCCTATGTCAACAGGATGTTGAAATTTAACCTCTCTACCTTACTTTTCTTTCCCTTTTATTCCAGTTGGTCAGACTTGTCTCACAGCATCATGCGAACCAAGAAAGCCATAGCGTTACTGCTGTGTTTGACATCGGCCCAGGGCATGACGCTAGTCGTATGCAAACATTGCTGGAAACCTTAGCCGTCCTGGCTGTACAGAGACTAGGGGCGCTGGAGGCGACAGGGATGGTGCTGACGTCTTTCAAAAAATCACCTCGTCTGCCGCATCAGGAGTGAAGGCGCTCCAGCACGTCACGCCACGTGTCCCTCCTACCGCGATTCCTGTGTTTGCTTTTCCTGGCAGGGGAGAGGAAGAGAGCCATTTGTTAATATAGACGCGCAAGTGCTTCTGACTGAAAGTACACAGAGCTTGTCAAGAGCACATTCGAACCACACGTGAATCCATCATGTGGGGACCTCATACAATGGCAGCCGTAGCAGTCTATGCAGCATTTTTATCAACTCGCTGAAGGACATTGAGAGTCAGATGTTTCCGTGGAGCTCCCCAGAATACCAGGAATGCCAACTTCGCCTATCAAGTACCTATGGCCGGCGTGGAGATAGGAGCCGGGATCCAGTTGTAATTCTGTTTCCGTCACCGAGGAGGGATCTTATAGTAACTACCATGCCTCGACCGGCGGTTAATTTTCCAAAAAAACACTCCATTCCACAACGCACTGATACGCCAGTCTACAACGCACTGATTCGACTTAAGAGCAGTATGGAGCGAACTAGAGTGTAGAAAATTTCCTGCCTTTATCTGTTACCTGGCTCAAATTATACGCTCTCCACAAGAGCAACTATGGATCCCACGAATCAGTTAAACGTACCAGTTAGATACACCTGTTGAGTTTATTATCGAGCTGTTACGTCAAACGAAGCGTCCGACTATACTCCTTTAGTTTTATTTTACTTGTGATATATTGCCGTGTTCAAGTCAACCTTTGGACTGAGGAAAGCTTTACATTGATGTGACACAAGTCATGGGGTAGCGATATGCACATATAAAGATAGCGGTAGTGTCGTGTACACAAGGTATAAAAGGGCAGTGCACTGGCGAAGCTGTCATTTGTACCCAGGTGATTCATGCGAAATGGTTTTCCATGTGGTTATGGCCGCACGACAGGATTTAACAGACTTTGAACGCGAAATGATAGTTGGAGCTGGTTGCTTGGGACATTCCACTTCGGAAATAGTTAGGAAATTACATATTCCGAGACCCACAGTATAACGAGTGTGCCAAGAATACCAAATTTCAGGCATTACCTCTCACCACGGACAACGCAGTGGCCGAAGGCCTTCTCTTAACGACCGAGAGCAGCGGCGTTTGCCTAGAGTTGTCAGTGCTAATAGACAAGTAACACTGTGTGAAGTAACTGGGGCGTACAGCGAACGCATCCCTTTGGACAGTGCGGCAAAATTACAACTGTAAACTTGCCTGATCAGATGAGTACCTATTTCTGTTGGTAAGAGCTGATGGTCGGGTTGAAGTGTGGCGCAGACCCCATGAAGTCATGGACCCAAGTTAACAACAAGGCACTGAACCGATCATCAACTGAAAATTGTTAGGTCGGGTGCTTGGAGACCATTTGTAGTGACCTCGTGTTCCCAAACAATGACGAAATTTTTTTTGAATGACAATGCGCTATGTCACCGGATCACAATTATTCGCGATTGGTTTGAAGAATATTCTGGACATTTCGAGCGAATGATTTGTTACCCAGATCGCCACATGAATCCGATCGAACATTTCTTGGACATAACCGAGAGATCAGTTCGTGCACAAAATCCTGGACGGCTATGCAGGCAGCGTGACTCAATATTTCTGTAGGGGACTTCCAATTATTTCTTGAGTCCCTGCCACGTCAAGTTGCATGGCTTTTGTCAAAAAAATGGTTCAAATGGTTCTGAGCACTATGGGACTTAACATCTGTGGTCATCAGTCCCCTAGAACTTAGAACTACTTAAACCCAACTAACCTAACGACATCACACACATCCATGCCCGAGGCAGGATTCGAACCTGCGACCGTAGCGGTCACGCGGTTCCAGACCGAAGCGCCTAGAACCGCACGGCCACACCGGCCGGCTGGCTTTTGTCGCCTCAGTGTACATTATATATCGGGAGAATAAAGATGTGTAAAACAGCATCGATTCAAAATCTTCCACAAATATTTATATAGTATCAAAATTTCTCTTACTTTACGGGCAAGTGATATACACTTTATTTTGCAAAAGAGTTAAACAGTTTATTGTAAAGCATGGATAACTACAAGAGAATATACGAGAATTATTTCATTGTTTGAACGCTGCCACCTTTTTATACCATTTTCTTTGAAAATTATTTCTCCATTCGCTACTCGCTACATTTAACAATATTTTCTCGACATTTTACTGTCTTTAGTGATCACACGATGTGTGTGCTGCCTCCCTCCCACCGCACATTCTTTATGCACGGTTAGCTTCGGTAACTAGCCGAGTCGCTTGCAGAAACTTTCTCTATCCGACTTTATGTGCATAGCTCTACAGACGTCACGCCCAAAAGTGTTTATCTCCATTGTCCGCACTAGGTCACCCGTTTTGTGATTATTTCTTGCAATGGAGTACTTTATCGAATTTAAGAGCAATATACTAAAAATACCAGTCTTAAGGCTATTGTTATTTATTGGTCTGGGACGGAAATTCGTCTTGGATACGTAGACAGATCTGTATTTACGGTGAGAAACATTATTTGCCAGTCCGTCTGAAGCGGCGGTAACGCGCAGGCGACCTGCAGCAATGGCTAGGAGAACATCCTTTCGAGTGGCATTACAGTTTGGAGCAAGCACTAAGCGGGATTATAAGATTGTAGCTGTTCGTGGCACAAATATTTACGGAGGGGACCGGTGAGAGGGCTTGGAGATGATCATTAAAAGTTTTGGCAACAGTCAGTGATGAGTGAGCACCATTATTCCACAGCCCCGCCGACTCCTTTCAGCTGTTACAAACTCTTCGAGTTACGTGCCCGCGGAAGAGCGCCGCCGTGCATCAGCACACGAGAGAAGCATCCAGTGGGGGGTGAGGTAGTGAGGGAAACAGGGAGGAGCGCTTATGATGCGCGTGGCTTGGCGGTACGCTTAAGAGGGCGAAGAAGCTTCCCGCTGCCAGGAACAATTAAGCTTGCACAACGCTGAACGTACGAACTTACTATTTCAAAAAAGTCCTCAGCGTTATGGTATTCTTTCTGCCAGACTGCAGTAACAGCACATCTCAGACATTACAGGGATCTCTCCGCATCACCTTTTTGTGGTCATGGCGTTCGGTATTTAAACTCCTGCAGGGAAATACAAAGTACTAAGAGTGGTGTACAATACAGGACTGATTTTGTTATAGCTAGTTTAATAAAGCATAAGAATTTCGTAGTTTTTTGTTCCTTAGCGTTCTTGTTACCTTACGTAACTCGTATCAGACGAATTGTTGAGTAAGCTTACGGTGTGTTCAGTTGTGAGGTAGCAGCCACTGTCCAGGCGACAAAAACAAAGCGGTCTTCAACTTGAATGTAAAGCTTTATTGAGACCGACATTCACTGTCAAATTTTCTTTGACGAAGTTTCTTTGTCGCATAAAATTTGATAGTGTAATAAGAAACTTTGTCAAAGTTAGGCCTCGGTCAAATTTTCTTCGATCAAATCTAACTCCTCACCTTAGATTTGATTAAAGAAGGCGTTCGTCTCTGTTTACTGCATGGACAAAGGTAACCACTTGGAGCGTTAGCATCACTACCGCTGTCCGACATTTAATGTTTATCAACATGGCTTCGAAGTTTACATGCTGCGTCGCATATACAACGAAACTGATAGAAATGTACGAGGCAGATTGAGCACTGTATAACTTGCGGCATCCCGAATACAAAAGTAAAACGAATTGAGGAGGCCATTAGCGTGAAATGCGGACAGAATGTACCCCCGAGAATGTAAAGGAGAAAATCTAGAAAGTTTGTAGAAATAAAATTATTTCTTAATGGTTACAGTGTGTACTAAACATTTATTTGCCTTCAGATATACCTCCTTCAGTGCTTTATAAATAGCTTCACGCGGTTCTGATATTATTTTCGTCAAAGTAAACTGCGTTATTCGAGTGCCATACTGTAAACTGGATTACCTTTCTCCTCTTGTGAGAAATCGCTATTTTACGGTAATAAGTCTGTCTTTTGCAGATATAGCATTTCTGATGTGGGTATTCTGCTTCGTAATATGAGGAGCCACTTTCTGAAGCATGTATTGAAACGTACTCTCGTCCTTTCTGGAACACATATTGAAACGTACTTTCGTTCTTTCACAAATAATTGTGTTACGGCCTTACGTGTTCTACTTGCAGCTCCCGTAGCCGATTTTCTTGGATCCGACTTACACAGATAATTATCGGGTCGCCTTTAATTTTTCACACGCACAAGTAATGGGCAAAGTGAACGTCACGTTAAGTTAAAAAGTACTAGCTCCGATTGGTAATTGATCCCTATACGCTGACATTCATAGGCTGGCATTTATCGAGTATTCCATGGCAATACACGACTTATTCTATAATGGGGAACCTAAGATCGTGAATGAAGTCCGATCATTCAGTTCACTCTTCGCTTACACTACCGATGTGTAAATGATTCAACGTCAAACCTCGGTGAGAATGGGCTCACGTACAGAAGGAAAATGAAGATTAGGCTTTAACGTCCCGTCAACGATATTGTAATTAGAGAATGAACATAAGTTCGGATTAGGCGAGTAAGGCAAGAGAGAAAGCATATTGGTGAAGCCATGTTCAGGAGAAGAATTAAACGCTTTATAATCTTCGAAAGAAAGCAATAGCATGGTACTGAAATCCGAGTGGTTGCATATGTCAGGCTGCACACGAACAGGCGACACTACATGGTTCGCTGTATCAGCAAGGTTTACAATAACTGTGGGATGATGGATAGGAAATATCAACAGCTTTTTCAATGAGAGATTATGCATAGATGATGATGGATACTGTTCAGTGACACAAAATTGCACTGGTTCAAAATAAAAAAAAAGAATATGTGTTGTTGCAATTGTGTCGACGAAGGAAAACAAGCCGGCCGAAGTGGCCGTGCGGTTAACGGCGCTGCAGTCTGGAACCGCAAGACCGCTACGGTCGCAGGTTCGAATCCTACCTCGGGCATGGATGTTTGTGATGTCCTTAGGTTAGTTAGGTTTAACTAGTTCTAAGTTCTAGGGGACTAATGACCTCAGCAGTTGAGTCCCATAGTGCTCAGAGCCATTTGAACCATTTTTTGAAGGAAAACAACTGCTAGAAGTAACACCAATAAGTAGAAGGGAATTGCTAGATGATGAGTAAGGACTCAACTTTCACAAAGTTACACATTTTCCAAACAATAGTGTTGCCCTCGGTTCAGTAAACGGTTTGAATAAATTGTGTCGCTGCGAATCGTGTAGAGCGACCGACCGCAGTTGCCTTTCGACCCCCCTCCGTCCGTGTATAAGTAGCCTCACAACAAACGTAGAAAAAGCTTGACAGCCAACCCTAAGATAAATTTCTTTCCCGTTAATGAGTAGCAAGCGATGACGCTGCACAATAGAGATTTATTCATGATTAATCTCAGACTAAAAAAGAAAACCATGTCTAAAACGAGATTGCAGCGAGGTATAATAATTGAGGATGTAGTTAATAGGACTATATAAAATATGTGCTGAATAACTGGAAGGAACTACGGAAGGAACTACGAGAAGACTGTTAACAACTCGTTTCCACGAAAGTGATTCCGTGTTTAGATACTGTCAAAAATGTACTGCAGAACGAGGGCGCAGAGAAAAAAATCTTTTTTGTGATTTGCAGTAGGTTTTTAAGCACGTGATCTTATTCACAAGGATTGTAGTCGTAAGGAACATTTCCTGCCATCAGTTAAGCACATTTTTTTCACAAGGTAACTTTCTTTAACTTTTATCTTAAGATAAGACGAATGCCAACAAAAATAAAACAAGGGTTATGTAATGTCGAATTCAGTCAGGCGATGTTGTGGGAATTAAATGGTTCAAATGGCTCTGAGCACTATGGGACTCAACTGCTGAGGTCATTAGTCCCCTAGAACTTAGAACTAGTTAAACCTAACTAACCTAAGGACATCACACACATCCATGCCCGAGGCAGGATTCTAACCTGCGACCGTAGCGGTCGCGCGGTTCCAAGCTGTAGCGCCTAGAACCGCTCGGCCACCGCGGTTGGCCTGTGGGAATTAGATTAGGACAAGAAACATCAGAATTAGTAGATGGTTTTGCTATGTTTGCAGCAACGCTTCAGATTTGAAGGAACTGGCTGCTCTGAACTTGGGTGCGTTTTCCTAAATCCCCGTTATTCTCCTAGTAATGGGTCAAGTTGTTTCTCTGTCAGGACTTAAAGTACTCTTGAGTCAACCTTCTATGTTTTCAAGAAGTGTGAGATGCCACGGAAGTTGTCCAAGCCATATTTGCCACCATTTTTGTAAAGAGGCTGTATCAGGGCTGATGTACAACCGCACGACAGTTGTTCTGCTTCCCAAATCTTATGTAGGATCTCTTTTACGAGTAACTTACTGATTTCTTTTTCACCTACATGCCTTTAGAGTTAAACAGTTATTGCGTTTTTACCTAGTGCAGTGTTGCTCTTTAGGGACTGGATGATCCGCCTGATTTCCCCTCTCATGAGTGGGGATAATTGTGAGACACTGAGTGCATAGACTGTTAGTTAATCATCAGGAATGGTAGCACGTCAAATGAGTTTGCTGCCATTTTCATGTATGAGACCTTGCTCCAGGTAAATACTAGGAACTGGCTTTTTACGCTGAAAGTAGTTGTGTAACAAAGAAGAGGTCTTAATAAAGATTACAGCCTGTGGAAAAATATGTTCTTCATTCAGCATCCTAGAGTCTTCTTTAGCGCTTCCGTGCCAGTGAAGTTCACTACGATCTCAAGAACAATGACTTGTCCTAAATTCTTCGAGTATAAAATTTTATTTGCATGCTCCACATCGAATTGTTAAATAATTTATCCTTATTCCTAGGCATCACACAGTCATGTATATTAAGTAAAATTTTAACTAATAAATGTCGAGCTGCAGGTACAAAGAATGGATTAAAAACGTAGTTTCAGTGATCCTGCGCATGATGGGGATATTGTAACGCAGCACTGCATGCTTCGTCAGTCACGTTAAGTTTAAACGTTCGTTATTGATTCGTTCTCATCTGTCACGTACCTGGCGGCCATGGATGGACTTACCTTCCAACTCACGGCGACAACTCTAGGGGTTGTGTACTATTTTAGCCTGTGAGGATTATACTTCAGTGAACACAAGAAAGAGCACTAGACACTAATCACGAGTTATGGATAGCGAGACTCAGTTATTAGGAATGGCAGTGTCTTGAGCAAGCTATTCTGGGTCTGAGACACAACTTTCGTGCTTTGCAACGCAATGCCTAGGTAGCTGCATAGTGTAATAGTGTTTATACACGTCGCAGAGAAACGACGATAGGCAGCTCCACATCAACAGCCTATGCGAACGTCGCCAAACGACGTTAACAGGTTAATGACCGGTCGGTCTCAATCTAAAGAGGACGTGCGGCCAGCATTACGGACGGCTCGCTACCCTAACGTCACTAACGCATGGCATGTCATTTTATGCCAGCCTTCCAGTTGAAAGCTCCTACCTTAGTTCCTTAACAAATTGATGACATTTAAAGGAATTAGTACGAGAGTAATACTACCTATAATCTGCAATAGAGGGGCTGTTGCGTTGTGCTGCTGTCCAATATTCTCATCAACTTATGTGTAGTATCGCAATCCCTCGAACGTCATTGTTCGAGGGATAAATATACTATCACTGTTCGAGGGATATGTATATATAGGGATTGCGATACTACACATAGCTTGATGAGAATATTGGACAGCAGCACAACGCAACAGCCCCTCTACTGCAGATTATAGATAGTATTGTTCTCGTACTAACCCCTTTCAATGTCATCAGTTAGTTAAGGAACGAAGGTAAGAACTTTCAACTGGAAGGCTGGCATAAAATGAACTGCCATGCGTTAGTGACGTTAGGGTAGCAAGCCGGCCGTAATCCTGGCCTCACATCCTCTTTCGATATAGAGAAAGAGAGAGAGAGAGAGAGAGAGAAAAATAATAGTTTCAACCTCGTGTTGTTTCTGATGATTCGTCACATCGTTGAGAGGTGAAGGCTAGGTTAAAACGTCAACTGAAAAGATTCGATCCCGCGACCCTCTTGTTCCTGGCAGGCGCTTTACCACTAGATCCACAGGCCCTACAAATATACAGGTAGTTTATTTATAAGTTTTGATGAGTGAGCTTGTGAGTATAATAGTATGTGATATATATGACCTTATCTGATGACTCTATTGACTTAGAAGCTTAAATTTTTGAAGCCACTACGGAACCGTAGACCTTAGTATGTGACATACATGTCAGTTCGATACCTGAACACATTCCTGAGGAAAAGGCGTCTTAACAGTCGGTCAGACAGACAGACGGACAACAAAGTGATCCTATAAGTCAGAGGTTCCTAAGCTTTTTCTTTGACGCAACACTTTGAGGATCCTGATACTTAGATGGAACACCTTGTTTATTTCGAACGTTAATAGAAATTTTAAACATAAGAAAAACTTGTTTTATTCTGTGGTTACTTCCATTTTAAATCATGACTAATAGTACTGAAATCATAATGAAATTAAAAATGTGATTATTATCGTCAAAATGTCGAAAAAAATCGCAATATATTATTAATAGTGTTTCACAGAACATTTACTCATTTCCCTTGGAAAACAAGCGTTCCGTGGAAAACAGCTTGGGAAACCGTGCTGTAAGGTTTCCGCTTTTACCG
Source organism: Schistocerca serialis cubense (assembly GCF_023864345.2). Lineage (NCBI taxonomy): Eukaryota > Metazoa > Arthropoda > Insecta > Orthoptera > Acrididae > Schistocerca > Schistocerca serialis. Next base: position 855,308,972 of record NC_064638.1, read on the forward strand.
ATTGAGGTACGGAACCCAAAAAGGAAATATTTACATTATACCTAAAGAATACATGTCTTCTTAGAAACCGTATGACGCTGGAGTCGTTGTCCCTACCCTGGATGTGGTGCAGGCATCTACTCTTCTCTTAAAAATTTCGGTGAGTTACAATTCCAGCATACGTCTTCTGGAAGATAAAATTGCGTGAGCTCACACATGAACTACAGGATCACGAGGAGATTCTAGACGAACAATAGGTCAAAAGATACACGATCTAAGACTGACGGACTGAAACAACAAGAATTTTTATCTCCGACGTTTGAGCAGGGAGTGTTTGAACCGTGAAAATATGACATGTTTATATCGGAGAGGCAGCCCGAAGCTCCGCTGTGATGCTGTCGAGGGTCAGAGACAGTAAACGAAAGTGGCAGCAGGCCTCTGGAGCGACGGGAAACAGCAAACGTAACGTCTGTTTTGCCATGTCTTTGAAGCATAGAAGACCTGACGCTGTCATACTGCGGGAAACAGCCTGACAGTTGACAGTGCCCGTCCTCGGAAATGCGATACAGTCTGCTGACGTTTGGCGACCTCCATTTCCTCCGCTGATAAAAACCTGTTGTGTCGGCAGAACACAGATGAGTTTCTACAGGTTTTACAAATGCGGATGCGCACAGACTTTGCTTCTCTGTTACCTCTGCTTACTGACGCACAGCAGGACATTATGCTTACGCTGGGATCAAATGTCAAAATAATAAATGCCACAGGAAGAAAGCGACGGAAACAGATAACAATGAGGTTACTGTAAACCAAGTTGTTGTATCTGAAAGCGATTGCTTTTTCTTTAGAAAACAATTATAAACTTCCGGTTTTTACGCACATCATTACGTAGCTCGTTCGAAGGTAACAGGAAGAGTGATAGATAACCAAACATCGATAAAAATATCCAGCTTACAGATACTACGTATTATTGCCTGGAAGGTTACCTGCCGGGTTATCTTTCCACCTATTCGATGTTGTTCATAACAGTGAAGACTCGTTAAGTTCTTCACTAATGTGCAACTCAATCTTCTGTGGTACATTGATCACGTACTTAGTTTTGTGTTTACATCAAGAGCGGGTTGTCGTATTAAAAACATATTTCCTTGCGACGTGGCACAAATGGTGTACAAGGCAAGTGGTTACTAATTCATTAGGTTCCTATGTTATTCTGAGCAACTAAACTTCAGAAACGCCGGCCGCGGTGGTCTAGCGGTTCTAGGCGCTCAGTCCGGAACCGCGCAGGTTCGAATCCTGCCTCGGTCATGGATGTGTGTGATGTCCTTAGGTTAGTTAGGTTTACGTAGTTCTAAGTTCTAGGGGACTAATGACCACAGATGTTAAGTCCCATAGTGCTCAGAGCCATTTGAACCATTTTGAACCTTCAGAAACAGGTTCAGTGCTTCTCTACCAGGGCATCAATAGCGAAAATAGGAAAACAGGCCTTATAAAGATGTTTGCAAAATCTGCTCCTCTGTAAAAATTGAATACAGAATTTAAAAGCTGGTCATTCTGAGCAGAAACGACTGACCCGACACTGCAGATTCACAAGTATTTTTTACGGTGCTGTAATAAAAACAGTAATCGCTTGTAGACTCGCAACCATCATCAAGATGGTTTGCAACTATCATCAGAAATTCTGGTTTGTGCACGCTTCAGTGATTTATTAAACGTTCGATGACTGAAAACATTTGAGATCTGTTCCGCGTAAAAAAGAAAAAAAATCAACGAAAAAGTACAACTGCCTTAAAAGTATGAAAGATGATCACGTAGCCAAGTATTTATTTGAATAGGGAGATACTTATTGATCGCTGTATACAACTTCCATTCCGGTTAGTATATGAGGATCAACGAACATGCTCAAAAGAAAGGTAAAGAAATTTATTTTCCCAAAAAACAAAAGTATCTAATAACAGACACACACGGTAATAACAGAACAGCGAACGAAGTAACCAGAGCGAGAGCAGAGAAAGTAGTGTGGTGTGACGTAGCCGGGCGATGTTCGTACTTCATCATGTGAATGGATGGCTCCGTTTCCTTTTGTTAGTAGATGGCATGGCCGAGAATTTATGACCTGACGCTGCGGGCGGGACAGGGTGATTGATTTGACAGCGCTCAGAAAACATTCTAATACGTGTTTCGAGGCTCAGCATTGATTGCAGGTGGGATGACCGCTCAAATGACCACGGAAATTTACAGGCAAAACAGCACTGTGGATCGTGCAATACTCACAATAGGCGAGGAGTGTTTGTCTCGTAGAATAATTCAGTGCTATGGTGAAAAAGAAAGGGAAAAAAAACGAGAACACGAACAAATGTGAGTAACATTTACGTCTTTTTGTAGGACTACGAAAATGATTTCATAACTAAGACCACGGTCTACAATCCGCTAAAGTATCTGCTGTTTCATTTGAACAGGGGTGCCCAACATTTTAGCTTACCTGGACAACACTGGAAGAAGACGAGTATTTTTGGGCTGCTTATAATATACATAACACTATTAACTGCTGAGAGAAAAGGAGGAGAGGGAGAGAGAGAGAAAAGAGAGAGAGAGAGAGAGAGAGAGAGAGAGAGAGAGGGAGAGAGAGAGAATAGTGTCGTGTGTGGCGGGCGTTTCAGATTGTAAAAATTCAATTTATTATAACTTTATATAAAGGGAATTTTATGGAATTTTTTGTTTTTTACCGGTCGTGTGATAGACGCTCACATCTTGGGCCGCACTGATACTCTCGGCCGCATGCACCCATCGGAGCGCCGATTGGACACCACTGGATTAAATGATAGGCCTATTTTAGCATTCTCCTCCAATGTTACTCCTAACTTCTGGTTTCTCCGAAGACGTTAATTTCCTCCGCATCTACGCTATTCAACTAACTTAAGAAAATATATGTCACATACTAAGGTCTACGGTTCCGTAGTGGCGTCAAAAATTTAAGCTTCTAAGTCAATAGAGTCATCAGATAAGGTCATATATGTCACATACTATTATACTCACAAGCTCACTCATCAAAACTTATAAATAAACTACCTGTATGTTTGTAGGGCCTGTGGATCTAGTATTTAAAACATGCTTAAGAACTAGAAAATATTAATAAATATAAAAACAAGCACCATATGTTTTCCTGCAGTTTAAGACTTTACAGCTCTTATCATACGTAATGATTTCTTAGTACGTATTTTGTTTCTTGGTGCACTTAATGTACAGACTAGACGTCAAACAACGAAAGAAATAACAATTTCACGGTGTTTCCTTTTCAAGTGTCAACTTATAGGTCACATTTCAATTACTAGCGCATCTGTAAACTCGTGTAATTACTGACCACATCCACACACTAAACTGCGTAAAGCACTCTCTGCGTATTGCAAATAATTTCACAAATAACGAAGAAAATTACTTTTTTTATGTTTTTTACACTTTGATTCTGGACCTGGACATGGGCCAAATTCTGTGTGCATAATACAGCCTGAAATACTTCGGATTTCTGATTATACCTACGTAGACCTGGCCGAAAGGGAAGTGGAATGCTTGTAAGTACTAGGACGCTGCAGTTTATATTCGAAACAGGTTACTTACAAAACGCACAAGTGTGTTGGATCCGTGTAAGGCTGAATTAAGACACAGTATGGACCCACGAATCAGGACTGCATTTCCCTCGGTGTATTTCACTCGTTGTCACTCTACCATATACATATCAATACACTGATTTTTAAAGTTGTGGTAGTTTTGAGTGTGCTCACTGAAAAATGAATATTTTGTTTTTACTTGTAATAGCGTGCTTTAGAGTACGCTGCGATTTCCAGGTAGATAGCTTTTGTAAAATCACTGTACCTCTAAGACCAATGCAATTATGTGGTCGGAATCACGCTTAAAGAACGCTGGGAACCACCAACAAAAAACAGATAGTCGGGGGCCGTTAAATGCCACAAATATCCACGACAGGACTAAAAGACGAAACCTTCCAGGCACGTCACCCGCCTTCTACGACACGGCCGATTTGGCTGGCAGCCTATTTTTATTCTGAAACGTATAGCGATTATCGCGGCAGCCTTACTTCTAGTGGGCGGGGTTCAATAATAAGTGAAAGGCGAGAGTGCGAAAACTTCTAAACTGTAAAGAAACTCTTAAAGCGGATCAGGAGAATTTCTTTCTCAGCTATCAGCTTAAGAGTCACGTAACACGACGTTTTCGAATTCTGACCCTGTTGGCCGCAAGCTGGACGGCGGTAAAGCTGCGGAATCTGGAGTGCCGTGCACGTACGCCGCTGACCAAACGCAGAGACGTGCGGACCAGCAGCGGCTAACAACGGCCTGCAAGGAATGCGCGCCGATTTCACTACATTTACGGACTACAACAGCCCATTGCGGTTGCCGAGATGTCTCGTCAGCAGATGTAACCTCGCTCTTTGGCGTGTATGCGACTGTCATGTTCCTTATGAGTGGAAAAAGGCGTAGAACTACAAGCGGTGAACACTTCGTATGGAGCAAAGAAATCTCGTTGTGTTAGGAACTGGATAGCGGCGGCGACATAATTAATTCTTCAAAGAACGACAGGCCATCTGTCATTTAGAACGGAGGACACCATTGGTGCTTTCGTGAAGAAGAGAGAGCTGCGACAGTTGTTTGTGATTAGGGCGTAACGGTTCATCGCTTGGTAGCTTACTGAGTAAATCCTGATTGACATCTCTATCATTAACACTTAGAGGCAATAGACAGAACCTCTAACGGACAAGGGCTTTGTTGCGTCACAAAATAGGATTTCTCCTTGGAAAACTACTTCACTTGTAGCTTTATACCATTGATTCTATACAATGTTCGTCACAATAAATCCGCTGAAATAAACCAGTTTAGCCTAAATAATACATTGCCGTAAAAAAAGCGAAGCACCCAGAAGACAACACGGTCGGATGTCAATGTAACTTCGTACATGTAGGCACAATCAACGAGTATGTGAATGAGTGTAAAGTTGCAGTTCTCTGTAACAAGTAGAACGGTCATCAGAGTGCATTAGTGCTTAGTTTTGTCACCAGATCCGGAAAGGTATATGTTGCTGTTATGGTCTTCAGTCCTGAGACTGGTTTGTTGTAGCTCTTCATGCTACTCTATGCTGTGCAAGCTTCTTCATCTCCCAGTACCTACTGCAACCTACATCCTTCTGTATCTGTTTAGTGTATTCATCTCTTGGTCTCCCTCTAAGATTTTTACCCTCCACGCTGCCCTCCAATATTAAATTGGTGATCCCTTGATGCCTCAGAACATGTCCTACCAACCGATCCCTTCTTCTAGTCAAGTTGTGCCATAAACTAAATTCTCTTCTCCCCAATCCTATTCCATACCTCCTCATTAGTTATATGATCTACCCATCTAATCTTCAGCATTCTTCCGTAGCACCGCATTTCGAAAGCTTCTATTCTCTACTTGTCCAAACTATTTATCGTCCATGTTTCATGGCTACACTCCATACAAATACTTTCAGAAACGACTTCCTGACACTTAAATCTATAGTCGATGTTAACAAATTTCTCTTCTTCGGAAACGCTTTCCTTGCCATTGCCAGTCTACATTTTATATCCTCTATACTTCGACCATCATCAGTTATTTTCCTCCCCAAATACCAAAACTCCTTTACTATTTTAAGTGTCTCATTTCCTAATCTAATTCCCTCAGCATCACCCGACTTAATTCGACTACATTCCATTATCCTCGTTCTGCTTTTGTTAATGTTCATCTTATATCCTCCTTTCAAGACACTTTCCATTCCGTTCAACTGCTCTTCCAAGTCTTTTGCTGTCTCTGACAGAATTACAATATCATCGACGAACCTCAAAGTTTTTATTTCTTCTCCATGGATTTTAATACCTACTCCGAATTTTTCTTTTGTTTCCTTTACTGCTTGCTCAATATACAGATTGAATAACATCGGGGAAAAGCTACAACCCTGTCTCACTCCCTTCCCAACCACTGCTTCCCTTTCATGTCCCTCGACTCAAATAACTGCCATCTGGTTTCTGTACAAATTGTAAATAGCATTTCGCCCCCTGAATTTCACCCCCGTCACCTTCAGAATTTGAAAGAGAGTATTCCAGTCAACATTGTCAAAAGCTTTCTCTAAGTCTACAAATGCTAGAAAAGTAGGTTTGCCTTTAAGGGGGCGGTAACAGCATCAGAAGTTGAGTGATCACTGAAGGACACGGAGATGCCGTGTACCTGTGTGAGGCAGCGTAATCAGTACGTGACAGAGTTTGAAAGGAGCCTCATTGTCGCTCTCATTTTAGTCTGCTGGTCGAGTCGAGGCAATATCCAGATTTGTGGGGCATTCGGATGTGACAGTGTCCCGATGCTGGACTGCATAGAAACGTGAGGGTGGACATACTCGTCGTCAAGAACGCTTCAGACCACCACAAAGGAGGATCGCCGTATTTTGCGTCAAGCACATATTAGTCCCTTCACGTCTTCGCCTGTCATCCGAAATCAGGTAATGGACTCCCTGCAACATTGTGTCATCCCGCACCATTGTTCGGAGAATAGCAGCAGCTGGACTATGGAATTACCGTCCCATATGTAGACTGGCGTTAACACCGCAGCATAAACGGCTGGGTTTGGCATGGTGCCGTGACCGGGAAGCATAGAATGCTGGCGGACGGCATCGCATTGCATTCAGCGACAAATCTCGGTTCTGCACTGTCAGGGTGACCATCGTCGGTGAGTATGGCGGCGAGCTGAGGAAATGTCTCATTCTACCAGTGTTCTGGAGAGCCACAGCGGTGTTACTTCTGGCGTTATTGTGTGGTGAGCCATCGGGTATGACTTCAAGTAACAGCTGGCAGTGATTGTGACTGACGCCGTGACGGTACGTCACAGACATCGTCCGTCCTTATACGTTACATCTCACGCGACAGTATCATGGTGCCATTTTTCAACAACTCCATACTCGTCCAAACGTGGCACGTGTCTCCATGAACTGTCTGCTTGATGTTGAGGTACTCCCGTGGCCAACTAGATCCCCACAACTCTGCTCTGTAGAACGTTTGTGGGGGCAGCTCTGACATAACTTCGTCCTAGTGCCGCTATCTAGGATATCAAGCACCAGTTAAAACAGGTGTGAGCCAGCTTACCTCAGGAGAGGGTACAACGACTTTATGACACCCTCACCAACAGAATCAGTGCATGCATCTAGGCCAGAGGAGGTGCAACGTCAAACTGATGACAGGGCTCATACACCCCAGTTCTTTGTAAATTTGACTCGAGGCAGTGTACAAAGCACTTCGTTGTGCATATGCATTACACAGTATCTCCAATATACAAATAGTTTCATTCGTCATATTCCAAGTTTGAAGCTCATCGTGACTGTACCACTTTCGCTTTTTTTGTGCTTTCGATTGACACATAACAAATCCTCTACAGTTAAATGACCAACAAACAGACTTTAACAACTTCACTTATCCACAAGTATTAAAGTCTCCTCCCAGATAAAATTTTTCCAAATGTTTCTGTGTAAGTTGTTTTTCGGTATCCCTTCGGATGTTCTCTCGCCTTCCTTTTCTTCCCTTAACTGTGTTCGTGCCATTCACACTGCAGCTTGGAAAATCTCTTGCTTGTAAGAGTGTGTTGTATATGAGCAGTCGCTCTTTAGTTTATGCTAATAATACGCTATTTGTGGTCGTCGTTGTCAAAAATTAAACACTGATCGTTGAATCACACACGAGTAACTGTAAATACACACTCCGCCCCGAATTATTCTTAAAAATATATCCAGAATCGAAACGCGAATGTAGCAAATAAACTCTTTCTCTGTCAGCTGCATCAAGAAAAATGTTTGAAACTTTATTGTGGTCTTGCTCGTATGTTCCCAATTATTACTGCACGCATTCCTCACTCGCCTACGCCATTCTATTAAACCGTGGGACTTCTCATTTTTTACTAACAATGTTTTACATAAAAAAACCAAATTCACATTAAAACATATAATACACTCTTCCTAACACTAACGGTGAAGGTTTCTGGAATTGTAAGTTCTGCACTGGTGTCAGACTATTCTCATACCAGAGGAATAGGACCATGTTCTACAAGGCACTGTGCATTCAAATCAAATCAAAGTTTACTTTGACTCTTGTACTTGTTTCTAATATTATTTCACAGATGAGTGCTCTAGAATTGGCCTCCGACCCATAAAAATGGTACATTAATTTATATATCTGTTTCTAGTCTTCGCTAAAAAATTTAGATGCTTTACATTGACTGATATGTAATTTTACTGTGGACTAACCTGTTCATGAAACACTCATTACTAGTTATTATTATTACTGTCCTCGTTAAATTGCGGGGATTCGACTACTCTACGTCAGTTATGTTGTAGAGAGCCAACGACTTAATCTCAGGGCTTCAGTTTTGTACCCTTACAGTTTTTCCTACTGAGCTTCAACACAGACCGAATGTCTGTTCCCCTTCGTACCATTTCCAAGAGCTGGATAATCTGCAGTAATGGTGCTCAGCATTATGTCTGAAGAGCGGCAAGTATCTGACTTCGGATAGTCTGCAATTTTATTGTTTTCCAGACTGGGAGCTGAACATTCTATCTTGTCATGAATGTGTGAACAACCTGCTTTACGTGTAACTGTTCAGAGTAGATGAATGTGATATGTGAGTATTGGGGGTACTGCTGTGTTTGTATAGTGATTGACAGGTGAAGAAGGAAGTTGGTATATGTTGAAACTTAGCGAGCACGAAGGAGGCCGGCAATTTAAAGTCCCCTTCATATGGATTAATGACCTCTTCAAGTGTGTCTTAATCCGTTATTCCGTGAGACACTGCCGGGAAGTTTAGCACGTAATCCACTACCCTGGCATACAAACTGGTGATCAGTGACTATACTGCACCTCTTTTCCCCTTGCTGTACAGAGTCTGACGATGGAAAACTTCCGACAACAGTGTCCTAACCACATAATTCTCGGTCACGAGTCACGGATGTGGTGTCAGAATTGTAGCTGAAACGACAAATCACGGGGAAACGTAATAGCTGCTTGTAAATAACGCCTTTAACTTATCCTGTAAATTATCTTAATAATTTAATACACAGTTTTAATGTTAGTCCTTCAGCGAGCCGTTCCTATCATTTATTACTGTACTACACATGCAGTAAACACTCCGCGCCAGATTTTTATGGTTCCCCGATTTAACTACACTTCATCGGCGAGGATACTGGATAGGTGCCGAGTCGCTGAAGCACATACTGTAGCTTAATATTTTCCAGACAACTGATCCTTCGATCCAGTTTTAAAGTCAGCGCTATTCTTGATTCAAAGTTTATTTCTGCGCTGCAGACGAACGTGCATCAAACTCGCTGGGGACCGAGCCAACGAACTCTACGAATATCGTCGCGGGATGATGTGTATAACCAGACTCGTTCCCACACGAAAGCGCACAATAAATACTATTCAGATAGACATTAATACCGTCTCAATAAAGTCTAACGCAAATCGCACGAATTACGTTTGACATTACGATGTCAGTAACAGCAGCTGGCAGAAGAATGCCTTCACAGCAAATGGCGGCCATAACGCGAACGCTAAACAGAGTGAATATAGAAGCAAGTTTACGACTATAAGGAACATAAACTGGTTTCTGGATAAGGTCTTTAGCAAGTTGGCAACACTGGCGGGAATGTATGTTCGAATTGTATTATGCTCAGAAACGCAGTGTCTGCTTGGCTACCCAGAGCGCGTGTTCCTCCCCAGCACAATTACGTCGTAAAATTGTTAACTGCCAGACAGTTTGCGCACCAGAGTCGTAACTACCTGTCGGGGATGTATACGTTCGGATGGCTACACTACAATGTTCATAGTTACTGGCAATTACGAGTGCTGATCACTTATTTGCACATAAAGCCCGACGTTACGTCGGCCTAGGGCATTCTTAACTATGCTTTTGCTGCCGGAGGGGACGGATGAGTGCCCTAGAGCAATCGAGACGAGTGGACCGCTTGCATGTTGCGATCGTTTCGACCTTGACACATTCGTACAAACACAATAGTAACGAGAAAAAAAAAAGATCGGTTGGAAGAACTTCCAAATTTGTCAGATTCGGATTGAAGACCGGACTAAGAATAATTATCTACTTATTCCTATCAGCTTACACATTCACTCCGTCACAATAATGAAAAGGGACTCATTACCTGACGTTTTCAGGTTGCTGTTGAGGAAAACCTTCCATATTATGATACGCCATAAGACCCACTGGCGTGGCCATTGAATTGAGGAAATAAAGTGAAATCTACCTACCATAAAGGTGCCCCGTTCAGACATCGGGGAGGGAAAGATTTTTGTTGTCTTACGATGGCTTGGGATTAGAGGGATCAACATAGAGTTGCTGATCACAGGTTGAGTGCCCAAGTCTTCAGTTAAATTTCAAAGCTCCCCGCATTATGTTACGATGTGAGAGCACAATACGCTGTTGATGGTGCCCTACGTCTCAGAAGAAGAAATTAAGCTCGACTAAGCCCCTAGCAGTTTTCGAGCAGAGTAAGAAAATAGAGGGACAAAGAACATACGTTATTAATAGAGAAATGAATCAGTTGTCCCGGGCCCGCTGGGTGTACGTCACCATCCGACGGACGTATCACCGTCAAGAATGTCCCTTACCCTCAACCCATGGGAGGGCTTGGATTATAAGCAAGTGGCGATTATTAGTTGTACGCTGCCGTGTAATGGAAAACAGTGAAAAGCCTAGTCTGAATATTACACACGCTCCCGATTGTTGAATACTTTGTACACCGAACTCGTAAAGAGAGATTTCAGTTTGCATGTCGAAAACATCAAGGAAGTCGCTAGATGTAGTAACATAAAATGAGTGAGATATGAACTGTGTGCTTCGGTTTTCTGCGCTGTGACAATGGACTGAATTGGTATAAGTAATACCGAAGAAACACTTTAAGAAAAAGAAAAGGGCGAAGAGCAAGGGCTACAGTTTTATGACGGCGAATGTCCTAACAAGACGGTAAAAGTCGGCTTTCATCGAAAGTTGCCTTAAGGAAACATTTCATAGTTACTTTCTCGTTGCAGATGTTGGCAGACGTTATTTCAAAATTCCGCTGTCAAGCACGTGTTTACGGTTTGCGACAGGTAGGAGATTGTATCACGTGCTAACGTTTTACAAACTTGTTTCTTTCCCCTTGATGGCAGACAACGGCATCGAAGAAAAACGCTAACCTGCTTCACCGCTGGCATTACTGACAAAAGTTTGAATAATAAAAGCAAAATATGAGCGCAGATGCATGAGGGCGTAACGGAATAGATTCAGACCTTTATGGGCAGTTAATTTAAGTTACAGCACCGGAAAGCGTAAATACAAGCGATAAAGTCCCACGCTGCAGTATGATTTCATGCACACACAAAATGAAACTCCGACGATCGATTCTGGCTCAACATTTCACACTGTGAAGCCTCTATGTTGCTACAGGTATAAGCATGCCCGTTTACGTCATCACAAAGGGCGCAAAATGACAAACGGTTAGACGCTTCAATGTGCTTCGTTTAACAGGTTGTGGCAGTCTTATTAAAAAAACTTGAAACAGCGTAACGGAAGACAATAGGAAGATGCAACTTTCCACAAACTGCGCCGAACTTCTTCGTTAATGAAGTAAGAAGGCATATTTATCTATTCTTTGTGCCTGATCGAATTTTCAGGTACTCGTTTATACTTCATATCGACTGTGGTTCACAGTTTTACACCAAGACAACAACTAAACAGAAATAATATATTGTAAGGTTGTTTTGGCGTTTGTGATCCATTGCGTTGCCCTCTTACTTTGCTGCACAGTTTCTTAATGGAAGATATTTCTAAAATATGGCTCAATTCTTTTGTTGTTCGTTTCTTTCTTCTCTTTAAATAGAGCTAGTATGTGTCTACTTTTAAGCACTGTTACTGACTGATATCGCAATTATGTCATTGAAAGTGCTAGAAAATCAAGAGACAGCCGCGCGGGATTAGCCGAGCGGTCTTAGGCGCTGCAGTCATGGACTGTGCGGCTGGTCCCGGCGGAGGTTCGAGTCCTCCCTCGGGCATGAGTGTGTATGTGTTTGTCCTTGGGATAATTTAGGTTAAGTAGTGTGTAAGCTTAGGGACTGATGACCTTAGCAGTTAAGTCCCATAAGATTTCACACACATTTGAACATTTTTTTGAAATCAAGAGACAGGCATTTGGCTCACTTGGAACCTAAAACAACTATTATCCAAAACACTAACTAACTCTTGATTAAAGCATCACAACAGTTATTGAGAACGTATTTTCATGCAGATATACCGGTGGCGATTTGTGATAATTTGTAGTGGCTTATCTGGCGGACGCGATCTTCCGCAGATGCTTCCGCCTCATTCTTAATGCGAATCTCAAATATTCGTATAGCCATGAAATTTTTCAGATTTCGGTGTTGTAGCCACGTCAAGCGTAAGTGAAAGTCATAGATAATAGATATGGTAAAAAGGTGCAAAAAATTTGAACAACGCGAATATCGTGCGACGAACACAAGTTCGGTTCAAAGCCTCGTAGAACGTCCTGTGAAAGCAGTATGCTTCCCAAGAGGCTTTCGAAGATGTTTACAGAAGATCGACTTAAAGCTCATGTCAAAGTTTCCTGTGGCTTTGGTCGAAATTATTCCAAATCCTGTGCTGTGGCGGGACGAGGAAGCACCAGCACTGCACGCTCCTGAAAAATGGCAATGTTTCACTTAATGTCTGCCAAAGTGAAGGCATCTTCCACCTGACGGTTTATTTGAACTTCATATTGTTTTACACAAAACACGATGCTACTGTAAGCAGCACACTCCTACCTTCCTCCGACCATTGAACCACTGTTTGATGTGGAACGCCACCCACGGTGCACACGCCCGAAGTACTACCAGAGATGAAGGGCACGATAAATAACAGAAAAAAAAATCATAGAACCAAGATTCCCTAAACTTTCCATCGGAAACCTGTTCATCCATATGAGGGATTTGCTGGAGTTTTGATAGACTGATCTTCATTTCACATGGACAAACGTTGCGGGATGGAGAAAACATGGAAAAAGTTCCTTTCATTTCTCAGGCTCTTCTCCTTTGTCTGCCACCGTCCGTTGCCATCGTTCATTTGATATCTATATAGGCTCATATCAGCATGCAGCCTGAGACAGTAGCAACAGCATTCAGTATATATGGCAACAGAGCTTTCCAAACGGTCTCAGAAGACAAATTTTACGGTCAGGCAGATAAAAACAAACAGTCGCGCAAAGGTGTTTAACGTAGCAAGGACGAACACTAATGTGTAATTTTGTGCACCTGTAAGAAATTACTTGTGAATGGTAAATAAGACGATAACATGCAGTCAGAGCAGACGTTATGTCTGTTTCCCTGTTATCGTACTCGAGCAGTACACTTCCGCGTTTCGTTATTTTTGGCACTGCGCGGACGACATTCTTAGTAGTTGCAACGACAGCGCAGCTTCGTCGCTCATCGTCTTATTCAGAAAGCAGGTTTATCCAATATAACACAAGTGAGCAAGATCAAAATGCAATAGCTAGATTTCTGTCATCCTGCGTTGTTTCAAAGTAAAATACTGCAGTAAATTCGGCTAGGCATTCTTGAGTCGAGTCAGGAGAGCGACCTACAACCGTTCATCCGTTTAACAAAACAACAAATTTCGTTGCAAAGTGACAATGTGTTCCAGTCGTAGTAGTGCTCATACACCTTACACAGGCGGTTAAGCTGAATGAAGATTAATGACGGCACTGACATCAGCATCATTGCTCGGTAATTCTCCCGGCGCAAGGGTACTGCACAATCCAGGCAGAACATCAGGGGTCCGATCCCGCAACGCTGGGCAGGTCGAAAGAGCGAGGTACGTTCTGCATAGATCATAAATGTGGTGACAACACGAAAATAAGAATTACCAGACGACATGAATTTAGCATACTATCAATTGAAAGGGGGGGGGGGGGTGCTCCATTTAATAGAAAATCTCGTTTACTGGCTTGGTTACCGGCTTAGTGTTTAAAATTGTAAACAAGGAAAACAAAATTGTGTAGATGAAGATGTTATTACTCTTCTGCTTTTACCATCGCAAGCAGTGCACACAAAAGAAATTTTTTTATTGGTTTCGCGTTACAGTTCTCACAGATAAAGAGCAATTCTTGCATAGACAGTTAACGGTTCACTGTCTTCTGTCAAAGCTGTGGCGCATTTAGTATGACGACGTGTTGGATGCGACTACAGTTGCTTCAGGAAGAGTTGTCTTTAGTAACCTTTGTAAGTATTCTTACAACGAACACAAAAAAGAGGTATACATGGAAAAGCAATTTGTATGGTCCGAATGCATTATGTTCAGTTATCTCTGATTACCTATCTAAAGTGTTCTCTCAGTGCCTTCCCAGAACTGTGATGAAGTCTGTGAACAAAAATGATGCAGTTTTAAATGTGAGAAAGGGCAGTAACATTGGCGCTTCTACTGTCTCCACTCACTAGTGCGAGATATCTTCAACTCATTTTTTAATATTTCCTTTTTGTGCGAACGTTGTTCTAGAAAGAAACGCCCATGAGCCATTTCAAAGAATGTAACTCACTCTCAGAAGTACTGGCCAGTGTCGGAATATAAATGACGCCCTGTACGTCAAGTGACTTTTTCCTGCAGGGATGGTTGCTCGCACGTTATCCAACAGCAATGTTAGCCATGCTTACAAAACTATGCACAACATTCGTTGCGATTATACGTTGTATATCTGTCTGAGGAAGATGACACGGTAAAATACAGTCATGCGCAATATACAATTCGAGATATAAACGTTCCAGATATATTACCGAGCTCTTAAACAAGAACACTGGCACAAGGCCTAAATCACACGGAAAAAGCACCGAACGTTACAAGAAAAACAACTATAATCTGAAGTTTACGAGACGCGTTGGTCGTCATGATATATCTCGACATCAGAGCGGACCCGACCGGCTGTCACACACACACACACACACACACACACGCACAAGGTAATCCGGTCTGCAATCCAACAGTCCCATCCATGCTCGAAAGCCTTCCCTCGCGTTTATTTTATCGTGGGCCGATTCCTCGACACAGAAGCGTAGAAGTAAGGAGTCGGATATTAACTCTCAACAACCACTAGCGCACTGTTTAACCTTTGTTGCTAGTTCTTGCGATTACAACCAGTAATATAATATCTGAAGGTATAACGATACTACTCCATCAAATCACTGATTTCGTCCGGCAGTTTATTCCAAATATTAACGAAAACTACCAGTCTGAACCCAAGCCTCGGATATTCAACCGGATGTGTGCGTCATGTTGGCGCAATAGGTTGGGGTCGTAATTAGTCGCGATCGCCAAGTGCTACTAATCACTAATAACGGATGATGATAGCAAGATACGACACTAAAGCACTGTTTCGATGCGCGTTCCTCTTTCGAACTGAACTATTTCCTTACGTTGTGTCAACTCAGTGTCAGTGGACGAACGGAGTACGGCAGACGTATTCATAAACTCCGCCAGAAAATGCGTACGAGACCTGACACAAAACAAAATATGAGACTATAAAGTTGCAAATTTTTGTACTTACCAAATTTGTTCTGTTAGCAGTGGTCACCTTCAAAGTAGATACATTAGTCTCACTTGTTCAAATATTCCGGGCTATTATGCCGTCGTCTGATAAATTTCTTGTTGAAACCCATCCTTTAGTCCCCATCTGTGGAGGACGTCTTCAAGGGGGATAGTACCTTTGTCAAAGATCCAGTGGACACCCTAGTTCGCTTCTCCTTTTCCCCCCTTGAAAATGTTCTCTGCAGATAAGGAAGAAACTTTGGATTCAACAAGTAATTCATCTGACCATGGCATAATAGCCTGGAATATTTTAGTATTTATGACATCAATGACCGTGAAAGTTTACACATTCTAAATACGTCTGTATTCGTTCCTTCCAATGCTCATAACATCTTCTGCGTGTCATTTTCCTCAGGATTGCGCAGGTTTTCCACCGTTTTTGCATTCATGTGTACGGCAAGAACGCGCCAGCAAAATGTTCACACACTGTTAATGAGAATAGGGCCTCAGTTTTGTAACGCGCACTCAAAAAAGTCCGATCAGACAAGTCACATTTGCATCCAGTATGCAGAAAGCGATAGTCAGTCACTGACGTGAAGCTAGGAAGGTAAAGCTGAAATTTCGTGGGATTACCTAAAGAGTGAAGATTTATTATCTATTTACAATTATTAGTAATTTAATAAATAACAAAATCCTCCTCTAGTTCTTCTGCAAAATATCTCGGAGAGCAGGATGGAAACCTTTAAGATTGCGAAAACAACGAGGTACTGTTCATGTACCATCAAATTATAGTAATTTTCTACACCTGTAATTATCATATCAAGGAAGCTTGCTGGACTCCAGCGTAAAAATACTCATAGTAGATTTTGATAGCATTAACCTGCTTTGCAAATTTAATGAGGTATTGAAACTGATGTAGGTTTTTAAATAACTGCTACATAAGTTTTACGTAGCGTTAAAATTTCCTAAACGAAACAAAAAAAAAGAAGAAAGGAGTATTAAGGTTGCACGTCCCGTCGACGACAAGGTTTTAGAAACAAAGAGCAACAAAAAAGAACGTCTCCTACGTTCTTTTCTAGGGCACCATCCTGACATTTGTCTGATTTATGAGAACCACGTAAAACGTAAATCGTGATACCCTGCTAGAAATATGAACCCTTTCTCCCCGCCGTTCAGTGCAACAGAAAATGCAGCACTGACTTGTAGAACAGTTTTCCTTTCAGCAGTTAATATTAGTAGAACAGTGTGGCCTGTAATACAGTGAACTACCCACAAACTTGAAATTATTAATAGATAGCGACTCGCCTAGCTTCGCACGGGTAGCACTAATTGTAAGTATCTACTACCGGACGACTTGTCTGGCGTAGCGGTAATAAATTATATATACAAATCTTCCTCGTGAATCGTTCTATGTATTAGTGAAAATCACACCATAATCACCACTGTAGTTTTTTAGATTAATCTTCACATACAGAGAGAAAAAGGCGGTAACGGACTTAATATGTACAGATCAAGCGGCGGCGTAACACAATAACTACTACGACGTGAGCTGGAAACAGCACTATCAAGATACAAACACGTTTTGGACGTGCATCTACGTGAAATGGAATCCTGCATCCCGTCAGTTCAAGTGAAGGGAGACAACAACATAAAGAGGACATTTTTGTGAAGGAGAAGAGTGATTGGCGCTATGAATCCCACACTGATATTAGACTGATAACATCGTACACTCCTCCTTATCCCTGTCCGTGACTAGGTATTCGAACTATCGATATTCTCTATCCAAGAACTGCATGAGGGATGAAACAGTGCCGTTAGAAATGATCTTTCAGTCTTTCACCTAAAACATTTCTACGCACACTCTAACGAGGTAATAAATAACATGCCAGTCAGAAAAAGCCTAATTGCATAAAACTTCCTGTTGACTAGAAAACGGGAAGTTTGTTGTCTTTTTTTATTTTTTTAAAATCTGTGACCAACTACCAATAACTCAGAATACACTAACTGTCACAATGGGGATACCCGACGATTGCTCTGTATGCATTCTTATCGCTAGGCTGTGGACTTACTCATTAATAATCGTTAGGGTTGAAACTACGGCAGCGTGCACCATACAACATAGACAACCCGAGAGTTCTGCTCGGCGCAATTAGGAGCGTACAATGCTGCCCTCGCCCAAGGCAAATGTCGTGACATTTAACGGTGCCAGTTAATTGCTGTTTCCCGTCCTAAACGAGCTGACTCCGCTACGTTGTATCCTGAGAAAGAAGTCTCAGATTATTTTGTTTCACGGTTTTTTCGGGTTCTTATGGCACCGTCGGTTTGGTAGGTATTTGTACAATAATACTTTTACAAGGGGACTGCACTTTCCCACACCTGTGACTAACGCCGCTGTACTGTATAAATAGGGTTTTCTGTTCTTTTATGTCATGTTTTAGATTAACTAATTAAAATATCTTTGCTCAGAAAGCTTGGATTAAGAGACTGGACTCATATTCAGAAGTAGCAGGACCACTCGCGGTTGCCGAGTAGACACTTAAACAGTTAATGGTCCATCCTGACTAAGTAAGTGTTTTGTGTCTAATCATCACGTCACATTCTTTGCTCAGATATACATGCTTAATAATGCAATACTCTTGAAGTTTTAAGAGCCTGCTAAATGTTTCATCGAAGCACTTTCACACAGTTTCTGTGCAGTTCCACTCTCGAACTGCGCGCGGGAAAAACGAAAACTTATATCTTCCCGTGCATGCTCTGATTTCTCTTATTTTATTACGATGGTCACATGTCCCTACGTTGTAGGTGGGCATCAACAAAATATTTACGCATTTGAGCCACTGGGCTCAAATCTGCTACTGCAGCAGTGTTTGCATAGTGATTGGTCTCCCTAACGAGCCTTATTGCTTTGGCACTTATTTAAAGGCTTTTTTTCTTCTACTATCGACTTTACATTTATTTATTTATTCCGCCTTACCACTCTTCATTTCTTACATTTAGAGTTCGGTATTTTTAGCACATTTTGTACCAGTCAATTTCAGATAATCATTTTTGTCTTTTCTGCTGCTCACTTTTCATTGCATGAAGATATTTGTTTTGAAAATCTATTAATTAATTCTACGCCATAATTCGATAAGACGTTTTTTCAGGTTTTGCAGCCTGCTCTTCATGCCTTCGCCCTATTTTTGATTTAGTGTACAGTTATTAATATTTTTGTAACTTGGTGTTTAATGTTTATCTGTGCTACGTCTCAAGTCAACAAACATTTAATAGTTACCAGTGGATTTTTTTACTTTCAGGCGGATGAATAATTTGGTCCGCAAAATTTAATGAACTTTTTTTTCACTTAGTTCCATCCCCTTCAACAGTCAACTTTAACAGCAGATAGTGACGAACTGTGCATTTACCTTGTATTTTCCTAGTAATATTCCCCTGTCTTTGTTGATTTTCCCCTTTTATTGATACAGTCTGGATTTATTGATGGTATAAATAATTCAGCCGTCTCATAGTTTCCATCGTTATTCCGGAGATACAGCTCTTCTTTACACCTTGAAGATCAGTTCCTAGGCCTACAAATGGCGTTACTAAATATAATAATTTAATCGTTTCTCATTCCCTTAAAGCCAGTCGTAGCCCGAGCGATGTAGCACTACCCTTAAAGACACTGGTCACGAATTCCAGATTAGCGAGTTTCAGCTACCTGTCCAATCATCCTGATTTTGGCTTTCGTAAATCACTTATAGTGAATATAGCGGTGTTATCTTCGAAATGGCATGGCCGATTTTCCTCCCTGTCCTTGTCCTATCCGGGCTTGTACGCCATGTGATGATCTCATCATAGCCGGGACACTACACTCATAATTCTCTTCGTTTGCCAAACTCAGAAGGCTCAAGCACTCCTTCAGTTTTTATTTCTTTTCTTGCGTTAATTACTCCAGTCAGCAGTTCGGAGTTGCCAGACCTGAGTGATCTATCATCCAGTTAGCCTGAGGCTAATACTTTTATGTTTATCATTACGCACAGTGCGTGACTCTTAATCACGCCACAACAAAAAGTATTATGCGATACAGTGCCTTTTTTGAGGGTGCATTCTGTTAAACTAACGAATGTACTTTACAGAATGCTTGCCACTCAACGCTGTAATAGTTCTTGCCACATACGAGCCACCTGCAAGGCATGTTCCCCTATCGTCCGTAGCAGAACATTCCTCCTATTCCGTTCAGAGTGTTCAGGGATACGTTTGGACTTAATTTCTGCAAATCAGACTATGTCCTCAGTGCGCACAATGGTTCCACTCTCTTGAGTTTCATGCGTGCGGCTGTAACATGGGGAAAGAAGGATGTGCAATTAGCGGAAGAAACAGTTCTGAGAAACCAGGAGAAAGCTTTGCACGACATGCAGAATCAACAGACGCGATGAGACTGCTGCATTTTGTCACCCAACTCGGGTACTAATTGCTGCATATTTGCAGCTCAACCGTGTGGCAAGTTCGCAAAGCTTGTGAACAGATTACTTGGATCGACTCGCTATCACAGCTAGCTCTGGTTTCCATACTACTATATTACGTACGGTACGCTCGTCTGTTATTTCTAAAGCGTATTTTGCGGTAACGGAACATAGCTAGTTTCGTGGGAATGTTGTTTCGATTTAAACGTCTTCTGTAATCACGTATCAGCTTAACTTCAAACCGGCGTCCTGTGCTCGGATATAGCGCCTAGCTCTGATACAAAGTGGGCTCGCTGGTGCTGTTCCACGATGATCTGAATTCCAACGTACGTAGCAGTTAAACTATTATTCAGGAATCATGTTATGAGGTAATTTTAAAAGAACTTCGTCGATACTATCGTGATTATGAATTCTGCGACTGTCGCCGCTCTTGTAGGATATTAGAGCGTATACGTCGGTTTACAAAGCACCATTCGTCTGTCTCTCGTGATACGTTCAATTAATGTACTGTTCTATACGACTTCTTCCTTGAATTGGTTCATCATTTGAATTTAGAGTGAAATTTTACTCTGCAGCGGAGTGTGCTATGATATGAAACTTCCTGGCAGCTAAAACTGTGTGCCAAACCGAGACTCGAACTCGGGACCTTTGCCATTCGCGGGAAAGTTGGTGGAGCATTTGCCCGCGAAAGGCAAAGATCTCGAGTTCGAGTCTCGGTCCGGTACACAGTTTTAATCTGTCAAGAAGCTTCATGAATCGAATTATTTATCGCATTCATTCAAGAGCAGCTGCATTAAGAGACACCTGCCTATTTGGGTGTTGCACACACTGTCACCTTGATAATGGCGACGCATCCTTGATGATGCCGCAATATACCGTAAGCACTGGGGACGCATTCTGATCCACGACTGCTTAACCGCCGCCAACAACGCATGCATCGGCCACGCACGATCTGGCGGTAATCAAATGCACGGTGTCGCGCGTCTCGTCCATCATGCACAAGATTGTCTCGCCGACAGCCGTACAAGATCTGGCGACACGTATTCACCCGACACACCAAACTAATCCGTTCACCGTGGTGACAGAGGTGTTCTCTCCCCGAACACGGTACTTGTGTCTTATCCTGTCCAACTGGTCATGAGTGAATCATCTCTCCTCTAGTACGGTTAGTCTTTCATGATCTTACAACACATACATCAGAAGGGTATGGTTGTTTCCTCTTTGGAATTTGTCAAAAATTACCTAAGATGTAAATACACGAGGGTAGATCCAAAAGCAATGCCTCCTGCGTCGTAAAAACTTTAATAATGAACATATGACAGAGGAATTAGTACAGGTCACAACCTGAACTACACGCAGCACTACTGCCGTTCAGCATATTCACCATGCATTTGTACACATTTTCCATAGTTGAATCCATCATCAACGCCAGTTTCGCTTCTTGACCTATGTTCAAATGTGTGTGAAATCTTATGGGACTTAACTGCTAAGGTCATCAGTCCCTACGCTTACACACTACTTAACCTAAATTATGTTAAGGACAAACACACACACCCATGCCCGAGGGAGGACTCGAACCTCCGCCGGGATTCTTGACCTATGATTTAAGCTGTTTTAACCTCATCCACGAAGAAAGTGTGGACAGTCTGTTATTCTAAACAGAAATAACTCTCGTTGGTATTACTTATTACACTTTCTAGTAATTTGTATCTCTTAGAGACATACTTAACTTGGAATCTGAAGCATTCGCGGTAAATCAGTTGTGATACACGGATCAAGAGTTTAATCTTTTCTCAAACAGTTATATTTTGAGACAAGAAGTAGGTATCGTTAACAGCGAAGCAGTTAACAACGTAGCTCGACTTACCCTGACCTTTAGAAAGAGAACAAAATTGCGTTCTTACATTAAGAGAGTAGTAGGAAATGTTTCAAGATTACCGTTACTGCTTTAAAAATACCATTAGAAATAATGGATGGAAAAGACATCGAAGCTTGGAGTGGAGCTAAATCTTACGTGAGGAGTGAAGTTATGATACCTGACTCGTATTCGGGACAACGGGGTAACCAATCCTCGTTCGGGCAAGGAGTTTTATGTTATCCGTAAGTTTAAACATGGCTGCGCTTTAGCAACAGCGCACGCAAGAGCTACAGTGGATTAGAAATAACAGCCAACCAGTCGCAAAATACAGGTTTGTTAAATTTGACTATGGTTTTTAAAATCGTATTCTTCAAAAGATGTACGTAAAACCGTATTACCTATAGTCAATGTGGGAGTCATTGACTCTTCTAGTACATGTCATCCACTTAATCACCATTTACAATACACTATATAAAAGTAGTAGTCTACTGTAGGGTTTTGTCTTAAAACTTCATTTTTTTTTTAAATATCACGTATTTGACGCAGGATATAAAAACATACAGTACGCTACTTGAAACATTTGTATGAAACTGATATTGTTTGCCTAAGTTATCTAAGGTGAATTGTAAAGGACGCGACATATTTGCTTCTCCATTCGTTTGCTGTCTGAGCATGTACTTCGTCTGTGATAACGTCGTCATCAGCGGAATGTTAAACCCTAATCTTCCTTTCCCTCTTCGTACGGTCTAATTCGCCCAATATGCTGATATTTCACGTTATTTTTCTGCAATGAACATATACAGTAAGTGCCATATTTCGTACACTGCCTATGCCACTCTTGGTGTAGGGAGTTAATCATTTTTATAAAGAATACAAATTAAAATAGTTTGATGCTCGAATAAGACTAGAATCTTACTGTCGTACACTCGTCCAATTCCCGTATCAGTGCGTTTGTGATAAAAAAAGACGTTCATTCCCGAAGTTTTTCTTTATAAAAAGTTTCAAAGTAAGCGTTTCGGCCTGTCCTTACTAATCAAAAATGTTTGGGTGGGAAGATGAGCCTGCCGATGTCTTTCTCTTTCTCAAAATGACATGACCCATCCCAGCCTTGTCCGCCTTGCCTGCCCCCTTAAATTCTTCCGAAACACCTAACACGCAACTCACTGTACGGCCCCATAAACCGTGAGAACCATCTTACTGCTGTAAAGGAAAGAATTTACAGGCCCGAGCACAGTGCTTCTTATACAGGGCACTGTACGTCGTGTATTTTCGACAAAGCGATCTCACCGCGAAAACCTTCTTAGTAGGACACTAACAGTGCTATTATTTTGGTTGTATTTGGAGTTATTCCTTTCGTTGTGTGTTGATTTTCCTTTTTTCTTTCGTTCTTCTTCCATTCCCCGAGAAAGATGGTTGTTCACGGCAAATGATTTCGGTTATTCAGATGCTGTCGGCAGGAGTAAGCGCACACAATTGGTATCACGCAGTCACTTTATTTCCGCGGTTGTCATTCTGTGAAAAGAATGTGAATTTGTGCAGTGCAACGCGTTTCAGCAGCATTTTGCTTGTATCTTGCTTTGTAAGTCAGTAGTCTTCGGGCAACAGCAGCTGGACACCGAACGCGATGTTTCAACAACGCTTTCTTTTTCGAATCAGTGGTGTAAAGTAACTTAATGAAAATGTTATCCTTTTACTCCATGCAAACTCAGCATGGCGTAAAGTTTTGCGGACTCGCTATATAGTTTACACGGGCTATACCTATCAGTCATAACAAATATTAGTATGAGTTCATGTTATCCGTTAAAAATCCTAGCCAAACGGTAGTTGGAGCCAAGGGTATGTACATAAACCGTAAATGATCATATTCGTGAAATGAGAAAAGTGCCATTGATTTATACTCTGTACGCCGTGATAATCCTTACTGCGGTGCGTTTTTATTTCATGCATTTCAATTAAATCCTAAAAGCATCAGAACTTTCGTTTGCTTACTTATCGCTGTATTCTGTTAAATATACTGTGTGTTTTTCCGTAGAAATGCAGAGGGCTCCCTTTATGAGCTGCCTCAGTTTGCAAACGGGTAATATTTCTCTTCTGTTTGTTTAAAGAGATTGGACGAACAAGTTGTTTTCAGCTAACGGTGTTTATGCATCGGGCATAGACGGCGCTGGTACATTTGGAGCCGTGTATTGCATCTTATTACGGACTGCGCCCGTAAATCATCAACTCCCATTCAAAGTTTAATCTCCAGATCAATATAATATCCAGAGTTTAGATTATATACGGGCCATTTCCCAGCAGCAGAGAGAGATAGAGCGGGAGCGCGTGGGAGTGGGACAGCGGAAAAATACTGGAATACGAGCACGAGAAAGAGAGGGGAAGCGGAACGGAGAATGGAGAATGGACAGAGAGAAACGTCAGCGCCACAGGCTGTTCCGCAAGTTGCACTCGCGTCGTCCTGTGCCAAAAGCATGCGCTACAAGGCTACGGCACCACCGCACTAACGCAGAAGATAACGCACTTTATTTTTGCAGACATTTCACGTTGTTGGTGTAAGTAGCTGTTCA
Source organism: Schistocerca serialis cubense (assembly GCF_023864345.2). NCBI lineage: Eukaryota > Metazoa > Arthropoda > Insecta > Orthoptera > Acrididae > Schistocerca > Schistocerca serialis. Next base: position 855,333,420 of record NC_064638.1, read on the forward strand.
AGATGGATCTCGGTCAACACCTCCCGTTCTTTACAATTCAATACGGATGAATCCTCGAAAAGTCCCAGAACAGACGTCATAGGTTCTGGTTCTCTCAAATGAGTGCAGATATCGAGACCCACGATATTTATCTATAACATCGTTACCAACTTTCGATCACAGTTTTAATAGTACAGTGGACCGCGATTCGTTCGACGTGACAATGTTCTCTTCTTCAGCTGAAAAATTTATTTTAAACTGACTAATGACTGGCTCATACGTTTCTGTTGTGAAATATGATTTAATTGCATTGCATGGTAACACTGACACTAACTAACTGAGCGGAATAGGAATATCAAAGGCAGCTGCTTCGAATTACACGTAACACATTGGTAATGTTTGCGAAATATCCGTCTGTTATCATCATAAGCAAAGGATTTACATGTGTGTCGCTCTAATGTGGATAAAGAACATTTACAACAGCAAAGAACAGTGAAAGATGAAAATTTAAAAAAAAATTATTAATGACGTTACATTCTGTCGATAACTGTACCGCGTTCCTTCCTTTTTTAAAGAGTAGTTAAAAGTTTCGCACGGTTCTGCTCTGTGCTCTTTGCTTGCTACCTGAAGCTTCACTGGAGAGGGAATTGTTAAAAGTTTATATAATCTGAAACTTGGCTGGAATTTTGCACCTGTTTTGAACATTAACTGAAATCTTTTCGTAGAGTTTGTTGTTCCAGGAGATCTAGCAACTCTGTTTTTACTTGACCCAAAATTAACAGTAGCTCACCTGGTTGTGTTTCTATTGATAAATGCCAAATTATTTTTCGCCCAAATAGTTTTTCTTAAATCCATGTCAAAGATATCAATTGTACGTTGGCCTCCACACGTCGGGCTAATAACAACAGTAATTGTGACGATACTCGTATGTATTTTGAAAAATGTTATATATTTGCGTAAAGCGATTCTGTAATGAATATACTATATTAATGTCGGAATATCTTGACGTTAAGAAGTTTCTCCATTTGAATGAAATCAGTAATCGAGTATTTTACAAGTGATATTGGTGACGAGACAAAAAGTTATGGAGATTACGGATGTAGTAATTCTGTGGCGACACCGATAAACAGTACATGCTAAAACCTTCTCAACTGCGTCCCATCCATTGCGTCCCATCCATGTCCCAGTGTCAGCTGATCTTTGAACACGTACTTACTTACTCCCGCCATACGAACTGTTGCTGATACGTCGGCGGTGCCCTATCTACAAGTACATGTACATCTACATCAACATGACTACTCTGTTCTGTACATTTAAGTGACTGACTGAGAGTTCATCGACTATTCAGACTATTTATCTACCATTCCACTCTCGAACAAAACGAATACTTAAATCTTTCCGTGCGAGCTCTGATTTCTTTTATTACGATGATAATTTCTCCCTATGTAGGTGGACGCCAACAAAACATTTTCGCATTCGGAGGAGAAAGTTGAGGATTCGTGAAAAGATCTCGCCTCAGCAAGAAACGCCTTCCCTTTAAGGACTGCCACGCTAACTCACGTATCCTATTTGTGACGCACTCCTAATTTCGCTGCAATAGAAAACGAGTTGCCCTTCTTCGGACTTCTTCGGTGTCCTTCGTCAGTCCCATCTGGTAAAGATCCCATACCGCACTGCAGTACTCCAGAAGAGGACGGAAAGCCGTAGTGTAATAGGACAGTTTGTCTGTTGCTTCTTTGTGTTCTGCCAATAAAACGCAGTATTTGTTTGTTTCGCCTCTCCCAAAACATTATCTGTGTCTTCGCTGCTGTTTAAGTTTTTCATAATTGTAATCCCCACGTATTTTATCGTGTAACCAAAATTTAACGGATCCCTTTTATTACTCATATGGATGACCTCACACTTTTCATTGTTTATGGTGAAATTCCATTTTTTGGAACATACTGGTATCTTATCTAAATCATTTTCCCATTTGTTTTGATCTTTTGATGACTTTACTAGACCGTAAATGACAGTATCATGTGCATAAAATGTAAGATAGGTGCTCAGATTGTCTCCTAAATTGCTTACATATATTAAGAACAACAGAGGGCCTATAATACTTCCTTGGGAAACGTCAGATATCACTTATGTTATACTCGACGACTTTCTGTCAATTTTACTACGAAGAGTGAACTTTTGAGACAGGGTTATTTTTATGATTGCTATGCATACATAATTATGACTTGTGTAAACAAGGGTATCTGAGACAGCGGACGTGGTTGCCTTTTTGCCTGGCCTTGTGTCGAGACGACAGGACTCTGCTTCGGCCGCCTAGCCCGCTGTTGTCTCTCTCGACCGGCTGTTATTCCACGGACGCTGCGCGCCAGTACACAGGAATGGAATGGCGTCTTTGTTCATTCATAACTCCATACAATTTATCTGCAGTGGTACAAATGAAGACGATACTATAAACTTGTTTTTCATCTCCCTGCAGTGGACCTCGTTGTCTTACGGTTCATGTCTCCTTGCTATAAATACTCTTCCCGCTCCGCCCATCGTTTTCTTCCCACTAGGGTTCCAGTGGAAGTGGACTGTGTAGACAGCAACTGTTCTCCGTTCATCTCCTCAGACACACCTACACAACAGTTCTTCGTACAACCTACACAACAGTTCTTCGTACAGATCCTACCTATTTCCTAATTAAAGTACTTTACCTTTAAAATACGCGGCGAGCATCAGTCGTTTAGGCTACCAAGCTACGAACAAATGGGAATCTTTTAAATACATGAGGCGAAGGTCCACATTATGAACACAGTGCAACAACAAATAATTTCCACGTTGGGTATTCGCGTCGGTTGATTCCAAAGTTTATCGACTGTTAGTCCAAGCCGCCTTAAAGCACAAAGACGAGCGATGTGGTTACGCTCTTGTCTGTCCGACGACAGAGAGTAACATAAATGCTTGAAATCAATAACACGAAGAATGTCGAAAAAGACTCCGCATATCTAGCGAGAACACGCCATGAGAACGCCAAGGGCCAACATTCAGGGTAGAAACTACGAATATTCTCTAGCTCTTTGCGTTTCATTTCCTCAGAGACCGCAGAAAAGAAGCTAATAACTGCACGCATAGTAGCGCACAAGAAGTCATTCTTCCCACGATCCACATGCGAATGGAACGGCAAGAAACGTTAATGTAGAGTACAGTAAGAAGTACTCTCCACCACACAGCTGGTAGCTATTCCGGGAGTCGCTACGGTCGCAAGTTCGAATCCTGCCTCGGGCATGGATGTGTGTGAGGTTTAAGTAGTTCTAAGTTGTAGGGGACTGATGACCTCAGAAGTTAAGTCCTATAGTGCTTAGAGCCATTTGAACCATTTTTTATTCCGGGAGTATAAATGAAGGCTAGGAAGAGACGCCTGGGAAAACACTTTAAGTCTATTAGACATTTTTAGCCCACGTCTCAAAATGCTCGTATCGTCAACGACTGGCAGCTCGCTCCTGGTGCCCGCCTGCCTAGCTGGGTAGTAACATGCTCGCCACCCATGCAAGCGGGCCCGGGTTCCATTCCAGGCCGGATTGGCGATTTTCTCCGCTCGGTGACTGGATGTCGCAAGTCGCCCAACGTGGCGTCGACTGAAATAAGAATTGCACTTGGCGACTGAACTTCCCCGGATGGGGCTTCCCGGCCAACGGTGCCATACGCTCATTTAATTTCATTTCTTTCCTGGTAGGTTTGGTTCAAATGGCTCTGAGCACTATGGGACTTAACAGCTGAGGTCATCAGTCCCCTAGAACTTAGAACTACTTAAACCTAACTAACCTAAGGACATCACACACATCCTTGCCCGAGGCAGGATTCGAACCTACGACCGTAGCTGTCGCGCGGTTCCAGACTGAAGCGCCTAGAACCGCTCGGCCACTCCGGCCGGCCTGGTAGGTTTAATCATCAAGGTGTTATCCAGACCTGTCGTGAAACCCCAGACTGCTAACTTCACATCCATACGAAAAATGTACTACTCTTTGCCCGGTTTTAAACCGCAGGTGGTGCCCTGTAAATTTCATGCTTAACGGGACGTATTTGATACACTTGAGGAGAAAGTAGGAAATTACCTTTGCTTTCCCATATGTCCCATCTTTGCAATTGCCTGGGGTGTCACAGTTGCCCGATACGTACCCGCTTAATTCAATACGTTCTAGAGTTGTAGTATATTGTTATACGGCAATTGTGAATAGTACACAGCTTCTAGCAACAGTAAATAGGAGATGCAGTCAACTGGAATAAAACTTCTGTAAAACTGTAAAGTCCGACACGAATATAACTGCAAAACGTAAAAAAAGTGAGTAACACGTGTTTCAACGATGAATAAAAATCGCTTGACGGATATATTAGTACCTCATGTGCCTGCAGAAGGAAAGATGCAGAATATCTATGAAAATAGCCCACATAATTGTAAACACTCGGTTACCCATAAAACAAGTGCAGGAATAATAGTGTAAGAGGTACGCGGTGCGAGACTCGCAGCAGAGCGCGAGAGAACGCGCGGCACGACTTGCGGGCCTCTGTGTGCATTCCTCTCCTGTATATTACACTCGTTAAGTCATTGAAGCTCTCTCCCCTCTGGACTAAACAAAACTTAGTAATTACACCGTAATCACCAGCAAGATGAAAATAATGCTGTTTGAACCCAAATTACTCTTCTAACATCCTGGCATTAATCAAAGAAGATAAGCCAGCAACAACAACAGCAGCGGCAGCAACAGCAGCAGCAGCAGGCACAACTCGAAACACCAGCGAGCGCTGCCGCGCTCCCGGTGCTGATGTACACACAAAGAAATTGATTAAGTCTTGGACGGTGCCTGTTCCCACCAATCACATCCACTTGCTTGCTGCACGTGACGGAACAAACAGCCGCGCGAGTTGCATGCGGTGTTGGTAACATCTTGCAGTCACGCCAACTTTAGACACAGCCGTCCCGGTTGTGTATAAAGTCTTTTCAGTTTAGAATTTCAATGTTACAGTATTTAGAAGTTTGTCAGAGTTGTGACAGTATCTCCTTATAAGCCGGAGAACAACTGTTCTTCCGATGATGATGATGATGATGATTAGTGGTTTAGGGCGCACAACACGTTCTTCCGATACACATGTAACAAATAACGTGCTAAAGTTCTCTAACGTATTAAGCATTATACTTACTGTTTTTTGCTGCCTACGCTACCAGTTAAAAAGAAATAGGCAAATAAGAAGTACTCTCGGACTTATATTTACGAATTACAATTGATAAATGGCATCCCTGTTATATTATCGAGAGATGACGCGTGTTACCAAAAGCTCAAGGGAATTAATTACCGTATCCCTGCTCAACTACAGCGATCATTTTTAAATGGTATCTCAAACAGAAAAACAGTCCGGCTTCGTATACAAAACCATGACAGCCAAGAAACCAAGCTTTATGCTGAGAATTGCTATCAGTGGGGGAATTAAGCTTGCTGAAACAAGAGCTGTACACAGGCAGAATACTGTTCGTCGTTATGTGTACAATGTTGGACATGATAACTCTTATGTCGATGAAGTACAGAAACTACAAGTGACACAAACCTGGCAACTGGAGGAAGACGCCTGATAAAATAAGGGCGTCTCACAGTATTTGTAGGGGGATCTCGAGCTGACAAACGCACTTTCCATGTACCGTAAATACGAGGGTTGTCGATCGGTTGCGAAATTAAAACTACTGTGAAAATCCGGTGATGCTCTGTACAGACGTGTTGCGCTGTCTCCCGTCTATAGCGTCACGTCGCACTTTCTGTTCTTAGTGCACAGTGAGCACGTAACGATGCCAAAGACAGTACTGTCTCCCACCAAGTGTGAACTGCGTGCTGAAAAGTTTCGCCCGATTTCATGCAGCTGACGTAACGTAACTGTCAAGATTTCCTTTTTCATGACAACTCACGGCCGCATAGTTAAAAGTGCAATAAAGAAGCTCCTGCAGCATTTTCAATGGGAGGTATTTAACCACCCACCTTAGAGCCCGGACTTGGGTCACTGTGACTTGCATCTCTTCATTCACATGAACCACTGTCTATGAGGACAGCATTTTGGCACGGACAAGGAGCTGCAGACCAGCGTACGGTTTTGGTGGAAAGCACAGGCGGCTGTCTTCCGTGACGAGCGTGTTGGAAAGCTGGTACCATGTTACAACAAACGTATAAGTCGAAGTGGCGACTACGCAGAGGAGTAACTGTAAGGTGTAGCAAACTGTTGCAAATGAAACATTTTTGATTTTCACTGTGGTTTCCATTTCGCGGCCGATCGGACGTTGGAGAAAACTAGCACTCGTAAACGACCGAGTACACGTCTCGTGAAAGTGCTGGTAAGTTCATTGTTTTGAACCCCTTAACCGAGGCTCTACGAATAAAATCTTGACACTTCCTGCTTCACGATCTTGTGGCATCGACGTGTAGTACGATTAAGAGAAATTATGACGAATAATCTCCTGCGAGCGGAAACTAGTGCAGGCCTTTTTCCATTTTGCGATGTTTCGGTAATTGTATCACAGTTAAATCTGCCGAAAGTTAATCTCTGTAATTCAACAACTGATTACAGCAAATATATTCCGGAATAAGAACTCCAGTTTTTCATGCTATAGCTACGGAACAGAACAACAACTCCAGCAATCATCACGGCACAAGTTCATGGAATATTGCACAAAGCAGCAACGGTTGATAGCAGTTTTCTTTCGAATATTAGGGGCATAAACGGAGGAAGGGGGTGCTTTTTTTACCGTTCCTTTCCACATTTAGACCGACGGCACTAAATATTTCTGGAATGTTAGTGAACGTGCGTGCCTACGATCTTGCCAGATCACATACATAGTAGAGGATAGAGGTGGCAGGATATTGCTGCGTCGTCAGCGTTTTGAATTGCAGCTATAAAATGAAAATAAAGGAAAAGGAGGATCGGGATTTAACGGCGCGTCGACACGAGGCCATTAGAGATGCTGAAACTAGTACAGGGCAACGATGAGAAAGCGACCGTGTGCTTTTCAAGTCGACCACTTCGGCATTTGCCGTAAGTGATTTCGGGAAACCACGGAAAACCAAAATTTGGGTGGCCAGACGGGTATTTGAACCGCTGCCTTCCCATTGCGATTCCAGTGTCTTAACAACTGCACCACCTCATTCGGTATAAAGTGAGCATGGTTTTATAATTGTAGACAACAGAAGTGAAGTCATTTCTTGTTGTCTTTTGCGCAGAAAATCGTCTTCATGATCAATTGTAGTATTACCTTTGGCAGAATGCCTGGTTGGTGATGGATGTCCTCACCGAGAAAATTATTAACGTTACTGCATCTCGTTACGTTCAACCGAGCGAGGTGGCGCAGTGGTTAGACACTGGACTCGCATTCGGGAGGACGACGGTTCAATCCCGCGTCTGGCCATCCTGATTTAGGTTTTCTGTGATTTCCCTAAATCACTCCAGGCAAATGCCGGGATGGTTCCTCTGAAAGGGCACGGCCGACTTCCTTCCCCATCGTTCCCTAATCCGATGAGACCGATGACCACGCTGTCTGGTCTCCTTCCCCAAACAACCAAACCAAATCGTTTTTCACGTCAAGTCTCACTATTTTTTTCATTTATCAAAGATCGATTTCGTAATCGAAGGTGCTAAAAATGATCCCGATATTGAGAGAACAATGTCGTATATAAATGAGAAGAGACTGTGTCCATGACTTTGAAAATCTGCATTTGTCTTTCCCGCCTCACACATCACTAAAATGGCACAATGTGTACAAAATAACCCTTTCATATATTTCTCATCTGAACATAAGATCGCATATCTTTGTAGATGTACAATCACATATGTACTACTCTTACACCACGATAAAATGTATATTTTTATGGCATCACTAAAAGGAGATACCAGGGAAAGTAAGAAGAGATTTGGCTCAAATGGCTCTGAGCACTATGGGACTTAACATCTGAGGTCATCAGTCTCCTAGAACTTAGAACTACTTAAACCTAATGCCCGCATCTCGTGGTCGTGCGGTAACGTTCTCGCTTCCCACGCCCGGGTTCCCGGGTTCGATTCCCGGCGGGGTCAGGGATTTTCTCTACCTCGTGATGGCTGGGTGTTGTGTGATGTCCTTAGGTTAGTTAGGTTTAAGTAGTTCTAAGTTCTAGGGGACTGATGACCATGGATGTTAAGTCCCATAGTGCTCAGAGCCATTTTTTGAACTTAAACCTAACTAACCTAAGGACATCACACACATCCATGCCCGAGGCAGGATTCGAACCTGCGTCCGTAGCGGTCGCGCGGTTCCAGACTGTAGCGCCTAGAACCGCTCGGCCACACCAGCCGGCTAAGAAGAGATTTAAATTAAACATCGGTATGGTATGCCCAGCAACATTTGAAATCGAAATTACGGATATGTGATAACAGGCACCTATTTAAGAAGGGAAAGATCAGCAGAATTCATAACTGATTCCGTGGAGGGAGAGTATTGTTCCTCTCTTGAAACCTCCGAAAATCGGGACTAACTGGTTCAGATAGAGCTTCCTGCTTTCAATGCATCATTATAACAATGTACTTTTGAGTTATTACTATGTATGGACGAGGCAATTAAAAAATAAGACCATCCTTTTCAAGAAAATAAATCTTCTTTTCTAAAGAACAAAGCATAAGCACGCACACGTAGATGGCAAAATTGTACGACAAAAATACTACTTAATAGAAATCCGACAGTAATTTCGCAGTTGTTCTCATGCTAATTGGTCCTCTTCCGGAATTCAAGGAATCGCGCGACATCTGAACTTTTCATAAGGATGTGAAATAGTAGCCCACCTTGGTGCTTGAGAGATATAGTCGCTTCGCAAAGAAATGCGAGTCCGGTATTGAGTATCCTTGGGGTTTAAAATATGCCGTTACACTGTACACCTTTCAACGGTTTCAACTCCTGTCACAGAGGATTTTTACTGTTGACTGCCGTTTGTGAGTTGTTTTCTGTTCGAGATGGTACAGACGACTTCAAGTAACGAATTTCAAGCGAACGAGGGCAGAGAGCTTTGCCGCTGTCGGGATGGCAGCACTTGGCTGGCCGGCAACGCGAGCTCCGTACTGCACGTAACGGCAGTGCCGTCAGCAGTGGCAGTGGAGAGGAAACCGGAACAGGGCGTGCTGTGTGTACAGCCTGGGAAAGTGGCACAGAGCTGCGGCTGCCTGTGTCAGCAGATACAAGCCGCGCGGATGAAATACGCGCGCCAGCCAGCGCTGACCGCCCGTGCGACACGCCACTACATCATGCCGCGCGCGGGACGGCGACATGCGGGCTGCGCTTCAAGACTACACAGTTGGACACACTGGCTGACCAGGCCAGCTTTTTTGAAAATCACTTCCACCTACTGGCATCTTTACAGAAATGATTATCGAAACTAACGTTTTATTGAATTGCTGCTGTCTTCGCCCCCAAGACCGTTCTGATACAGCTCCCCACGCTAGTCTGCCCTGTGCAAGACTCTTCATCCCTTCCAAAGGAGTACATCCTACATTGATCTAAATCTCTTTACAGTAGTCATGCCTTGACCTCCCTCTACAGTTCTCACCCTACACAGCCCTCTCCATTATCAAACTGACAGCCTCAGGATGTTTCTTATATGTCAGTCACTTGTTTCAAGTAAAGTTGTGCCATTTTTACCTCCAATTCGATTTAGTTCCTCCAATTCATTATCCGATCTACCCATCCAAGCTTCAAAAATCTTCTGTAGCTATTTCAAAAGCTTCTTGTCTCCAGTGTTTATCGTCCACGTTTCACTACTGTGCACGGTTACGCTCTAGGCAAATACCTTCAGAAAGTACTTCATAACATTTGCAGTTCGATACAGCTCTCAAAAACTTTCGCCAGAGTCGACTTTCAAGTTTTTCGAACATCTTTAATACCCAAAAGCTGGCATGTAAAGACAAGTATCGCGGGCCGCAAACCTCATTCTGTGACAATTTACGGGCCGAGAAGAGAAGAACCAAAAATTAGTTCACATCTTTTGTTTCACAAATATTCGCTTTATTTAATAAAAGCATAGTTGCAACAATATATTCTCAAAAGAATTAAGTTCTACAAGCCCCCCCCCCCTTTTCTCCTTTCTGGCAAGAAATGAAAGATAAGAAAAAAAATTACATGAACGAACGGTAAGGGGAGGGACGGCATCAGAACTATGTTATGCACATCCCTGCCCAAATGTATAGTCGATCTTCTACGAAGTGTAAAATACATAAAGACGGAAAAAACTAATTTGTAATATTTTTAAAATTTAAACAATCTTTATCAACAATCTTTTATAAAAGATCGATAATTAACCATTTAAATTTTTACAATGATAGCGTTTTTTGTGCGATATGTAATTAGAAATAAAATGTGAATTTTCCATAAAAATGACAAATAGATATGTTTTTATTAGCGTACATTTAACCAATTTTATATTTAAGTGACGTAGGTACTCGAATTGAATGAAAAAAATCGAAAAAAATAATGACCGGAACGAGACTCGAACCAGCGACCCAGCAATTACCAGTCTCGAGCGCTGCCAGTTTTTTCCATCTTTATGTACTTTTCGTTTTATGGAAATGCTTTTTGAACGTGCACGTTTGTTTAAAAATTCCCAGGCCCCTTATGACAGCCAAATAATCTACCACAGAGCCACACTGGCTGTCGAAAAATCGTTCTTACTGTGGATTATTTAATAAGCTCGAATAACTTCAAAGACGATTTTCTCGATAATTATTGAGAGCTGCATCGAACTCCTTTGGCATACTGATATTTGAGTTCTGATCTCGTGTACCAAAAAATTGAAAAAACTGCAAAATTCCGATTGCCGTGTGATCTTGTTAACTCTTCTATATCCGCCATCCGTATCACAATTACTATCTGGGAATGCCTACCTGCTATCCAATTAGACTATATTGTATCGTGTGATCTTATGAAACCACAAATGAGTCTGCACGTTTCATATAAGATAGTGTGTACTGGTTTAGTAGGACACGACCGATACGAAAAACTTTGCTGCTGAATAACATAACACCAACGCAGGATTTCTGAGTGTCTGACTCCGAGGTTTGCTGAAACTTGGTATTTGGTAAGTCAGACTTCTGTATAAACTATAGAAGTTATTTTGTTTACTTCAGGATAAGCCATATTCGCAAAGTAAACTTCTTCTCAAATAATATACATCTCATCAAAAATTAGTAAGGACCTCAGGAATTACATCAGAGATGAGTGAAAGTTCTGTGATAACAATAGTGTATAAGACACAAGAAAAAGCAGACGACTGAAACCTAAATCGGGACGAGAATTCGAATTCATCACCATACACATTAAAATCCGATGAATTAAACCCCGCTCGACCTCGTCCGGTAGAGAAACTTACTACAATAATGAATATTTTTTGTATTCGTTGTTCCGTTATATTCGCGCAGGTTTTCGAGGGTGGAATCATATACAGTAATTTTTTTATGAGCATGCGACCTCATTTTTGCTATTAACAGCGAATTGAAAATAACTTAAACACTTCAATCACCGTAGCGCATGAATTCTTTCCCATTTCTGACATCCATGCATCGTATGCCGTGTCATGCGATAACTCGAGGGATAGGTCCCCCCCCCCCCCCCCCCCCCCCAGTAGTACATTCCAAGTGTTCACCATCGCCTGCAACAGATGTCCAAACGTCAGATTTCATTACACAATACGATGCATCACATAATTTTACCAATTTTTTGTTTTCGTATCACTGTTCCTAAGACCATACAGTCACTGTATGAAGAAAATTCAGGCAATGCATCATTTCAAAGCGCAGTGAACCTGGAGACAGACATTCCAGTTGCGTGTGTTAGTAAGAACGAGGTACTCGAGGTACCGCACAGTGTACTGTTACACGTTCGGGGACACCGAACAGAGTTCCCTGAAGCTTTTAAAGAGAGCTGGTGAGTGACTCTCGTCTCTGATGACAGGAAGCAGACGTCTTCTGCCGGCCGCAGAACAATCGTGAGGTCGCTGACTCGTCTAACGAGCAGGTCCGTACCCTTGAGAAACAGGCCGAGGAAACATCGGCGCATTACAGTCAGTTCAGGCGCTATAAAAACGGAACCGCTGCAATCAAACACGCAGCACCTCAACTATTATTTTGCAGCTCATTTCATGCCAGCGAGACATGTGATTCCCATTTCAACGCAGCAAATGATAGTCCTAGAGACCATTATCCTCTAAGCAAGAAAAAGTGTGCAATTTACACGTAACATTGATGCGAAGTATGGATACACGAAAGAGTACAAATTGTATCCTGAGAAAATAACGAAGTAAGAATATTGGTGTGGTTCGCAGCAGAGGAACATCCCGTGGTTGTGTTCGTAGAGTTGTACACGTTTCATAGGTAAGCAAAGTCTTTACCGTTGCAGTGAATGTCCTAGACATGCGCTCAAACGGCAGTGAACGGTAACGAAGGAGCCACAAGCTCAAATCAGCCAAACGACACTCCAAAGACCATCGAGTGACAGAAGAACGATAGTCCACCACAAAAAAAGAGTGAGAAACATGGTGAACAGTGTGTGGATGGCGAAAACACAAAGATGTGAATATAGAACAGTGATAAAAGTCGTAGTGCAACCTCCATATCAGATGTGAGGAAACGCAAATCAGCAAATCGTAAGTAATTACATTTTTACAAAAAATCGCGAAGTGCTCTGTTTGATAATCTATAACTAACAAAACTGTATCGTTATAGATCCCACTGATGATGCCTTAGAAAAGGAGAAGGCGAAACGCTCATGGGATTGATAAAATAATGAGCAGCAGGAAAAGGCAGTTTGATTCGCAAAACAAGTATTTATATGCTTGCTGCGGAGGATGGCCACACAAACAAACTTGTTAATACTAATTTGACTTCTCTTTTTTAAGTACCTAGAACGTACTCAACTAACTAAAACAAAATCTTTAGGAAGCTTGGCTTACCCAGTCTGCCAGCGACATGTTTTGGTTTAACTATTCACATATATATGCAAAATATTTGACACGTACGTTACGTAACACTTATCCAACATACAAAATTAACTTTAATAGTATTTCTAGTGATCCAGTATGTGTTGAGAATTTGCGTCCAACTGGATTACATGTATTGCATTAAAAGGTCAATATTTCCCCTCGACTCTTTGTTCAATGGTATTGGTAGCAGAACGGAATTTTTCTTCCCGACAAGTAAAATACTGGAATAATCAATCGTCGTAGATAGGGGTCAGCAAATACACATAACATCGCGAATGCAATGTTAGAGTTTTCGTACCAAGCGAATGTCATTCGCATGGGAATTGGAATTCTACGTTGACAAGTGTCCATGTATTACTGAAATGGCGAACTGAAAATTGTGTTTTTCTTTTCAAGTAAAGGAACCAGGCCGTAAAGAAATAAAACATTACTTTTCCGAAAGGAAAACAAACCACGCTTAGCTTTTGCGCAACTTTTTGGCAGGGAGAAGCGACATTTCATAGCGGTATCTATCAAATTCTCTCTTGATACAAGTTCACGTAAATATCCCATTGTTCAGCACAATATAATATTTATGTTTCTTTGTTCTCGTGGCCGTGTTTAATACAGCGTGTTATCGTGTTTCGTGTTTGCAGATGAAAGTTACAGCGTTTGTTGAGCGTAAAAATGCTTTTGATAATCATACCGGGCCATTTCCTGCCTATTTCATGTTCGTTACGCTGAACGCCTAACCAGCAGGTGTCCACAGCCGCAACGCACGTAACAGAATCGTTACCACGCAACAAATTAACTGCCTTTATACATTTAAAAAGAGAAAAAGAAAACACGCGATGGTATTTGGTATCTTCTACATTCTGCAGAAAATACGGGTTCCATGAAGGCAGCATAAGCTGGAGATCGATTTCAAAATAGAATTCTTCGAGAGAAAATAAAAATTAAAGACTGAATTAACTGCTATGCATAAAACCAGTCGGGCATAGCTTTTAAATTATGCCAAAGGAATATCCCATAACTGTTTTGGCTTCGACACAGTAAGTGCGGGTGTACAATTGTCAAAAAGTAAACACTTCAACTGTCATCTTACGTGCAAATGGTGCTTGCAGGCCTTCAATTAGGTGTATACAACATGATCATGAAAACTTAAGTTCGAAATCGCAATCAGAAATTTCGAGTTTAACATCACGTTATATTCTTAGATACCTAATGGAGGGCATTTAAACGGAAGGTGACAGTAGCTATGTTCGTGTATTCTTACGCTCATCATACAGCGAAAACGGGCACAAAAAATTGTATCTGTGTATGGACCGATGTAGATCCTGCGCGAAAACGGTAAATTATTTTATGCCAATTACAATCACTAAATCTTTGCAAACCATGGAATATTTTAAACAGTGTATGCAATGGATGCATGGAGGGCTGCATCAAACCAGTCTCAGGACTGAAGACCACAACAACAACAACAACAATGCAATGGATATTTAAACTGTAAAATTCCGTCGATGACTGAAGTCTGAGGCATGCCAAATGCGTTTTATAAATTTTCTGTAGGAAACCAAAACACATGTTGCAAAAAGAACGGTAGAAACTGTACCAGAATAGAAGGCCTCCCTTTATCTCTCGCACTCTCCCTCCATTTTCCTTAACCAAAGTGCATTAGTTTATATAAACTTACATATTTAGTCAAGTGTATACACGTTGTTACTGTGTACCTCGAAATTAAATAGTTTTGTCGGTCTGACGGAAATAATTTGTGAATTTATTTTAGTCTACATCTTCAGCTCTCTGGCAATGAAAAAAGTTGCAGATGCACTGGGTACGTTAAGAAGCACAGAACTTGGGTATCTTGACAGGCGGTCACCGGTTATTTGTTTATCTTGAGTGGAAGGAATCGGGCGTTCATAGGCCCTGTTTCTGTTCTGCTTCTGAGTTGCCGTAATTGTTCGCCTATATCATAAATTCGTATAAACATGTAATGAGGACCTTAGCACGAATGCATGAGCAGACTCTGAAATATTTCAAAGGAGTTTACCACAAACAGTGCTGATCCTTTGTGTTACAGAAGGCGAGACCTCAATAATATCGCTGTTGTTGTAGCGGTCCAACCATGATCTTGTTGCAGGAAAGGAACCAACCACAGAGAATTAGCTGAAATTATCCGTCATTTAGGAATTACGAGAAGTTTTTGTCTGTGTATTTCACGTTTACATAGTGCCAGGAAAGTTAGAATGAACACCAATAATACGAACTTATTATGTATACTTTTAAGAGGAAGTAGGATAACTGTACTTCCACAGCAGCAATTTTGTTAATAGCCACCGTTTAGCTGATCCCCGTGATAACGATCAGACTCCTGCCGCTTAACGCTTCAAGAGAGAGGTATATTATTCAGGTATGTGGAAGTCTCTGTTGCACAAAAATGTTCAGATGTGTATGACTTCCTAAGGGACCAAACAGCTGAGGTCATCGGTCCCTAGACTTACACACT
The DNA here is from genome assembly GCF_023864345.2 of Schistocerca serialis cubense. NCBI lineage: Eukaryota > Metazoa > Arthropoda > Insecta > Orthoptera > Acrididae > Schistocerca > Schistocerca serialis. Next base: position 855,348,888 of record NC_064638.1, read on the forward strand.
ACTCACACTAACTTAACGCTAAGGACAACACTCACACCCATGCCCGATGGAGGACTCGAACCTCTGGCGGGAGGAGCCTCTGTTGTACAAATCACGCCACGTGTGACATGATCGGTACGCACTAATGTCACCCTGTAATCTTTTCCGTTCAGCGAGAACTGTGCGAGAAACTGTTCACGGGCTTTATTATGAACTTAGTGATCCACTAGTCAAGACATATTTTATACACTGAAACTTAGAACCATATCCATACGAATAATTCCTCGCATAGTTCATTACATATCGTATTTGCACGAGATATTATTTCGAAAGGCATCAGCCATGTTCTACTGGCCGAGGAAGTATATGAAAGGGAAACGATTTTTGATGGCGATAATAGCTCCTGTAGTCCTAAACGTAAAACCATTTGTAGCTGGCACACTTACCTTCCTAGCGCTTAAAAAAAAAAGAATGGTGCTTGATTTCGCATAAAGGGATACAGAAAATATTTGTTGAAGTTTTGATTTTTCGGTAAAAGCTAAGTTCCGTGGCCAGTATGACCAGGAAAGGAAACATTTTACCGATGACAGAAGCTCGTATCTCGAAGGAAGAAAATGCATACCACCCACATTTTCAAGTTTTGTATTTCGTTGGCCGGCCGTGGTGACCAAGCGGTTAAAGGCGCTACAGTCTGGAACCGCGCGGCCGCTACGGTCGCAGGTTCGAATCCTGCCTCGGGCATGGATGTGTGTGATGTCCTTAGGTTAGTTAGGTTTAAGTAGTTCTAAGTTCTAGGGACTGATGACCTTAGAAGTTAAGTCCCATAGTGCTCAGAGCCATTTGAACCATTTTTCTTTTTTTTTTTTTTTTTTTTTGTATTTCGTTGAAGGATCCGCAGTGTTAAATTTATGGGGTTGCTTCAATATCGTATATGGTTCACGCCTCGAATGGAGAAAAACTCGCGTCATTCATCTTCGGATTAGTCACAAGAAGACAAACATTAGCGCTAGAGGCTATTTTAGCCCTCTCGGCGCTGGCAGGAAACGACGGACGCATTGCATATCGGGCGTACACAGAGCTGACAAACTCCCATTTATTTTCGATTTGTAGAATAGAACTGCAGCAAGGCCCCTAGGGTAACACAGAGAAAGTGGCTTCCAGAACTGTCAACAACAGCGGACGTCTAATCCCTCGCCACGAAAATCCACTCTCCCAGGCGAGATGGCCGTTCAGCGAAGAAACAATGTGGAAATTACCGAATTACGGCTTAATCTACATGCTAATGAAGTGGTGTTACAAAGTAATTAATTTTTTGTCAGCAATTAAAAATAGTATTTTAATGAATTTTAATGTGGTGGGGAGCAGGCGCACGACGGGAAGTAGAAAACCGATAATTAAGAGAAACCAAGGATTGCCCGTCACACTCCCCAACTTCAGTCAAGCGCTGGCAGGCGATGTAGCATATCTGCCAAGTCATGTGGTGTTGAACCGAAATGCCGTGGCTCCGAAGGGTGAACTGCACAACAGGATCCCTCAAATAGTCAATGAGCACTGCTACGACACAACATTTCATTCCTGTCGTACATGCTTGCAAGATTAAGAGAATTTTGGGATTAACTGCTTTGTCATCTGCATCCACATTAACCTTCGTAAACGGTTTTACAACTTGTGAAAAGACCACTCTGTGCTGTTAATGGTCAATTACTTTCCTATTACGTTCTCTAAAGAAGCGAAGGACAGTGCCTGTATGCCTCATGTCTTAACATGTCTTAAATTGTTCTCATCATCCTTAAGAGAAATGAGTTATGGAAACAATGGATCGTTTTACTGGTTCTTTAAGTACAGCATATGCAACAATCTTTCTGCAGAGTACACTTATTTTCTCCAACGATTTCCATATAAATATCTTGCTGATCCCTTCACTGACTAATTACAACTCTAGCAGCATGAATCCGAATTCCTCCGACGGCTCAATCCGGCAAGGATCCCAGACACACTAAATTGCTCAGGCGTCTTGTATGGCTCTCCTTTCTACATACGCCTACTTTACCCAGAATTCTTTAAGTAAACGATGGTCTTCAGTTCCCTCTCCTACAATTAATACTACGTGTTCGTTCCACTATATATCAGTTCGTCACGTTACGCCTAATATTTAGTCCATGTACCTGCATACGAGGCCTTGTCAATGTTTTCTTCGAATCTTATCGGCTTGTTTTCCCTTTCTGCTTACGGAAATTATCCACTTTTTATCTGCATTTAAGATAAGCTGCAAACCACGTGGAGCTCTGAAGTTGAAGTTGCCTTTTGTTACTCAACGGTTATACTTTTCTTCATGTGAACAATATGTGACTGTCCCTCACATAATCATAGAAATCGTTTATATACATACTTGACAAAACAAGTGAAATACCTACAAGACATGGTCAGATGTCAGTGAGACTTCGTACACGTGCACATAATCGGCGACAGTGCAAATGACTGAAGTCTAAATTCTGTGTGACGGGTAGAACGACCTCCAGAGTGCATTACTTTTGTTGGTGTTTCCTATCGTTATCGGGTCCAGTAAGGTGTTAAGGGACGACAACAGCGTCAGTTGTTGAGTGATTACTGGAGGGCGCGTAGATGACATGTACTAGTTTGAGGCAGCGTTATCAGCACCTGATAGAGTTTGAGACGGGCCTCATAGTGGGTCGTCATTTGGCCAACTGGTCGACTCGAACAGTATCCAGATTTTTGGGGCATTCGGATGTGACAGTGGCCCGAATGCATGGAAACGTGACGTCAGCCATCCTCGTCAAGGTTTCGGCTGACCACTTCCTACCACCAGAAGGGAGGATAGCCATGTTTTGCACCAGTCAAGTCGTAGCTCTTCACGTCTCCGCCTGTCACCCGATAACATGTAATGGAATGCCTGCAACATTTTGTATCATCCCTCACCACTGGTCAGAGACTACGGGCAGTTGGACTAGGCTAAAAATGGCTCTGAGCACTATGGGACTTAACATCTATGGTCATCAGTCCCCTAGAACTTAGAACTACTTAAACCTAACTAACCTAAGGACATCACACAACACCCAGCCATCACGAGGCAGAGAAAATCCCTGACCCCGCCGGGAATCGAACCCGGGAACCCGGGCGTGGGAAGCGAGAACGCTACCGCACGACCACGAGATGCGGGCAGTTGGACTAGGAAACTACCGCCCCGTGCGTAGTATACCGTTAAGACCACAACACCAACGGCTGAGTTTGGATTTGTACCGTGCCAGGGAAGCAAAGACTGCCGATGAATGGCGTCGCATTGTACTCAGCGATGAATCGCGGTTCTGCACTATCCGGGGTAGCCATCTCGGTGAGTATGGCGACGACATGGGGATAGGTCTCATTTTTCCAGTGTTCTTTAGAGGCAGATTGGTGTTACTCCTGGCGTCATGGAGTAACGACTCATCTGGTGAGACTTCAGGTCATAACTGGCAGTGAGGCAACTCTGACACCACGGCGGGACGTCGCGGAAATCCTGCGTCCTCACATACTACCTCTCATGCAACAGTATTGTGACGCCATTTTTCAACAACTCAATTCTCGTCCACACATGGCACGTGTCACTGAACTGTCTGCGTGGGTACTCCCATGGCCAGCAGATCACTCACCGATAGAATATGTACGCAGTTGTGGGCTAGGTTGCTTCAGGACAGGATACGGCGCCTTCTTGGCACTCTTCCAAATCGAACCAGTGCATGCATCGAGGCGAGATGGAGTGCAACGTCAAACTGATAAGTGGACTCATACTGCCAAGTTCTTTGTAAATTTGACTTAATTTTGTAGTCACTGCATAACACCAAATATCTTCTCAAGTTGTGAAGTTTTATTTCGTTTCCTTCTCCCCTTCTGGGTTCTTCATCTTCTTGTCAGATGGTGTAATTATTTTGATATCATGAGTAGTTCTATCAAATGTTCATCTTTGGGGTACTTCCTGTGTTACAGTGTCCTCTCACGAATACTTGCTCTTCATAATAAAGCACTGGATTCTTTCGGTATAACATTCTTGTGTCGACCTCTCTTCCACTTGGGTATACCACCAGTTCGTAGTCTGTGTTTCATAGAGCCGAAGAGTTTCACAAGAAGCACAATTTAAAGAATGAAAATCTCCTTACCTGAAAGTAGGGAACCAGTTTTCACTCTGTATGTGTACAAGCATAATGTGGTTTAAAACTTATTAAAAGAGAAGGATTTAGATGTCAGAGATTTCTTGCAAAATATGTGACTTATAAAAAATGGGGAACGATTGTTGTGGACAACAGAGGAACGCTGAGACGAGGAAAATAAATCTGACACGAATATCTTGTCTTCTGAGACATTAGGTCCCATATAACGAGAGACCTGTCCCATACAGGATGTATCTGGATATTTAAATTCTCCATAACGCAAGCATAACAGACTCGCAAAATCTAAGACCAGTTTCTTAACCAGCACGAAAATTCCTTTACGCTGAGATACTTTACACATCAATTCTCAGCCGTTTTAGATGTTGTAAAAATTTCATTTATTTTACTTTGCTAAGATACCTGACAGGTTTGTGTAAATATTAGTAAGCTCAAGTATAGTTGCTACTACATTCATATACTTTCAGCCAAATTTAATGCAAAGGGAAAACTCTTCTAAGTTAACACTAATATAAATTAAAATAGCGCTAGTCTTCTGGCAGCTTAGTTTCATCATTTAGTATATAATTCTATTCTGCGTTTGTGACCTCATATCCCTTCAATTCATGGGGAGAGGGATGCCTTAAAATAGATTTTAGAGAGACGTCAAACAGCGCTTAAGAGTGAATTGATATTGTGGTAGGTTATCTGGACATGCATCATTTTTTACAAGGCCGTGCTGAAAAATTCGGATGCATTACTGTTCAACACGCCTCGTATTTCTGTGGGTGCCATCCAAATGTAGATTGACAATAAAATGTTCAAATGTGTGTGAAATCTTATGGGACTTAACTGCTACGGTCATCAGTCCCTACGCTTACACACTACTTAACCTAAGGACAAACACACACACCCATGACCGAGGGAGGACTGGAACCTCCGCCGGGACCAGCCGACAGTCCATAACTGCAACGCCCTAGACCGCTCGGCTAATCCCGCGCGGCTAGATTGACAATAGTACACGTCGTATGTCAGCTGTTACTGTGAAAGTCTTTTGTGAGTTGTTTACATAATAAATATTGTACGATGGATACATGTTTTGACTCGTTAGTATTTACATGCCACGTAGGTAGAAAAAGCTAACAGCACAAGAACTTGGGAACCAGAAACTTGGAATTGACTGTAGCAGTTAAAATTCAACACATGACAGTGATGAAATCCACAATTTGGATTTGTAGCACAATTATATGGGGACGCTTTTGATGGACACCAAACATACGAAACGCCACAAGAACTATACCTGAACTAAGGCAAACGGACTGCAAAACATGGCTTCGGCCCCCCTCCCCCCTCTTTTTTTGTCCCTTCCGCTACTGATCCGCTATCCACCTTAGATACAGTAGCCTGCGTGATTCTGCGCTTTCGCATGCATGTCAGTGTGTCTTATTTTGCCATCGTCTTTTTTACGCTGCACGTGCTTGACGAGTAGGAATACAATCTTCGAATGTTCTATTAGGTTGGGTTTACGAAATCTCACGAAATTGGAAGTTTCCCCCTCCAACACTCGCAGTTAGTGATGTGGATGTGTTAAGAACCTTTTGTGATTTTTCTCTCTCTGTTCAGCCACCCCTATCTGCTAAGACCGCCGAAAAGATCAAAATTTTATTAGCTTCTCTTTTCAATGAGTAATTAAGCTTCTCAATAAACTCCCGTACAATAGTATTACTGATTCTGGTTTTCTGCACAGTATTACGATACTTTCGTCAGTTTCTATACAAGCGATGGCATAAGATGTGCTCTTAGAACTGAACTCACAGTATCTTGTCGTCAAAGTCGTGGGAAACTGGAATTGTTGAGAGAACATCAAAAATCAACTTTTGTCTTTGCATCTGTGAGATTTATCTCGTCCTTTATTACTGCTCCACTTCTACAATTTTTCAGGTCTATTCGTGTAAAAAATATGCGGCTGACCGAAGTTTCAACGAAATGTGACACATACTACGTACTTACATTGCTTCCTAAGACTTAAGTTGGAAATGAATAAGCATCGTCCTTGGATAACGACAGTAAATATTAAACGGTTGAAATAGTTTTCCAAAGAAAAGGTACTGTACATTTTTTCCTTGTGACTGAGCAGAGATTTCCATGGGACTCGATTTGGGAATTGCGTTAAGACGAAGATTGTAAGTGCGGAGGCATGACTAAGAAACATATCTGCTGGAAGGTCCAAGTAGGGAAGACCACACTACACCTTTAAATTTTTAGAGGAAGAGGCGAGGATGCTAATCCTGTTGCTTTACGGATGCTTCTAGCAGGATGCGAGAATAACAGCCTCGGACGTCACCCGACAAGCTGCGAGCCGCTCCCTCAAAGCCAGCTTTTTATTTTTCGGCCCTGCACAAGGCGTCTGTAGGTTGGCCCGGACCAAAGGACAGATCTATTTTTCAGCCGGTTGCGGTGGGCTGCAATATGAAATTTTGACGTTACAGAGGGGGTCCCCCCTTTTCGGTTTTTTGCCTCCGTCGCTTTGATCTTCCAGGTCGGAGAACTGCGCAAAGAATGCAAACGTCTGCCAAGTGAAGTGTTGTTGATGGCGGGACATTTTCCGCAGAACAAAAAGAGCAGTGGGTAACAGTTGAGTGGAGCGCGGTTTGGGCTGGCGAGCTGAGGTACCACTGCCAATAATTGATTAGCGCCCAGAGCACGCACCACGGGCGACGCAACCTGCCGACTGTTGACGCTGTCACACCATGTGGAAAGCCAATATGGGAAACAAACTGTTTACTGGCGTTTATGCGTTTCACGGGCTCAGTTAGCTGAATCGCTGTGGCGTGTTTTCTTTCGCGGTGCTCTATTTGAGGAGCGGTCCCGCGTGCGTGTAACTCAATGTGCACACTTGCAGCGGAATACACTCCGTTCGGTGAACATCCTATCAAACGTCCCATTACGTACGTGCGAGGACGTCTCGTATCTGGGGCGAGTATACGAAAACAACGGACAACATCACAGTGCTTGTCATAACTGTGCAGCAAAGGAGCTTAATAGCTAAGTATTTCGTATCACCAATCCATGTGCCGAAATTCATGAAATGATTAAATCAACTGTATACTCATTTATTATAAAATCTGAGCATTAGATCTGTTTGCAAATAAGTAATGGAAATTTGACATGAATAAAACTGTTTACAAAGCTCACCTTAATAGTCGCAAATTTTAAACGCGTAGGCGGTTTTGTACTGTCTTTCAGTTTGATTGATCTGTTTGGCTAGCCTCAGATTAGTAACTGGTTAGTTCGATACTTTATATCGGGTTAGTTCTACGACTCTGCCTAGCACTTTTTATGGGTTTCATATTTGCTGGCATATACTGAACGCGAAACAAGAGAAGTTTCACTATGGTTCTAGTATAGGTTCGCCATAACTGGTTGCAAGAATCCGCTCTCCAATGCGGCCACGCTCAGTGACGCCAGCAATGTAACCTTTGAAGCGATCGCAGCTTTACTTACTGCTTTACATGCAATTAAATATGATGATCGACGCATTATTGCTTGGGACGGATCATAGAAATTTACGTCTAGCGGCACTGCTTCACTGTATGCTTTAGGAAATTTTTATTTTGAAAGTGTTATCACAAGCCCACCTTGCAGGGACTGTGCTTTCGCAGATTTCTACAAGGATGTAAAATTCGTATTACATCTATTAGAGGACTATCGTACGCAAAGATTAGTTGTAAAATTCGTATTACATCTATTAGAGGACTATCATACACAAAAATTAGTTGTATGACGGTACAGTGACAATACAAATGGGTTTTTGTAATCCGGTTTATTAAAAGCAGTGTACAAATTTTTCACTCTGGCGTGTACTGAAAAATAAATTTCGTACGTATTCACACTATGAGAAGCCACATCAGTTAAATATTAAGCTTGGCGAATGAGATATAGTGGAGGTATGACAAACATGTACGCCAGAAGACAGAAGAGATGTAGCATTCCGTTTTGCTAGAGCGCAGATCCCCGTCGAATATGATGTTACATAGAAGTGGAACGACCGTAGTATTATCAAAGAAACTGTATTGGCGCTCGCCTTGTGCCTTGAGTTTAACCTGTGGAGTAAACTGCTACCGAAAATAACACAAATCAGTTAAAAAAAGGAAGTGAATAGCCCCGAAGACAATCTTAATTCTGGCGAAGTAAAGATTCCACTCAGACATTACTCCTTTAAGGAATGAAGTCTGTTATGTTATCTGGTGTAGCTTAATCCACGATTACTTTATTATTATTCTAACGTTATTCACTGCAGTCTACTGTTGTATTTATCTTCACGGTGATAAACTGTTTCATTCATATTCTGAACATCTTCAGATCCACTGCACACTGCTCTGCAAAACTCAAGAACGAAATAGATAGTGACGATGTACAAACACATTCTGAAGACGAACTCTGGGCACGTGCAGCGGATGATGACGCAATTGATAAGGTCACTGAGAACTACTGGAAAAGTTTTTACGTCCAAACCTCAGTAGAAACAATACGAGAATCATTTGAAAAGATTTTTTCTCCACAAATGATTAACGTCATAATAAAGCATACCAGTGCAGAAGCATTGAGACAGAATTTACCCAGAACACAGACTTGAATTCATGTCATGTATAGGATTACTTATTATTATGAGGAAGGAGAGCAATATTAAGTCACCTATTCCCGATTCATGGTCCAATATTTCAGGAAGGTTTGTTTATACTGCTATTATGAGTAAAACTATATTCCGTCAGCTCACTAAAATAATAAGATGTGATGACAGAAGGATGTGAAACGAGCGCAGGGAACATGACAAGTTTGTTGCAGTCCGAGAAGTATTTGATAAAATGAATGAATTACTATCGAGATATTATTCTGCTGGGATGCACACTGCTACCGATAAAATGTAGTCGTTGTTCCGTGGCAAGTGCCCCTTCGATGTGTTCATGAAGGAGAAACCTGGAACGTACGGTATACTTATACGAATGCTCAATGACTCTAAAGCCAGATACTCGTATGTATGTTCCCAGCGTGGAGGTGTATGCAGGAAATAAAAATGGTAGTCCACAACAATTAAAATCAGCTGCAGCTGTAGTGAAACGCCTGATTGTTCCTATACATAATTCAGGACGCAACGTCACCACATACAGATATTACAGTTGTGCTGATTTTGCCGAAGATTTGTGGAGGAATCACAAGCTAATTCTCGTGGGGAGAATACAAGCTAACAGGAAGCATATATCTCAAGAACTGAAAGACATCTCAAGAATCCCCCCCCCCCCCCCCCGGAACTGCGCGTTATGAAAATTATGTTGGTACTGTAAGGGTTGAGAACCACATGAACCGCCATACCGTAGCAGCTTTTTCGGTATATGGTCTAAGTCTCATCGAGCAATGTTACTTGGCAGTGACACATCACACGAACATTACTTCCGTCCTTAAGTTTTCCACACGAGTGTATTTGCAGGACAAGCTGTCTTTGTTATGTGCTGTGCACAGCCTCCATAAGTCACAAATGCCAGTAATGACCTGTAAAGAAATTTAGCCACATTTCAAAGCTGTTTTATAATAATTATACCAGCTGAATAGTTGAACATCATTTATCTCAAGAAATTGTTTTAATGTCTCCTTTCACTCCGACTGATGCTTGTTAAGGTATTAAGCTCCAATATAACTTTACTTCCAATTTCTGATATCTCCCATCCTGTCACAATATTCGAAACAGAGGATATTTGCTTTTAGTACTAGGATATTTTGTTTCATTACAGTGTAAATGTCAGAGTTTGCTTACCTGGTCCCCCATATAGCCGTTGTGATGAAATCCGTGAGATACGGAAAGAGACAGGTCCAAGTTGTCGTTTCTCTGAAAAGGAAGAAATATATTTTCGTAAGAATGGTAGTACTCTCAGGTCATGTGGGCAAATTTAAACGATACCAAACTGTAACAGAAATTGTGAACGTACTGAAAATACAGGGCGTTAGGGGTATAAGTATAGATATTTGCGTTGATGGCTGAGGACAGTGTACTGAACAACATTACATCAGCATTTACTTCATTTGTAGACTAATTATTATAGCTATTACGAGTAGAATGTTTTTCGGTTATTTAGTACCTCCAAGTATGGATGGTGCAAGTAATCCGCCAACATTTATCTTCCCCTGGGCAGTAGGTCAGATAATGAAGTTTGGACACTAGGACGCAAAGTGGATAGTCTATATTGACAGGCGTAGACAACTTCACAGTGCAGTTATGACCATGTAGAAAACATCAACTAGTAAATTTTGGGGCATGTTTGCGGGAACATCGACAGACACAGAGAAAAACCAATTAACACGTTGAAGTGAGTATATATTAAGGTACCAGTTGTCGCAATATCTGTATCTATACCCCTAATGCCCAGTGTAAAAGAATTCGATTTTTCATATATTCTACTTTTTCACACAACTGGCTGAATAAAAAGTTCTAACAGGACGAAGTACATTTTAGTGCGCAGAAAGAAAATTTTTCTAAACTGCACTTCACCTTGCTATACAGACATGTAGCTGTGTACTTAAAATACAGCTCGCCGTTCTATACGATTTGATATTCCTACAGAGTTTACAAGAGGTAATTGTAGACTGTACAAATGGGGTAGCAACACTCGCCTGAGACCGGAACGCATATGGGACATGGCAGACCCAGGACAGGCCAAAGATGCTTCAGTCAGATTTTGAGGACTGTTAGTTATGACAGGGTTTAAAATAATTCTCATGTCTCCAACATACCTTTCGTGTACGGCCTCAAGAGGATAAGAAAGATAACAACTTACAAGGAGGCACTTAACGCCATTTCCTCTATTATTGTTGGTTATGATGATCTGGATCATCCTTTCATTAACACAGCAAAAGTTAGGTGTATTAGGCAGATTTATAGGCCTGATTTGTGTGTACCCAATCTAGCAGCAGAATAGTCTGTCCACGTTTGATAGAAACGTTTAATACGGAACCAAAAAAGGAAATTTTCAGTTTAGTACTAGGCTTTCTTTTTCTGCTTGCTTTTCCTTCCATGTATTCTGTTACTATTGTGAATAACTGTGGATACACACGGATATGTTCCAGTTGTGAAATCGTTCATGATCCATCGCTTTCTGACCGTCGCTAAACCGTTTATTCGATACGGAGAAACCAGACTGTAAAGTGCGGGACATTTTTCAGTATCTTTTCTCTCTCGGCACACTGTGTAACAATCTATGAGAGCGGTGCTAATAAACCAGTCAATCAAGAGCATGCCTCCACCACGGATACTGCCAATGAGTGCTATTAAAATTTCCATTTGCCGCATATGTATTATCGCCACAGCAGGCGGCGGAATAACTCGCGAAAGTTGGACAAACCTGGAAATAAACCTTACGCAGAGTTTTAATGGGAGTGTGGGGGTGCTCTTCGGTAACTAGCTGCGGTCCACCAAGATAATTCGGATCGCTCCAAGTCATTATAAGCCGAGCGCAGATAACGCGGGACCGCCTTGTTTTATGTGCGGGCCACTTTACGACTGGCGTGATAACACTGACACTTAACAAGCACAGCCACTGCCGAAACAATTTAACGGGCTGCAACCGGCGTAAAACAAATACCATTACATCCACCCGGCCACAACCCCTTTATGCCTGTCGCAAGTTCGGTAGCGACAACAGGAGATACATTTCTTCTCCGTAATGCACTTAGTGTGTTTCAGGGCGACTCTAGACTTGACATTTTATGGCGGAGTGGCATCGGCGGTATGACTGTTTCAGTTGGTACACCAGGGGATATATGGACATATAATCAACGTACATAGGATGGAAGTGAACTCTGTCGACAGATTTGATGGTGTACATTTTTTGAGTGGTTTTATATAAGGTATCCATAGTATCTGGTGAATTATTATTTATAGTTAGCGTTTTTACTTTGGCAGAATTCACATGTGGTGGGTATTTCCTCATACTGGATTATGCACCTCCGTTTCGTTTGACTGCTTGTCACCCTCAACTCAGGTTAATCTAGTAAAAATAAAACGACCGAGAGAGAGAGAGAGAGAGAGAGAGAGAGAGAGAGAGAGAGAGAGAGAGAGAGAGAGAGAAAGAAAAGAGGATCAAATATAGGTCAGTTGTCAACGAATGTTGTAATCTGAGATCTCTGGGTTTTCGTATTCTTAACTGTTGAGGTACCTGTTATTTTAACCAACGATAGAATAACGCTATGCCGAGTCGAGTCCAATGGTACTTTCACTGGTGTCGCATTATCGAAAAATGAAATGGACCTTAACTTTGTTCAGTCATATGTGATTAAGTGTACGCAGAATTAGTCATTTATCGAACTTTACCTTGGCGCATATAGTTTCTTAATGAAGAGAAGCTAACAAATTACCCGTTCCAGCATAAGGCGTGATAGCTAATGCATGGTTCGATCAAATTTAATTTGTTATGGTTCTGTTCGGTGTCGTCTATTACCATCGATGGACTACCTGTGCTTGAATGACTTGAGTAATATAGTTCACGAGAGTCCAGTCGACAGACTGACACGTGACACAGTCGCTGCCTATATAGATCCTTTCCTGAGCAACCTGTGCTTCTCAAACGACATTTCGTTGTATAATTTGCTGTGTTTGTGAAGACTGAGTACTTCATCTGCTTTAAAGAAAGATTACATATTTTGTCATCGTCTGCCAACATACATGAATTTTTTTCTTGGAGTTTGCCTCATGAGTGTAGATCTCTAATACGTTATTGCAATACTGATGTGTTAGAAGCTGATTAGCAGATAATTAATATTTCTTTGTTATGAATTAGTCCTACTTAAAATGGCTTGCGGGGCATAATGCATGGCTAAAACATCGAATTTTTATTATTTTGCTGTATGGTAATGCATAGCGAATGTTCCCTGAACGAAAATTCATCCCGAATGTACATTAATAACTTTTAACTCTGTCCGCAGACTTCGCTTCTACCCTCTAGGACGATGCGTACACATTATGGGACGTAAACCCCAGGACTTACATGATAAGTTTTGATATCTTGTGCCTTTTCACTTGAATAAGAATGGGGCCTAAATCCCCTAACCAGCCTACGTTTGTCCTTTTCATAGATGCGGTGGACAATAGGACTGTTGAATTCATTTCCAGATTCGCTAGCTTTTTATTTACCTGCCGTTTCGAGATTTTGAGATTCTAATTATTTACTGTTTTAATACAATATTATCAATTTTAAGGACATAAGGTAGCGGTCGTTATATTTTAACAGTAATAACTGGTAACATTCAACCGTTTTATGCCCCCCACAAAACGCAACAATGCGTTTCTAGAAACGGTGCTCTCATTATCAGCTCATGATTTAAACCACGAAAACGTTTACCAGCGCATTTTCGGCGTGCATAAAGTGAAGTGGAATAACAAGTTAGTGGCCTCCTATTACATTAATATCGTCGGCTTCTTTCCGTATTCGTCCCATCTCTCACCTACCGTATGTTCCTGATCAGCTGTGGGCTCCAACAGTGTAGAATTGGCGCTTCTCCAGGTGCTGGGAGTTGTGGCCTGACATGTCCGGAGCGCTTACACAGTCATGTCCGAGGTATTTCTGTGTAAACGCTTACACAGTGACACTTCGGACATGTCAGCACACAACCGCCAGACACCTGGAGAAGCACTAACTTGACACTCTTGGAGCTCAAAGGATCGGTCTCTTTCTGTTAACATACGGATTTTTATTTCGATTTTATTACTTCAGTTTCAGGCAATTTTCTCGCCTACTTAAGTCGTTGTCGGTAATCGGTGATATCTTTCTTGTCCACTATGCACACTGAAGTAGTGTCGACATTCATTACAAACTTCATAATTTACGGCCCGAACGTTCTAACTTTGTTTCTCAGCTCTATCCGCTCAATATTACTTAGTGCTCCCAAAAAAACTCAACTACAGATAAAAATTTTCAGTAGACCATTGACACAGACTCATATTATTTCATATCCAAATCACTGACTGATGGTTTGTAGACCAAACATGATATGGAGGAGGCGAGAGATAACAATGCTACTCACTCTTAAGAACAGAACCAGTAGGGAATGTGTAATACATGAGAAGCAAGAGAGTTTTGCAGGACGGAAAGAGTGTCGATTCTGTTTCAATGTTTGATTTTACCATCGTACATACAGGTGGATCAGTCGACATGTTTTCCTCACGTATCAGATTTTCCTGTCTTCCTGTAATTGCTTCTGAACAAGTTCATTACCAGTCGGGAACGGGCTTACCGCAACTTCGCGTGGAACCACTATATTAGAAGAGGATATGAGGCGATAAGTACTACCAAGTCCCTTTCGGTCGACAGGTGACTGCTTTGCTTTATCAGTGTTTCCTGTCGTACAACATATTTTATCGCGCAGATCATTAGGCCGTTGAGGCAAAATACTGCATATGTGCAAAATGTGAACAACGGCGTCAAGCAGAGGTATATAGTTGCAGAGAGGACGTTGCAAAGAGACAGTATCAAATTTTGAAAGTAATTGCGGCATTAGCATGTATGCATATTTCGCCCTCAGTTTGTTTCCTGCAGTTTTGAGTTAACTGATACCTCATGCGCACAACCATAAATTTCTAGCCGAAAAGAAAATAGAGGAGTGCTCAGTTCGCAATATTGACAGTGGCGTAAGATTCGACTTGGAGGTGGCCAGTTAAGAATCCTAGTGGCGAAAGTAAAGTGTATTGCCAAATCTAGCCGGACAAAATGGGGATAATTTGGTGAGCACAGTCTCTGATCTGGTGATCTCACACCGCGTCATCATAGATAAGATACTTTGGATGCATACGTTAGCTACTTCTCGAGCGAGATGCACTATGCGGTGATACTAGTTTTCTGCCGCTTTCTTTCATTCCATGCTCATCATTGACAACACAAGCATAACTTTAAAGTGCACAATCACACATTACTGTCGTGTATCTAATAAAATTTTGCTTCTAGTACATGATTCGATAGGTGAAGGAGGATAACGGCAAATCACTATTCGTCGGAACTTGCTCAACATAACACAGCGGGATTTTCAGATTAACACGAATACCCAGTGCGTATGGATACTTACATAAGAAAGAAGCCTTACTTGCAACTGAAGACCAACTTCGTGTACAAAGTCTATGTGTTTTCGACGGTGAAGCTGTTGCTATATGCTGCTAATTCCTGCTTAGCCATGGAACAACTGAAGGTGGGTTTAGTGGATAAAAGTCCAAAGATGAAGTCTTGAACCAACTGTCTCTATGACACGTCAGTTTTGACTGTTATCATGGTAAGGTTCCTCATGTGATGTTCGTTGTTGCCAGCTTCAAATCAGCATATCACCCTTCAGGTGTGTAGCTGTGTTGTATGAATAACTAATTAAATGTAATGATTGGCTTGGTTCAAATGGCTCTGAGCACTATGGGACTTAACATCTATGGTCATCAGTCCCCTAGAACTTAGAACTACTTAAACCTAACTAACCTAAGGACAGCACACAACACCCAGCCATCACGAGGCAGAGAAAATCCCTGACCCCGCCGGGAATCGAACCCGGGAACCCGGGCGTGGGAAGCGAGAACGCTACCGCACGACCACGAGATGCGGGCTATGTAATGATTAGTTGTGACGTGTTCAACAACCAAGGACGGCTATCGAGCTTATTCCTCCCTCCCCCCATATAATCGCCTGATTTAATAAAACGTTGCAGACCAACTTCCTCTCGATGTCAAACTTCCGTTGATAGAAATTTCATCAGAAATTTCATCACCACTGAAATTTTAACTAGGGACCTATGGATTGAGCGTCACAATTTTGTAACTTTGATGGCAGAGACACAGTGCAGAAAAGCCACAGTCCTGTAAAGTCTTGGATCTGCAGTTATTATTCTTTATACAATCCAAACTCAGCGATATCACACGAAATGCTCACGCTCTCGTGAAGCTACTACTGACGGTGCTGTACACGGCGTGTCCTTTCTGGTGAAAAACAAGCACATCTTTTGCAGCACTTCCTTCTCCGATTCGGACATACAACACTGGCGGCAGCAGATTGACGACTCTTGATTTCCGATGCGGCAAGAGTGGCGAAATTCTGGAGATGGACGGGTCGCGGAAACACGGGGAAATATCGCACGGCATTACATCAGTCACGGGCGCTCAGAATCGGCGGAGCGGCAAGGCGAGGCTAGCGTGCTATCCGTTATGACGGTAAATCCCGGCTGACGGCCGACTGACTCACGGCGCGCGGCCCGCCTGTCGCGGCACAGCGAGACTTGCAAATTTATTGGCTGCTGCTCGCGCAGAAGCGCCGCTGCCAGCCTCCCTTCCTCAGCGCGCAGCCTCAGCTGTAGTGCTCCGGTAGAAATCGCCGTCAAACGTGTGGACGCCGTCGGGGAAACGTTGCATTTGCGTTCGGGAACATGTCAGTGTAGTCCAAACCGGTAATGCTAGAACATTTAACATTGGGTCATATGTAAGTGTAAGGTCACGATAAGTGGACATAGCAGCCGAATATTTTACCTAGTTGTCACATTTCTTGCAATTTTCAGACGCTGTCGGAGCAAATCGATGCCCGATTCCGGAATTACACCACATTAAAAACTCTGTACCCTGTTTGTGTCTCGGTCTCGAGTGGCAATAAAAGGAATGATCATAAACTACAAATTCTGTTTATTTCCTCATTTTATATGCACATTAATTTTACAGTTGGTACACTACATATAAGGAGAAATTTACAAGCGATGATAACCAAAGACTGAGACAGATTTTTTCACAGATGTCTTTTACTCCATTTCAGTGTTCACATGATCTTTTTCAAAGTACGCCGTCTTACTTGAATGCAATTTTTATAGCGTGTCTGCCTGTCCTCGAACACATGGTCCAGGCCATTCTTTGTCAGGTCCTTGAGAACTGCTTCAGAGTTCTCAAATCTAATGCCCCAAAGCTTTGCTTTTAGTGATGCAAGATCGGGGCTATAAGGCCGAGGAGATGCACAGGTAATGTTGAATTAAGCCGTAAACTGCGTGACCTGATTTGCGACGTGAGGCCACGCATTGTCATCATGAAGTCGCGTCGTGTAGTAAATCATTCCATGCCAGTAAAAAAAAAAAAAAAAAAAAAAAATGGTCACCATCACTTCCACTGCAGAAGGAACAAGTTTCCCCTTTTTTGGTGTTGGAGAAACTGGCGATTTCCAAACTGTGCTGGCTCGTGTTCCTTCGAGATCAGAGTCACGCAGCCGTGACTCATCACCGGTGATAATCGATTTTAGAAACTCATCCCCTCGAACGCAGCACTTCACGGCTTGTCTCCACTCGCACTGCCTTTTGTTCAGGAGTTAACAGACGTGGCACCCAACGACCAATAACACGGGTCATATGGAGATGATCATATATGATCGTGACGACACTGCCATACGTAGTCCTCAAAACTTCACCGACGTGACGTAATGTTATCCGCCGATTCTCACGGATAATCATAGCAGCTCTGTTGATGTTGACTTAAGTCACAGCAGAAGCCGAACCATCAGGCCTACTTTGCTTAACACGGACAAGTCGGCCTTCTTTGAAGACCTTGAACCACCTAAACACCGTTGCACGGGGTAGTGTATCTTCACCACACGCTTGTTGCAGCTTTTCACAAGTTTAAGTGGGTGTATGTTTTAAACGAACACAGAATTTTATTGCGCCATACTCCTCCTCTGGCGCCACCTCCACTGTTTGGTATGCGAAATGCAAAGAGCGTCTACGAAATAGGCCATTACCACCAACCGATGCGAGAGTGCTTTCGCCTTTGGACTTTACACATGAAATCCTGTACCTTTTTAAATATTCATATCACAGACAGGAAACTATCACCTAAGCTACAGGTAAAAACCAGTCTGTCTTTGTGGAGCAGCTCTAGATCTAATACGAAGGGTCGTAGTGTTCCGGTAAAATGCAGTCGTACCTGACGAGAAGGACGCAAATTCGAGCTCCACGCTGTCTGTAGTTTACACTTGTCTTAGACCGGCAGTAAGCTCAAGTTTTCGCGACTAAACATGGGCCTAATAAAAAAATGGATTTTATATAATAATGAATTTATTCGATAGACCTAACCCTTCCTGCTGAAACCAAAATTTTAAAACCGTCCCTTCCCAGTCCACAAACGATATTTTGCCCGACTTTGAAGACTAACGTACTTAGTGCAACCAGTTCGTAGGCTATATGAACGATCGAGATGTCAAAAGTACATCCAAACTGATAACGATCTATCAGTACGTACGTAATCAGTGCTATGAAGAACACGGCACTCGAATGGCTTGAATATCTTTCGGCTTATACTATCGGTCGCAGTGAGTTCGTATTTCCACTTTTATGTTTGTTGCTTACCAGTAACTAAAAAATGTAAACAGAATAAACTCAACAAACCAAATAATTCAATTCATATCACAGTGACAACCAAAATTTTAAGTACCTTTGGAGATAGGGCATTAATTTTCAAAAAGCTTCGTTTTCATTATGTAAAATTCACTGAAAGGGTAATGTATAACGCCATCTTCCGGAGTTTCCAAATGATCTTTTTATGCGTACAATAACCCAAAAGGTGTGAATTACGATTACACTAACATGGCTTGTGGCGTTTTAAGTGCATTTTTCAAGGCTGTAACTACAGCAATTGAAGTAGACAAAGACTCGACCCTCTTACACGGTGTCAACGCTCGTCGAGAAGCATGAAAACTTGAAGCAAAGGAATGGCATTAACCACAAAATATAATTGCCGTCGCATCGTTTCACGAGATTTTTCGACAAAATAAAGCGAACGTGGTTATAGCTACACGGTTATAATGTCTTACTTCATAAAACTACAAAAAAAGGCAAACATTTCATCAAATGTTACAGCAAAGGAG
This sequence comes from Schistocerca serialis cubense, assembly GCF_023864345.2. Lineage (NCBI taxonomy): Eukaryota > Metazoa > Arthropoda > Insecta > Orthoptera > Acrididae > Schistocerca > Schistocerca serialis. Next base: position 855,367,909 of record NC_064638.1, read on the forward strand.
GATAATGAAAGTATCAACACCTTTTTTAAGCTAAACCGATACATGTATCCACTATACAGCTCAATCAAGTTCTCTACAATTGCTTTAGTTCATAAACAGTGATGTCGATGTAACTGCCCACGGAAGATAAATATAATCGCCAAGCAATTTAAGAATCACATTTAATAAATCTGCAGTTTTAACACATGTATTCTCCGAAAAAAATGTTTAATCAGAACAACGTAATACGAAAAGTAGAAAGTAGAGCTTTCATGTCCATTATGATTAATCAATCAGACCGAGTAATGTGGCGTTTCTGAAGCCTTCAAAAATGGTTCAAATGGCTCTGAGCACTATGGGACTCAACTGCTAAGGTCATTAGTCCCCTAGAACTTAGAACTAGTTAAACCTAACTAACCTAAGGACATCACAAGCATCCATGCCCGAGGCAGGATTCGAACCTGCGACCGTAGCGGTCTTGCGGTTCCAGACTGCAGCGCCTTTAACCGCACGGCCACTTCGGCCGGCTCTGAAGCCTTCGATTTAGGTTTCCTCAGATAGCCTAAGGGCACGCTGGCAGTTTGCTTTGGAAAAGACGTGGCAGAACTCCTTCCCAATCGTTGTCTGTCTGAGCCTGTTCTAAGTCTCTAATTACATAAGTCGATTTTCAAAATGGTTGGCTCTGAGCACTATGGGACTTAACGTCTGAGGTCATCAGTCCCCTAGAACTTAGATCTACTTTAACCTAACTAACCTAAGGACATCACACACATCCATGTCCGAGGCAGGATTCGAACCTGCGACCGTAGCGGTCGCGTGGTTCCAGACTGTAGCGCCTAGAACCGCTCGGCCGCTCCGGTCGGCAGTCGATTTTCAGTTTCCCAGTCGGCTCTGTACTTTTGCAACAACGCCGCACAGAGCAAAGCTTTCTAAACTTTCACCCGCAGGTGCTGCAGCGTCACTGTGGTGGGGGGCCTTTCCTACATAATTAGTATTTCGGTGGTTGCCAGAGCACTTTTCGTAGCTCTCTGTCTGCATTTTATAATTGTAGGACTAATTTCTTTACTTCGTGACGACAATATTTTAGTAAAAACAGTGAACATGAAACGACGATGTTGAGGAGCGCTTCCTTCCAAAGTATAAACTATTCGGTTTTATAACAACCTATGTACATGTGTAATTCTTTTCTTGATCAAGATTCTGAAAAATGAGTCTTTCGCCAGTCTCAAGGAATTTTGTTTAACAACTGCATGCTTCTGAAAATACACAAAAAAACATAAATGTAATGCTGAACACAACTTTCAATTCTGAAGGTATATCAGATTTTAGGTAAAAAAATGCCACACGTGTCAGCATTGCGCATTTTGGCGCAGAGAGAAGTGCAGGGATGCCGACGCAGTAATAGTAAGTTGAATAAGCGTGTATCGGTTAAGTGGACGGCATACTTTGAAAAATAAGCAAAATCGCGCCTCGTACTTACAGTCCACTGTGCGACGCTGGCTGCTGTAAATGATATCAAAATACAGACGACAGAAGTTCCAGATTTACTTTCGGTGCAATTAAAATTCTTATTTTCTCTCCAAAATGTGAAATTTACTATAAGAAAAATGCTTGGGAACAGAACAATGTATGTCAGCACGTCAGCCCTATATTACACGAAGCGTGATCAAAAAGTTACGGGATATATTTTTATTTTACGAGCTTCATGCATCCTATTTTCAGATTTTTTTATGTTGTTGGTACATCTGTTCCTGATTTATGTTTGCGTTTTCGGCAGTATTATATCTGAAGGGGATTACACTGAAGGGGACAAAGCTGATGTTGATTAAATAAAGTTTCTTTAAGAAAACCAAAAATTCCCGTTAATTTTTGATCATGCCTCGAACGTAATAAAAATACTTTCTGAAACTTTCACATGCTGGGATAATGGTTAGTGATTTCGTGAGTATTCGCTCACATACAGATCTGTCACACCTCGTGCAGAGTTCAGTCACATATTTTTTTTTATCCACTCCCGCACACCTTGTCATATTTTACTGAAATGCTTCAGGGTTTTAGTGAATAGCGCGTCTTGAGCGGCTGACGCGAGACGTCCGTTTGACAATGAGTGCGGCTGCAGCGGAAGAGCGTGTCAGAGCAGCGAGCAGGTAGCTCGCCAGCGGCAGGGGAGGCGCGCTGCGAAACCACGGCACAAGGACAACATTTTCGTTGGCGCGGCATAACACGGCGCACGGAGAAGAGAAACAAACGGGCCACCGCCGGCCGTGTGGCGCTAATATCTAAGTGGGATCGTTAGCCGGGCCGAGCACACTTGCGAGTTGTCTCCCAAGTTACTGGCCCGGGATTTGGCCGCCCTGCCTCCCCCAGCGACGCCAAGTTTATTTAATGCGCTTTGTAATCTAGATTAGCTGCCAGTCGCGTGGACAGAGGTTTAAAACTGCGACGGGCGGCAGCCAATCCCAGCGGCCAGGAGCGCAATATTGGGGGATTATTGCTATCATCGCGTAAACTTGCTTACCTTTAAGCTTAGGCATCGGCAGCGCGTATTTTATTGGCTGCTGGGAGCTACTGTCGGAGACAGTTTCGATCCCACCAGCAAGACATCACGATATCTCCTCTCTCTCTCTCTCTCTCTCTCTCTCTCTCTCTCTCTCTCTCTCTCTATTCCAGCTTTATAGGAATTTTCCTGTCAGATGGTAATCCTTACTCGAAACTTCATCCAACTAGATTTATCTACACTCCTGGAAATTGAAATAAGAACACCGTGAATTCATTGTCCCAGGAAGGGGAAACTTTATTGACACATTCCTGGGGTCAGATACATCACATGATCACACTGACAGAACCACAGGCACATAGACACAGGCAACAGAGCATGCACAATGTCGGCACTAGTACAGTGTATATCCACCTTTCGCAGCAATGCAGGCTGCTATTCTCCCATGGAGACGATCGTAGAGATGCTGGATGTAGTCCTGTGGAACGGCTTGCCATGCCATTTCCACCTGGCGCCTCAGTTGGACCAGCGTTCGTGCTGGACGTGCAGACCGCGTGAGACGACGCTTCATCCAGTCCCAAACATGCTCAATGGGGGACAGATCCGGAGATCTTGCTGGCCAGGGTAGTTGACTTACACCTTCTAGAGCACGTTGGGTGGCACGGGATACATGCGGACGTGCATTGTCCTGTTGGAACAGCAAGTTCCCTTGCCGGTCTAGGAATGGTAGAACGATGGGTTCGATGACGGTTTGGATGTACCGTGCACTATTCAGTGTCCCCTCGACGATCACCAGTGGTGTACGGCCAGTGTAGGAGATCGCTCCCCACACCATGATGCCGGGTGTTGGCCCTGTGTGCCTCGGTCGTATGCAGTCCTGATTGTGGCGCTCACCTGCACGGCGCCAAACACGCATACGACCATCATTGGCACCAAGGCAGAAGCGACTCTCATCGCTGAAGACGACACGTCTCCATTCGTCCCTCCATTCACGCCTGTCGCGACACCACTGGAGGCGGGCTGCACGATGTTGGGGCGTGAGCGGAAGACGGCCTAACGGTGTGCGGGACCGTAGCCCAGCTTCATGGAGACGGTTGCGAATGGTCCTCGCCGATACCCCAGGAGCAACAGTGTCCCTAATTTGCTGGGAAGTGGCGGTGCGGTCCCCTACGGCACTGCGTAGGATCCTACGGTCTTGGCGTGCATCCGTGCGTCGCTGCGGTCCGGTCCCAGGTCGACGGGCACGTGCACCTTCCGCCGACCACTGGCAACAACATCGATGTACTGTGGAGACCTCACGCCCCACGTGTTGAGCAATTCGGCGGTACGTCCACCCGGCCTCCCGCATGCCCACTATACGCCCTCGCTCAAAGTCCGTCAACTGCACATACGGTTCACGTCCACGCTGTCGCGGCATGCTACCAGTGTTAAAGACTGCGATGGAGCTCCGTATGCCACGGCAAACTGGCTGACACTGACGGCGGCGGTGCACAAATGCTGCGCAGCTAGCGCCATTCGACGGCCAACACCGCGGTTCCTGGTGTGTCCGCTGTGCCGTGCGTGTGATCATTGCTTGTACAGCCCTCTCGCAGTGTCCGGAGCAAGTATGGTGGGTCTGACACACCGGTGTCAATGTGTTCTTTTTTCCATTTCCAGGAGTGTATATATTGTGTGTCTGTGTGTTCGTGTGTGTCCTTGTGTTCGTGTGTAAGTTTTACACAACTGGGTACAAGGAATGATATATTTTCGCTCTATAGACATTTCATAATACATTTGATCTATACAGCGCTTATGGTCCGAATGGTCTCTTTCGAGCTCTTGGCCAATAGGCTCGATTATCATATTGTTGGTTACTGGGTGTTGTTAGAGTATAAGGTTTTGATATGATCAACGATGCTGAACTGTAAAGAAAAGGATGCCAAGAGATCCATCCAACTGAATGTGGCTGATAGAAATACATCACTGTTTACGAAAACTGCAGAAGGAATCGTCTGAATCACTCAAAATCCGACGATTTGTAGAATAACAAGTGATTAATATTAACGTCCCCTCTTTTGTGTGACCATACAAGTCATTGTTATGCCACGTTCAGACAGTACAGAGCCGTCAAACGAAGCGTAAAGATGCAAGCGAGTGCCGGTATGCCTCGTAGACGTCAAACAGCGCAATATCACCACGTGAGTTCGAACGGGGTATAATGATTGGTCTCCTGCGACTTGGCCTGTCGTACCGTGACATTGCGCATCGTCCACGCCACGCTACTACGACAGCAATGTGTTTGTGAAACCGTTGGATAGAAGAGGATCCCACGCAGTGGCGAGTATGTACTGGACCACACTAAGTGAGTGTAGCGCGGGATGACTGCCATATTGATCACATAGTCGTAATCAACAGAACAGCTTCACACACAGTAATGGCTCGACGCTGGAACACTCCAACGGATGTGGACTTGTGGTTCGACGCCTTATGATGAGGATTGGGACTGGTGGCACGCATGCCACTGCATCAGCTTCTATTGACCACAAGCCACCAACGTCTCAGATGAAATGGCCACGTGAACGGCGTCAGTGGCGTGCTGATGGCAAAATGTAGTGTTGGGGGTGATTACTGGCTTAAACTTGTCGTAAAGTGATGGCCGCGTAGGTGTTAGACGCTACCACGATGAATGCATTCCGGCAGACTGCGTTATTGAGTTTCGTACACTCCTCTGCACGGCCATCCATCTTACGCCGCCTCAACTCCATACAACATCGGGGTTTACGACTTGCGATCGGAGCGCTTTATACTAGTCCCGTCGAGAGTCTTCATGCTGACGCTGGTGAATTGCCACTCACCTACCGGCGCGATATACTGCTTTGTCGGTATGCCTGTCGGCTACTGTCAATGCCCGACCACCCGTCTTATCGTTCCTTTTTTGACGACTCTCTCGACCGTCAATACGGGTTGTATGTCTCTGCCCTGCTACCCCCTGGAGTTCGATTTCGTCGCCTCCTTCAACACCTTAATTTTTCACTCCCTGCAACCTTTCGAGCGGGCGAGAGCCACACGCCACCTTGGCTCCAGGCTCAGGTTCGCGTTCACCTTGACCTCAGCTCGCTCCCAAAGGAGGTTACCCCCGGTTCGGTCTACCACTCCCGTTTTGTCGAACTTCGTTCGAAGTTCATTAATATGACCTTCATTTATACAGATGGCTCTAAGACCAATGACGGGGTCGGGTGTTCTTTTATTGTCGGGTCACAAAGTTTCAAATACCGGCTCCATGGCCATTGTTCGGTCTTCACAGCTGAGCTCTTTGCCCTCTACCAGGCTGTTCTTTACATCTGCCGCCACCGACATTCTGCTTATGTCATCTGCTCCGGTTCACTCTTTCGTGCACCGGATCCAACGCTCTCTTCAGCAGCTGGTGGACGTCGGTTCTCCGGTTAGCTTTATGTGGGTTCCTGGCCATGTCGGTATCCCTGGGAACGAAGCTGCAGATGCCGCGGCCAAGGCTGCGGTCCTCCAGCCTCGGACAGCTTCTTGTTGTGTCCCTTCGTCAGATTGCAGCAGGGTCATTTGTCGGCGCATTTTATCGCTGTGGCATGCCGATTGGGCTGCACTTACGGACAACAAGCTTCGGGCCTTGAAACCTCTTCACAGCTGAGCTCTTTGCCCTCTACCAGGCTGTTCTTTACATCTGCCGCCACCGACATTCTGCTTATGTCATCTGCTCCGGTTCACTCTTTCGTGCACCGGATCCAACGCTCTCTTCAGCAGCTGGTGGACGTCGGTTCTCCGGTTAGCTTTATGTGGGTTCCTGGCCATGTCGGTATCCCTGGGAACGAAGCTGCAGATGCCGCGGCCAAGGCTGCGGTCCTCCAGCCTCGGACAGCTTCTTGTTGTGTCCCTTCGTCAGATTGCAGCAGGGTCATTTGTCGGCGCATTTTATCGCTGTGGCATGCCGATTGGGCTGCACTTACGGACAACAAGCTTCGGGCCTTGAAACCTCTTCCTGCGGCTTGGACGTCCTCCTCCCGCCCTTCTCGACGGGAGGAGGTCGTTTTGGCCCGGTTACGAATTGGACACTGCCGGTTCAGCCATCGCCATCTGCTGGCGGCTGCGCCGGCGCCGTTCTGCCCATGTGGGCAATTGCTGACGGTCCGCCACATTTTAACGTCCTGTCCGGATTTTAACACGCTGCGTCTTGATCTTGGCCTGCCATGTACTCTAGATGCCATTTTAGCGGATGACCCACGAGCAGCTGCTCGCGTTCTTCGTTTTATCAACTTGACAAACCTCTCTAAGGACATTTGATTATGCTGTTTTTTTTAATCCTATGCCTGTCAGTCTGTCTTTTATCGTGTTTTCCCTTTTCGTCGCTGTTTTAAACTTGTGCCTCGCGGTGCATTCCTAACGTAGTCTGGGCGCTAATGACCGTTGAAGTTGTGCGCCCTAACCCCCCCCCCCCCTCCCCCAACAAAAAAAGACTGCGTTATTGAACAGCATAGCGGGCAAACGCCGACTGTGATGGCTTAGAGGGCCATTGTCTGTAACATGCGATCTTGCCTCCTACAATATGTGATCAAAAGTATCCGGACACCTGGCTGAAAATGACTTACAAGTTCGTGGCGCCCTCCATCGGTAATGCTGGAATTCAGTATGGTGTTGGCCCACCGTTAGCCTTGATGGCAGCTTCCACTCTCGCAGGCATACGTTCAACCAGGTGCTGGACGGTTTCTTAGGGAATGGTAGTCCATTATTCACGGAGTGCTGCACTGAGGAGAGGTATCGATGTCGGTCGGTTAGGCCTGGCATGAAGTCGGCGTTCCAAAACATCCCAAAGGTGTTGGTTCTACGGGATTCAGGTCAGTCCATTACAGGGACGTTATTGTCGTGTAACCACTCTGCCACAGGCCGTGCAATATGAGCAGGTGCTCGATCGTGTTGAAAGATGCAATCGCCATCCCCGAATTGCTCTTCAACAATGGGAAGCAAGAAGGTGCTTAAAACATCAATGTGCTACCACCTGCTGCCAGGTACTCCATATCAGCGACCTCAGTAGCCATTAGATATCGTGAGAGAGCAGAATGGGGAGCTCCGCGGAACCTATGGACTTCGAACGTGGTCAGGTGATTGCTCTTCAACAGTGGGAAGCAAGAAGGTGCAACAGTGGGAAGCAAGAAGGTGCTTAAAACATCAATGTAGGCATGTGCTGTGATAGTGCCAAGCAGAACAACAATGGGTGCAAGCCCCCTCCATGAAAAACACGACCGCACCACAACCCCGCCGCCTCCACACGCTGGCAGATGACGTTCACCGGGCATTCGCCATACTCACAATCTGCCGTCGGATCGCCACATTGTGTACCGTGATTCGTCACTCCACACAACGTTTATCCACTGTTCAATTGTCCAATGTTAACGCTCCTTACACCAAACGAGGCGTCGTTTGGCATTTACCGGCGTGGTGAACAGTCGCTCGACCATGAAATCCACGTTTTCTCACCTCCCGCCTAACTGTCATAACAATTGCAGTGGATCCTAATGCAGATTGGAATTCCTGTGTCATGGTCTGGATAGATGTTTGCCTATTACACATTACGAAACTGTCAGCGGTCTCAAACAGTGGACCTAGGGATGTTTAGGAGTGTGACAATCTCGCGTACAGACGTATGGCACAAGTGACACCCAATCACCTGATTACATTTGAAGACCCTTTCTGCTCTCTCACGATGTCTAATGACTACTGACGTCGCTGATATGGAGTGCTTGGCAGTAGGTGGCAGCACATTGCACGTAATGTGAGAAACGTATGTTTTTGGGGGTGTCCGGATACTTTTGATCACGTAGTGTACGTATTGAGGGCAGTCTTCTGGACAGCAACCGTTAAATCAAGGAGATTTTAGAGCCGGCGACACTGCTCTTCCTGCCACGCACATACGGCGAGTTATGTGCAATCTTTCCTGGAAGAATGTTGGGTATCACTGCTCCCCTGGCCTGCAAGCTCGCCTAACATGTCGCCCATCGCACATGTCCGCAACATGGTCGGTCGGCAGCTTGGTCGTTCCGGTCCTCCTGGAACCACTGCCTGTGCTTTGTTACACAGGCCTACATACCGCGTGGTATTGTGCTCTCCAGCCGCATATCCAGGCCCTCTTTGATTCCACGCCGCGACGTATAGAGGATCAGATTGCTGCATGTCGCGAATTCATACAATACTCACGGTCAAAGTGCACTGTACTGCAAGTCGAAGCATTTTTATGTTGAAAAAGTATACATTTATGTCTACTGTTGCAGTTTGCCTTCTTACAACCGGTTTTTTTTTTTTTTTTTTTTTCACCTCCTTCGGCATCAAACGTAACGACTGCGTGCCAGGGGTTGTCAAGAGGATGATACTGTGAACCGAAACCGGTAGCCAAAGGCAAAACAAACAAACTGCGACTGTAGACAAAAACACACAGTTTTCCAGTACTGTACTGATCGCTGTTCCACCGTCAATATGTCGGAATATGTCATTTGTGTGTTGTCTTTAACTTGTGCAATAAATTTCATTGTAACCCATGTCTCGTTCTCGCTGGCGCAATTTTAACAAACTTTATTAATTTTGACAAACTTTATTGTATTAAAAATTTTATATAGGCATCTGCTCCAAAACAGTCATCCAGTGCCTCATGGAACCATATTACAACGTTCGAAGGAACTTATTTCGCTCACGAAGTTCGTATTATGCTATTCCTTGCACAGAAATAGTTTATACATTAACAGTAGACATGAGAATGACTATAAGCAGGAATCCTTCGCAAGCTGCATTCTCGGATGGAATGATAAAAAAATTCCTCTGCTTCCCACTCTATATTTTGTTGTTAGGCGTACATGTAGATCTGCATAGTCGGGGAAGAGTAGCAGCGTCGTGGAACTCTGGGAGAGTAGTATAAGGAGCGCTGAAATGAAACGCAGTCTGTCCACTTTCCCCGGTTGTCCCGCAGGATCAGTGCGGTGCATTTGCTGGTAAGTTGTGAGCGCCGGAGCGAGGTCGGGCTGCAGCAGATTGAGTTACGCCGTGGCGTCGGGGCACGACGCCCGTCGCAAGGACATATCAATATGCAGCTCGCCTAACAAGGGCAGCCCTTTTGTTGCACGCAATAATGGACCGCGTGGCATTACTCAATTGAATGTTGCTTTCAATTCGCGGCGGATATTTTAATCTCAGACGCAGTAAGGCTGGCCACAATAGGCCGCATTAACCGCATAAATCTGCTTCTCTCTTCTTCGTCGCTGTTGCATTGGCACCGACCAAGTGACTGCTTGTTAACTGGGCCGTCGTTTCGAGAGCCCTTCCGTATGTTAGCACTCAAATAAATAACCCACACTGTCCTTGTTAGTTACAGAAATGTCGTACACTGCCTCATCAGCGGCACGTACTCTTATCTGGAAACTAATGCCATAATTCTGAATAACGATACCGAGGCATGTTTACATTATTACACTTTAACACCGCCCGTCCACAATGAATGCTTTTGTCTACAGTGAACACGTTGCTCACGGTGAAACAGACAAGGGTTGGAAATTTGGAATTTAGAATCTGTGTAAGCGCTAAGAGATTCGGGTTCAGTCCATGATATGGAGAGAAATGGACACCTGTAAGCCAACAGCATCTGGTGGAAAAGAGAGGGCAAGTAAATGTCGACGATTTTCACGAGTTTAATTTTTTTAAAGGTATGAAATGTTATTCCTATATATTTTGGTCGACGGTTTTCGGTTGGCGATCTCTAGAAACAGCGTAGTCATCATTTATTCCTTTTCTTTCCTTGCTGTCACTTGGATTCTTGTAAGATGGGTCTGTATAATGGGAAAATAAGTCGCAGGGGGTTTCAAATTTTGGTTTTTGCATTTCTCTGGCACACAAGGAAAGTCGTCGGAATGTCTAAATCAGCACTGGTGAGGAGGTATTCGTACCACCCTCTGAATGCAATGAATGAACACTGTTGGGGGAAAAGCGTAACATTATGGATAATGGTCAGGTTCCATAGTGGACACCTAGCTTGTCCCAAAAAACCACTGTTCTAAATTTTCTTACCGCAACCATTTTTATGACTCCAGAATGAGATTTTCACTCTGCAGCGGAGTGTGCGCTGATATGAAACTTCCTGGCAGATTAAAACTGTGTGCCGGACCGAGACTCGAACTCGGGACCTTTGCCTTTCGCGGGCAAGTGCTCTACCAACTGAGCTACCCAAGCAGGAGAGCTTCTGTAAAGTTTGGAAGGTAGGAGGCGAGGTACTGGCAGAAGTAAAGCTGTGAGGACGGGGCGTGAGTCGTGCTTGGGTAGCTCAGTTGGTAGAGCACTTGCCCGCGAAAGGCAAAGGTCCCGAGTTCGAGTCTCGGTCCGGCACACAGTTTTAATCTGCCAGGAAGTTTCATTTTTAATACTGTGTACGAACCTAGCACTTCTCTCCCGTTCTCTGTATTTCATTGGCAAACTTTTTTTCGATCTCGTAGGAGACGATAATTGTACAGTATACAGTTGCGCTAGCGACCACAATCTTCGTGCGTTGCTGGCGTTCGACACGGGAGCGAAAGCAGAATTTGCTGTGCCTCGGTGGGATGTAAGCCACGTGTCTTCCCACCTGCTCCCTGACGCCCAGCGGCTGAGCAGCCAGGCGCGCTCTTTTCGCGGGAGCACAATGTTAAAATTCCCGACAGAGGGGAATACCTCGCAGGAGAGCCGCGGCTGCCCCAATCGTGTGCACACTCACAAGGTTCGTAGAGTGCGTTAAGGTGTATTATTCATCCGGAATAAAGCTGGGAGGAGGCGAGCCTCCCTCGGGTTCCGCAACCCCCCAGCCGCTCCGATGCGATTATCGTGCCCGGAATCATCTCTTATTCAGATCGCAAATCGAACAGCACCCAGTCACCGCTAAGAGCCCATTCTTTTCTTCTATTGTCGCCAGCTCCTTTCTCGAGGATCGTATTTCTTTCACGTGCACTTGGCACAAAAGTACTGACACCGTGGCGGATGTACTTGCATGTCGCTCGGTTTCCTCGTAGTCTGTGTGAGTTTCAACGTCCATCCTATCACCATACAGTCCACCCGGTACATAGCTACGTGGTTCTACAGACGGGGTGCTAGTTGTAGGTTATTTCCTACACGCCTTACCAAGAAGAATTAAAGGAACATACACACGTGATTCAAAGACGACGAGCGCGCTTCGTCACGGATTTGTTTGTTCAGCGCGAGATCGTTACAAAAATGTTAAACATTTCCAAAGGAAGACGGTTCTACACAGGCGATAGGCCCTCTTATGGTACTACTCTAAAAATTCCGAAAGAACTCTACCCAATACGAGTAAATAAATTACTTTCTACAAATTACATCTCGCATAATGACCACTAGGACAAAATTAGAAAACTTAGGAGTTATACAGAGATGTGTCTACAATCTTTCCTGCCGTGTACAATCTGCGAGTGGTGCAGGAATGTTATTCTCACATCCCGTATCTTGCAGGAAGAAAATGGGGAGGTTAGCTGATATACATTTCGAGCGGCTATATTTAATGTTGTTCATTAACCACTCTAGATTTCGATTCAAGACTTCATCATCACGCGTACGAGGTGACCATCGACATACTGTGCAACCGCAAAAATGTTATTTCATAATCGGTGATCGTTGTCGTGTGACCTTTCTTGGCAATATCAACCCAGCCGATGATTCCTGCTTAATGACCTTGGACTAAGAGACATAAGACGTGTCTGAGGGAAGAACGAGATAGACAGCACTGCTAGCGATCTGGCAACGCTGTTGTGTTCTACTTCTGTAGGCCGGTGTCTTCATCCCTGCCAGATGCCCATCAGCTCCGAACAGGCATCAATTGATTTTTGAAAGCGCCATCAATGAGACTGAGCGTATGTTGTGTGTTACGAAAATGGGACAGCGTAATTTAGAACAACCTTATACCATCAAGCTTTTGTTTGAAACTTGGGGAATCTGCGAGTGTGACCTCTGAAAATTTCAAACAGGCCTATGGGGGACATTCCTTATAAAGAAAACAAGCTTTTCGCTGGTACAATTAGTTTCGGAAGGCAGAGAACACGTTGAAAATGAACCTCGCACGGGGAGACTTGCAACTTCAAAAACAGACGAAAATGTGGAATGTGTGGGTGTGGGTGCTCTTGTGAGATTGTTCCTCCAGGACAGATTGTCTAAAAAGTGTTTTACAGAGCTGTCCTTGAACCCCCCCCCCCCCCCCCCCCCCAGGAAAAGGGTGAATCGAGTGTGACCGAACGTTGCAGATAACGAATTTTTTACCTCAAGAGGCATTCCTGTTGTTCCACAGCCCCACTATTCACCTGATCTGAGTCCTTGTGACTTTTCTTCTTCTTTAGAAGTTGAAAAAGTCTTAAAATGACGCCATTTTGGGACTCTGGAGAGCACTCAAAAAATGTGACTGACGTGCTAAATGCCTTTCAGCGCTGCACCAAGACTGGGAACAACGACTCCACCAGCGTAAAGCTACCGAAGGGAACTTCTTTGAAGGGTTGTTTGAAAAAAAATATAAAAACTTTGATAGCTAAAACATCAGTCTCATTATTTTTTTCACACACCCCATCTGTTTCCTACAGTTTCCTTCCACGACTGCAAAGGACACTTCCCTGCAGTGCCTCTTCGATATGCATCTTCATTACGTTACTGTCTACCTACTCTTCTTTCTATTTGAAACTTCCAAAGGTATAGTTCCGCGAGTGACAGTCAATCTGCAGTAAGTATCCGAAGAAAGCAGTTCGGATCCTTTTGTAAAATCATTACGATGTAGCAGTGATTGTAGATAATAGACAGGAAATTGTTAACTGCGGCATTTAAACCTCAAAGTAGCTATCATTTACACACCGGCTAACATGAGGTACTTTTTCTTATGTGACTTTGCAGTTAAATAATACATGTGGTGACAGGAAATTTGTATAAGGTCTTGCTGTCTTCTTTGGAATGTTGAAGCGCAGTAAACCAATCGTTTCGTTGTATATGACACATTCAAACGTAGTTATACCGAATTCAGTACTACAGTGCTTTACAAAGCTTGGGTCAATATGAGGTGATGTATCCTTACCTTTTTCCTATGTACAATTTAGGTGTCTCGCCTGTAACACAGTTTTATTGACCTCCGCGATCTATGGAAAACAAGGAATCCCATAAACGGGACGGCCAAGAAGGACCATGAGCAGTAAACACCCAAGTTAGTCATCGACGGAATGCTAGGCGTAAGTGCCATCCAACATAATAAAGTCTGTTAAAATGCGGCGACGACCTAAACCAGCAGATCCAGTAGGGTCGATGCGAGAAGGACATTGTCGAACAAAACCACAGAATCTGGAAAAACGCATCTATTTCGCGCCCTCTCTGTTCCTTCGCTCTCCTAACGAAAATACATATAAACAGTAATTTAAAATTCGATTTCGCGATCTGCAGATTTCCTAAACAAAACCGGCGGCGGCGGAACGCGCGCCAGCGCGGCTCTGCCCGGCGCAGTCTTGCGCCCGATATTTGGGTACATTATTAATTACCGCCGCTTGGGCCGCACAATACCACTCGCACAAAGGGCGGCGATTCAATCGTATGGGGGATATATTATCCCGGCCTGTTTACTTTTAATCTGTATCTGTCCGTATCCCTCGAAGCACCCCCTGTTTTCCTGTTCCACACGGGCACACACACACGGAAAAAGGTTAATTAAAAAAACCGAATAAATCACTCTTGGTGTATACACAAAGGCTACAGCGTGTACAGTTGTGTTCATACGACGTGTGTGATAGCAGCAGGTTGTGTTCACAGTAAAGCCTGCCCCCCCCCCCCCCCCCTCTCTTGCAGACTTTTTTGTGACTGGTTGCGGAGCGCTTCTGGTTAGCCGAAAAACGAGAGCATCCCTCACAAACGCGTACCGTAATTCAAAAACTCAGGTCCCGACGTATATTTCTTTTTCCTTTTTTTAATTTTTTTTATTTTGCTTCACGCTTCCGTAAGTTCAGTATTCATAATTCAATACTGTACGAAAAGAAACTGCGATTAGTCCGTGAATATACATATTTAATGTAAACTGTTGCAATGCAAAGCTGGAAATAACGTTAACAGTACAAAGCATATTCAGTACTACTTGCTCTTAAAGTAAGTGGATATTATGTACATTTGGTGCTCCACAGCTTGTAGAAATTGTTGATATGTCACATTAACACTGAATTGTTTGATTTAAGCTCCTTGTTGGTGTTAATTTATTTTACCGGGCTGTTTCGGGCGTTTGCCCATTATCGGCGGTATATGCACTACAAAAGACACACATTTCTTAAAATACGTTACGTACTGCGTATTAAGGTTGTGTGCGTATGTGATTTTTCATATCATTGTTCTATACTTAATGTTTTGTATCTTGTGCAAATGACGATATTTAGTAACATTCGCACAATAATATGATTACCTGATTTTTATGTATATATTTGCAATCAGCATTATGTATTATTTAAAGAAAATTTACTGAGTTCCATAACCCATTGCCGTACAGTCTGTATATTGTTCTTCTCAGCAGACTGAATATATAAGATGTTAAGCCGCTTCTGCGGTAGTTTTCGCACTTGCTGGTCCTTGCTATCTTCGGAACTGCGTGGATTATATTTTACCAAAAGTCTCATGGTGCGTCGCCAGTCTCATAGGTTCCAATTGATTCTCATAGAGGGGAGAGGACTTGTACTCTTTACACCTATCCGCTCTTTCCTCTGCGTTTAACAGTGGAGTTCCCATTGCACTATTAATATTACCACTCGTGCTTTTAATTTCACCGAAGATTGTTTTACCTATACACTGAGTCAGTCCTTCTGACGATCATTTATTTTTCTATTGTTTCACAGTTTTCCTGCAGCCATTTCGCGTTAGCTACCCTGCGCTTCTTATTTATTTCACTCCCAAGTGACATATATTTCTGTGTTCCTGTCTTTCGCTGAACATTTTTGTGCTTCCTTCTTTCGTCGATCAACTTAAATATTTATTCTGTTACCCATACTTTCTTCAGAGTTACCTTGTCTGCAACTGTAATCGAACAAATTTCTTGTTTGCCATTTTTAGAGATGTCTGCCATTTTTAGAGATGTCCGCGCCTCTTCAACTAAACTGTCTCCTGTGAAATCTTTATCGCAATATCCACATTCTTAGTGAACTTCAAACGCAGTTCTTGTCCCGCTATGATTATAGATGATGGTATCATTACATTACATGATTTTTCTCGTCTTTTTCTTTTTTATGGAAGAAATATTTGTGATACGAATAGTGAAATACTGTCAACCATACGAAGGGCCCTTTGGGTAAGGTTCTGGTTTACAATCCAATATGACAAATATTTGTGCATGCGGCAAACGTCTTGCGGCACAGTTGTCAGTGGGGCGCTTTTAGCTCTGCACACTCCTCTCCTGCCGTAGGTGAACCTGTTCAGTAAACAGAAGTGTGGTGTGCGTACTGTAAGGCCTTCGGTACACACACCATCAGATTATTTGACTTATCGCTCTAACGTAGTAGGCGAGTGTCAGCAATATGTCTCGTGGTCTTATCGTGGCGTGTTTATCTTCTGCCGTTAGGTCAGACGATAGAAATGCCACTTGCACGCTTAGAATAGCAGACTGACGGTGACCAACTTTAAACAGAACTTTATTAATTTTCACACATTTATTAAAATAATAACAAGCTTAAAAACTACTTAACTTGGTTCTGGATGCTATTTACAATTGACAATCTGAAGTTCCTTGGGTCTTGGTACGTTAATCTTATTCTCACATATCTCTGATACTTGACAAAGTGTCTATACATTTATCTTCATGGCTATGTACAGGAATATGATAACCTTATTAGGCGCAGACTGAAACTTGACTACAGACTAATGCAGACTGTTCGGGTATGACTGTGCGAGTGTGATCCGCGAGGAGAAAAGGTTCTATGTTAGCAGCAATCTCATTGGCTGCGTTACATATTAATGCGCGGATCGGCGGAAGCAGAATTTGGTCCAAGACAGCGCCATCTCGTAGTGCGGAGACGAACGAGCGCTGCGCCTGCGCTGTTGTGCTTAGCGGGACGCGCTCTAGTGGGAAAGTTGAGTACGCGCTGGCTACGCGGAACTATGTACACAACAAGAAGGGATAATGTTCGCGCCTTCCATAGAAACAGGTGCAGTGAGGGACAGTAGCGTTCAAGCCAAGCTTCTAATAGATTATTGCCTTACTTTTTATATCTTTAGTTTTCATGTGTTCCATGTGTCAGCGCTGCAGAAATGTAATTGTTGCGAGTCTTTCCTTAAAACAAGCAGTTACGTATCATCCTGTCCCATCGCATTCTATAGCGAAGTCACGAGTGCCATCACAGCACTAGTTCGGTTTCACCAGAGTGGCAAAGGAATCAAATACAAATATTTTTGAAAAACTAATTCATTACTCACACAAAGAAATCGCATGTGGCGGTACAATGTCTTGATCGTAACTTCCTTAAGGTGCTAATGAGGCATAGCATTGCATCTCATTATTGGCGGAAAAAGTAATTTCTACGTTAACACGTTTATTCCATTCCTCTTGAACAGTTTACTAAATTAGAATATGCATACAATAACTGTTCGTGGAGTACGGATCTGACACACACCTGTAACAGCTTTTTTTCTGAGATTTAATTTCCATGCCGGCCGGGGTGTCCGAGCGGTTCTAGGCGCTGCAGTCTGGAACCGCGCGACCGCTACGGTCGCAGGTTCGAATCCTGCCTCGGGCATGGATGTGTGTGATGTCCATAGGTTAGTTAGGTTAATTTTAAAAAAAAAAAGAAGGTTCAAATGGCTCTGAGCACTATAGGACTTAACTTCTGAGGTCATCAGTCCTCTAGAACTTAGAACTACTTAAACCTAACTAACCTAAGGACATCACACACAACCATGCCCGAGGCAGGATTCGAACCTGCGACCGTAGCGGTCACGCGGTTCCAGACTGAAGCGCCTAGAACCGCACGGCCACACCGGCCGGCTTTAATTTCCATACTCTTCAAAATAAATAGATTCAACAATTCCATTTCCCACAGGCAATAAAATCTCTATGACACTGAGGTAAAATCGGTCTCCGAAAGCTAAAAGTATCTTCTACTGGTTCTTAATTCTCTTACATTTATCTCCTAAATATGTATCCACCTCCATACCCCCTTATTCCCCTGATACACACCGACCACCTAACCACATGCCGTTCCCAACAGAACTATAGAAATGAACAACGATTTCTGCAGAGACAGTGAAAGCACTCGTGCGGGCGGTGCACAAGGCGAGGGCGTACCGCTTTCACACGCACGCCAAACAACGGCATTGTGCCGTTCGAGCAAAACGAGATCGAACTGTTTTTAACAAGCTCGGGAGATAGAGAGCGGCAGTCCCCGCTTCATCAAACAGAAGAATAAAGCACTTTCATGTGTGCCCTTCATCAGGCGCGCTGATCACAGCGCTATCGGGGAGCCAATCGCGTTAAAGTCCGCGGCTCCCAGATGCCTGCGCCGTCGCTGACGCCCGCTCTTCCCACGTGTGCGCCTGTCGGGGTTGATCTTTTCGGTTCCCGCCCAGCGCTGACGTAAATGACCCCAGGCTCCTCTCATTACCAATATGTCGCGTAAAAGTGTGTCTCCTAGGACAACTATTTTGAAGTGGTGGTTTTCGTAATACGGATTATATTCGAGTTGCAACAATGTTACTATTTTAAAATAAGCTTGAGAAACACAAAGTGTCATTAAACCAGATCACTATCGGTAAAAGTATAGTTTATGCTAATTAGTCATCTGCCCACACAGATGGAGATGCATTCAAACTGGGCGGTTAAAAAGGAGGAGTAATCAAGCAGTAGTAAGGATAGAAGTTGAAGCCATGACTGAAAATCTGTACTACAGCCAGCACCTGGACCCAGGTCTCCTGCTTACTAAGGCAGATTTGCCACCCATTACACCACCACTGCACTGTGGCTATCCCCTTAGCCCAATGCCCCCCCTAACACAAATCTCAATTCACACCTTCAGCTCATTTTTCCCCTTCTTAAGTGGTCAATATTTCCGAGTCTCTCCGACACTGGAATAGCACCCCAGCCTTTAACATAATGGGAAAATCATGCCTGTACCTGAGGCATAGGTGATCTTTTGATTTGATTGAATTATATTTTCCTGGAGACGTACGAGTCTCAACTTTTATCTTAGATGAGGATATAAGCTAAAGCAATGAATCCGGGACTTAAATCCGGATTGTGCTGCTTAGATACAAAGCTGGAGTGCTATTCGAAAGTCGGTGAGCCTTGGCAATACTGGAAATACTGACGATTTAAGACGGGGAACACTGGTTGAAAGTATGCATTGAACTTTGTATTAGGGCGGGCATTACGCTAGGGCAGTCCGTACAGTTGTGGTAGCCACAATGCTACAGTGGTTGGCACATCTGTGTAGTAAGCAGGAGAGCCATTTCAAGTCTCAGCTGCGACACAAATTCTAATTCAGTGATTCAGTTTCTATCATTATCGAAGATAAAGTTGAGACTCGTGTGTATCCAAGAAAACGTAATTCTATCAAGTAATAGTAAACAAAAAAACGAGTTATTATGCATTAGACGTTATCACGCTGAGACTTATCTTCTCTCTATTTCCGATGAGAGTGACTTCTTCTCTTGTTGCAACTAAACTCTAAAAGGTCTGAGTCACATGGAGTATTTTGCCGTTCTGCAGTCAATCTGTTGGTAGTAGTCAAGTCTAGGACTTCCCACAACCAGGTTCACACATAATATCGGAAACCAGCGTCGGAAAATAACCGGTCTTCAGGGCAGGGGCTCTCCGAAGAGCTGCAACGATCAGGAATAAAATTGTCAACGCGCAAGTAACGCCGCCGCGTCATCAGTACAGTAATTGTGGACCCAGAGTCAGCGGTGACTCGGCTTGCAAACTGTCGACCCCAGCTTACTCTGGGTTCTCAGTCAGTACCATAACAGTATCCGTGTTATCGAGACCCAGTGTTTGCCATGACCTGTATTAAAAACAGTATACTACCAGTCTTCTGCGGAAACTGTTATTACAGAGTTGCAAAGCTACTATTTCTGCAGGGTTCATCTCTACTTCATCCTACGTTTAACTTCCCGCTGTAAGTGAATTCAGCAGAGCAGTAGTGACACTAATTCAGTTGAACAGTAAGGAAGGAATAGGCGTCACCTTTCTACTGAAATCAGTCTTGGGAGAAGGCAGTCGTATCTTCGTGTCTTCCTTTACATTAGCGTTCGGTTCAGAGTAGACGTCTGCGTAATTAAAGGTATAAATTAGCTGGAAACGCAGCATCGACGAGTCGACGTGAGTCTATATTCTGCTCTTTCCGATTACACTTACATCGCTCGGCGATGTCTACCGGTCAGTGGTTACTTCATCAACCTAAATTTCCAACGCGCTTGACTGCATCAGATGACTGTCGTTTGATTTGCATTCTAAAGAAGTCAAAACCTGCGACGTAAGAACTATAGCCTTGTGAGTTCGTATGTCATTGTGCAGCTTGTCCAAACAAAATGCGGAACGAAGGAGCAGGACTTGAAACCTGAGGAGTGATGTGACGCATTAGGGCGCTATGGCTGGGCCCTCGCCGGCGCGGGAGGGAGACATCCATTCTCCGTGCGCGGTGAGCAATATACTGTAGAGACAGAGGCAGAGAGAGGCAGCGCGGCTGCGAGGGGTGGCCCGGCCCATATGCACGCTCCAACCAATAGAGGCGGTACTCGGAGGAAGCGCAATCAATAGCGCGAGACACAGTCGCGAGTAGTCGCTGCGCCAGAAAGACGCCAGCCCGGCCCCTGCCGTGAAATGTCAGCGAGCATCCCAAAGGTCATAACGGCCCGCACGCGTCATCGCCGATCAGCAGGAATGCATCGTGACGCACGACCCGCTCATCGCTTCTGTTCCGTATGAGCGTGGTCACTTCTGGCAAACGGGGCGTGACTGACAAGCTGAAAGCGTCCACTCCGTTTCGCGTGCTTGAACCAGTTGTCAAAGTGCTGCACCTACTGCCGTGCTCGTGCACTGTTGGGACAGTGCTGATTAAACTACTGCCTGTATAATACTGAATCAGTACACAGCGAAATCTGGAGCTCTGCGGAAGGCAAGAAAGAGTTCATTGTCACTTTAGGGTCCTCTAGAATACGATGTCACTGTAACTAGAGGAACGTTGACGTGGGAGAAATTTAAAATTAGGCCACATATAAATGTACTATCCACAAAAGGACGCAGTTCAGTGCTATTAAACACTGACAAGTGATGGCTAATGGAAGTTTGAAACATCGGTAAATATCGCTCACAGACCGATGAACGATCCACCACGCCACCACAAGATGACTGCCCGTATAGATGGAGGCATTTACTGGGATCGTCAATGTCGAAGTGAATTATGTTCTTCTTTAGAAGACCAGGAGGAGTTATTTATTTAGAAGGCAACAATAAATTTAAAATTAAGCTTGTCGCCGAAGTTAACAAAAAAATGGTTCAAATGGCTCTGAGCACTATGGGACTTAACATCTGAGGTCATCAGTCCCCTAGAACTTAGAACTACTTAAACCTAACTAACCTAAGGACATCAGACACATCCATGCCCAAGGCAGGATTCGAACCTGCGACCGTAGTAGCAGCGCGGTTCCGGACTGAAGCGCCACAACAGCCGACCGAAGTTAACACCACTAGAGGCAGAGCACTAACTCAGTTAGACCAGGATGGGAAGAAAATACGTCGGGACCTTTTCTGAAGACCAGCATGACGTTCTCCTTGATCTATTTGGAAAAATCACAGTCCGGTGACTTTCGAATGCAGCAATAGTAATGTGCTACTTGACAGAGTCGTATCGATTAAATATCTAGGCGTAACGTTGCAAAGCGATATGAAACGGAAAGAACACGCCATGTGGGTAGCCGGATAGGCTAATGCTCGGCTTCGGTTTATTGGAAGAATCGGTCTATTGGGAGAGTTTGGGACGATGTACAGAAAGCTACTGCGACCCATTCTTGAGTACAGGTAGAGTGTTTGGGATCACCACCAGATCGCATCAAAGAAAGACATCCGCGCAATTGTTACAGTAACGCTTCGAGAACTGAAGTGGGAATCCCTGGATGGATGACGACACGCTCTTTTCGCGAGGCATTATTGCAGAAATTCAGGGAATCGTCATTTGAGGCCGACTGCAGATCGATGCTACTGCCGCCCACGTACATTTCGTGTAAGGATCATGAATATAAGAGAAATTAGGGCTCTTACGAATGCTTATAGACAGTTGTTTTCCCTCCCTCTATTTTTCGAGTGGAACAGGAAAGGAAATCACTAATAGTGGTACGAGGTACCCTCCGCCATGTACCGTACAGTGGTTTGCGGATTACGTAAGTAGATGTAGATGGTAAACCTGCGTTGGAATGTGTGTTCATGTCATAACCACTAGTGTCACGTTGTGTGGTGAGATGTGTCTAATCAGTGGATAGTATGACTAATCATGCATTTGTTTATACTGATTCAACAATACCGTTCATGTTTAGGCGGTGGATGCTTACGATTTCTAACGACTGTCATCTCAACGTAGCAAAAGAGCTACGTAAACCTTTCTATTTTCTAAGAATAATGAACTACCTACAGTCAAAATCGTTCAAATGGCTCTGAGCACTACTGTGGTCATCAGTCCCCTAGAACTTAGAACTACTTAAACCTAACTAACCTAAGGACATCACACACATCCATGCCCGAGGCAGGATTCGAACCTGCGACCGTAGCGATCGCTCGGTTCCAGACTGTAGCGCCTAGAACCGCACGGACACTCCGGCCGGCGCCTACAGTCACTACAGTTTCCTATTTTCTTAACAGTTCGTGTATTTTCCATATTATCAAATGGTTAAATACGACACTTGGCAATATAATGGCATCCAAAATTGTGGGTAAAAGAAGATTTTGTGACGCAGATGTCGCAACCTAAATGACTATTAACATAAAGATTTAAGGACGTGGGTGAACCGGTACAAATCATTCTCAGCAGCGTGCTTTAGTAATCAAACATGTCACACCTATATTTCTGTTCAAAGAGAATTTTGAACTTTCCCTACCGTGTCTGCATTCCCGTAGACTGAAGTTACGGATTTCTCTCGCTCTACAGCATAGAACGAATGTTACGAGAGAGTTATTTTTTTGGTTCCCGAATACGGCAATCCTTCTCGCAGAGGTATTACATAAAAGAATGTTCTAACATTCGGTATATCACGAAGAATAAATTCCGTCAAGCGGCCCAATATCTCTCGAGGCGTGGCAGATTTACGCGACATTTCCGCAGTGCGATTCCGTTAAAAGATGACCGGCCGGCGAAACTTCAGTTAAGCGCTCTTTCCAGAGTTACTTCAGCGAGGGTCGCGTACATATTCTCTTCACAAAAGTAAGGGCTACTACTACATGACGCTTACGGCGACCGCAATCTCGTGCATGACGCGGCAACTCCACACAAAATTCATGCCCTCGTTTCGGCTCAATATATGCAAATGTCAGCAGCTATTTCGCAAGGTGACCTTTTTTTCTGACATCTTTCATTCCCAAGTCGTGAGAGCAGGGCGAGCTGTTGCAGAACTTCGTTCTTTTCAGCCAGACATCCCATCATGCTGGGAGTGGAACAGAGGGAATCCCAGATGGGAATGTTTGAGAGGGGATTTCCAGTTACGGCATTCGCCTTTTGACCAAGGGAGACTGTCCCAGACAAAAATTAAAATTTTGCGTATGTGTACGCACGTATGTGTGTTCTGTGCTGTATGTTGATTTTATCCGAAACACAGAGTTCTGTATACACGGTGAAACGCAGCGCACTGGTTGATAAAAACTCAATATGTGCGTGCATTGGTGGCAGTTTTTTCAAGCTCCTAGTCTGGACACGATGATAGCCTGTCGATACTTAATTTTTTATGTGTGCGAGTATACGAGAACTAAGGCATCCTTATTGCAGCGGTTAAGAGTCTACAACGGCCCACGGTCTGAAGAAATTATATGACGTAAATAACATAGAGGCAGTTTTATGTGCAGTTGCGTCATCATTTCATTTATGGTGCACTTGACACTGGTACTGTCTCTGAACATCAAACGACTGTATATGCTAAAGTGCTATAACAACCTGGCAGTCTACAAGTGTCATGTTCAACTGCACTAATGTCGGCTTCTTTTTCTGATATGCTACGTCAGTACACAATAAAAATATTGATTACAAGGTTTGCCTGTCGAGAGATATTAGTCTGCATAGTTCTTACTACATGACATAGAACTGGAAGCACTACCCTAACGAAGCCTTGCGGTTGCCACACACACAAGGGGAGTGGGACAGTGAGAGGGGGGGGGGGGGACAGAGAGAGAGAGAGAGAGAGAACTTGCCGTAAGAGCAGGTTGAGCACGTTAGGGCACACTACCATTCTATATAAGGGAAATGCATGTAGAAGTCAATGAACAACTCGACTGTGTCCTCTTCAAATCGAGCAGCCCCGGAATTCCTCTAAGGCGATTTAGGGAGATCAGGGAAAATTATATCTGGATAGTCGGACGGGAATTTGAAGCAGGAACAGAGTCCATTGCATTACTATTGCACCATATCGTTAGCTGGATTTCAAAGACAAGTGCTCCGCGAGGGTGTCAACCATATCGTAGAGGATTGTTGTTTGCATACACTGAAGTACGGCTTCCGGGAAATAAATGTAGTAGACTCAGAGTACTGTGACTTGTTTATCGAACTTAGATAGTAATTTGTAATCGTTAGACAGTTAACTTGTAACGTTATTGGAGCCTGTTGTTGCATAACGAATAGCCACTGGATATACATTTTACCTCCCAGACTGTGTGTTTGACACATTCTAGAGTTCCTCTCTACTAAAACTACGGTTCGACAGTTTTGGTACACCACATAAATGACGTGGTGAATAGTAGCATTATCGGTAGTTTTGGTAGAATTGGCAGGGAAGAAAAGTAAATTAATGTGTAAGACAGAAAATGAGAACCGACTTCACTTTGGATTTTATTGTTTGTTTGATTGTTTCTTTTACACATAATTAGAACCGCACATTATTCAGTGTTAGTCAATTGTTCAAAATGGTTCAAATGGCTCTGCGCACTATGCGATTTAACTTCTGAGGTCATCAGTCGCCTAGAACTTAGAACTAATTAAACCTAACTAACCTAAGGACATCACACACATCCATGCCCGAGGCAGGATTCGAACCTGCGACCGTAGCGGTCGCGCGGTTCCAGACTGAAGCGCCTAGAACCGCTCGGCCACACCGACCGGCTACGGCAGTTTTACAACTCTATGTGGAATACATACTTGTTGCTGATGTAAGTGGCACTGTGCGTGCCGGTGGGAATGAGGAGTAGTGGTATCTTGCCGGGGAGAGGGGGGGTCGGCTCTACGCCCCACCGGACGGGACGTGGCGCTTGCCCGCGCTCGGGTCAAGCCGGCCGCACGTGGCCCCGCCTAGGTCAAGAAGCCGCGTGACACCGCGCGTGCACCCGAGTGCTCTCAGTCCGCGCCTCCCATTCTAATTGCCGCCTGCTTGCCTTTCGCTGGCGCCACATCGTGTCGCGTGGCACAAACGCTCACGGACGGCCGATGACGCCGGTCGAGTATTAACCCGAGGTACGAATTAGTTGTCGTGGCACATCGGGCCCCCAAAGAGGCTGCGGGAAAGCAACAGCGGGGGAGGAGAACGAGAAAAAGAGGAGCTTCGGTGGCATCTGAATTTCAGATGAAATGTAAACCGCGGTGACGGATCAATAAAACATGAGGGACGGAATAAAGTGTCGTGGAAGGAGACGGACGTGATCAACAAGTACAAGCGCACGCGGCCCGCACGCGCTTAGCTCGCCCGAGCGCGGTGGCGCGTGCCACAGCCGCCGCCAAGGCCGCGGGCCAGCGTTCACTGCGCCAAACTGGCTTCCCTTATTCATAACTAAGCTGCCTGATCTAAGGTGATACGTTCGATCTCTGGATGCGGACTCTGTCGAATATCACCGGCATAACTCCTGAAAATCCTCGTTCAATTAAGGTCTCCGCTCCTCTTCGCATTGTGTGCTGCACACGATATGGTGTAGTGAGTGCCAATGACAGGTTGCAAGGAGAGTAGTCGAATTCATAAACTGCGACTGCAGACGGAATAGTTTTGAAGTGTCTTGCAAGTACTCTGGTATGAACATTTTTTATTATTTTTTTCATGTCATTTATGACGAGCCGGTGGAAGTGGTCGAGCGGTTCTAGGCGCTACAGTCTGGAACCGCGCGACCGCTACGGTCACAGGTTCGAATCCTGCCTCGGGCATGGATGTGTGTGATGCCCTTAGGTTAGTTAGGTTTAAGTAGTTCTAAGTTCTAGTGGACTGATGACCTCAGATGTTGAGTCCCATAGCGCTCAGAGCCATTTGAACCATTTATGACGATACGAATGTAAAGACTACACAACACCCAGTCCCCGAGCGGACACAAGCTCCGACACGGTCGGGAATCGAACGCAGGCCCCCCCCCCCCCCCCGGTTAGCAATATGCCACGTTGACCATGCAGTTACCAAGGTGGATAAAGGCATGAACTTCATGCGTTTAAATGCGGTCTGCCCAAAGATACGATAGTGTTCTCTGTCGTGGGTGTTAGATAATGATATATTTTCTTTTATTTTGTTAGTCAACGATAAGTTTACCACCATTATGACAGTTGTTCTCAGTTTTTTCTTTTTTCGTTTTAGCGTTTTCCATCATTGCACTTTGTGTGACATGGCGTTCATCTGATCATTTGGCTCCAATTATTCGTCTCCCATTTCGGAAAGTCCAGAACGTCACTACTGCTATTCTGATGATGCCTTGATTTTGCGCGTCTATTTCCTCAAGGTGTTTTTTGCCGGTGATTTATCTTGTTTTCAGTTTCGACTCAATTATGTTGAAGGTGCGATTCGCCCACCAGGAAACACTCATTTTTCTTACTTGGCCACAAAATAAATTCTGCAACTGCGCAATGTACTCGTATTCTTTTCTGTCTTTTAAGACATCTCTTATTTTGATTTTTAATGTAGTTCTTGTTTTGGTAATTAAGACACAGTATATTGTGTAAAATCCTCCTCCCTTTTCTTTCTAATCTGCTAATAATAATAATATTTATTCATACTTTGATCATTTTGTACAATTATATGGATTCGTACAGGTAAACAGAACGTTTCGGCCTCAGTCCCGTGACTTTACGACTGTGACTGCACGTTAAACTTGTAGCGCTTTCGACCACTTGTGCGGATGAATCGATCCCCTTGTGAGGAAAACCATTGTCGGAAACAGGGATGGAGGGGGAGGTTGACTGTATTTTAACTTATTGCACGGACAGTACTGTTCCAGACGAAAATATGCGCGACGAAGAATGTTAATGTCCATTTGAATGTGTAGACAGATTTACTTATGAGACGTTAGCTTTTAACGTGCGCTCAGAGCGCCAATCTGGCTGCATCGCGCTTCGCTGTAGAATACGAGTATGTTCACATTCTCTGTGGGCATATACGCACCATACATCTGGGGATCAACTTACGACACAGAATCTTTCTTTTTTTGTTGTTGTTGTTTGTAAATGGTGATAAGTGCGCACTTTCGCAACTAAAATGCCGTTAGAAAAACACTTTTCAAGTGTTAGTGATGTTGCAGTAACGAGATGTCACACAACTTCACAATTCTTTTCAACTGCTTCATTTACCTCTTTTTCTTGGGCTCATGCAAAGTAGTTACACACATCACATTTCTCAGAGCATACTATGATACATAAATTGTACGGGCATCCATCGCTGCACAGTTTTTCGCCTGGTTAACAGAACAAGCGTCAAGCTAAATGAACAAGCCGATCTTTCGCCTTCCTGAGTACCATCCACTCCCATTAACACTCACTTCATGGTACTCATAAGCCCAACCAGCAGATCCTTTTACACTTGAAATAATAAGTCGTAGCTTCAGATCTATATTACCAACCGGCTAAAACGGTCATCCAGTCCCTATTGCACATTGCCTATCATGCAGTTTCCAGGGACATCAAAAATTTACTTTTCAGGGTGACCGAAGTTAAAAATTTAAAAGCCAATTGTAAGCTACTCATTGAGAGGTAAAGATTTAACACTATAAGTCAGGTATTGAAGTTAGAAACTGTGTATATACATTGAGGCAGCATTAATTGAACGCACTCAAATTACCCAGATTGTATTCATCCAGCGTTTGATAATGAGAACATTTAAGCGTCTTCCAATAAACTTTAAATATGATTTCGAACCTTTTCTAAACTTTTCTCGCTTACTCATTTGTAAAGTAATCGGACGTCTGAAGCTGTTTTGTACATGACAGATCGATTCAGTAAAGAGCCGGGGGTGGGAGGGTTACTTAAAAAATAAATTAAATAAGCCGCCGCGTAAGCAAACACGAAATTTTCTTCGTTGATTTGCAAGATCTACAATTAGGACTGTGCATTTTTCTGTCCCCTTTTGGGAAACTGCTCGACCAATCATTCGACTTGCTGAGCTACCATTTCCTAAGAAACGTCAGCAGGTTCCGGTTTACGTGGACAGCTTTCTCCTAGCACAGAAAAGCTTCGGTAATTTTATCCAAATCACGAAACCAATCGATGTGGCCGCTACATAAGAGAAAGTACACCACACACTTTCTCCTTGTCATGTCAAAACTCCGTTTTCCATCTTGTGGGCCGCTACTGGTAACACAAGTCAAATACTGATTCGAAATGATCACTCAAGGGATTACTATTTTCGTCCTGCACGATGGTTCTGAAAGAACTCAATGTATCTCGTCTTCTAGGAAGTGCTGTTGTCTTGACCTGTCACTCGTATTGTCGTATTGTGGCGAGATCCTCCTTCAAGAATGTCAGCAGCGTCTCGACATACGACTATGTCCGCTTCTACAACCGCTTGTGTTACTCGCGTTAATCAAGCCCGGGCAGAAGGTCTCCCTGCTTTTGTCCGCACATGACCGGCCTGTAGGCCTGTCACGGAAGTCGTTTCGTCCCATCTCATTCGGTGATTTAGTGCACCGTCGCCAGCGGTGATACAAACACCTACCGGCTGGACACCTTGCGAGAAATTCAATGCCTCGAAGCAGTCACGTACCGCGTCTGAATGACAATATCCACACTGGCTGGTAAGCAATATTTCATGGGAGTGTCCCCATGTATCATTTCAACATGACGCGTGCTAGAAAGAAAAAGAAAATATATACTGTAACTGACTAGACCACATTTGACAAGTTAATTCTCTCCAGCTTGATGCATACGGCTATGCATTACTCTTCATCAGCAAACTGCAAAGTGAAGGAAACAGAGGATAAAATAATTTCGCACTATATGATGCACTTGCCATCAAGACGGTACAGTTTCTCCTGTATTTCATACATCATGTGTTCATATAAGTCACAAGCTTTGAGAGTTGTTACAAAAGTGAGAACTGTAGGACTATAATATATGCCAAGGAGAACTTAATGTGTAACGCTTCCAGTCATTTATAATCACGCGCCATTAAAGCCCTGGACAGACAGTAGATCTGGGAGATAAGTAAAAACTAGAAATATTCAGTCGCTAACACACTGTCAATTGTAAAAACAAATTGCTGGCAAGAAGACAATCCTATGGCTATACTTCGAGTTAGTTTTGTTTTCCCACATAGTATCTGTCCAATCGCAATCATACACATTCGCTATTGCAGCACATGACTGCTGTAGGCGCATATTGTTTACGTGCACAGTTCAAAATAGTGGTCTCCGCTCGAAACGCATCTCCTTTGTTTGTGGATGAAGCTGCTTGATTTTGGACTCATATACATATCAGTCTGAGTTTTTAAATACTCCGGTGTATTGCATTTGTTACTGGTCATGCGATGGAACGCTTCTAACACAATGGAGAAAAACACCTGAAAGACGCAAAGACACTGCCTACTATAGTCTTAACGTCTGTGCTGACTAAGATTGAGACACTAGATTCTTCGTAGGAGATCCATCTCGTTCTGGCCTGATGTGGTTTTTTGGTGGGCTGTCAAACGATCTTATCTCCAACACGTTCACTTTGCTACATGTAGAACCGAAATCCAATTAGTCTGCGTAATTGCTGAAACTCACGACAGAACAGCGTATCACCATGGGGGGATCATGCCTGTCGAAATATTGAACATTTTCGCGGTGATGATGTGATTTTCGATATAGACCTGGGGTTCCTAGACGGTGATATGCTTACACATAAATGCACCTGATTGTCGAAGCACACACGGTATATTACACCGAGAAACATTACCCAAGATACGCAGGAAACTTTTCTTATTGTTTTGAGAGATGCTGTAAAGGTTATAAACTTCATCAAGACAAGGGCTCTAAATTCACGGCTATGCACGCTAGTGTGTCAAGATATGGGAGGTAAAGTTAAAAGTTTGCTTCTTCGTTTTGAAGTATGATGGTGCTCTCGCGGCAATATTTTTAACCAAATATTTGTACAGAGGTCCCAGGTTTTTATGTTTCTCAATGACAAAACAAGCACATAAATATTTTTTCGTTGACTGTCAGTGGTTATCAAGATTGGTTTATTTAGCTGATAACGATGACAGGCTTCACATTTTGAGCATGTGCCAAGGACGAGAATCAGTAACTTCTTAGCAGATAACAAAACACCGTCTTTCAAGAAGAAGTTGTCTCTTTTTAGTTCACAAGTACTGAACAATACTTTTCTCCCATTCCCCACTCTTACATCACTGTTGGAAGGCAATGAACTAGCTCCCACGGGGGATTTAGTTCCAGATATTATTACACATTTAGAGACCCTTAAAAAAGTTGTGAAAAGTACTTTTCCAAAGATTACGCAAAATACGGCTGCGCAAGAAATTTATTCTCACGAAAAGCACGGGCAGAAGTAATCTCGAAGGAACTTTCATCGACATGACTATCGACACACCGCGGAAGATGCTTTCAAAAAGAAAACGCTGCTTCCGGATGGGAACAACAAAAAGAATACACTTTTGTCAAACAAGCTGTCACATTTCTGGAGGTGTTTGTTAATACTTACGTGTGTAAAAGTGGGTTTTATTAGTTGTTGGACATTAAAAATAAATACAGAAACAGACTTGGCATTGAAGGTGACTTGAGAGTTAAGTTAAGCTCCATCGAGCCAGACTTTAAAGCTATGATTAATGATAAACAGCAGCATGATTCCAATTGAAACATAGTAAATCTTCTTTCATTTGAATCGACATTTGAAAACAGGCTAATCACTGAATCTGAAGTCTGACTTATCGTCAAGCCGCACGGTCTGACGCGTCTTGACGGCTCGCGCGGCTCCCCCCGTCAGAGGTTCGATTTCTCCCTCGGGAATGGGTGTGTGTCTTGAGCTTAGCGTAAGTTAGTTTAAGTTAGATTAAGTAGTGTGTAAGCTTAGGGACCGATGACCTCAGCAGTTTGGTCCCATAGGAATTCATAACCATTTGAACTTATTGTCAAAGTTTGTTTTGATTTTGAATTTTTCTTTTTGGACTCTAATTTGCTACACCAGATATCACAACCGACTTAACTTAATTTGGCAATATTTGCTGCAGATAAGTACAATATGTGAACATGAATGACTCTGCAAGAAAGTGCTTCACCTTATTACTTGTGTGTGTCATATTTCTACAATATGTAGTTGTTCAACGGTACGACGCAAGAAGCATAATTGTGTTGGCACCTCTGAGCAAGATGGCGAAAAGTAGCCCCCGTATCGTTATTCACCCCTACGGCAGATATAGCTCAACTTTCCGTGCCCCCACTACCACCATCACAGGGTTCGTTAAAATCTGAACATGGTATAGTACTACGCCCAAAAAATGTCAAGTGGTGCGCAGTGAACCTGAGAATTCCGCTTTTACAATTTTACAACAAGCGAAGTGACTTTTCACATTTTCTTTCACGCTCTATCTTTATGGTATATTATTCTGTATATAATACTTTGGGAACAGAATTCAGTAACACTATGTCTCGGATGGGTCAGAGCGCACGCAGACAGCTGTCGTGTCAACGCGGCTGGCACGAACCCGTCACGGTCCGATGTCTGCATCTCTCCGTTACTGGAGGTCGTCGGCCTAGACGGCTGCTGGACATCGTGCTCAATTACAGAGAAGCGGTCGTTACATCACCCAACAAAAGGTCTGCCATTCCCAGCAGCTCAAATGCTCCTCCACAAGCACGTTTTCTGCTTTACATCTGGCGCTACATTAATTTGGTTTCGTTTCGCAGAGAAGAAAATCATGTTTACGTACATCTTTGGGGTAGCGACAGCCATCGGAAAAATAATGAAGCTATTAATTCCCCGTACTACCAGCGTGTCTGATCGGACAGTTTCATTTTCAGAATTAAATTAATATGCTTCCTCAAAGATCTCCTATCTTGCAACTAAATTTTCGGATGAACCTGCAGTGCGAAAGTCTGACAGCAAGCTGTTACTATTGTTAAATAAAGCAGTGTTGTTTCTAGATATCAATAATCCTCCATACAGTAAAATACTCTCCCGCGAAATCCGAAATTTAGTCTGAACGTGCAACCGCTTTGGTTGGAGGTGGCATTCCAGTGTCTACGTCCAGCCTGTCTATAGGCTCACCCAGATTGTAATGAGAGGAGTCATGGCTTAACGTAGACCCGAATTACACCGTTATGTGACATTTTCTACAAAGCATTGTTAGAGCTGGAATCGTCCAAGGCGTCAGAAACAAAAAATCCGTGGCAAGCGAACATCTAGATTTGTAACTTTGAGCTACCAAGTCACACTACTATTGGCATGCTTCCGCTTTTGACATCGTTCTTGTTTCTGAAAATGCACATAATATGTCTTTCTTATAAGCTACTGGAACACTGAGCCCTTACCAAATATCTTATTTCTGTTACAGTTTTCTTATTTTTGATCTGCACCAACATGTCACTTGCTCTTCTTTTCCGTTTCTAGATTAATCTCACTTTCGAAACTGCTTTCACGTCACATGAGTGATATGAAATAGTTATTTGAAATAGTTGTTTACTCCATTAATTATTTAAAAAAATTGATTGGTTGCAGTTTCATGTATTTACATTGAATAAACAGTCACGGGTCCTTAAACAACCGTAATGCATAAACGTAATCATAACTATTTCTACAGCTTCAGCTTTATCCGAATTTGCAAACGGCATTCAATTTTAGATCCGATTTTATCTTTTCTTATTAAACATAAAATGTAAATTATGTTGTGGAACAACACGAAAAAGTGGGAAGCCAGAATAACAATCACGAAAAAGTGGGAAGCCAGAATAACAATCACATTATACTTGCTCATCCTAGTTATATAGAGCTTGCTCAGAACGATAACTTCTTAGAAATAGGGCGAAAAGTCGAATGACTGCACCGGAATGATAATCCTCGGTATGTTTTGAAGGTGACTTTCCACGCTCACTTGTCCACCCTGCGTAATCTTTCTTGACTCCTAGTGCACAATATGCCAACTGTTCAAATTCAAGAACGAAGAGAACACAGACTGACGCTATTCACAGACGTATGCTAAGGTAACGTGGCTACAGGATGTGTATCAGATCGTACAAATCCATATCCAAAATAATCACAACACACAATCCAGGACACGTACAACAATAGTCATCAACAGATGGCAGTACATTCGGGATAGCGCAAGAGAATAGTAACAGGTGAACCTAGAGACTTTTATTACTTACCTTGTTAACAATTATAATACATCAGATAACATGCCTGATGCGGCAAATGTCTGTTGCAACCGCCTTTCGGAGTGTAAAAGTAAACAGTTTTCTGAAATCGTGTGGATTTATTTATATTAGAACGGCACAGGCAATTTTTAACTACGGCAAATGCCACAGCTCGTCCTAAGGAAGTGTTTTGTACAAATCGTCTATGTCTTGATAGTTAAATTCATCTGATGATGGAAGTATAGTCCCCCAAAACACGTTGTGGAAAGATCAATAAATGCGACTGGTTACAGTAATTCGTATAATCAGTTAATATGTGTGCATCTTTGTGATCGTTCACCGGGCAAATATTACTCAAGCTGAGTAAGCGACCTTTTCTTATGATGTAAAAACACCGATCTTCATAGCCCGTTGACGAGTGGCAGGGAATGGCAGCGCACTTGCCAGCAAGCAGGTGCTGCTGCTGCGGTTTCCGGACAACAACGCGTGGGAATATTGCCGGGTTTCTTCCGGTGGACTTTCCATCCGCGTTTTGCCGACAGCGTGGAGCGGAACGAACGCCGAAACAACTGCGGTGCTGCACGCCCGCGGCTTTCTAATCCTTTTGCTGCGTGGCTCAGAGCAATTGTATACTGTGCCCTCCACCTCCACCATTATCCTGCGGACATGCAGGTATGCTTTATCCAAGTGAATTATATAGCTATTGTTATCGTGGAAAAATGATGCCAGAAACAGACAACATGTGACGAGTATGTCACGATGATGTACGAGTGCCTCTTGGGGTTTCAGTCTGATATCGCTCTTTGGGAAGCAGCTATCTGAGGCACGTGAGAAAGGGATTACTTTGACCACAGGTTTGGTGAAATAATTAACAAGCATTCGAGCAAAATAATAGCAACGACTGCATGCTGTTTAATTCAATGTGGTCGAACTGGGATCCGTTTGCAGGGACAAATCTATGTCATATGACTTATACAACGGATGCCTACATTCTATTATTTTTTAAAGCAATTTTCGCATCACTTAATGAATTAGACAGCAGCAGCTGCATCAGCTTGCTCGCGTGCTGCCACTCGTCCACTTGCTCAGGAGATCGATGTTTTTACATCAGGAAAAAAGGTCGCATAATCAGCTTCAGTAATATTTGGCCGATGAACCATCAATACGGTGCACACTTATCAATCGATATTGCTAATTACCGTAACCAGTCTTATTTATTGATCTTTCCACTAACTAAATAATTTTTTCGCGGACCTTTCGCCTGTGGTGCTCTTCATTAATCACCAACTTTTAAACTGAGTGTTCACTTGGGAAAAATTAACATCGCATCGAAGATGAAGTGGTTAGAGACGGAGTTGACGGAGATTTTTCTGATTTCGACAGGTGAGCCCTTATTTTCAAAAACCTCTGTCTTATGATACGACATATCAGAGATCATTCTTCGCTTCTATCCGTACTGAGACAACATTGTTTGCACTGAGACGTCATGGAAAGTTATTCTCTACTGTGCTTTCTGAGCCATCTGAGTGAGATAGAGTACAGCCTTTTCCGAGTACTTCATGTCATCTTCATGTAGTAGTGATCCACTATCAGTCTTCTAGGAAA
This sequence comes from Schistocerca serialis cubense, assembly GCF_023864345.2. Taxonomy (NCBI): domain Eukaryota; kingdom Metazoa; phylum Arthropoda; class Insecta; order Orthoptera; family Acrididae; genus Schistocerca; species Schistocerca serialis. Next base: position 855,402,717 of record NC_064638.1, read on the forward strand.
AAATCATCACAAAACTGGTAGCCAATCTTCTTATTTCGATTGAAATGCCTGACTGACAGCTACAGGGATTTTGATAGAAGACGCAAACGTTCTTGACTGTGTACAGGTTAAACAAGGACACATGGAGGCCCTGACTTTTCCTCTGCGAACGTCACATAGGAAAATTTTCCTAGACATTCTGTGTAGTTCCTCAGTTGTAAATTTCCTTTGTGTTTCTAGTGTCTCAGTGAGGAGCTATGAGAATTCAGAACCTATAAGAATCAAGCTAATTCTTTAAAAATACAGCTACTTACATTGTGGACGTGCTACAAATAATTTTTATACAAAATTAGCATCCAAAAGCGACTGGCTACAGTACGGGGTCAGTAATATTGTATTTATGAAAGTTACAACGAACTCACCTGCGCAACAAGAAGCTAAACAATTCCCAAATGACTCATTCGCCTCAGGATTTAACAGGAGAAATATCATGAAACATCGACATCAATTCACAATTAAGTGCGTAGCAGAGGGTTCATCGAACCACCTTCAAGCTTGAAGGTGGTTCCATTCATTGACGGTTCCATTCTCTACCAGCGCGCGGGAAGAACGAGTAAGTAATTCAAATACTGAAGAAAAGAGAGAAGACATTCAAAAGCATCAACGGGTTGAGAATCTAATTTTCAGTATTAGAAGGCATGAGAAGTTAAAATGCCGTATATTTTTAAAATGACTGAATAATATAATATTATATAGGCCACATTCTACGGTTTATGGGACAGCTGTTGACAAATAAAAGCAACAAACACCTGTATGATTCAGTCAAAAATTTATTTCGTTCAGTACAAATTTATCGTCTATGACATCTTTAATCAAATATTTATTTACGAATAATGCAAAACAAACAGCTTAGACGCTATGAAAACTGTCTGAGAAACGCACCCACAGCGCACAAGTGTATTCGAAATGCGCCGGACAATACGAGGGCAAAAGCGAGAAATGCTGTGAACCACATCTCTTAATGAAGGACTACGGTAAATTGTGACTAGAAAGACATTACGCAACAGCTCTCGTGATAACAATCATATATTATCGCCCAGAGTAAATATTTATTCGGCACACGGGGCAAATGAATCGCCAGTGTCGCTGTGTGCTCGCATAAGCTCGACAAACAGCGCAAGTTAACGTCAGGTGTGCGTCAGTCGCCAGCCAACATTACACAGCCGTACTCCAACATTAACGGATCGCTGTTTAATTTGGACTCTGCCGCGTAACGCACATTAATATTAACGCGCAGCAATATTGCTGAATATGTATGACATCGTTAGGTAGTGAACTTCAGACGCAATTCGGTAAATTAATATCAAACGGCTGAGGCATGCGCGCTTGCGCGGCGACCTGCATTTCACGTTTGTACTAGCTGTTACAAACCTCGGCGAAAAGTTTTGTTGACAAACAGAAACAGGTTAACGGTTGTTTCCAACACGTGTGTGTCTGAGTATTGTGGATACTGAATGAGGCTCAGAAAGTATCCTTGTACAGATAAATTATTCGTTTGACTATAGCTATGAGTGCATGTTTCAGAATTTATGTTCGGTTCCAAGTGAAGCAAGACTATAGAAAAGAGCCTCGTGATTACAGTACTCCTTGTGACACGCAAGTTCTTTAGAATCTCTCAATATTTATAACATCAGTCTGAGTTTAAACGAGTATGCAAGCCCTTTTAAGAGCAGAAAAATGACTTCTCAGCGAGCGGTAGAGAGATACATGTTGGGGATTACTGGGAGAGACAGGAAAACAAATAAACCGACAGGGAACAAAGTGGAGTGGAAGTCGTAATTATGACTGTAATGGAAATGAGATTGAGGTGGGAAGGTCATACCAGCCGAATGGATGACTGATATATCAAGGAAGTACTTTACTGGATTCGAAGATATAAGAAAAACTTGAGAAGACAACCTAATGGAACTTGGGCAGATGATGACAGACAAGGCGGCGGCAAGATGCGTACAGCTGAAGAGTGTAATGCATGTATGATTGTGGACCATGATTTCATCCTACAGTGGGTGTCAAGTGGCCGATGATGATGTCTCGTCACAGCAGATTGTTACCATGGGTAACATTCAGGTGTATTTCTTTATAGGCAATCCTCCTCAAGAAATATGACAAGTACACAGCAGAAAATATATTTAATTAAGCATTTTGACAAAAGCTTCTCATTTTTTCTACAATTTATGATTTATCGTAACTTTTGTCTAATAATACAGTAATTATTTTTTCGGAACGTTTAAACACACCACCTCACAGTGTTGCTGCAGAATGACTGTGGCTTCACACACACTTTCAAATTTTCCTGTGAATTAACTAGGTACATTTTTAACTTAAATTGAAATGTCCAGAAAAGAAGAAAAAATAGACAATGACGGACTGTCCACAACATAGGTGAATTTTAGCGGACTCCTTGTGTTAGTATAGATGTTATAAGTCACCCTGCAGTTCTGGTTTGTAATGTAACACTGGTACTGCAAATAAATGAAAAAAATAACGAGATAATTCAACATATAATTCTTTTCTTTAGATGTGTCTCGATTTTAACACGCCGAAAAGACTTGTCGCCTTGACATTTGACTACATATTCATGTAACAGAACGTAATACAGTCGTGCTCCTGTTGGCAATTAAAGGTGCGTACACAGACGTATAGGGAGTGATACTGTTTACTATCCTAAAACACGTTGGTAGTGATAAAGAAAAGAACGATGATTAGGCTGCAAATTATTGTACTGAATATGAAGAAACACGCTATCAGTTGTAGATCTTAATCCTAAAACGCAGTTTAATAATGACCCTAATTCTGAAGTGGTATAGTAACTAGGAAGCTGACTATAAAAATGAAAACTCTGGAAAAGTACGGTACGGAGCCAGTTGTAGGACTAATTCTGAAACTTTTCCATTATATATAAAATTTTTATGGTGTAGAATAGCCTCCGCTAATAACGTCACTGACGTATTTTGGTCTAGAAAGAGAAAAACACAGGATGCCGAATCAGGGAAAGCAAGAAATAAACTGCCACGTTTCTACACTGGGTTTAGAAAAGAGACCATGCGGCATTACAAGTGGCAGTAAAGGGGAGTAGAACAAATGTTTTAGAGCGACATGATTTATCTGTAAAGTCGCCTTCGTCCTATGGAGGCAATAACAGTCAAGTTTATTGGTCGTATCGCCTCACGAGAAAGTATACTGTTTAATTAAGGGGATAAAGAAGATTCATAAAGATAATGGAGTGGGTCTTTCGTACGGCAGTCGCGTATTTAATACAAAGTTGACAGTGAATTACAGCGCTTTGTGATAAAGCTTACGGCTTTTTCTCTGCCATTCTTCTGGCTCTGCCAAGTAACGAGTGTCGTGTCCCTAGACTGGAGTGACTAAATATAAATTACTTTGCTGGACGACAGAATATAAAACTTGTATTGCATTAGCAGCTGGCAATTCACAACTGATAAACGAAAACGATACAAAAGTAACTTGTAAATAGCGCTTTAAATAACTACTAGTATTTGCAAATCCAATCGCAACCCACTGACAGATACACGAAAAGGATCTTTAAGAATACTTCACTTCGTATCTAAGAATGTGCAGCCATACAACTCCCACGCAGCATGTAGTTCTACAGGGGCGGAGGAGTTCCGTCGCAAAGCACTGCCAAGAAGAAAATTTCTGCTGTGTGGTGTTCTCTTCCTACGAAAGATCGATAGCGGGAACTGCGCAAACAGCATAAGTGGATGTCGGTGTATTCGCAGAGTTCACGGAATGCGAGCATGAGGACGAGGAGGAAGCGGGGAAGCGGAGGGGAGGGAGAAGGAAGGCGAGGGGCAGTAGAGTTGAGTGACGGCCAGAAACAGGGAGGGAAAGAGAGTCAAATGCAATATCCGTAGGCTTAGCGCGACATGCAAAACTCGCACGTAAGCCGTCCAGCGCTTCTATTGAATACATTATCACAGAACAAGAACTTCGCTTTAACTTCTTACTGAACAGAGCAAAGAAAGGGATGCGTATTACAGGTAACTTACTGTGTTAAAGGCTCGAATTTTGTGTATCATTTGTATTCCCAGTCAATGCCAGGTGCGTTTCATACGGAAATACGAAGAAAACAGACACAAAGTGTTAGCGCTCTGCACTATCTTCTTTGGCTGTAGTTAATGAACAAGACATTTCACAACATTTTTAAAGTCGTTACTCGCTGCACAGAGTAGGTAGGCACTGCAATTATTTCATTTTTTATTATGGAAAAGTCACAAGAAGCGTCGCGTCCAAAGGCGGCATTCACTACATAGAAGAGACAAATTTGGAACCATTCACTCCCTTTTTCCGGTTTAAGCCGAGGAGGATGAGACCGATAGTCCAGTGCTTCTCCAGGTTTTGCGAGCTACCGTACAATTTGTGACGGCACATAGTGTTCTAAAGTCATTTTTTTCCCTTTCCAGTTCGATTCGCGCATCGCACTGAATGTCTGTATCGTGCTGGAGAAGTCCAGATTTCTCTAAGTTTTCCGTCATGATCATTACGCGACCTGTAGTACAATACATTTCTTGACTCGTACTGGAAGGAAGGCTCTTAAAATTTAGAAGGTACGGCTCTCCGTGATGACGTGTCACAATGGATTTCATTGATAAATGCTTTCACGCTCGTGCATTTTCTTAGCAAATATTAGACGAATCGCGTAGCTGTTTTTTGATTCTTTTCTATCTATCAGGGCAATAATGACAATTCTTTAGGATCGGAGGGTCTAGCCAACATTTTCGATTGAAAATTAAGCACATTATGAACTACGTAGTGAGTCATGTTAAAACGCACATTTTAACGTTGTTTTAACATTCACGACCTCGTATACATCATGAATGAAATCAGTGTATGTAATCAGTCATAGAACACATAAGAACAACTTCGTACACAGGTACAGAAATAAAGAAACCAGCCACACTTTTGTACAAATTGAACGAGCGCGGAAGGAAAAAGTTTTCGAACATTGAGTTTTTGTTGTAGAGGACTGCGTGCCTTTCGAGGCAAATACTAGGCTTCTAAAACATCAAAAAGCTCCTACAATCCCACCCATTTGTTTACGTGATACGCTCATATCAGTTACATTGCACTGTTTACAAGAAAAAAGGTTAAAAAAGGGTCTTTGAAAAACTTTTAAAACAAGAAACAAACCATGTCATATATTCGGAAGTGGTATTTTATCTTATAAATTTCTATTGTTCCGACCACCGTGCGTTAAAAGGCGGATACGTTACAATGGCAGTGTCAAACAGTGTGTGATATGCTGCATTCATACCGTTCTAACACATGAACTTAAAAAGTCTATCCACAGACGTAAGTGCGCGTAGCATCTCCGGAAAAAATGGTGATTCTTATAAGCTATTTGAGGACCCTTCCCTATAATTAATGCTAAGTCATGCTTATGTGGTAAATGCAGCACAATGTGTACGTTGCATTATAGTTAATAAGCAATTTATATGAATGAAACAGGAACTCACTTGCTCTTCGCCCACCTTAGAAAACCATTTTCTTAGGCTGTGTGAATATAAATCGTGAGTAGCACGAGTATGTTTTTATATAATTAACAAGACTGCATCACATATTTACTTTTGTCAATCAAATTGAATGTGACCTGATTTGACTTATCATCTTATTTGAGAACGCAACTGTAGATACTGTTTGCTAAGAAGGCGGTCTCAGATAAGGAGTTCTGTACAGTATGAGGAACGATATTAAATGCACTGGAAAAAAAGTATTGTAAATAAGTTATTTCTGTTCACCATTTCGATGCTAAAGTTGCATTGTCGTGCAGTATTTTATTAACTTGAGTAGTTTTTTGTAAACTTAAGTTTACGTAGAACAGAAAAACAATAGAAGCTACTATATGTGTGTAAGACGAGTAGTTCAATAGTTACATTAGTGCTAGACATGAAGTAGTGCATTCTAGCGGAAAATGCAAATTATTGTGTCAGATGACCAATTTTGAAGCTCTTGGCATAACTGGTTGCCCAACGTTAACAATGCAAGACACTGGTAAAATACTGGTAGTTTTAAGTAGATGTAATCATAGCAACACATGAGCGCAAATGCTTCACTGTGAATTAGTAATACTGAAACGTGTAGCGTTATAAATTCAATAACAGTCTCAAATTAGTCTTTAAAGAGCATCGAGTAACTGTCGATGATAAATAGGATTGAAGATTGCAGATTGAAGAAAGCATCAATAAAGTCACAGCTACTAAAACAAAAATAACGTATGAACCTTCGACAGACTTGGAATTCCTTAGAGTAGATCACAGTGACGAAAGATACTGGCCAATTTCGTATCGTCATTTTGAAAACGGAGCACGTTATGGAAGCCGGCGCGTGGTAGAGTGTGCGAGCAACCCTGCTGCACTGTGGTCGTGGCTGCCACTGTCGGGAGGAAGGGTGCTGCATGCACAGGGAGTGTGTGTGTGAGAGAGAGAGAGAGAGAGAGAGAGAGAGAGAGAGAGAGAGAGGGGGGGGGGGGCAGTGGCAAACGGGAGAGTGAGGGAGGGGCCTGAATGCGCTAGTCACCCAACCAGCTAGCCGTCGTGTCGCAATACGTTACAATCGGGTGCCGCATCAAAAAGCTAATTGCAAAGCAAATGCTGCTGATTACAATAATAGTTTTGTGACTGGCACAATGGGTGTTTGTGTGCCGGACGGCAACACTTGATGGTGGTGTAATTAACGACTCAGCTACATGGATGCCCGAAACAAACTGAAAGCCAATTTTAACGCGTGTATTCTTTGTCGAATACCCTCTCTGTTTTCAATACATAATTATTGATTTCTCATAAAGTATGGCCATTATGGAAGTTATGAAATACGCCCGAATGAGCGGCGCGGGGATGATGCACAGCAGGAATTGATTACCCCTGCGTAATTGTAATCAACAAAACAAGTTCCGAATATTGCGTCGCAGTTAAAATAGTTAATATTTCGGTTTACGAACAAATACCGGCGTACTTCAAAGAGCCGCCATCGCAAAAAAAAGATGTAATATCGGAGTTTGACTAACACGCGCGGAAATTAACCTGTTCGAACAAAGCACACTGTTAATGAGTTTTCATCGAAAGCAGCTTCAACAGAGAGAAACGAACTTACTAAAGTCGTGGAAATTTTAATGCCTCTCCGCTACGTCTATTTTTCACTTCGGTTTCACTGCAAGCTGAAAATGGTTATCGCTCCTGGCCAACCTTGTGTGTGTGTGTGTGTGTGTGTGTGTGTGTGTGTCAAAATACAGGAAACAATGTTCATACCAGTCACTTTCCCTGCGTATTCTCTCTGAGCTGCTAAAAGTACAAATTCTTTTTGTTGTCGGCTGTCTTCGTTTTGGTTTGCATTGCCCTATTAGTTTCTCTGTTACTTAGTTCTTTCACCTCTGCCAATGACGTTCACGTGAAAGATACTAAGTTACAACATGGTTCGGAATTTATGTCGAAGTAGATGAAGCCGATGGCGTACCCGCTCCAGTAGAACCGCGCACTGCGTGCTCAGACCAACCTTCGAATTATAGACATTATACTTTACTTAGGCCCGTGCCGTATTGTAAAAGAACTTCGTCAAAGAACTTTTTTAGAAGACGCTTTATGAAACCTCTGGCGGTGTACACAGGTTCTTTCACGACATCTTTTATGAAAGCTAGTGCGCGGTCCTAGCTCTTAAATACCTTTTACGGTGTAATACGGGTCTCAGGAAATAACCAATCCGCCAACTCAAGAAATCAGTTTCACTGTGGTACGCAAAGATTTTTAGTTGGAAACTACGTACACCTGCACAAGACATTATACAAATTTATTTTACCTATTGCTGTACTGTGGCCGTATGGTGTAGTAGCTACCAAATGCCAATAAAGAAAAAAGTTGTATGCACTTGTATGACACGTGGGCTGTGCAAAGAAAAGTTCGTACGTATGCGGGTGCGCGCCTGCGATGCATTAAGAGGCTTGGTACTTCTCACAGCAAGCACATATCTGAATACAAGGGCACGGCAGCAGGTGAACAGGTATCTGATGCCTTCGCTGGGAAACCAGTTCTCCTTTATACGGCACACAAAGCGATATATTCCTCGCCAATGACGTGGCCAATAGTTTAAGGCAAAGCCCTTCCGAGAATGACAGTGACTGTGCAAATAAACTTACACGGGTGGAGCCTCCTCTCTTGTTGGCGCTTGGATGAGACTGCCACGACTGACCAAACCGGTTTACCAACAAAAGGTCACGGAACGATTTTTACCTCCCCCTTCTCTCTCTCTCTCTCTCTCTCTCTCTCTCTCTCTGCCCCTCCTCATCTTCTGCCTTCTCCCTTCTCGGCACAGGAACATGTGAGTGGACTTAGCTTCAGCAGACATGGGACCCAGCACTCACTCACCCACTCATCCGTTCGTTGCTACACGAAACGTGCGCGTGTGTGTTATCTGCCGTTGTGATTAGGGCATGTACAAGATTGTCTTCCGCGAAAAGTGAATGTTAATCAATGCGAAGTTGCAAGAAAATAATAAAGAGAACAAATAACTATAGAAAATGAAATTTGAAAAGAGGCTATAACTGGAATGTTCAATTTTAACATCCGTCTATATACGGAAAGAAGAACAAAATAATTGTTTCCTTGCATTTTATCGTTATTGTTCCGTGTATCCAAAGTGTTTCCGTAAATGTAGAAAGTTAGATACAAGCTTGGAACGCTGACCTGCTTTACTTGTCTATGTGCTGAACAACTGTGCCGTAAAGTGCGAGAACAAGATTGAGTATTACCGATTTTCAAGAAACGACCGCAGAATAAAATTTAAAACTACTTGAATGGAATGATGGGCGCCCAGTCAAAATCCACAGACATAGATTGAAATGTGTAATGTTCCACGGTTGGGTGATTCTTTCAATGTCGGATAAATAATCAGTTCCAATAGAAACGGGTGTGGCTTCTCTTCATGAAATTTTGCATGAAGATGAAAGCAGAATGCAGTAGGAAATTCACTATCATACTAATAAAATATGAAGCTGAACGTAGCGAGTAACTAGTGTAGTATAAACAAGTCGCAGAGATATTTAGAATTGCGTGATAACGGGACAGAATATTTTGCTGAAGTTGGGAGAAATGTTTCCGCACTGTCCACTCTTATCTCGCATAAAAACAAGAAACTTTGACTTGGTTTTCGAACAGAATCAATAAACCAATGTTTGCTGATAGAAATAAATATGATGGTCTTTCGGAAGTGCATAATTCAGTTTGCTTTTCATATTCTAGTTTGCGTTTCATATTCTATTTAATCATTCATGTGTAACGAGACAAACAATTCTCTAGGAAAAACCAATCACGGACTTGGTACTCAATAATCCTTTATTTATAGTCGTTTCCTATTCATGCTGGCTGCTGCCTAAATATTTTAGAACACAAATGTGGTGAATTCTGACGGGCAAGTGTTCGGTATTATCAAAATTACTTGTCGTGCGAAGTGTTCACGTTTAAATCTGAAATCACACACTAGTTCAGTGCGAATGTCAGATGAGACGCTCTCACGAAAACTGTTCGTCCTTCAAAACCGTGTCAGCGCGTACATAAACTATGATTTATTCCTGAATAGTATGCGTTATGCACTCTCCGTGCAATTTTATGTTAGTGTGTTATGCTGGCTCGATGTATGTTTCATATTTCGCAGGTCAGTACTACTAACTGGCTGGATCTTAAGTCGGTAGATAAATGCTGTTGTAGTTTCTTTTACGGGTTGCGCATTCAGATCAGCAGCAGCTTACGCTTTCAGGGTCGTGACAGTTGTCGTTGCTCTCTTCAGTAACAGGAACTTGGCGAAGACGTTTACAAGGAGTTACTGGCGACTTAGAGCCGGTCCCTGCAACACCTGCGCACACACTCGGATCAAACCTGAACACCTGCGCCAACACGGCACTACGCTACTCATCCAGAGTCTTCTCACCGTGCAACATCTGCTAGTGCCCAAGATTCATTTCGGACGGTGTCTCTCCTAATGAGATGTACTGAGGACGAATCTTACCCGTGTAACTGTAGACAAGCACAAAACAGTGCATCACTTGTTATGCTAATCATCTTACTTTCTTGCGTTATTGTGAAGCTAAGTGATAAATGGATACCAAGTAGATTTCCTATTGTTGCTTATTCAGTTTGTAAAACAGACGGAAAATTTCGAAATGCGCTTCATTAATAATAACACCCGATGTATAGGATTTCTTTCAGTCGTTCCCAAGTGCTGCAAAGTTAGACGCGTTACATGTAAAGCGCCTTAATTCTTTTGTACTGTAGCTACACTTTTCCTTCGAATGTATCATCTTCCGAATATCTGTTAATTTATGAACATATCTATGTGGTATATCGGAATTTTAGTTCATTCATTATATCTTTATTTTACATTTGCAGCTCTTTGTGTTACATCGACATCGTTTATTTTTTTCTTCATTATTGTGTGCGAGTAACACGAAAAGCTCATTGCGTTGTGCCACACTCGCCCAGTTGATACTGTTTGATAGTTAATGATTTTTTATACATCAAATTTTTTCATTAGTGAATTTGTTTGAGAACGTTTTCATTTCCCATTCATCCAAATATCACATGCTGTTTGAGAAAGTCATGCAGCCATAGTCCTCAAATTGGAAAATTTGGAAATTTATGGCAAGGTCTTATGGGACCAAACTGCTGAGGTCATCGGTCCCTAAGCTTACACACTATTTAATCTAATGTAAACTAACTTACGCTAAGGACGACACACACACCCAAGCCCGACGGAGGACTCGAACCTCTCGACGGGGGCAGCCGCGCGGACCGTGACAAGACGCCTAAGACTGCGCGGCTACCCCGCGCGGCCATAGTCCTCAGGCCAACTTATTTGAGGTTGAGTAAACTGTGCGGAAGATTAGTTGGAAGTCTTTGCAGAGGATCACAGGCCTATAAAAAGGTTTTCTTTCTAAGTGGAACTCTTCAATGCTTCTACAGAGTGATCCAAATTCTTACGGTCAAAATTATACGGGCTGTATTGTGCGGTAACGAAACAGTGGTCTCAAATAAGTATTTCAGGCGATACGAAGACTTGATTGAGTAACTGCCTCTGTTTCATAATAAACAACTACCTGCCACTACCTAGGAAAACAATACAGAATTGTCTGTAACGTGCCTATTATGGTTTACCACTTCAAGTCACGAATGACTGTCGCAGATGGAGCATTACGTATTATAGGAACGTGCAGACAAGAATTTAACGTATCGCACAGCAGGGTATAGTGCACTGAAAGCCGAATGGACAGAGAAAAGTTTCGCAACAATCGTCACTCTATTTGGAAGAAATTTATCCAAGTTCAAGGCACAGAGACTTAGCCAAGATTCTAGACAAATCTTAGGATATGACGATATGACGTTGGTAGTGTGGGAGAAAATTCGTGAGGAAGCACACGTCAATTATCCCGTGAAATGCATACTTTGAAGAATACAACTGAAGACTGCTAGCGGAGACGCAGTTATCCCTGTTGTAAACAGCATATACAAGCAACGAGGCCAAATTTTGTTGCCAATGGAATTATGCTGTAATAGATGCAGTGAGATTATCGGCATCACCTTTGTACAGCTAAAATCGTAAGTCATTGCTGCCAACTTTAAGTGTTCGTGTCAATTAGAAACTAAACATTCTATGCAAGAATGATTATTGGAATGCTGCAACCCAAAAAAGCTATCCATTTTAGAGGAATGAGTTTCTCTGATGCGGGCATTGTCAAGACCGACAACTGTCAGCTCGATGACAGCGTTAACTCTGACAGATGTCGCATTGGTAGGAAAAAATACTGTTAGCTGCTGACTGAAATTTATTACGTCAACAGATAGTAAGACTCATCCATTACATATATTACGTTCCCACTTCTGCAGCAAATTTATTTCGGTTTTCCGCACCCTATGAACGTCTTGCAGAACCAAGTGCTACCAACAGATTTGGGAGCTTACCGTTGTGATCTCAGTACATTAAACTGTACTTTAAACGTCTGTACAGATACATTCTACTCTCGTTCCCCATTTCTTAATTAAGGTGACCGATTGAAAAACGGCAAGTATGCCTTTCACAACGACAATACTACTCCAATAGAGGAACGTAGTAGGAATGTGTCGCTTATATTTAAAGTAGTTATGTAATGGAAGGTTTCCCCCCCCCCCAATTTACTGTACTAACAAAACAGTCTGAGGAAAATACAGAATTATTTTATTCTCTTGTGTCATATCTTCGCAGGCTACGTCGGAAATCCTTGCCTCTGTTAGGGTGTGCTGCGCAACAAATTTTACTCTCGGTTCGTTGTCTAATGCGATTCTCGTCCGTGTCTTCTTTGACTTGAAACAAGCACTAATGAGAGTGAATTTCCATTCCGTCAGAACTTTGGGGTAGTTTACATGCAGCGCCAGCGTACTCGCTGACACAGATCGTTATGTAAAGGATGCGGCCAGGCAGCTGAAGGACTAGGGCTGAGCGCTGACGTCTCACCCCTCCCCCGCCCCCTCCCCCCCTCCCCCCACCCCCGCCGTCCCAGTACGGATTTCAGCGATGTAGCTACCGTAAGTAGACTGGAAAACGCCATACGTGTAGAACAAATCTTGTGGAACTAGCTAGGTAGTTCTTCACCGGTTACTTTCACGTTTTTCAGGGAAACTTGCATCACTTATACAAATACATATCATACAAATCAGTCTGTAATGACTTCACACGCAGACAGGATGATAAACTCTAAACTGAAACGAGTTCAACAAATGACTGAACATAAAAAAATCTAATGCTACTTCTTTTTAATATGAATCGAACATAATTAATCACTTAACAACCCTATTGGATCACTATTTTGGGAAACGGTTTTATCTTCTTACCTTCATTTCAGTAGATGATTGAGAGTTCATTCTGGAAATGCAGTTCTTCAGATTTTAAGAAATATGATGAATAAGTTACATGACATGAACTTGGCGAATAAAAAACGCTTTCAAAAACCTAAACAGGAGGAAGACCAAGTTCTTGGAATAGAAATCAGCAGAAGATGGTTTCAAACCAATCAAGATACTGAACGCTTCCTTACCTAACAAAATAAGTGTATGGGAGAAGGGATTTTCTGTATCCGATAGTAAAAACTGAATTAATTTCTAAGTATGTATGCGCCTAAGTACAAAATTTCCTTGTTACATGCAGTATTATTACTTTAAGATAGTTGTTATTTGTCGTTTCCCTCGTTTTAAGATCACTTTGCTAGTTTTAAGACCTATTTCAAGTCTTGAAAAGTATTACTTTCCCACAATACAAAATCGCTGTATTCTTTCCTATACTACTTAGCTTCTGCCAATGCTAAACAAAACATGCTTCGAAGACGCGCGCAGAGTGTTACTTTATGCCGCTTATGGAGTTATCTACGGAACGGACAGAGCTCTCGGACAACGATATGAAGGGAAATTAATAGTCTCTTTCCTTAACATATATACGAATTATGGAGCTCGATTTACTTGGATTGAGTACTGGAAGAGTCAATTCGTTTTGCTAAACAGTTCAAGCCCCACCGCAGCGGCCGGCCGGGGTGACCGAGCGGTTCTAGACGCTACAGTTTGGAACCGGGCGACCGCTACGATCGCAGGTTCGAATCCTGCCTCGGGCAAGGATGTGTGTGATGTCCTTAGGTTAGTTAGATTTAAGTAGTTCTAAGTTCTAGGGGACTGATGACCTCAGAAGTTAAGTCCCATAGTGCTCAGAGCCATTTTGAACGCTCCGCAGGAAGTAATGTACTACGTTAACAAATTAGAAATAAGGCAATGCTTCGCTACTGCAAGAAGTCAAATTTTAAATAGAAAAAGGAATGAAAATACGTGAAGCGATAATGCACAGTAAATAACGTATAATTCAGGTGCTACACTAAATAGTTTGTAAAAACACATCAGTTACTGTTCTTCCTATAGATCGTAAGAAAATACATAATTTCTGTATTATGAAAGGGATCGTCTGAGTTGGCCTGTCAGAATGCCCAACAGACTGTATTTTCCAGATACGAAAAAGGACAAAGACAGATTCGTATTACAAGTCTGATTAATTAATTACGTCCAATTTACACAAGTATCTTGTCATTCGAAGCAGACTAAATGAAATAAACAGCCTAATACCGTGTAGCGGAATAATCGAGTTGCCTCTGTATCTGGAATTATGTTCGCTGTAGTGAATACCCTGCTCCCCGTGTCAGCCGGCTTTGAAAAGCCTTTCAAGCTGGGAGAAATTGAAGAGAAGGGTTGGCCGGGCTAAAGCGCGCGTAATCCCCGCCAGGAAATTTGAAGCTCACACGCGCGCACACAGTCAAAATTTCCAATTTGCTAGATTCTGAAAGAGGATAATACAATTCTGTACAATTTCTCTTGGCTTTCTTTTCTGCTGGTTTTGTCCCGTTTTAACTGTAAACAACGAAGGCGTGTGGCGGGATAATGTCGTTCCCATTGTCTCGCGAAAGCATAGATCTGCTGCCTGAGTCGCACTGGTGCACTGATAGTGAGGAATGTTCTTCATAAAAAGAATCACAGTACCGATCTGTAATTAAAACAGTGTGCAGTAAGTTACGCGACAACGAATTCCTTCGACCACCCCCCAGAAGTTATCCGCTGATTTCGCTGAATGTTTTAGTGTAAGAATCCCATGCTCTCAGAGAGTTTAATGCAAACTAATTTACTGCTTATGTGTCTACTGGAGTGTGATTAAAATGGTTTTAACAGATTATGAAAACTACTCATTATTCCCTCTGTGTATGATGACAATATTAGCCAACATTTTGACAAAATTTCACGAGCAATTCAACAGCCTATTGACAATTATCATACTACTGTATTCTGTAAATACCTGACCAATGCTTACCATTTATTTAGAATAAAAAGAATGTACAGACAACATATTTATGCTACAGAAAATTATAGAAAAACATAAGGAGTTCAATAAAGAAACACGTATCCTTTTCGTCGATTACGTAAAGGCTTTTGATAAAGTTAATAGACGGCTATTGTGGGAAATTTTAATAAGAAGAGGTATACCAATACACGTTGTAAAAGAATCCAAATAATTTGGGATAATGAAGAAACAACAAAGGTTATTAATTTTGGAGTTCGACAAGGTTGCAGCCTCTCTCCACTGCTTTTTAATATACACGTTGACGAGATTATACGGCAATGGAGAATGAAGCTGAAGAACTATACATATAACTTCAACCAAACAGATTTCATTACGATTTTGTTATTCGCAGATGACCAAGTGTTAATTTCGAATAATGAATATGGACTGCAGAGAGCCGCCTACGAATTATACCAAACA
Source organism: Schistocerca serialis cubense (assembly GCF_023864345.2). Lineage (NCBI taxonomy): Eukaryota > Metazoa > Arthropoda > Insecta > Orthoptera > Acrididae > Schistocerca > Schistocerca serialis. Next base: position 855,418,077 of record NC_064638.1, read on the forward strand.
TGCCAGATATATAATATGTCAATGTCAATACAAAATAACAAAAGTCATCGCTTTCTGTGGAAAAAATACAGTAAGAACAAAAATGATTTTAGACAACAAGATTATAGAGCAAGTAGATAGTTTCAAATTTCTAGGAACCATGCTGTCGTACAGGGGAGACCTAGATCCAAAAGACAAAATTGAGAAATTTAACTACTTAAATGGCACTATCAGTAGAGCCCTAAAGCGTAAAGTAAGAACAGAAACATACCTAAAATTTTATACAGTTATGTCAGTACCAACATGGAAGTGAATCTGGAGTAATGAAAAAGGAATGCCAATGAAACGAAATTCCTCAGGTACATAGCAGGATAAACCAAGCTAGACTACAAAAGAAATACCGGTATCAGGAAGGAATTAAATATTTTCGATATAAACAGTAAGATTGGAGAATACCGACAAAAATGGATATCCCATCTGTTACGAGTAGACAAATCAAGATTACCACTACATTTTTGGCGATATACTCCGCAAGGTAAAAGATTCACTGGAAGAACTGCAAAAAGATGCAAGGAACAGGTGTAGCTGCAACAGGCTGAGCGATAGCCTAATGCATGACAGAATAATAATAAGAAGAAAGATAAACTCATCAATATTAGATAATGTACAGTAAGAGAAGATACGCGACAAAACATCTGCGTCACATCTGAGAAGTAAAGGCCGAGCCTTTGCATTTGTAATTGACCCTTCCCGTATTAGCCGTCTAGCCGCACTTGTTTCGGGTACAGTTTTAACAAAAGTAAAATGAAGTAATATGCAAACATTCAAATTCAGCAAATAACATCTAACTCTTGAGTATACATTATAAATTTTATTTTATTACGGGTCCCAAGTCCATGGTCTCATATCGCAACTGATGAGGAGCATCCAGTAAGGGTCCCTGCCTAGGGTTACTTGGTGAAACCTGGTCACCGGCCTCAAAGGCGGAAGAGGAAACTCAGATTCTCAACGGCAGAGAGAGCGGAAAAACTACCTCTGGGATTCGTAATCTTGGTTGTATTTTCTTGTGGCCCTTGGGCTGCTCCCTAGTCCCAAACTAACTGTAACCAATCATGGAAGATTGTGATGTAAACTATTTTACCCCACGTGGACAATCCACCGCGCGTCAGTACGTCAGCAGACATTCGGATCCTGGGGAATCTGTAACTCTGCGCAGAGACAAGTCGGAGTGTCCTGGAACTTCATCCAAATTTCAAAATAAACAACCAACGTACTCAGCAACTTTTAACGTAAACTCATCGTTGAAGACGGGAAAATTAAAACATCTTACAGATACACTAAAGAACCACAACATACTCATGGCTGCCGTTCAAGAAACGCGATACATGGATACAGATACCTTCGACTCCTAATGTTTTAGAATTTACAAAGGGAGGGTGGGACCGAGAGTGATGAAAAATGTACCACATGTTGGAACAGCCTTTATAATCGACAAAAAAAATCTTGAACTCAATAGCTGACTTTGATTCCCCATCGCAAAGAGTCTCAGGTCTTATATTCACAAACACAAACAAAATCTACAGAATCATCAATGCCCAAGTCTCTATAAATGAAGATACCAAGACAAACAAAGAAAAAGCGAAAGCCTTTTGGAATTATCTAGATGACATTATTCAGAAAATTCCGAATAAAAATATCATCATTCTTCTTGGAGACTTTAATGCACAGATTGGTAAAGAAAAACAACATAAGAAAATTATTGGAGATCATCCCGCCCACCAAAGAACAAACAGAAGTGGCACCAGGCTAATAGAACTTTTCCAAGGACGCCACCTAATTCTTAATTCTACAGCTATCAAAAAACTACCACGAAAACAAAAGACATGAACATCCCCAAATCCCGGCCTAGGGGAATTTCAAGTTGATCATGGTGGCAATCAACAAAATTTGGAGCAAAGAAACATGAATGTTAGAGTACTCAGGGGTACAAACTTGGATTCGGACCAACATCTCTCTAAAATTAAGTTCATAGTCATCCCAAAAGGAAACGCAACATGAAGCAAATCAAGGGTCGAAAGTACAGCGCCGGAAAAGTACTGAAACCAGTTGAATTCACAAAAGCAACAGAAATGATTCAGACCCAAAGTTGGGAGGATATCAAGGAAGTATTACAACGGCCGAACGGATAGCACCCAACATAAAAATCTGGTAGCCGCTAGAATGTGATGCCCTCATTGAAATAAGAAAACTGGCTTGGCAAAACTGCCAATGACAGGAAACAGAAGAAAACAGATTAAATTTTATTAGAATTAGAAAACTGGAAGATAAAGGTATAAAAAGGATTAAGAAGACTCATGAAAACAAAACTTTTCTCCAAATTGATGAAGAATTTACTAAAAACGATACAAGAAATTTTTACAGAACTCGTAAACAAAGGTTGTCAAGATACAAAACTCCCACCCTTTCATTTCCAGGTGTAAATGGGACCATTGCTCACAATAACACGGAAAATTGCAAGATACTAGCAGGCTACTTTGAGAAGCTCCTGAATTGTGAACCCATCCTTGAAAAATTAGAATTCATCCCAAATAACAGTGAGAAGCCGGATCCACAACCATCAGCGACTGAAGAATCACAAAAGGTAATTACAGAACTACAAAACAACAAAGCGTTCGGAGAAAACAAAACAGTGGCCAAACTATGGAAAAAAGCTGACAAAAATGCAATTACATCCCTTCGATGTGTTTCTGATAACATATTGAAAGAAGAAGAGATCCCCGCAGAATGGAGACCAGCTCTCGTCTACCAATTTCACAAGAAAGGCTTATAGACAGACCCCAACAATTATAGAGGAATATCACTGCTGGATATAACATACAAGGATCTTTCTGAAGTCCTTTTGAACAGAGCAGAGCCGCAATTGGACCGGCAAGTCGGAAAATACCAGGGAGGATTTAAAAAGGGCAGGTCATGATCGGAACAAATAATAAACCTCAAAAAGGTTATGACATACCAAAAATCAAAGGCAAAGACATATGTAATCTGCTTCATTGATTTAAAAAAATGTGATTCGATTGACAGAGAATCTCTATTAGCAATCCTGGAAGAAATGGGTTTGGATTAGAAAACAACTAATATCATAAAAGAGACCGTTACAAATACTTTTTCGAAAGTTAAATTCATAGATTAACTGTCAGCACGCTTCGAAATAAAACGAAGGTGCGATAGGGGGAAGTGCTCTCACCGTTGCTGTTCAGTTGTGCGCTTGTCTTTGCAGATGATACGGCCCTGTTTGCCGAAACAATGCAAGAAGCACAGGAGCAAATCCTTGAATTAAAGAAACAAGCAGCTAAAATAGGTCTTCACATCTCGTTCGAAAAAACTAAGATCATGACAACCAATAAAGAGTCACATAAACACCTCAAAGTCCAAGGACAAGAAATTGAAATAGTAATGAATTGGCCTTTCGACTAACAAAAGAACACAACAAAGAACCACTCTCATGGGAGGTCCCAAATGATGACACAGTACATGACAGTGATTAAGCCAGAAGCACTGTATGCAGCAGAAACACTACACATGAACTTCGAAGGCCAAACTGAGAAACTTGAGACAAAGAAAAGAAAAATTCGAAAGAAAATCGTGGGACCAAAATTCCCAGATGATAAGATTGTGTACATAAAAAATGAAATACTCTACAAGAAAATCGAAAAACTTACAGATACAATGCGAAAAAGGAAAACTCTTACAGTTTAACCAAACAAATCTTTGAGTTTTCCCGTAACCGCAGAACAAAACCCAACTGATTTAAAGAAACTGAGAAAAACCTAGTACAACTAAAGATTTCGGAAAAATCACTAATTGATCGAACAGCTAAATTAATTACTAAGGATGAAAGTATAAGGTTCCAAGACAAATCTACATAAAAACCCAAACGCTTCATCTCGGAAGAGGAGAGGAAAAGAACTACGGGCTCATGTTGCTAAATATAAATGCGAGGAACTAGTACATTCGTTGCCTCTGTTTCTCTTCTTGCAACGTGTTTTTGTTTTTCTTTTAAGTAGACATCTCCATGGCGCACACCTCTGTTGTAGCCCCCCGTGAATTGGATGAGTATCTCCGTGAAGCACTCGTGCTTTCTATGGATCTCGTGACGAACCGTGCTGTCATCCTTCGGATTAACTATATCCCCTCTATTAATCATACCGGTTAAGAATCCCAGAACAAGGAACAGTACTAAAACTCCGTCGAACGAGGATTTTATGAGCTATATCCTTCGTGAGTGAGCTGCGATTACGTACCTCGGTGACAAAGTGGGTAAATGTCAGAGCATATCCAAAATTTCAGGATTCCTTCGTCGGACGGATCTAGGACACTATTTTTTATACTTGTCGTTTCTTTCACCGGTGTCAGTTATTTGCTAGCGGGTAAAACGACAAGATGCACCGCTATTCGGATACTTCAGTAGGTAAGTCAGCTCAGAGGTTGGGGGAATGAAACACCACCTTGAATAGGACTACGTCTAGAAAAGCACAGTGGTCTTCAGACCAGCCACCCTTCGGGTTGAAAACAGCTTTACCTTATCTAGAAGCCTTCCAGTGAAACAGTCTAACATTTACCGTTCCACCTATTAGTTTTATGTGGTAGTTTTACTTAAGGTCGCTCCGGAAACATACTTTTGGATATTTTACGGTTTTTTTTTTTTTTTTGTTTCAGTAACTGGTCGAAAAAAGTGTAATCGAATGCCGGCCGGAGTGGCCGAGCGGTTCTAGGCGCTACAGTCTGGAACCGCGCGACCGCTACGGTCCCAGGTTCGAATCTGCCTCGGGCATGGATGTGTGTGATGTCCTTAGGTTGGTTAGGTTTAAGTAGTTCTAAGTTCTGGGGGACTGATGGCCTAAGAAGTTAAGTCCCATAGTGCTCAGAGCCATTTGAACCATTTTTGTAATCGAATAATGATGGATCCCTCTTCCCACTATGCGCACTACCTTAATATGTTGGGGATCAACTATAAGTCTTCGCACGAAGTCGTTCCACAGCACGTCTTGCTGCATTTTCCTGCGGTCTTCTGGCATTGCGACTTTCCAATAACAGCGTCATCCGAGCCTCACAGTGCTGCTGAAGTCTCATTAGCGAACGTAGAACATATGACGATTTCTCCCACATAACGAAGTGACAAGTTCTTCCTACTAGCAAGTTTTCAAACTAATTAGAAAACTGTTTTGATGTGCCTTAAGTTTTTTTAACGTCAGAGAGCATGTAACGAAACAAGTACATGGAATATAAAAATCATTTCTGTGGCTGAAATGACAATGAACTCATCGTTCAGCAGATTCAGTTGCAAAGCACAGACGAACACACGGTTATGCATGTTTGTTCTTGAATGTAAAATGTTAAAATAAAGATACAGAATACAAAATTATACGCATTTAATTCTGTTCGTGATAGTTTCCCAAACACATGCAACTACATTCGAAAACGGGAAGAGCAGAAGTAAGGAACATTCATATTAAATCAAGACAGAATGAGAGTTGCAGCGTAGATTAAACGCGGAGTTGGCATTGAAGATGTAACTGGAATAAAGGACTGAGCGCTGAGGGAGAGAGAGCAGTCTTTGATCATGTAAATGGGTCTAATCTCGGCGGAAAGGGTTTGTTTGTGCGCAAGGTAGAGAGGTGGGGAGCGGACGGGGCCAACAGACTCTGCTATAAGACTCAAAGAGGCAGCAAGTGGAGCGATGTAACTACATCCCGTGCTCGCTCTTCCTCCGTGCTGAGTGGACAGTTTCATTTTTAGAGGGAGGAAGACAGCTGCAGGGAAGTCGCCGACCAATTAAAGCAGTCTTAATATTGACGCAATTTAAGTTCTTTTCAAAGGAATTAAACTTTTACCAAGTATGTCCAATGTCATTCCAAAAACTTCGGCCGGCGCTGGTCTTCACGTTTATGAAATGAGTGAATTTATTGTGGATCGAGAATAAAATAATATGAAGCTGAGGCTTTGGGCAGAGAGAGAAAATAAAAACGATACCAGAAAGAAACAGAGAGAGAGAGAGGGAGAGAGAGAGAGAGAGAGAGAGAGACGTATTCTCTCGATGAGACAAAGCAACACGGCGAACAAAAGATACTCATTGTGTATAGATGCTCCCCGAAAGGGAGCAGCTAGCTCTGATTAAAAATTACAACTTCAACTTCGGGAAGCACCTTACACATACATGAAAGTAACGGGTAAGCTGTAGGAACTCAATATTCACCATCAGAGGCATAAGAAAACTTGATATGAAATGATCAGACATTCAACGATGTAGCACAAACAGCGAAACTCGGGATCTGTATCGAAAACACTGCGTTCAGATTCCGGTTCCTTCATTCTAATATAGATATAGATTCCGTTCGTCACTACAGACTAGCGCCATCGTGCTTCTTTCGACACTGCTCTTGTGAAAAGATTCGAGTAACGGTACAGCATTAAAAACAGCGAAACTAACATAAAATAAGGAAACAAAGTATGAATTTAATTCCTTAGAGACGATCGGAAGCGTTTCAGAACTGTTTTTCTAAATCACTTTCAGCAAACACTATCACGTGGTTGGATAACTGTCGTACACAGCAGCTATCGAGCTTAGATTGAATTTAGTACTGTACAGATAACGCAGTCAGAAGTACGACGTTAATATCTTTGATCTGTAAAGATATTCTCATCAAATACGACGACCATTGTATTTCGTCGAAAACTGACATTTTGAAACCGTGGCTTCGTGCTAATTACAGATTGATTCTTACAGAGAAGATAACAGCAAGAAGCCCTCTCATGATAGACAAACTACATTAGACAAACTATCACAAAAAATGCGAAACCCATCAGACAGCAAAGACGCGCAGTTAACACAAGGTACAGTAGAAAACAGCAGAAAATATGTTGCAATTTAGGGAGCATATCCTACAAAATAAGCAGTCTATTTAAAGACACTAACATTAAGATAAGCTTCTGCACAAAAAGCAATCTTCAACAGATAGCAATTCACAACTTAAAGAACAATAACCTCTCCATACAAAAAATCAGGCATATACAAACTCTGGCAAAGTTGCTCTTTCCTAATACATAGGACAGACTGGGAGAGCTTTGAGGCTTGGTGTAGAGAGGATATACGAGGCCTGTTCAGAAAGTAAGCTCCGATTGATTGCCAAATTGAAACCACAGTGAACATCAGAAATGTTTTACTTGTAACAATTAGCTACACCTTTCAGCTACTTCTCTACGTAGTCGCCGTTCTGACTTAGACTTTTGTCATAGCGTTGTACCAACTTTTCAATAGCCTCATTATAGAAGGCAGCCGCCAGTGCTTTCCGCCAATTCTCCACGCTGGCCTACACCTCGTTGTCTGTGTCAAAATGTTGTCTCCAAAGACAGCGGTTCATGTGACCAGAGATGAAACTCGGGGGGAGACAATTGCGGACTGTATTGTGGGTAATCTAACATTTCCATTTGAAAACGATGCAGGAGCATCTTCATTGCCCCTGCAGAATGCGGCTGAGAATTGTCGTGAAGACGAAACAGCACGACAGTTATGTAATGTTAGCTGCATAGCTTCAGGCGAAATTTCTCACCAGGCCCTCGTACTTGGCGGCAGACACTATTTTCTAGACATCTTTACGCACTCACTGCGAGCTCAGAAATGAGAAGAGCGACGTGATGCTAACTGGGGTTATACTAGAGACACTACCCAACACATCTGTGCAAAGCTTTATCGGATTTTCATAGTCGTTTCCATTTCGCGACCGATCGGAGCTTACTTTCTGAACGCCCCTCGTAGATGCCATGCGTTTGAAAAAAACATCGAAATCCATATTTGCAATGCACCCAACTATCAACAATAAAAAGCATTGGAGACCACATCCAAGTATTGCATCATGCTGAGGAAGGTAGCTTGAATTTCCTTGCAGAGATTGAAATGTATGTATATAAAAGCAAATCACCACAAAATCTCCTCAATGAACAGCCAATGCAGCCTTTCTTGAAAAACTTCGTTCACCTGTTTCCTGTTTAAAATAAACACTACTCTCTTTGACATTAAAAACATGCGGGCACCCCAGCATGAAATAGTGCATAAAACATAACATATTGCTTAGTCATACAATACCTTCAACTAGCTGTCAAACTTTAATATAATTTCCACTGTTGTAATATTTATTTATATACACCTCTCCCTCATCATTTACTTTGCTTACACAAAATGTCATGCAGAAACAGTAACGGCGCTTGTTATGTAAACAAATAGCATTATAAAAAGCGGCTGGTTGCTATTATCTTCTCTGCAAGGAACAATCTGTAAGATGACCGTTGTTTTGTGGAACTTTTCACTAACACGCACAAAATTTTCGTTTACGAAATTATGGTTCAAATGGCTCTGAGCACTATGGGACTAAACATCTGTGGTCATCAGTCCCCTAGAACTTAGAACTACTTAAACCTAACTAACCTAAGGACATCACACACATCCATGCCCGAGGCAGGATTCGAACCTGCGACCGTAGCAGTCGCGCACGAAATTATGGTTCTTCTCTCTTGCGTGGTGGATAGTGGCTACTTTTGTTGACTTTGACAGCATTCAAGTATTATTTCAAAAATCTTTTATCATTGATGGTAATTTTTAAAATGTGCTTCAGGAATTAGCACTCCATTAGGAAAGAGACTGAGGTTGGCATCCATGAATAAAATGTGATATAGACGAGCTGTCAGAGGACGACAACAAAGCTGCTCATCTAGCGTATGGCGGGAAGGGGGACTTACGAGCATGTTACACGAAATTATTTACAATTTCTTCGTTTTGCTTTTGGAAAAAAAGGCATTACAGACATGAGCTGCAAATGGGCATTCAACGGGGAAGGTTGGAAATTTGTGCTGGACCGGGGTTAGAACCCGGGTCTCCTGCTTCCTAGGCAGATACGCTAATCGCTGCGCGATCTGGGAACAGTAGCCGTCGCAACTGCACTGACTACCCTAGCACGCCTCCTGTCAGACGCAAATTCTCAACGTACCCACACACTACGTACGTAGTGCCCCTTTCCCATTATCCTTATTGGATATAATGTAGCGAAAATTATTTATAACTGAAGCACGGGATACCACCCGTCTGCTTTCAGCCATGACGTTATCATCATCATCATCATCATGGTAGCGGGACCGTAGAGACATATATAGTGTGTGTATGTGATGTCTGTTTACTATGGCGAGGACGGCCAATGATCTTTTCAGCGAGGATGCACACTAGGCTCGAAGTCTTAACGGGAGTCGGCGAATGCCACGCGTAATGAGGATAATGGGCAAGGATAGGCTGAGAATTCGGGCCTAACGAGAGGCGTGCTCTCGTGTAGTTGTGATGACTACCGTGTTCAAATGGTTCAAATGGCTCTGAGCACTATGGGACTTAGTTTCTGAGGTCATCAGTCCCCTAGAACTCAGGACTACTTAAACCTAACTAACCTAAGGACGTCACACAATCCATGCCCGAGGCAGGATTCGAACCTGCGACCGTAAAGGTCATGCGGTTCCAGACTGTAGCGCCTAGAACCGCTCGGCCGACCGGCGACTACCGTGTCCGGATGGCACAGTGGTCGGCGCATCTGTCTAGTAAGCAGGAAACCTAGGTTCGAATGCCGATGTGGCACAAAGTTTCAATCTTCCCCATTGATTTAAATAAATGCCCACTCGCAGCCAGTGTCCGTAATTCCTTTGTATCTTCTCATGGTGGCTATTGGATCAAAATGGTGTCTGTTCTTTCCGTAATGTCCGACAGAACAGACACCACATATATAATTTTGCTTATGACCGAGGATATCCAGGGAAAAAAAGATTTTAGGTTGCTATAGTATTGAAAGCGTCGTAGTGAGGGAGTACTGGTGTTCGGTAGGAGAGTTGTTCATTTCCCCACGCGGCCATCCTGTATCAGGCTACCTTCCCCAGATTAATTCTCGAGATGCCAGGCCGCCTTCTTTAACAAGACAGCCAGCGATTCGCTCCCTCGTCGTTTTCCAATGGCACCAACGACCCCTCTTTAATGAGCTCTATGTCGATGGGATGTTAAACTCCAAGTAGCCTCGTTCTTCTGTAAATGAAAGGGATTTCTTGTTACAAATCCGCGCGGTTAAATTAAGCATAAGGCTGCGAACAAATAATTAATTCTAACGAGGAATCTGAAAACATTATAGGGTACACTCGCAGTACCTGCAGTGTTATTGTTAAAACTGCTGACGATATAGAAAGTTTACAGCGGCGATGCAAACACTTGGTCTGTAGCTCTTTGTGTGTTTATGCAAATGCAAAGTACAAGGTCTAACCGAGAGCGCAAACAAGGGCTGCTATTTGAGGAGCTGCTAGCGATGTGGAGCGTGAGGTGAGGCATGGCGTCGCCGCGTGTACGACCGACTACCACAGCACCTTGTAGCACTCCCTGCCTGGCAATCGCTCGCTTATCTCGCGCACAAATAGACCTTTTCCCGTTGAGATTACGCACTACTCGTATTTCCATTCCAGTTTACACGGACGTTCGTATTTTTGTCAAATGCTCGCGCAGATAAGGGGCACTATCTCAGATAAGCGAGTACAGCCCTATTTAGACAGTAGAAACACGATATTTAGCCTTTTCACCGTTACTAGCGGGCCGATTTTACCTTATATACGAGTTTCGCTGTAGGGAATGAAGTCTATAGTTTAGCATCGTGTCATTCGAACGGAGTGACACATCAATTGGTGAAAGATTGGGGAAGGGATGGACTGTAACTTGTAGAAGGGTTACTGAAGTCACGTGAAATGATTAAATAAGGCTACTGAAAACCCGAATCGTGGATGATTGGAGCGGGATTTGAACACGTTTGTTCGCTACCGTGAGTGTGGTGTCATATACAACGCTGCACTTTGCTCTGTTGTTTGACCGAAAAAAAAAACGAGTAAATTAATCTTTGAAACATCTTTCAGTTGCTGCGACAAGGTGCTGCTCAGGGTGTCCAGTGACCTGATGGTTACCTTAATCCGATTGTAAGTTATTTCTCAGCGTGCGTAGGACCACACAAAATAATGAGTGTCTTGAATGGTAATTGTATCCAGCGGAAGGACTAGCAACCGAGCTGGAACCCAAGTGGAAGCTGGGAACTCTCTATATGGAGTCAGGGAGTTGATTCTATTCACGTTGTTGCTTTTCCGTGTAGACCCCGTTTGCGCAGCCTACAAAGACCATCTCCTGGTGATGCTCGCTGACGACTGATGCTTTTGTCTCAGTTCAGGTCTGCGCCAAACCAGTGCTGACGATTAAGCATTGGTATCACCATCTGCATTTAAACAGTGTAATGTTTATACGTTGGATTTGCCAAGAAAGACTTTTAAACATGTCGCAATAGCCTGGAAAATGTTAGTAACAGTTAAATTTCCAACTGTGAAAATTAACAAGTACTGATTCGTGTAATTTTTATGCTGTGTACCACATTTAGTTTGTACTGGAACTTGAACTTTCAAATGGCGAACCATCTCGTGCTCGTTTGCAGTTGTTCCGTTCACAGTTTAAGAACGATACTCAGACTTGTTATCTAAGTAGCATTTCTAGTTTAAGAAGCTGAAGTCCGTCCGGTTTTGGCACTCCTATTACGTTAAGAAAGCCCTTGGCGCAGAGTATCCCAATGGGTGAATCTTCGATGACAAATTACTTGGCACTTCATAAGAAAGCTAAAGGCCGTGGTACGTCCGGGAGTAGCTAATGACCTCATGCTTATTAAATTCCTTACAGATTTGTCTTGTGAAGTGACCCACTTTCTAACTCAAACTATGTCCACGTACAGGGAGGCACGAGGTGATTTAAGGAGCTTTAGTTACTTGGCGTTGTTCACGTTCCTGATGAATGGTACAATCTCTGTAAGCAGTATGCTGTTTAAAATATGGAAGTCTTCAAAGAACCGAGTGTACATATTATCGTCTAACACGAACAACGCAGTGCCGCAAATGCCACAGAATAAGGTGGCTCAGTGCTTTCGGAGGTAGCTGGTTTCAAACGAGGCGAATTTCAGGGCGATTCCTTCGCAGAGGTAACAGCCTATACTCTCTCTCGTAGTTTACTGTTCGGACCTGTGCTCTCTCGTTAATGACGGATCTTTATTAGGAGTGTGTATCAGTAGCTCCGTCATTCCATGCGGGGACGGAATCTATGGGGAAAGTAAGATTGCCTGAATGCATACGATCAAGTACATGATCTCGCTTGCGTATTTGATAGTAGTCCCTGTGCGATGTGCAAACGAGAGGAGGTCAGGAACCTGGATACTGCAAGAGTTCACAGAACTTGATCTAAATTGTTTTTATTGCTTGAGCCCTAGCTTGAAAGGCAGGATGGCTAGCCTGACCTTGATCGAGTCCGTGAACAGCGTAAGCGACAGTTATCCTGGTATAAATCTAAGTTTTTGCTGGTTTCTTACACCAGTCTACTTCCGGGTAGCTCCCATCGCTGAAGCGCAATAGAAAAACCGTTAAAACACGGGGGGATACACAATAAAATGGAATTTCCGGGACTATTGTCTTGAAAGGGCACGACCTGTTTCCTTATACACCATTTCCCAATCCGAGTTTGTGATCCGTCTGTAATGGCCTCATCGTGAGAGAAGCATTAATAATTTCAAAATTGTGTGTAGGCGAATGGCCATCAGATGCGGATCCAAAACATGGGTATAACGCCGGGAAAGACAGAGAGTTGCAACATGCTCTTAACTACTATGTGAGACCTAGGTATGACCAGTCATTGTGGTTTCACCTGTCTGCCTCCAGAATACGAATTATTGCCTAAGAGCACGCAGGGTGTAGTTATTATTTCCAACACTCTCTCACGAAAGCGCCATGCTCATTTCGCATTTTATTCCTCCTCCGTGTTGCCAGTACGATCGTTAAAGCGTTTGTTTCCTTTTCTGTCACTTTCTTAACCACATACCGAAACAAGGACAGCGGTCGCTCGAACTCCGCAATAACAGTTTGAATTTTATTTGTTACAGCATAAACTACATAGTTCAGAAAATAAGGACGGAAGTTGCTGTTTCTCGTGAATGGCTCATCCGACTTGAGTACGGCCAGTTCGTTGAGATTCACTCGCGAGGAACGCTTTGCTCCCCTGTCCCAGATAAGGCGGCAGTCCCATAAATCACGGCCCGCCATTACCTGTTAGCCGGCAAAGATTTCCGCAAGAGGCCGCGAGATGCGGGAGATCGATGAACCCTCTTCCTGCCCGTACATGGCAAGATAGTATCTGTGCGAATGCATAACGCAAGGACAGAAACGGAGAGAAATGAACGTCATCAATAAGCGTCCGGCCGCTGAGGGCAGAATAAATTGCCGCTCAAGGCCGGCGCGACTTCTGCGTCTCAACTGTGCGTGCCCTGACACGTAACCCAGTGTGCACAGATATTCGACACTGAGACGCAGTGAGGGACACAAAATTTTATTTTGTAACCTCTACGTATGAGTGACAGAATTTCCAAATACAAGAAGACACTTCGTGACGGAGGGTATCTTTGACATGTTGCTCATATTAAAGTTTATTATTCTTACAGTAACCAACGGAATTTGGGAACAGCAATTACTATTTATATGTGTAGTCAGTCTGAATTATGGCCGCGGGATCATTCCACAATTATTCACTTAAAGCAGTTCATTACATTATATAAGTAGATATTTGCGAAATAAACAATGCCTTTCTTTTAGCGACTGCCGGTTTCCGTTCTCCAGCATTTGTGACAAAATTCCGCGATATATTCGAAACTGCGACTACATTGAATGTAAATACACTTAATATAAAAATGGTTCAAATGGCTCTGAGCACTATGGAACTTAATATCTGAGGTCATCAGTCCCCTAGAACTAAGAACTACTTAAACCTAAAGGACTACTTAACCTAAAGGACTACTTAAACCTAAGGACATCACACACGTCCATGCCCGAGGCACGATTCGAACCTGCGACCATAGCGGTCGCGTGGTTCCAGACTGAAGCGCCGAGAACCGCTCGGTCACACCGGCCGGCCTGGGATTTGTCTACCATTTGCTTTTATACGGACTGAACTCGACTGAGGACACTTTCAGTGAGGTGCTTGAATGTCTGGCGGAGTGAAAGCCCATTCTTCCTCAACAGTCGAAGCCAGTGAAAGTAGTGATTTGGACACTGGAGTCTGGAGTGAAGTCGACGGCATTCCAAAGATGTTCCGTTGTGTTCAGGTCGGGACTCTGGGCAGGCCAGTGCATTTCAGGAATGTTGCTGTCCACAAACCATTGCGTCACAGGTGCTGCTTTACGGCAGGGTGCATTGTCATGCTGAAACAGTCGTCGTTTCTGAACAGTTCCTCCACCGTACGCAGTACACAATACCGTAAAATGTGTTCTTTTCCTTCCGCATTTAGCATTTTCTTAAGCGCAAAAGATGACCACACTCTGACATCGAAAAACACCCCATACTGTAACACAACAAGTAACGTACTCCAGCCATTAGCCAAACCCAAACCATTCAGTCGAATTGCCGTAATTCATCACTCCGAATCAATCATTTCGAGTCATCCATTGTGTAGCGGCGCCGCTCTTTATAGCACCTCAAGCTTCGCTTAGCATTGACTATACATATGTGTGACTTAAACGGAGCTGCACGACCGTTGTACGCTTTTCTTCTGAACTCCCTACGCCTAGTCATTTTGCTAGCGGGCTAGCTAGCACTTTGGGACTCATGCCTCCGCACTGATCGTCGACCGCTGTCCATCAGTACATGTGGTTTGCCTGGTCTTGGTTATCTGTTGTTGTTCGTTCGCATTTCTACCTCACAACCAGACCACCAACAGTCGATTTAGGCAACTCAGGTGACATGTATTGACTATTCCATTTTCGAAGTCATTAAACTCTCATGACAGATCTATTCTGCTGACGACACTGTACGCCCCGCGTCCTCTTATGCTTGCGGATCCGGCTCTCGTGATATGTAATGATCAATCCTGCATTACATAGGGATGTCCCGATATTTTTGATCAGACTGTGTATTACACTTCCGGTCAGTGCTGCCATAAATCACTGCAACCTCACTTACAAGAGTCTAAAACACATGCATTCTCTGCCCTAGTCTTCAGTGGCTCGGCAGTACGCTGTGATTTTTCACTTGAGAAACAGCATAACATTAGTAGCCAAATTGCTGCAGTCATGGACTGTGCGGCTGGTCCTGGCGGAGGTTCGAGTCCTCCCTCGGGCATGGGTGTGTGTGTTTGTCTTTAGGATAATTTAGGTTAAGTAGTGTGTAAGCTTAGGGACTGATGACCATAGCAGTTAAGTCCCATATGATTTCACACACATCACGTAAGTAGCCAAATGCGGAGAAAATCTTCGGCAGTTTTTCAGCTCTCGGACTAGAGTGCGGCATTCAGGCACAAGCTTTGTATTAAAAATGATCGGCCGGCTTCAAAGATATTTAACACTGTCAGTTTCCACTGCTGGACCTAAGTTACGTGGTTGGAGGGCTGAAAGGTGAGAGTATGTAATAATGCACTGGAACCGGCTGCTCCTCGCTCGTTATTATATAGAGCGATTACTGATAGCTCTCCATTCATTGGCGCTGTTCCACACTTCCAAGCATCTGGATGATGCGACATTTTCCACGATTAATTGTAGCCTGCCCCACCGACGCCTCTTCTGGAAGACCTTTCGCGAAGCTAATACTGAAAAGCTGGGTAATACAAAATGAATTCAACGACAATAGCGTTACTGACCACCGCCCGTGAAAGCACGAACTGAACAGTTAGTGTGCGGTACTTTATGTGCTCACCTCAGTTTCCTCTTCTGTCTTAATACGCAGTTTCCTTCTGTAAATTGGCTAGCACGGAATTTTTCCAAGACGTGAAATAAATCCAGTTATCTGTCGGAGAGCTGTGCGATTAAATTTTTTTCATTTAATATGCCGTTTTATTAACTTCTGTATTGTATGGAAATACAAAAGCGTCCGGTAAGAGTTTGTATATTAAAGTTTACAGCAGTTTACTCTATTCAAGCTCTTTTCTACTCAACAGTTTAGCTGCTGACGATAAAAATCCAATATTGAGCCCGTTGAAATATGTGAATATGTTTTGAAAACTTTGCACAAAGGAGAAGCGGGATAATATGCTATCCCTTCCTCTGCTACGGAGCTGTTCGTTTATTAAAAGCTGGCGAAGGTAAAAAGATCTTAAAAAGAGAAGAGAAAACATTTGTAGACATTTTCTTTTGTACAGCCTTAACTGCTAGCCTTAGAAACATCAAAGAACAAAACGTGTTTCGATTACAAACTTGCTACGAGTCTTAAGTGATTATTTCTGCCAACAACCTGGATAATTCTTTTCTTACTATCAGAACTGCAGGTAACACGGTGGAGTGGTGTTTTCAAGCATTTTAACACTGTTATAGGAAGCAAGTAAAGTTTAAGGACTATTTTTGAAAATCCGATAACCTTCCTCTCGGAAGTATAGTCTCAGGTGTCCATCTACGGTGATATTACGCGAGACACCTGAATAATTGAAGTTATTTTGCGTCCTATCCTAAACCAGAATCTGCCTGTCAAGGATACTTATACAAACGTCGGGTTACATTACTGTATAGTTCAGCTGGTTGTCTTTCTTTTCGGTTTCGTTGTGTCTTAACTTACTTTTGTTCTTATAAATCACAGTCTTTCTACATTTGCAGCCGTATAATTGGATAGGGGAGCTGATTGAATGCAGGACACTGCCATGGCTTAGGACAAGATTCACATGAATATTAATGATCCGTTAAGTAGCAAACAGTGTGCTAAGCTTCCAGATCATTTGCGAATTACAGATTATTAACTATCAGAACACTTGAAAAAATTGTATTTGTTAACAGATGTGCTCTATGCAACATGCTGTCAGAATTTCATACTCGTTGTACACTAACTTCTGGTTAAATACAAGAAATTTCTTGCTGTTGTACATTTATTGTTCTGGATTGCTCAAACTGTTGTGCGATGGAAGGGAGAGCAGTTCTGGAAGGGAGAGCAGTTCTGCTTGTTGAAAGAACTACCAGTTGTCTCATACATCATATTCACAGTTCTTATACAGTACTCTATACGGGTAAACGCTAAGCTGTTTTCACAACTCCACCTGAGATATACAAAATGGATACGGTTAGTATATGGAAACGCTCGGACGTGGAACTACACCATTCACAAACGGATAGGGTTTAGGAAAACATCTACCTCCCAAGCATACGATTATCTGACGTGTCACAAAAGGAAGGAAGAGTGACCACTATTACAAATGCTTCAGGCATGACGTGCATATACTGATAAATACCAGGAGAAAAACAGAAGCATCTTTTTCTATGGAAGATACTGTTCTTATTAAAGTATAATTTAACCCGTTCTTTTACATGGATCTCTCGAATTCTTAAAAAATAGTCCCGCACTCTTTCAACTACCGGAAATTTGCGGTAATTTGATGGAAGTCATTTTCATAAACCTCACATTGGGACAATTGACCTGGTGAATAGTATCCGCCTTGTAGCGATGTTCCCTTCACTTTGCATCCGGTGCGACTTCTTACTAGGGTCACTTGATTCTTAGGCTCTCAGAACCCCAATGCTTTTTTATCTTCGCGTCCCTTATTTCAGGATAGTATGTCGCAGTGAAATTATTTAAAATTTGGGGACATTGAATTATTGGCTGCATGTAATTACGACACACATCCTCAGATTAAAGAATACTCTCGTTATAAATAATGAAACAGCCAGAGTCATCGATTTTATATTGCTCTCGCCGGTACCGTTATTTACTTGTACGTGTTCCAGCAGACATGCTTAACAATGAGTGTCTTTTTTTCTAAACTGCCTCGACAACTTTCTCTTTCGATAATCTGACAACAATCAGTTTTAGAATCTATCTCTACAATTACAGTCCTGAATTTAAGCGTTTGTTGCGCTAGTTTTATTTTTATTAAATACAGTGACTGATTCCAAGCCGGTAAGTTGTCTGGATCTCTTCGCAGAACGATTCTTACTCGTAGCGCACGGCAGCCACAGTGAGACGCGACCGCTGGTGGCTGACGACTTTGTTGCACGACGCTTGAGGCCAGCTGTCCCTCCAGGGTCACGACCGTGCGCTGCAGCAAATGGCCACAATCCGTTCCACCTGGCCACTCCCACCAATTACGTTAATTTTCTAAATTGTTCCTCAGGCGTTATTTAAATTCCATTCGCCTGTTGTGTCTAGACAAGTTGAAATTAGGAGAAGGGAGACGAAAACAATAAAATATGCAAGTGTAGACAAACATACAGACAGCTGCACGTACTCACAAACAGAAACCTCTCCCCCTCCCCCTCCCACACCAACCACACACACACATACGAGTACACACACGCGGCATGAGAAGAAAGAAAGAGAGGAGTTTTAAACGAAAACTGGCCCTGAAGTACAAAAAGACGGGAACTTATATAATGGCATCCCTATAATTTTTATTTGTTCTAGAACAGCCAACATCAACGAAAGGCCATAGTTAAGCCTGGAGAATAACAGTCCAGACCATGTCGTTTGAAGTAATATAATGGGCGAGCAACGAAAAACTTGTAGCAACAAATGCGTATGGACATAGTTTTATAGTTTTACACACCTACTATCTTCGATGTGAGACGATCACGTGGTATTGCGTAGCACAATATTTACCGGTTCTAATGCATGGTGTGTAGCAATCATTAACTTTCACTTTCGTACTAAATATTTCTCTGATAGTACATTATTATCCAAGTGGACACAGGAAACTGAAAAAAGGTTCAGAGGTCTTCTCCCATGTAATGAGCCTGAATAATAGCTTACTGAGCCGTAGTAGCCCACAATCCCTGTTTACATGTTACTTAATGGTCACTTCATGCCAGCACTGCTATGTGTGCGCAGAATCGCTCCCAAGATTTGTTTTTATTTTGGGGATAATAAGATGCGGACCATATTGAGAAATGAGAATCACACTAACGGTCAGCTATTCGGCTTCAAAATTAATTCTACACAGAAACACATGCATATATGTTCTTCCAGACAGTTAAATATTTGCGTATTGAATATGTCGTTTGATGCAAGGTAAACTACCGTGCTTACTCGTTGCGACAAATCGTTGATCATGTTATAGATTGGTTAGTGTCGGGACACTATATGAATGTGTATGGACTGAAACATTTACTTCAGTAACAGTGTTAATATGAAATGAAATGTTGAACTGCAGCAAGATAGCACATTTATCGAATTGAACTAACATAAATATAAATACTGCAATTAAGAGAACTGTGTATTTTCGTATATAATAACGAAGTCTTTTTTGCGAGGTGTTTAAGTAGGAATTGCAGATGTTTTGGTGAATAGTTAACAGTCCAAAGCAGGTTTTATTCGATTTCGGAAAGATGGTGGTGGTGGTGGTGGTGGTGGTGGTTAGCGTTTAACGTCCCGTCGACAACGAGGTCATTAGAGACGGAGCGCAAGCTCGGGTTAGGGAAGGAAATCGGCCGTGCCCTTTCAAAGGAACCATCCCGGCATTTGCCTGAAACGATTTAGGGAAATCACGGAAAACCTAAATCAGGATGGCCGGAGACGGGATTGAACCGTCGTCCTCCCGAATGCGAGTCCAGTGTGCTAACCACTGCGCCACCTCGGATTTCGGAAAGAATGAGCTCAAAAGCTTCTATCATGGCATTCTGCTGATGCGATGAATGTCGTTTCGTTGTTGACACTGTTGTAATCACAAGTTGTGGGTGCATCGAAAGAGTCAGGACTAATTCGAAATCTTATTACAAGATCCAGAAAATCCACGCCTACCGCAAATACTGTCGTATGTGATGCTGATGAGAGTTTCGTGAAAGTGTCTGCAGATTTCTGAAATGTAGAACATTGTTATACAACCCAATTCAGCACTGTTTGTAAATCTAGTGTGAATTACGATAAAGACTTCCCGGGGTCTCATGCAGGGTTATACAGCACGAGTTCAGGCACACTCATTTGAAAAACTCTGTTAAAGAAAGAAAATTCCATGTTTCCATTACTGCTTCAGCGTCTCTAAGACCGGACAGATTCGCATTCGGCGAGAGAAGTCGGCTGTGATGAGTTCGCAAGAAGGCTTTCGCGCACCGGGTCGATTTCGGAAGCTCCTCCGCGCTCTTTTATACCTGCGACTACATCCCCAGTAATCTTAGATCGCGATCGGGCTGAAATGGACGCTTTTGTCAGGGCAGTCGCGTTTGTCGCGAGTGAAACTGCTATCTGCGCCGAGCTCCAATACGTGTAAGCTCCGATGGAAACTTTGAACAACTCTTAAATGTTTGCACGCATGCGCGCACGGTAGACCATCGTCATCTGCGGCACAAAAGAGTGGCAGAACAATACTGCTGCCGGAAATCAATTATTATAAAGTGCGCGCTACGAATGAATGATATTGTTCGCCCCATATTGGCTTGTACAAAGTCCTCTTCACGAGCCCATTAAAACCGAGCTCGGAAAACAAGCACGAGGATTGGATATTAAACAGCCCCTTCCCTCCCCGCCGGCCGGCTTCTGGCTCGATTCAATTCCGTAATTGTAATTCGTATTTCAATTACCACGAAACAATTGTAGCCGAAATGCGCGCCACTGAGGTACAGTATTTTATAATTGAATCCGAGTTCGTCCCCTGCTCACTCGGACTTAGGGAGGCAGCTCTTCAAATACGCGATAGTCGAGAGAGGAACGTGTAATGAAACTACACGGACTGATTATCCGCCGCTGGTATTGGCTCGCCGTGGCGCGTTATTTTCCTGCGTTTTTGTTTCCAAATCGACGGAACCTGCTGGTACCGGTACCGCGCTCGTGTGCTGTGCGCAGACGGCCGCACTCTCTCCCCGTACCTCCTGCACCCCGTTCTCTATTCGTAATTATACTCGCGTTTACGTCCGGAAAGGAAACGCGCAATGGTGTCACTGTGGTTCAGCCACAAAAACCGGTACGCTGATCGAGCGGTAAAACATTTGTCTCTCGAAGTTAAACATAATCCACGGAGACAACGTACCACCGTTCTGGTCAACTGACACATAACGAGTACCATAATGAGTTCTTTTCCCATTTCTGTCATACTCGTTTCACCCACAAACGTTGAAGAGGTGCGGATACAAACAAGCATAACGCCAATAAAATTGCGGAGGCAAAGGGAAGTAAACATGTATGACGTAATTCTAGTCAAAAATGTTCAAATGTGTGTGAAATCTTATGGGACTTAACTGCTAAGGTCATCAGTCTCTAAGCTTACACATTACTTAACCTAAATTATCCTACGGACAAAAACACATACCCATGCCCGAGGGAGGACTCGAACCTCCGCCCGCACAGTCCATGACTACAGCGCTTTAGACCGCTCGGCTAATCCGGCGCGGCTATTTCTAGTCGCATTTTTATTTGAGTCATGAGTAATCTGACTGGTTCGATGCAGCCCGCCACGGATCTCCTGTGCCAACCCCTTCATCTCAGAGTAGCACTTGCTACCTACGTCTTCAATTATTTGCTGGATGGACTCCAATCTCTGTCTTTCTCTACAGTTTTTGTCCTCTACACATCCTTCTAGTACCGTGGAAGTCATTCCCTGATGTTTTAACAGATGTCCTATCATCCAGTCCCTTCTCGTTGTCAGTTCTGGTTTTCCCACAGTCCATGTTTCAATGCTGTGCTATAAACATACATTCTCAGACATTTCTTCATCAAATTGAGGTCCAAATGTGATACTAGTAGACCTGTCTCGACCAGGAATGCCCTCTTTGCCAGTACTAGTCGGCTTTTGACGTCCACCTTGTTCCGTCTGTCATTGGTTATTATACTGCTAGATAGTAGAAATCCTTAACTTCGTCTGCTTCATGACCATCTGTTAAGTTTCTCGCTGTTCTCATTCCTGCTACTTCTCATTACTTTCGTCTTTCTTCGATTTACTCTCAGTCCATATTCCATGCTCATTAGACGGTTCATACCATTCAGCAGATCATGTAATTCTTCTTCACTTTCACTCAGGATAGCAATGTCATCACGGAATCGTATTACTGATATCCTTTCACATTGAATTTTAATCCCACTCCTGAACCTTTCTTTTATTTCCATCATTGCTTCTTCGATGTTCAGATTGAGCAGTAGGTGCGAAAGACTACATCCCTGTCTTACGTCCTTTTTAAACCGAGCACTTCGTTCTTAGTCGTCCACTGTTATTATTCCCTCTTGGTTCTTGTACATATTGTATATTACCCGTCTTTCCCTATAGCTTACCCCTATTTTTCTCAGAATTTCGAACATCTTGCACCGTTTTACATTGTCAAACGCTTTTTCCAGGTCAACAAAGCCTGTGAACGTGTCATGATTTTTCTTTAGTCTTGCCTCCATTATCAACCGCAACGTCAGAATTGCCTCTCTGGTGCCTTCACCTTTCCTAAAGCCAAACCGATCGTCATGTAACACAGGCTAAATTTTCTTTTCAGTTCTTCTGTATATTATTCTTTCTAGCAACTTGGACGCATGAGCTGTTAAGCTAAGTATGCAATAATTCTCGCACTTGTCAGCTCTTGCAGTCTTCGGAAGTGTGTGGATGATATTTTTCTGAAAGTCAGATGGTATGTCACCAGGCTCATATATTCTACACACTAAAGTGAATAGTCGTTTAGTTGCCACTTCCTCCAATGATTTTAGAAATTCTGAAGAATGTTATCTATCCCTTCTGCCTTATTTGATCTTAAGTCCTCCAAAGCTCTCTAAATCGACTCCTGTTTCTTCTTCTATTGCATCAGATAAATCGTCCCCCTCATAGAGGCCTTCAATGAACTCTTTCCACCTATTCGCTTTCTCCTATGCATGTAACTGTGGAATTCCCGCTGCACTCGTAATGTTGCAACCTTTGCTTGTAATTTCACCGAATGTTGTTTTGACTTTCCTATATGCTGAGTCAGTCCTTCAACAATCACTTCTTTTTCGATTTCTTCGTATTTTTCCTGCAGCTATTTCGTCTTAGCTTCCCTGCACTTCCTATTTATTTCATTCCTCGGCGAATTGTATTTCTGTATTCCTGAATTTCCCAGAACGTTTTTGTCCTTTCTTCTTTAGTTTACATAAACAGAAAAAAAGGAATCAAAGCACTGTAAGGAGGACTGACATATTTGTACACAATACTCTGCTGAACATTTAGACGGAGAAGGACGTAGAGATGGGAGAGGTGGAGATGGACAGAGAGAAGGGGGGGAGGAGGAGGTTATGTACGGAGAGATTGGGGGAGAAGGGTATGTACGGAGCTACTGAACATGCAGACGGAAATGGACGGGGGAGGAGGAAATGTAGATAGAAAGAGGATGAAAGGATGGGCGGAGAGAGCGGAAGGGGGGAGGGCGGGGGGGGGGGGGAGGGGGGAGGAATTTAGGATGTATATTGCGGAACCATTTACCCCAGCAAAAAAGTCAGTATCTGACATCTGCGACAATGCAACTTTTGACTTAATGTCAACGCTTAGTTCCATTACAATAATTCTACGAGAATGATCGACAGTACATACCTCATGATATGTGAAGAAATAGTGAAGAGTGCCGTGGACGATTGTGTCACATCGATCACAATACTTGTCATAGTGATTGATTACTGTGTTTGCTGGCCAGGAGAAGATAACGGTGTATAAGTTGGGCAGATATGGGCGGGGCGTTCCGATGAATACGCCGCAGCATACGGGTTATGTGAATAAATCTTTAGAACCTATCCAGTCTCTCCCTGAGACAATACCTGCGCAAGCACAGCAGCAGCTAGTACGGGAAGCCAGTATTTTCTATTTGTCGGCATATCATCTTTCCCTGCGTGTACCAATGGCTGCTTTCCCCAGACTTTCACCGTGCACCGTTACCTGGATTGAAGTAAGCTACCTACATACCTCTACAGAAGTAGCGAAGTTCTCATACTGTTACACAGATAAATCACAACGATTCGCTAAATGAGACACGTAAGGCTGTAGTCTTGTTTTCGGAAACGAGGATCTCGAAGTCCCCGAACGATTACTTTTATTTATGATTTCTTTTGATCGTCAATGGCCGTTCATTGTGGACTCACCGGTTCCCATCAGACGTTTAACACCCTGCTCTTGGATAGGTGACAATCCGGGCCACCATGCGCTGTTGACCAGCATCACGACACCATTTGAAGAGCTACTTCACCGAACAATGGCCGCACCAGGTCACGAAAACTGACAACGTCCGGGAAAGCCGTTCACACAATCGTGAGGATGACACGGCGATCGGTCAGTACCGTTGGTCCTTCCGAGGACTGTACAGGCGGAGTTTTTCTTGTGATTCTTGAAATCACTTCAGATGTATGCCGGAAGTTTCGTTCAATAATGTCGTGGTTGTGTTTTCCTTGTCCTCGTCCATCTGATTTATGCTATGTCTGTCTGCTGCGGGATGTAAGAGGGAGAGGAGGGGGGCGGGTGGCAGAAAGGAAGAGGAGCTGATGCTCTCTTGCGGATGTGTCTGAAGGTCAGGAAATACTGAAACACTACTTGAATGAATGCCACTATACCTGATTATCAGTACGAGATGATGTCCTGTTTTTCACAGTAGTTACTTAGTAAAAGTCAAAAGCGAAACATGATGAACCAAGGTTGTCAGCCAACAAAACACACAGTCTGTCAGTCGCTTCTTGCCAAATAAAGCTGTATATTACATTTACATTTCATAATAGCTGCTGCGTCGAAGTTGTACCAAAAGGAAAGGAATTCTGAACGTAATAAAGTGAAACCACCCGATGTGAAACGTGGTCCTATTGAATACTGTTCTGACTAAATATACGCATGTAAGACGAAACGGATGATTATTTATTCGGGAATTGCTATCATGGCAACAGAGTTGTGCGTTCAGAGTGAGTAAAAACGAACCTTACAACATTGGGATGATATATAAATTTACTGAAATAACTTATAGAATCGGTAGATGTTTCATTTTGTAGCAAACAACCTCATGTTTTTCATAAAAGTGTCAAGTGTCATTTTGGTTCGATGTGTCTACCATTTGTGACACAGCAAACATCCCACTGGTAATCAATTTCTTCCCACACTCGTTGCAGCAAATCGGGCGTAACTTGTACAACGGCAGTGTAGATTCGATTTTTCAGGTCTGCTAAATTGTTTGGTAGGGGAGGAACCGACACACGGCAACCCCAGAGAAAGAAATTTAGTGGTGCCGACTCTGGGGAGCGAGGTAGCATCAACACGTGGGCGATCTGGTGATTTATCACATTGCAGTGAACAATCCGTCTCAAAGTTCTTGTGCCAACACTAAATTGCAGGCATGCTTTGAGGTTCTCCAGCATGTTCGGTGCCGAACAGTTGTTGCAGAGTTCGTTTCATGAAACCGAAACAGACAGCGAGCACGCTCCGCACCACCAGTGGAAGTAGCCATTTTAACTGTGCACTAGAGTTGTGGCGATTCGTGAATGAGTCGTTCATTTGAACGACTCTAAATAAAGAATCGTAAGAATCGAATCGTGATACGGACGAATCGTCGTTCAAAAGAATCGTAAGAACGATTGCGTGTTTCCGAGTCGTGACGATTCCAAGTTCCAACGATTCATCGATTCTTAGTACGCTATGCTTCGAAGGCAACTTCCGAATCATGCAGATTGCAGAGTTGTGCCGAATGATTACGACCGTCAGATGGCAGTCGAGTGGAGGAAGCTCGGAACGAATAAACGAAGTTCGTGGGCCGTAATATTACTCGCGGAAAAAAAAGAGAGAATATAGACCCTATAACCAATATGCCTACCTTTCTTGACCGATCGCCGTGTAATACCGTCTTTAAACAAAAGCTTTTTAATTAATAATTTCAAGTTCGAATTTTCGAATGTTATCGTGTTCAGATTCATATTAAATTTTAGTGAAGTAATGTCGCTGTATGCGATTAAATCCTACTGTTTAGAATTATGTCGTCTTCTCACGTAAATAGTAGTGACAGCGGCAGGTTCTCAGGCAAATTAAAAGCAAAATACCTATGCTTAGTACTTAGAAGAAATGAAAGTTACGCTAAATTTGCTGTGTGGGAGGGCTGTCAGCTGCGTTATGAATTGCAAGGGTGATGTGGACTTGGAAAGACATCTTAGCACAGAAAAACATAGGATGATATGAGCCAAACCACGTCTGCCTCGCTGCTGGATTTTGTTACTATAAAACAGACGTCTGTATTTAGATACGTTCAAGCCACACAACCAAACTGGCATACCACTTAATTTTGCACCACCTTTCGCACAAATCGACTCCTCTTTCCTGGCATACTGAAATAAAACAATAGATGCAATCAAATCAAATGTGACCTTTCATCAATTAAGGCATTACGCGTATAAATCGAGAATCACACTTGTAACGTCATATGCATATTTACTCATAAATAAACTATTTCTGGCATACCTTATCATGACAGAGTTCGATTCTAACCCCATTGACAATTTCAAACATGTCCTGCCATCTGTGAGTAAGATGTAGAACTTTTTGCATTCCATAAGAATCGTGCCACCGCAGACTAGAATGAATCGTGAACGAATCGTAGGAATCGATTCGCAATGTGAGATTGAATCGTAAGAATCGAATCGGAAAAAAGAATCGTGTTGCCCAACTCTACTGTGCACTGCGCTGCCCCCCCCCCCCCCCCCCATCCTTGTGGCGGAATGGGGTATGGGGTTCTGTTGCACTACGTAAATAAAACTTGATGTTGTTTGCTACAAAATGGCATATCTACTGATTCTGTAAGTTATCTCAACAGAT
This sequence comes from Schistocerca serialis cubense, assembly GCF_023864345.2. Classification (NCBI taxonomy): domain Eukaryota; kingdom Metazoa; phylum Arthropoda; class Insecta; order Orthoptera; family Acrididae; genus Schistocerca; species Schistocerca serialis. The sequence goes on from NC_064638.1 coordinate 855,444,859, forward strand.
TTATGTATCATGCCAAATTGTCAAAGAACTTTTTGACTATCCTGTATAGGCAAATGTAGGGTAAAAGTTGCTATAAGATGCGGTACGCGCCAGTGAGAACGACGGCTGCAGGAAGTGAATACAAACGAAGACATTGCTACGGTGTATGAAGCAGTGAAAAAGTGTTTCCAACCATTCGGTAAACCGAAGATCCACGAGAAGACCCAGCAACACTGTGTTCCTGCCTACCCAAGAAACAGTCAGCCAGCACAGGCTCAACTACAGTACCCACTATGCCACAGAAGTACTTTTGGGTGTAACAGATAAATGATCAAGAAATTTTAAAATTTGGTAGGTCAGTCGTCGTCATGTAAACGATGTAGGCTCTGTTTTCTAATGTCTTGTAAAATGTGTTAGCTTCGTCATCCTTAATAATGTTTTATGTGTCTTGAGTCATTACACAAAATAACAGCATATGAGAGTTAGAGGGAATTAAATAATGATAGAGAGGAACACAGAGAAGGGTAGAGTATACAGACAGACAGACAGCAGAGAGAGAGAGAAATTGAGCAGTGCACTGTTGGCGACCGCAGTAATGGCGGCCATTACCAGTCGTTATGGGATACTCACCGTGACGTAACGTTCGTGACTTCGTGCAACTGTCTGTCTTGGCACGAGAAATAGTTTCGCGAATAAAACTTGTATCACGACTGCCGCGATATAAGGCACACGATCACGCAGCAGTTTCTCAACATTGCGCAGTTTATTCCAGCAACGGAACCTCGTAAAAACGTTTTACAGACAGCGGACGAAAAAATAATGGGCGCGCCCGAACGGCAGTTTCACGACACGCTACAGACTACTGCAGTTGAGATAATACAACACTGTCACGGGCCCTAATCGACGATGAATGTCTTTCGAAACTGCGAAGCGGACGCGCGTGTTAGTGCTGATTACGAACTGCGAGCGACACGCAAAACTCCAGTTGGAAGAGTAATAACGAAATAATCGTTACCATTATGAACAAATGTTGTTTATCATACAAGTCCCGCACTAGCTTTTCGAAATGTCAGTCGTCTGAATGAATAGTAGAGGTAGTACTGATGTGAAGTTCGGTCCTTCATTTATCATAATTTCTAGTGAGGTTTTGATCAATATATTTACAAACACAAAAATAATTGTCACTTTGTCCACAACAGAAACGACTGTGCTCAATGAATGGCACGCATATTCACTTACTTTTATAATGCACTCTCCCTTGAAATTAGCAGAGAAGCTGCAATGTGTCTGCACAAGGCCCAGAAAGCACGAAAGAACCATCTCGTGGGCGAAGATGTGCCGGTGGTACCAAAGAACATTACTGTAGTAGCACCATTGTCCGCTGACGATGGTGATGTGTAGAGAAAAGTATCCTCGTTGAACGATGGCAACGGATTGCTGAAACAACTGAACTATATTTCCACATGGTGTGAAGAATAGCAGCTCTCTGTAAATCATAAATGTGTGATATTGCCCATAACAGAGAGAAAGAGCTCGGCGGAATCTGATAAATATACATAATTAGGGTTAACACAAAGAAGCAATAAGAAATGAGATGATCACGTAAAGTCCGTGTTTTAAAAGGCGAACGAAAGACTTAGAACTGCTGGAAGGATTCTGGGAAAATCAATGTGTCTGTACAGGAATTCGCATGCAAGACGCCAGTGCGCGATCAGTTCAGTTTTTCCAGAGATCGGGTTATCAACAAGGCATGTCAGCAGATATCGAGTGAATTCAGACATGCCCTGCTAGCAAGGTAACGGGGTCTTATATCCTATAGGTAAGTGCAACAAAAATACTCGGAAAACTGAAATGCGAATCCTTTGAAGAAAGACGACGTAATTTTCACGAAACCCTCTTCGGTAAATATAGAGAACGTGTGTTCGAAGAAGACTGTGACCATTGTGCTGCCACCATCAATGTATTCCTCGCTTAGAGGTAATGAGAAAAAGACAAAAGAGTTTAGGGTCCGTACGGACACATATAGATAGCATGCGAGTGGAATGCGAAAGAAGATCGGTAGCATTGCTACGATGTACACTCCGTCATGCACTGTACAGTGACTTGCGATGTATGCTGGGTGTATCATAATTAATGGCGTAAACGCGTACAGTTGAAAGTATACGATACTAGAAGCAAAAAAGTCTAGTAAACATGGGATCTAATGTGCATACCTGAAGGACTGTGGGCACCTCTTAATCTTCGATACTGTGAAACAAATCTCTTCTGCTGCAAGTTCTTCGTTTTTCATATTTTAGACGGAGATGGTATGGACCAAAACACGAATAAATTGACTCGCAAACATGGGGTCGAAAGTGTATACTTTTAAGAGCTATGTGTACTTGTTCAGTAGAAGAGATGTGTTTCACAGTAGCGAAGATGAACAAGTGATGATAGCTTTACAGGTATGCACTTTCGACCCCATGTTTACTAGTCAGTTTTTTCTTGTTTTGGTCCATATTATCTGCCTCCAAAATATGAAAAACGAAGAACTTGCAGCAGAAGAGATTTGTTTCACAGTATCGAAGATTAAGAAGTGCCTTCAGGTATGCACAGTAGAGCCCATGTTTAGTAGACTTTTTTGCTTCTAAATGGTTCAAATGGCTCTGAGCACTATGGGACTTAACATCTGAGGTCATCAGTCCCCTAGAACTTAGACCTACTTAAACCTAACTAACCTAAGGACATTACACACATCCATGCCCGAGGCAGGATTCGAACCTGCGACCGTAGCGGTCGCGCGGTTCCACACTGAAGCGCCTAAAACCGCTCGGCCACACCGGCCGGCTTTTGCTTCTAGTATCGTTTATTCTCAACTGGTTGATGAAGTAGTAGGCGGAATTACAGATCTCTTGGTCTGTAGGTGACCGATGGTGGACAAATGATCAGCTGAAGCTGTATCCATGGCCATTAAACTCTACAGTCGCATGCGACACTATTTGCTCTTCAGTATATTTGAATCAGCGTAGGATCGCTTAGCGATGAAACCATCATGTTTTCTGACGCTGACAGTCAATACTGAATTTTTATTTAATACGATGCACCATATCACTTACCTCTCTTCCCCCTTTTGCACCGATATGGCCTTACGAGTAGTATACTTCTCTCTCAGCTAACCAAGTCTTGTTATTGAATGGGTGCAGCAGCTATCCAGACGTGCGTTAGATGAAGAGCTACGAGGGTCTACATGCAAGTATGGAGGATGATTTATTGCCGGAAGTACCCGCAAGCTGCAGACAGAAGCCGAGGGTGATATTTGCCGTGTAATGAGCAGACAAGAAACAACAGAACAGACGTCGTAGTGGCATTTATGACGAGCGCTGCACGGGGAGCGGGAACTGTGGAAGCCTGCGAGAGGAGCAAGCTGCCGTCGCTCGAGAGCGACCGATAAATATGCGCAACACGGCTCGCGGGGACGCACACACGCACACTTAGGAGGTGGTAGTTGTAGTTGCAGGTGGCCCTTCAGCTGTCACGGAGATAAAGCACTCGGGCCGGCGCTCAGTACCCGCGTTGGCGAGGAGCCCGACCGCGCGATAAGAACGGCCGACACTGCAACGGCATTAGGCAAGCTCCGCCGCTCAGATTTATCACCGAGATTGATTGCTATTACTCTTCCCGGGGGAGGAAGCTCTGCACTGTTTCTTTCTTCTCCGTACATATACGTACAAAAGAAAGAAAAAAAACGAACAGTTTCTTAACTTGAGTTACAGTCTCTGAGTCCATAGATGGGAGCTGAACGAGTGCAGAATAGTATTATGGGCCGGATGAAAAGAAATTATAGCATGGTATTTGGTGCCGTAAACCTGCGTGTATTTGCGCTACGGAGGCAGTAAATCGCCAGTGGGACGAGATGGACTGACATCGTTTGCTGTTTTAATTTAAGCGTAACCAGTTCCATACCTGCACTGCCAACCTCTGACTGCCATTGTTCCCGAGAATGCACTTAGAGTGGCAGGTGTCACATGATATACCAACCGAGCACAACTGAGTGAGACTGAATCCCTAATTCTATGATAGTCATCTTCAGTTGTCATTAACCTATTTCCCCATATGTATCTGATATGAAATGACAGATGTGAAAATTACTAGCACTTGAGGGACGTGTCAATTAACACCGGTATACATCCGCCTTTGTAATAACACCTGCTGACGCTCTCTACAGCGCGGGTCGCCAATGTCAAACAGCATCTGCCCCGCGGACGACGTTGGGCGCGACGACCACGACCACAGCCACAGGCGACACCTGCAGTAACTGTGCTGGTCACCAACAACGACCTCAAATAGCATCTAACACAGAGCTTATTCATCATTACTGTTCGCTCTGTCTCTGGCTTGTGTCTAATGTTGCTTGGGATATTTCATAAGGATACACTTCGTGATCAAAAGTACCCGGACACCTGGCTGAAAATGACTTACAAGTTTGTGGCGCCCTCCATAGGTAATTCTGGAATTCAATGTGGTGTTGGCCCACCTCAACGTTGATGACAGCCACTCCCGCAGGCATACGTTCAATCAGGTGCTGGAAGGTTTCTTGGGAAATAGCAGCCCATTCTTCACGGAGTGCCGCACCGAGGAGAGGTACCGATGTCAGTCGGTGAGACCTGGCACGAAGTCGATGTTCCAAAACATTCCACAGGTGTTCTGTAGGCTTCTGGTCAGGACTCTGTGCAGGCCAGTCCATTACAGGGATGTTATTGTCGTGTAACCACTACGCCACAGGCCGTGCATTATGAACAGGTGCTCGATCGTGTTGAAAGATGCAATCGCCATCCCTGAACTGCTCTTCAACAGTGGGAAGCAAGACGGTGCTTAAAACATCAATGTAGGCCTGTGCTGTGATAGTGCCACGCAAAACAATAAGGGGCGCAAGCCCCCTCCATGAAAAACACCCCACACCATAACATCACCGCCTCCGAATTTTACTGTTGACACTACACACGCTGGCAGATGACGTTCATCGGGCATTCGCTATACCCACACCCTGCCAGCGGATCGCCACATTGTGTAATTCGTCACTCCACATAACGTTTTTCACTGTTCAATCGTCCAATGTTTACGCTCCTTATACCAAGCGAGGCCTCGTTTAGTATTTACCGTCGTGATGTGTGGTTTATGAGCAGCCGCTCGACTATGAAATCCAGGTTTCTCACCTCCTGCCTAACTGTCATAGTATTTGCAGTGGATCCTGATGCAGTTTGGAATTCCTGTGTGATGGTCTTGATAGATGTCTGCCTATTAAACTTTACGACCCTCTTCAACTGTCGGCCGGTCTTTGTCAGTGAACAGACGAGGTCGCTGTACATGTCCCTTCACGTTTCCAGTTCACTAACACATCGGAAACAGTGGACCTAGGGTTGTTAAGGAGTGTGGACATCTCGTGTACAGGCATATGACGCAAGTGACACCCAATCATCTGACCACGTTCGAAGTCCGTGAGTTCCGCGGAGCTCCCCATTCTGGTCTCTCACGATGCCTAACGACTACTGAGGACGCTGATATGGAGCTCCTGGCAGTAGGTGGCAGCACAATGCACCTAATATGAAAAACGTATGTCTTCGGGGGTGTCCGGATACTTTTGATCAGATAGTGTAAGTCCTAGTATATGATACCATGCGGCAAGGTACAGGTGTTGGTGGAATATACCAATCGTGGAGTTTGTCACTAACACTGAAACAGAACGGTTACTAACCCAACAGGTATAGCTTCTGTCGAAGCCATCCGGCGGGATGGGTGGCGGGAATCCGTCTTATAGCTAGTTACAGGATGACTGAAAAGTCATTTAACATTTGGTAATGCACTATTTCACGGAATAATGTAGATAGAGAAGTAAAACTTGACACACATGTCTGAAATGACATGGGCTTTTACTGAAACCAAAAACGAGTGAGAAAACTAGGCAACAGAAGGCGCTGAGAAAAACTGTCAATGTGAAGAGTGCGAAGTACGCAGATATGTTACAGAATCGTATCATCCATAGTCTGGTCACTGATCATTTGCCGAGAATTACGACTTTCATGTAGGGTGGCTCTCAACTCCACATTAGTAGACGTGTGAAAGATCTCTTGCGCACATCGTTTGGGGCGTGCCTAGGCGCCAGTTCCGTCACGCTTGGCCTCCCAGATACCCTGTGCTATTGCTGGTTGTGGTGTTACCTGAAGTTGCGAGTATAACGCGATCGTCCGACCACATTAGGGATGCTAAAAAAAACAACAACCGACGGCAATTCCTCCCCGTACCTACTGATTTGCTGTACAGTGCTGGTCACAACACAGGCCCTCGACCACAGGTAATGATTGGTGAATGACGCCGACATGTTAAGCATTTGTTATAAAGAACATCGTCTTTGGTGAAAATCAGTTGTTAAGCCAATTATTGCTTTTTTATCATATGAACATTTTGTGTACTTTATTTGGTTTCAGTAAAATTCCATGTCATTCCAAACGTGTATGTCAGTTTTTATCTCTGTACGTACATTATTCCGTGATGTATTGAATTTGCAAATGTTAACAGGATTTTGGGTCAGCCTGCATATTCTGTTGAGTAACTCTGTTTTTATTTACCTACATTTTTTTTTACTTTTCATTACGTAATATTTTCTGTGTTTCTTTATGAATTTGTAATGACTGCGTAGCATATAAGTAAGTTATGAATAATGTCTGCAGACTTGTAACTTCATGTTAAGAATTCGAAATTAGTGCGCCCATTTTCGTTTGCCAGACTATGGATTCCTGCATGTACAGCAACATAATGTTCATTTAACAACTGAATTGAAGACTCCGATGAAAGAAAAATAGATTGCAGCTCAAGGTCTTTTTGCCATTGGTGCCTTTTCAGATGAAATACTGACACAACTGGAGAAGGTTGTGGAAGAAAATCGGTTGCTTATGAGTGGAAATATTGCACAATTTACTGCACGATTTACGGAAACAGCGAAAAACGTAAACAGAAGTGACGGACGAGGATTTGAACTCCGTGCAGTGTACTAGCTAGCCACAGTGCCACCTCCTCAGTTCGAAACATGCGGGCTTGCTTGAGGCGTAGCTGTGTGGCAATTCTCGTCTGGTTCACCGTCTATGCCACTAATGCAAATTACAAAAAAGGTGAAAATCACTCATTCACAGATTAACTGTAAGTAAGATGGGCCTCACAGAAGGTGCACTGCGTTTGATTTGGAAAGCAAGTAATGCTTAATACGGGAGCGAAATAACTAGTACAAGTTATATGGAAACAACACAAAAAGCGAATACAAGAAGACCACCCAGCTTGTAGCGAAGTCATTACGAAGTACTCATACCGAAACTCGAATGTATATACGAGGAATAACTCACATTAAATATCAATTTCAGGTTCTGGAGTGATGAAGGCTGACTGTCGTGTTAAATATGTCTCAGTGACGACAAAAAGCCACTTGCAACGGAAAAAGTCATTTTGACCAGGCGAGAATTTGAACACAGTTCTGATTGTATAAAAAATACGGTATTTCGGCTGTTTTATAATTCAGCTGCCGTCCCAGCTATCCTTGCTTGTGTCTCCAACACGATTCCATCTGATAGAAGGGCCAATCGGCTGGTAGGCGAAGGACATACATTCACCTATCGACATAAGAAACTACTCGGTTACGGTACCATTAAGTTAAACGAGTGTTGCACACCAAATGCAACATTGTCTGCGGGGAGCTGATCTGTTGTCTGAGTTTATTTTGCAAGCAGTGCGAAATTGATAGCCTTAAGAACTTGCATATTGAAATGGTACAAGGGCATCTGCGACATCGACGTTACTCACGTCCCCCACAGCGGATGTTCATAAATCACCCGGTTTTTACATTCAGACTGTGTGTTTTGTCTATCTGCCGTAACTGCGAAGGTGAAAATTCAGTGGCGGTTTATTCGATAGCGATGTTTTAAGTGTGTAATTTGTTACATTTCACCGAACGTGCCATATGCTAACAAAACTAACGAGAAATGATACTAATCTGCATTAAAAATGTTCTTCTTTTGTTTCCCTGCCTGTATTATTGGTTCAGAAATGTGTATGTCAACAAAGTATTCTATGAGTACATGAAGCAAGATATTTTTCTTCTAGGGATGGAAACATCACAGACTTATAGTGATACTGAGACGCCCGAAACCCAATAAATTCCAAAGATGCATACAATTTAGGTTTTCTGTAAATACCTAATTCGTTGCCTCCTCGTCTCTTTCTGGATTATGCTTAAGGTGAGAAAAATAAAATATCCGAAAGAGGGAAACGATGGGAAGTTAAATTTTAACATCCCGACGTCAATGCGGTCATGATTCGGCTGCCAGAGATGGTCTCGGGCGTCGACATGTGTGATATTTCTCTAATTTTGGATTGTAGAATGAAACTGTTTTAAAAATACGAGAAGTATACAGGCATGCAGCGAAGCTGTAATTAGATTAACACGTCATCGTTTGGGTCGTAAGTTTGCCAAGCGGCAGAGATTGTCCTTGTTCATCAGGGTGATAGAAATATGGAAAGCCACGTGTATGTTTCACTCATGTTTACACCGTCGGAGAAATGCTCCTGTCGGAGCACAAAAAATGCGATAGCTTGGAACGAGCTGTCTCAGTCCTCACTCCGCCTTCTTCACCAAAAATTTTGGCATGCGCTCTTTTAAAAAAGAGTATTCTAAATCCTTTTACCCAGTCTCTCTTTGTAGTTAAGCCTCCATACTCAGCATATCTCTCTCATTGTCTATACATGTTTCTAAATTCCGGCGGGGGGGGGGGGGGGGGGGGCGGTCCAACTTACGTTTCCCCTGTTCCCACGTGTTTAAAATTTCAGTCGAAAATGAACGCTACCCTATAAAGCCATCTCTCTTTCTCTTTTACTGCCACTGTCTCTCACTGACCATCAATGTCTTCTTTGTCTTTGGCTACTTAGTCACCTTTTTTTATTGTCAGTTTCTCTCTCCCACAATCACCGGCTCCTCTCTCTTTCTCTCCCACTGGTACTGTCTTCCCTCTGTCCTCTGAATGAGGCGTGAGGCGGCTGGTTCCCCACTTTTCTGTCAAGTCTTTTAAAGAGGAACATGTTCGAATTTCTTGTGGTCCGACAGAAACATTTTACCGCTGGTTCCCTTCTTTTCCCTGCCACAGCTGGGTGTCCTACGTATATAAAACTAATTCTATCTGTTATTAAATTTTGAACGCTTAATAATAAACTTTTACATATGTACACAACGAATAAGTACGCATAATATAAATTAACACATTTTTTCTGGATATTTTCTCATATTTCGCAATTCATTGAAAGTGCCAGGCTTATGATTTTATCTTAAAAGAGTAAAAATGTTATTAGAAAGATTTTACTGAATTCGCAGTTTTTCCAGTTTTACATAATTTTTGGCAGTCCTTTTTAAGTTCTTTTCGGGCATGTTAAGGCCCTTTTTAGCCCATTTTTTGTCACTGCAGTACCACGTTCGGCATATTTACACAGACGTGAAGTGGCCATTATACAGAGGCAGCACGTCATCAAGTTTTATTGGCGAAAAAGTTCTGACTAAAAACATACTTTGGTGACCTCAGAACCCTTGCCACATGGTCACTACGTCAGTTAAAACTACATTTACGCCTCAGACCGGATATTACGTAAGTACGGTAAACTTGATCCTCTGTGTCTCGGTAACGGATAATGACACAAAAAAGAGTTTCAAGTTTCCCCGTAACATTATCTTAAGAACATTTGGTAAGAATTTCGGAGATTTACCTTAAACAGTGGTGAGCCCCACACCTTTGGTACCCAAAATTCATGGTTTATCTGGTGTATCTTGATAATGGATACAGATTTCGGAAACGGGAAATGATGTTTCTGGATGACTGTCTAAGGAATGTACAACTAAAATTTGGGCCATTTTCTGTGGTTAGTTGTTTAGAGAACTGCGGCCCACGATGCAAAAACGGCTAAAAAACGGCTGTTGCGGTTTTCTGCATAAGTGCTCATTAACGGAGTATGATATCGAAAAAAAGTTCAGAAGTTCCCCTAGAATATCGTCTTAAGAACATATGGTAAAAATATCGGCGATCAGCCATGAACAGATATTATAGAAGTGGTCAACTCCATAACGGCTACTTTTCGTACACAAAAATCGTGGTTTATCAGAGTTTTCTCAGCAACCGCCTGTGACAAACGGTGCTTTTATAAGCTAGCTAAGGTCCATCCTGTACCACATCTAATTTCAAAGAACCAGTCGATCTACTCAACTTGCCTGGGCTGGGGGAAGTGCGCAGCGATTAAATTTTGACTCAGTACTTTAGCATAGATACAGTATGACTGTTCTTCCGATAGGTATACAGATGGTCAGTAGGATTAGAGCTATCCGAATCACTTGACCCCTTATCTCACTAAATACAAGTACAAACATGCCATACGACAGGAAACCCTGGTATTTAGGACCAACAGCTATTTTCCCTACTCTTTAAGAAGAGTTGATGGTAATTGAAGTACATTTGATTCGAGTCTTGCTTAGTTTATTCTGTATGCTTATTATGAACGTGCTGTTCCGTGTCCCGGTGGCCACTATGCGTGATGACAACAGCCTAACCACAGAAGCTTTCGTCCGCAGTGGTGTACATGCCGACACTGTTTACATAACAATATTGCATCTTATGGGAATGGAAAGGAAGATTTAAAAGCCAGATTTCTTGGATGCATATGCTACTATGTGGTGAGAAGACCACTGCTTGTTATTTTTCCTTTGACATTGCAGACAGTTTTTTGTTTCACGCGTTACCACTCGTCCATTCCAGAACGTGTTTCGCAATATTCCAACTCCTGTTTCACGAACTCATGAATTATAATAGGCAGAGGTAGAAGGTCAGGACTCGGTAATTATGAGTGTCAGACACGGCAACCAGCTATATGGCTACCACAGGGCAGGCTATGGACGCGCTGTTTAACACTGCCTCTGAGGACTCTCACTCGCCAGCAGGCGGCGTTGTGACAACTGGCCGGCGGCCGTCGGCGACGACGCGGCTGCTCTGCCGCAACAAGTCGCGACTACCGTTACGGTACTTACTGTACTCGCGGAAAGCGTCCGAGCCGGTTTTCTGCGGCACTGTGTGTCACGTTAACAAGCTCCGACAAGGCCTGGCTGCTGCCACGCAGCACCGCTGATGGGCGCTACTTGCAAACGCCACATCCAAATTCTAGACTTCAGTAGCGCCTGGAAGATCGGTAAAAAGAAAAACATTTTCGGTAGGGCTTACCGTTTCGAGAAAATGCCTCTTTTTGTCGTGGAAATGTCACTTCACTCGGTCACGCCAAGTTCACATTCGTTCTTGAACTGGGTCCGAAAATGTACAAAGAACAGTCAAATGAGAATGAGAAAGAAAAAACTAAGTTAGCTGTTTATTATTTCAAGAGTAATCGCCATAACTGTTAAAACATTTCGTTCGTGGAAAAATGTTTGCGGTTGCTTACGGAATCCTGATTCTAGACAGGCGTGCACCTCTTTGTCCGAAGCAAATGGACGGCCACGAACGTCTTTCTTCTGGACGCCAAGGACATGGAAATCGCGTATGGAGGATGTGTAAGGCCTCCTCAGCGAAGCTTCTGCGGCGTAGGCAACATGTGGGCCCGCCTACATCCTACATACAGTCCCGATCGCCCACCCTGCGATTTCCATAGTTTTGGAGCCCTGGAGAAAGACATTGGCCGTCGATTTGCTTCGGACGAAGAGGCTCACGCCTGGGTACAATCATGGCTCCTTAGGCAACCGCAAACCTATATCCATCAAGGCACTGAACGCCTCGTCTCACAGTGGGAGAAATGTATTAACAGTTACGATGATTACTTTTGAAACAATAAACAGTTTACTTAATTTTTCCCATCTGTCTCGTTTTTATTTGATTGCCCCTTATACAGCATCAGAGTAAATGCGTTGTTGTAATCTTGGAAACCCAATTACAAGAAACTCATTAATGCGAAACAGAAGGTATGGAACGTGACATCAGACAAAAAAAGAACATGATCGCCATAATTGTAGAAATTGGCAAAGTGGATAAGTTGCAATACCTCTCGAAAGATTTTGCGCAAGCGTCGGCCTTGAGAAAGAAAGCAATTGTATATAGATAAATCTAGTTGGATGAAGTTTCGAGTAAGGATTACCATCTGACAGGAAAATTCCTATAAAGTTGGAAGGGACAGGGGGTTATTGTACTCTGAATGTACATGACATAAGGTTTAGTGTAGTGGGGAAAGTCATGCAGGTGTAACAATAATTTTCAACTTCTGTGTGTGAACAATTGTGCTCAACTGGGAAAGAAACCAGGTATAAAAGGGAACACGAAGATTGTCAACATCACAGATAAAATGAGAGAGAAATATCTACCTGTCTTACAACGGTGGAGGCCAGGTGCGAGTTGATGGTCACTTGTTGAAAAGAGAGACCCATCGCAGCAAAAGCCCTGGGAAAAATCAACAGTCAGACAGAGAAGGATCACCGAGCGAGGTGGCGCAGTGGTTAGCACACTGGACTCGCATTTGGGAGGACGACGGTTCGAACCCGCGTGCGGCCGCCTTGATTTAGGTTTTCGAAGGACGTGGGGAGTCCGAAGTCACATCTGACGTTACCTTTGGCAGGACGCCAGTAAACGCTTCTGACGTCGCGCCAACCCGACGGCAAGTATAGGTGTCAAGAAAATGAAGAAAAGCACTGTGATGCCGTCTGTAAGTTAGGTGTTTGATAACCATATGTAAGACCCGAATTCGATCCCCGTGCAACAGAGGTGTTTTCCTTAGTGGGAGGACTGGAAAGCGGTCCACCCAATCTCTTGTGGACAACAAAGCAGCTAGTTGGAGTGTAACGGCTCCTGTGTCAGAAGCGGACATGAATGGCATAGATAGCGATATGCTCCAGTACTCCCATTCAGTTATGCCCCTCGAGCGGTTGACGGTCGGCGAACTAGCGTCCTATTGTTCTACGAAGAAGGGAGTTTTGTGTAACTGGCGACATTCGAACAGAGAATCAGAGGAACGGAAGGCCAACGTCACGTTTCATTTCAAAGGCAGAGTCCACGAACGTTGTATGTACAAACGCTGCATTTTCGTCCCCGTGTATTCCCATTAGTCTGGTAGGAAGGTGTTTGCGTTTGAAATATTGTCACTGTCGCGGACATTAGATACTTACGTGATAAATTTAATCGATCGCGACTTTGTTAAACGAAACTTCCCACTGTCTGCCTGAAGTAACTTATCATAGTTACAGTTAACCGTAAGAAGAATGGTCGGACAGGTCCTGAACTGACGACCAGCATCAGCGTCAGCTCAGTCTGATGGAATAGTCCAGTGGTCTTATCTGTTTATTTGCTTTTATTGTTAAATATTCTTACTCTGGTTGAACGTCATTGTTATCACTTGCTGTATTTGTTATTATGATCAGAGCAACTGTATTGTTAGGCAATGAAATTCAAGCGAACATTTTCCCGAGAAAGGTAAAATATTACCAAAAGGAGAAAATGCATCAAAACTTTACGAAACAACGAATTTTACAAAATGTGTTAACCTTTTATGGCCATACAGTACAAAGCTTTTCCCAATGGAAAATCAGGCGGACGAATATTACCTACACAGTTTGTCCTGTCTTCGTCAGATATTACATTTTATAAAACAAAGAGGTGGGATAAAGGGCACATTCCGAATCTGTTGTCTTGGATATGACCTCAGTTGTCAAACAGTTGTCGCCTTTGAGGCCAAGGGAAGAAAGTTCCTATTTTGCAATTAGACACAGAATATGACAGAGATGATGATAGAGAATATGACAATAGAGAATAAACGAAACGGGAGTTGCATCGTTCTCAGTGTAAAACTCCTCAAAGCATTCAGGCTTGTAGTGTGTGGAACATTAAGGTGAGTTATCAACAAAATATTCTTATTATCAATATTTGTGTTTCCTGTGACAAATAAAAAATGATGTCTAGATTTCCGAAAATGTTTGAAGGCCGCGATGTCACGACATTAACCTCGGCTGATGAAGTCTGAGAAGACTCGGCACGAGAAACGTGCAGGTATTCTGTCCATTAATGTAACTCATCACTGAGCTCCCGTCCCGAAATAATGTAGGTTCCCCAATGGTGTCAATTAGCTCCAGAGAAACAAGTTCCGCATGCCACGGAGGAAGCATGACGACACAAAAACCCCATCTGGCAGCAGCGCTGAAGGGCAAGGGAAAGTAACGCTCGTGTCCCAGTTACACGGCAAAATCCGTTAACGGCGACGAGGGGCACGCGAAGGGATGCACGGCGACCTCGTCTCTAGCATGTGATTTTCCTTATCTGCACTGCATTCTCCAGAGTCTCGTCGGCACACAACCGTTTATTTCTAGCCGCCGAAAATTTTAGCAAACTACAGTACGGTATGCAGCTCAACATTTTAGATAAATACATGAAAATGTTGTAACCTTTCTGCAAAAACTGGTAAATGATTCAGGCAATTTGAACACGTTATTGCGTTCTTGATAAGTGTTTCCTCCTTACCCTCCCACTACTATTCGACCTTTCCTCCTACAGAACTCATGAATATTTATTATGATGACTCAGGAGTCAGAGGGCTCATAGAATCACAAAATCCTTACACAACAGTAAGTGAAATAAATTGGAGCCGTTCACTTTTTCAAGTTTCCAACAAATGTTTCGGCCCGTAACTCGTGTCAAGCCATCATTAGCTCATTAGTGTGGCAGTTGCTGGCAGTACTGGTCCAGTTCGAGGGGAATGCAATATTAACACGGGGATGTGGTCTCAAACTGTTCATTCATGTATGTCACGTACGTACATTGAGGTGACAAAAGTCAGGGGAAACGATATACACGTATACAGATGGCGGTAGTGTGTATCGCGTACACTAGGCATAAAAGGGCACTGGCGGAGCTGTCATTTGTAGTTGGGTAATTCATGTGAAAAGGTTTCAAAGGTGATTATGGCACCACCACGAGAACTCTCTGGCTCTGAGCACTATGGGACTCAACTGCTGAGGTCATTAGTCCCCTAGAACTTAGAACTAGTTAAACCTAACTAACCTAAGGACATCACAAACATCCATGCCCGAGGCAGGATTCGAACCTGCGACCGTAGCGGGCTTGCGGTTCCAGACTGCAGCGCCTTTAACCGCACGTCCACTTCGGCCGGCACCACGAGAACTAACAGACTTTGAATGCGGAATGGTAGTTGAAGCTAGGCACGTGGGACATACCATTTCGGAAATCGTTACGGAATTCAGTACCTAGAGCTCCACAGTGACAAGATAGTGTCGAGAATATCAAATTTCAGACATTATCTCTCACCATGAACAACGCAGTGGACGACGGCCTTCACTTAACGACCGAGAGCAGCGGCGTTTGCGTAGAGTTGTTAGTGCTAGCAGACAAGCAATACTGCATGAAATAACCGAAGAAATCAATTTGGGGCGTACGACGAACGTATCCGTTTTGGTAGGGCGGCGAAATTTGGCGGTAATGGGCTATGGCAGCAGACTAACAACGCGAGTGCCTTTGTTAAGAGCGCAACATCGCCTGCAGCGCCTCTCCTGGACTCGTGGCCGTATGTCCGTAGCTCGTGGTATAATGGCTAGCGTTGCTACCTCTGGATCACGGTGTCCCGAGTTCGATTCCCGACCAGGTTGGGGATTTTCTCTGTCCGGGGGCTGGGTGTTTATGTTATCCTCATCATTTCATCATCATTCGTGAAAGTGGCTAGACAGGATAGTGTAAAAATTGCACTGTATAAAAATTGGGATTTTCTACGGGCACTGATGACCGCGCAGTTGAGCGCCCTGCAAACCAAACACCATCATCATTGTGACCGTATCGGTTGGATCCTAAATTATTGGAAAACCATAGCCAGATCAAATGAATCCCGATTTCAGTTGGTAGGAGCTGGTGGTAGACTTCGAGTGTGGCACAGATCCCACGAATCCTTGGATCCGAGTTCTTAACAAGGCACTGTGCAAGCTGGTGGTGACTCCATAATGGTGTGAGCTATATTTCCGTGACATGGACTGTGTTCTCTGGTCCAGTTGAACCGAATATTGACTAGAAATGGTTATTTTCGGCTACTTGGAGACCATTTGCAGCCATTCATGGATTTAATGTTCCCAAACAACGATGGAATTTTTGTGGATGACAATGCGCCATGTCACCGAGCCATAATTGTTCGCGATTGCTTTGAAAAACATTCTGGGCAATTCGGGCGAATGAAGTAGCCACCTAGAACGCCAGATGTGTATCCCATCGAACATTTATAGGACATAATCGAGAGATCAGTTCGTGCACAAAATTCTGCACCAACAACTCTTTCGCAATTATAGACGGATATAGAGGCATCATGGGTCAGTATTTCTGCAGGAGATTTCCAACGACTTGTTGAGTCCATGACGCGTTGAGTTGCTGTACTACACTGTGCAAAACTAGGTCCGACAAGATATTAGGAGGTATCCCACAACTTTTGCCACCTCGGTGTAAGTCGCGCAGTAGCGATGAAATTGAAATCCAGGCAACAAAGACGGATTTCGAAAAACTAATAATATACATGACGTATTAAAAAATTATGGACGGAGAGAGAGCGAATAAAAGATATTGCGGTATCACGCATCGCTTCTGATACGACCAACATTTCAATCAGCGACGTAAATTTAACTTTGTTGAAAACTTCACATAGATACTGATCACAGCTTATTGAAATTAATTTGAGAAAGACAGTCACAGAGTGCAAAACCTACACCATTAAATACATTAAAACGAACAAAGTGTTTCAGTATTCAATTCACTTGAGATACGTACTGGGCTAACCTTGCTTAGAGAACCGTGTAAGTTTCCCCAAGGAACTGGACTTCCACTGGGGGGTGGGGGTTGTTTCGAATCGCTTTGCAGCCAACCAGATGTAAGTTTTCATTAGTTTCCCCAAATTTCTTAAGGTAAACGCTAGATTTGTTCTTTCGAAAAGTGTACGGCCGATACCCTTTCCCAACCTAACCTTGTACACATGTAATGACCTTATCGTCGACGGGACGTTCTTCCTGCCTTCCTTTCATCTATTTCTCCCTTACATGAAGATGTATTGTTTGCATACACATTACTCCCCAGATTAATTACGTTGACATTAAGGGCAAAAAGTACAGCCGGCCGGAGTGGCCGTGCGGTTCTAGGCGCTACAGTCTGTAGCCGAGCGACCGCTACGGTCGCAGGTTCGAATCCTGCCTCGGGCATGGATGTGTGTGATGTCCTTAGGTTAGTTAGGTTTAATTAGTTCTAAGTTCTAGGCGACTGATGACCTAAGAAGTTAAGTCGCATTGTGCTCAGAGCCATTTGAACTAAAAAGTACAGTAGAAGACTAAGATTTTGCCAGTTGATTGCAAAATATGTTTATCCACCGCGATAAATTTACTAATGCAAACAATTGCAGGCTCCGGAATGTGATATGGATCTCAGCGTATCGTTTTACGTGAATCCTCACTGCTAAGATAATATACTGGGTCGGTTGCTTGACCGACAACTCGTTCACAAGTAGCGTTGCACCATATGCTATCAGTGCATGTATCAAGTAGTTTATGATAGTAGAATAGATTGCACTGGCCTTTCGTTTGTCTCGTGTGCCTGTTATTGCAGAATTTCGTACGCTTTGGCAGATAAAAAAAGCTAATGGTGAATACATAGGCACTGTTCTGCTGTTCCACACTTATTCAGCATACACAGCAAATATCTAAACTGTCAAGAATAAATGTGTCTCACAAAGCAAGAAATAACACTACGACAGACATCCTACAACTCAGAGACAAAGGCGTGACAGCTCTCCTCCATCGTTCAGGACACCACGAAGAGTCTATCTGCAATCCGTTAGGTCAGACAGTAGTAGTTGACGATGAAGTTCGCCATCTGTCGAGAAGCTGTGTGTTACTAGATTTTAGTTGGATTTGTACGTGCTAAGGTATCTGCAGAGTGAGAGACAGGTAAAGAACCATAAAGAATTTGAATGCGATATTCGTGTTCAATGTTGAGGCAAATCTAGGAAAACGAGAGTTGAGAGAATCGGCCCGAACTCTTCGTCCCGTCTTCCCATCTATGACACTTTGTTTCATTGCACTACTTTCATATTCCACTCGTGCACTACTTTAAAACGTATAATCTTGTTATCCTTGATCGATTTTGCATTTTTATCAGAATTTACCGACCTGTCGACATCGAGATAATCGGATCAGATACGGCTAGAGACGGTGGGTTTAGAGGAACAGCAGTGAGCTTCTATCAGATTTGCTGACAGGATTTTAGAATCCGCTCCTTCACAATATGACCCTGGTACCTTAACCGGTACGCTACCATTTTTTATGCAAATATGTAGTTGTGTAGGACTGTCATGCGCTATGCAGTCACTATCCTGTAGATTCAACTTTTCCTCTTTTCTTCCCGTATTCTAAAGAAAAAGAGAGGTGGTGGATTGATATCCTCAAACTGTTCGCTACACTACTCATGTTAAACTGCGCTGTGCAGATTTAAAATTTGATGTGGATTTGTGATTTGATCTTTTTAAAAAGTAAATGTGCCGGTAAAAATCACGGCACAGCTAGAGACTAGGGTCGGGACGACTGCCACTCTTCGTCTGCAACGGCAACGCCATAAATCGCTGCCGTAATGCCTCGTTATTGCCGATAACTGTATGGTATTTCGAGGCATATTTAATTGGGCGATATAAAAACGTAATGATAAGAATCAGATTTAGTGCTCAAGCGCAACGGACTAGACACGATTCGGCCATTCGCATCTTTGTATATTACCCCGTAATTTCTTGGGATATTTAATGCGCTCTCAGGTATTACGTGTAATAGCGAACGGAGGCAGTCAGGTGAAAAGCTACGTGTGTGTTGTCCCCGGCGGCAGCCACAGCGGACCGCGGCGGGGGAGCTATTTTTAGCCGCGTAGACGCCGTCGCATTCCACGCGCGCCGCCATTAGTTTTGTTTATGCAGGGAGCTCCAGTTAGTCACGCACTGCTAACCACGATCATTGCACGAGTTGTTGAGCTGCGTTTTTCGTGTTTTGTTTAATTTTCCGTGATGCGCGTAACAACGCAGAAAAATTAATGGTTTACGCAGCCGACTAACACAGGCATCCAGCTGCGCATACTGCGAGTTTGAGGGCCGCAGCATTATTTGGAATAAAAAGGAAGGCACTAAAGAGAATGTGTTAAATTACGTGGTAACGCATCCTCCGTGAGAGTGACACTGCTAATAAGGGTCCTGTAGTACGATCAGCTCCTTGGGCATAGCTCCCGAGTACATTGTGTCCTAATATTTTAACTAGCTCATTAAACAGCTCTTAATAACAAATCTTACAGACCATTTGACGTTCATGGGACGAAATGTTATGGAGGAGCAGTATATTGGCCATTAATGTCCCTGAATTGATCTGTGACTCTTTTTCTTCAATGGTTTAACATGCAATACGCATAGATGTCGTTAGGAACGAAGAACTACCTTAGCTGCACAAGGCTGCACAAAATAATCAGACGCGGCGTGGCTGAAGAATCATCCTAAAAGTATCTTTACGTAGTACGGAAAAACCGGGAAGACCTAGCCGTAGCTTGCCCTGAATAGTGATCAAACATCAGACTAGTATAGCGTTTGTGTCCTCAGTGTAATAAAAAATTACCTTCTTTTGTTGCAACTTCATCGTTCTCTTTGCCGATGGCTGAAAACAACTGCTCTCTCTATCGTCATAATATATAAAATTGCGTATTGGGTTCAAAAATCACTTGCAGACTACAGAAGCGAGTGAGATCTTGGCAACGAAGGTAACGGGAACGTCCATAAATATAGAAAGAAGTAACGGAGGCAGAAAAAGGACATAATAGTACTTACCTCCAGCTAACAGGGAAGCTCACCGGCTGCTTTAAGGACTGCAACTCACCTGCAAAACCACAAAAATATGTCAGGCTAAACGGTAGCAGATGTGCAGAGGTACTTGTCTAATATTACTGTGACATAAAGAAATATGTCAGACGTAACATCACACATTTCGCGGTCACAGTACTGTGCACGTACGTCCTCCGTCTATTTCAGAACCACTCTTTAGTGTCTATGGCGTAACGAAACAAGACACGTCATACAGCACCTTAATTTTCAGCTGCGCAGTGAAACTGGGGTTATTTAATTCATATAAAAGCTTATAAATGTGCGATATCTATGTGACTAGCGTACGAGGGGTGAAGACTTTTCTCAGCGGTGGTTTACATTTCTCTCGCAGTTCGCACTACGCCCGTCTAAACGCATATCGCTCGATCATTCACGTCTTTCAGTTTATCTCCTCGAGCTCATTCTGGTGAGATGAACAGTCACTGGTGTGATAAATGAATGCGACAACGTACTTGACACGAAGCCCGTCTACCATCGTGAGAAATCGGAAATTAAGTCTCAGGCAGGGGACATTCAGACGTTTTACTTAATTCTTTGTGAATATTTACATCCACTGCTTTCACTAGGCTCAGCTTATCTTTTAAGATTAAACACATGCACAGTCACTTAAGGTGACGTCAGCAACTTCAAGAAAAGTCCTTGCCCAAAGAGAGAAGAGCCACGGGGAGCAAAAACTAATCAAGTGCGAACCCTACAAGGCAGGAGGGGAAAAGAAAGTTCAGTTTGCTCTTCTGGAACTGATGACGTGATTATTTAGTACTTATTTCGTTTCGTACAACTGTATTCGTCTTTCAGACCAAACGAATGGAGTGGCCACAAATAACAAACGATACGCCTTCCGGTGACAAGTCGAGCAGAATTTTAAAACTGCTTAAAAATTTACGCTTGAGGTGCGGATTCGTCCCCTCACAGCGACTCGACTTTCAATAAATAACTCCAACCCCTGTCAGTCGCGTAATTTTAGGGAAAGGCGAAGACAAAACCCTTCTTTGAAAGCACGGCGAGGACGAATGCAATCCAGGGAAAACAAGCGAGGCGAATAAGGAAGGAAAGGCGGGGGAAGGGAGGGGGGCAGGCAGTGAAAGAACAAGGGGAGCTCTGTAAGCAGCTGTAGGTCGGTAATGAATGTTCCACGCGCCGTTTCCCACCCTCTCTTTTTGCTCGTCACTTGAACCTCGTGGAGGGCTGAACTAGAAGCCGGCGCTGGGATTCTCAGTTTCCCGCTGGCTACGTCCCGTGAAAACCCCCAGTGCACTGAAGCGGGCCACTCTCGTTGCTCGGTTTGCGACACATTTCTGCTGTTTTTAGTTGTCAGTTTATCTTATGTAGCATAGACTTTATGTATCAACTATCATGCAAGTCGAGGCTATAAGAGATTTAAATCAGCAGAGTAATTGCACATTCAAAAAATCTGTGGTTTCAACATGTTATCGACTGAAGCTGCTCACAATAATTTTGCAAACTATAAAACCAAATTTCGAAAACAGTGTACTGATAAATCTCGAGTACTGTACACAAAAGAAGACTACGTTTGTGACACATGATGAAGAATTTAAATATGTTTTTTACTCACTACATATGCGGAACGTAAATGAGAAAAGCGATCGATCGGAAACAGTGGATGGTAGCACAATGAAGTATTCCTTGGAAGTTGAGTAAGAATCGCGTGACTATCACATACATACTGGCGACTGTAGATGCAGGTGCCTCCTAATAAATGGTTATCAGTCGAAGTGGCGATGTGTGACGTTCTTCTGGATTATTTAGGTGCTCGTTACGAGCAAACAATGCACGTATTGTGTCGATTATGTGTAATAAGGCATACATAATTTTGGACACTAGCGTACCATATCGCGTTCGCGAAAGTGTCACTAAGAACAACACTGATCTATTATGGCTGTTTCCTGCCTAGCCCATCTACAGTGTTGGCCATTTTTAAAGCTGATGTCCACTTGGAAATTAGCTTCTACATTATTGCCGAAAAATGTTTTGATCAGGGAGATGATGAAGGTGATTATGATTTGATCATGGTTTTATGATGTAGATGATTACGAGTTTATAGAGAAGAGACTGATCGATCCCCTCATTCTATGTGAACTCTGATGTTAATGATGAGGAGGAGGAGGATAAACAGGGACCTTTTCCATTGTGAAATGCACTTCGATGACACGTTAGTGCAATCCATTACTTTCATTATGAAATTTACACATGTCCACTTATGAAGGCTAGTTGTAAAGTCATTGAAATAGTGGCAGATCGAGTTGGTGCAAAGACATTTTGAATAGCTCGATGCAAGAAAATGGCTCGTTCAAAACAGATTAAATATGTTACGTGTGATTCATGATAGTGAACGTACACTGACAACGCTGTCTGTGCTTAACTAAACCTGTGAAATAACCACCGACACCAAAAAGTAACCTTGTCAACCACTTCACTAAGCCAGAACAGGAAGTTTACTTTCAGGTTATAACTTTTTAAGGTAGTCGAACATTTTTCGCAATCTAGAGCTTCTGTTTATGCAGGATTATGATAACCTGAAGACCTGACAGAGCTAGTATGTTAAGACATAATACAGGGGCGCAATGCAAAACTGGCCTGAAAAAAAATTTCGTCAAGTTTAATATATACAACCCAATCAGGGACCATCTGCCCCACTTCCGTATGATGTAAACCGGCTACCCTGTCTTAAGGTACATGAAATGTTTTCCAGTTCAGTTTTATTTTACCCACGCTGTATATGCATAAGTGGCACCACTGTACAATATGTGCACACTGAGGGATTGTGGTGTTAGTGATTCATTTGTCACGGCCATTGGCGATCAGATGGCGCTCAGGAGCCCTGTCCGTGCGCCCTCTGTTGTGACTCTGCAGGCAGTAACAGTGCTGAATTTACGAGGTGAACAGTGTTTGTAACAATCATCCGAGGGCACAACCATTGCCCAGCAACGAGTATGTACTTCCGTTGAACATCTTCGGGCCCACGGGAAACTGGGTCGACGTATCGACGGACTATTGCACATGGACAATGTATCGATGATGTGTCGCTGCTTTCAGCAGTGGTTTGTGGAACATTCCCACACTTGTAGACCATGTTCTGGACGTTGCGATACCCGGTCTCAGCTTTCTCTGCTGTGTCATCAGGTACCATTGGGAACTGTCAATTGCAGCAACATTAAGATCAACTTGTGTCTCTGGTCGGGCTGCCACAGACACTGCCAAGCGTGGCTATCCTGGTGTCGTGAAAGAGTTCAGTAGAGGGTGGAGTGGCGCTGTGACGTCTTCAGTAACGGAGAGGAGGTATATACGATCGATGGACGTACACTTGTAGGTCGCAGACCTGGTGAGCTGCCTATTCTAGAGTGCATTCGCCCACCACGCACAGATCCGATCCCAGGCTTCATGATGTGTGTGTGTGTGTGGGGGGGGGGGGGGGGGGGGAGGAGGAGGCTATCAGTTGCAATCGCGGTCACATTTGGTGTTTCTGCAGTGCAAAGTATTCAGCGTCCGCTATATTGCACAGGCTATTATCCCCGTGCTGCTGCCATTCCTACGACATGAACTTTATCAGCTAGACAATGCACGTTCACATACAGCTGTTGCGACGAAACTTGCTGTTCATGGTATATAACAACTGATCTGGTCAGAAAGGTCACCATACATCTTGTTGTGACTTGGCAAGACAGCCAAGTCACAATGAGAGGAAGCCGAAAGGCACGCGTTAAGCTCACGCAGATTGGCGTGAGGTCTGAAACAGTTAAAGGAATTAATAGTAGCAAATAAAGTACGTAGTTGATGTAATACTTAACTTTAATCCACAATTGTAGAACATCTCTCTTGACGGTACATGTTATAACCACAATATAAAATAATATCAAATGCTATGGCGCGTTGCTAGGTCGTAGCAAATGACGTAGCTGAAGGCTATGCTAACTATCGTCTCGGCAAATGAGAGCGTAGTTGTCAGTGATCCATCTCTGGCTAAGTCGGCTGTACAACTGGGGCGAGTGCTAGTACGTCTCTCTAGACCTGCCGTGTAATGGCGCTCGGTCTGCTATCACTGACAGTGGCGACACGCGGGTCCGACGTATACTAATGGATCGCGGCCGATTTAAAGGCTACCACCTAGCAAGTGTGGTGTCTGGCGGTGACACCACACATCTCGCCAATTAAATAAGTATCGGACATGATGAAGCGGAAACTTACTCGTTCTCCTGGGCCTGCAAGGAAAATTTCCGGATTACAATAAAGGGCGCAAGATGTTTGTCACAACCTACCGCACGATATCCTTCCTTTATGACTGTTTACATGCGAGAGTACACACCTGCGTTGTCACCAGGGGGGTACAGCTCTTATTGATGCGACTGTTGGGCCGCCCTTAACTGTGCCTTGTTGAATCATTTGATCTAAATTTATCATGTACTTCTACTATGATGAACTAACTGTCATCTCTCTTGTCAGTAAAATGACCTTGTCCCTGAAGGTGCTGTATTTTTTTTCTATGGTATATTATGATAAACAAAACTGAAGACTTGTAGGATGGTACACATATAAAATGTTCACTCACGGATATGACATATAGTTGTGGTTTTAAGCGTCACTGTTGTCAGCCTCGCAGGCTGTAAACTCACTGACACTCCTGAGGTATTAATAACAACAATAGCGGGAGAAACAGCGTAGCGTTGTTTTATAATTTCTCCGTAATGACAACAGCTAAGCAAATGGTCTGCTTCACATGCTCAGTTGATACACTCCTTGATAAAGTACTGATTTGGGGGAGCCATAGAAAACCTGAATCAAAATGGCCCGAGAGACATATGAAATTTTCTTCAACCAAAATACGAGTTCAATGTCCAAACAACTGCCCCACTGAGCTCTGTAACAGCAAGGAAGGCCAAGTTGAATTCCAAATAAAGTTCCTGTCTTTCCGAATACCACGGAATAAAAATAGATATATCACATTATTTTCGGTACAGAGAGGTGTTACAGCTAGAAGGAAACGCATGAGACACAGATACGAACGCCCCGTCCCATCCCCTTCGCCTCTGTCACTACACAAACAAAGAGAGAGACAGAGAGAGAGAGGCAGCAGGTTGATGCACGTGTCACACACTGTGGGATGAGCAGCGCGAAACAATGGCCGCCACCGCCACGGTAACGGTGCCATCGGCGATGGGGCGGAAATCAAGGCTCCGGTGGCTGCAATCTGGAACAATTTCCTCCCTGCCGTGCTAATGAGCGCGGCGCGGCGCGCGCGGCAGTATTGGAATTATCGCGGTTTTCTCGCAGCTCGCGAGGCGTTCGCCAGCTATCTGTCAATTTCCTGGCGCGAGCCGGCTCGCGCAAGACGACGCGCAGCCGCGTCCTAATGCGCCAATTTGCTGACGCGTCGCTCCTCGCGGATTGCCGTTAATTCGCAATACCCCGCGCGGCTCAAACCTGACCCGCCTGCTGCAGAACTACCTCTTCCACAACATCCAATTGCTGGATTGTAACGCGCGCTACGAAATAGATCGACTACTATAAATTATATTTTCACACTAAGCTGCTGGCTTGCACCCAGCTGACACACGTGAAAGTGTACGATAATGAAAGCAATAAAGTTCCAGTATACATGAGTACTCAAACGAGGCATTTTCGAGATAACTGCAAATGTGTGGAACGAACTGCCATTGACTTCAGTGGGAGAATTGTCCTTCTTAGTGCACATGTATCTGAAGTGTAACAAGTGAGTATGGTCCGACGTGGACTGGTCGCGCAGAGCCTGTACTTTGGCGTTCAGGATTACCTGCCCTCATTCGTCTGGGTCTTTCTGTCTGCGGTCATCTCCAAAGTAAAGTGTTGACATGTGTGAAGAACTGAAGCTGCGAATTGTCGAGATGATCTGGGAACATTTGAAAGAATTCTTAACTCAATGCGGAAAGGAGTGTAATACTGCGTTGAAATGCGAGTACGATAGGTGAAACACCTCCTCTAACAAGTACGAGTGTGCATTAAACTATACCGTGTAACGAGCTGAAGCAGTTTTGTGTTTGTTGTTAAACGTAATGCCGTGGGTAAAATTTGTGCCCAGTTAAATGAGACTCAGTTGATAAGTTTACATGTGAAACACATTTGTACTAACTATCACAATATTTCATATTGTTGTCAGTGTCGGCTCGAACAAATTATTCGCAATTATGTAGCGAAAGGCTCGTTTTCGGATGCGTGTTTACTAGATCGTCTTCGCTTGTATAATTGCGTAGGCTTCCGGCCAGAGCCTGACGACACCATAGCCAGAAAACTTTTATGTCGTATTCGCTTGTGTTATCATGCATCTTCAGGCACCTCAGTTTTCGCTATTAATTATGACACAATCTGTATGGTACATCCAGGGAAGAGGGAAAACAGAAGTCGTATAAAAAAGGAAACGGTGACGAATAATGCAGGAAGACAATAATATCGAATCAAAGTTAACAGTGAGTGATATCTTGCAGTTGGCATCGCGGTCTTTCAAAATAAAAGGAAGCATTGTTAATGGAATCCTAAAGCTTATGGAAATAGACATTCATTAACATAAAAATGGTTCAAATGGCTCTGAGCTCTATGGGACTTAGCTTCTAAGGTCATCCGTCCCCTAGAACTTAGAAGTACTTAAACCTAACTAACCTAAGGACATCACACACATCCATGCCCGAGGCAGGATTCGAACCTGCGACCGTAGCGGTCGCGCGGTTCCAGACTGAAGCGCCTAGAACCGCTCGGCCAACTGGCCGGCCATTAACATAAATCTTGGTAATTTTTGCATTTAAAGACAAGAAAAAAGTTTTCATACAGTAATCTAAATACGAGTTCAATGTCTTTCTGCTTAATTCTATTCTGTTCTGTAATATTTCTTGTACAAGAAGCTGCACTGTGCCAACAGACTTACGTTTCACAAGATATAGAGGCGATTCCCTCAAAATCCACAGCTCGATAGCAGCTGGTGTGCGACTTATCCACTAGAACGGCCTTTGAATCATGCCAGAGTTGAAAGACCCTCTTTAATAGAGCGATTAGCTAATCGAAAAATCTGCCGTAGAAGACTACAGTTTAAGCTATGTGAAAGTTCCATATTCGTCCGTTATTTTCAAAGGCTATACAGTTCAGAAATCTTTCATCGTTACCTTACACATTTCTACAGTAGCCTCTTTTTTACGGATCCGTACCTAAATCGGTAAAACGGAACGCTTATATGATCTCTCTGCCACTGTACCTGTCCGAGTGTTAAAAACTCTTTTTTCACGATTTAGTAGACGTATCAAGTTGAAATTCATGTCACATACTAAGATCTGCGGTCCCTTGGCGGTGTAAA
This sequence comes from Schistocerca serialis cubense, assembly GCF_023864345.2. Taxonomy (NCBI): domain Eukaryota; kingdom Metazoa; phylum Arthropoda; class Insecta; order Orthoptera; family Acrididae; genus Schistocerca; species Schistocerca serialis. The sequence continues at coordinate 855,472,127 of NC_064638.1, forward strand.
AAATTGCAGCTTCCAAGACCATACAGTCAAAAGATGCAGTCACTTATGTCACACATTTCGATACTTGAAAACTCGCTCATTTTGACACTTACAGGCTACTAGACCTAGAATCATGAATTTTGGCAAGAAGTAAGGTTTGAAAGTACTAACAAAGAAGAAGACCAGAAAATTGGTTATTTTTAATTATGCCACACGAAAAATGTATTTGTTTTGTCATATGTTATCCGACTTCGGACTTAAAGCATTCTCGAAGGTCTTGGAATTCCCGGGACTGATATCTTGCCCGTATCAGTGTCGTAACAGGCAAAAATCATCATCGAAATTCTCGATTCCCAGAATGGATGAACTGTCTGTTACATAATTAAGTTTGTACGTAACCCTCACAGCGCAAATCCTACCCGCACCTGGCGATTTTTTTTTATACTTTGGCGCCTTGTACTTGACAATGCTTTATCTCGGTCCTATACGGAAAGTGAAGATCGCGTTAGCGGACGTGTAGCACTCGACGGATAGAAAACTCGTAATAAGAGTCGGTGATATGAGATACCTGAATTTCTGGAACAGACCTTAGCAATACCGTTGTGCAAGAAATACTTGTCGGCTTCCACACGCAGTCAGCACTTACGATCGACATATCACGAGTCGGCAGTGTTCACAAATCGTGACCACAACGCGAAACATGTTGAGCAGAGGCGTAACCGCACGGTGTAGCGAGGAAGGGGGGGGGGGGGGGGGAGGCGTCACGAGAAGCGTGCGAGGTGGACCCCAGATGGGACCGGGCGCCGCGTGCCCAGTGCTAATCGCCAACCTACCAGAAGCCGGGCGTGCTCAGCTCACAGAGCAATCGGACAAATTTCGTCCCGCACCAAAATAGTTGGTCTCCGAACTACTACGAAACTGAACAGCGGCACTTATTTCTCCAAGCGTGGCATCTTCCAGTTGAGTAGAAGCCGCGAGATGTTTAAATACTATAGCAACGAGTCATGATAGACGACGTCAGTAGCCGCGCGGGATTAGCCGATCTGTCTAGAGCGCTGCGGTCATGGACTGTGCGGCAGGCCCCGGCGGAGGTTCGAATCCTCCCTCGGGCATGGGTGTGTGTGTGTTTGTCCTCAGGTTAAGTAGTGTGTAAGCTTAGGGACTGATGACCTTAGCAGTTAAGTCCCATAAGATTCCCCACACATTTGAACGACGTCAGTAGTGCACAGCTACTACCGTAAGGAGGCGGATCCTGATGTAGGTGACGTGGTTTACGTGCTAAGTGAATACGTGTGTACTAAATGGCAGCCAGGCAATGTGTTTACTTCAAATAATAGCCTATACGTTACAGTATAACACTCTTCGTGCACTGTTTCTGACGAGTGTATGTGACACGTTAAAACTCTGTACTGCACCGGGATTCGAATCGGGATCGCTGTCTTTCGACAAGAGGGCGCTACCAATCACGTGATCAGGGCACGCTTCAAGGACCAACTTCAAATCTTTAGCTTCTCTAGAGGACGTTCCATTTCATAACCGGTAGCACACTGCTGGGAAAGGAAGAAATTCAGATCCGAATCTCAATCTGGCCTATTGTCTTGTCACATGTAATCGCCATAGCATTTACTCTGCAAAGCGCAAATATTCTCGGTAATTTCCACTTCGACGAATTCAATCAAAGTTTTAAAAACTTAAACGTTCTGAGCCTAAAAATATTGCCCAAATCCCTTAAAAGGCATTTCCAGTGAGGTAAATTCAAGGTAAATCTCAACTATTTGCAAGCACGTCTGGTTATAACTGCGCCCTTCTGTGTCGATCGCTTCACCACTCATAGTCAGTGCTTCTGGAAAGCGCTCGTCACTGTGTACCACCAAGTGGCCTGAGGCTACAGATCTGATTATTAGACTCATACAGAGTACAAGTTCGGATTGATTAAGAGGGTGAAGAAAACCCCCATGTCGACTTTCAAGCAACTACTACCACACTCGCCTTAGGAGATGCAGAGAACAGCGGGAAACTTCCATCAGTAAGGTCAGACGTCGATTAAAGCCCCGCTCCCAAATGCGATTCCAGTAATCATCCTGTGGACGTTGTAGCTCTGTGATTATAGTGTTTTAAATTTCTGTGTCACCGCAGCCAGTGGATAACAACAGCGAAGTGCTAACACCACCAGACACCTCAGGAACCTTTCACTTCAAGAACCGCTGACCAACTGGAACGCGAGTTAAGAAAACAGATTTTCAGCCGACATGTTTTAGTTGTGTGCTACAGGTTAGCAATCCTCGTGACACACATTAAATCAATGTATAGCTATGATGGATATAGGGAATGAGAATGTGTTGCTTGGCGATATATGTCGAGATTGGTCAGGAGGACTTCTTGATAGGTATTTTGTCAATTTCGTAAGAATTGTCTGTCAGGCTTCAACGGGTCACTCTGTGACGAGAAACCCGAGTAAAAAGAAATAATGTTTCATCGATATCCGCAGTGGCTCTGTTCGCCAAGTCAGGAGAAAAAATTGGGTGTCGTCTTGAATTGGGAACCATCCTCTTTTCTCCACGGGTAATTTATGGAAAGCAAGACAATGCTGATCCGGCAATGACTTCAACAGAGCTCCTTTCGAATGCTGATATGGTAGCACTACGCTCCAATGCTTCACTTCTGCGGTAAGTCTCACTATCGGCTCGTAACAAGGAAACATCAGAAGCAGAGATTACTCCTAACTAAATATCGACGCGTGTATGTAGTCTGGAAGAAAGCTACGCTACTTATCAGACTACGTACACTGCGCGTAATGTACAGTGATTTGTTAGACATAAATAAAGATTGTGGTAGAGATCGTTCACTTAGAATAGCACGTGGTGCATCGTCATGCGTTAGACTAGAGTTGTCCTCGATGGTGAGTGTTCATCGGAGGTGAGGGTATCATCTGGAGTGCCCCAGGGAAGTGTGGTAGGTCCGCTGTTGTTTTCTATCTACATAAATGATCTTTTGGATAGGGTGGATAGCAATGTGCGGCTGTTTGCTGATGATGCTGTGGTGTACGGGGAGGTGGTGTCGTTGAGTGACTGTAGGAGGATACAAGATGACTTGGACAGGATTTGTGATTGGTGTAAAAAAATGGCAGCTAACTCTAAATGTAGATAAATGTAAATTAATGCAGATGAATAGGAAAAAGAATCCTGTAATGTTTGAATACTCCATTAGTAGTGTAGCGCTTGACACAGTCACGCTGATTAAATATTTGGGTGTAACATTGCAGAGCGATATGAAGTGGGACAAGCATGTAACGGCAGTTGTGGGGAAGGCGGATAGTCGTCTTCGGTTGATTGGTAGAATTTTGGGAAGATGTGGTTCATCTGTAAAGGAGATCGCTTATAAAACACTAATACGGCCTATTCTTGAGTACTGCTCGAACGTTTGGGATCCCTATCAGGGTGGATTGAGGGAGAACATAGAAGCAATTCAGAGGCGGGCTGCTAGATTTGTTACTGGTAGGTTTGATCATCACGCGAGTGTTGCGGAAATGCTTCAGGAACTCGGGTGGGAGCCTCTAGAGGAAAGGAGGCGTTCTTTTCGTGAATCACCACTGAGGAAATTTAGAGAACCAGCATTTGAGGCTGACTGCAGTACAATTTACTGCCGCCAACTTACATTTCGCGGAAAGACCAGAAAGATAAGATAAGAGAGGTTAGGGCTCGTACAGAGGCATATAGGCAGTCATTTTTCCCTCGTTTTATTTGGGAGTGGAACGGGGAGAGAAGATGCTAGTTGTGGTACGAGGTACCCTCCGCCACGCACCGTATGGTGGAGTGTGGAGTATGTATGTAGATGTAGATGTAGAAGAATGCAGTGAGTGCCGTTGAGAATGTTACTGGTAAACAGCAGAGCTAGCGGAAGCAGAGGCAGAGGGTGAAGGAATAAAAGGAACAGGAGCTGCGAGGAAAGTTGTTTATTTTGCGCGCAAGGTGGGCCGCGCATTGATCACGACTTAACACGACATGAGGCCTCAGTGCGAGGGAGTGGGGAGCAGCAGCCGCTGGAGACGGCTCGGCTCGGCTCGCGTTCCTATTGATTTTATTGTCGACACACGGGGGAGGCGGCTCGCGGGCCTACCGCTCTGCCCGCGGGGACACCATTTTCATACCCGAGGCGAGGCGCAACAGTGTCCGGAATGTCGGCGCGCAAACACGGAAACTCACACAGCGGCCGCTCAATTCGCTCACTCATGAATATTTACGTCCACGGTGATGGAGCCGTGTCCTGCGATGAAATTAATCGCGAACCACAGCGTAAGAAGCTCATAAACAAATTTCAGTGCCATTTAGGCACATCAGAGGGAGGAGTGGCGAGTCTGCTGCTTAGGGTATCATACCTTGCGGAGTTATTTTCTTACCGTAACGTGAACTGGAATTGTACGAATAAACAAAAGTTACCGAAGTAGTTGCGTGCGTTGCAGCCTATAAGCAGTTATCGCGGAATCTAAAAAAGTAGCAACTGTAGAACGTTCTTTACGGGTAATTAGCGGTTCTCATTGGGGGATTGGACGATTCTCCATGCCGCGCTTTTCACTGTGATTTCCAAAAATACTTCCGCGTAGGCTTGCGCCAGATGTAGTGATCTGCGTCTATACAAACGTGTCGTTTTCTGTCATGATAATTTTCAATTCGACGACGTCGACGCCGATTTGAAAGACTCAAAAACGGAAACAAATCCTAATGGTCCATTGCTCGGTACATAAGGCGGCGCAGACACAACCGCACTCTGCTGTTATTACTTGGCGAGACGAACTGGTTACCCGGCTCGAGCGAGAACTAACTTAATCATTTGATTAAGCTACAGTTAAAAGTAACGAACATTGTTACCTCACAGTGCGAGCGCGAAAACTGATTGTGGAAACTATCTTCCGGGAATCTTCCGTAATTAGTGTCAATATGAATCAGAAGGGTGTGACATTGCCGACAGAGAAGGTGACGGAAGCGTTGCAGACGAGCAGAAGTTAAACTATTCCATACAGGTGCTTCATTATGTACAGACGAGAGAACATAATTGAAAAAAAGACCTAGAAACAGAAAAAAAGCGTTCGTATGGAAAAATGATGCTTCAGAATTAAAGGGGCCTGTGGCTCATTTCAGACGAACCGTGGATTCACAAACACTACACTCTGAAAATGTGTAGCAAAGTGACAGTGTGTGAGGCGTATTGCCAAACAGAAATGCCAGACAACCTTTCATTGTTATAAATAGTGAGTTTCGGTTCATCTTCACTATTCCTCAGTACCTGTCGTCAAGGGTCAAGTCTTTGATTAGTAATCAAAACGTCCTCGGTACTGGGTTCGAAATCCGCCACCGTTTAATTTTTTTTTATTAATAATCAACATTGGCAGCCGAAGATTTCTGGCATAAGAAGTGACCCACATTGTGCCAATGGCCTTTTCAAAGAGGGCGGCGGAACGGAAAGAGGTCCAGGGCACTCTCTTACGGAAAGAGGTCCAGGGCACTCTCTTGTCTTTGGGGTGGAGAACTGCTCCTAAATCAGCAACGACCAACCGCATGAGGATCCAGAAGGCGATGGAAACCACTGTATTAAAGGCAAATAACGTGTATCCACAGGACACGTGGCGTCTAGTTGAAAAAGCGTCATGATGATCTCTCCATTGGCAAAAGATTCCGGAATAGTCCCCCATTCGGATCTCTGGGAGGGGACTGCCAAGGGAGGGGTGCCATGAGAAAAAGATGGAATAATTGACGAAAGGATAGCGTTCTAGGAGTCGGGGCGTGGAATGTTAGAAGCCTGAACGTGGTAGCGAAGCTAGAAAATCTGAAAAGGGAAATGCAGAGGCTTAGTCCAGATGTTGTAGATGTCAGTGAAGTTAAATGGAAAGAAGACACGGATTTCTGGTCAGGTGAATATAAAGCAATATCAATAACAGCATAAAATGGTTTAACTGGCGTAGGGTTCGTTATGAAAAGGAAGGTAGGGCAGAGAATGTGTTACTGTGAACAGTTCAGTTCAAATGGTTGAAATGGCTCTGAGCACTATGCGACTTAACTGCTGTGATCATCAGGCCCCTAGAACTTAGAACTATTTAAACCTAACTAACCTAAGGACATGACACACATCCATGCCCGAGGCAGGATTCGAACCTGTGACCGTAGCGGTCTCGCGGTTCCAAACTGTAGCGCCTAGAACCGCACGGCCATTCCGGCCGGCAAACAGTTCAGTGATAGGGTTGTTCTCACCACAATCGACAGCATACACACAGCTACAACGATAGCTGAGGTATACATGTCGATGTGGCAAGCTGAAGATGAAGAGATAGAGAAAGCATATGAGGATATTGGAGGGATAATACAGTACGTAAAGGGAGATGCAAATCAATTGGTCATGGGGAACTGGATTGCAGTTGTAGGGGAAGGAGTAGAATATACGGTTACAAGAAAATATGGGCTTGGGACAAGGAATGAGAAAGGAGAAAGATTAAGTTCTGTAATAAATTTCAGCTAGCGAATACTCCTTTCAAGAATCACAAGAGGAGGAGGTATACTTGGAAAAGGCCGGGTGATACGGGAAAATGTCAGTTAGATTACATCATGGTCGGACAGAGATTCCGAAATCAGATACTTGATTGTAATGCGTATCCAGGAGCAGATATAGACTCAGATCAGAGTGTAGTAGTGCTGAACAGTGGCTGAGCTGAAGAGTTTAGTCAGGAAGAACCAATACGCAAACAAGTGGGATACGGAAGTACTAAGGAATGAAGAGGTACGCGCTTGAAGTTCTCTAACGCTATAGATACAGCAATAAGGAATATCTCATTAGGCAGTGCAGTTGAAGAGGAATGAACATCTCTAAAAAGAGCATTCACAGAAGTTGGGCCGGCCGGTGTGGCCGAGCGGTTCTAGGCGCTTCAGTCTGGAACCGCGCGAACGCTACGGTCGCAGGTTCGAATCCTGCCTCGGGCATGGATGTGTGTGATGTCCTTAGGTTAGATAGGTTTTAGTAGTCTAAGTTCTAGGGGACTGATGACCTCCGATGTTAAGTGCCATGGTGCTCAGAGCCATTTGAACCATTTGAAGTGCTCGGATTAACTGTTCAACCCCTACATCGAAGAAGCAATGATGGAAATAAAATAAAGGTTCAGGAGTGGAATTAAAATTCAAGCTGAAAGCATATCAATGATATGATTCCCTAATTACATTGCTGTCCTGAGAGAAAGTGAAGGAGAATTACAGGATGTGCTGAATGGAATAAACAGTCTAATGAGTACAGAACACGGATTGAGAGTGAATGAAAGAAAGACGGAGGTAATGAGAAGTAGCAAAAATGAGAACAGCGAGAAGCTTAACATAAGGATCGATGGTCACGAAGCAGATGAAGTTAAGGAATTCTGCTACCTAGGCAGCAAAATGACCAATGATAGACGGAGCAAGGAGGACATCAAAAGCAGACTAGTACTGGCAAAAAGGGCATTCCTGGTCCAGAGAAATCTACTAGTATCAAAAATTGACCTTAATTTGAAGAAGAAATTTCTGAGAATGGACGTATGGACCACAACATTGCATGGTAGTGAAACGAGGACTGGAAAAACTGGAACAGAAGAGAATCGAAGCATTTGAAATGTGGTGCTACAGACGAATGTTGAAACTTAGCTGGACTGATAAGGTAAGGAATGAGGTGGTTCTGCCCAGAATCGGAGAGGATAGGAATATGTGGAAAACACTGACAAGGAGAAGGGAAAAGATGATAGGGCATCTTTTAAGACATCAGGCAATGACTTCCCTGGCACTAGATGGAGCTGTGAGAGCAAAAACTGTAGAGGAAGGCAGAGATTGGAATACATCCAGAAAATAATTGAGGACGTAGGTTGCAAGTGCTACTCTGAGATGAAGAGGTTTTCACAGGAGAGGAATCCGTGGCGGGCCGCTTCAAACCAGTCAGAAGACTGGTGACTCACAAAAAAAATCCTCAGTGACAATAACAGGAATACTTCGAACTATCATGTACAAATCGACAGAAAAAAAATTAAAAACACGTAGAGATAAAGAGAGTCGAAATTTTAGCATTAATTAAGGATTCACTAACCTTCTCCTCTTTATACCATTGACAAAATTTTTGCTAGAAAATCGTTCCCTTTTACTACCGCCATACGATCTAGACCTAAAACCCTACAAACCTGGTCTAAAATCGTCCAAAAAATAAGATCTGTAGTGATAATACGCTCTGTAATCTTTACTTCCAACTGTTACGCAACCTTGACAGTCGTTGTGAAAGATTTTGATCCTATGAATTGGTATTAATCTACCAGCAGAATAAATGGTAGTCACTAAGCGAATAATATGGCCATCATTTTTATTTTAAAATTTCACAAGGACCTGTGGAACACAATTGGATCCTGGATAACGCATTTTTATCGCCTAAGAGATCTATGTGACAAAGGCTAAGCGCTTTCGTGTTTGAAAGCATTGCAATTTTCTCACAAACAAGTTTGTTATTCTAACATTACGCAATAAGTGATAGTACTTACGAGTTGAAGCTGAGAACTGTGAGTGCCATTTCATGCTACAAGAGAGGTATTGAGCAGTAAAGGGATAAACACTAAAAAAATATGCACTGCGTACGTACCAAGAACAGTCACACAACGTATCATTACCATCCATGCACATCGTGCGAAATGACCGTGGAGATGAAATCATAACAAACTGCAGTTCTTAACGAGGCTTCCGAGAGTCGTTCAGCCAGCGCACATTCGAAACTAACTGCGGAAAGCTTAATACCGTTTACACGTAACGTCTGTTGCTGAAGATGTACTTCTCTTCCGTACAAGAAATAGAGCTTCCATTACGGTCGAGATAATACATAATGGCATCTTATTTTAGCCTGTTGCGTTAATACGAAAACAGCCAAAAAATACTTCATTATTCTTTATTTATACACGGCTAAACCAATATTCGTAGGAAGGCACTGGAAAACTTTGTTGCTTATGAGGGAGTCATTGCCTAGATACAGAATATGTCAAACACACTATGTTAATGTCAAGTAGAAAATGGTGAAAATTAATCTATAGGAAATTCGACAGTAATGCATGCATGTCAATTCTCAAGTCGTGTCCATTTATTCACATCGCACTGTATTATTAGCGGCGTACATAATTCAGTATTTCCATTTGCCTCGTGATATGCTCACACAAAACGTCCCAGACAGATGATCAATAACTCAACGGAAACAAAAATGTAAATTTCTTTTTTTTATTTGTGAATTACGGCGGACGTTTCTGATGGATGGACATCAAAAATACACAACGCTCTCGCTACGCTACATGATGTTACGTGAAAGGCCTGTGAAATGTGCGAGATGTTAACAGGCTGGTCACGACGGAATATACAAGGCTGCAACGTGAAACATACGGCTAGTTATGACAATAGGATATAGGCAAAAACTCGGCTTACGGATGGCTTCCTCCATAATAACTCCTCTAGGCGGAATATAAAATGAAGCCGTGGAAAGTTTTGTCGAAACACGTGTCTCAAGGGGCAGCAATCTGGCAATGTATTACGCTGCTGAAGTGTAACGCGGCTTTCCTGGAATGGGCCGGGCAGCATGTCACGCTTTTTGTGCCACGGTAGGACTCTTACGACCTCATCCGCTCTCAGAAGAAGAAACATGGCCACGCACGCCAAGATCCTCTAACAACGGGCCAACACAAGAGTTACCGTAGAGCCCGCATCACTTATGTCTGTGATCAGCGAGTGCTACCACTAAAGGGAAGGGGACGTGGACAGAGGAATATCGTGTTGTTTTAATTTTTACATAGATAATAAAGATTGACGAAAGGAAATGAAATGAAAGGGTCCGCACAACACTGCTAAAAGGACGTACGGCGCATAAGCAGTCCAGCATCGTGACTATCTGCAGAAAAACGCTACCGAATGTTCGAAAATGTTGCAGCAGGCATATAACGATTACATTTTTCCGCAGTCTACTGCATTTCTATGGTTCGTACACATTAAAGGAAACCCTGTTTCTTCATGCGATTCGTTTCGGTTGACGCCTTGAATCGCAACTTCTTGCTGTTACTGCAAGAGAAGATCGTTGAACGATGTCGAATACAGGCGAGATTTACGCCAGTGCCATCACCACTTAACTTGAGTGCACGACATCCCGACGTCATTACTGATGAAAGCTGACTTCGCTGTTACGATCCAGAAACGAAACTGTGTGAAAGTCATCTGGTTCGCCGAAATCACCGGGCTGTGGGATAGGCTGCGACAAATTTCTTATTCAGCTACAGTGCAAATGTTTATCAATATCTGCGTTTTACAAATGTTATCAGGTTCTTTAATTTATCGTGTTTTGATCTTGTGTGAACGAAAACGAATTGAGCTCTTTCTGTATATGGAGAGAGACTGTGCGTATGGTAAGGCACCAAACCTGCTGGGAAGAAGTGATTGGATAACCGCCCCTTCCTTGACCAAATGGCTCTGAGCACTATGGGACTCAACATCTTAGGTCATAAGTCCCCTAGAACTTAGAACTACTTAAACCTAACTAACCTAAGGACATCATACACACCCATGCCCGAGGCAGAATTCGAACCTGCGACCGTAGCGGTCCCGCGGTTCCGGACTGCAGCGCCAGAACCGCACGGCCACCGCGGCCGGCTTCCTTGACCAATCCGAGCTTCTATTCCGTCTGAAAACGACATCGTCGTTCATGGTACAGTAACTCCTAGCTTGTCTTCTTTCCTTGATAAATTGTCATTGTGTTTATAATACTTAACAGTGTTATCCAATATCTGGAAACACTAAATACGTGCATCATCCTCCAACACTGCCCTGTTCTTATGTTACGTGTGACTTTGCTTTTCGGTCTGTTCATATCGAAGCAATGCTGTAATCGCATCTGGAAGCCGTATTTATTACTTGTGTTCGCAGCGCATAGAGCTTGTGCCGTGTCGAACAGCACGGCTGTCTTTCCGTGGCTCCAGATTATCATTTTGAACGGAGTGTCGTGCTGAAGCCGCGAGAGGACTAACGGCACGGGCACGTGACTGTCAGGAGTGCCACTGTAGCCGAGCTGGTAGAAACACGGACGGCGGAAATCCAGTAAGCGGCAGCAAGTGCAATCAGCAACATCGGCTGGAGTCCAGCACCGTTGCCAGGGGGGAAGCGGTGGACAAGCCTGCGGTGCGCCGCCAGGGGCCGGATTGGCGTGGCGGTCGAGGTGTCCGTAACGGCGGTGTGGGCCTGACGGGGTTGGAAGGGATAAGGTAGTCAATCGCTGCACAGAGACGAGTGAGCGAGTTGGGGCAGGCGAGAGCGAGGGCCTCGAGAAACTGGTGCATTGCGGTACATCACTGCGGCTTGCGCGAGGCCTACGAGAAAGACAGACCGCGGCTCGTACGTCACAGCACGTCACACTGCAGGTTGCAGGTCTTACGAGTGCCAGCATCCGTTTCCCGGGGAGGGGGGCGGGGGAGTGAGTAACTATTTCAGACGAATTTAATAATTCTTAACTGCGCTTTTAAATGAATGCATGCGAGCTGTCGATAGCACTCGACAAATTTACGATTTTTAATGGGTACCTTTTCATTGGCATATTGATTTCCCGTGAGCCCTGCTCGGAGCTGTGCGTTCGCGAAGTATGGCAGACAGAGTGACTACTGGGATGTCACAGGTTCTCTGCTGGGCCCCATCTTTCTCATGCGCTCCGACTCGCGCTATGTATGGACAGCGATCACAGAGGAGGTGGGGAAGGGTCTTCTGCACTCAAGAGGAGCACTATCTGAATGCTTTTACAGTTCACGTTTGCCTGCTGACGGTTCTGCAGTTTACACAGTGAACTGTGTCGTATACGGATGGTGTATTTGCTATGCACAAATTCTGCACAGAAGTCCATGCTTATGTGACAAGTCGTCGTCGTTGCCGTCGTCGTGTATTGATGTCACATGAAAGCGCGCTATGAGCGAGAGCAGTTTTACTTGTTAACTACATGCTGTGAGTGTGATTAATTATATTAATCCTAAAGTGTTTTGCTTAAACTACGCCGTGAGCGTGACTGCTTGGAATCCTCCTCGTTACTTGTCCTATGGGAATAGTACTTGAATTGCGTACCTGTCCTATGAGAATAATCAGTTGTTCGTGTTACTGTATTAGAATCTACTCAGATTTATGCGTGGGCTGTTTGATAGATGGTAGAAACGGTTAGTTTAGTCCACAGAACTCCGAGACGTCTACACTATCTGATCAAATGTATCCGGGCACTTATTACTGGGAATTAATGTGGACTGTGTCCACGCGTCGCCTTTGTGATGGCTTGAACTCTGCTGGGGACAATTTCAATACTGTCTGAATGTCTGTGATGGAATGGCAGACCTTTTTTCCGCAAGAGCCCAAACCAGTAAAGGTAGTAATGGACGCTGGGGTCTGGAGGGAAGTCGATGTTCTAACTCGTTGCAAAACAGTTCCACTGGATACAGTTAGGGACACTTGGCAGACCAGTTCATTTGTTATGTTGTTGTCCACAAACCACTGCCTCACAGGTTCTGTTTATGACAGGGTAGTTATATCCTTCTGCATTTAGCGTTCTCTTCAGTGCAATTACGGGTCTACACCCTAACCACGACAAATACCCCATACCGTAACACCACTTCCTCCGTCATTGTGCTAGCATGTCTGCTGGTAGCACTGTGGAATTCACGAGTGCTGTGAAGCGATTTTTTACAATCACCCTCCGCAAGCTCGACGGTCTCTGTCCGGCAGTACAGGAGACCTACCTGGTCTTGGTTTGACTGTGGTTGTTCCTGCGCGTTTCCACTTCACAGTCGCATAAGCAACAGTTGACTTGTGCAACTTTAGAAAAGTTAAATGTCCCTAAGGGATTTGCAACTCAGATGACATCTAATGACGAGTGCACGTTCAAGTCACTGACCTCTTCTGAACAACATATTCTGCTGTTATTACTGTTCTGTACTGACAACACAGTACTTCCCGCTTCCTTTTATACTGGCGGATCCGTATCTCGTGACACCTAGTAGTCTATTACGCATTACACAGCTGTGTCCGGATACTCGTGATCAAGTGTACTTCGAGGAAGACTTCGAGATTTTGCAGCGCGCCTCAATTACTTCTCGATAGAAGCAATCATGCCGCCTCCCTAAAGGCTAACTTTTATATGTGTTGTCGCTTTGAGACCCCACCAGTAGCGAGGTAATTAGAGGCAAATATTAACTCATTTGCACAACTAATAAATAAGGGCTACGGATATGCTGCTGAAAGCACTTGAGTGTTCATTTAGATTTACTTAAGCATTTTATTTGAATACAATTTGCGAACACCCAATCGAAAAAGAATAAATCATCATAAATCTCGCTTGTACCGAGTAATAATCTTTTATTACCCTCAATTTTTTATATTATATATAGCCATCAAGGTGCTCTACAGTCAACCAGAAAATGTACTAATCACGTAATATGCACTAAAGTTTACAGCCATTACGTTATGTCAAGATAGATACTGCACTGCCACCTGATTCGAGCAGTCGAAGAGTTCGTACCAGATTCTTACCACAATCTTCGGTCATGTCAGCTCGGCATTCAGATGGCCAGTAGAGAGTACAAACAATGGTATTACCCACCTGTTTTCCTGCGTCGAATGTATCGCTGCAGCTACAAAGAAAGTAATGGGCGTAATTTCTAATGTCCACAACAGTTGTGAAATCCAACACTAGCTTTCCAGTGAGGCAGCGCTCTCAAGGGCGCAAGGACGCTTTTTACGAAGTGACACTAGCCTTTGATGGCTTTCCTGGTGCCAGAACTACAGGGACGCTCAGTTTGGATACGCAACTGTACTCTTCGGGAAAAAATAAAAATAAAAAAAGTTCTCTAATTCGTTCTCTCCCTCTCTCTCGCTCTCTCTCTCTCTCTCTCTCTCTCTCTCTCTCTCTCACACACACACACACACACACACACACACACACACACGCGATTAATTTTACGCTTTGTATATCGGTGGCGGAATGCAACTGGGTTGCATTGCATTATCACTGATGTATACTAATGCTATAGGAAGAAAATCATCATAGTTTTTTTATAAAAAATTTACAGTAAAATTTTTCATCAATTCATAATCAGAATCATATGGTTTTTTTCCATTGTTGTATCTTTCCAACTTAGAACTTTACTTACTTTAATTTTCATTTTAACAGAATGATATTTTTTTCTTTCTGGTTTTTGAATCAGTGGCAAATTGCCTGCTTTTAATGGCAGCAGTAAACATCTAAAAGCGAAACGGTTCATTCAAGGAGCGTTAGAAGAAATCATCGATGTAAAATCGATACATTTTCGGTACGTTGCCAGGGAACTGAAAACAGGGTTTAACGGCAAGAAAGTCTACTTTTTATGTGGCAGGTACGTAAGTGTACCTAAACCACCGCAGTCGGTGCTCGTGAAGATAACAATAAGCAGATATGTGTGAGTGGGAGACATCCCAAATACACAGTCAACCGCGACAGTAAGATGTATTTTGCGTCTGTACGCGATGAGAGGTACTCTGGCTGACCGAGATACGGGAAGGGGGCCACCGTGTTGTCTCAGCTTTCACCTCGACAGATCCTGGAGGATTCGGGCTAAGCACGGCGGAGATGATGCAGGCGGATCCTTCTATAAACGTGCTGGAGATACTAGACGCTATTATGATTACATTCGTTACATCATGTACCTGTGAGTATTCACTAACTTTATTCGTCACTGTATGTTCATCTTCGATGGTACCGGCCACATTTTTTCTTCCCAGGCGCTCGAACTGCGAGTAGCGGAGGTTCTGTTGTTTACGCGAAATGTGAGATGTCTTGAAAGGACTACAGGGCTTTCTTGAAGGCGGAAGAAAATTTTGAAATTGAATTATAACACAAAAAAATATCTAATATGAGGCACGTAGTATGAAGCTTACGATATTTTTTTAGCGTTACTGATCGTTAGCGTCAGCAGGCCATACCGTGCGATTCCAATAATCGATTCAAGTACGATGTACACTCCTGGAAATTGAAATAAGAACACCGTGAATTCATTGTCCCAGGAAGGGGAAACTTTATTGACACATTCCTGGGGTCAGATACAGCACATGATCACACTGACAGAACCACAGGCACATAGACACAGGCAACAGAGCATGCACAATGTCGGCACTAGTACAGTGTATATCCACCTTTCGCAGCAATGCAGGCTGCTATTCTCCCATGGAGACGATCGTAGAGATGCTGGATGTAGTCCTGTGGAACGGCTTGCCATGCCATTTCCACCTGGCGCCTCAGTTGGACCAGCGTTCGTGCTGGACGTGCAGACCGCGTGAGACGACGCTTCATCCAGTCCCAAACATGCTCAATGGGGGACAGATCCGGAGATCTTGCTGGCCAGGGTAGTTGACTTACACCTTCTAGAGCACGTTGGGTGGCACGGGATGCATGCGGACGTGCATTGTCCTGTTGGAACAGCAAGTTCCCTTGCCGGTCTAGGAATGGTAGAACGATGGGTTCGATGACGGTTTGGATGTACCGTGCACTATTCAGTGTCCCCTCGACGATCACCAGTGGTGTACGGCCAGTGTAGGAGATCGCTCCCCACACCATGATGCCGGGTGTTGGCCCTGTATGCCTCGGTCGTATGCAGTCCTGATTGTGGCGCTCACCTGCACGGCGCCAAACACGCATACGACCATCATTGGCACCAAGGCAGAAGCGACTCTCATCGCTGAAGACGACACGTCTCCATTCGTCCCTCCATTCACGCCTGTCGCGACACCACTGGAGGCGGGCTGCACGATGTTGGGGCGTGAGCGGACGACGGCCTAACGGTGTGCGGGACCGTAGCCCAGCTTCATGGAGACGGTTGCGAATGGTCCTCGCCGATACCCCAGGAGCAACAGTGTCCCTAATTTGCTGGGAAGTGGCGGTGCGGTCCCCTACGGCACTGCGTAGGATCCTACGGTCTTGGCGTGCATCCGTGCGTCGCTGCGGTCCGGTCCCAGGTCGACGGGCACGTGCACCTTCCGCCGACCACTGGCGACAACATCGATGTACTGTGGAGACCTCACGCCCCACGTGTTGAGCAATTCGGCGGTACGTCCACCCGGCCTCCCGCATGCCCACTATACGCCCTCGCTCAAAGTCCGTCAACTGCACATACGGTTCACGTCCACGCTGTCGCGGCATGCTACCAGTGTTAAAGACTGCGATGGAACTCCGTATGCCACGGCAAACTGGCTGACACTGACGGCGGCGGTGCACAAATGCTGCGCAGCTAGCGCCATTCGACGGCCAACACCGCGGTTCCTGGTGTGTCCGCTGTGCCGTGCGTGTGATCATTGCTTGTACAGCCCTCTCGCAGTATCCGGAGCAAGTATGGTGGGTCTGACACACCGGTGTCAATGTGTTCTTTTTTCCATTTCCAGGAGTGTATATAGATGATTCCATTCACTCAGCTCAAGAGTCTAATTATCGTTTGGGAAGTACTGAATCGTACACGATCCTATCACATTAATCTGACTACCGCCGTCGTTCGATGTCATCGTCCAATAACCACTCACAGACAGCATATGATAGCAGCACGGGAAGGTATTAAAGCGTGTCGGGGGGGCACACAGAAAACAATGCACTCGTTCTCGTAATGCGGAAACGGACGTCCAAGAGGGCATCATCATTGGATATCGGGTCAAAGATGGAAGCATTTGCAAAACGGTTAAGTTTGTAAAATGTTCGCGTGCCGCCGTGGTTAAAGTATACTGTGCCTGGGAAAAGGGCGCTATCGGAGAATGGCGATAAGGAGGTAAGTGTGGTGCACCACGGACAATAGTGACAGGGGTGAACGACTGCGGAGATGTGCACGCGTGAATAGACGTGTAACTGTTGAGCAGTTGACGGCCCAGATGAACCAAGGGGCTGACAACAGTGTCCCCTCAAGGACCGTTCGGCGAGCATTGCTGCGTATGGGCCTGTGCAACAGGCGTCTGGTTTGTGCACCCATGCTGACTGCTGTTCGTCGCCGGCGAAGGCTGTTATTTTGCACGGCAATACAGCAACTGGACGTGCACTGTGTGGTGACAGGCGGCCTTTGCAGGTGAAATACGTTTTGCGTTCCATCAGACAGATGACCGTTGGCGTTGTTGTTGTTGTGGTCTTCAATCCTGAGACTGGTTTGATGCAGCTCTCCATGCTACTCTATCCTGTGCAAGCTTCTTCATCTCCCAGTACTTACTGCAACCTACATCCTTCTGAATCTGCTAAGTGTATTCATCTCTTGGTCTCCCTCTGTGATTTTTACCCTCCACGCTGCCCTCCAATGCTAAATTGGTGATCCCTTGATGCCTCAGAACATGTCCTACCAACCGGTCCCTCCTTCTTGTCAAGTTGTGCCACAAACTCCTCCCCAATTCTATACAATACCTCCTCATTAGTTATGTGATCTACCTATCTAATCTTCAGCGTTCTTCTGTAGCACCGCATTTCGAAAGCTTCTATTCTCTTCTTGTCCAAACTATTTATCGTCCATGTTTCATTTCCATACATGGCTACACTCCGTACAAATACTTTCAGAATCGACTTCCTGACACTTAAATCAATACTCGATGTTAACAAATTTCTCTTGTTCAAAATCGCTTTCCGTGCCATTGCCAGTCTACATTTTATATCCTCTCTACTTCGACCATCATCAGTTATTTTGCTCCCCAAATAGCAAAACTCCTTTAGTACTTTAAGTGTCTCATTTCCTAATCTAATTCCCTCAGTATCATCCGACTTAATTCGACTACATTCCATTATCCTCGTTTTGCTTATACGAAGTGAAACGTCTGAAAGCAAACACCCTGGAAAAATCGTCGGAAGCGTCCAGTCTGGGGAAGGGAGCTTTATGGTCTGGGAAATGTTTTCGTGGCATTCCCTGGGTGATCTTGTCATTCTGGAAGGCACAATGGATCAACACACTTACTCATCTATCCTTGGAGACCATGTTTACAAGCAGTTTGTTTTTCTTCGACACGATGGCGTCTACGAGCAGACAACGCAATGTGTCACACAGCTCGCTGTGTACGTGCTGGGTTCGAAGAGCACCAGGACGAGTTTACCGTACCCCCTCGCCACCAAACTCACCGGATTTAAACCCAATCGAGAATCCGTGGGACCATCTCAGTAGGGGACATTCAGCCGAGCAACCTAGCGCAACTGGCCACGGCAGAGGAGTCGCCATAGCTGCATACACCTTTCAGTACCTTCCAGAACCTCCCTGACTCTCTTCCAGCATATTTCACAGCTGTCCGTCCTGCAAAAGGTTGTTATTCAGACTTTTGTCAGGTGGTCATGTTAAAGTGACTGGACAGTGTAACGTCCTTAGAGATGCTGCTGGTTACACGTGCATCTTACGCGAAGTAAGATCTTTTCCCTTAGCTGTCATGTTTAAATAACGTGATGAATCATCGGCCTTGATAATCTCCTATAGGTCGACATCATGTCTCTGGCCAGAGTCAGCGTTCACCTGTAGATCATATTAACTGACAGCCCTGACTACACCAACCCTTTATTAAAAAAAAAAAAAAAAAAAAAGAGTTTTGGAAAAAAAGTCAGTAAAATTGATTCACCAAGTTTCAACAAATGTTATCTCAGTTTTGTTCTTTGATTTTTGGAATTTGTGTTTCTTAGCCAGACACATGCAACGCAGTCGCTAAGAACATCGAACACATTAGCAGAAAACGACATTTTCAGTACTGTTCTTGTGTAAATACATTTTTCGTAATATGTTTACGTTCTGTGCTTACCAGGTCCGTCTCGGTGGCTCAGTGAAGAAGAGGCAGGTCGCGGGTTCGATTCTCGTTCATTTCGAGGATTTTAGTGTGTCATTTATCACTTCTTTCACTCGTGACAACGTTTCTTAATGTGAAAAATGCAGAGTTAGACCGTGGTTCAGACTCTGTGTTCAACTGTAGGTCTCACTGTAAAAGGCTGGGTAAGTCAGTTCAAAGATCGGAGGAAGGCAAATGCACGCCGTCTCCAACAGATGCGTGCCTGGTAAAGCGCCATTCAAACTAATCGCCCGGGATTGAGGAAAGGTTTTGTTAAGTAACGTTTCTGAACTCAATATTTCTAATGAAACCACAGGTAACCTGCGTTACGCCACTTCATTTTATAACCGTCGTTTCCGGTTTCGCTTTTCAACTAACTCATTGCTGAGAAGCAATGTTTATATTCCTTAACGGAGTACATGCTGGGATGGCATTTATGAGAAGTTAAAATTGTGTGCCATACAGAAATTCGATCCCTTCCTTTCGCTGACAGCGTCCTACCAGTTGTGCCATTTAGTGCACGCCGAACAGTCCGACTGAAAACATTAACGAGCTATTTTGTATACTTCCTCTGCCGTACCTCCTAGATATCAAAGACTTTATCTTGTTTTTTTGCAGGTACAACACAACTGGGAGAAAGGAAAAAGCAAATGATATTTAGAGATGAATTGCCCTATCATAAATATAAATTAACAGCTTGCATTTCAAAACTCGTGCTAAAGTACTGTGTACAGGCTATGACCGCTTGGAATGTTGCCTATATAGCTGGAACCCAGACGTAAGCGACTGTCCACCATGTGGTCATATCACATACGCTGCACTATAGTACAAAGTTTGAAATGCTAATTTGATTTCCCATAATTACTCTGAAATTATTTATTCATGTTCACGGATATGTGAAACGTTGACCCCCCAAATCTCACATTTGTCAGGAGAATAAAAAAACCAATGTATCTCGTTTTCTACGTAACTTATTACTACTCAAAAAATTGAGAAGGTATTGTGATGCCACAGAATTATGTTGTACACCTCACCATTGCAAAAACTAGAGCGGGAAATTAGAAAATAAATAATTTATTAAGAACGCGTTAAGTGTCATACAGTAAAGAAATACTCTACTCCGTCCGAACAGGCCTTGGAAGGGCCGACGTTACCGACCGGCCGCCGTGTCATCCTCAGCCCACAGGCGTCACTGGATGCGGGATGTGGACGGCCGTGTGGTCAGCACACTGCACTCGCGGCCGTATGTAAGTTTACGAGACCGGAGCCGCTACTTCTCAGTCTAGTAGCTCCTCAGTTTGCCTCACAAGGAGTACAGTAATACTGCAGTAATATTTCAATTACTAGAACTACAGCCAACAGAAACCATTTCTAATAAGTTTTAACAACATTAAATTCATGAAAAAACATACCACAAAAAAATATTCAAATCTGTGTGAATTTCTAAGGGACCAAGCTGCTGAGGTCATCGGTTGCTGGACTTAAACAGTACTGAAACTGACTTATGCTAAGAACAACACACATACTCATGCCCGACGGAGAACTCGAACCTCCAGCGGGAGGGGTCGCGTAATCCGTGACATGGCGCCTCAAACCGTGCGGCCACTCCGAGCGGCAAACATCCCACAGTTTTTAGTTCTGTTTCTTCCACAACTCCATTTTTGGTATCAAATTTTGTAAATTTTAATGTAAAACTCTTTGTGCTGTTCAGTCTTGGTCTTTGAGGTGAAGTACGGCGTGGCATACATCTGCCATGGTATTTCATCTTTTAATTACATTGACCTATTTCAGCTCCTCTGTTTCAGAGACATCTGAGATGGTGAGCAAGAGACATTTTGATTATTTAGCATTTGGAGATCTTACACCGCTGCATTGACAACAATGTTTCAGCAGCATCTTTAAAATCAAATAAGGCAGTTTTATGCAGTGGAATTATATGCAATGGGTTCGTAACATAACCGACAGATCTCCTGAGGAGATCACTGCTTGCTACAAAGACGATGCACCTTTTAGCAATGAATGTTCGAAACGTTTTCCCCGTGATTTGAAACTTTGAACAAGTCTACGGACATGTAACAGAGTACGGAGAACACAACAGCCCTGAAAACGCTTTTTTGAAAAAAAAAAAAAAAAAAAAGGCACTTAGAACATTTTCCATTTCCATGCCCACCATAAGGAGTCAAGCATATGCAGCGTCTGATAATTTTTTAAAACTGCGAAACCAGAAACGGTTGCTATTAAAATAAAATGAATTAAAACTAATTTTGGTAGGTTGTTGCTTTCATTTTATTTATTCTGTAGGAAACTGCGTTTATAGTTTCGTCGTTTTCATGTTTCAGTAAGTAACTATCAATTACCGAAACATATGTGTGTGTTCAAGACAAAAAGCAGCGTGCTGTTCCAGTGCCAAATCAAAAATATGTGTGTATAACATCCGATTTGTTTGTGATTCTTTATTTTTCTCTGCTCCGACATATGTTAACGTCGCGTCTCTCGACGCCACTTTATAATCATAGTCAGGAACAGGATGAATAGAGCGATGACGTCGGATGTTTCGCAATCGTAACAAGATTGGCCGCAACGAATTAGGGGCGAAGGCCGAACGGAAGGCGAGAGGAGGCGAGCCCGGCCGTGAATCACTGGAGGCGAAGAGTCCTCCCGCTGCGCTGTTTACCCTGCCGCAACTGTAAAGAGCCACTTTTAGCGTCGCAGGAGCGTACAAGTTCTCATCAAACTACATACAAGATTATATTATGGAACCGGATGTGGTACAGCCGGGGCCATGCGGCGCGCGGCTGAGGCGGCGCGGGTCCCTCCACGGCTCCGTGCGCCACTGCTGCTTCTCTCTTCGCCGCGACTGTACCGCCGTAAACTGGAGGTCACGTGAAAACGAGTTCCTCGGGATGAGTACTATTTTGAATACACAATAAAACGTGTTACCGATACACACAGTGGGTCTGTGTTACACGTTCTAACCCCGTGTATGTTAATCCTCCACACGGGCATTTCCCCGGGCCATATTTCGACGCAGCTGACTTTAATATGCGCCACGTTAAATGAAGGACGGAGATGTGAAGGAGAATGAATTACGACTAAGCGCGCTGGCTTCATAATTACGAAAACCGTCAGCTACGCGAAAAAGATTTAGGGTAATTAAGAAACAAACTAATGATCCCCGCTGCGGTTACGGTCGTAAATCAGGGTGGCCGATGTGCCGTATCGGAGGAGGCTCATCAAGAGATTTAACAGCATGCTTTCCTGGGCAAATAGACTCCTGAGTCGATTGCGACAAGCACCCGCACCCGCAGAGAGAGGTTAGCACAGGGGATTCGCATTCGGGAGGATGGCGGTTCGAATCCGCTTTCGACCATCCCGATTTAGGTTTTCCGTGATTTCCCTGAATCGCTTCAAGCATAAGTCGGCATGGGTTCCTCTGAAAGGACACGCCGATTTTCTTCCCCATCCTTGAAACAATCCGAGCTTGTACTCCGTCTTTATTGACCTCGTTGTAGACGGAACATTAAACCCTACTCTGGGACAGCAACAGAGGCATTGGAAGACACTAAAAGAGATGACGTGAAGCTGGTGGTTGGAACACAATCGTACCAGGGCTCACAGTCGAAGGCAATGGACACATATGGAAGAGGCTTATATCCAGCAATGGATTGATATAGACCGAAGAAGGAGGACAAGAACAAGAAGAAGAAAAAGGAGATGCTAACTGAACTGAAATTAATTTGGCTATTATATTTCTAATTTGTTATATTTCTCTTGAGTCTTCAATACGGCACATGCGTTTCGAAACAATGAAGCTGTTACGTTATTAGACGTGCCAGTGCGATTTAAAAAGCCTGATAGCGTATTTCGGTTGCTGCAGTTTCGTATGCATGCCATCACCTTAAATGAATCCATGACGGTCTTTTCTTCTTCTTTTGAAATGCGCAGATGCCCTCGCTGGAAGTGGTGGAATTATAAATGGGACCAAGGCTTAATTTTGATGTGATAGTTGGGTGTCGAGAGTGTGGTAGGGGAGGGATTAGCGGCAGAAGTTCCGATGTGTAATCACAAAAGTTACAGTGAACTGCTCTTTAACTTTAGCCTAAATCTGAGTTGCCGTATTAGGGTTTGAAACTTGCTCCTAGCAGTAACAAGTCCGCTATTCCACAATCGACCCACTTGTCTCGTTTAAACATGTTAATTCTTTCGACGGCAAAGTAGTAGGCCTACAAAGCCTCATTTGTGCTTTATTGAGAAGTGAGAGTGAAACGTCGTGGAAGGTACAGCGGCGTCGCAGTATCGAAATCATGTGGCTCCGATGCAGACTGCAGTGAAAATTGGAACTTTTGTTTCGACAACGTCCATGTGGATTTGTCGTTACTTGGTACATGAATCATAAAGAGATTTTTTGTCTTTACGCTATGTGGTTCACGTCAGAATCTCTCATCAACGAACAGGCTGCAAAAAAGAAAACAGATAAAGAAACCAAAATGAGCGGAAAACAGCGCTGTCAAACTGACAAGCGTCCGTTTGTATCAAGCACAAGGTCACGAAAACACGCCTTTTCATTCTAACTGCATTAGTCACCAGCGTCCTATGCACAGTCAAGGTTTACGGATGAAATGAACCTCGAAATGAATGTGTTTCAAAGAAATAGGTGTTTCACCATAGTCAGTCAGTCAGTCTCTCTCTCTCTCTCTCTCTCTCTCTCTCTCTCTCTCTCTCTCTCTCACACACACACACACACACCATTAGAGCACCCGTATCAACTGCCTCTTGACTGGGTTAAAAATCAAATCATACATTCCTCTGATTCTCTTCGAGATTAAGAAAGGTATCTATATGCACGAAATGCTCTATCGCTGCGAGAGAGAAAAGGAAACGTGCAGTAGTGAGAAATAATATCAATTTTATTTAGGCAATCGGCGATAGAGAATATGCCCTACAACACTTTACTTCCGAAAAGATGAGTGATACTTTTTGTAACAGTGACCGCAAAAATGTAGTCAAAATACGAGTTAGCTAAATTACTGTACTTCGGTATTTTTTCTAGTCTCTGCTGGTTTTTATTCTGGGGGGTACAGTATCACTCGGAAGTTTTCTGAAATAAAACGTGTTTGTAATTCACCGCCTCTTGACAGTTACTGACGACAATGAAGCTTTTCCCAATATGGGAACTTCTCGAAAGAAGCGAACGGCAACTTTCCTAACAGCATTTACCTAAACACGGCGAGTTTTCGTAATGTGAGAATTTATGAAGCACGATATTACGTCTTGTTTAAAACGAAATTAAGGCCAGAATTAAATTATCTATAATCAAGAGAGCTATGCAACAAAATTAATAACGGTGAAAGTTGAGAGCTGTAAGTTGCAAAGTAACGGTAAAACTTGGCGGAAGCGAGTTTCTCGTCGCAGAGCCGCGCGGTGGGGGACATGGCGGAGGTGGCGGGGGCAGATCTGAGCCCGTCGCAGCTGACAACCACCTGCCCCGGCTCACATTCACACAAATGCACGATGGAACGACGGTCCTCGCAGGAGCCTTAGAGAGGGCAGCCAGTCCCACTGGCAACATATCGTACTCAAAAGTGAGTCTCCGGGTGGCCTAGCGGTTCTAGGCGCTACAGTCTGGAACCGCGCGACAGCTACGGTCGCAGGTTCGAATCCTGCCTCGGGCATGAATGTGTGTGATGTCCTTAGGTTAGTTAGGTTTAAGTATTAAGTTCTAGGGGACTGATGACCTCAGAAGTTAAGTCCCATAGTGCTCAGAGCCATTTAAACCATTTTTTTGAGTCCTCCGGGATGGATAGTCACTGTGACGTGAATTGTTACGGCTATGTCTTCGTATACTGTGTAAGAGCCGTACAGGGTATATAATTCTCTCTGTGAAAAGGCCTTTGCTACTATGTAGAATTCTGAGATCGGACAGTTCGTGCACGTTTAGTTTGAGAATGTAGCAACAGCTGCCATTTTATGAAACTTCATTAATCGGCACAATATCTGCTTTGACGACCTACGTTAATCAAGTCAACAGTGGAAACGCAACCCTCACTCATAACGATTGCCGAACACTGACGAGGGCTGCTGAAAATTGCAGTGGAAGTAACGTAACAAAAGCAGCAGCCGGCACCTTTAAAAAGATGCTTCGCAAAACAATTCGGCGACAAAGCTATAAAATTTAACAGCCGCAGCTGACCAGCAACGTCCAAAATCCTCAATATTGGACATGAAGCTTCCAGGCAGTAAATGGTGCATGGTCATCAAAAAATTGTCGTACGTAATGGAACAAAAGTAGTGTGGTATGAACAGATTTTTCACATCGCTCCAGGGAGTAAAATGGGTTAAAGTTTATGAAATTTTGCAGTCCAAAATGCTCGATTCTTGCGTTAAATAACGAACGCGTAAATGCCATGAACTGAGGGAGAAAATCGTGTTTTATATTAGAAATTGTTATTTCCGAAAGACGACTTATTACTAAGAGGGTTTCAATATTACCATGCTGCAATAAATAAAGTCAGAGGTTTGAAATCCTCCAAATGAAGTTCAGTGGTTTCCCTTTCTGATCCAGTTCCAAAGCTGAATGGTAATGATGCACCACTGTGTTTTAGAGACGACGTGAAGGTAAGGCTGCCCTCCTCTTTTGACACATTATTCGGCTACAATGGTTCCAATTTGCGTGTAAGATCACTGCAGGTTCACGTCATTCTTTCATCTTTGTTTCTTTAGCAATTATGGAGGCAGAGTCTGAGAAAAGCTGCACTGTACAGTGAAGTTATGCAGGTTGATTTTCTTACTTCAACTGGCCTAAAGTAGCGGGAAGATTCGTTGCCGTCTTTAATACTGAATTACTGAAACAGTGCCCCTTGAAAAAAAAAAAAAAAAAAAAAAAAAAAATTGAAACCCTTGCAACGGGTTGGAGCAACCGAGTTTCATGTAACATACCAACATGCAGCTGATCGACAAAAATATGGAAAGAACACATTACCACCATGCCTTTTACGGTGTAGAAAAGCGTTGCTACTAAAAACAGATTCCTGTCGTCTCGGAATGGAGAAATACAGGTCCTGTATGGTTTTATGGGAAATCTTACACCATTCTTCCTGCAAAATAATACTAGTTCAGGTGATCATGCACCCTTCTCTCCAAAGCAGACCACAAACGCTCAATAATAGTGAGATCTGGTAACTGTGGTATCAAGGGAGGATGCGACAATTCATCCTCGTGGTCACAACAACAGACGTCATAACGGTGGTCACAGAACCAGACCTCGACGATACAATGTGTGTGAACAGGGGCACCGTCGTCTTGGAACACAGCATCACCATTGGCGAACAAAAGTTGTACTGTGGGATGTATCTGATCAGCCAAAATGGTCACATAATCCTTCACATTAATGCGACCTCGGAGAGCACCCATGGAGGCCATGGAGTACCACAATATGGCTGCCCAAATCATCACTTAACTCCTGCCATGTTTCGCTCTTGGGACGTAAACTCGGCCAGAAGATAGTGTGAAACGAGACCCATCCGACCAAATGACTTTTTTCCATTGCTCCATAGTCCAGGTTTTATGCCTTGGCACCATTTTCTCCTGTTACGAGCATCTGCATCACTGCCCGCATCTAGTGGTCGTGCGGTAGCGTTCTCGCTTCCACGCCCGGGTTCGATTCCCGGCGGGGTCAGGGATTTTCTCTGTCTCGTGATGGCTGGGTGTTGTGTGATGTCCTTAGGTTAGTTAGGTTTAAGTAGTTCTAAGTTCTAGGGGACTGATGACCTTAGATGTTAAGTCCCATAGTGCTCAGAGCCATTTGAGCCATCTGCATCATTGACGAATGGTTCTGAAATTCCAGCTCGCCCTGCAGTTCCCTGCTTATGGAGCTCCCTTCGTGGTGTTTTGTTGTTAACAGGGTTCGCGAGTGCGACATCCGGTTCTGCAGCGACTTTTGCAGCAGTGGGCCTCTTATTTTTCGTCACAATCCTCTTCAGTGGAGGTCTGTTTAACGATCACCCAATACATTCTTTCGTCAGCAGTGTGACTTAGCGGATGATGTTTTGCCGCTTTCCCTGTGTAGGATATAAATATTTGATATGGCGCCCATTGAAACACCAAACACTTCGGCTACCTTGGTTACACAAACACGTGCCATAGGAGTACCAACCATTTGCAAACGTTCGAATTCACTTAGCATCGAATTAACGCAGTCACAACTACACAGAACGTTGTTCTGACCAGGACTGACACTTGCCACATATTGAGGGTATTGCACAGGTGCCGTTCGTGGTCAAATACAACAGCGCAACATACGCTTGGCTAGCACCAGCATTTATGGCCAAGCATGCACTTCTAGCAGTTTTTTCATGTCCAACGCCTGTATATCCAACTTCGACAAATGATTAGAAATTACAGTTTGCAGTGTCAAGCCCTGAAATCCGGTCTCTCATGCGTTGTGCATCTTTATTATTGGGGTGGGGGTTTGTAATTTATACTTATTTCAGTATGTGAGATTGGCAGCGCTGTGCCAACAATTACTTTACAGACACAGGGAGAGTCTCGCAGGAACCGGTGCTGCAGTGGTCCTACCCACATTTAGAAGCGATGTTGGAGGAAAGGGCAGCTGCTGTTGTAATATTCTTGTCAACGTCTTGGCACCAGATGGCTCTGAAATAAACATCGCTTTACGGCTGGGCGCTGAGTAAAAGAGTGCTGTCGCGACGGCGCCCGCAGCCAAACACCACGTGATAACTTTTTACGTGTCTACTCTTCTGTCCACATTCAACGTTTCCGTTTCAGAACATTTTATTCATTTTTTTTATGCACTGCGGCACTCATTTTGCGTCTCTCCCTTCTTGTGTCAATCAACTTTTTTTAATTCCATTCGCATTTTCCTTGTTTGGGTACTCTCCAAGTTGTAGTTGATCCACTAACTTCTCTCGAGGTTGTTACGAAAGAAAATACCGTGGCTTTCGCTCTTCTCACAACTTGAAATTGTCACTTTCTGATACTGATATGTTCCCAACATCCTACCTGTATCTTTGATTCATTCGTAATATTATGTACATCACCTCTTTCTTCAAGGTCCTCTATCCAGTGATGTCTAACCCCCTAATTTGCACTTGACAATACTAACACTGCTTCTCATCCGATCCTAATGAACTCACACGCAGAATATGTTAAGTTTTGGCTTGTAAATTTCCCATGCCACACAAGAAATATTTTTCGACAGTTTATTTTTCTCGTCAGCCTCGGCATTTATAAAATCCAAAATCTTATATCTAATGCAAGAGCAGAGAAATATAATAAAACTCACCTCCAGGTGAATCACCAGCGACGAAGGCGAAAACCACACAAATTATGAAAATCACTCTTTCCGCTTAACCTATTCTTTTGTCAAGAATCCGAAAGACACTTCATTTCACCATTTAACAGACTGCGAATTAACTGTTATGTACTCTAGCAGAAGAAAGCCAGATGAGATGAAGTATATGCACACCCGTGTGTTTACTTGTGTTGTGTGTGTTTGTTTTGTTAGCGCTGTGTGCGTTTACAGGCTCTAGAAACAGTGTTCACTTGTCAACTATCAGGCGACTTCGTTATACCGTAGTTCGCAGATATCGTACACAGTTGTTTATCTACAAGTGCAACGTATTCCGTGCCGAGGAAGGTGTGAGTTAAACGTTGAAACATGTGTGCAGCGAACGGACGCGACTCCATCACGTGTTTCGCGAGCTGGCCGCGGGCGTCCTGCTGGCGCTGGACGGTGCGCACGGCGGCCATGTTGGCAGTAGAGGGCGACACGTGTCGAGCAGCGGCGCAGCGGCGGCGGCGTCCGCCCGCCGGAGCGCATTTTAAATTCTCGTGTTAACACGGATGGCTTTATTAACGCGCTTTTACAACGCCGCGTTAAAAATTAAATTGAATGCGATATTTAATTAGCACAGTAATCAAAAGTGATGCTCAGTCTAGATGAAAAAGTTTGTCGCTTTAGCTGAAAACACAATATAGCGTTATGGTGTGCTTCTCAATTAACAACCAAAGGCACACGCTGTTTACGAATCAAAAGCTCCACTGCTGACCCTCGGCGGTAGATGCTACCTGAGTGCTCCCGCTGTTGTGACCTTTCTCCGCCGAAATTTATAATTATTTGAAGCAGCACGTCTCCTGTAGTACCACGTTTTGCGGCAAAGTAGAGCAGCAAAAGCAGATCAGAAACTTCTCCCCTTCGTCTCCCTATCTACAGTGGCGGCGCTCATACTCTGGTAAACCTCTGAAGCTATCAGAAACGTCATACTTAGGAAAGCCGACGGCACCATACTTCTTACACTTTTCTTACTTCATTCTACATCCACACTCAGATTTGTTTCAGTAGACGTCGGCGTTGTCTCATACGCAACTAAGTCATACCGTTCTTTGTGTCATTTCTGAAATTCCTAAAAGCATCGAGGTACAGTAACTAGCATATACTGAGGGAGAAACAGTTTCATATGATTATTTTGTGATGGTTTACTGCAATGATGGTTTCTGTCCGTTACGAGAGCTTGTTAAAATTTGAGTGCCCAGGTAAGACACATGCACATACCTTCGATTCTACCTTGTGAAATGATTTCTGCTCTTATGTTGGTATTAGGGGACTTCTGAAAATTTGTCCTAATAATGACAGACCAAGTAGTTTCTATTGAATGCTGCATCACACTTCAGGCACATATACAGAACATTATTTTTCAACATAGTCACAAATGTGTGTTCTACCAATCGCTAAATTCTTCGACGAAATTTCTCTTTGATCACGGAACAATTCGAGAACCGCGGTGTGAACGTCCTAATCGATGGAAAACTTCTTTCCTCCAGACGTTCTTTCAGGTTGTCGAAAAGGTGGAAATCGCGTGGTGCAAGATCTGTTCTTCCCGATTTATCACCATCCACGTCTGTGCGGCCTTAATCAAATTGTTGGCACCATATCTCTACCGCTAGACACGACATTGCATGTGGTCCATGTACCATCAGAATTTCACGGTGAATCTGTGTGCAATTCAGACACTCACAAGAATCATACTCTGTCCCTTATCTCATTGGAGTGTGTTTCAAGTTGACGCACCATTTGAGCCGCACAGTGTTATGCGCTTGGTATCCATATTGCAGGAGAACTGTCTGTAGGAAACCCTGAACATGTCCTGTTTTCTGACAATGCGCCGCTCATGTTGCACAATGGACTTCGTGTTTTCCTTTTACATCGTCTCGTTCATGATTACATACCTGTATCAGAGCTCTTGAAAAGCCGATAATGCAGAAACAGACAACTTTCCATGTGCTTGTGGACAGGGTAATAGTTCCAGCAGGACCCAGCAACATAACACGAGGCACCTTTCTTCGTTGATCGTGAAATCATCGTTTTGACTTCACAAGCTTTTGACAGACTGAACTTTAAATGACGGAAGGAAGGAAGGACATAAGATTAAACATCATGTCGACGGTAAGATCATTAGACATGGACTGATGTACGCGCTGTAATACAGTCAGTTCCTCTTTCAGTAATAGGTTACATTTTCCCCATACTGTTTCAGAAAAGCTGTTCGAAAATAAACCTATTACAACTCGATATTTTGAGGACAAGAGTTTGGAGAACAGCAACTAATTTGCTTTTATTCAAGAGACCCATTCAAGAGCATGCGGAACCACTTGGAAGTGATGACATAAGGCGTGAATAGGAGCAGATACCAAATCGTTACTTGTGTTCAGTCTGGGCGTGGTATCATCTTTTAGATGAATGCATTACTGCTTTTCCTGGAAACACAAATATCTCCTGCCAAAAATTGCCTCATGATCTTTTGTACACGAAAGGGACAATATTTTGGTTAGGGCCTGGGCTGTGTTAGGGATTTTGTTCTATACTGGCCAACCATGACGTAGTGGCCATGTCAGTACAGAGGTTACGAACTACAATGAACTATGTAACAAATTTTAGGGATAAAGAGACTCGGGAAATTTTCTAATTCAAACGAGTTCGACAAACGATATACGCATTTTGATTGCCTAGTTGCGAGCAATGGTATCAAGGAAACGGGGTGGCTGTTCGGTTCTACACATGTTGCCATCGCTGGTATCTGTCGAAAATTGGCGAACTCTGAGGATACTGCTAGTGGGTGACACAGCTTTAACGTCCATGTCACATCCAAGAATGTGCATGTAGGAAGAACAAGTGACCTGCAAAACGTGATTGGTGACAATCTGAGGGACCGCATTTGTCTTTGAAGGCATCATTCGTTACATATTCCCAGCGACCAATCAATGCGTCAGAACTTCTTGAATCAAAGAAATATTTATTTACCGACATGCCCCAGCTTCGCACTGTTATCACAAAGCATCTCGGCGGTATGATTTGATTTGGTGTAGCGATAATGAATTATATACACAAACGTTCATCGTGAATCAATCTACCCATCAGTGACAACCTGTATAAAAACCCCTACATTCGGTCCTGAGATTAGCTTTCACATACAGAAAAAAAAACGTGACGGGGGACTTCAATTTAGTGACATGTGTAGGAGAAATAGCCACGAGAACACAACGCTTCGGGTTACATCACGCCTGTGCCCGTGTCGGAAGATACCTTGAAGGGGAAAGTCAGTTCGTCGAATGCGCCGCGGTACTTGTGCGACCCAGACCAGTTTGGCAGTATTGCGCTGCAGAAGATATGGTTCAAATGGCTCTAAGCACTATGGGACTTAACATCTGAGGTCATCTGTCCCCTAGACTTAGAACTACTTAAACCTAACTAACCTAAGAACATCACACTCATCCATGCCCGAGGCAGGATTTGAACCTGCGACCGTAGCAGCAGCGCGGTTCCGGACTTAAGCGCCTAGAACCATTCGGCCACAACGGTCGGCGTGCTGCAGAAGACTTGTGGTTCTTGTAAGCCACCGTGGGGCTTACAAAGGTTTGTCAAGTGCTGCTTCTGATTAATTGCATTCACGCATGGCTGACGTTCTTCAAATAGCATAGCATCTTCCAGATGCACGGATGTTCTCTTTACAAGGTCACAATAGTATTACAGTGATTCGAGGACAGAAATACTTTCCGTTGACATTCCATCCCCAAATTCACCATATAACAAACTTATCAAGCTCATTTGAGGTGTCATAGAGCGCAGGCTTAGAGCTCCTGCTGTTAATGCACCGGATCTGAGTGAGCAGAACATGAACGTTAGATGCAAACATCTACCTGCGACCATGTACCGCGGAATTGTAAAATCCTTGCCTCGACGAATTGTGACTGTGGACTATTGCGTTGTTAGAGAGGTCGCCAGAGCAATCTGTTTCATCAGCGATTATGCGAGCCGCTTATTTCACTCAACTAAATTCACACGTTGCCACTTAATGCAAATTGTTTATACCGAAAGACAGTGAGCGCGTCATATATACTAACAACGAGCGAAATAGTGCAGTGTTGTGTACGTCAATGCTAATCTGCTTGAATCGAATGCAAATACCAGTTCGCCCAATCTGCCTTATATCATCTTTGTTTCCCATACAGCCCTACAAGCTAATATTGGGGTGTTTCCATTAGCGTGTGTTTGCGGTTTTAAGGGCGCCCAACGACGAGGTTATCAGCGTCCAATGTTTCCATTAACATGCTCTATCAGTTCCTTTTCCAACCATGAAATTGGGCTCCACCTTCCGCTCTAATTATCGCCTCTAATGAAACGAAAAAATCGCCGGAAGGTAGTACCTCGGACACCGGTCTAGTTGTTTAAACATGTAGAGTCTTTAGTATTTACGTCGAGTATGAAATGATATTTTAGTACATTGTTAAATGTCATATTAATCATAATTTAAATATAGATTGACGGCTATTGCATCAGACCTCATTAAGGTGAACGGTTTATGAAATTGACCGAAAATGTCAATTTTCATTTTATATTTTAATTTATTAGTAGAATTCAAAGACAATACGTTCCGGAAGTTTCAACGATGAAATCGCATCCGAAGTTCCTGAAAAATAACTAAATATGCGACGTGTCCTTCCTGCCACGCCCACTTTTAGGAGCAACACTTCAATACTAGCTCGGTCAATAACGACTGTGTGGATTACTTCAAGCAGACTTGCAAGGGATACATCTAGAAGGCTGCATTGGACACAACCAGAAGAGAATGGGTTGAGATTGAAGAAATGTATCAGCGATACGAAGGGCAAAAAGTTGGAAGATGGAAAGGGTGAGGGTGGACACAATCGACTCACAAAGAAGACGACAGATACTATTCAGATGTATTAGGCAAGGCTGTCAGGGAGAACCCATCCATGATAAGTGACATGAAAAGTGCAGTATGGGCTACATTTATCCATGTGGTGTCAGGAGAGGAACATCCCATTCATCATCTGTGCCACATTAACTGGAGTAAATATCTACAGACTTAGAGACTTAGAGACTTAAGAACGCTTACATTCACAAGGAAATTGTATCCTGGATGTTGTCAAGCTCGTGTACAGGTTTCAGGCCGATCTTGAACTTCTAAAAAACCCAGAATCCAAATGAGTCTCTAAATTAACTCATACGGAAACGATGCCCCAAAACCACATTTTCATGTGCTACGTTGTCAGAATTGCAGCTTATGATGCAGTTCTTATATTTAAAGATGGGAACGTTGGGAGGATGAAGGTATTAGAGAGTATGGACTTTAATGTATAAAATTTCACCTAAGACGTCTTGGGAAAAATAGATTTACGGCGCTTCTTTGCAACTGAAAACTCAGTTGAAGACTTGGTAAAGGAAAGAAGGCAGGAAACAAGAAATCAGACGAGAAACCTCCTAGGGAAAGGGGTCATCGAGAACAGATCTGAGGCCTTCTGAAGAGATGATGTAAGAAAAAACGTTAGGTTGAACTTTCTGAAAATTATATTTCTTAAATTTTATGTATCTTTTTCTCAGGATATGAAGGTTCGAATTATGAAATTTTCTGGACTTATTTCTTCTATAAAGGCAATAAATGTTGTCTCAAAATAAATTTTGGAATTCTGCGTGTAAGCTGAGACATGGGGCAAAGTGCTTGGAATTTTGCATTAGTTTTATATTATACTTACAAAATGTATTTTAAAAAAATCATTAAAATTCTACTATTCGGTGTGTTCAAAAAACCTCATGAGAAAAGCTTAATATACGCAAAGAGATTAAACAAAGAAAATTTTGTAGAAATCTCTTGAATACTTTCTGAGAAAAAGGTGCATATATTACTTTTTGAAAACAAAGTTTTTAAATTCCACAAAAAAGTTAAATAACACTAATCTAAGGAACTCAACAGTAAATGTGTTAATTTCATGTAAAGCATTGTACAATATCTCAGCTCCATATCATCAAAATTGTGAATTTTTTGCACATTTTAAATAATGTGGTTTTCGTGAACGTCCCTCCCTGAACACCACACTGTTTCCCGGTCGTCTCTTGCATGTCGTAATGCATTTCAATACTTTGTTATTGAAATACTCAGCTCCGCCTCTAGAGCTCCCCTGTCGCATCGCAGCGTTTTGAAGATCATCTTCGACCGTTAACTTCCACATTAATTGGACAGAGAGTTGTTGGGGTTTTCTCAGTTAGTTCATGCTGACGAAACCGAGCGAGGTGGCGCAGTGGTAGCACACTGGACTCGCATTCGGAAGGACGACGGTTCAATCCCGCGTCCGGCCATCCTGATTTAGGTTTTCCGTGATTTCCTTAAATCACTCCAGGCAAATGCCGGGATGGTTCCTCTGAAAGGGCACGGCCGACTTCCTTCCCCATCCTTCCCTAATCCGATGAGACCGATGACCACGCTGTCTGGTCTCCTTCCCCAAACCAACCAACCAACCAACCATGCTGACGTATTTCCGTGACTCTCCAACCCCTCCCTTGATTTTATCCGGTAACAACTATGTCGACGTTGCATTGATCTATAGATTCACCTCCATTAGATTACGTCACCTGTTTAGAACCATAGACATTGGAAGATGAAAGATCCCTGCCCCCGTGGTGGTATCCAAGAATGTTGAAACTGCCTCGCTAAGAACATAAAACGAAAGAAATTTCCAGTGAAGATGATAGCAACGTTACCACGTAATGTGGCGAAATGCGGACGTCATCAGCGTAGCGGGGAGACGACTATGCTCAGCAACGGCGTGCGCTAAATAAGCGAAACGCCGTGACAGTATCTCTAGGAATATTAGCTTTGCGGCGGTGCAGTTTGTTGCGAGATGCGTGAAGAACTTGCGGCTAGCATTTGCTGTTTCTAGCAAAAAGAAAGACTCTGGGGGGAATTGCACGGTGAATTGGACGGTACCTCAATTTCACCGCACATTAGCCGTTTCCCTCTCGCAGGAAGATAACCGAAAAGTCTGTGGAGTGAACCCACGGCGAGACGTACGGATTCGAAACGCACCATCCTCCTCAGCCTCGTAAGACAGAAACGTAAAGGGGGCAGATTGCTGTTCGCCAGATATACCAAGTATTCTGTGGCGAACGTGGTCCCACGGCCGGCCGGGCCTGTTGCTGTTTATCGTTGAGTGGCGTGACGTCATTGTGTGGATATTGAGTCGTGACTCGTCTGAATTACGAGCACTCCGCGACCCAGTTCCGGCGTGCAACCTATAATTATTCCCCTCCCCCTCCCTGCGAATGCTCCTTGCGGGAGGCGAAGGATAATGGAGCCATGTGCACTAGCTGGATCACATGAGCGCAGTGACACAGAAGAAAAGCAACACATGTTCTCGTCGCTGACAGCCTTATCAAAAGTAAGCTAAAATAACATCCACAGTGATTGTTCGTAATTTTAGTTAGTTTGTGTTAAAACGCTGTTATAATATTAACAGGAAAGATATTTCCGTAGATATCATGAATGCTAAAAGAGTGAAATAAATGGTAGTAGATCCGTCGTAAGTTGCAGTAAGTAGTATTTTTTGTTATTTCTTGATGGTGACTAGTTTCGGACACCTACGTCCATTTTCAAACCATCCGTATCATTAGTGTGACAATACAGGCGAAAACCTTTGTACAGCCTATGCACTGGAGTTTTTGTACTTAGGATTTCGCCTGTATTGCCACAGTTCGACACGGATGGTTTGAAAATAGACATAGGTATCCGGAACTAGTCACCATCAAGAAATAACAAAAAATAAAAATACTACTTAATGCAACATACGACGGAGTTAACAACCATTTATTACACTTATGAAACAAGTCGCGGGCCCATTTTTCACCTGTAGCATGCTGCAAGTTCGTTCGTTAAAAGCGTGAGTTTGAAAGTAGGTCTGAAAATGAATGACAGAAAAACAAAACAAAAAAATATGTACTGTCAACATATCGAAATCAAATACAGCAAATTAACAATGAAGTCAGAGAATTAGAGTACGAGATTTTTATTTTTAGTGTAGTTGAATATAACGACAAAACTGTCAAGCAAAATGACGAACAGAATAGAAAAAACGGTCCCTGAGATACTTTTGCTAAATAAAACAGGAATTTCAAAGTGAAGATCTGGATATGTCTGAAGCCAAAGTATACGAGTATTACCAGTTTTTACTTATGTCTGTAGATCATGAAATTTTACGCCGAAATCCATTCAAAAATAAGGGTTTCTCAGCGAACAATGCCAAGGTGCATGTTGGGAGTCACTACGAGAGACAGGAAGACAAATTTATCAGGGAACAGCCGGTCGGGGTGGCCGAGTGGTTCTAGGCGCTACAGTCTGGAACCGCGCGACCGCTACGGTCACAGGCGCTACAGTCTGGAGCCGCGTGACCGCTACGGTCGCAGGTTCGAATCCTGCCTCGGGCATGGATGTGTGTGATGTCCTTAGGTTAGTTAGGTTTAAGTAGTTCTAAGTTCTAGGCGAGTGATGACCTCAGAAATTAAGTCGCATAGTGCTCAGAGCCATTTTTATCAGGGAACAAACTGAAGTGAAAGACGTAGGTGTGGCTGTGCTGAAAACTAGACATCCGAAAGGACGGTAGATAGACCAATAAAGTACGCGTTTAACGTCAGTCTACATTAGTCTCTTTAAAAATAAAGAACTAGCTTTCTGATGACTTACAGAAATTCATGATGAAACAATTAAAAAATCATGACGCCATTTGCCTAAAAAAAGTATGATAAACCTCAATCTGGTTCCGAATGGGGATTCGAAGCTTACTTCGCCCGAATGCGGCTCCAGTTTCTTACCGCAGCCCCACTTCGCACGCAGGTTAGTGAAATGAACTGATCGTATGGAACTGCTGGCCAGGAGTCCGCACCTGGGGAAGTTCGTCCGACAAGTGGCAAACCCTGCCAATTGACACCAAATAAGGTGAATTGGGTGTCGATGATGATGAAATGATAAATGAGGACAACACTACCCCTTGTCCCCAAGCATGACAGTCAGAGCGCTGACCACTCAGCTGAGGGAATGGAATTTCGGTTAGTGAATGGTAGTAAGAGAACTGTACGCCCTATTCCAAATCGCGACAGTTAGTGCCCGCGACATGAACTTTTCAGAGAAAACATGAGTTTCGAACATCCCACGAAAATATTGTGGCAACTTTTCTGTCGTGACGAAGATTAAACCAAGTTATGCGGAACCTATATCGTATTAGAAAATATTTTCTGATACATGATGGTGGTTTCTCATTTGAATCAAGAAACAGGCAAAGGATTTTGAGAGAGAGTTAGAAAAAATGGTTCAAATGGCTCTGAGCACTATGGGACTTAACTACTGTGGTTATCAGTCCCCTAGAACTTAGAACTACTTAAACCTAACTAAACTAAGGACATCACACACATCCATGCCCGAGGCAGGATTCGAACCTGCGACCGTAGCAGTCGCGCGGTTCCGGACTGCGCGCCTAGAACCGCTAGACCACCGCGGCCGACTGAGAGAGTTAGAGAAAGTGGTTATGTAGTGGATGCTATACAAGTCTTCAATAACTATACCTACTCGATTTTGTAAATCATGTAAATGCTATGATCATATTTCACCTTCACCTCTAGTACAAAAGGTAGTAGTTTTCCATAATTTGAAGCTCCTTGCAGTAAGGGATTAAATAGAGAGAGATATATCATAGCAATACTCAACTTTTCCCGCATTCAGAATCGCATAAAGCATATTTTATGATCGTTTTGCTTAATCGGAGATGGCATTTTTGGTTGGGAGAAGAGCCCGAATTCAGTTGTTCTGTGCCTCTTGTAAACACTAGAGAAAACTAAACAGAAACAGCGCGTGCAGCAGACTACGGAAACGTGGCGCAGAACGGCCGTGACGACTGAAATACGAAGGAAACAGATATAAATACCGGGCCGTCCTGCCTGCAGCGCTAAACAACAGCACCCAGCCGACGTGTGCCACTGATCCTGCTCGCCTTTAGTATGAACAGCTAGGCAGAGAGCTGTTCAAAGCATGCACAAGTACCGTAGGCTAGATATTGTGAAGGACGCCACATTAGCTGCCAACTCACGTCGCCGTGGTAAAGTGTGACACTGTCTGCCCCCGTTCGAGCGTGACAGGTCATCGGCATTTAGTTTCATTTCTAGCTTACATGCTTTTCCATTTTTGTTTACGGAAAGTGGTTGCATCATCCATTTTTAAAGCTGCGTTGCTCTCCGTATGGAAAGCATTACGCAATATAAACAGCACAGTGATTCAGTATACAACCACGTCATACAGTGGAGTACGTTAGATGCTTTGGGAAAGATGCTAACTGCACGTTTTTCCTATGCTACCGATGACATCATGACGTAATAACACATACGGCGACAGCTGTGCGTGGAAGATCGCTGATACGAAACAAAACTTAGTATTGTATAGAAAGCATAAAGTCCGTGTTGCAGACCTATTACGGTCAAGCCACGATGCAGCTTAGAGAGGTACAAGCGATGTAGAGCCCAGTGTCCCAGATAGCCGGTACTGCGGGCATACATGAAACGACCGGCTAATACCTGAATCGTAATGTATTTATTCGGAATGTCAGCTGATTTAAAACCAGTCTATTCTTAAGCGTTATTAATACGCAAGTACTGGTAGTGTGTCTCCATTTAATCTACGATTTCGGTTTGGCGGACATCATTTGTGGATTAGCCGAGCGGTCTAAGGCGCTGCAGTCAAGGACTGTGCGGCTGGTCCCGGCGAAGGATCGAGTCCTCCCTCGGGCATGGGTGTGTGTGTGTTTGTCCTTAGGATAATTTGGGATAAGTAGTGTGTAAGCTTAGGGACTGCTGATCTTAGCAGTTAAGTCCCATAATATTTCACACACATTTTTGAACAACATTTGGTGACAAGAAAAGACTAAATTACGTTTTTGAAAACTAAGACTTGTCTGAGAGATAAACTCAACTAATTAATACCCTTTGTGCTCTGCTGAGGGAAAAGATTGTCGGATAAATTATTTTATTCAGATTATCCTGCAGTATTGACCTTAAGCGTAGTCATTGTTCTTGGAATACTTCACATCCACCAACAGGTTTACTTAAGGTTAACCGCAACATAATGCCAAAGGTTACTGGCGGCGTAGCCAACGATCTGCCCATTTCTGCATAACTACTGCAACCTGCATCTATTTGAACCTGCTTACTGTTGTCACGTCTTGGTCTCCCTCTTCGTTCCAATTCAAAATTGACGATTCCTTTATGCCTCAGGATGTGTCCCATCAACAGATCCCTTCTTTTTGTCAACTTATGCCACAAATTTCTTTTCTCCACACTTGTAATCAATGCCTCCTCGTTAGGTAATCGGTTTATCCATCTAATCTTCAGCACTCTCCTGTAACACTATATAATCAACTTCACTTCTTGTACGAACCGTTTATACTGTAGTACACCTTTCACTTCTGTACACGGATACACTCCTGAAAAATACCTTCAGGAAAGACTAACTATTGCTTGACTTTATATTATGTATCCCAGAATTGCTTTTCTTGCCATTGCCAGCCTAAATGATACACCCTCTCCACTACATCCATCGTCAGTTATTTTCCTGCGCAAAACTCATCTACTACTATTAGTGCCTCATTTCTTAACCTAATTCCCTCAGCATCGCCCCATTTAATTCGACTGCCCTCGTTTTACTTTGTTGATGCTCACCGTATAACCTCTTATGCTTTCAAGACACTGTCCATTCCGTTCAACAGCTCTTCTAAATCCATTGCTGTTTCTGATAATTACAATGTCATCGGCAAATATCAAAGTTTTAATTTCTTGTTCTTCAACTATAGTTTTCTCCCCAAAACTTTCATTGGTTTCCTTTACTGCTTGCTAGATTGAATAGTATCGACAATAGGCTACAAACCTGTCCCTCTCTCTTCTGTAGACTCTTATAACTTCTGTCTGCTTACTATACAATTTGTAGGTAACCTTTAGATCGTTGTATTTTGGCCTTGCTACCTTCCGAATTTCAGCGAGTGCATTTTCAACATTGTCGAAAGCTTTCTCTAAATCTACGAATGCTGTAAAAGTAGGTTTGCCTTTCTTCAACATATCTTCTAAGACAAGTGTAGGGTTATTATTCCCTCGAAGATTCCTACATTTTTCCGGAACCCGAACTGACCTTCCTCGAAGTCGGTATCGACCAGTTTTACGATATTGCAGTGCCTGTGCACATTTCCGAAGAAACAGGCACCACGGCGACTGCAGTGGTCTTGAAATACATGAAATGTATTCGCAGTTGCGAATATGGATAACCGTCAGCTGCATAATGGAATGACAGCAATGAAAATTTGTGCCGGACCGGGACTCGAACGTGGATTTCCCGCGTATTGTGAGCGGTCTCTTTCTAACTTTTTTATTTTTTTTTTTATCGTTGGGTTTGCTCGTTGTGGACGTCACATGACTTCCGTTAAAGTTCGTTTGTTGATCCTTCCACTCAGTTTTTTTATTACAGAGGCCAACCAGCTCCCTGACCGAACACGGTGAGGTACCGTGCCGGCTACCAATAGGCTATCCGAGCACGCTACACGACGAGAGCTGAACTTCCATATGTCGTCAACAATCTGTCTACAACCTGCACTCGTACATCTACTATGTATATTCTTGTACAGGGAAGACATTTAATTTGAACTTACTCCAGTACCTGTGCTGTTGACAAATACAATGTAATACATTTCAAAACAACACAGGGACTACAATATTTATCCGCCGACACCGGACGACTTTCAAGTGAAATGTCGCCCCTGCACAGGATTATACACGGTGTTTATAAATGAATATCGGTGTTTTAACGCTTTATAGTATTTATTACATTACACTTAACAGTTATAAATGATATGTCAAGTAAAAGAGCAACTCAAGACAGTTTTCCCAAGAACCTTATGAATGTTCAATGTGAGCTCCGTTTGTCACACGGCACACATCAAGTCTATAGCCGGATTCTCCCCAAACGCAAGGGGCCCAATGACGGGGCTTGCTTTGCATAGCCTCCACGTTCACCCGACCTAACACCACACGATTTTTTCCTTTGGGGCTTCATCAAGGATCATGTGTACGTGCCTCCGCTACCAGGAGACCTCCTTCAATTAAGAAACCGGATTGAAGCACCTGGTGCTACAATCACTGAAGACACACTTATCAACGTTTGGGAAGAACTCGGCCATAGACTAGATTTGTGCCGTGTGACAAATGGTGCTCACATTGAACATTTATAAGGTTCTTCAGTCATGGACTGTGCGGCTGGTCCCGGCGGAGGTTCGGGTCCTCCCTCGGGCATGGGTGTGTGTGTTTGTCCTTAGGATAATTTAGGTTAAGTAGTGTGTAAGCTTAGGGACTGATGACCTTAGCAGTTAAGTCCCATAAGATTTCACACACATCATCTATAAGGTTCTTGGTAAAACTATTTGAGTTGCTCTTTCATTTGACGTGTCATTTATAACTGTAAGTTTAATATAATAAATATTATAAAGCGTAAAAAAACCCGATATTCATTTATATACACCCTGCACATAATGGATGCACGAGTGCAGGTTGTAGACACATGGTTGACGACGTATGGAAGTTCGGTCCCGCCCTGAACCATGCTCGGATAGCCTATTTGTAAGGGACCACTCGCGATAAGCGGGAGATCCGGGTTCGAGTCCCGGTCCGGCACAATTTTCCAAGTCGTCATTCCATCATACAGCTAATGGTTGTCTGCATTCACAACTGGGAATACATTTCATGTATATCAACCAGTTTTGCTATTCTTTCTGTACACAACTCGTTGTCAGAATTTTGTGCAACGCATTACTGACCGACATGATCAGCCATTGGTGCCCATTGTTGTCTGAGTGACCATCGACTTCCATTGCCTACTTAAGAAGAAATTCGAGCTTAGCCGAAGCAGGCAAGATTAGTTTGTTGTACGTAGAAGCGTGAGGACTGTAACTTCATTTTGCGATGGCTTGACCAGTGCAGGGGCGGTGCGCACAGTGGGGAGGGCAGGGGGCGTGTGTGCAGCAGAGCGTCCCAGTACGCAGGGGCGCGGCGCGGCGCGCACTGGCTCGAACGGTCATCAAACACGACGGGACGGCTGCACAGGTAATGAGGTTTCCTTTATCGGTGACGGCGGCGTGTGTGCTCGCCGCTGGCGCGTTATCCCACATCACACTGAGCGTGAAACGCCCCGCTGTTATAGTCTGTTTGCGAAATCTCCACGGCGATCCCATTGCATCGATCTCGCCGTTTGTGCCATGCAATTCCGGCCAGCTTTGTTCTGATGAAATGTCTCCCGCCATCGATCGCTTATTGCAACACGATAGGTTAATCTCGTTTCCAACGAATTAATCTCCGGTAGACCCTGAGAAACTCGGTTTCTCGCCCTACACGTTTATCTACTACGCTATGAGGCCTGTGAGAAAAGTAATGAGACTGACAACACTGCGAGGGATCTGGCAATGCTGTGTTGTTCTGCTTGTGGAGAGCAGTGTATTCATCCCTTCTCGACGCCCAGTCCGAGTTTCATCTACGTACAACCATCATCTGATTTCTGAGAGCGCCGTCACTGAAGTTGTGTTTTTGTTGTGTATTACAAAAATTGAACAGCGGAGTTTAAACCATATGCCGTCAAGTTTTGTGTTAAACTTGGGGAATCCGCGCGTGTGACCTTTGAAAAGTTGAAGCATGTATATGGGGAATATTCCTTATTAGGTGCACAAGTTATTCGCTGGCGCATTTTTTTTATTTTTTAAAGGCAGAATTCACCTTGAAAGGTGAAACCTCGCTCAGGGAGAGATTCAACTTCAAACATCGACGAAAAAATGTCGAATGTGTAGGTGCTCTTGTGAATTCAGACCAACGTTCAACAACAAAGACTATGGGTGATCTGTTAAACACCTTCTTGAAAGGGTTACTAATGACCACGATTGGTTCTTTCGTGTGATCACAGGTAATGATTCCAGGATTTTTGAGTACAATCTTGAGACAAAGCGCCAAAGTGAGGAGTGGCACACTGAGACATGAGTTCGAATGAGCAACTCAAA
Organism: Schistocerca serialis cubense; assembly: GCF_023864345.2. Taxonomy (NCBI): domain Eukaryota; kingdom Metazoa; phylum Arthropoda; class Insecta; order Orthoptera; family Acrididae; genus Schistocerca; species Schistocerca serialis. Next base: position 855,515,359 of record NC_064638.1, read on the forward strand.
GGTCAAAACAATGCTGATTTGCTTTTTTGACAGTAGGAATGTCGCACATAAACAATTTGTTCATCTACGACACATTGTCAACCAAGTATTTTAGAAGTAAGACCTTGAAAAGTTCATGAAAAGGGTCAATTGAGTGAGACCGGACACTGCACACAAATGGATGCTGCATCATGGCAACGCCCTATGTCACATGACGACTTCCTTCACCGAATTTTTGACCTCAAAAGGCATTCCTGTTGTTCCACGGAGCCCCTGATCTCTTTTCCCAAAATTGCAAAACGTGTTAAAAGGACGTCATTTCTGAACTCTGGAGAACATTCAAAAGAATGTGACCGACATGTTGAAGGCCCTTCCAGCTGAAGCCTTTCAGCGCTGCTACCAAGACTGGGAACAACTACTCCGCAGGTGTATAGCTGCCGAAGGGAACGATTTTGAGGGGGAAAATTTGTTGTTTAAAACAAATGAAAACTTTGGTCAGTCTCATTACTTTTCTCACACACCCCTTATTTTGCCTAGGAGACCATAAAAAGAACTTGTAGGATGAAAACATCGAGGAACAGGTAGATTTCAAATGACGCGTAGTGTGTCGAAACCGAAAACTCTTCTGCAGTAAAACTCCCCGGGAAATTAAAACCGTGGCTCGGACCAGTTCTAGAACCCGGATTTATCCTTTCGTGGACAACGCTATTACTAAATGAACTGCCTGAACACACCTCATCACCCGGCTCTTAGCTTCTTTCTGTTTTCAGACTCCACAGATGCTCTTCTGTGTAACTTGCTAGACGATGGAGAATGGTCTAGCTACAGTTTACAGGCAAAATGAATCATTACACTCTGCAATAAAGTGTACACCGTAATGAATCCACTTGACAGATGAAAACTGTTTGGCAGTCAGGCATTCTTACCTGCTCTCGTCACATTTGCATGCAATGATGGGAAAAAGGAAGGGTGTTCTGACAGCATGAATCTTCGAGTCGAGCTCTGAAAGGTCTGTTTCTACTGCACGGCTAGTAAGATGTTGGCTGCGACAGGTAGGAGTTCGATTTCGATCCACATCTAGCACAAGAAATCCGAGTCGTCAGCCAGCTTCATTACGATTACAATCCACAGTAGACTGGAATATATATATATATATACCGCCAATCGAATCAAAACATACAATGTAAGTATACTGACACTGAATACTGTCGTATATATATATATATATATATATATATATATATATATATATATATATATATATACGACAGTATTCAGTGTCAGTATACTTACATTGTATGTTTTGATTCGATTGGCGGTAAAAAAGGAAAATAGTACGAACTTTCCCGTGTGACGTGTTGCCCCGCTTTGGGTGCTTCTACCGTCAAATAGCGAAATGTGTCTTGCTTGTTTTGATCTGCCAAAGAAGCAGAGACTCTGCATACATACGAGGAAACCCAGAAGATTAAAAAAAAAATAATAAGAGAAAACCTTCTGTTCATGCTGTTTTTCTTAGAAACAAATTACGTAATCCTTCTCTTAGCTCAAGTCGTCGATTAGTCTTCGACCTCAAGGTACGTCTGAAGGCTGTGGACGTTTTAACAGCCACAGTGCTAGTGAAACCTGGCCTTGGCTTCCTGGGCATGAGAACTCTCGCACCAAGTCCGATACAATTTAATGTCCCTTTCGAACGACGGTGCGGTGTGCTATGTTTTATAACGTAAATATTGCCGCATTTGAAAACCACGGGGAGCAGGCCGGAGTGACCGAGCGGTTCTAGGCACTACAGTGTGGAACCGCGCGATCGCTACGGTCGCAGGTTCGAATCCTGCCTCGGGCATGGAAGTGTGTGATGTCCTTAGGTTAGTTAGGTTTAAGTAGTTCTAAGTTCTAGGGGACTGATGACCTCAGGTGTTAAGCCTCATAGTGCTCAGAGCCATTCCTTGCATGAGACAAACACACCAATAAAAGACGTAAAAATACTCGAGAAGCAAAGGACATAAAGATGCAAAGGGCCGAATAATAGTCTGTAAAGGCAATGTGATATAATTAAAATCATTTTCTGTGAATAGCGGTGGTAGAGTAACAAACCTTTGAATAAAATTTTTTGTCATTAATCTTTATGAGAGTTAATTTTTTTTTGTAACACGAGTGCCTTGTAATTTGAGTGCCTTTTTGTAATATGAGTGGCCACGTTTCGACAGCAAGAGAAATGTGGCGTGAAGCCGGAGAAAACGGTAAGACCAGCAGTAGCACTGAGAGTAGGTCGGGCGCTGGTGGGGACGACGCCGGCCCGGGAGCTCTAAGTGGCGCAACGGTAAGCAACGCGAATGTAAATGAAACGCTGGCCGGCCAGCAGCTCATAATACGTGCGACACAGATTACGGCCTCTCGGGAGGAAAGAAAGAAAGCAAGCACACGGTTAAAACAAACTGCTGATGGGAGGAAAGCGCCCGGCCGCACTGCCGCTGAAGAAAACGCATTTAGAATGCACGTCGGGCATACATAATTCCCGAGCCAGTAAATACGCTGCTGGGAGGCATAAATTATGAGGCCCTCCCACCTGTTATGTTCTTAAATATGGCTAGAAGAAAACATCTTAAAGTACGCCATAAATCAACAAAATGGATACAACTTACGTTTCGGGAATTAGTGAAGCTCTTACGCACCTCCAGTTTAAAATAACCAGCGGCTTTCTTTAGAAAAATAAAATAGTGACTGGAGTATGGTTTATTGAGCTCTAGGTGAAAAAGACCAGCTTCGCTTGGTCTTTATTTTTATTGCGATTTATATATCTGCCCATTTCATACTGAAGTATCATCCATCAGATGATGTTCTCTGTTTTCTCTGGTTCTTCCGAGTCCAGCCATATCAGTGCCTTTGTTAACATATTTGCAAACATTTTGTAAATGTCGTGTGGCTAGGGCCTCCCGTCGGGTGGACCGTCCGCCGGGTGCAGGTCATTCTAGTTGCCGCCACTTCGGCGACCTGCGCTTCTGTGGGGATGAAATGACGTTGATTAGGACAACACAGCACCCAGTCCCTGAGCGGAGAAAATCCCTGACCCAGCCGGGAATCAAACCCGGGCCTTAGGACTGACATTCTATTGCACTGAACACTCAGTTACCGGGGACGCACTGCAAACATATTCATCTCACTGAGTTGCAGAGCTCTACATTTGTGTATGCTTGAAATATTCTGGAGAAAAATGGATTGTGTAGCACCACCCATTGATTACCCACTTCTATCGCCTGGTTGCCTCGTATTCGTATTTTGGCAGTGAAACCACCATGTTCAAAAGACCGTCTTTCGTATTTACGATACCCATCTTCTCCTGTTTGTGTCTCATTTAAATATGTTCTTAGATATGTTCTTGTATACTTGGCTTCACTCATAAATGATGATTTCGTATTTAACCTTCCACATGGGCCATGGATCATGTTTTTCACTATTTGGAACATTCTAGAACCTTCCGGATGGTTCTCTCGAACATTCTAGCCGGAATATTCTGGCCAGCCTTGGCCACTACTCTACTCGATTCCCAGTTGCTACAGCCGGCCGCGGTGACCGAGCGGTTCTAGGCGCTTCAATATGGAACCGCGCGACTGCTACGGTCGCAGGTTCGAATCCTGCCTCGGGCATGGATGTGTGTGATGTCCTTAGGTTAGTTAGGTTTAAGTAGTTCTAAGTTCTAGGGGACTGATGACCACAGATGTTAAGTCCCATAGTGCTCAGAGCCATTTGAACCATTTTGAACCAGCTGCTACATCGACTTCTCATCAGTGATCCATTGGTGCGATGCCACCTTTTGACACCCATATCTTCGAACCCATCCCCAATAGTTCCAAACCGAAACCTCCGTGGATGGAGGACTAGCATGCAATAAAAACCTCATTGGGCTGGTGGAGTGGATTACCGAGTTATATATATTAGCTTAATTAACGCACGATTTTTATCATTCCCTACGTTAATGTTGTTAAACATCCTGAAATAATCCACCATGAATGGGACAGAAAGGTTACACTGCTGTGTTGAGGTAATACTCCGTTACGCTGAGGAAAATTTTCACGGTGCACAGTGGGAATACCTCCTAACCACACACTGGTTTACGTAACAGCAAATGCTGTTTTGCCCAGTTTCATCATATACAGAGAACTAGTCATCTATTACGCAAAGACGAAAGGACATGATGCTTGAAATAGCCTACCCTTTGTATAACAACTCTGATGAGCCGCGGTGCAGTGTGAATGACCGTAACTGGTGTGAACGAAGTGTTGTTACAGGTAATTACAAAAAATGTTGTAGTCGCTATTCACACACAGTCTTGCCCTCTCAAAGAGCGCCGAAATGAATGTCAAACTTGACGTTACGCAGCACCCTCTGAATTGCATTCTTTCTGCACTGTTCAAAACCTTAGAAGATGTAGTCCACGACCAACTAACAAACTACCTAACTACAAACAACGTACTAGACGAATGCCAATCAGGTTTCCATAAACATCTGCCTTAATAAGGGTAAAAGATGCCATGGATGAACCAGAGGTGACTATCGTGTGCTTCTTAGACTCCAGCAGAGCCTTTGACACTGGCCACTTCGACATTTTACTTGCCAAACTTAGCAGCCTAAATTTCTCGCAAAGTGTAGTGGTTTCGCTCATGCCTGACGTCCCACCAGCAGTGCGTCATGTTCGTCACCATAAAGCCACAGTGGAAGTCGGTAGTATCAGCGTGTCCACACGTTTCGGTATTAGGTCCTATACCGATACTCTTTTCACCGTATGTCAATGATGTGTCATCAATTTTTTCCTAATGCAAATATCACATGTACGCCAATGATATCCAGTTGTATCTAAGTGCAAAAACAATATCTCCTCAATACCGACCTATGTGCACTGTCAACAAAGGCGCAAGATAAAGGGTTAAAGCTCATCCCATCCAAAACCCAACCGACACTGGTTGGTCATTCTAGGCTCATTAGCCCGAAATATCGCGAATCCCTACCATCTTTAACGCTAAATGGGACAAATGTTAGCTTCTCTCGCTCAGAAAAGAGTCTAGGATTTACAATAGATGAAAATCTAAATTGCACTGAGCACGTAACTGTAATGTGTAAGAAGGCGCCAGCCTCCCTCCATGCCCTACAAAACTGTAAATAGCTCTTTCCTCTTGACCTGAAAAATAACCTTGTACAAATACTTATACTACCAATTACTGATTACGGCGACGTTATCCGGCAAGCTCACGGCGCCTGAAACTGTTTATAAATGCCTCTGTTCGTTATGTCTGTGATGTTCGAATCTTTGATCGTATTTCACCGTGATATAAACAGCTATCCTGGCCGCGTGCCGACAAGCACAGAGATTTCCGTACCCTCTGTTTCCTCTACTGTGTTATAAACGTACATGGTACCTCATGTCTCAAAAATGGTTCAAATGGCTCTGAGCACTATGGAACTTAACATCTGAGGTCATCAGTCCCCTAGAACTTAGAACTACTTAAACCTAACTAACCTAAGGACATCACACACAGCCATGCCCGAGGCAGGATTCGAACCTGCGACCGTAGCGGTAGCGCGGTTCCAGACTAAAGCGCCTAGAACCGCTCGGCCACCCCGGCCGCCCTCATGTCTCTCCCGGACTTTAACGATCTTATCTGAGAAACACGGCAGAAACACCCGTGCCATCAGAGCAAAATCCTTTCTGTCCCATTCCATCGTTCAGCCACTTTTTCGAAGTCCTTCCAAATAGGAGGAACCCGACTCTGAAATAACCCCCTACATTATATTAGAGAACTGAGTAACCTCTCCAGCTTCAACAGACAGTTAATGTCACACCTACTAAAGCAATAATCATGATTACTGTAGCCCCCTTGGGCACTCGTTACCCCTGTACATCCTTCTTTCCAACCAGATCTTGCCAGTACTCAAGCTGATGCAATCACCTTAAATTTCCTTTCCCTAGAAGTCGTTATTTCAGAAAACGTTTATTTTGTACACCCACAAATTCTTTTTGTATCCACAACTCTCAGTATTGTAATTATTTTTGTTATCACTATTAATGGCAGCAGGAGCAATAGTAGAAGTATTAACTCCATTAGTTCTCAGTCAGTATTATTTATTCACATTGTCACTATAGATACTCAAATCGTTTTAATACTACAGATATCTGTCATATTAAAATTATTTCCTGGGTAACAGTGATGCAAAAAAGGTGCTGTATGTGTCAAACCGTGGTCCGATGTAAGTGAGTGCCTGATAACGATAGTCAGATCAAGAGAAATAAATAAATAAATAAACTTAAACCAGTTATCTAACGATTAGATCTGCTCATGTCCTCTTACTGCGGGAAACCGGCAATATATTCCAGACTACTGGGGTACAAGTGGAATATTGGGACTTTTTCGACTTTGGCGCCAAATTAGACATCGGATCATGCTGCTCGGCTTTTTCGGTAGAAACTGGCTTCCAACAAGGAAACAAATAGAGTATGATATACCTACTTTAGCTATAAGTACAACTGCGACAACACTGTCCAGTGCCTTGAGACACGAGAGTAATTTATGCTATCGTAGTAAAGAACGTCCTTCAGCAGTACATATAATTTGCCTGTTGCCATGTGCAAACAGGCAAGTGCGTAACAGTACACGATGGCCCCTTATTCTTTGATCGGGTAGTAAAACTCAGGTCAAGTAATCATTTAAGGATTCCAGACTGGGGTGTTAGCGGTGGTCTCCCGTTAAATGGTTGGGATAAAACACACGTGGAAACAGCGACAGACCGGACCTGCAGCTCATTTAATTCGATCCGACCGTCCAGAGTGACGACTGTTGGCCGTCTCTCAATGCCCCCCCCCCCTCCCCACACCGCTCCAATAAAAGCGGTAATTAGCGCGTCTCCGCGGGCCGGTAACGAACTGCTGACGAAGGAGAGCGGCCCGGAGCCGAAACCACCGCCATTGTTAGCGAGCGCCGGTGCTAAATTACGGCCCCTATAAGCGTGATTCATGCTGTTTTTATCTGGACAAAAATTATAATTGTGTTCCCACGGAATTAACTTCTAAAGATGCTACAAAATAAATCTTGTGGGCCCACACGATGATGAAGGCTAATAAACGTTTCCTAATATAAATCACACAGCTTTGTCTGTGTCAATGCTTCGAAGCAAACGTTGCACGGGAAATGGATTACAACGCATAGCTATCGGTTTCGTAACGACATCGGCAGTTGCGTGTTTCAGTAATGAAGATATTGAACGGTTCTGCATGAAGATAAACAGCCTGATTAATAATTCTTTTGTCAAGATAATACCTCTAATAGCGGTACAACATCAGTTATTAATCTCGCGATGCATAATATAAGAACTATGAACAAGCTGTACAGTAAAACGTATGAAATATGCAAAGCGTTCACCGTCAGGAAAGGGTATTTTCTGTCTGCTAAAGAAAGCTAAGAGCGATAGTTTTTTCGGATACTTCCATGAAATGTGTGACTCTGCCTTTCAGGACTTCGTGAGTGAGGCTGCTGATGAGACCTCTCTCATCAGTTACTTAATACGTTACAAATAGATAAGAAATATATTACTTGTATAATTATGTAATACTGGCAGTTGCATCGTGGTGATCGTTCCGCCCTATGTAGGTCGGTGTCAACAAAATATTTTCGCGTTCGGAGGAGAAAGTTGGTGATTGGAATTTCGTGAGAAGATTCCGCCGCAACGAAAAACGCCTTTCTTTTAAAGATTTCCAGCTCAAATCCTGTATCATTTTTGTGACACTCTCTCATATTTCGCGATAATACAAAATGTGCTGCCTTTCTTTGAACTTTTTCGATGTACTCCGTCAGTCCTACCTGGTAAGGATCCCACACCGCGCAGCAGTATTCTAAAAGAGGACGGACAAGCGTAGTGTAGGCAGTCTCCTTAATAGGTCTGTTACATTTTCTAAGTGTCCTGCCAATAAAACGCAGCATTTGGTTAGCCTTCCCCACATTTTCTTTGTATTCTTTCCAATTTAAGTTGTTCGTAATTGTAATACCTAGGTATTTAGTTGAATTTACAGCTTTTAGATTAGACTGATTTATCGTGTAACCGAAGCTTCCCTCTTAATTTTTAAACTATTCTATTCTGATATCAGTCAATGACAAACCAGCGTTTGTTGGAGGTTGGAGGAGGTCGAGTCATGCACACTTTTCTCTTTGTGGTTTAGAGGGCTTTTGTGGCTTCCCACCAGTGTTAAAATAGATTTTCAGCGGGGTCACAAATTTTATTTTAGTCCATTCCCGTCCACGACTGTAAGAGCCTTGTGTTATGACGTGTATCGCGTAATAAATAGGTCAAGTAAGACAGTTTGCCTTGCAGTGCCCCCATATTACGTTTAATATACAGTATTCATCTTCTATGTACATTAAATAATCAGTTGCATTTTTATGTAGTCTTGTACATTTTTTATGCCAGTTATTGGGAAATCCCCTTTCCCAATTCGACTACGCCGAAAAGAGTTGGGGGCCACTCAGAATTGCGGAGGCCTCTACGCGGGCAGCAGGCGGCATCCCTGGCAGAAGTCTTAATTATACATCAAACGGCTGCAGTGGCGATCTGTGGCGGCGCACCGCAGCGGCCGCTGCCGGCCACGGGTCGAGAAGCCGCGCCTGCCACGCGGCCGTTCCCACGAGGCAGCTTATCAGCGTGCCCGTTGCCTGGATCGCCTTATATAAGACTCCGGCCGGACCTTTTTTGGTTTTATGTGCGTCGCGCGAGCATTCACTCTACGTGAATGCAGCCAGGGAACTCATTTCACGTCTGCGATGATGTTAAGCCGAATACCGCAGCGTCACAATTCACGGCATTGTTGTCCGTGTAACTGCCTCTGGGAACTGGTTTACGACTTCTGGAAGAGCGCGCCGCGCACTATGTGCAGCTAGAGTCAACTGGAACTTCACAGTGGTCGCGTGTACGTTGCACCGAGTCTGAATTTAAGTGTGTAGGTATCACGTGTAAATCACGGAGGGGAGGATATCAGGAGTAAATGATATTGTTAACAGCGGCAGCTGCTTTAGGATTTACACAAAAGGACCAGTTTGCAATGCTGCTTCCACACTAGCTTCTATGAAACAAGCAACAAGTTACTTGTTGCGTTACTAGCTTTGAACTCTCTCTTGGCACTGTACATTTTCGTTTGCAGTAGCTTTGTTCAATATATGAACTGTCCGTATTAATAGTAAACAAAAGAATAATAGCAAATGCAAGAGGAACTGTTTGATGCTGAAATGTAGCTATCATCACAACATAAGACTAATGCATTGCCAGCTTTTCTCAAAACACACACACACACACACACACACACACACACACACACACAAAAGAATAACACCTTCTTGTTCTTAAGAAATTCTTCCAAAATATTTCTCATCCGTGCTCTGTCCTATCCCGTTGATAAAAAGACGTTTATACTTTTTGTGTATAATGTGAGAAACTGGTTGGAATGTGTGTTGCCGTTTTGAAATGAAACGACGCATAATTTAAGTTTTACCTGCCACACAAACAGTTCTTAACTCAGTCTGTACAACTGGAAGTTGAAGTGTATAAGTGTAGGTGGCCAGACGGGGATTTGAGCCGTCTTTCTCTCCACTATGAGTCCAGTGTCTTGCCACTGCGTCTCCTTGCTCGTTGCTGTGACCGAAGATAATGCGTAATACGTGGTTCTCATGTGTTTCAGCCATGTATTATTATCCGTATTTTACAATGATATCGAGCACGTAAATTGGACCAAGTGTATTTCCGGCACACTGACGGGTAAGAAGCCATTAATATCCACTAGGTAGAATTTTGCTCCACGGTCATATATTTTCACACTGGATTGCTCATCACTACAAATGCCACAGGAACGAAACAGGTATTTTAAACAAGGCACGGTGGAGCAGACTGTTACTTATGGATAGTTACCACTCTTGTTGCCCAAATAAAAATAATGAATGACTGAAGATACGTTAGGTATGCTTAGTATTTGAGGAAGAAAGGGGATATCAAATGGTTCAAATGTCTCTGAGCACTATGGGACTTAACATCTGAGGTCATCAGTCCCCCAGAACTTAGAACTACTTAAACCTAGCTAACCTAAGGACATCACACACACCCATGCCCGAGGCAGGATTCGAACCTGCGACCGTAGCAGCAGCGCGGCTCCGGACTGGTGCGACTAGAGCCGCACGGCCACCGCGGCCGGCGGGCATATCTTAGTAGGTGATTGTAAGTACTAATTTGGGAGGGAAATACCGTGTAAATATGTGATCTGTTGTTAATGGTTTCATGGATACAACTAGTTCAATCGGCAAGGAGTAAGTAAGATGTGATTATATTGAATTAACAATAGTTAGATGTTTTGCTTCATAGTCAGCTCGGCTTCACAACACGCGTTAAAAAATTTAAAAGTAATTTGTAGTTCGTATGGACATATGCTGTATTGCTAGTCGCAGCAAGTACTTCATCCTTCCTTAAAGCGCGCAGAAGTATTTACTTAACGGAAATTCCTCTCTTATTAGCACTTATTGTCTGTAGACATCGGTTTTTAATCAAAGTTGCAAACAAAAATATTTCAGTGGAGAAAGTTCAGGTACTCGTCGTGCCCATGCTACAACACTGCCGCGACAAATTCAACGCCCAGGGTAAGTTGCATTGTAATCTCCTACGGGTTGTTAAAAATGTGCAGTGGATTCATTTCAGGAGGTACCGAAAATAGGAGCTGTAGTCTCATATAGTCCCAATCCCCACGCCTGCCCCAGAATACTCACCTCTTAACGGATATCCATTTCCACCGAAAATACCTTAATTTGAAAGGCAATATCCTAATGACTTCACAATGAACTTGGCATTGGTGCTGAACATGCGTCGTTATACTAATGAAAAAACTAGGGTTTGTCGGATTTTTTAAATGTCTTTATTTTTGTTTAGCAATGCGGCAGGTAAAGTACGATTTTACGAATGGAATCGAAAAATATGTGACAATATTCTGAACCGGTGTTCATTCAGTCAGTATTTTCATGACGCACCCCATGTACAGAGCATGTATTTTTATTCTTTTGACAAACTTCTAGCATGGTAGGAAACTCTATGTAACAAGTGGAAACCGCAAAGAATCGGTAAAACTAAAATTCGATAAAAGGCCTGTTGATCCCGCGCGGCTAACTAGGAGACGAGCCAAATTTGCAGCGTGGCGCGCCAAACTAAAACAGTGACAAGCGCCGAAGTGGAATTTGGAAGTGAGTTTAGGCGTAATCCCCTTTAAATGAGAGCAGGGCCGTTCTTTTGTGCTGGCTGGCTAATTAAAAGTGCGCAGTTTCCCCGCAGAGTTTCCCGTGAGGGGCGCGTTCCGTCCTGTTCCCTGGGCGCGCCTTATCCTATCTTAGGGCGCCCACGTACACATACAGACACACATAATACAGTCGCCCTCATCTACTCCGCCCAAGATTGCTTTCAGAGAAAGCTGTCATTTCTCCTCTGCGGGGGAAATAAAACTGACAGGGGAAAAACAACGACGAGAGGGGGGGAAAAACCAGAGACGGGCAATAAATTGAAGCGATGTTCCGGGCCGCTGTGGCTGGATGGAGGGAGGAAGAAGGTGCACGCAGGCGCCCAGCGCCTAGGCCGGAGGAAAGTGCGAGTACTGCGTGGCGTGAGGGTGTGTGGGCGTGCCTGTAAAAATATAAATAACGTACTCAAAATAACGCAGACAAACTGCTGTATAAAAGGTTTAAGGATGGTCGCACTCTTTCATTTCTGCTGAGTTATTTGTATAGCGAAGAGGCAGTGACGGAATATGAAGTCTAAATCAAGAATAAGAGTACAGCTGAATAGGCGCCAGTCCTAAGGTTTGCTGAAGAATTTGTATTTCTGGGTGGAATGATGTTAAATGGTTGGACCGTGTACATAGCACATAATTCAGATCGTTAACAGGTAAAACTAGATTCCATGGGCTGAATGACTGCAAACATTAACGTTGAACAAAGGTCATGAACAGTAGCAGAAACAAAAATAACAACCGCCTTAACGTTAAAACTACGAAAACTGCAATAGAAAAGATGAGATTATAGTGGTTTCCAAGAAGTAGTGGTATATGAGATAATCGAAGGGGGATAAGTCGCAAAGGGAAGGCTGGTACACACAAAGGAAGTTTCCTTCAATATGTGAAACATATTATTAGCAAAAATTGGGTTGACTTTGACTGATAATATTGTGGAACAATTCTCTTGGAGCAGGCTACTTTGTAGAAGTACGATATGGGCATTTGGGAACTGTGGTGTCACCGCCAGACACCACACTTGCTAGGTGGTAGCCTTTAAATCGGCCGCGGTCCGTTAGTATACGTCGGACCCGCGTGTTGCCACTATCAGTGATTGCAGACCGAGCGCCGCCACACGGCAGGTCTAGAGAGACTTTCTAGCACTCGCCCCAGTTGTACAGCCGACTTTGCTAGCGATGGTTCACTGACAAAATACGCTCTCATTTGCCGAGACGGTTGTTAGCATAGCCTTCAGCTACGTCATTTGCTACGACCTAGCAAGGCGCCATTACCAGTTACTATTGATGCTGTAAAACATGTACCGTCAAGAGCGATGTTCACCAATTATGGATTAAAGTTAAGTATTCCAGCAGCTACGTACGTTTTTTGTTAGTCTCATTTCCTTGACCTCTTCCAGACCTCACGCCAGCCTGCGTGAGCTAAAACGCGTGCCTTTCGGCTTCCTCTCATAGTGGGTTGGCTGTCTTGCCAATCCACAACAGGAACTAATTAATAAAGGTGGAACCAAGAGAATTTGAAACGTGGTTCTAAAAGGGAGTGTCAAAAATAACAAAGAACGAAATGAAGAGCTAGGATACGCTTCCTTCGTTTACAAAGCCACCATTATGGCAACTTATCTATCGCTTACTTGATCATTACTAGATCAGCTCTCCCAGAGGAGAGACAGAATAGAAAGAAAAAAAATCCCTTCATTTTGCATTACCCTGGACTTGCTAACATTGCTTAAGTGCCTGCCATTGAAAATGGAATAAATACGAATAATTACTTGGAGATAGGGTGAACTAAAAAATGAAATTTATGGGACCGGTTGTAATAAAGTGCAGCAAGTTTGCATAACAGGGTCATTTAGAAGACTCGTGGGATCTATAATTGAGTACTGGAATTATAATCCAAACATGCTGAAGGAAGAGCTGCAAAGGGATCTGAGAGAATGATTGGCTCCCAAAGTGTTGCGGAAATGTCTCGATGCTAAATGGGAATCAATGAAGGAAATAAGACACTTCTCTCGGTAAAGACTGTTGCATAAGTTGGGTGAACTCTTATTTCAGATATGCAGTAAAACAGTCCTTCTGCGTCAGTTGTATACTCCGAATAATGACAAGGATCAGACAAAACAGATGACTGGTGTACAGAGGCGTGCAGGCAGTTCGCTCACTCCATACGCGAAAGGACGAAGGGACCATCTTTTAACTGAATGGCGCACACGTGCGACAAAAAGAAGCCAACGGAGTAGATCGGTGAAGAGAAAGTGAGCGAGCTTAGGGTAAAAGGGGGTGGGAGGAAGGGAGAATTTGAGGAAGGAATTGCTGTTATCTTTTGTGACGTGCACTCGTGACATCTGTTGGGATAATAAAGAAAAATGCATCGCGAGACAGTTGCTGAGATTCTCTTTCAACGCAGGAAACAGCCTGTGGCGTTATGTCGCTGCAACTAATAGCAGGCGCTGCACTCGCTCACTGGTGGTGATCGAACCAACGGTGTGTTTTTGATAAGCAGATGCTACAGTTGTCACCAGCTTCCTAATGGTTTTCGTCGAGTAGCACTGCCTTGCGTCATTGCGCTGACCCTTGCCACGCACGCTCTGTGTTAACGGCGTACTGGTTGCTGCGACTGCTGTGCATAATTAAAACGCCACCGCACAAAGATACTGCTATCCTTTATGAATACGAAACGCTGTATTCAAAGTCGCGTGAATACGAGTGCCTTTCAGAATCGCCGTTCTAGAATTCAGTGGCTCAGACACATTACGAGAAACTCATTATCAACTCTAATTAAAGCCGGGCCTCATTGTTACTCTGTTTGTTCTTCCGCAGAATAAACACCGCAAGTTTTCAATATTTGTTTATTTACTTCTCTCGAACTTCTTGAAGTATTGTTCTAAGGAAACTTCACGGTGGAAGTTTTTATCGAAGTTAAAATATACATTCATATAATTGCTTTACATTCTTCCCAGAAATAGGGCTTCAGCAGAAAGTTCAAAGTTTATATTAGAAAGTTTAAAAACGACAGATGACATTGAATATTTAATTACACGATGAAGGAGCGGAGTATTAGGGCGAAGAGTTCCCGCAGAGACCTTACACTGAAACATAGCTTTTGGAAGTACTTAACGCATGCGCGTTCCCCGGGTGGAGCGATAGCCTAACGAGAACGTGAAATTCTACAGCACAACGTACTTTTACATCGACGAAAATGTTTGTAATAAATTCTAGAACAAAATATAGGTAAGCAAATGACATCTTTTTATTGAAAAATTATCGTATGAAGTAACTGATAAAACCCCTGTTATTAGTTTTCCATACACTACTGCTCAACCATTTTCAGAGGGTGCAAAGGGAAACGGAGTGCTTCCATTACTTTACGAGCTTTATATGGTAGTTTTGTTCGTACGGAAACCTCTGTAGATTACTATAAATTAAACAACTCTTTTTCTGCATGTTGATGCAAGTGTATTTTTGGGCAAACCACGTATCAGTCTCTTTTTTTGTGTTAACAACTATTCAAAATCCATTTTCTGAAGACCACTACACAAAAATTATTGCGAACATTTGTACTCTAAAACTAGGCACAACCATTACTCTATTTTTTTTTTTAAAAATGGCTGTTGTCTGTTACTCTCACTGTCATTGTAACTCTGTCACTGTCAGTTTCATTAATAAGTATCTCACTGACAACTGTAATTGTTTTTCGAGGACGTTTCTCTTTGGACTGTAGTATGCTTTTGTTATGTTAGATGATCATTACATGTAACACAACTGCAATAAAAGCCGGCCGGTGTGGCCAAGCGGTTAAAGGCGCTTCAGTCTGGAACCGCGCGACCGCTACGGTCGCACGTTCGAATCCTGCCTCGGGCATGGATGTGTGTGATGTCCTTAGGTTAGTTAGGTTAAAGTAGTTCTAAGTTCTAGGGGACTGATGACCTCAGATGTTAAGTCCCATAGTGCTCAGAGCCATTTGAACCATTTGAACTGCAATAAAAATGAGTTGTATATACTAGACAGTATATATTATTGTAGTATTCATTTAATATGACAATATCTCATAAAATGGAACTACAAAACATTCTTATAGGGAAATGTTAAGGAAAATTTTTGATTTGTAACTTTAGACTGTAGACATGCAATGAGCCACAGATTCTTCCCAAGAGCGCATATAAATGGTGCAGTCGTTAAAGTTAAAAAGAATCGGCTGAGTATCTAAGCACACAGATTTGCCAGTCATGGTTATCCTTAGATTTGCACACGCCTCTGTAAGTATGTATGCGCAGTTGGAACTGAGAGAAAAAGTAAAAATCCGTCTTACACGAAGCGGGTTGCTCGAAGGGCTGTGTTATTGTAGCTAGTTTCCAGTTTTTGGATGTCATAAATGTCAGCAATCGAATGCGGTAATATAAGAGAGTGGCAAACTGAGTTTAAAAAAAAACCAGGAAAACAAAAACACAGCTAAATAGGGCGTAACGGAATGGCGTCGCAATAGTAAACAAGCGAGGGCGGAATTAACGTGACGCTGAAACTGGACGCATGATTAGTATTTCGTGTCTGAGTTAGCAAATTTCAATGATAAACTAAGCTAAAGCCCGCCATCTGTGTCCCATTTAGCATTCAAAGTACACATATTTACAACTTTCCTGCAATTACATATCTGCAATTAACAATGGCGTGCGCTAGCCAGCGAGCCAGAAGCAAGCATTTAATGCCGCGACAGCAGTAATTACAACGGTATTAGCAATTCTCCGTGTCCCCCGTTTCGGTGATTAACGAGATGTAAATATTTTAATTATGAGCGGTTCTAATTCACTGGACGCACGTTAAAGCTGCTGTGGAAACCCGTCGCGCGTTGAGAACTCCTTCACGTTTCCCATTAGACGGGCAGGTTTCGGTGCAGTAAAAGAAAGCGTGCTTTCCTCCGCATCTGGCCTGTTTCGCCGCTCCGCGCAGCCGTATTTCTCAACTATAAAAGGAAACAACGGATTCGTAAATCAGCGTGCTGTCTTAGATGGCAGCGCAGGCCGTTCGCGGAGCTACCCTACAGGGACAAGGCGGTGAGACACGCCCACAGGAATGCTGTCTCCATTTACATGCGTCCTCCCCTGTACAGAAAACGCACTCGGCCAACCGCGAAACAGTCGAAACGACCGTTTTGGAAGGCTCTAAGTAGGAAACAAACGTAATGGGGCACACCTGTCGTAAGGGAATTAAAAATATTACAGTAAATATTAGGCCATTGTTTCACTTCTGGATACTGACTGATATAACTCGTATCGCTCTAAACAGAATTTAAAAAATCAAAACAATACAAGTATTCGCATATATGCAGTGACTCACAATTTCATGTTTTTGAGGAACCATTTTTACTCGATTTCTCACTTCATTTTATGAAAAATGTATTTCCTCTCTTCGGAGTCTAGTCAGCCGCTCGTAGTCTCGCGGTATCGTTCTCGCTTCCCGAGCGCGGGGTCCCGGTTTCGATTCCCGGTCGCGTCAGGGATTTTCACCTGCCCCGAGATGACTGGGTATTTGCGTGTCATCATCATCATTCGTTCCCATTACGGTCGGAGGAGGGCAACGGCAAACCACTTCCATTAGGACGTTGCCTAGTACCACGGTGAGGAGCTCCCGCATCTATGCTCTGTCAAGAAGCATGGGACTTCATTTCCATTTGAGGTTTACATGGAGCACTTTCATAGAAACGGAGAAAGAGATTACTAGAATTCTTGTAACCACTATCAATGTGTATCTTCAAGATGTTCAGTTTTCTGTTGTTCCTTCCTGTGATTTTCATCGTTAACTACCTGTCACAGTAAGAACTGCACTGAAATGAGACCATGAAAACATACTGAGATTTGAGTGCTGGTAAGGACAAATGCGTAGTCGTACTGTGGTTCGGAGTCCCGATTAAACTGTAGGTGCACCTAGAGCTGGCTTGGTGAGTCAGGTTATAGGTAAGAGGAAGACAAGGTAATACTGTCCCCAAACGGGTCGTGCCTAGTAAATAATCGCTGTGCTGAAACCAACATTCGCGATGAGAACAGCTTTAGTATATGCCATCCTACGTGTGTTCGTTTGACTGTGACGTCAACATATGGTCCCTTCGTGGGAACTAAGTGGTATTCTACCAGAAGCAGAATTAAAATTAATAGAAATGGTCATATTAGTATGTGCGATTCAGTACTAATGTATATCAGGTCTGATCGCTTAATAGTAGTGATTCTACCAAAACACGTTGAACTGACTGAATACCTGCGTAGCAGAACAATTAAAAAAAAAAAGAGAGAGAAAACACCAACTGCTCTTCACTGTCATTACAGTCACTCCCAGTTTCATTGTTGCCAATAGTGCTGCCAACAATAAGCAAACCCCCTAGCATCGAAAACAGAAAAATTATTTCTGCCATTATTGTTGGAAACACATCATCTTCCGTAATTTTGTAAAGGCATCATTTCCGCCACGCACATACGGTTATTTTACCACCCATAATACGATCAGTTTCCAAGAGAAAACAGAGTAACTTGCCTTGCGATTACTCCTACTAACTTTCTTCTGAGACACAGAAGTAACTATGTTTATTTTTAAATGAATTAATGTAACTGTTTTTGCTACTTAGCAAGTCCTCGAAAAGGGAAGTGGATATGGTTCTTGAAATCGTTTGTGGTGATAGGTTTCACAAGAAAAGGCTTTGCGCTCTGTCCCTCACCCTATCTTTACGCGGCAAAGTACGTACCACCGCACAAAGATGAAAAGAAAAAGAAAGCAATAGATCTCACATTGGTTAGAATGATGAGAGAGGGGGAAGGAGGTGGTGGTTGTTGTGAAGTTTTCAATAGATAGTCCTTTGCCATAGTAAGGAACGTTTCCGTACTGTATGATCGACAGTTTCAAATAAAAATAGTAATGAAATGAAATATTGCATCACAGATTCCACAACGTATAGTGGTTTTGTTTCCTCACTAATCACAAACAAATGCTGCCGGGCGGAGGAGATCTGGCACGCTGCAGGTAATGCGACGTGCAGTGCATGGAATTAGCCACCAACCGCTCATTTCGCAACTGCTGCGCGTCGGCCATCACCGCGAGCGCAAGAAGCGCTTTACAGATATCCGCATTAAAAGTCCGGCTAACAGCTAAAACGACAAACACTCGGATAAAAATTTCGATTTGCGTGCCTAAATTAATTATTATTCTAATGTAATCTGCATCGCAAGAGCTCGCCACGAGAAGCGAGCACAGCCGCCTACATATCGAATTTAATCAGTATTTTTAATAATACGCGTACATAATGTTTTATGTTTAAACAAATGAAACTGAGATAAAAGCTTTGTTTTATTCATACAGAAAGTACCGCACCGCGAGTGCGTCGCTCGCTCAGATAAAAGCGGGGATTTGCCGCTGCCGGCACAGTTTGAGCGGTACGTTTTTAATGGACGGAGTTCCTTTATGCGATAAGTAACGCAGCAGGAATCACTTGCTTTTTGGGGATAAGCTGGTCGCTCTGATACTGCACGCGCCCGGTTAATGCTGGGATGCTCCTATTCAGCCGAAGATTACGGGAAGTGACTCTTGAAAGGAAAAAAGGGGAGGGGGAAAAAAGGAGAGAGAGAGAGGGAAAGGTGCGGACACGGGACCCGCAGCGGACAAGACAGCTTGCAGCATCGCAGTGTCAGCCTGATGGTGGACGATAACAGATCGCGAAAAACTAGGCGCGCAGGTGTGTGTAGCGCCATTTAATTAGTGAAGGCTAAAGCCAGTGGGCACACACACACACACACACACACACACACACACACACGGCAGATAACGCGTCAGCAGAAATAAATTTCCCATGCGCGCGTACGCGTCTCTTCCGAGGGCAAAACGAGCGTGAAAGTCGGTTTAATCAGATATGGATGCCGCACGACTCATTAACCGTGAACTGTAGTAACTTTCAATCAGATTGGTCAACACCATAAACACAAGATAATGCAAACGTTTATGGCGCCATACATAACGGCGAGGTAACGACAGGCGGCGCTTCAGCACGCCCGTCCGGCCGGAAGATAACAATTAACAGCCGAATGCCCGCTGACAGCACAAGCGATGGGAAATTTTGTGCCCCCCTCCTCACAACCCACTGCACGCGGGATCTGGCGTCCCTCAGCTGTACCGCATACCACTACCGAGCTACTCTGACTCGCGTATAGATAATGGCATTTCAAAGTTACTTCATTTGGAATTTTGTGGAAAAAAAAGGATACACACATTTTCCTTTTCTTCCGGCTCCCGTCCTGAATCTATTGAAACCGGATTTTTTTTTGCGTTCCTCTACATTCAGACAACATTGAGTAGTGTAGTAACATCACAGAGCTGAGTATTTTAACTCCGTTACGACCTCTGTTGTACCACTTTTCGGTTATTTTGTAGAAATTACGAAATACTTTCTGGCCTTCACTGACTCAAGTCACGAATGCACCTAGAAGTAACAATTTCTGTCTCGGATGTGCGAAACGTAGAATGACATGTTAGCTGTACGTTTCAGAATCAGATTTTAACCGTACGTCCAGGTTAGATTTCTCATTGATTTTACGGCGTTACTGTGGTAGCTGTGTCAAAACTCAGTGTGTGTGGAAAAATAAAAAATGAATTTCTGCTACGGATTTCGTACTAATATTTCTATGTTCCTCTGTAACGTTCTGTTTGAGCTGGCTCACAAGATGGGGGAAAAGGAGAACGTATATCAACTACCTCAAACAGGTCGTTTTTTGTAGGTAGTGTCGACAGATTTTCTTGTGCGAGTCGCCGTGGCGAGCTCTTCGGCAGTACTTTGGCTGCCCTTCGTTCTGCGATGAGTGACTCCGGGCTAGGCGGATTGTAGGTATTGGATAGGGGACTCGTATGCCAACTGGGAAAACTGTAGGCACAGTCCTGAGTCTGAGCCGCTCAGTCCTCAAATATCGACTCCTTCCCAGTCCTCTGTCGAGTCCCCACATCGCACTAAACACATCACACTACACAAATGATTCAAATGGCTCTGAGCAATATGGGACTTAACTACTGAGGTCATCAGCCCCTAGAACTTAGAACTACTTAAACCTCACTAACCTAAGGACATCACACACATCCATGCCCGAGGCAGGATTCGAACCCGCGACCGTAGCGGTCCCGCGGTTCCAGACTGTAGCGCTTAGAACCGCTCGGCCATTCCGACCGGCCACACTACACACGCACACTCTCGGTACGGTGACGGGGAAAACTGAAAAGGGCAAAAGGCGCAAGGAACAATCTGCCTCCTCGCAACTGATGCGACTGCTGCACTCGGCGGCGATAAATATATTCCGAAAAGGACAGCTTCTTCTGTGCCTTTACCGGAAGGCGCCAATAACCATCCATCACATGACGAAAGTAGAATGGAGGCAAACGTTCCAACTTCTCATCTGTACCAAACCCTCTCTCACGATGACAACAATCCTTCGTATCACCAAAATAAAATCATCTTGGTCACTCGACATCACATGTTCGTGCGAAATGCCTCATATTACTGCGATAGCGGTCTATAATAAAAAATTACCTTGACATCGTAAGGGTCATCAAACGTTCCACGGTAGGCTCTCTCATGACAAAAAAGCCGGAAAAGGAAACATTCTTTTCAGCTTCTTGAAGAACAGAACTGTTACTGTCTCTGGACCTTACTGAAAATAGAGAATCTCCCACTGTGTACCCAGAAACTCAACCTGATGAGGCAACGCAAAGTTGTCATCAAGAAAATACTCGTTGCCATGGATCCTGAAGTTATTAAGGAATTCCTGGTGACCCTACATCTGCTAGTCGGCAAAGTTGTGCAAATGTCGCAACCTGGGGTCCATGATTCCGAGAAGAAACTCCTCCTAAAGTTTATCATCATCATGGAGAACACTGAGGCAGGTAGACAGATCTACAATCTTCCAGATCTGCTTCTCCTCATGGTGTCAATGGAAGCATACAGGCCTCCCAGCGGTCCGACCTAGTACCACAATTGCCAGCAGTTCTTTCAGGGATCCAGAAACTGCAACCTACCCCCAAAATGTATTAAATGTGGGAAAACTCACAGAACAGTCTACTAGATGAAAACCCTAGATGTTTCGTCGAGTTGCTCAGACAGCAGGAGCGAACATATAGTCAACTACAGGAAGTGTCCGGTTTATCAGGAGATGTTCCGTTTTTACAAAAACAGTAAGTCAAAAGCAAGAAATATTTGTCATTCTGGTTGTTTACAAAGAACAAGTTAACACTGAAACAGTTTGTTTGAAATTTTCTGAACGCGTTTGGCGGTACAATGTATCATAGAAAATGTAAGCTACTAGTTTTCGGATTACGTTGGTCAAAACTGGTCTACTTGCCTTGTTAACAGTTCGTGGTAACCGACTATCCACGCAAACACCAGATTAGTGACGAATCGTCAGTGATTAATTAACAAATTGGCATTTGCGTGTCGCGTTCCCGGGCTGCCGGAACAAAGAGCAGTTTGGAAGTCTCGGTCGGGTAATGCATTCAGGCGCATGCGCCTGTTAGCGTGTCGCCGCATCGTCGCCACACATTAGCGCAGCTACCCTTCTCGCATCTTTCATTAGACATTAAAACGGACCCTCCAGCACCCGTCGCTGTTTCATTCGACTTTCATTAAAATCTGACAGCGCTGAAGAGAACTGCTTTGTATCCGGTCAACTGAAATCTGTCAGAAACGTCGTAATGGTGGTTCTTTCCGCGGGCATGCCGTTACATTTCCTCATGAAGAAGCGATTGCGGTGCTCACTAGCGACAAAGAAACCATGTGTTTGTTTTGTAACGACGCCCTTCCCAGAACGAAAGCATGGTGATCACGCTATTTTCGAGTGTCACTTGTCTTTTGTTAACTTGTCGCGACTTTCTTTTCTCGTATCGCAAACCTTGTCGGTATGAATTTTGTATCTTGAGCATAAAATAAATGGTCCTCGAGCAACGCTAAGTGAATTCTGAGCCACTTCAACAAAATTAATTTCTTTTGTAATTTCTGACCGCTCTTGTTGCTAGAATTCGTCCGAGTTTGTAATTAAAGCGGCAAACAGAAGAAAGCGGAAGTTCTTGGATTTAATTAAGATTCCCGTCGATTAATTTAAATTTGCGTATTTTGTTGATAGCTGTCGTTTACTTTTTGATTCGCTAAAAGAAAGTTAAGATGAAGGACTCGCAAGCGGCAGCAAATGACAAGTTTCATTATTCGAGTAATTCAATTTCTGGGCTGCCTTTTCTTACTTCAGTGACAGTTTCCCCAAAGCTTGTCTCCACACCTCATCTCGATTTGCAGAGAGATATTTGCCGTGCTGTCGCTCCACTTGACTACCTGTCAGAGCTGCAAGGAAACCTTACGCCATTAAAATAGCTGCGTGGCGTTATTTAATCGGATTTCGGAATTCAGACAGCATGTGCTACTGGCTTTACCATCATAATGCTGTCACCTCCAGTTCTACGTGGAATTCCATTCCATGCAGCTACTAAAATCGAGTCCGATAGTAGTGTTGAGTACCGCTCAGTGTACGTTATTATTCGCTATTACTCCGTTGCGACGAAAATAATGAGAAATACTAGACACCAGGAAATTATCCCGATGATCAAAAATTAAATAAAAACGGTTATAAATTTTAAGAAAAGGTAGTTACCACTGAATTTCACGTATGAAGAAACCAGCCTGCACAGCCGGGTGTACGAGTACTTTGAGCTTGCTCTTCGGTATATGAAGTTCTTTATCGCTAATAAAGCTTGATTTCGAATTCAGTACACTTACACCAAAAAAATTAATATCCAGTTGAACGCATCTTGTAAATTACTTTAACCTATCAGCATGGGCAATATTCTTTTTCCTCTGACGCGTGATACCGAGTGCCTCGTGAATACAACTATCCATAATGGAATCGGAGTATAAATGTTGTTTGGAAGCCTGTTATTATGAGTTTTGAAAGTGAAGATATTCAGCTGCGTATCACAAATGAGAACACGCCACCCCTCACAAAGGGCATAACAGCATTTATTCCTCTCTTTTGGTGATAATCAACTATGCTAAACAGACATTTCAAACAAATATTGTACGGATAGCTAATAGTACTGATAACCTAATGCGAATGAGATGACGAGTTACAGTTGTTTCATGAAGTCATATGTTACAAGAATGCCGGCCGCGGTGGCCGAGCGGTTCTAGGCTCTTCAGTCCGGAACCGCGCGACTGCTACAGTCGCAGGTTCGAATCCTGCCGCGGGCATGGATGTGTGTGATGTCCTTAGGTTAGTTAGGTTTAAGTAGTTCTAAGTTCTAGGGGATTGATGACCTCACATATTAAGTCCCATAGTGCTCAGAGCCATTTGAACCATTTATTACAAGAATGAAAATATTTCGTTACATGTATTGACGTACAGACTTACAATCTGTGGCTGTTCCACGAACGGATGTTATTATTTCCTGTGTATTTCCGTTGCCATTAAAATGGGAAGTGCTCTGAATCATATCCTAAATATGAATCTCGCAACAAAGTGCAATGATCCACATCCAGAGGTAACGGTGTTAGTAGTCGTATTTGCTCTTTGGTCATTCTGTATCATGTTTTCTGCGGGTACCCCATTAATTACTCCAGAATAATACCGAGACTGTTTCTTCAAATAGGCCAGCACATGTTTAAATCTGGACAAGTTTTGTCCGTCTCGGAAGACTGCTTTCCTCTGAATACTGTAGGTCTGATTTGGCAAAGAACCAGCACTAAAGAATACACGTTGTAATCCAACAGGCTCGTCTGTCATAGTATAGGATTTACTCCAGGAGTTTCGAGAACAGGATTCAGTGGCCCTCTAATTTCAAGAGATTGTGCAAACCATACGGTAGCAGATAAGTCTAAGCAAAAGTTCAACCAGAAGAGGAAAGTTAATTGGACATATCCTAAGGCAGTCAGAAATAGTTCATATTGTACTGGAAAGACCTGTAGAGGACAACAACAGGAGGGACAAAAGTGATTAGAAGTTGCAAAAAAAAAAAAAAATATCATGAAAAATGTCATGAGCAACTGATGTAAAGGCACCTTAGGCTTATCACCAGTTAGGAAGAGGTGGATGACAGTATAAAACTATTGGAAAAATTGAGGAAAGGAAGGAGTAAATACTCACAGTACATAAGCACACTATAATCGCTAATAAGGAAGCTGTTAAGTTCTCAGACACCCTGATATTTAAGTTATCGTTCAGGACACCCTTCAGGTCCCCCTCCCGCGAAGTGCTCCACTCAGAATATGGGACCACGTAGTATTTTATGAACAAAAAAGAGAGATATAGATTTGTTGTTTTCACGCGAGACACTATTACGTTCGCCCGCATCTCGTGGTCGTGCGGTAGCGTTCTCGCTTCCCACGCCCGGGTTCCCGGGTTCGATTCCCGGCGGGGTCAGGGATTTTCTCTACCTCGTGATGGCTGGGTGTTGTGTGCTGTCCTTAGGTTAGTTAGGTTTAAGTAGTTCTAAGTTCTAGGGGACTTATGACCACAGCAGTTGAGTCCCATAGTGCTCAGAGCCATTTGAACCATTTTGAACACTATTACGTTCGTCAAATAGTAGTAAACAATATGACCGCACGCCCCATTCACTGTTTTCCCACTGTCCACACGATACTGAAAAGGATGGTGGTCGGCACCAATAAATTAAGCAGCTGATAGCACAGAACCTATCTCTGAAGTTGTTTGTACAGTAACTGCTAGCGTACTCAGACTGGAACGGATGGAAAGGAAATCAGCCTTATTATGGGCAAAGGACTCTGTGCGGCATTCGTTGAGGTAATTTTAATGAACCACAGAAGAACTAAGACTTGGTTGCCAGTCGGGAATTTAAATTCTCTCCTCCGAAAAGCGAATCCAGTGCATTAACCACTACACCACCTCGCTTGGTCTAAAGGGCAATAAATGTATATAAACAAAAGGCTGGTAGACGTTCTGCAATAGTCGTTTGTAAGACCGTTATGAGATACTCTCACAAAGTGAACTCTCTTAATAGCTCATCATAGCTCCAGCGACGACTACGAACGCCGGTGTCATAATTTTCGCATTTTAAATTCTTACTTGACAAGATGTTTTTGATCTGTTAGCGCCTGGCATAAATAAAGAATTTGAAGATAGGGCAGAAAGAGGTAACTGAAAATCTGCGCGTCTTCATAAATCTTTGCGAAGGTATTGCAACATCGATGGAATGTGATTCTGAAGAACGTGATGAAAAATTAGCATCTACCTTTATCAAACCCACCAATTCGACAGTGCTGTCTTATCACTAACTCAGAGGATCTGTGGAACATCGTATGTGTATTACACATTTATTTCCAGTTACTACTGGACAGAATTAATTTGAGGCTGAAATTGATTAATTACTATCGGAATTTGTGCCTGTGTCGTTTGCTAATCGAACTCTGACAAGTATGTGCCACAGGTAGTTTCTCTGCTATCTACATCTATTTCTACATGATTGTCCGCAGTTCATTATTAAGTATCCGGCAGAGGGTTCGTCGAAGCACCTTTAAGTTGAGGAGAAAGTTGCCGATTGAAATTTCATGAGAAGGCCCTGCCGCAGCGAAAAACGCCTTTGTTTTAATGACTGCCATCCCAATTCGTGTATCATATCCGTGGCACTCTCTTCCTTATTTCACGAAAATACAACAACGAGACTCCCTTCTTTGAGCTTTCTCTATGTCCTCTCTCAATCCTATCTGACGCGGATCCCACACCGCACAGCAGTACTCCAGAAGAGGGCGAGGAAACGTAATGTAAGTCTCTTTAGAAAACCTTTTACATTTTCTAAGAGTTCTACCAATAAATCACGATCTCTGCTCTGCCGTCCACGCAACATTTTATATGTGCTCGTTCCAATTTCCGTAATTCGTAATTGTAATCCCTAAGTATTTAGCTGAGTTTACAGCCTTTACATTTGTGTGATTTATCGTGTACCTGAAATTTAGCGGATTTGGATGACTTCACACTTTTCATGATTTCGAGTGAGATGTTGAGGTCTTGAATCGGGTCTGCAAAGTGTGCCTATGGCTCAATTGGAGGAGCAGCGCCTGCGAAAGGCAGAAATTTGAGTCCGAGTCCGGCGCCGAGATTTAACTTTTACGAAGACGAAGGCGTATTTGGAACACCTTCGCCCTTTTCATACATTCCAAATACACATAACACAACGCGGTTAAAGTTTCATTAAGATTTAGTGCTTTCCTGTCTGTTGCACACTATGCTAGACTGTCTTGTGTATTGTTAGAAAACATTCAGTGAGAAATAATCACTGAAAGCGGAAACTTAAACGTAGCATTTTGGATGAGCGTAATTGAGCAGGTGGAAGGTGTTGAAGGGAGAGAACTAAATCCACGGGAAGCCCCGACTCGCAGCCTGC
This sequence comes from Schistocerca serialis cubense, assembly GCF_023864345.2. Classification (NCBI taxonomy): domain Eukaryota; kingdom Metazoa; phylum Arthropoda; class Insecta; order Orthoptera; family Acrididae; genus Schistocerca; species Schistocerca serialis. Next base: position 855,542,014 of record NC_064638.1, read on the forward strand.
ATCGTCGCAAAGATACACTGTTAGTCCAAGTCCAATTACTGCCGCCGCTGAGCAATCGGAGTTGGCGAGCAGGGAGGACGAGTTGGTCTAGCGTCGATGAGCGGAATTGGACGCGGCAATAGCAAGTTGTTCAGCCTTACCTCGCAGTGGCAACAGCTTGCCAGAGGAATGGGGGGGAGAGAAAGAGGGGGGGGGGGGGAATCCCGCTACGTGACGATGTAATCGATACTCAGGAGGCGGCTTTGTCCGGCGACCACTTGGTGACGGCGCGCCACGGCTCGGTGAGGCCCGGCGAGAGGGCCGGAGAGGCTGAACGCGGTCGGCCGTAATATCTTCCTGCAGATACCGCGGCCCATTTCCGGCGCGCATACCGCCGGCGATTACCGCCGGAAGGCTCGGACACCAGGGGCTGCTGGGCCGGCACCAGCATCCAGTTCCTCAGTCGCCAGGCAAGGCAGTTTTAATGGATAGCAGACATAGTTCGAGCGGAGAAATACATCTGATGCGCAGCCTTTGGTACTAAGTGATGCAGGCACGTATAAAAAATTCGTAGATAATTAATTTAGAGAGAACCGCTTCAGGTTTACTAATATCTATTGAAACCACGACCGGTTTCGAGATTTTAAAATCCCTCCACACAGTAGTGGCTGGCGTTCGCGTCTGCTCGGCGGCGGACGGTTTCCGGCAACATGCAATGATTAGAGCTCTTATACTGACTGGCCCCATCGTATGTTACGTATAACCAGATACGCCTGAAGACGGCATTTTAAAATCTCGAAACCGGTCGTGGTTTGAATAAATATTAGTACAATCTGACTGGATCTCTCTGAATTAATTATCACGCCTCTCAGTTGCTGATCTGCTACTACCAAATCTTGGGCATTTGTAGATACTGAAATTTTCTTCAAATGATTGTTACAGGTAAACAACCGTTTTCAGTGCCTGATAATATTCCTTGACCACTACTTCATTTTTTTCCATTCTGCTGTTCCTTGTTCCCAAGTGACTTTCACCGTCATATTACTAATACTCACTTTTATTGGCTTGGAGAGAAAAATATTTGTGAAAGGTCGATGTAAACTTTCATCCTAAGCGCAATTATGTAAAGGTAGTGTATGCACGCACATAAAAGATATACACTGATAAAATCGGATAGTTCTTTCGAGAACAAAATCGTTCTATGTGTAAGTCAAGATTCACTCCAAGTTTCTACCTTCATTCTTGTAGAAGATGGACTTTTACAAAACATTCAACAGCCAAGGTCGCACAAACTCGTATTTCTTTATTTAAAACAAGCGGTATCTTGTTGTCATCTTCAGGTCTTAAAAATGTCTTTTTGTTATGAAACGTGTTCATTATACGTTGGATGGTTCAAATGGCTCTGAGCACTATGCGACTTAACTTCTGAGGTCATCAGTCGGCTAGAACTTAGAACTACTTAAACCTAACTAACCTAAGGACATCACACACATTCATGCCCGAACCTGCGACCGTAGCGCTCGCTCGGCTCCGGACTGTAGCGCCTAGAACCGCACGGCCACTCCGGCCGGCTTTTACGTTGGATCTCGCGCTAAGTTGTCATGTGGATAAAAATCAGCACATTATAAAAGGTTTGTCATAATTAAAATATTTAAAAGCATAAAGCACCTGGCGCATGTGGCCATGTCGATGTATATATCGCTCACTGATGCTTGTTACGTCGCAAAACACAGCGCATCTGTTTACATAAGCTGCACATTTTCAGAACAATGAAAATCCACCTTAAACAGGGTGTAAGGTACAACTTAAGAACTGAAGATGAAGCATTGTCTGTCGAGACCGTCGTTTTAAATAAAGAAATATTTATGCGATCTTGGGTGTTGAATGTTTTTAGCAAGTAAAACAGATCGCTCCTTCGGTCTTCTCAAAATGAGAAAATCCAAATCCTGTGAAATCGTATGAATCTTTTTGAAACACTCTATGTACACTGATCAGCCAGAACATTATACTCACCGATCTACTATCGATATATATCCGTCTAGGCGATAGCACCGTCACCTGGCGAGGAATGACTGCTAGTCAAACACACGCACGGTGCATGTGGTACCAGTGAGCGTGCTGTCCGTGTGTAGAATGGGGAAGGAGCGCTATGTGTCTGAGTTTGATCGAGGGCAGATTCAGAAGTCACGGACGCTCGGCACGAGCATTTCGGAAACTGCATGACTTGTCTGGTGTTCGAGGAGTGCTGTGATGAGTGTCTTCATCAAATGGTGAAACCAAAGTGAAACCACGTCCAGACATCGTGGGGTTGGGCGGCCACCGCTCATTACAGATGCCGGACGTCGTAGGCGGGGCAGACTGTAACACAAGACAGGCTGGGCGGAGCGCAAGTGTGTCTGAGCACACAGTGCTCCTAACACTTCTAACGATGGGCTTCCGCAGTCGACGATCCATGCATGTGGCAGTGTTAACACCACGACATCGGCAACTTCGACTGAAATGTGCAGGTGACCATCGGCACTGGACGTCGGCGCACTGACAGAGCGTTGCACGGTCTGGCGAATCCCAATACTTTCTTCATCATGCTAATGGAAAGGCGCGAATCCGTCGTCTTCCAGGGGGACAGCAAATTGTCACATCGTACGGCGAAACGGAGACAAGCTGGCGGTAGGTAGACGGTTATAATGTTCTGGCTGATCAGTGTATGCGTCTGATGATGAGGAACTCCATGCACTACCTGTACACTCCAAATGGCTCTGAGCACTATGGGACTCAACTGCTGTGGTCATCAGTCCCCTAGAACTTAGAACTACTTAAACCTAACAAACCTAAGGACATCACACACACCCATGCCCGAGGCAGGATTCGAGCCTGCGACCGCAGTAACAGCGCGGCGCCTAGAACTGCACGGCCACCGCGGCCGGCCTGTACACTCCTTCCTGCTCAAATACTGCCAATAACAATATCTTCTCTATTTGTAAATGATGAGCAAGACCAGTGACAAAACTTTGTGAAATACGATAGATAAATGTTTCGGTATAAGGAAACTTAAACAAAATGGTTCAAATGGCTCTGAGCACTATGGGACTTAACTACTGAGGTCATCAGTCCCCTAGAACTTAGAACTACTTAAACCTAACTAACCTAACGACATCACACATATCCATGCCCGAGGCAGGATTCGAACCTGCGACCGTAGCGGTCACGCGGTTCCAAACTGACGCGCTTAGAACCGCACGGCCACACCGGCCGGCGAAACTTAAACCTGTCCATCTCAGAGTGATCGCATGCCATCCACTCTTCTGAGAGAGAAAGTAGTTTCCCGACTTGTCTCGCTGAAGTCCACGTAGTGAAAAAAAACTAGAACAAAATTTCCATAATAAGATGGAAAAACTCAAAGTGAAACGAGTTTCTTACATGTCTTAGCAACAAGCACAATGTAGAACTAGCTTCCTCAGAAAACGTGAACCAGATAGGTATTTAGGATGCAGTGGGAGAGCTATCTTCACAGATGGAGGAAATTTTTAGGAGGCTCTAATATTCTCAGTCTTAATGGTAACGATATCTGTCATTAAGCAGACATCCTAACGTAACTCCTAAAAGGGAACAACATGCTGTATCGTTGTTTGGCCGAGCTCTGATTTAGGCTAATCATAAGTGACTGCGTAATTGTTACGTAACCGATGGCTTGCTGCTTCTCACGAACAGTAAACCCGAAGCTGAAAGACTCCGTGTCTAATGAACCTGGCGTCGGCGCGACGCAACACACAAATGTGTTACTGCCGTCCGTGTTCTTTGGGCGGTTATCGTTCATTTCGGACGAAGTCGTTTTAGGAATACATGGATTGGAGAAACGCAGAGAACAGCGTGAGAATTTACTACAGCGCGTCAAGGACTGTTCTAAGCACTTGTTTTGCATAACGACTGGTTGTTGGTATGCAGCAGCCTTGGTAAGAAGTGTCGCATTATGCAGCAAAGAGAAATCTTCTGAGGGAACAGTATTCAGATTTCCAAAGCCGGCATGCCGTGTTGCCTGTGTCAAGATTTTCTGGCAAACAAAGGCGGTGCCTTACGTACCGACTCTTAATCTCACAGCTCACAGCCATTTGTCAGGTTATGAGGTTCACTTAGCAATTAGGATCCTTCATGTAGACCTGCCGTTGGAAATCGATTGCGGATTGTCAGTTAACAAAACAATTTCAAGATTGTAGTTCATTAACAGTACATTACGACTATGGATAATTAGCGTACACTCAAAACCATAGCATCGAAACTCGCCCACTGAGCAGAACGTGAAGCGGACTGTGTTATGCTGTCAGTTCATTGCTGCAACTTGCGCATGAAATCTCGAAGCTTCTAACCTCAAATCACTGGAGAAAAGCAGTGTGTGTTCGGATTACACGTTAGACTTTAGTTTTTCCTACAGCCAGGTACTAAGAAGTCAGTCCACAGGTCGTAGCAAGACACAGGTATAACACTTAGTACGAGGCGTATTCCGGAAGCAAGGTCCGATTAGGCGCGACATGGAAACCACTGTGAAAATTCGATGGAACTTTGCATAGATATGTAGGGCAGTGTCTTTATTGTGCCTGTCGATCGCTTCACATCGCTCTTTTCAGTTCAGAGCGCAAATAGATCACGTAGAAATGCCTAAAACAACAGTGTCTCCCGCCAAGTATTTGGATCTGGTGAGAGATTTCGCATGAAGCTAAGCAGCCCACATAACATAAATGTCATGCGTTCCTTCCTTGAAGACAACTTTCAGCTGCATTCTGCAGAGGCAATGAAGACGCCCCAGCAGCGTTTTCGATGGGAAGTGTTTGAAACAATACAGCCCTTAATTGGCTCCATCCGTTGTTCATTTCTGCTTACATGAACTGCTGGCTACGAAGACAACATTTTGGCACAAACAACGAAAGGCAGACCAGCGAAGAGAATTGGCAGAAAGCACAGGCGGCTGCTTGCTGTGACTTGAAAATTTGTACAACGTCACGACAAATGTCTAAGTCGGAGCGGCGGCTATTTAGAGCGGTTGCTGGAAGATGTGGCTAAGTCTTGCGAATAAAAAATTTTTGATTTTCACTGTGGTTTTCATTTCGCGACCGATGGGACCTTACTTTCCGAACAGCCCTCGTACATTGGTCAGTACGTCAACGGCTATTTGACTGCTGTTTTGCTTTTGTAATATATTAGGTTATTTACAGAACAAATCTAGCTGTATGCGACATCGACGGCCCGAATCTGAGATGAGAAACTGGTTAACATCGTTGACATTGGCACCTGAAAATATAAAGTAAATTCTTCGCAGCGCGGATGTACAGCATCCAACGTCAGAGCGTCACTTGAGAAGCTAAATAGAAGTACTTGAGCGAAGCGGTGCTATCTCGAGAACGGGTACTGAGAAATTTTAGGCAATAATAATAACCCAGTACAGCCCAACGTGATTTTCAGCGATGAACAGTGAACAATCTCCCCCGTGTCTTCAGAAGCTAGCAGCAAAGGACGAAGAGAGAAATGGGGCTGGTATAGTAATCAGAATCATTTTCTTGTGGGCAGCTCCCAGTAGCAGCAGCAGCAAGCTTTCGTCGCAACGGCAGCCCTCCCGTTTAGGCGTGTTCTCGGACAGCCTACACTGGGATCAGCCAGGAGCGCGCCTACTCGACGCGTCGCTGATCGCCGAACCTCGCAGGCTGCGGGCCCGCGCACACCCAGCCAGCCACTTGTAGTAATCTGAGACGCCAGAGAGCCTTAATTAGATTGGATCCGGCTTCTCTTCGCCCCTCCCATGTTTATTCCAATTATGCAAATCCCATCATTCCTAAACTTAGCGAGTGTGCCAGGAAGGCGAAGCAAGCTTCCTCTTTTACGCAGACAGAATCCTATCTTGTATGTAAATTTAATTTCAGCGCAAATGAAATTGATGTAGTCGAGTGTTTATAACTAATTATCCGGCGAAGTTTGGAGAACAATTTATTCTGACAGTTTTCTCTCCCGGGTGACGAACCGGCTCGGCTTTCCATTACTGCTGGAACTCAACTATCGATCTGCCAGAGCTGCATTCAAACTCCGTTGGCTCTCAGCATAGGCCTGGTTTCATTCTATCACACTTATCCGAAAAGATGCGCACAAACTATATCCGAATGTGATGAACAAAAGTCGCATACCTGATATGTGATTCGACATTATGTCGTTTTTAATTTCTCGTTAGATGCTGGTGTGAAAGTGTCTTACCCATTTTAGAAGGAATGTTATCAGTCGCGTGGGAGAACGATCGACCAAGGCTAATGATGTTACTGCTCTCGCTTTCCGTATCAAGTTGACTATAACTTCCGATAACTTATTAGATAGTAGATTTTGTCTCGTTTCGTTCCGATCTTTTTTGTTCAGTAGATTTTGTCTCGTTTCGTTCCGATCTTTTTTGTTCTAAGTACAAAATACATATAAGCCTTGTTGCATATAAAGAACCAAGTATCATTTCACTGTCATTCTCGACACTTGGCAGGGAAGCTACATTAACAAACAAGCAACCTCTCCAGTCTTTTCAACTTTAACCAGGTTTTATCCAATGTGTTCTTTCAAAATAGAAGTCTCGTAATTATCAACAAATAATATTGCAGTTTTTTACACCGTAGTTTTACTTGAAACTAGGGCGCTTTATTATTGTCTTGCCTATCATATAATTAAGACACACTCCTAATATTTTAAAATGTTTATGCGGTATACTCCAAATTTCCCCTTGCGTATTATCGTATCACACTCGACTGATATTGGGATGTTGAAGACCAAAACCAATTCTCAATGGTCATGTTCACGGAATGTATCTGGTGCAGACTTATTTTCCTGGATGGCTATGTGGGAATGCCAAGGCATGAGATGTAACCGAGTATCTACGCAATGCAACTGCAGTGGGCAATTGCTCTCGGTATAACGCCCCCTTCACAGTCTATTTCTTTTTTATCGTCTTGTGACTTCCCACAACTTGTTCAAGATTTTGCATGTTCAACACTGATTAGTGAACTGTGAGGACATACTCTGAAATACACACGTTCTGTTTGCTGTGTCTGAGCTCTGTTGTACAACTCACGCCGTTTCCTGGGACTGATGAGTCAGTCAGTTGCGAGGAGCTCACGGAAACACTTTAGCAAATACACCAAGTTTTGACGTTCCGTACCTGCTACTTGTACTGGTGGACGTAACTGATCTCTTTTAGATGTATAGCCTTTCACTTATTGTACGACAGTATAGTGCTGTTCAAGGCCTTCTTCTTCCCGATGAAGGTGCAATTATCTCCCTCTCCTTACTACAGTTACACAGTAGGAAGCACGTCGGAATGAATACGTGCAAGAGACCAAGCTAGCTGCAAAACAAAGGAAGTTTCTCCTCATCCAAGTGCTTTGTAATTCCACAGATCCCACGATATAACGGAACACCGTTTCCGGGCTCCGTTTGAATCTGTATACAACGAAACTGTGGGAGAGAATCACGCTTTGTGTCCTCGCATGCGAGAAGGGCGGCCACGCCATCAGTACTTTAAGTACCAATACGACCACTCGGTGCGTTATATTCGGCCCGCACTGACTGAGCTTTACATCTACGTCTATATGACCATTCTGTAATTAACAATTAAGTGTCTGGCAGAGGATTCATCGAATAACTTTAAAGCTATTTCCATATCTTTCCGCCGGCCGAGGTGGCCGAGCAATTCTAGGCGCGACAGTCCGGAACCGCGTGACCGCTACGGTCGCAGGTTCGAATCCTGCCTCGGGAATGGATGTGTGTGATGTCCTTAGGTTAGTTAGGTTTAAGCAGTTCTAAGTTCTAGGGGACTGATGACCGCAGAAGTTAAGTCCCATAGTGCTCAGAGCCATTTGAGCCATATCTTTCCAGTCTCAAACAGCAGAGACAACGAGGCAAGGAGAAAACATGAAACATGTTTTCCGAGCTATTCTCTGCATTCATTTTTGCGATTAGTGAGGGGAAGTGGACATAACCCAACTACTTAGCAGGCTACACGAGAAATCTGGCCCTTCGTAAAAATTCACCGCTGCAGAAGAGAGAACGATGAAGAAGAAACGAAAGAGGTTGTCCAAATTTAATGTCACACTAAAAAGGTTATCTGAAAATTTTTTCTTTTCTTGCTAATTAATTAACAAATAAAAGAGAAATTTGTGAAATCCGGTTGCATTTATTGCTAACGATTGGGTAATGTTTGCACACAGTAGGAAGAGGGTACTTGAAATGCAGATATCAGAATCGTGCGGTGATTCGTATTTGCATCGTCAGTTTTGCTATTCAGAGGTTTCGTTCAACATGGAATGGCTTCCAGCACTCTGAGCTTACACTTCGTTGGTATTTGGAAGTATTTACATAAAACCTTTAGAACACTACAATAGCGTAAAATTGTTTTGGGAAATATAGATGCTGCTAAAAGAAAACAAATGCCACAGACCTCGAAAATTAGTTTTTTCTGTTTAAATAATCACGCTGCATCACTTATAGCAATATACTCGTATTGCTTCCAAGCTTAGTTTATAGTGAGCCGACGAGATGCCGTCCACTGACGCCCCAAATCAGTTAATGTGTGAGACGGCTCGGCATGGTTTCCCACCAATTAACAGCTCTGAAAAGTAACCTGCGGACCCCCAGGCAAATGTTTCTTGCGATAGGAGCACTATGTTAAATGACATTTGCTGCAAGTAAGAGAGACAGCACAGAACTGAAAAGCGCAGGCAATGAGGCCATTATGACAGGTCCGTCACGTGCCGATACACACAAAACGGTGGGACTGCGCAGCCGGCAAACAGCGGAAGAAAAACGAGGGCTGCGAATTCGGGAGCAGCGGCGGCCGTGTTCCGGTGTTGCGGAACTGAAGCCGGTCGCTCACTTTCGCCGCTTTCTCCGGCTGCGCCACGCTAAACAACGTTTTCTGCCAGTCAGCGCACCGTCGCGAAACAAAACGCCCAGAGGCTGCGGCTCCGGGATTAGCGCTGGGCCACTGGTACAATAGGAGCGCAACTTTATCAAGCGGTGGGCGTACTTTCCGTGATGGCTCCGTAACGAGTACAGCCTCTGCGGCTCATGATACCGGTCTTTGTCACAGAACGACATAACACACGAGCTACGGCAGAAGCCTCGCTTTTGCTCTCGTTTATGAAACGCCTTAGTGTGTAATGAATGGTATCGCACCATAGCCATATTACTTTTGTTCGTTTAACATCCTCAGAATACGTACACGATCATTATATCTCAGTCCGTAAATAAGTCATGATTCATAGATAAATCTGCTCACTTTTCAGAATAAAAGCAGTCTCGGATGCGAAATTAGTTACACTACTGGCCATTAAAATTGCTACACCAAGAAGAAATGCAGATGATAAACGGGTATTCATTGGACAAATATATTATACTAGATCTGACATGTGATTACATTTTCACGCAATTTGGGAGCATAGATCCTGAGAAATCAGTACCCAGAACAACCACCTCTGGCCCTAATAACGTTCTTGATACGCCTGGGCATTGAGTGAAACAGAGCTTGGATGGCGTGTAAAGGTACATCTGCCCATGCAGTTTCAACACGATAACACAGTTCATCAAGAACAGTGACTGGCGTATTGTGACGAGCCAGTTGCTCGGCCACTATTGACCAGACGTTTTCAGTTGGTGAGAGATCTGGAGAATGTGCCGGCCAGGGCAGCAGTCGAACATTTTCTGTACCCAGAAAGGCCCTTACAGGACCTGCAATATGCGGTCGTGCATTATCCTGCTGAAATGTAGGGTTTCGCAGGGATCGAATGAAGGGTAGAGCCACGGGTCGTAACACATCTGAAATGTAACGTCGACTGTTCAAAGTGCCGTCAATGCGAATAAGAGGTGACCGAGACGTGTAACTAATGGCACCCCATACCATCAGGCCGGGTGATACGCCAGTATGGCGATGACGAATACACGCTTCCAATGTGCGTTCACCGCGATGTCGCCAAACACGGATGCGACCATCATGTTGCAGTAAATAGAAACTGGTTTCATCCGAAAAAATGACGTTTTGCCATTCGTGCACCCAGGTTCCTCGTTGAGTACACCATCGCAGGAGCTCCTGTCTGTGATGCAGCGTCAAGGGTAACCGCAGCCGTGGTCTCCGAGCTGATAGTCCATGGCGCTGCAAAAGTCGTCCAACTGTTCGTGCAGATGGTTGTTGTCTTGCAAACGTCCCCACCTTTTGACTCAGGGATCGAGCCGTGACTGCACGATACGTTACAGCCGTGCGGATGCCTGTCATCTCGACTGCTACTGATACAAGGCCGTTGGGATCCAGCACGGCGTTCCGTATTACCCTCCTGAACCGACCGATTCGATATTCTACTAACTGTCATTGGATCTCGACCAACGCGAGCAGCAATGTCGCGATAACATAAACCGAAATCGCGATAGGCTACAATCCGACCTTTATCAAAGTCGGAAACGTGATGGGACGCATTTCTCCTCCTTACACGAGGCATCACAACAACGTTTCACCAGGCAACGCCGGTCAACTGCTGTTTGTGTATGAGAAATCGGTTGGAAACTTCCCTCATTTCAGCACGTTGTAGGTGTCGCCACCGGCGCCAACCTTGTGTGAATACTCTGAAAAGCTAGTCATTTGCATATCTCAACATCTTCTTCCTGTCGGTTAAATTCGCGTCTGTAACACGTCATCTTCGTGGTGCAGCAATTTTAATGGCCAGTAGTGTAATATCAAACGACGCGTTTCACGCTGTTGGGGCATAATCAGATTGTGTAAAAATAGTTGGATATAAACCCATTTGTCATCAAGTCGTAACAAATGGAAAACTGACGCAACAGTAACTGGATATGTAATCCATCCGTCATAAAGCCACACATAAAGATCACACCAACGGACTCGATCATAGTAGTACAAAATAGGGCCATGCTTACTAAATATATGAGCTGCACGCAGCGCAACGTGCTTTTGGCGGGCTCACAAATAGTGTATTGTACTGTACTGTATTTGCGTGCACACCAAAGAGACAGTGTGCTGCGTGCGGTTCACACAGCATTTATTTTGTAAACGTGGCTCCTATTTTTTACTGCTATGGTTGAGTCAGCTGGTGTGAACAAGGTCACCTCGCATTTCATATGTTTTTATGGCGGTTGGATTACATCTCCATTGTTACTGTTGCATCTATTTTCCGTTTTGTATAGCTTGATGGCGGACGGGTTACTATTGTGTACTTTTTCCGTGGCTTGATGACGGATGGGTTTTATATCCAGCCACTTTAACACAAACTGATGGTGCTCCTAAAGGGTGAAACGCGTCATTTGATATTAAATAATTTCGCAAACCGAGACTGTTTTACTGTTTTTATTCTGAAAAGTGAGCACATTTATCTATCAATCGTGACTTGCGCCGAGAATGCTGCACTGTTATGGTGGTGGGGCGAGTACCGGAGTGGTGCCGGCGACTGCCCCGGCGGCGCGGCGGCCAGCGCGGTGTTTTAGTGCGGGTGTGAGCGCGCGCCGGCCACGCACGTTAGCCGGCCATTGTGGGAGCCGAGAAGCGCGCCCGCGAGGCGCGGCCCGCGCTAACCGATTCCGCACGCGGCTCGCCACTCTATGGCGGCCGGCCGTTTTACGAGGCCGGACACAACTTGTAGCGTAATGAGTGCGGTTATGGTTAATGAACGGCACCGCCGCCGGACCGCGACGCCTCCCCGTAAACGGCCGGATCTGCTAAAACGGCTCCGGGACCGAAAATAATTCCTCCTTATTGCCCGCGCGCCAGCAGCCGTCCGTCCGTTCCTCGTCCTCTTCTTCTTCTGCGTAACGGCATGAATATGCAACGCCGACAGCAATCTTCACTCGGTTAATGAACATCGCCACCGAGTGCAAAGTTTTCCGTAAATTACCGGACAAATTAACTTATTATTCGGTGAATGGGACAGGGCACGGTTGGAAGAGGGGAGCGGCTTGCTCCCATGCTCGGAGGTTAGGAATTCAGACTGTCCTAAGATGCGGACTAGTGAACCAGTCCTAAGATGCAGGCTACTGCACGAGTAACTGTATGTAACCTTGACTATGCCTCGAATCAGTCCATTGGGTATGATTAAAACGCGCTGCAGAAAGTTATGGAAAGAAGGCTGGAATACTCTGGTGGCAAAAGTCGTGGGATACCTCCTAATATCATGTCGGACATCCTTCTGCCTACCGTAGTGCTGCAGCTCGATACGGTATGTAATCAACAAGTCACTGGAAGCCCCCTGCAGATATATTGAGCCATGCTGCCTCTATAAGCGTCCATAATTGCGAAAGTGATGCCGGTGCAGGATTCTGTGCACGAACTGACCTTTCGGTTATGTCCCACAAATGTTCGATAGGTTTCGCGTCGGGGGTAGCCAAATCATTCGCTCGAACTGTCCAGAAAATTCTTCACGACTCATTGTCACCCATAAAAATTCCATCGTTGTTTGGAAACATGAAGTCCCCGAATGGCTGCAGATGGTCTCCAAGTAGCAGAAAATAACTATTTCCAGTCAACGATCGGGTCAGTTGGACCAGAGGACCCAAGTCCTTTCCATGTAAACACAGCCCACACCATTATGGAGCCACCACCAGCTTGCACAGTGCCTTGCTGACAACTTGGGCCCACCGAGCGAGGTGGCGCAGTCGTTAGCACACTGGACTCCCATTCGGGAGGACGACGGTTCAAACCCGCGTCCCGCCTTCCTGCTTTAGGTTTTCCGTGATTTCTCTAAACCGTTTCAGGCTAATGCTGCGATGGCTACTTTAAAAGGGCACGGCCGACTTGCTTCGCTAATCCGATGGGACCGATGATCTCGCTGCTTGGTCCCTCCTCCAAATCAACCCACCAACAACCTAGGCCCATGGCTTCGTGGCATCTGCGCCACATATGAAACCTCCCATCAGCTCTTATTAATTGAAATCGGGTCTCATCTGACGAGGCCACGGTTTTCCAGTCGTCTAGGGTCCAACTGATATTGTCACGAGCCCAGGAGAAGCGCTGCAGGCGATGTGGTGCTGTTAGCAAACGCACTCGCCTCGGTCGTCTGCTGCCACAGCCCATTAACGCCAAATTTCGTCGCATTGTTCTAAAAGATACGTTCATTTACGCCCCACATTGTTTTCTGTAGTTATTGCACGCAGTGTTGCTTGTCTGTTAGCACTGATAAATCTACGCAAAAGCCCTTGTTCTCGGTCGTTAACTGAAGGCCGTCGGCCACTGCGTCGTCCATGGTAAGAGTTAATGCCTGAAATTTAGTATCCTCGGGACAGTCTGGACACTGTGGATTTCAGAATATTGAATTCCCTAGCTTCAACTACCATTCCGCATTCAAAGTATATTAATTCCCGTCGTGCGTCTGTAATAATAAAAAAAGGGTTCAAATGGCTCTAAGCACTATGGGACTTAACATCTGAGGTCATCAGTCCCCTAGACTTAGAACTAATTAAACCTAACTAACCTAAGGACATCACACACATCCATGCCCGAGGCAGGATTCGAACCTACGACCGCAGCAGCAGCGCGGTTCCGGACTGAAGCGCCTAGAACCGCTCGGTCACAGCGGCCGGCGTCTGTAATCACCTCGCGAACCTTTTCACATTATTCAGCTGAGGACAAATGACAGATCTGCCAATTTCACTGCCCTTTTGTACCTTACGTACGCGATACTACTGCCATCTACATGGGTGCATATCGCTACCCCATGACTTTTGTCACCTCAGTGAGTGACACTTAAAATGTTGAAGTTGTACATAACGCGCAAATAATTGTGGACATTGAGTAATTAATTATCTTAGTTACATTCGCCGTGTAATTTAGAGTATTCGATACTTTTCAGTTTTTGAAGTTTCAGAAGGTAGATGATTAAATACAAAAAAGGAACGGATGTAACTGGAGAGCATGTGGCACTGTTAAAAGTAAACAAATGTATATGAAGATGACTTCTGGTTCGCGAACCGAAGAGCAAAAATAAATATGTGAATAAATCGAGTGGAGTCAGTAGCTGTCTCCCGAGCCACTGCTCTGAATCTAAACATCGTTTGCAGCAAATCATAGCGCCAGAAATGGTCATAATTTGCAGATAATTACCAAGTCATCAAAAAAGATATTACCTGTTATTAATTCTTTTGTAGAAGGATAGAAGGACTGTCACAAAACGTAAAAAATAGCAAATTCAGTCGATAAAACTATCGCTACCAGTAAGACTGGCCGGAAGATGAACATTAAGCGGTGTGAATACTAGACCGATGGAACGGGAAATGCAAATAATTTGGAGCTAGACAGAAAAGTAAATATAGGTATGCAATCAGCAAAATACCTTGAGGTATTTTTTAACAAACAAGGCACAAGTAATGATGATATCACTGGTAGGATTAATAAAGGACTAGCTGTAGCAAGGGCAATAAACTCTGTTATCTGGAACAAAAAGACGACAAGAACAACGAAGAAAAGAATGTATAGGCCTATAGTTCAGATTGTGGTTTTGTACGGGGCAGAAGCCAAGGACGTTAGGAAATAAAATAAGAATAAACTGCTTTCCACTGAGCTGGATTACTTAAGACGAAGCTCAAACTGTACTAGGGCGAATACGACAAAAAAATGACGTAATCCGACAAAGAATGAAAATGGATAGAGATACCTGTGGCGACCTCGATCGATAACACCTGATGTGGTCTGGCTATGTGAACAGGATGACCGACGACAGATACCAAATAGGATGCTACGACGGAAGAACAGTATTCGCCCACTTCGCAAGTGACAGGGTAATGTGCAGGAGGCAATGGAAGCAGGGAATATGAACACTGAGGGAAATCAGGACAGAAGATGACAGAGACTGAGGGCGGAACAGTGGTGCCTGGCGTAGATAATCCGCAAGAAGAAGAAGAAGAAGAATTTGAATGTATGATTTTCTGTTATTTCAAACTGCAGACATTCACCAACGACCTGAATACTCAAGTACTTTTATCATATGTTTAGTAATGGAGAGCGCACGCTCGTCTGAAAATGTCTTTTCATCGCTAATAAGCCGCACATACAGTGCACAATGTAGGCATCTTCATTTTATTGTTTAGGACTGTTTTGTTTTGACTGTTGCCGGGCGATTAACTGAAAACGACTAGAAAACCAACTGCGAAATGCAACGGTCCTCGTGAAGACAGTGGACGCGATATTAGCTGTTTCGGCGTACTTTTGCGGAAGAAATTAGTTAGCTATACAACAGAATGACGCAAATGTCACAAAGACATTTCCAAGTCGCAAGGACACCTTCTAGTCTTCTTCTTGTGATCGCACACATATTGTAAACTGCTCTCTCGTTGATCTCATGGAATAGCGTGCATTATTTCAGTCATAAGGACACGTCAGTCGCATGGCTATTTGTGAATTGTGCAGCATGCAAGAACTCAAAAGACGAAGAGAAAATGCTAAGAGGAATATTGGTATCGTTTTAAAAGTGGATTGCATACGTTATCCATCAAGGGAAACCTGCTAACCTCGTTACTGACGTCAGAGATAATTTCAAACGCATATACAACGGCTTCCAATTAGAGACGGCCGTACGTCCGCGCGTAATTGATTGCTGCATTAATAAGCACGCAGGTAAGAAACTTCGGGCATGAAGGGAAAGATGGACGGGTCGTTACGTAAAGTAAACCGAGGCGCGCAGGCGGTTTGCAGTTTCCTCTCTGACGACCAGTCAGTACCCGGAACGTTAACCAATTCCCATACATCTTCTTCTGATGCGTCTGGCGCCATTCCACATGGCCACCAACTGACGAACGGTATCCTCGACTTTCGGCCCACAGCCTGCAGTGTCGCCTGCGAGTGCAGTTTGAAGACACTACGACTGTTCCTCGGAGAGGGATAGTCGATACACACGGGATAAGCTGTTACTCTGGGAAAAGAAGTGAACGTTTATCCCGTCGTAATCACGACAACCTGCGACGAAGAAATGTTTCACAATGAGCCAGTGGAAAGAGAGATAAGGCAGCCAATTATGGCTGAGAGCTAAAAACCGGTCTGACCGCAAATAAACCAACTTACCTACCGACAAGTCGGACAGCGGAGAAAAAGAAATTAATCCTCGGATGCGCAGCCGTTTTTGCCTTATGACTCTAACTGCGAACCATAATAGTTAAATATCAGTATCAACGTTTCCTGCGGCAAAGGTCAATAACTGTGAAATACATGGAGACTAAGTTAAAAAGGAAGACTAGCGACGACTGATCTTCAATACGGGACAAAAACAAGGTATTTGAGAAGGGTACAGCAGCCTACCTGCTACTGAGAGAAAAGAATTCCTTATATAGTCCTGACGGCGAGTCGTAAAGAGCAATTACAGTTTGAAGAAAATTACTCCGCAGTAATTTCCGCTTGTCAGTGAGCATGCCCAGCACGTCAACCCTAACTAGCGCTCCGAGACCCTCTCGAAACAAAAAGAGAACTGCAGGAGAACTCTGAGAAAGTTACAACGCATCGAGTTGTAAGCCCATCTCACCCACGACGGGCCGAAGATTGAAACATGAAAGGAACTGCGTCCAATCAATGTTACCTGTTTCATGTCAGTGTACATTTATTCACACGAATTCGTTTTCGAATTCTCCATACATCTACGGATGGAGTTTTCATAATTACAGGAATTTCAGCCGTCCAGCTTAATATTTGCAGTAATCCTTATCTTGTGTATCAACCAACCAAAACAATTAAACGTCACTGTTCTGAATAAACATAGGCAGAAGTAGTTTAGCTGGGAAAAAATTCGGTTTAATTGCTCTCAAGCGTGGCTGAATTATATAAGAAAGGTAAGCAATAGATATATCAGACAAGGAGTGGCTGCAAAATGTAACCACCTTTGACCGTATCCGGTAACAGAGGAAAACAGTGTTAACAGAGTTTGTTTAGACACTGTAATAAGAGCTGACAAAGCGAATTTTACCCAAAATTGCACAGTGGTTTGTCACAGTAATTGAAAACGCGAGTAGACAAAGTATACTATTCCATTATATGTTACGCTGTCTATGCCTGTGCAAAACTCCGGTTTAATGCGTTATAAAAGATATACGTAAGTATTGGGGAAACACATTACGAATCACGTCATTTCTTCGTGCCAAGCCTATATCTCATATTACTTTGTTTTATCGTCCCGTTCCAGCGAAGCATGAATCTCGCCTCAAGTTACACCCTGCCACACCCGCCGCTACCCCTATCAAGAGCTGTTTGTAAGCAGTAATTGACGAGTAATGAGGCTCAATATAACGCAAGAGTTTTTTAATAATGTACCGCAGCAAAATGTTGATAGGAAGCCTGAAAACATGATTCTTTTGCGGCGCTCATCTGCTGTAATGTGGAAGATTTTGGGCAGAGAAGAGTTTTCGAGAAAAGACAGAACTTTGTATACAGAGGAGAACGCTGCAAGAAACTCGTAAAAAAGACTACTGTTTCACAACTTCGACAGCATAAAACGTGTAAGAGGCACCGAGTAAGAGTTCTCACGAAACTGTATCCGATGACGTATGAAAATAAGAACTAGACCACAGCAGTGACATCAGCGTTTCGCAGAACATTTGCTTGTCTCGTGATGCAAATCACTTCTGTGGCTGTTAAATGAACGTGGTCAGACAAAAACGTGTATCCGACCAGTAACCTCAACTGAGGTTACGAATTTTTTACTTGCTACAGGATCCAAAGCCAAAACGTATTTTTTGGATGACGACAATTTGCGGTTGGAATCGTTTAACTCGTATTTTGTATCGTGATTACAGTTTCAGCTAGGCAGTAATTTTGTAGTGAGAATAGCGTAACCGATCAAACGAAAGTATTTTGGGCAACAGTTTACTAGTACATCGCATCGTAAATTGTTAAAATGTATTGGATTGACTGCACTTTAAAAATTTGATGCCAAGTGTTACGTGAACAGCGTCGCGTAGAATAGCACGTAGCAGACGCAAGAGCGTTGTACTGTGTACAGCGAAAGCTCGTGGCCGGTTTGAATCCTTGTATTGGAAGAAATTATCACCACTAGTAAATGGCGGGCGAGGCGAGAAGAGTCACTGGCGTAAAACTCGCGATCACCGGGTTGTGCACCGCAGTCTCTCAAGACAAAATACACTGGAGATGGTGATCCGTCCGTCAGGTGGGAACTAAAGCCCAGCGGTCTTCTAGGAGCTATTCGAGAGGAGTAGAGTACTGGCTGGCACCAGATCTCAGCTGCTCCCTTCACTCATCACGGTACAACACAAACATGACACCACTGTACACATGCGCATTACAGTCGCCTACACTCATCCGATACACAAAACAAATGGTTCTGAGCGCTATGGGACTTAACATCTGAGGTCATCAGTCCACTAGAACTTACAGCTACTTAAGGCTATCTAACCTAAGGACATGACATACATCCATGCCCGAGGTAGGATTCGAACCTGCGACCGTAGCGGTCGCGCGGTTCCAGATTGAAGCGCCTAGGACCGCTCGTCCACTCCGGCCGGCATCATCCGATACACACAAGATACAAGAAGTAACCCCGCGAAAAAGGCCACCTGGATGTGGGGAAAGAAAATTCTTTCCAATTAGGCTCCTTGCTAACGATGCCATACAGCTTTCTCCCTTTCTTTACTAGAAGTCTCCCTGCTGCGAGACCGGTTCTGCCAATCGGCGTGTGCATTTCAGGCGAATCGTGACGGACGCCAACAGATCGACCCGTGTGCTAGGAACTAGAGTGCTGATACTAAGCCGGCCGGTGAGGCCGTGCGGTTCTAGGCGCTTCAGTCTGGAACGGTTCGAATCCTGCCTCGGGCATGCATGTGTGTGATGTCCTTAGGTTAGTTAGGTTTAAGTAGTTCTAAGGTCTAGGGGACTGATGACCACAGATGTTAAGTCCCAAAGTGCTCAGAGCGATTTGAACCATTTCTTTGCTGAGACTAAACACGAGTAGATATTGTCTCTCGCCGCCATATGTAAAAATTTCGAAATAGTAAAACTTTGAAAAACAGGAAAATCATTACGTTAGGTGTCCTTCATTTTTTGTATGCTTGTCTTTCTATAGTTTGTTTTCGAAGTGAAAAACAATTACCCTGTAAAATCGTTGCAATTTCCTAAAACACTGAGAGATGGCTGCATGGTCTTCAGACCAAAAACTAATTTTAAAAAAGTGAACACCAAGATTTACTACTGCAGTCTGCAGTTAGAGAACAGTTACCAGTGAAGAAATTAAGAGATGACGATGGGGTACGTGCGTAAGAGAGAAATGAAAGGATTTGGAATAGGGAGTTTAAGGCGAGCGTGATCTTGAGTGTAAATTAAAAAGAAATTCCACCTCCTAAGTGGGGATGTGTTTGTTATTTCTTTGCTCTCGGTGTTCAGGGTGCACTGAGGCTTTTTCATTCCCAGCATGTGTATCGAACATAGTGGTAGCAAAGCCTAGCAGCTGTTATCAGAATCCGTCTTCGAGTCGCACTGCTTGTTTCAACATTAGGTCAAATGTATTTGTGTGAAATTATTTGGAGGATCATCTTCTCGTGTGGGCCGGCCGCGGTGGCCGAGCGGTTCTAGGCGATTGAGTCCGGAACTGCGCGACTGCTACGGTCGCAGGTTCGAATGCTGCCTCGGGGATGGATGTGTGTGATGTCCTTAGGTTAGTTAGGTTTAAGTAGTTCTGAGTTCGAGGGGACTGATGACCTCAGATGTTAAGTCCCATAGTGCTAAGAGCCATTTTTTTTTGTAATAGAACTTGTCAACAAAAATATGTCGATGTTTCACGTAAACGGGAAAAATGGTTCGGTATAACGAGTGCTAGTGTTCAGCTATTCAATACTCTCAGTCTTTGCGAAAGTGTCTTGACTTACTACTCCCACGCCGATGATCCACTGCGAACTCGGGGCTTACTTACGCACGGACACAGTGTGCTGTCGACTGGCGCCCCGCGGTGGCACTACTTTGACAGTGAAACAGGGGAGATCGCGGTGTGCGTTTTACACTTGCTCGCAATAGGAAGCCTCGAGCCCATCGGGCTGTTAGCGTAGCAGGTACTGTGGACAGGACGCGGCCATCGCAATAACGGCAATAGGCGTGTGTGCGTCCCCGCTTGTGTGTGTGTGTGTGTGTGTGTGTGTGTGTGTGTGTGTGTGTGCGCGCGCGCGCGCCTCCTGATTGACGAGCTGATATTACGGCTTTGTCCCCCGAACGCAATTTGTAACGGAGCACTTAGGGCCATCGAGTACGAGCCCGTCTGTCCGCTCCCCGCCTCTCGAACCCTCCTCCTCCTCCTCCACCCCCGACACTCATCCTCCTGTACCGCGAGCTTACTATTGACAAGGCGCGCCAGCCAATCCCATGCCATCCCTCTGAGCGACCACTCTGTTCCGAAAATCTTTTCAGCATTCGTCAGTAATTCGTCCGCATGACGCAGTCAGCCACCCCATTGTGGCCGGGGTGAGCGCGGCTCGTCCTTGTAATGGCAAGTGCCCCTCTATAGATACTACATATGACGACGCACCGCTCATCCGTTTATTTGCCTGTTGGCGTCGCAGGAACATGGCCGAGCGTTAGCTTCATAGCTTTTATTGTCAACAGAAGTCGGTGATTTTTCCGTGTCCACTACGCACTGCCAGCGGAGTTTCTTTTTGACGAAATCACTCACTTCGGAGCCAGTATTGCTTTGTGCGGCGTAAATTCCTCTTTAAATTCTGCTCAACAGTTTCGATATTTTGCATGAAACACATTTTCGTATATACTAACAGAGCTGCTATTGAAATAGTGTTGTTTAATGCCAGCTTTTGGTGGTATATATATATATATATATATATATATATATATATATATATATATATACATAAAGTCTTTCATAGAACGACTGAGCCCGGCGGAGCAGGTAGTAGCCAATACACTGAACTCGTGGAGTGGCTCTCAGATCCCTGTGTGGACCTCTCGGTTGAGGTTTTATGTAGTTTTAGAATAACAAACATCAGGATGGTTCCCTCAGGAAGGACGTGGTCCACATGCTGACTAAATCCAAACAGTTGAGTTCTGCCTCCCTTCTCTTATACCAAGTTTAAGTGGGTACTCGTGTTACAGTGATTTTATTCGATGATGGCTGAAGTGGACGTCTGGGGCTCGGTTCCCGGTGACCTGTTTGTTTAGTGGTAAAGAGAGCTGCAGCAGTGTTCTTTCAGTTTCTTGAGGTCAAGTGACAAGCGGCGACCATGACACGCAAGCCACCGTACCGTCTTCGAATTTGAAGGCTTGCACCAGGCTGAGAGCACAGGAAGATAACAAATTCTTGTGGCCATTTGTACCTTCTAGACAAAAAGGTGTGCCAAGGTTAATTTAATCGCAGATCTATTTTTCGCAAATTACACGAACAAAAAGTTACAGTTTCTGTCAGTATGGAATGTATCATAAAGTTTTAAATAAGCAAATTTGCACCCGAGATCGATGATAACGCCACTATAATACTGCCAGTTCAAATGGTTCAAATGGCTCTGAGCACAATGGGACTTAACATCTGAGGTCATCAGTCCCCTGGAACTACTTAAACCTAACTAACCTAAGGACATCACACATATCCATGCCCGAGGCAGGATTCGAACCTGCGACCGAATACTGCCAGTGTGAATTTTAAATTCTGAACTACGATTTTGTACAACAGTGAAGCGAAATTACTAAGACAACAGTGCAATGGTGTACTCGTAAAAATAAGTACTGTAAGAGTGCTGAATAACATGTCACTTCATAGCTGCTGCGTGATCCGCAGGATATCATATTGTTACTCTTCAGGAGAGTACGCGCTACGGTGAACGTTTGTGACAAATTGAAGCTGTTTCGGCTGGGTCTCAGTCACGGTAAACACTTTCGCCGTCAATGCACTACCAATAACACTATCGGAGCACGTCTCACGGACCGTATCAAAGCCTCATTCTGCCACGATCTTCGTTAATGAAAAGTAAACAATGTTCATAGTCAACTTAGACCTTGTCTCTCCTTCATACACAATTTCAGATTTTAAACAATTTTATACATTCCTAGACACCTTTTTTTATTCGTTCAGAGTGTACTGTATAAATGCCTCGCATCCAGCCACAGTAAGAAACGAAGTTCCTTCTACGGGCCAGAAAACAGTCTAAGTTCAACAGATGTGTGATGTGTCTTCACGTATTACCGCCTCCGATGACCTCGATGTTCAAAGAAAGTTCATCTCTTACTTTCCTTTCCTTCTTTCGTTCTCAGTTTCCGCTCGGTGATTCGGGGACATATTTCGCTGTCTTAACTTACTCTGAATATCAATCAGACCGTAGTACATATGTGGTACTCTGAACTGTAGACACACTTTGGTAATGCTGAAGTGCGATTTTCAGTGTGAATTTAGCATCGAAAGAATACATGAGCGTTTTTGGTCTCGTGGTTCACGAGATCAGAGTGTTATCTCCGTCCACAGCTACTTTCCTCGGTGCAGTGTACTACAATCATTGCATCTTCTATTTGTTTAGGCTCGAGGTGATAGCGGGAAATCCTCCAGAAGACTATTTCATTGCGCGCGATGATTGCCACACTTTTTGCTTTCGGATCTCAGGAAATTGAAATTTCCTTGTAGTTGTGAAGGCTGAGGTATTTATGAAGAAGGAAATTCCATCTCGGAGCTAATGAGAACAATGAGATTGCTGGCGAGCTCCGAAAGGGGCGCGGCTAATAGCGACTTCCGCCCCGACCTTCTCGATGCAGACCAGAGTGCTCCGCCTCGCTGCTGCGACCGATACGGGAGGTTTTTGCCGTGGAGAGTGCGAGGGGCTGTAGGCCTACCCCACGCACAGTGCTGCTCCCCTACTGTGCGTGGCGCACGCGCCGCCTCTGTTGACAAACAAGCTACTGCCGTGTGGCAATCTTTTCACTCGGGAGCAAACTAAAATTTACTAGTAAGTATTGTGATATAGTGGAAAAATTACTCAGGATTTTCCCAGAAGGACTACCGACTCGCACGTCTGAATCACACTTGCACTGACGAAATGATATTACGACTGAAATTTCCATGTGGTAGCTTGTAGGATATGTATCAATATTTGGGTACCATGCACAACGTGCCTCACGTTATTTCGACCATTTTGGCCTAATGTTTACAAACCACTATCTGGTAAGAGAGTAACCTTTTATTTTTATCAGAAGCGTTTCACTTGTTCGTACCAAATTACTATCAATATTATTTGAGATTCTTTTGTATTAGAAAAAAAAAACGAAAGTTTCCAGTCAATTCTCTTAACCAAATCGTCGCGACCAATGGCTGCTGAACATACCTTTACAAAGTAATTGTGTTTCAGATATTTATTCGAAATCGCCTTTTTCTTTAAAAAAAGTTAGGCATCACCAGTACGAACAAATAATATTATGATGAATTAAACTTTTATTTTCTATATTTCGGTTGAAGACCTGTTTTAACAACCCATTATCGAGAGTTTTCTATTGATAATAAAGAATAATATGAAATAATCTATAAATTAAGAGAAATATCGTACCGATATAATTTTAAAATTTTTCAACGTTATCAAATCTTTCCAAGAAAAAGATTTTATGCAACGGAACGCGAAGTGACGTTGTTTTCCTCTCCCCTGTGGGTTTGTTGGCTCCACGAGACAACCATGATGTCAATCCTTAGTTGACGTTTGACAGTAACACTTCCGGTCACTTTAATGTTACGTACTGTCAAAATTTACCGTTACACATGGTTCGGAAATTCATGTTAGACTATGGGTTCTCCCATAAGCAGCTACTTGAGCCGTGTCTCAAGTCGGAGGAAGGCAAGGGCGTACCACTCTAGCTGGCAACTTGCTAAGCGAAGCACTGAGATCTTTAAACGAAGCTTCGACTTCATTTACATTTACTTTAGTTTGGTTGAATTTTTCTCTCTATCTCTCAGAGCAGTAATAATAGTTTTTTTGTCTTCTGTCATGCATCAGGCCTTTCTCAGCCTGTTGTTGGTCCATCCGTCATGTTTTACCTTGTGGAATATATTGCCACAAATGTAGTGGTAATTTTGACTCCTCCATTCGTTACTGATGGGTATCCACTTTTATCTGTTTTCTTCAACCTTTTCATTTATATCAAATACGTCCAGTTCCTTCCTAATACCTTTGCTTCTTTTGTAATCTAAATTTGTGTATCCCGCTTTGTTCTTGAGGAATTTTATTTCCTTGGCCTGAAATCGTATTTTATTTTTTTCTTTGATTACTCAAGATTCACTCCTGTACAGCAATGTTATTCTACAATTTCAGATGAGGTAATTCAACTTCTCAATTTTGTCTCTTTGGTCTAGGTCTCCTCCGTGCGGTAACATGGTCCCTAAAAATAAAATCTGTCTGCTTGCCCTCTGACCTTGTCTTCTGTTACTATTATTGTTCTTACTGATTCTCTCTCACAGAAAGCCATGGCTTTTGTTTTTTACACTGATCTCAAAATGTTATATATCTGACATATTTTGTGCAGTTATAGGCAGCTCTTTGTAGTTAATCTTCATAGTTCGAGATTAAAATTTAAATAATCTATATATTTTTTTTTGAATGCTAACAGTGATAACCAATCTATATATAGTATCGACATTGTATAACACCTTTGGTTAAAATCGTATGTGTAACTCTGTAGTTTCATTTCCCATTGTCGTATAATTTTATCAATGCATAAATTAAAGAGCAGTGACGAAAGACTACAACCTTCTTGTAATGGCCCAGAGTACAGATCATATGACTGACTCATGGGAAGGGAACGCCTGCCATCTTCTTAAAGCTTAGTGTATGAATAATAAGCATCTCAGGTTATACAAGTCCTTAACCTTTCTTGTGTTACAACTTCGTATTTAGCTTTTCTCGAGCTTACTGTGCAGTTGTCTGCACGTGATATGTCATGAGACATCGTAGAAAATCCCAAGGGTGTACTCAGTTCGCGTGTTAGGAACACCTCTTTCTAGTTTAATTTCTCGTCTTCTTCCTTTTTAAGTCACATTCAGAACTGCTGAGTCATATAAGTGCAGCAATTGACTTGAGATATTTGGAAATAATACACTGTCTTACAGCCGACCGAGCGAGGTGGCGCAGTGGTTAGTAGACTTGCATTCGGGAGGACGACGGTTCAGTCACGCGCCCGGCCATCCTGACTTAGGTTTTCCGTGATTTCCCTAAATAGCTCCAGGCAGATGCCGGAATGGTACCTTTGAAAGGGCACGGCCGACTTCCTTCCCCGTCATTCCCTAATCCGATGAGACCGATGACCCCGCAGTTTAGTCTCTTCCCCCCAAATAACCCAACCCTCTTACAGACGAACTCTCAGTAATCGTAACAAATACAAGGACCGTCACAACTAACTGTATTCATTCTATATAGTCTATGCGTGATCTTTGATACGTAGTCTCAAACAAAGAGACATCACTATTGCTCAACCTACAATAAACGTAATGCATTTTCACCCGTTAAATTAAAATGTCAGGGTTTCGAATATGTCACTTTATTACACTGAATTAACAATAAAGCTTCGAAGCTTGTTCTTAACGTTTCCCGAATCACTAGGAACAAAACATTTCGATACGAACAGCCTGATAGAAATAAGCCCTTGTCGCTGTAATGGAAGAGTGTGCCAGGAAAATCACCGGTTGTGTTAATCATGAGGATCGCCGTAGTGATAAATTACCCCGCGACAGCTTTCGAAACATGTGATGAAGTATCGATGAAATAACACAGAACTGACAACCGCAGCACCAAGGGGAAAAGAATAATTATGATAACCGTAGAAAACATACTTGTTGTATTACATCTGCGCGGCACATATCTTTCCTCGACGGAAATTCAATGCGATTCGGTCCTTGCGTTCTCCATTTTATCCCCACACAAGCGCTCGATGCATAATTTATATATACTTTCGAAATAATTGGAAGTACTTAGTAACTATTCTCAGTAACAACTCGTATCATTAAAGAAATAACAGGAAAATGGCCCTTGCGGCAAGAAAAAAAGGAGACTAACTACAGAAAGTTTCATTTATCTGACAAAATTACGTCTTTCAGATCATTACTCGAGGGGAATTGAGCGAAACAAGTTGCCCAACGGGCCGTAATAAGTCAGCAGTAATTCTGTCCCGGCCATTAAAAATAATGCGAGGCAGCTTGGAATTACAGTACTTGCACAAAGCGCGTGGTCGGAGGTTCGCTCTGAAATCGCAGCCGGCAGATCGTAACTCGGCACAGACACGTCCACAAACACTACACGGCCACAGTACACTACAACACTGTTACTGCGGGCAAGTGTGTAATTACAGGTAGCCACGGAAATGAAAAAAGGGAAACATATTAAAGTTTGTTGTAGTGTTTGCGTTATAATTTCGTGGCGTATCCTCTGTGTAAGGGTGTCTTTGCGACAGAACGAATTATGGTGTAGCTTACCGCTGAGTGTTCGTGAGCCCAGCTTCTATAGATAGTTTATAACTTGCCATGGTTTTTCCCTGACACACTTCGACGGAATGCTGATGTCAGCCACAAAGTCAGAATCTGGACATTCGTTTTCAGTATCTGTGCCCACATGTACCACCAAGTGAGGTGGTACAGAGATGAAACACTAGACCAGACCGTTTTTCGGGGGAGAGAATGAGCTAAATTACTGTCTCACAAAGTTCATCTGATCTTTCGTCACCATCAGCAGGACGTTATTATTTCACTACCGTTTCGTGAGGGTAGAATCTTTCCCTTAAGAATAGAATCTCTGTGAAGAATCTTAGAATGCTAGTAAAAGCATATCGTCAATAACAACGGATTGTAGCCTATCGCGATTGCGGTTTATCGTATCGCGACGTTGCTGCTCGCGTTGCTGACTATTAGCAGAATATGGAATCATTGGGTTCAGGAGGGTAATACGGAACGCCGTGCTGGATCCCAACGGCCTCGTATCACTAGCAGTCGAGATGACAGGCATCCTATCCGCATGGCTGTAACGGATCGTGCAGCCACGTCTCGATCCCTGAGTCAACAGATGGGGTCGTTTGCAAGACAACAACCATCTTCACGAACAGTTCGACAACGTTTGCAGCAGCATGGACTATCAGCTCTGACACCATGGCTGTGGTTACCCTTTACGCTGCATCACAGACAGGAGCGCTTGCGATGGTGTACTCAACGACGAACCTGGGTGCACGAATGGCAAAACGTCATTTTTTCGTATGAATCGAGGTTCTGTTTACAGCATCATGATGGTCGCATCTGTGTTTGGCGACATCGCGGTGAACGCACATTGGAAGCGTGTATTCGTCATCGCCATACTGGCGTATCCTCCGGCGTGATGGTACAGGGTGCCATTGGTTACATGTCTCGGTCACCTCTTGTCCGCATTGACGGCACTTTGAACAGTCGACGTTACATTTCAGATGTGTTACGACCCGTGGCTCTACCCTTCATTCGATCCCTGCGAAACCTTACATTTCAGCAGGATAATGCACGACCGCATATTGCAGGTCCTGTACGGGCATTTCTGGATACAGAAATTGTTCGACTGCTGCGCTGGCCAACACATTCTCCAGATCACTCACCAACTGAAAACGTCTGGTCAATGGTGGCCGAGCAACTGGCTCGTCACAATACGCCAGTCACTACTTTTGATGAACTGTCGTATCGTGTTGAGGCTACATGGGCAGCTGTACCTGTACACGCCATCCAAGCTCTGTTTCACTCAATGCCCAGGCGTATCAAGGCCGTTATTACGGCCAGAGGTGGCTGTTCTGGATACTGATTTCTCAGGATCTATGCACGCAAATTGCGTGAAAATATAATCACATGTCAGTTCTAGTATAATATATTTGCCCAATGAATACCCATTTATCATCTGCATTTCTTCTTGACGCAGCAATTTTAATGGCCAGTAGTGTAGGAAAATGATGTAACCTCCAACGCTCGAGCGCTAAATCACTTTCACATTTAAATGCATATGAAGAATTCACGAGCTTTAGTTTATTGGGACAATGAAGGGTAGGGTGGAGTGTAGCGTTCGCCTGCGACATATGGCTGCTACGTGGCGAACCGATCGCACACATTTACGGAATCTGAGACGGCGGGCAGGTGTAGGGAACAAGGCGTGGGGCCGGTGGTATCTGCAGCGACACACCACAGCGCGCTCCGCAAATAAAGCCACTTTATTGCCCCACCGGGAGATAACTAAAGCTCCTTATCAAAAGATATATTTCAAATCTCGTGGAACTCCGTTGGATCGGGCAAAATTGTCCGCAAGAAAAAGCAGGTGTGCGCGTTTCTAGTTCATATTTATAAGATGACTGTAATCCGATCTTTTAAGTACTGAGTTACTGCGCCGCTTGCATTCCGCAAACAATTTATGTACTGTGACTCATTTGCATATTCCATTCTGCAGCTATAATAAACTCCGCCTCTATCCGCTTTATGGGCATTCCAACAAAGCAATTCAAACTTAACGAATTCGCGTTATTAAGCATTATTTACACCGCATAGCCGTAAAAGGTCCACTACACAAAGAACCTCGCGTGATGCCAGGGCGAAGACACGAAACACAGGTTCGGACTTTTGTTCAGACGAAAGGCTAGCACCTGGGAGCGCGGAACGGGCCTCTTGTTTCCTGATGCAACCGCTGTAGATCATCGAACCACGAGTTACGTGTTACGTTTACTTTCAACCCACGCTGTAATCTGTTACATTGGAATTTCACAGCTGACGACGAGAGCGAAACGAACGCGATTACAATTCGTAACAGTCACGGATCGCAGGGACACATCGCAGATACGGACAATTGGCGTTTGGCGCGATTTCCTAGTTGCAGGTGGAACTTTCTCGGCGAAGTGCTCCATCCGTGGCGACTCCGACTATCTATGAGTGTAGCTGAAAAAGTGGACAGATATATAGCATTGTCCGTGAACCATATTAAATGATAGGATTTCCCAGTGCCGTGTTGGAGAAACAAACTCACTATGACCGAAATGTTACAATCAGAGGTTTGTGCTTACTACAAGAAAGCCTTTGATTTAATCGGAGCCATCCTAGCTGTGAGAGGCTTTCCCAATCTTAGACTGCTGCAGACCTAACATTGTCCTCGAAGTGGCGGTTCAGAGATGTACAAAATCGTCCTCTCGGGTGAATCAATCAGGTGTAGCTTTGTAGGAGAAATCGTGTCGGAATTCCCCTGAAATTACAAAGGTATTTCGTTTCAAATACTTCCGAAATTTAATGTGGTAGTTTGGTATTATACTTACTGAGAAGTTTGCTGAGCAAAGGCGGTGACGTCTTGTTGACAAGATTTGCAGAAGACCTGGATAACAAATGTAGTTGAACCAATGGTTTGTATGTTAGACCCAAATACAAGTTCAGATATAAATTTTTAAATGGAAGACGCAAATTTGAAACCGTCATTTGGTACTAGAATATTAATATCATCCATTGGCGGAAGTTCGTTGTGTTATCCATATAACTTTTTAAGTGACGAAGTGGTGCCATAGGTGTAGAACGTTAATGCGTTAATGAAGCTGGGGTATAGTAGTCCATCTCCTACGCTCTAAGTAAGCTACGCGCAAAAACGTACTCTATTAATTACGACTTACGTCCTATCATTCACTAATTATCGCAGTATAAACGCGACAGCATGAACACGCTTTTCATTCTTTGCAGCAATACAGTATAATGCGACTCCTTACTAAATGTTGCAGTGCAGCTGTATGATGCAGTAATGTAAGGGGCAGAGTTTGCTACGCAATATCTTCGGTGTTTCAGAAGATCTATAAGAAGCCAAAAAGTGTGCGACTTAAATCTACAACCTATGTCGTTGCCTTGAGTGCCGAATGTGCGGTCACTTGTTCAACCTGCTGGCCAGCCTACAGAACGAAAAGTAAGTGGACCAGGACAGTGTTGCGTACAAAACAGAAGTGGTGGAGGGCAGCATCACGAGTCACTGGAATTTCGGAAAATTGACAGGGAGCCAAGACTTCTAATTATATCTCTCGAAGGAAACTTAGTTTTGAGGCGTCCTCTAGAAGCTGACAATCATCTGCGTCCATTCACAGGTAAAATTCCTGAGGTGAGGGGAGGATATACATCTGCCTGACATTGCAGCAATTTCATACGGTATAAAAATCCATTATTCCGCTCACCACATCCACAATCACTAGATCACCGGGACCCATTCAGTTGTATTGAGATCGTATCTGTTTGGGAAGGGAGCAGAAACTACATTTCGAATACTATTCGAGAACTGATTATCTGTTTCAGCGCGAATAGTATAGGATATCGCTCACATGTTAGAGCGTCAGGTTGCAGCACATAATGCTCAGTTCTTGTGAAAAGTGTCTGCACCCTACAAGAGTTGCATTTCATCAACACATTTTATATCTACATTTTTTGGTGATACTTCCAGCCATCCACTTATTGCAAGTACAGCAAAATAACAAACAGTTTTTTTTAGCGTGAGCCTTGTGTTTCAAAATTTAGGCTAAAGGTATATGAATTCCTACTACGCAATGCTCGCCAAGCAACGAGAGCCACCTGTAAGCGCAACAGTGATTTGAAAAACTTTTTTAGTGTTCCCAATCGTCGCGTCAATTCGTCGAGAGATACACTTCTTGTAACCAACTGTCGTTGACGACTTTTAGCTTGAGCGTATTGGCTGTGTGCTCATATCATTTTTCATCGTGGACTGCACAAATGAGTCTGTTTACCGAAGTATAGAAAAATATGAAATTTTTAGGAAGGCAATAAATCACTACAAAGGAGAAAGAAAGGAACAATTTCCAGAGTGCTAGACTCGCAAAATCAAGAAGGAACATTTCTGAATTCTAAGTACAGGCTCGTTAATGGAGAAGAGACGAAGAAAAAGTCTTCGAGCCATACTGGAGATGAAAGCTGTGAATGGTTCAGTTTAGAAGTATGAGCCGAAAGGTAGGGAATGAGAAAGCAATTCTAGCTTGGACAGGCACCATGCGATACATCCAGAACTGCGTGATTGTAGTCGGCGAAGGGACAGGGAAATACGTGAGTTGGGGGAGATGGCGTAGTATCTGGCTTTTGAGTTCGGAACTATCAGAACCGAGGGTCTAATTACGCCATGTAGAAAATGGTTCAAATGGCTCTGAGCACTATGGGACTTAACAGCTGTGGTCATCAGTCCCCTAGAACTTAGAACTACTTAAACCTAACTAACCTAAGGACATCACACACATCCATGCCCGAGGCAGGATTCGAACCTGCGACCGTAGCAGTCGCACGGTTCCGGACTGCGCACCTAGAACCGCGAGACCACCGCGGCCGGCTTACGCCATGTAGATCTGACTCAACAATATTTATGACAGAGACATCTTTAAAATTGCGGAATACTGATTGTTTGTGCCCTGACGCCGTAATCCATAATAATCAGCTAAATTTTCTCTTATGATTCGTGAAGCAAATCGCTGTCGTGTCTGTGATCGGCAACGATAAGTCTTACGGAAAGCTCATTGACCAGATTTTTTTTTGTTACTTCAGAAATTGTTTTATTTTTCCGGGAGTCTCTTTAGTTTCCACTATAATGCTGTCCAGATAAGAGTATTACCATTTATACCGTAAATGGGTCACGAGGAGTTCTGTGCCCCGATAAGACTTCTGGTTTTTAGTTCTGAACAAGAGTAATCTTGTAGTATTGCCGTCAGGGGATCTACATTGTAACAGATCCTTCCTCCCCTTCCCCATCCCGTCAATCACTAATACTGAGACTTACGCGTTCCATATGGAAAAATCTTTCCAGGTTCGGCACCAGTGATACTGACGAGAGCTAGTGCGCAGAGTATTGACGGGACGAGAGCACAAGGAAATCCCCACAGGCCGGAGAGGCGAGGCCTTCGTCTGGTACGAGCCATTAGAAATATTCCCCCTCCTCCTCCCCCCTCTGGTAGCCCTACTCGCCCCTCTGAGCGCGCCTAATTGTTTGCCGCTAACAATACAAATGAATCACTCTACTTCTCTACGTCATGCGGCGTTGCCACTTGCCGCGGGCACGAAACACCGCAATAATGAACACTTTTATGGCCTCCATTATCCCCACAAACTGTCTTAGCCTAATTACTGACAATTTGGAGAAAACAAAGCGCTGCTGAGCAGTGCATCAGCGCTGATAGTTCTGACCTTCATTCAAATTGACCTCAAGTGGCCGAACGACGGCGCTCAGTGCACGTTACTAGCGGACATCGGACGCCGTCCGCATGGAAAGCGACGAGTTTCCATCGCCACAAATAATGCGCTCGTTCTAACCGCCGTGTATACTCTACCACCCGTCAGTTTTTTGAATATTTATTCGAAGATACGATTTTGGTTTCCGTTGACGCATCGTAGCATCTTATTTGCATATACCGGCCGCTTAAGTGAAGGAGTTGCTGTCTGATTATGAGTCAAAGGAAATGAAGCATTTGGCTCTGCAAATTATCCTGAACATGGTGTCTTCAAAAAGATTGTTTTGCAATATTTTGATTGAGTCGGTCTGTTTCAGTGCTCATCCTGAGCATCAGTTTCAGTGCAAATACGTTAACATTCCGAGGCAGTGTACGTAGCGCATAAACTGGCTAATAGATTAACAGGTCCTATTGAAAGTCTATGTGGTTATCGATGTGTTTAAGCGCAGTGAGTAGCACCCATCTGTCGTATAGATAACCGATCACTCCCTCGTTCGTAGTGTAAAATCGACTTAGCATATTTAAGTGAAACACTGCCGGAAATGTCGGAAATCATAATACACAAAATGGTTCAAATGGCTCTGAGCACTATGGAACTTAATATCTGAGGTCATCAGTCCCCTAGAACTTAGAACTACTTAAACCTAACTAATCTAAGGACATCACACACATCCATGCCCGAGGCAGGATTCGAACCTGTGACCGTAGCGGTCGCGCGGTTCCAGACTGAAGCGCCTAGAACCGCTCGGCCACACCGGCCGGCTCATAATACACGAAACAAATGTGACGCGATATTATCGAAAACAGGGGACAACTTTCCAGTGTTAAGAAAATGATACTATCCGAGATGGGAACGAACGGTGAACTGAATAAAGGACTAACTCGAGATCGTGGTAAAAGCTGTGGTAACAGATCCTGCAAGTTACTGCAAGCCTACCGGAGACGCACTGAGTTCAAAGGCAACACGGCGATCCCTGAGTACGTTTTCTGATTTACCGAAATCATTTCCCAAAAATACTGCAATAATTTCCTTTGCATCTTCTTCTCTCACTAGTGTATAATTTATAATATAGCCATTAATTTCAATCATTTTCTGAATTTCGGTACTGATTGTCAGAGAACTGCGGATTCATCGCGTTGGACAAAAGTATGGAAACACTGCCAGAAATGCACGCTTGAACATAGATGCCGTCGCTATCCCAGCCTACAGGTGCCGGTGTTGTCTTTGATCACGAACAGCACCTGTTCAGGTCTCAGAACAGTGTTCTTTGCAGTTGCGATAGCATTACGTAGGAGCTAAGTGAGCAAATTGTTGGTGCTCTTGTGGTGAGTGCTCTCACAACCGAAGGAGACGAGGTGTTTCAAGAGGTATCGTGTCGAAGATTTATACAGCAGGCAGGAAAACTGGAAAATATCATCCGCTAAATCACATCGCGGAAGGAAGTGTGTGTGTTGATTGATCATGACGATAGCTGCAAATGTCAACGCAGATCTAAATGTCGCACTCCCGAAACCTGTCAGCAGAAACCTCGGGCATGGATGTGTGTGCTGTCCTTAGGTTAGTTAGGTTTAAGTAGTTCTAAGTTCTCGGGGACTGATGACCACAGATGTTAAGTCCCATAGTGCTCAGAGCCATTTGAACCATTTTGTCAGCGGAAAAATAACACGAAAGGAACTCTATAAGCAGGGAATTGCAGGGCGGGTTGGAATTCCAAAGCTACATATTAGTGAAGCAAATGCCCGCAACAGGAAAACGTGGTGCCCAAGCCATAAAACCTGGGTTTTGGAGCAATGATAGAAAGTAATTTGGCAGAATGAGTCTTGCTTCACAGTGTTTCCAACTTCAGGCCAAGTTTACGTCCCGATATGAAACATGAATTCGGTGATGATTTGGGCAGCCGTGTCGTGGTATTCCATGAGCCACATAGTTACTGTGGAAGCTCGCATTACTGCCAAGTATTGTGTGAGCGTTTTAGCTTTTCAGATCCACACCACGGTACAATGTTCTCGAAAGGCGATGCTGTGTTCCAAGGCGTCAGGGCCTCTGTTCACACAGCTAGCATCGTATAGTACTTATCGGACCGCCACCATAGGCACAAGATGTTAGTATTATTGAGAATTTGTGGTGTACTTTTGAGAGGAGGGTGCGTGACGTCTATCCACCTCCATCAACGTTACCTTAACTTGAGACTATTTTACAAGAACAAGGATGTAATATTCCCTTGTAGATCATACAGACCTGTATTTATCCGTTCCGAGACGAATGGAAATTGCTTTGAATGCCAGCTTGTTTCCTACATCGTAGTAGAGATGGTATTGTGGTGTATTCTTGGTGTTTCCATATTTTTGTCCAATCCTAGTATGTTTTCCGAGCTGACACACGTAATACTGGAAAGTGGTACCAAATGAAATGCGCCTGAAGATGCTTTCACTAATCTGTAAACGAGTCGTACAGGGAACAAGCTCTCCGCACTTCATTACAGGAAGTATTATATCGAACTTAAGTCATTTGTTTTACAACCTTTACTGATGTAAATTACTCTGCAATTCACAATAAAGTGCCTGGCAGAGGGTTCATCGAACCGTCTTCAAGCTGTTTCTCTATCGTTCCACTCTACATCAGCGTTGGGGAAAAACGAATACTTAAATCTTACCGTGCTAGCTCTGATTTATCTTATTTTATTATAATGAATATTTCTCCCTATGTAGGTGGGCGCCTTCGCATTCGGAGTAGAAAGTTTGTATTTGAAATTTCATGAGAAGAAGCTACCGCAACGACAGATTTAATATTTACTGCACCTATTTGTGCATCATATACATGACCCTCTATTTCTCGATAACAGAAAACGAGCAGCCCTCCTTTGGATTTTTTCGATGTCCTCCGTCAGTCCTAACTGTTGCGGACACCACACTGCACAGCAGTACTTCAGATGAAGGCGGCCAAGCGTCGTGTAGGCAGTCTCTTTAGTAGTTCTGTTGTATTTTCTAGGTGTTCTGTCAATAAATCGCAGTCTTTGGTTTGCTTTCCTAACAACGTCATCTGTGTAATCGTACCAGTTTAAGTTATTCATAAGTGTAATCCCAAAGTATTTAGTTGGATTGACAGTCTTAGATTTGTGTGATTTATCGTTTAACCGAAATTTAGCGGATTCCTTTTAGTGCTCTTGTCGATGACTTCAAGCTTCAGAATTTAGAGTCAACTGCTACTTTTCGCACCACATAGATATATTGTCTTGTGTTGTCTAAATCCTCAAGATCCTTTTGCTCAGAGAGATCGAAGCTGTTAATGAATTAATTCATTTAAAATCGAACTAATCGCAGCATAGTTGCGAGTGATAGAAACTATACAGACCACGCTCTATCATTTGCCTGACGAACACCCAGTGTCTTGCAAGGCAATAGGGACTTGGGTCAGCCGGCCGGAGTGGCCGAGCGGTTCTAGGCGCTTCAGTCTGGAACCGCGCGCCCGCTACGGTCGCAGGTTCGAATCCTGCCTCGGGCATGGATGTGTGTGATGTCCTTAGGTTATTTAGGTTTAAGTAGTTCTAAGTTCTAGGGGACCGATGACCTCACATGTTAAGTCCCATAGTGCTCAGAGCCATTTGAACCATTTTTTTGGGACTTGGGTCACAAACAAAACGTAATGAGTTGTTAATTGTCACTTTTTCGCAAATACGAGAACTTTGAACATTTTGGAAGAGGCGGGTCGCGGTCTGAGAGGCCGTAGGTGGCGTCGCTGTTGGGCGCCGAGACGAACGCGCGGCTGCGCGGGAAGGGGTCTCGGATCGATGCCGCGCGGGCCCACACGGCGATCGCAGCCCGCCAAACGAGCCGGCCACAGCCACCCGAGTGCCGCCTGTTGCCTGCGCAAACAGCCCGCCGCGCCCACAGCGCCGTACTACGCATGCGGTGTACTGCCTCCCCCTCTGTACCCGCCATCGCCCATCTAACGCCTAAATTAATCCTTTCTCTTTTACCACTAATCTTTCTCACGTTTGCTACGACACCAATAAGTACTAATCTTACTTGCGTTTCCGCTATACTTGCATTTAAAGATAATTGTCTTATTTATTAAAATAATTATACGAGGGCTGTTCGGAAAGCAAGAAACGATCGATCGCCAAATGGAAACCACAGTGAAAACCAAAACTGTTATTTGCAGCAGTAAGCTACACTTTCCAGCTACTTCTCTACATTGTCACTGCTCCAACTTAGGCATCTGTCGTAGCCTGGCACCAACTTTGCAGTACCCTCCTGTGTTTCCCGACAATTTTCTATGCTGGACTGTAGTTCGGTGTGTCTGCAAAAATATTGTCTCCGTAGCCAGTGGTTCATTTGAGTAGAGATGAAAATTAGAGGGAGCCAAGTTCGGGCTGTATGGTGGGTGATCAAACAGTTACCACCGAAAACGCTGCAAGGATGTCCTCATTGCTCTTGCAAAGTGCAGCCGAGAAATCTCATGAAGAAGGAATTGCATGACAGGTTATGTGGGGTTGCATGAAATCAGGCGATACTCCACGGGAGGCACCTCTACTTGGCGCGAGACCGTATTTGCTAGGCATCTTTACGCGCTCACTGTACGCTCAGAGCTGAAAAATAAAACTAAAACAAACTAAAGGTAAAGACATAATTAGGAACCAACATATATAAAAAAAGTCGACCGGAGTGGCCGTGCGGTTCTAGGCGCTACAATCTGGAGCCGAGCGACCGATACGGTCGCAGGTTCGAATCCTGCCTCGGGCATGGGTGTGTGTGATGTCCTTAGGTTAATTGGGTTAGTTAGGTTTAAGTAGTTCTAAGTTCTAGGGGACTGATGACCTCAGCAGTTAAGTCCCATAGTGCTCAGAGCCATTTGAACCATTTTTTTGAAACACATCTCGGCAAAGCTTCATTAGATTTTCACTGTGGTTTCCATTTCGCAACCGATCGTTCCTTGCTCTCCGAATACTCCACCTATATTTCTATAATTTTCCCTATAATTTTCCCGTTCTTCTGTGGTCTTCAATCTTTCCTGGCGATCGCTGACTTCTGTTATTGTATTACCTGCGTCATTTATCCCTGTTTGAGTTGGACTCAACAAAATATTTTCGCATTCCGAGAAGAAACAGAGAGCAATCTTTAAAACGAGTTATCCAACCTCAGCGCCATCTACAGTGCTTTGTATGCTTGCAGCCTTCGCATATGATCACATTATTGAATTTATTGCATTATTTTCAAGCCTTCTGTAATTTGTCCCTAGGAGTATTGACGATGGATGAAATGCAGGAATTCAAAGGGTTCAAATGGCTCTGAGCACTATGGGACTTAACTTCTGAGGTCATCAGTCCCCTAGAACTTAGAATTACTTTAACCTAACTAACCTAAGGACATCACACAACCCATGCCCGAGGCAGGATTCGAACCTGCGACCGTAGTGGTCGCGCGGTTCCAGACTGTAGCGCCTAGGACCGCTCGGCCACCACGGCCGGCTGCAGGAATTCGGTTGCCATGTCTAAGCTGTGTTGGTAATCCGCACGGCAGGGTGTTACGTCCGTACCAGCGCGTTATGGTTGAATCCTAGACGACTGGAAACCATGGCCTGGTCAGATGGGTCCTGATTTCAGTTGGTAAAAGCGCATGGTAGGTCTCGAGTGTGGCACAGGCCCCACGAAACTATGGACCGAGGTTGTCAACAAGGCACTCTGCCAGCTGGTGTTGTCTCCGTAATGCTATGGATTGTGTTTACATGGAATGGACTGGGTCCTCTGCCCAACTGAATCGATCATTGACTGTAAATTGTTATGTTTGGCTGCTTGGACACCGTTTGTAGCAATTCATGGACTTCATGTCTCCAATGTCTCCACAGTTGTTCACGACTGCTTGGAAGAACATTCTGAACACTTGGAGCGAATAATTTGGCCACCGAGACCTCCGGACATAAATCCCATCGAACATTTATATGACATAATCTCGAGGTCAGTTCGTGCACAAACTTCTGCACCGGCAGACTTTCACAATTATGGACGGCTACAGAGGCCGCATTGCACAGTATTTCTGCGGGGACTTCCAACGGCTTGTTGAGTGCAAGCCACGTCGAATTGCTGCACTACGCGGGACGAAAGGAGCACCGACACGATATGACTTTTGTCACCTCACTGCAATGCAGTACCTAGAAACCAGACAGTAGCCGCGTGTTTTAACAGTAGCAGAAAACGCGAAATGACCTATGATGTTTCCTAGAACGTTGCTTAACGAGAAGAGGGAACAGAGGTCAGACCGTCCGCGTGTGTCGTGCTGCGCAAAGCTGGCAAGTGAGAAGGCTGTGAGGCTGTGGCTGGGGTAAGCAGTAAGCTGTGGATCCAAACAGACTCTGGCGGCTGAGCAGTGGGCGCTCGTCGGCCGCGGCTAATCTGATGCGTGCGCGCGCAGTGAGAGTTATTTTGTAATTATGGCTGGCGGCAGTACGCGTGCTGCACAGCGCGCACACAGCTTCGCGACGTGATGATCGTCTCTCCCACCAGCGGCTTGACAGACACCTGTATGCCCTCGTCAGCAAAGGCCACAGTCTGCTTGGCAAACATCCGTACAGCAGAAACGGTACGTCATCTCGATTAAGCCTGGAATCGTGTTACGTATCAGCACTGGCAGCCTCCTGTTACGTCCATTATTCCGTTTCATATCGTTAGAGCCCTCTCTTCGAGCTCTTATGGCTCCACCGCATAGCGAACGTTTCTATGTCGTACTCGTCTTCTCTTTCATTGCGTGAGTATCACATTTTCGTGTAAAAGGGAACAACAGTTACGGTAACTTTCACGAGAAAATTTAGGATTGAGGCGGGGATTATAACGTACGAACAAAATGAAAAGTGCAAACACTATGTTTCGTGTTGTCTTTTATAGCCCACAGTTTCTAATGTTCATTTGTTTCTGCATCCCCAAGTCCTGATAACCCAGTTAGGTGCCACACACCAATTTAATCGTGTAATAGAACCACAAGGAGAGCTCGAAACGAGGGGACAATCGTTATCAAATGGATGATGATGTCGCCTATCCTTTGGATTCCATTGACAATGGGATTTCCATTCTTGCGCCCCAGTCACGTTTTTATTGACATAATGTAGGGCGTTTTGTTTTAAATTCATGTTCATTCCCTCCTCTTTGTTTCTTACTACGTCTTTTATTTCACCATCTTCCCTTGCTACTTATCACATCCATTAATCTCATTTCAGTGTCCGCCCCTGGTAGCTGCGTGGTCAGCGCGACGGAATGTCATACCTAATGGCACGGGTTCGATTCCCGACTAGGTCGGAGATTTTCTCTGCTCAGGGACTGGGTGTTGTATTGTCCTTATGATCATCATTTCATCCCCATCGACACGCAAGTCACCGAAGTGGCATCAACTCGAAAGACTTGCACTAGGCGAACGCTCTACTCGACGGGAGGCCCTAGCCACACGGCATTTCCATCTCATTTCAGTACTTGACTAGTTTGGTAACTCCACATACCATATACGAGGGCCAATCTAAGAGTAATTAACGATTGACCGCGAAATGAAAATCACAGTGAAAATCAAAATTGTTTCATTTACAACAGTTAGCACCTTCCAGCTGCTTCTCTAGGTAGTCGCCGGTCCGAATTGGATATCTGTCTTAGCGCTGTACCAACATCCCAGTACCTTCGTCATAGAAGGCAGCCCCCTGCTCTCCGGCAATTTTCTACGCTGGACTGCAGATCTTTCTCTCTGCCAAAATATTCTCTTCATAGCCAGCGGTTCATTTGGGCAGAGATAAAAATCAGAGGGAACCAACTCCTGGCTGTATGGTGAGTGATCAAACATTTCCCATCGAAAACGCTGCAGGGGCGTCCTAATTGCTCCTCAATATGAGGCTGAGAACTATAATGCAGACGGAACTGCATGATAGTTACGTTATGTGGGGCTGCATAAAATCCCGCGAAATTTCTCGGCAGGCATCCCTATTTGGCGAGATACACTATTTGTAGCTCTCTAATGACCTCCTTAAATCCCTGTCCTCGTTCCTTCTCTTTAAATTTTAATGGCATTACTGCTCTAATATGCAATATATCCTCCGCACACTGAATTTCTTACTTCCTAAGAGCGAGATGGAGGTGGAATGATGATCATGAGATAAATATTTTTAGAAAGTTCCCTGTCATTCTAGAATCATCTTTAAAATTTACACCCAAACTGACCTACGATAATTGGAAATATCTTGATTTGTTTTCAGAAATTAGCGGAACGGTCTCCAAAAATCAGCAAGTGGTTAGCAAAAACGCAATTATCTTCCTTTAAGTCTCGCAGGTATCTATTACAATACATTTCTCACACGGTATAAAAAAGTGCAGTTAGGGAAGGGCATTTTCATTGTGCGGCGCTGAATATTGTCGACAGTGGGGATCGAGTCCACGACTGCGTGCGCTTTCGCATTAGGCCGTGACAAGTCCGCACTGGAAAGCAGAGTGCTGATTCCACGCGCGACTGTTGGTCGATGGCGCGTCTGCCTTCAGCTGTGGATAATTTGCTACGACGTGCTACGTTTGAACTACAATGGGCGAGTTATATCCGGGCTTAGCGGTGGCCAGCAATCCTCTAATGACTAGGATAGCCGGCCGAAACTAGGATCACTCGGCTCGCGACTTGTTGATGGGCCGATTGATTGCATGGCTTTGGGCGTGCGTGCATGTGTGTGCTGCGCGGCCGTTGTCTTCCCTGCAAACGCCACAGTACCCAGTGAATACTGCACTCCGGTAAGCACACTACAGGATCAGTGAGTGCTGTGACCGTTAATTAACACATTACACCCCTCTACATGGACGCCTGATTTTGCTGAAAGAAGTATGGAAAAGTCGTTTCTTTCTTTACATTTTGTTTTCGAAGTTTTTGTTAACTTAATCTGCGAGCTAAATATGACACTTTTTGTGTAATATGGTACTGTTATACAATGTTCACTCTACGGACTCTTTTAGACACAATCAAAGTTTCCTCTCCCATTACACTGTGCGAGGACATTTGGAAGAGAAGGAACGTGATGGTACGAACGTGCCTTGAGAAGGTTCAAAAATGGTTCAAATGGCTCTGAGCACTATGGGACTTAACTTCAGAGGTCATCAGTCCCCTAGAACTTAGAACGTAGGTGACCAGCGATCACGATTGTGGGGAGTAACAAAATAGCTGGCAGCATGCCGTAGAATATCTTGTCTTCTCTTGTTATGTTTTAGCGAACAGTGACACCACAGCGGACTGTGTAAGAAATTCTGCATTCGCTGTATCTTCTCCTTCCTCCTTCCCGTTCTTGAACAGCTCGAGAGTCTCAATACAACAGGATAGCACCCATCCATATACAAGGAGCGCCAAATGAAAACGAAACAGATAGGAAAAAGCAAGTGAACGTTTATTATTTCACAAGTAGTCGCCATAACTCCAAATACATTTTTCTCACTATGAGAGAAGACGATCGATGCCTCCATGGAAAAATGTTTGCGGTTGCCTATTGAAACAGGATGTACATCGCTTCGCTCGAAGCAAATAGATGGTGAGGAATGTCTTTCTTCGGGCCTCGAAAAATGTGGAAGTCTCACGAGGAGAGATCAGGACTGTATGGAGGATGTATAAGGGCTTCACAGTGAACTTCTGTAGCGTGATCAAAACAACCACTGCAACCTGTGGGCGGAAATTATCCTGCAATAGAATGATGCCGTCCGTTACCATTCCTAGGTGTTTGGACACGATGGCGCGCTTGAATTTTCGAAAAGTGTCCACGTACCTCTGTTCGTTAATTGTGGTGCGTGTTCCAGAAGGTCGATGAGCATCAGGTTCTTAAAGTCAAAGAAAAAGGCCATCATGACTTATCCGGAGCTGGCGTGCCTGTTGTTTCGCTGGGAAGCCCTCACACATTCTCCGTATAGTCTCTATGTCTCCCTATGCGATTTCCATATTTTTGGAGCCCTGAAGAAAGACATGCATGCATTGATTTTCTTCGGAAGAAGAGATGCACACCTGGGTACAATCAAGGTTCCGTAGGGACCGCAAATATTTTTCCATAAAGGCACTGAACGCCTTGTCTCACAGCGGTATAAATATATCAACAGTTATGGCGATCTCATATGAAATAATAAACAATTTACTTACCTTTTTCCATCAGCCTAGTTTTCGTTTAACTGCCCCTTATATAACTTGAATGTGAAGTGGATACCATTTAAGATTTATCGGCTACGTAACGTCTTTGAGACCAAACAAAGGGGCAGCGTAGACCAATGCTTAATGCGAAGGATTTCGAGAGAAGTTGCAACAGCTATGTCGTGATCTCAGTAATGATTTCACGAGGAATACCTATGACGCAGTTTTCGTTCTTATCGCCGCGTTTCGTCATGTTAGATACGTTGCGACAAATATTAATCGCATCGAAAATTTTATGTTCATCTGCTGGGAATAGAAGATGAAGTCTGGTATTGCCAACGGGTAACTACATACTTACGTAAAGATATATTTTGCATCATCATTCACAGGGTGATCAATCTTGATCGGCGACAGCAAAAGTGAACACTGTAAATAATTTCACATAAATCAGTCATCACGCTAATTAGCGACTCTCAACATGTGTCACAACATACGAAATGAGAGACACGTTTATTTTATATGTAACCACGTATGAGTGCAGTTAGTTTTCTTGAAGGTCGACCTCTTCAGCGAAGTCGTAAAAAAGCGCAGGCAAACGTACACACAATTTCTCTTGAGTACTTCACATTTAAATAGAACAGCAATTGTTATGTTGTATGTACACACGACTTATCGTTCGTAATTTGCAAGGTGTGAGATCACCGACTAACGGTTTCTTGTTTTGAACTGTTCGGAGACTCACGACACAAACAGTAAAATAATTTTATTCGTGTTCTGCGTTGCACTGCCACAGATGTCAATACTTTAAGATATTTGTAAAACACAGCCTCGGCTGCTGTTAATACATGCTTTAACTGCCACTCTCAGGTGAACTGTACCTCAGCGTAACACAGACATACATTAGAAAAAGTACCTACAATATGAACGAATGCAGCCAGTAGTGAAAAGTTAAAGTTCTTCTTATGAGCAGCCAAGGAGATGGTTTATTTATATCTGAAAGCAGAGAGACCAAATTTCTTAAATGGAATTTCCGATGCATTTTGTAGATTGTTGTAAAAAGGACGCAAAACTCATGAGGAGCGAATTTATTTACTTTATTATAATTATATTATTTAATATCGCTTTTCAAACGGACAGGAGACATGAAATGACGTTTTAATAAAGACTGAGCTTTAATTTTCTGCTGCTTTGTCCACTTTTAGAGTGTCGCATTAAGAATCCGCATACATCAGACAGAGGTCTCGTTCTTGACGTGCCTAAGTTGCTCGTTGACCCTGACCGCAAATTGGGTCAGTTCCCAGGCACGTTGAAGTCACGACTGAAATATCGGCTTAGCTGGAAAAGTGATAAACATTCATTGCACTCATTGAAGAAAAAATATAGGAAATAATTTCACTGTAACGAAATATCGCAGTGAGAAAACACTGCAACCACCCACAATTTCGTCATTTTCTCATTGTTATGTTCTTACACTATCGCGGAGTTCTAACGTACATCGCGGGTAAGATAACACTGACGAAAAAAAGTCGTAACACCAAGAAGGAGTTATGCGACATAAACGGAAATTCGTAGTCGCGTTTCTACTTCTGAAAGATGATGTCTAATCAAATTTCGCGTCAGTCGCATAAGAGTGGCCCTAGTTGCGCCACTTTGAGGATGCAGATCAAGTTTTCTTTAAATACATGCGGTAACGAACGTGAGCGTTAGTTACCTTTGAGATTGGACGTGGTAAGTTGATGTTAGTCAAAAATGCCAAAGGCCGTGTAATAGTGCTACGAGAAGCTGGATGTTCCTACTGTGATACAGCAGCAAGGCTTGGCAGAAATGTAGCGACTGTACTTGACTGCTTGCAGCGGTGGTCACGAGAACGTATGGTCACAAGAAGACCGGGCTCGGGACGACCACTCTCAAACCATCGGCGTTTACGACTTCAGTGATGTCAAGCGAGAGCTCATTGGAGGGCAGCATGGAGGTCTGTCGTGTTTTCCGATGAAAGCTTTTTCTGCCACGTTGCCAGTGATGGCCGTGTTTTGGTGAGAAAGAGGCCAG
Source organism: Schistocerca serialis cubense (assembly GCF_023864345.2). Classification (NCBI taxonomy): domain Eukaryota; kingdom Metazoa; phylum Arthropoda; class Insecta; order Orthoptera; family Acrididae; genus Schistocerca; species Schistocerca serialis. The sequence continues at coordinate 855,586,340 of NC_064638.1, forward strand.
GTGAGGGCCTGCAACCAATCTGTCCACGTGCTATACACACCTGGAGGTATCATCTGAGTTCCCAGAATGAGATTTTCACTCTGCAGCGGAGTGTGCGCTGATTTGAAACTTCCTGACAGATTAAAACTGTGTGCCGGACCGAGACTCGAACTCGGGACCTTTGCCTTTCGCCGGCAAGTGCTCTACCAAGTTTGGAAGGTTGGAGACGAGGCACTGGCAGAATTGAAGGGTCGTGAGTCGTGCTTGGGTAGCTCAGATGGTAGAGCACTTGCCCGCGAAAGGCAAAGATCCCGAGTTCGAATCTCGGTAAGGCACACAGTTTTAATCTGCCAAGAAGTACCATCTGAGTTGCGATTTCGTATGACAGCAGGAGCACTCTCTGACTGCCTGACTGCAAATTTGTACGTCAATCTGGTGATTCGACGTGTTGTGCTGTCATTCACAAACAGCATTACAAGGAGTGCTTTCTAGCAGGATAACACCCGCCCAAATACCGCTGTTGTAACCCAATATGCTCAACAGATTGTCGACATGTAGCCTTGGCCTGCGCGATCACCATATCTGTTTCCAGTCGAGCACACAAAGGACATCACCCGACTGCAACTCCACCGTCATCCACAAACGGCATTCACCGTCCATATATTGACCGTCCAGTTGCAACAGGCATAGAACTTCCACAAACTGACATCCGGCTCCTGTACAATACAGTGTATGCACGTTTGAACGTTTTGGCGGTTACACTCGTTATTAATGTACCAGCATTTCAGATAAGCAATGGCTTACCTCGCGGTTACATTAACTTGCGATCTTGCTGTGTTTATCACTTGAATATGTTACCTAGACAAATGTATTCCAGAAATTTCACAACTGTGCTTTAACTATTTTTTGGTGTTGCGATTTTTTTTCCATCTGTGTAATACTTAGTAATGCGTCAGCAGGCGCTGTGGACTGCGTTACACGAAGCACTGCGTTCAGACCCCCGAAACGCTGCGGACGTGTGTGGTAGAGCTGGCTCGCGGCCTGGCGCGAGGTAAACACACAGTGACAGCAGAAAGCCACAGGTTAGGCGGCACTAAGAAGGCGGCGCAGCGTCGCGCTTCTCGCCGATGCGGCGGCCCTCATATTAATTAGGCGGTGGGAGGGGAGGGTGACACCACAGCCGCCCTTGCCCCCGACGGACCGCTCACTGCTCGGCAATTACTCGCCGGCCCCCACCACCTCCACCGCAGCGGCCACGCGCCACGCCGCCCACAGATTACCCGACACCTGTAAAAGCCGTCCCCACCGCCTGAAGCCACCGCAACGTAATCTCGCCAATTTTTCCAAAGCACTTGCGCGGCTATTCTTACCCACTGCAAGAATCCGCGTTTCCGTTTTTCGTTGCGTCGATTTAGCCAACATTGCTAGGCCAAATGAAGGGAGGAAACGGTTTCTGCTTCTCCCTACACAACTTCCTGAATTGTTTCTGGATTAACGACCGCGTATGACGCCTACCGGACTCTCGTACCATGGAGCTCCGTTATACACTGAAGTGACAAAAGTCAAGCGATACCCCCTGATGTCGTGTCGGACATCCTTTTGCCCGTCGTGGTGTAGCAATTTGACGTGGCATGGAGTCAAGAAGTCGTTGGAAGTCCTCTTAGAAATACTGAGCCATGCTGCCTCTATAGCCGTCCATAACTGCGAAAGTGTTGCCCATTTTGTGCAGGAGCTGACCTCTCGGTTACGTCCCATAAATATTTGATGGGATTCACGTCGGGCGATCTGTGTGGTCAGATCATTCGCTCGAAGTGTCGAGAATGTTCTTCAAGTCAACGACGAACAATTGTGGCCCGGTGACATGACGCATTGTTATGCATGAAAATTCCTTCGCAAATGGCTGCAAGTGGTCTTCAAGTAGCCGAACATAACTGTTCCAGTCAATGATCGGTTCACTTGGAGCCACTCCATTATGGACCCACCACCAGCATACAAAGTGCCTTGTTGACGACTTGGGTCCATAGCTTCGTGGGATCCGTGCCATACTCGAATCCTACCATCAACTCTTACCAACTGACATCGAGACTTATTTTACCAGGCCACGATTTTCCAGTAGTTTAGGGTCAGCCGATGTGGTCACGAGTCCAAGAAAGGCGCTGTAGGCGATGTCGTGCTGTTAGCAAAGGCACTGACGTCGGTCATCTGTTGCCACAGCCCATTAACGCCAAAGTTCGACGCCGTGTCCTAACGGATACGTTCGTGGTACTTCCACATTGATTTCTGCGGCTACTTCATGCTGTGTTGCTTGCCTGTTAGCTCTGACAACTCTAGGCAAACCCGCTTTTGTCGGTCGTTAAGTGAGGGCTGTCCATCACTGCGTTGTCCGTGGTGAGAGGTAATGCCTGAAATTCGACATTCTCGGCACACTCTTGACACCGTGGACCTCGGAATACTGATTCCCTAACAATTTTCGAAATGGAATTTCCCATGCGTCTGGCTCCAACTGCTATTCCGCGTTCAGAGTTTGTTAATTCGTGTTTGTACGGCCGTAATGACGTCGGAAACTTTGTAAGTAGGCTGTTTAGGTTTTTATACTGGTAACGCCACGTAGCGCTCTGATGAAAATCACTGGCTGTGCTGTGTGCAGTCAGTGGCTGGTTGGCATTGTTGTAATACTCGCCATTGTAGTGTTGGGCAGCTGGATGTGAACGGCGCGTAGCGTTGCGCAGTTGGAGGTGAGCCGCCAGCAGTGGTGGATGTGGGGAGAGAAATGGCGGAGTTTTGAAATTTGTAAGACTGGATGTCATGAACTGCTATGTATATTATGATTTTTCAACACTATTAAGGTAAGTACATTGTTTGTTCTCTATCAAAATCTTTCATTTGCTAACTATGCTTATCAGTAGTTAGTGCCTTCCGTAGTTTGAATATTTTATTTAGCTGGCAGTAGTGGCGCTCGCTGTATTGCAGTACTTCGAGTAACGAAGATTTTGTGAGGTAAGTGATTTGTGAAAGGTATAGGTTAATGTTAGTCAGGGCCATTCTTTTGTAGGGATTTTTGAAAGTCAGATTGCGTTGCGCTAAAAATATTGTGTGTCAGTTTAAGCACAGTCGTATATAATTATTCTAAGGGGACGTTTCAACATTTTCACATGAATCATCTGAGTACAAATGACAGCTCCGCCAATGCACTGCCCTTTTATACTTTGCGTATACGTTAACGATACTACCGCCATCTGTATATGCGCCTATCCCTATCCCATGATCTTTGTCACCTCAGTGTACTCGCCTGTAGTTCGCAAGAAACTGATGAAAACAGTTATGTGTTTATCGACCTTCACGATTGTTGGTCGACTTCGCAGCATGCTCTGTGCTATTGAGCTTCATCCATCCCGCCGTCTTTAGTCCCGGCTGTGTCTACCAAGTGGACGCTTTCCTTCTCGCCTTCCCTTCGCCACAGCTTTGGCCAGAGTGGGAACCACATTCACCCTCCATCCAAACCTACTCGCTTTTGTCTTCTGGCCAACACGTCAGCACTGTTTCTGCAGCCGTTCATGTCTTGCTTTGAGCGCAACATGATTTTCAATTTTTTTTTCTCTAGTTCCTCGCCATCTGTTCTTGAGGTCCTTAACGTCGTACATCCACCACTGAAACTGTCACGGAGGTTTTCGCTATCTTATGCTCTTCAGTCCCGATATCTCCAGGTTTTATTTTTTTCTTGGGCGCGGACGCTGCTGAACCTTTTCTGGCCTGTTGTATCATGTGCGAGACATGTCGCACTCACCACATCTCAGTCTTTCCTCCTACTGCCGGCGCCACGAAGTGGCAGCAGTGATTGCAAACTTCGGATTCTCCAAGTGCACATAATGTCTCGGCACAATAAAGACAAAGACACATCTTTCTCTAATTACAAGTGTTGTAACATGCGCTAATAATTTATTAAAGCTGTACTGACATTCTTCGGGTAATAGCTAACTATTCGTTAATGTTATAGCGGAGTTATAAGCTTTAAACTTTTGAGTACCACATATGATACCTCGGAACTCCATGGCCACTTTGTTTACGTCAGTGGAAATCGTCATAAAAAAAATCGTTCTGATGGCTCTAAGCACTATGGGACTTAACATCTGAGGTCATCAGTCCCCTAGACTTAGAACTACTTAAAACTAACTAACCTAAGGACATCACACACATCCATGCCCGAGGCAGGATTCGAACCTGCGACCGTAGCAGCAGCGCGGTTCCGGACTGAAGCGCCTAGAACCGCTCGGCCACAAGGCCGGCATGTCATCGTCGTCCCCCCTCTCTTCCCACAGGTAAAAAGGTCAAACTGCTGGGCAGAAGGCTGCAGGGGTCTTACCTGTGTACAGTGTGGCCAGTGCAAAGCGTTCCTTTGCTTCACTACTGACACAGATTGCTCTAAAACTTTTCATAAAAAATAAAATAAGGGCAAGTAGTGATACCTTAATCTTGATCCATGTGGTAATATAAAGAAGAGCAACAATACTTAGGAAAATTTAACTATGATAATTTTGTTTACATATTTTGAATTATTTACCTACAGGTGTTAAGAGCTTTGATACCAACTGAATATTTTGGTCTACCGTGGAATCTGCAGCAAATATGAGGAATAGTGTAATGTATATGACTGGCTTTTTTTCTTTTATTTTTTTAAAGTAAAGCAACATGAAGCTGCGCAGTTGTGTGTATAATCTTTCTACTTAAGTTCTGAGGTGTCATATATGATACTATCTACACAAAATTAACTAAAGTTTAAAAAAATTTTTTTGGAGGTCATTCATTGTCAACTAGCATTAATGCAATAGTAGGTCACTTTCATTTTCCGTATGTGCTCTGGACTGAAGAGGTTTTTGGTTTTTCCGGAAATAGTCCGTGAGATCATACACTGTCTCAAACTGAAATAAGCCCATAACTTGCACAAAAGAAAATTAAACAAAGGCACACGACCACATTTTTACCACTGTAGTGTTTACTGCAAAAAGGTAACATCTAGCTACAACCCAATAGTAGCAAAAGAGCAGCTAAGGCAGTTGTTTTGTCGCTAACACAATATAAAACATATTTGTACACTCAAAAGTTTGCGGCGGTTCATCGAATTTTACACCTGAATACTTACTTTTTTTTGCTGAACGGTTTAGCATTGTATCACTAGCTAAAACATTTTAGCGTAAATATTAGCTTAATTTTGACGGACGCTGGAGCAGGCTCTAGCTTTAGGCTTCCATTCGCGGCTGCCGACGTTGCCGTTTACGTGATGCCAAATGACGTTATGATGAGAGAGCACCATTGAACACAGCTTGCAATATTCTACGTCTTAGAACCAGTGGATTCCCCGTCATTACCAAACATGAGCCAGACGTTTTTGAAGTACCAGTGCACAAGGTTTAAGTAGGTGCTGAAAATCGCTGCCGTTGTGATTATTAAAACTTCCTGGATAATCACGTTTTGCTATTTATCCACGTCCCCTCAATCGTAGTTTTCGATGTCAATGCTTTAATTACCTCTTATGGCAGTGATGGTAGATGCGAAGCACAATGTGAAATGTTCGCTACTTGAAGAACAGTTTCTACGTTTTTATGATGAAAGGAAACACCATCTGGAGTACTATTTTATTTGTTGGTGATCCACACCGCTTTCGTTATATCAACGGTGCTCGTGGTTCTTCAAAGATACCATGTCTACAATTACGAAATGATAACAGTACCAGCAACAGCAGTATAGGCTTAAACCACGTTTTTGAAGAAAAACCTGAAAGATTAGTTACCAGCAAGTAGTTGCAAATAATGTGAGTATTCATAAACACAAGTAATTACACACGTGTGCTAGGAACAAGTTACGCCTGTTTATTGTTACAGACTATATGGCTTTCAGTATTCTTCTAACAAGCCTAAGGATTTCAATCAGAAATTTGCGTGTATCGACTAAAGTTACATCATTTCACCAGACGCAGAAACTCATCGGCGTCTCTAAGCTAGCTGCTTAAAATTAACACAGGCAAAAAACAGGATCCAATACGTAGAAGTGTGCTGCTATCATGCGAAACTCTGTTGCATTAATCTTGTCAGTTACATTGCAAAATTTACAGCAATTGAGTAATAAAGCGTTTTTGCGGCAGTACGATTTTTTTTCGCTTTTCACTATTATTCACAGCAGCATTAGCGCGATTACATTTAATGCCAAGTGCGATACAAACATTACGAGCGCGCTTCAGAATCAATGGTACACACAATAAACGGGGAGCGCACCTGGTTGATGAATAACCCGCGACCGGCGACACACCAATAAATACAGGATTAATGCCCTCCCGACTCGCACAAATGACGGGGCAGAATAAAAGTGTAATAAACAGGGGGATGAAGATGATAAAATATCAGACTTGAGCCAGCCAACAGATGTGCCAACCGTGACGTCAGTGGCAATAAGAGCGCGCCTCCCTCCACCACCCCACCCCATTTCAGTCCGCCGCCATCGCCGGCGGCCGTTCGATCTGTTGAGCTGAATAGCCCCCTCCTACCCCTCATTGATCTGCCAGCATTGTTATTTTAAAGTTCCTCTTTTGTTTTGCGTCACACATAAAAGGATGGGGAAGGGGAACAAGAGGAGGAGGAGGAGAAGGAGGAGGATGAGGAGATGGAGGAGCGGCGCCAGAGTGGGTGCCAGTGGAGGCGGGTGAGCGGGAAGGGGTGGGGGTGGGGGGAGGGAGAGAAAGATGGCTTCGTGGAGAGGTAGGGGAATAGCAATAATAGCATTGCTTTTGGTCCCGAAACTTTGGCTATAAATTACTAACATACATAACTCCATTTCTTTGAAGAGAAACGGCAAAGAAGATTTCTCGTGTGTGCGAAGAGACGATGAGGAGCGAGACCGGGACGAAAGGCTCGCCGAAAGCGCAGAGGAAAGGAGAACGGCGAAAACAGTCGAACAGATTCCACGGGGCGCCCGCCGGGCGAAATTTTCGACAACTCCGTTCGCTAGCGCGTGGGCGCAGTTACGGCGAGTTGATTTCCCATTTGGAGAAGTCTGCGAATGGGGCCACAAACTTGTTGTCTGTCGGCAGTTAGTGCAGCTTACTGCGCGCGACGTAGCACACTTAACACACACACACACACACACACACACACACACACACACTATCATCATCCTACTTCACGACAACATTGTAGTTTCCTCGGGCAGATGTAGCGTCTTCGTCCCTTGCCGAGAATCAAACTTTGGGGCACAAGAATAGTTGTGGTTTGAGGGACCATATACATTCTTGAGTTTTAGCATTCTCTGAAATTTTTGCCATATACACCCAACTAAGTAAAAGTGATAAACGAAATATTATACAACGTTGTTTCAGCACAGTATAGCACTTGAGACAGTAGAAGATAGATTTCTATGACAATGCAGGGGCGTTAGATACTATCCTACGCACGATCGGCTTCAGAAAAAGTCGGGAGATTGAAATTTAACGCACTGCCGAAGATGAGTCTGTCAGAGGAAGAGCACCGCTTCGAATTGGATACAGAAAGGGAAGGAATTCGCCTTGAGTAATTTAGCAAACATTAAATATCTGGTTGGCCGGATGGGATTTGAATCCAACTACTTCTAAATCTTGGACGAACTCGTAAACTACTGTACAATCGCACTTGTTTCGTCACACTCTTCGTGGTTTGCGATAACAGTGGGGCTAAAGGTGAAAAATTAGACACGTCGCTTTGAGTAATGAAAATACAATCAAATACAATAATTCTGTTTAAGCATGCAAGTATTGATGTAAAGGAAGAAACATGACGGTTAATCATCCTGTTAACATAGCGATTCTTAGCGACGACGGACCCCAACCTTCGGTTGGGCAAGGATTGCGCAGAAAGCCAACGGAATAATCACATTATTCGCTTGAAGCAATTAAGGCAAACCACGGGCAAACGAAAGCTGTATCACTGAACTGCAACTTGAACCAGTACCCTTCCGAAAGCGACTTCAGTGTCTTAACCACCAAGTTTTCCAAAAACTGAATGAAAAGTACGTTTGTTCTACTTGATGAATTGACATAAGGAAGATAAGGTCTGTGAATGCATCTAAAGACGCTGTAACATGAAGCTTAGCTCGGTATGGTAACAGCATATTGTACGTCAAATAGCACTACGCCTAGTAAAACTAATGTTCAAAGCAACAAACGTGTTGTACTTTAATGAATACTTCGTAGAGACCTGGCTTTATCCAGTTGAGTAATGTTCACGTTGAAGACGGTAGCGCTGATGTCTACCAGAATGCGTTAACAAAGAGCAAGAGAACCGCGGGCTATGGGGCGTGACTTGGCCCTGCAAAAGCCCTCTCATGTACGGCGCGACCCCTGTGCACGCGTTCTCCCCACCGCTAATAAACTACGAGGGGAACACGGAAGTACGCAAGAGGAGACAAGAAAAAACTTTTGTAGTGTACAAACGAACTTACTGCGGACGACGCAGACTCCATCGGAACATTGCGAGAGATGTGCCAAGCGGCTGTCCTTCGGCAGGCAGAAATATCGTTAGGCCGTGACTCAGCTTCCACGACTCCGAAGGGGGAACAGTTGGGAAAATACAATCAGCTCTTGGAATTAAATCTTACTTTGTTAGATTGTCATAATGTAATCCGTCGGCTGTTTCATGTAGTTCGAATACTCCAATGTGCTGCAGCGGAAATAAAAGCAGATATGCAAATCGCTCTCTAGTATAAGATCGTTATTTGTTGCAACTGTCAAAGATTTGATCTGGAAGGAGTCACAATCGTTCCTTCGGAACCACGTACTCACAATAAACAAAAAAAAGGTTAACGTTAACAATTGCGCCCACTAGGCTAAGAACTTGTGATTCATTGCAAACACTTAACTCGTATATAAACTGATTGGTAACATTAAATGTTTTCTGCAACTCGTATGAATTGCGGCCGTTGTAATATTTGCAAATGTCGCACATCAAGCATGCATATCCTTCTCTACTGTTACTAGTGAAAAGCCTTTAATCACATGAATAAAGATGTTATTGTGCCAAGACTGATTCACATCTATTTTAAGTTCTTTGGCACTCTTCCCTGTAATATCTTCAAGCTCGCGGACTGAAGGGAACAGTGCCTTGAAACCTAAACGCACGGCCAACATTTTTGACGAGTGGAAAGGATACTGGTTGGCCGCAACGACACCAAAGTCAATTTGAATATTACGTTACTGTCCTATGCATGATGCCGTTAGATGTGGTATGCCCTTGGTATACTCAAGGTAAAACGTTGCCACCTTTTCTAGGTGACGTACAGCTTAACGCGGAGAGTGATTAATGGTAAAACTTAACATTTTTGACATGTACAGGGGTATTTCCTGGGATGAAAGACACGTTAAGTGCTATAAAATATATTGATACATTGTGAAGTATAATTCTATTGTCATGAGTTGGAAATAATGAAAGTTCGTCATATTGCACATTCTCGTGTTAGACGTCTTCCAGTATGGTAATGAATAATATCGTTTAAGGTCTCGTTCAGACCACCATACAGAGTGAGTCAGAACTTTACTGACTAACCTTTATTTTTTGATAAGTATTGTCTTTGCTATAAGAAACTGTTGGTGTCCAGTGACTCGTTACAGACTAGTTCGTTACATTGGTTCTACATTTACATAGCTACTCCGCAAGCCACCACCGTACGGTGCCTGGCGGAGAGCACCCTGTACCACTTCTTGTCATTTTCCCTCGTGGTCCACTCGCAAATAGAGCTAGGGGAAAACGACTGCCTGTACGCCTCCGTATGAGGCCTAATTTCTCGTCTCTTATCTTCTTGGTCCTTACGCGCGATGTATGTTGGCCACAGTAGAATCGTTTGGCAGCCAGCTCCAAATGCCGGTTCTCTAAATTTTCTTACGAGTGTTCCTCGAAAAGAACGTCGCCTTACCTCCAGGGATTCCCATTTGAGTTCCCGAAGCATCTCTGTAACACTTAAATTTTGTTCGAACCTACTGGTAACATACCTAGCAGACCGCCTGTGAATTGCTTCGAGGCCTTCCTTTAATCCGACCTGGTACGGATCCCAAACACTCGAGCAGTACTCAAGAATAGGTCGTACCATCGTTCTGTATGCGGTCTCCTTTATAGGTAAACCACTCTTTCCTAAAATTCTCCCAAAAACACCGAAGTCGACAGTTTGTCTTGCCTATCACAGTTTTCACATGCTCGTTCCGCCTCATATAGCTTTGCGACGTTACGGCCAAATGTTGAAACGAGGTGCCAGACTTAGATCAATTTAAAATCATTGCTATACTGATTGTAACACCAAAACATATAATTAAGGCAGACCTACTGCCTGTGTGTCTTGGATTAGGAAATAGTTGTCATATTTCTCTTGGGGAACTTGCATATTACTACATGTATTGATTCTTTAGCTAGGCATAAAATTGTGGAAACATTTATTTTAGTCTCAAAAGTATTAGAGATGCATCAGTTCATACAGGGAGTTTTGGTATGTAAGTTGTCTTGAGATTTCCAGTGTACTTACTTGTAGTAGTAACATGCTACTGCTCTCTTGTGTACACTGATATGTATATATGTTGAAACGAGTTGACTGTGTCAAGCAGGGCACTAGTAATACTGTATCCGAACACAACAGGTTTGTTCTTCCTACCCGTCCACATTAACTTACATTTTTCTACATTTAGGGCTAGCTGTTATTCATCACACCAAGTGGAAATTTTTGTCTGTGTCGTGTCTTCCTACAGTTGTTAATAAACCTAGTTACCGATGTGATAGCCTTCCACTGAGAATCTCCGCGCACCGTAATGTGGAGTAAGTCGTGTTTCAAAATAAAACTGTTCCAGTTTTCCAATGTTCTTGCTGCTAACAGCATAGTTAAATACCCGTTTGCCGTCAGACATAAGTTACGTAACGTTCAGTGCAGCCTCGGATTTCGTTTCCGGCGTTGATAATTGTACGTAAGCGGTGATACAGGGCGGATGTGTTGATGTATCATGGAGGTCGACAATTTGAACAGCTCCTGAAAAAAACTAACAGTTTCGTTTTTTGATGTACGAAAACAGAGTTGTATAATTCTCTGCCTGTTTCTTTCCATTATTTGTATCTGTAGAATTTACCAATATCAGAGCACAAGTCTAGTAGCGAAGAGAATTTAACATTGTTGTCAGAGGGAAAGCATACTTAACAAATACGACACACATTCCGTACTTACACATATTTGTAGTGGTGTGTAGGTACGCAGAATACAGCCACGAAGGTTGTTGGAGTAACAAACTGAACGATTTACGCTGTAACAAAACATGGGAAACTACCGGATCCTTGTACCAAACCACTACGCAAACCATTCTGGTGAATCTTTGAAAGTTAGTCGGTAGAGTTTGGACTCACCCTATGCAGCGCACACATGTATGAACTCATTTTACGCGGAATTCATACTCAAGTGTTCATTCGCTGGCGTCAGTATTCCATTTACTTTTCGGTTTGGCGACAGTCCTGTAAGCCTCACTACCTGCAGCACTTCGAATACAATTTTCTATAGCTTTAGCATCTGTCTGACGTCCTTCTACACGTTCTACGTTCTCATACGATGTTGTTAACTTCCTGTTAGAATTACACGCAATGAACTGGTAGAATATCGATCAATACGTGACAGCGAATCTTCGTCACCGCTGCTTTTTTTCATCTCTCTACAGACCGATCACTGTCTCTCATTTGAGCATCGCACTTCCGTTTCTGCGGGTTGTCGGCATGTGACGATTACCTAGAACGAACAGACTTTTCACAGCAATAGTCCTTCGATCAACTAGTATTTGAAACTCGTCGGACACAAGATTAAAAATATATGTGCACTGGCAAGATGGGCACTTTTTTACCTATTGTACACGTACCTTCGGTACAAAGATTTGAGTTTTTTTTTTTTAACTTCTCCCGTTGCTCTGCAGAGGTGGAGTTGCGTATCTTACAGTTCGAGTGAACTGACACGTACGAGGAGTATCTAGAGCACAAGTAATTACATTTGCGGAAATCACTGGCCACCTCGTGGCGTATCGCCGGCGGGTGGTGCACCTGTGAGGCCGTTGCCGACCAGGTTAGCAGCCGTGGACCCACACCCGCGCAACACCCGGCGCACATGCTTTGTGCCTCCCGACAGTCAGTCGTTTGAAATTAAACACCGCGAGACGGCAGCACTTGATTAAATTTGCACAGAGTCTCATTCGGAGCACTGGTATCGGCCCACATACGGATGTTAATGAAATGTGTTATTGCTAACGCTTCAGTGAACACGCAATCAGGTCTGGAGAGCTTGCCATCGTATCGCTTCCTCTTGTGGTAAAGCTGCAGCCTCCGCGGTACGCGAAACGCCGCCATTGACTACACCACCGAGCCCAAAGACAGATGCCCCATGTTCCCTTTCACACAGCCCACAGCTCGACTGTTTTCAAATACTTTTCTTACCATTGAGCTTAGAACATGATTCTTTTACTAAGCTTCCTGGCTGAACGCAAGCACATACTCTAATAAACTATGACCATTGAAACCCAGTGAGCGGGATGATGCTGAACTAGATTTTGGTAATATTTTTTTCTGACACAGAAAGAACGTATTTATTATAAAGTAGATTATGGAAATATGAAATTGGAGAGAACGGAAATTCTGCTGTAAAGGAAGGAGTTATTTGTTGTTTTAAAACTGGCGTGTTCGGTTCTCTGTCAAGAGGATTCACTACCAAGCTAAGTGCGACAAAAGGATGAATACAAATCTTTATTTCCCTTAGGGTATGTAAATATGCATCGGTATCACTGTGATCTGAAAAAAACTATCGATTTCCATACCTTTGAACAGCAAGAAGTCAATCACAATTTTTGGTTCTGTGCGATACGACTCTTCAACGTTTGAGTCATCTAGCTTAGCTATACATAAACACACACGTTATGTACAACACCATTCTAAGAGCACAGCGAGAACAGAGAATATGAACTAACGGCACAGAATACATGAACAATAATACAAAACACGGTTGGTACCTATAAATTATTTCCCAACAAAAAGATGAAACCCTGGTCATTTAAAACGTCGTTTATGTCCATGTATTTCATTCGAGCTTTCATATTAAATCGGTAAAATTTATAACTCGCGAGGAGAACGTTATTAGAGTCACAATTCCATTAATATTTTAAATTTAAATTAGATATCATAAAAAGGGGACATCGTAAATTTTACGCTTTTTTTAAGTACAGTGTAAAATAAGCCTGGCGTGTAAATCAAAACCGTGAAGTCTAGGGCATACGTCCACGTAACGAATGGAGCAATAATAACCCTCAAATAACAAGTGCGTGTTGAAAATATGCATATAGTCAGTAGCGCGGACCCGGGCGCATTTAATGTAAATAACGCAGACTCGGCGCGGCCGGCACAACACAAAGCGTCGTAAAAAAAGACAATCCGGGAGATTTCGTGGCTGTGCTGGCGGGGGAAACGCGCCGCATAAAGTCAAATGTGCCGACATTTTTATCCGTTTACTTGCGTATCCCGTTCCACTGGGAATTACGGGCACCATTTGGAAGTAACTTCATTACGCAGGCGGTGGTAGCAAAATGTATTGTGTGCAGAGGTTACGTCTGGTTAATATGATGAGATACCAAGCAGCAACTTGATCTGAAATTTACAAAGTCAGTGCCGTTGCATGAACACGTTTTTCGTACAATTCAGTAGCATTGCCTTTGATCCTTACTGTATGAAGAGGAAAAATTATATAATGTATGCTTTGGTAGGTTCATGTAACGGATGAGGCACACTTAAACACGTGAGATGGATAACTTTTTCTTTGTACTTGAGGGAACTGAACAGCGGACGTGAACACAGACAGACCGCCCATAGACTTTTCACCAGTTGTCGCATGGGGACCGGAAGAATAAGACAAGAGAGATTAGTGTGCTTACAAAAAGATACAAACTATAATATCCTTCCGCTGCATACGCGAACGGCATAGGACAGTTTGGGGCTAACGTTACTGCGAAGTAACTTCCGCCGCGCATTCCAAATGGTTTGTGGGATGTGTCAGAGTGTTACCAAAGGCCAAGTACGTTGAAAACTGGTTTTCAGCAAATTTCTGTCTCAAAAGAAGCGTTGTGACACGAGAAGAGCATGTCGTTTAGGCCTTGGGAGACTCACAGGCAATTGATACTGTGACGATACTCGTATTTGACGTTAGGGAGAATGTTGCTCCGACAATCATGACCAGTCTCACAGCAGAAGTGAACTGGTTCGCTATTGTGCTGACCATAGATACTTTGTATAATATAGAATCTTAGGAGGGTGTATATTGTAGTTGCTCTGAAGCAGACATAATCATGAGTATATCACACCACTGTATTGCTTTCCCTCTCAACATTTATTTACAAATAAGTTGCAAAGCAGCAGATATTGTATTTCTCTTACAAGCTCTTTGTGAGCAGCTTGGGCCGGCCGGTGTGGCCGTGCGGTTCTAGGCACTTCAGTTTGGAACCGTGTGACCGCTATTGTCGCAGGTTCGAATCCTGCCTCGGGCATGGATGTGTGTGATGTCCTTAGGTTAGTTAGGTTTAAGTAGTTCTAAGTTCTAGGGGACTGATGACCACAGATGTTAAGTCCCATAGTGCTCAGAGCCATTTGAACCATTTTTTTGAGTAGCTTGACAAAGAAGGAAATTCAGAGTATAACACTAAATCTAGTTGGAGACGCTGCGTTACCTCAGAATGAACAACGGCGGGGAGAATAAATTAGCCTTGACTATTTTGGAAAATACATTTCTTTGCAATAAATGGGAGAAGCTACGGAAGACCTAAATCACTTAGCGTAAGTGTAGTTTCGTAAAAGTATTTCTCATTGGTTTCTTAGGATGGTTAATATGTGTCTGTAATTTATTGCTATCAATTATGCCAAAAGAAATTTTATAGAAATAGCTACAAATAAAGAGGGGAAAAATCCGGTTATATAACAACGCGACAGTATTTCAACAGGTATACGGCCCTTATTATCCTAAGTGAACGAGAACTACTTTGCCATAATAGAAATAATGACTGATATGTTCTCTGTTTAGCATGCAGTTTTGCAAGCTTCTTGGTAATAGTATGACTTTGTCCTGCACGACGCATTACAACATACGAAATCATTTAATTTCCAACAAATTGTTGGTTATAGGAGTATCAGTAAAAAAGAGAAAATAGCGTGAGCGAAACATTTTCTGGTACATGGATATATTCCACGATGAAATGGCGGGTTTTCAAAACGCGTTGCGAATGAACAGAGAGGTCATGTGATAGTAGTAGTTGCTATTGTCCCCTGTGTAGTAATTTCCATTTCTCGTCAGAGTCCTGAATCCCATATTGACAGATCCATTCTAACACAGAAACAGGGGCAGCAAGAGGCAAGCCTGGCTCTATCTATGTAAAAGTATTGCTGCTGCCGTACTGAACCAGTAGAGAGAGACGTTTATTTGTGGAGTATAAATCAGACGGTGCAATGCAGCAACCGAGACACGCAAGCTCTTCGCAAGACTCGACACTACAAGACGTGAAACTTACCAGCAAGAACTGCGGCACTTACAAGCCGTAGAGATAGCCGAGCTAACCCAATCGCTGGCGTTTCACTTTCTAATTTCCCTACATGTAGCGCAAAGCGGAGAAAGTTCCGTGTTACTGTGGAAAAACGACCAAGAAATATGGCTCGGCGGATCGGATTAAATTTTCCGTGACTCACCACAATAACCGTTCCCCTGACAGGCTATATCGTTCCACTTACTGCGGCCATGTAATTTCGTTTCCTACATTCCCGTCCGGCGGAGCAATTGACCTGAATTACTCACGAAACTGTACGAGGACATTTATTTTCTTGTCAAGTGAACAGCGGGATCAGGAACTCTCTCCCTACAATAAGTCACAAATTCTTTGGAGACGAATCGATTTGTGGAATTCGCCAAAGAACTTGGAGCATCGATGTCGTAACTTGCTAAGATAAGAAAGAAACTTGCCTGCACTACTTTGGACCTTTCTGATCACTTACCTGTTGCAGCAACCCCATAACAAAAAATGTAGTAAGACTAATACCACTTATGGAGAATTATATTTAAGTGGAGAAAGAGATTTAAAGCAGAAACTAGCTAGAAATAGTGTTATAAGCACAAGAGCGACAATAGTACTCAATTAAAAACAGTTGATTATTTGAGTATGTATGCTCGTTTTATTTACCTGAATAGTAGTTGAGTAGATGTAGTTAGCAGTTGTCAGTCATGAAAGGAATATTTTAGTGTTATCCAGATTTAATTTATTACTACCTAGTTAGGAAATTAGAATTCTCCATTCAAAAATTCCGTCTCACTTGTTCCATTTTCGTACACTTTGATGCTCGTGATGACAAGTATAGTGTATCGTACTACCAGCTGCGTTATTCGAAATTTAGACGTTTCTTTACAAATCTTGTGAAATATATGAGACAACTAAATCTTACGACACCCACAATATAGCTGTAAAAATATAAACGACTTACTATATGCTGAAAGCAATCCCTCTTAATTTAAAAGATACAATATAGGGTAAAACTTTTGAAATACCGTGATGATTTGGACCTAATTTTCAGATGGACATTACGACATACTGCAGTAAATTTGTATTTATCTGTGATAAAGATCAAGTTGTCATGTACCAAAAGTGCTTCACTAAGCATCTTTCCACTGTTGCCTTCTCCTGATGTTTGAACTGACATAACTCAACTAGTTTAGGGGATCTAGTTTAATACGTCATTTTTAACTTTCACAAAGTCGCCAGAGGTGAAAGAACTGATAAGTCGAATGTAGTAATACTGACTAGAAGTCGAATCTGTGTGACCTTTAGATCCATACTCTGGCACTTTACCACTTTTTTTTCATTTTGTTCGTTATTGATCGTTGTGTTTGGTCGTTGCGGACGTCGCAAGACATCCTGTTCAAGTTCGGTGGTTGATCCTTCCACTCAGTTTTTTATTACAGAGGCCAACCGGCTCTCTGACCGAACACGCTGAGCTACCGTGCCGGCAACCACTGAGGCACCGAAACGCACTACTTAACTATTACAATATTTAGATATTATGTTCACAATAGCCATCTCAAATGCGTACACCAGAACAGTGTTGCAATGTTGCTAAGCTCAACATATGGAAATAATCTTCGAATGTGATTGTGGATGACAGTGATTGGAATACATATTCAACTTTGAGAGGATGCTTTCCTCATCCTCATGTGCTCATCTTTAGTAAGAGAAGGACAACAAAAATATCGGCATGAGGACGCGGCATTGAGCACTCGAAAGGTATCGTGGTGAAATAAGCATTTACTTTTCCTTTCATATGTCATCCAGAACTTTTTTCGTATGCTTTTCTTAATCAATAGGATTCATAACGAACAGTGGTTCACATTATGTAAAATGTGAAATTGAAATATGAGATAAGATATACAGCGAATAGAAAACACATATAACACGTTTTGCATGGATTTTTCTTGGTAAACGAATGAAATTATATTCATTATTTAAATATTGACATTTAAGTTGATTCCCCTTTTCCATCCTCTTTCACAACTCTGTACTACGTGAGCCGAAAAATGCCGAGTGTGTGTTTACAGCAGTCTTATTTGTGGAAGGCATAGTAGCAACATTCCTAACGAGTTGGGTGGAAGTGGGCAGGGAAAAGGTAACAAAGTAGAACATGTCGCCGGTCGAAATGTGAGCTCATAAACAACGCAAACGTGATGGAGTGGCAGCCCCTTAACGTCTGCCCTCATCTTTTTGTTGGCGCCGGACACCGGGGGCACTTAACATGCCACGGTACAGCACTGCTCCAAGAGCTAGCCTCAGCGAGCGCTAGTGATCCGACGTCGCGCCGTTGGTTCGGTCAGGCTTCTTCAGGCACACTTCTGTTGTGCAGGCTTTCGACGACGATATAATTTCGGTAGTCGCAACCTCCAACGCAAGACTCTATTGTAAAGCTTACGTTCCAGAACCGCATTCCACGGAGTCTTATGAACGAATTAAAGTTAGACTTTGGTGGTCCGTCAACGTCGATGCAATTACAGACAGGGAACTAGCTCGGTAGCTGCGTCCCTAGCATGGTCACTGGCATGAATACGAACACAATGGCCCTCGACCCGTGCACAGCAGTTTCGAAACCTGGCGGCATTAGAAATATTCATCATTATTTCACGGTAAGGGGAGCCGGCCGAAGTGGCCGAGCGGTTCTAGGCGCTACAGTCTGGAACCGCGCGACCGCTGCGGTCGCAGGTTCGAATCCTGCCTCGGGCATGGATGTGTGTGATGTCCTTAGGTTAGTTGGGTTTAAGTAATTCTAAGTTCTAAGGGAATGATGACCTCAGAAGTTAAGTCACATAGTGCTCAGAGCCATTTGAACCATTTGAACGGTAAGGGGAGGTGAAGTGTGCGATTTCTGATCACCAGACTATGTGCCACTGCCCTGTCTTAAATCCATGTCCGGTACCGTAACCCTTGCACCACCTTGCTCGGCGTAGATCCTAATGTTTGCGATATCACAGGTGCGCTGTGTAATAAACTGAAGACAGTCTTTAATTAGTTACGTGTCTGAAAAAAGGTAAAATGATCAAAATTTATTTCTTTCACAGCTGGGAAACTATTCCATGCAAGCATGAAAGTGTGTATTAAGGCTACAGGACGCATGTGGAAAATGGTAGAGCTCTCTTATGGGCACCGCGTGAACGCGGTTTTACGATGAAGTTGCGTCCACAACGTATGTTAAAGTAAATGGTCGTTCGGATGAGTATTCGAGTGTTTTGTGACCTAAGTACCGCGATGGATGGCACGTTTTAATCAAAATGTAATCGAGGACTGAGTGGAAGTGTAACCCTCAGTCTGTCCCCATTGATAGACTCGTGTGCTCTTCTCACTTTCCAAACTGAATTTTTATGAAATTACTCTCAATTTTGTGGATGTTAAAGGATAACGGAGATAGTACTGCCCACTTCAGAGAAAGATGATGATTGCAGGGGGTCCTTTACGCCCCTGGAAAGAAATAAGTTTGTTTTTACAGACTACATATAGCAACCCATCTCAAATTTGATGATAAAATTTGTAGCTAACTTCTCTCCTGTAGCAATTATTGACTTCTTAGATAAATCAAGGGCAGATTAGATAGATTGATAAACGCGTTCGAAATAGCTCAATAGTTACTGCTTTCAGTAAATTCCCTTGGAAAAATATATTTCCAATGATCGGAAAATACTTAGTTATTGGTTCTGGAAATGTCTTGAACAATGGAATGCAGTATTGGAACATTCATTTTTATATTTACCTACAAAAGTTTTCATTTGTTTCGGATTTAGTAGTAGTAGTAGTAGTAGCAGCAGCAGTACCATCCCCATGTCGATACTGTGACGTCAGGAAGGGCATCCGGCCACAAAGGTAAATAATAAAATAAAATTTGTCAAATC
This sequence comes from Schistocerca serialis cubense, assembly GCF_023864345.2. Lineage (NCBI taxonomy): Eukaryota > Metazoa > Arthropoda > Insecta > Orthoptera > Acrididae > Schistocerca > Schistocerca serialis. The sequence continues at coordinate 855,605,789 of NC_064638.1, forward strand.
CTGAAAGAGCGGTCTCCGTAGCGGGCAGGGTAAACGCAAAGAAAAAGAAAGTATCCTCACGTCGATAACAGTCTTATTTTTGTCCAGGTTGCAAATCTGGAAAAAAGAAAACAATAACGTGTCGGAAAATTAGTCCCCAGCATAACCCACATTGGAAACCCTGTTAACAGAGAAGCACCATTTCCGATCGGCAGAAATTAAGTGTATACTCTTATATATCTGATGATCATAAGTTTTCCTGCGTCTACCGGCCGCGGTGGTCTCGCGGTTCTAGGCGCGCAGTCCGGAACCGCGCGACTGGTACGGTCGCGGGTTCGAATCCTGCTTCGGGCATGGATGTGTGTGATGTCCTTAGGTTAGTTAAGTTTAAGTAGTTCTAAGTTCTAGGGGACTGATGACCACAGCTGTTAAGTCCCATAGTGCTCAGAGCCATTTGAACCATTTCCTGCGTCTTTGCTGACAAGAGTGAAACTTGGCGAGCAACGTTGCGTCCGCAGGCTGTTCCCACGGCTATTGGCCAAGGCCGCCCGGAAATTCCTCTGGTTGCGTGGGCGACTGGGCGTCCACCGGAAGACAGGTGCATGGAGAGCTGGTCCGCTCCCAGCCGAGAGCCTCGCGGCCTGCCAGCTCTCACACGCCGCTCGCCAGGTTCCCAGACCAAGCCAATCGGCCGCTTAATGTTCCTTCTCTCTCCTGTAACATGTCCACACTCTGTTTCCCGTAGTTGGATCTTCACGAAAAGTATTTAACCTTAGTCCAGGACGAAGAAAACTCCATTTTCATTTTACAGGTTTATTGTCCCTGCCTGAAAGGATCGTTGGAAAGCTTCTCCCAGGACAGCGCACAGCTATACCTTCGAACTTGGTGTTGTATCCTGGCTGAATACAAAGTGAGACGATCTTTAATCTTCTTTACCCTCGAGAGCGTTCAGAGACTATAAACGTCTGTAACAAGGGAGTAATGAGAGTGACGAACTTTCGATTTCCTCATCGGTGACCAAGAAACTATGTAGGGACCTATCACATTTGCTGATTGTGACTGACAGTCGTTGTGCAGCTACTATTTTCTTATAGTCAACAGTTCCAATTGCTTGCATAGAGTGCCATCACTGACGAACTGGAGTACTTCTCACGTCCATAATTCCCTGACTGCCGAAAAAAGAAAAAAATGTAACCAATATATTCTTATAGTCTTTCTACGAGCCAGTCGCGCTTCCATTTTGACAACTGGGCTTCAATTTCTGGATCTTACCGATCCACCTACTTGAGGATACTACGATTAACCGCGTTCTACAGGAAAGCACGATATTCACTGTTGGGCGACTGTACTGACTGAGTAAGCGACGGTCCACATGCAGCAGAACTTCGGATGGTTCCTGACGTGATTAGAGATGCGACAAAGCCGTAAAAAATGACACGTGACGAAAAGAAGTATTTTTTTGACATGAAGGAATGTAGTGTACTGTGAAACTCCATTCAGATCGAATGAACACCAGAAGAAGGAAATGACAGAAATGTACGACTACAGACTATGTTACTTCGAAAAATCGTAGAAGACAATAGTCAGTTTTCGGAGACGCAGGAAGTTTAGCTTAGAGGTAGAATAATAATCTTCATCAAAATGTAGCGTAATGCGGCAACAGACTGAGAGTTTCACGTTACAACGCGTTCACAAGAAAACCTCTTGCGCAACAAGATTAAAGGATAACTTTTTCAAAACACCGTAGTTGTCTCTCGTTCCGACGCTTAAGTTTGAAATTTGACTCAAAGGTGCCTACAACATCCGTATGGAATAATGGAAAGGATGACACCCTGCGACGCCATCCTGGGGCTCGGCTACGCTTCACATAGCACAGTGTCTACACATAACGAAAAAAGGCTGCAGCTCAGATGTTTATGTGAGGTGTAAGGTGAGGTAACGAAATCACATTGGCACCCTATTTCACCATAATTCTGCCCAACGCCACCGTTGATATGTCACACGATGACCCTCTTACCTCCATTTCACCCCGTCTTTTGACGTCTCTGTGATGGAGGTCAGAACTGCTACACCCAACGTTGAAATCACGCGCTTTTCTTATGAGTGGCCGAGGAAAAGATTTCAGACGCATCACCGCTCGGAATCGACACAAAAAGGGCCTCTGTGGGTGGCATGAGAAGCGTCTTTCCCTGTGTCGTTGATTTCCACAAACAACAGTTCGCAGTGGACGAGCAACATGAAGATGTTCTTGTCAACCTTTGATGCTGCTGACACCCTCAGACGTTCCAACCCCTTTCTAATGACATTATGGGGCTGCAACCCCAATGAACGGGATCGCATCCCCTTGGAGCGCTGTGCGACTGCTATTCTTGCCCTCGCGTATAGATTGGAACCACTGTGGACTGTTCAAACAATTAAACGAAATTTGAACGTGATCCAGAGCAGCAAAGGGTACTTACGCTTTTTCATCCCTCCGTTTACCACCCTCCTGTGGCGTGATCATGCGGGAGTGCAACATTAACATGTGCGTGAATAAAATGGATAAGGATTTGTAAGACTCCCCAATTCGGCAACAGAATCGGTGCCATCCACGTAGCTTTGTTGCGGACATTACAAATGTACCTGTCAAGACACTTTGACACCATTTCAGCGATGCTGCTGCTCTTGTGCCATAAGGTAGGCGAACCCCAATCCCGGCGTATCGAAGGGGCTGCCTAGCCCTCAGGCGTTAGAGCAGCCGCCTGGCTGATTTGATTTCGAAATTTCTGAAGTTACAATTATAACTTACTCAACAAAGCTTCGTGGGTGGTACCGAGGGGTTGCCGAACTGGGGAGGGGGGGGGGGGGAGAGTTAGAGGCGCCTTTTGTCGTTTCATTCATGCAAATGTTAATGCTACACTCTCGCATGATCACGCCACAGGAAGGTGAGAAACAGTAGGGTTGGGAAAGCATAAGAAACCTTTGGTGATTCGGATCACGTTCAAATTTCGTCGAATGGTTTTCAAGAGTCCCTAATGGATCCAATCTCTACACAAAGCAAAAACTGCGGTCGTGCAACACTCCAAAGGGATGCGATTATGTCTTATGGGGATGCAGCGCCGCACTATCCTTAGAGAAGGATTGAAACGTCCGAGAGTGTCGGCAAAATCAAAAGTTGTCAATATATCTTCCAGTTGCTCAGTGCACTGTGAACTGTTGTCTTCGACCGCAAAATGTGTGGGCATTAACACCCTATGGAAAGGCGTGGTTTCATTGACATTCTTTACGCCATCCCCTGAGGCCCTTCCGTGTCGATTCTGAGAGGTGGTGTATCTGCAATGTTTTCCTAGCCACCCATAAGAAGAGTGCGTGATTTCAACTCTGGGTGCCGCAGTTCTGATCTCCATTGCAGAAACGTCAAAAGAAGCGGTGCAGTGTGTCTAAGAGAGGCTGTGACGACGTTCTCATCGTGCGACACGCCCACGGTGGCGTTGCGCAGAATTGCGATGAGATTTGGTGCCAATGTGACATTATTAACCTAACTTATAGCTCACATTAACTTCTGAGCTTTAGCCTTTTTTCGCATGTGTCGATACATTGCTGTTTGCTGCATCGCCGAGCCCGAGGGTGACGTCGCAGGCCGCCACGGTTTTGCACCATTACAGGGTAAGGTCGTAGGCACCTTTGAGGCAAATTTCAAACTTATGCGTCGCGATGGGAGGCAATTACGATGCTTCGAAAAAGTGATCCTTTAATTCTATTGCGCAGTGTAATTTGACATGCGTCATTCTGTATGTTCAGTTATACCTATAGGCAACATACGTCCCGTAAGCATATAGTGAGGTAGTACCAGTCAGCTGTTTGTAATATGTGATAACCATCATGACTACAGCCATGGTCAGTAAATATGAAGTACAATCATTCCCTTGCCAGACAGAATTAAGGAGTGTGGCCATGCGGCAAATACCCCTGATTCGAACTCGGCGCAAACTGTGGGAAACAAAGCGCAAAGGGCAAACTTATTTCCTAGAGGGGCAACTCAGATAAGAACAAATCCTGTGGAGGGTTTCTCTCGTCTGCGCCAGTAACAAACTCTCAACTCTTTTTCACTGAGTTCCGGGGACGTGACGCGGTCAGTAACGGTCTCATCCTCCCATGCATTCGAATTTAATTAGATTACGTCTTAAGTACTACCAACAAAACAACGAGCGAGTCTTTTCCGGTTTGTGTGGCTAAGTATCGTAGTAGGCAACAGTTCCAGAAATTCGTCCCAGAGTCACAAGATTAATGGGCAGTGTATTATTATCTGATTTTTTGACATAACTGCTGCTGAAGGCTCTGCATTTTCTCTTACCAACTCAGAACTTTAGTTTCATGGTATCAGTGACGTGGTACGCAATTCTTCTCCTATATGAGATGCACGCGTATTGAACCAACAACATTCATATGTCGTCCAGGAATGTCGGCTGAGTGAAATAGTCTAAGGAATATATCAGGCTTTTTTGCGCTGCTGTAAATTGATTTTTTACCGACGTGTACGCATTAACTTCAGCTGTGAACGGCTTGCCACGAACAACGAAAAAGCAGATTACTAAATCAACTGAAGAACGAAATAATATTTGACAAAACTCGTACTGGTTGATATATTTACCGTTCAGAACCTATTGTTCTGTTGAAGCGCCCGTTATAAATGTTGCCTGCTACGGTCTCAGGTTAACTTAAAAGCAAAAAGTGATTAAATTTCGGACAGGCATTTGCAATAAACCTTTCAGTCAAGTAGATATAAGAATTCAGTAGAATCTCGAAAATTTATCTATTTGATGAATATACGTCACAAGCCTTGCGTAGGTTAACAACTTTTCTGTAAAATCATTTAATGTTCCACAAACTCTAGTGCCACGGATCAATAAATATACATATGCTTAGTAAATTGAGATAAAATTACTGATGAGTGTCCGAGAACATTTTTTTAATGAATGTTAGAACATTACGTCAACGTCCTTCAATAACCTTTGAAAATTTGATAACAGAGCGACAGTTTGCCTTAAATTGGACACGCTTTCGGGTCACGTTCTCGTTCAGCAAAGTATGTCTTTGTTTCGTCACAATGCCTGTGATTCGGTGGATAGCTGTTTGTGTATCTCTTTCGCGTCTCTCTTTTTCTCCTCTTACACTCTGTCCATATGAGCTTAGGAAATGCTCCATGAAGACTTCCTATTGTGTGACAGTCTAATGGCTGAATGACGGATGAACAACCCCATCTTACTCCTCAATTGATAATGATGTCTATGGTTCTGAACAATGGGGCAATAAATAATCATTGTGATTCACTGTTGTCCTGCAGGCAACAGATGTTCCTTACTTACAGTATCCTTTCCGCTTTTTCACAGGCGCTGCGAATCTTTTAATATTTTCAGGCTGTATGGGGCGAAATAACTAGATTTTATCAAGCAAGACGTGTACCACAGATACACATGGAGCATCACGGGTACGACGATTGAAAAAAATACGAAGAAAGAAAATAACTTTTGGCGTGATGGATATTATAGTAACGAAAGTGCTTTTTGATGATAATCTGACTGGCATCTCGTGCTATCTCGAACCATCTGACATGTCACTTTTAGGGATGAGGACGTTAGAGGAATGCCTTTTGAAATCAGCCATACCAACTTCTAACCTGTCTCCGAGTGCCGTAAAGACTGGCAGCTGGCATCAAAAAAAGAAATGTGCGAAGTCACGGTGCGCGAGAGAAAAAGACAGGAAGGTGTCAAACAAGTGTGAGAGGTGCTGGAAAGAATAAAAATGGTGACGTTGGAGTCTGACGTGTCTTTGTTCAGAGAAAATTGACCACGTAAGTTTGTTAGCAGTGAAGTTGAGTTCGTCGGGAAGGGGGGGGGGGGGGGGAGGGAGAGGAAAACGTGGACATGAAACGGGAATGCGCAGACGAAATTCTCGTCACAGCTACTTTTACGCATTATCAGCAAGGGTGATGTCGCGTCATCAAATTGCGTTACAGCTGCAGATTCAAGGAACATTTCATTTTCGCGACTGTTTCTCTGTTATATCAAATTAGTGCTTTGTTAATTGTTGAGACCAAGGATTTACGCATTCTCCAACTGAGATGACGCTATAATAACGGTCGTTCAGTCTTGTTTTCGTTCTTTTATATTTCTGTGACAACCGGCTTGCCAGGGAACTGACTTTTAAGAGCGCTGCCAAGGTTATAAAAATCAAGGCTTTTAAGCAAATCGAGTGCGTGAGTAAACTGACCTTCACGAATGGAGCCTGTCAACTGTTCGCTTTCTTTTCCTAGCATAAGCGCGTGCAGTCCAAAGTTTTCATGCAGTATTTATTATCCGTGGTAGGGACTAAGAAAAATAATTGTGCATATGTTAGCAATGAGCGGAAGCCCTTGAAAGGAAAAACCTACACAATACCAGACTAATTGTGATATCTGTATGTAAAACACCTCTTCGTGTTACCGAGCAAATTCTTTCAATTCTTGTTAAATTTTCTACTCCACAGCGCACACCTATTTTACTAGTAAATCAAAGTCATTTCGTTTTAAGTCTGATAAGAAGAACAATAAGTTACCTACGAAATGATAGCACATACAAAATTTCTGCTTTAAAATCCGATTATAAACAACTAGTGCATCAAAAGAGGCACTTTCTTTATATCGGTATGTTTTAAAGTCCTTCATATTCGACTGTAGGGCTGTACCAAGTTTATTATTCACGTTTATTTGCCGGCTGGTGTGGCCCTGCGCTTCTAGGCGCTTCAATCTGGAACCGCGTGACCCCTACGGTCGCAGGTTCGGATCCTGCCTCGGGCATGGATGTGTGTGATGTTCTTAGGTTAGTTAGGTTTAGGTAGTTCTAAGTTCTAGAGGACTGATGACCATAGATGTTAAGTCCCATAGTGGTCAGAGCCATTTGAACCACGTTTATTCAGCTTTTACAATAGGATATTGTCATGCAGCTCATTTAAATCGCCTCGGAATTTATTTGGACTTCTAAAAGTAATCAGTTTCATGAGATATTTGTTTATATATGTTGCTACTTCAAATACTGTTTTGTGCACGCTGAGTTCGACTTCTGTTTGCAGCAAACATCAAGTTGAAATTTCTTTTGACAGCTGACATTCATTCACACACCGTGGAAGGAAAGCCACCGTTGTCTCGTGTCATACGGGAAGCTTGTTAAGAAGTGTGCACTCCTGTCTATCAATGTTGCTTTACCTTGGAGTCCTCTTCGTCAAGAATGCGATTCCGTCCAGTCACGTATCACATGTAACCGAGTAGCTTGCTGGCTTGCGGTAATGCGCCAATGAAACGGCGTGCATTTCCATTAGGCACGGCTGATTCCGGAGAGGCTATTTTCGGAAGAAGGAAGCAGTTGCCCGCCGCTAGGTGGCTGGTATAACGAAAAACTGGCGCGCCGACTGGTTCTCCGAACCGCTTGACAGCCTCATCCAGAGGCTGGGGGCGGCGCGCAGCGCGAGTCCTCTACCGGGGGCCGACAGAACCAGGCCGCCTCTGCCGCTGCCCCAGTATTCCTTCGCGCCGAGAGACACAATAAGTTCTTTGTTCCGCAACGAACGCAGCAGCGGTGACGCAGTCCCTATCTGAGCTTATCGCTTCGTGTGCCTATCTGCTACAAATCCGGATAATTCTGAGCAACCAACGCTGCCATCCCTACTCCTCCAACGTGCTTGTTACAACACGAGGAAGAGAGAGAGAGAGAGAGAGAGAGAGAGAGCGCTTATCACCATCTTACTGCAGGTGACACCCCGTGCTCGTTCTCCAAACACACACAGTTCTTCGTTAAAGAAACGATTAGAAAGTGGGGATACAGCATTTGCCCTTTACGGGAGATTATCAAGACCGAATGCTGTTGTTGATTGGTTATTGCTAACAATCTCGACATCAAAAATTCCTTTCGTATTCAAGCCATGACCTGAAATCGAGTCAGTGACATTCATGGGACCGTTACATACATTCACGTTTTATAGTGTTCGTAGCACTTTGTGTCACTAGTAACCTCTCGTGTTTGGTTGTGACAACTGTAGAAAGGCAATGAACGATTAGAACCTTTGACTGTGGTGTTACAGGAAAATGATAATAAGTTGGATTGACCGAACTAGGAATAAAGACGTCCTACAACAAGTCAGTGACAAAAACGCCTTAACAAAGAACTTGAGGAGATAAAGAGATAGACTGTTAGGGCTGATATTAGAGCATATGGTTGGTGACCTAAGCAACAAGAGAAATCTTACAACAGATCTTGGGGTATGGCGTCTGTTGTTGATTGTGATCGTAAGTGCTAAACAAACTATTCTATTCTAGAAAGACTTCAAGTGTGGTAACGTTTGTGGCATACGGCCAAGCAACCCTGTGTATCGAAACTTACACAGCAAAAAGCTCACGGCGGTCGTTTGCCATTGCCATGGAGTCACGAGCTAGCAAGGTTTCTGTGAGACACTATGGCTCTTTAAGACGTACGTTTTCCGGATTATATCCCTAACAAACGAAGTTTATGGAAATGATTTTTCCTAGAATCGAGAGCTCAAGAATTCGCATTTGGTGACAGAAGTCTTTATGTGTATTTTCCTGTCACCAAACGCAGATTCTTTTATACCATTAAAATCCAGCCACTACTGTTAGCAAACGAACTCGACAGAACATAAGCACGCTTTTCAAAGCCGGAAAAATGAAGACAGTGAGCACGGAGTAAAATCTCGACACAAGGCATTCAAAGCATGGAATAGTGACATATCAGAAAATGTACATGACGTGTTCCTGGCAACTAGAAAAGAAGCTTCAGTAGTAGGAGGAAGGAAAAAGAGAGAGAGAGAGAGAGAGAGAGAATCGCCAACTCTGTGAAATTGAAGAAGGACTCTTCATAAAACTTCAAAAGCAGAGCGAAATGGATACCAGCCCTGAAGTCTCTGCTGCAGGAGAGAAAACGGACAATTGACACTAGACGACCAACAAAGCTGCAGAGAACTTTGCAAATCTTTTTAAAAAAATCCTAAACTGCCCTTAATCCATAGAACGATTTCTGCCAGAAATTCCCCTAAAACCAATCTGGATTCACAAACACCAAATGAAAAGGTAATATCTTGACAAATTAAAAGTTAAAAAAAATAGAAGAAACATCTGGTGAAGACTGAGTTGTTACAGACTACTGAAATCAACTGACCCAAAAACTTTAAAAGTAATTACATTGATCACTGAACATTTATCAAATTGAAAAAAAATCTAGATGACTGCCAAACTGAATTGATACATCCACTGCAGAAAAAGGGAGACACAATGGAGGTCAGTAATTATAGATGGATTTCCCTTCTTCGTGTCCCATACAAAATTGTACCACAGTATCTCCTGGGCCGACCGCAGCAAGACCTTGAATGCAAATTGTGGCACTGCAATACAGCCGGCCGGAGTGACCGAGCGGTTATAGGCGCTTCAGTCTGGAACCGCGCGACCGCTACGGTCGCAGGTTCGAATCCTGCCTCGGGCATGGATGTGTGTGATGTCCTTAGGTTCGTTAGGTTTAAGTAGTTCTAAGTTCTAGGGGACTGATGACCTCAGATATTAAGTCCCATAGTGCTCAGAGTCATTTGAACCATTTTGAACTGCAATACAATCATCAAACCAAAGTGTCTTTATTGGACTAAAGAAAGAGCGACAGTGAAGAAATCTAGAAGAGAGAACGAAAAGTAATAAAACTTTTAGGCCTAAATTTAACTGACAAGGGAACTTAGAGACTATGAGCAAATAAAGAAATAGAAAAGTGGATCTACATTTATTCTAATACGACAAGAATGGAGCCCACCAGGTCAAGTACACTGGTCGCTGAATTCTATGAAACCTCCAGTGAAGATAAAACTGAAACAGTAGAATGGATCGGTGCAGTGAAAGAAGACCTGAAGGAAGCAGAAATACCGCAGTTTCATATATCATACAGAAGAATGTTCAAGCAGAAAATTCACGACTGGACAGTTTGGCCTGGCAGAAAAACCTAAGAAGACTGGAACAACTTGGTCTGACGAGCAGAAAAGAGCTGTTCTGAGAGAATGAAAGTAACACAGGCACAAAGAAACGCTAAAACAAAGCCCTGAAAATGCTCAATGTTGCACATCGCGTAGTCCAGTAGGGCTCAAACGCAAATAATAATAATAACAATAATAATAACGATAATATAGTTCGTGGTTTGGATGTAATAAGCTATGGAAGAATTCTACTTTCGCCAACCGAAGCACACGATTGACAGGACTCCGTTGGAAATTTGACGTGAGAGACCACAGGGTTTGAGAGACGAATGCTGACTTAATTGATATCAGTTGTACACTGAAAACTGTATATAAAATAATTATGTCTACCTCTTTTACGATTGTAAGAGTATCCGCATTATACTATGAAAACCAACACCTTTTTTTCAATCTTAATTTTCTGTGGTGCGGGGTCCCTTTGTGATGGCGGCGTCTGGTTGCGGTCCTAATCTGCTGCTTTGAACGCTACAAAACCTTCACGACTTGTGAGACAATTTGATTGACGAAACCAAAAAGCGTCGTAAACGTTAAATATTCGATGACTAGAGCGCTGTGTTTTAGTGATTAAGCAGGAGCTGCTGTTCGGTGGTTGAAAAATCACAAATCAAATTCTTCCCTTTTCTGCTGCTTGCTTAACTCCCTGACAATAGGTTGAAGTTACTTGTGTAACTCATAATCAATTTTGAACACGAGTTATTGCCAGCAAATCAGAGAGGCTCAAATTTAATAACATCAAAACAGAAATTCCAGAGGTAAGTAAGGAAGAACTCTCCGGTAATACACTACATTTATTTAAATTTCTATGTGTCGCCACATTACACTGTCAGAGACAGGTTCAGGATGATCGGGGTTCAAATACCTGTTAGACCATACAGCCATAGATTTCCTGAGGTTTCTGTGAATCATTTATGACTAAGGTCGACCTGGTTCCCATGAATAGGCACATTCTTTCCCGGCTGAACAATTTGCCCCGCCCGCCTTAAACGACCACGCCGTCGATGGTAAGGTATTCTTGATCACCTTGTTTTCTTTTTCTGGTAAGGGCTTCCCATATCCTTCTTTCCTTGTCTATTCCTCTCTTTAGACCGACTTTATGTCAGCTTGGTTTCTAACATTCTCCTGTAGCAACGAATTTCAAATGCTTCCAGTTTTCTTCCTTCCGATTTTCGGACGGTTTACGTTTCACGTGCACAGCATACTTCTAAACGCAGAAAATACAGTACTACGTGATATTAAGAAACAGCAGATGCAGAATGTATAATTCTCTGGCGTACACAGGAAAGATGAAGGCTATAGAATTGCGTCGTAAATACGGCATAGGTCTTCCCAGAGTGTCGCACTGTACAAACAGAGCGAAGACTATTTTCCAAATAGCCACCGCAGATGGTGAAGCTAAATCTGTAGTTATAACATTCCTACACCGACATTTTCGTCATTAGAGTTTTAAGATGACCTGTGCGAGCCTCTATCAGTAAAATCTTACTTTTCATCGAAAGTGAGGTTACATAAATCTTCGTTTTGAAAAATGTAACTATAGTAGCAGAGAATTTCAATGCCTGATAGTAAGGAATACGTTGGCGCTAGCGTTTACAAAGTTTCCAGTTGCGCGGGCGACTCTCTGCTTGGCTGTTTCTCCTTGGTCTGGTATCTTTTGCGTTAAAATAATACAACTGAATCAATATTTTTATCGAGTAGTAGCTATTTATTACTACGTATAATTGTGTAGTATGCACTGCGACGGTTCTCGTCTCATGTCTTCTTCTTTTCCTATTTATTTCGATAGCAGTAGCTTATGTCGCTCAGATGATAAGTAAGTTCTGTGGCATAAACGTTTTCGAAAGACGACCAGCTGTCTCTGAACGTTTAAATGGGATATGTGTAAGGCAAACTGCTACTTTAATTATTACCTGCAAAGCAAAGGCTTCCAAGATTTCGGCAGTGTATCCAGTAATTGAATGACATACGTAATACGAGTCAGTACAGAACCAGCTCTGAAGGAGAAGCAACCTGGAAGGCGAAATACGTCGTACCAGGTAAGTAGGAAACACAATGCGGACTGTTGGTACAAGATGAGTGCGTTCAGCCGTTTGATAAGAGCGCTTAACAGTAAACAGACAGTTGGATGTCTGATTAGAAGCACGTGACAATGATGTCACAACTACAAAATATGGTGTCACAAAACAAAGACCGCAACATTATAGGGTAGTATTAGCCTTATTATTCATATTTAGTCTTCACTAAGTCTATAATGTGGTTTCACGCTTTCTGCTTTAGCACTTTGCCACGTCGTTCAGTGTTGTATGTAGTTATTGTCTCTCCAATGACAATATCACAGTAACGACCAGACCTGTATTAACGTGGTAAATGGATCCAAAAATTACTCGAAAGACTTCACAAGACGATGCAGTAACATTATTTTTTATCATAGAGAGTACAGCGAGAAGTAAACATTTGAGAGGAAAAAGCTGTAAACCATAAAAAGAAATCTGCCTTTAGAAAGGCGAAAGTTTATGTGGAACCTGTTTGTTAAGTCCCATAGTGGTTGGTTGGTTGGTTGGTTGGTTTGGGGAAGGAGTCCAGACAGCGTGGTCATCGGTCTCATCGGTTTAGGGAAGGATGGGGAAGGAAGTCGGTCGTGCCCTTTTAGAGGAACCATCCCGGCATTTGCCAGGAGTGATTTAGGGAAATCACGGAAAACCTAAATCAGGATGGACGGACGCGGGATTGAACAGTCGTCCTCCCGAATGCGAGTCCAGTGTCTAACCACTGCACCACCTCGCTCGGTAAGTCCCATAGTGCTCAGAGCCATTTGAACATTTGTAGGACATAGTCTACAGGTCAGTTCGCGCACAAAATCTTGCACCGGCAACACATCCGCAATTATGGAGGGCTATAGAGGCAACATGGATCAATACTTCTGCAGAGGACTTCCAACGACTTGTTGAGTCCATGTCGAGTTGCTGCACTACGCCAGGAAAAGGCGGTCCGACATGATAGGAGGTATCCCGTGACTTGTGTCCATCAGTGTAGTTAATCCTCACAATTTCTTGGTTTCTCTGCGGGTATCCTGCAGGATTCCATTTGTTCCGGAAAACTAAAATTGCGAAAAAATCTGAGGGCCTCTTATGGTGTTATTTTATGACAGCTGTAGTGACATCAGCTATTCATGTCCTTGATATCCCGCGACTCTGTTGTCTTGCAGAGAGAAGGGGGCTAAAGGGGGCTGTCAGGAGTACATTGCGCTGAGGAATGAAAGGGAAAGTGTAGGACATGGGCTGTGTGCAGATAGGAGTAGCTCATACACAAGGGAAAGGATGTTCTGCGGACGTAACGCGTGGCCATTACGACATAGACGCAGGAATGAGAACGCAACGGACACGTGCGATCCGCCGAGGAGGTGCCAAGTGCAGCAGGGCACGGCGACCCTCGCGTGTGCCTGGCCAGCAGAGGGCGCCCGCTATTGTCAAACTGTGCTCGGCCGTGAACTTCCTGACCCGCCAATCTCAAGGCCGCGGTCCACCTCACGGGCAGACTTAATACCGCAGTCATCGACTGCGCCCTCCCGGCAGCCTGCACGCCTCCCCGCGCCCTGTTGTCAGTGCCGCTGAGCGAGCACCGGCTGCGTGATTATTCCCTGTGAGCGGCGGGCGGAATTTGCAGCCCGGTACATTTGTTGTCGCTGGCGGCGCTGTTTCCGGACCGGCCCCGCACCCCCGCACGTCATTAACACTCTTGTGTAGCTTTGTTGTGCACGAGACGCGCTTACAGATCAAAGGCCGTCACACGAAAATGAGGGAAAGCGGCATAAATTTGCTGCGTGGAAAAATATACACGTCGAACAAAATTCGGCCAAACGTTACAGTAGTGATTAATTGCCGCGTGTCGTGCGAGTGCACAAAAGGCAGCAAATTTAACTGAAAAATGTCAAACGCAATACGCCGGAGCGACTCTCCGCTCGTGGGGTAACTACGTTGGCACTGTGCGACTGTAGGACGTCCGTACTCACCGCCACAGCTCCGCAGGCCGGCACGTTTCTGTCACCTACCTGCAACACACAGATGCAAGCACTCGTCACTTACCAGTAGTCAACATGAAAGGCGCCGCCTTAAAATAAACACAAAACCGATGCGCTATACGCTAAAGATGCTGCTGGAAAAAAAATTAGTACACCCATTTAGAGGTTTCCAGTTCACTCTGTATTCATTGTTGCAACAGTGCATGTGCGGTATACGAAATGTTGACATTTACAGATCAATAGCAGAAGTCGTTCTGGGGTACCAAGTATCGACTGATAATGAAACATCCATATCTGTGGGAATAGACCTGGTATGCGTTATTCCACACCCGCTCGAGCTGTTCACGTAGCTCTGTAAGAGTTATTGGTTGATGAGTCGCACGAGTCACTTCTCACCTCATGGTATTCCACACGTGCTCGATTGGAAACATGTCCAAAGGTCGTGCTGGCCAGGAAGTTGCTGCACGTCTTGCAGAGCACGTTGAGTTTCACGGGCAGTGTGTGGACGAGCATTATCCTGTTGGAACAACACATCACCTTCCTGTTGTAAGAACAGCAAAAAAAAAAAAGGGCGTGACAAAATTTTACACAGCGCTGGTTAGTATCCCCTACAGAACCACCAAAGGTGAAAGAGGGTTGTAGCTTATAGCACCCTGGACTTGGGTGGGGTATTGTGTCTTGGACGAATGCACTCTACGAGACGGCACTCACCGGGTCTACGACGTGCGCGCGAACTCCCATTACTTGTGTGGGCTAGCCATTCCATCTTCTAAGTGATCCTCTGACGACACCAGTCGTACCGTGCACGTCGATGCAGTGTCGTGAGTGGAAGATGGGGTAGAGGTGTGCGTTCCCGTAGTCCCACTGCTAATAACCGGTTCACAGCAGCTCTTGTTGATACGTCTGGACTCACGAGCCCTTTTATCTGTGCAGTGGTAGCTATACGATCTACCACTGCTGCTCTTACAATACGACGAACCTGGCGGATATCTGTGCTGCGTACTTTTCACTTTGCCAGTGTTGAGAGAAGCGATAACTGACAGGCAAAACATTTTAGGACTGACTGGGGATCGAGCTCTGGACCTCCGGATTAACTGTCTGAAATTTTGGTTCAAATGGCTCTGAGCACTATGGGACTTAACATCTATGGTCATCAGTCCCCTAGAACTTAGAACTACTTAAACCTAACTAACCTAAGGACATCACACAACACCCAGTCATCACGAGGCAGAGAAAATTCCTGACCCCGCCGGGAATCGAACCCGGTAACCCGGGCGCGGGAAGCGAGAACGCTACCGCAAGACCACGAGCTGCGGACTCTGAAATTTTCATATAGACGATATCAACTACTGATACATCCGAAAACTGTATTCCAAACACATCCCCGATGATTTACATGATTTATAAAACTGATTCCACGAGGAATCTGCTCCTTCCCCCTTGACACCGTTGTTGATAGTTATAATGTAAGACTATTTTTATCAGAATTATTTATTTTATTCGTACGAAACATTTATTTTTTAAACATTAGCTACTATATCTGTACATGTTTTACATTTTTAAAATAAAGTATAAGTTTTGTAAATGGATCATCGTCAATCAAAAGGCGACGATAATTTTTACATAACTTAAATGAGTGAAAAGGATTTCACAAAGCTTCTGACTCCTGATGCAATGTAGAACGTAAGGGATAAACTAGTTGATAAAGTGGGCATGTTTTGCACCTACGGAATTGACGGGAAGTTCTTCAAACATAAAAGAAAACTTTGCATAATTAAAGTTGCTACATTTGTTGACGTGCTATACAGTACGCATTCGTAGCTACTACAAAGAAATACACGTACTTTCAAACTGACCTCCTAGCTACTGTCCAAGGAACTCTCATAAACATCATGCTAACGAGCCGCACATCGCTAACTTCAAGTGCTTTCACTCATCGTTTTGGCTGGAACGCTTCGAAACGGTCAGCAACAGGAAACATTCATAGACAGTTCCAGCATACCGCAAATAAAACTCTGCCCCATGTAGACCTGGATAGTGCCACGCATTCGACCGATGAAGGCGATATCAGGCGCCGCTGACGTTCGCGTGGCGTAACACTTACGTGAAAGCTCCCACTGATTTCTGGGTCATGCAAAGAGCAGAACCTCCGCTGCGATTCGGTGTACTGGCAAATAACTGTTGTTCCCACCTTATAACCACCTAGAAGCGGTTTTCAAATAATGTGAATAAATCTCAGTTAGGAATCTATGAGAGAAACTGGGATGAGTGTCAAATATTTTTTTAGCTGTATGAAAATCGCTTCCACACAATAACTGTAGTTTCCAGTGTCATTTTTACAACACGAAACGCGTACCCAGCTTATCGTCCTAATGTATTTTCTCCACCATGATGCACGTCGTTCAACATAAATTAATCTTAAGTGCTCTGTGCGTCGCATATGTTTTAGGATATGTTGTCTGAAGGTTCACTGCCAATTTCTAAACGCGCTACATGTATTCCAAAGAACACGCCAAGACTGAAGCAGAAAACCTGACATGGTACCAGTAATGCCTACCTTAGTTGCAATTATTGTGTTACCTCTTTATTCATAAATAATTTCAAAAGTGTCGCTTGTTTTCAAGCGTCATGCATCAAAATATCATGTATACAACAGGCTCCCGTCATGTATAATATGGCAATTTTCGTATCTGAATACACTGGTTAATTGTATGTCCTAACCTCACCGTATCATAGCATTTACGGAAACTCTTGGCTTAACAGCTGTTGTCGTGTTTCGACTTACCCTGCTTATAATCAGAGAAATGTAATGTTTATAAATGGCTGTGCAACAGGATGTGTAACGGTCTGCCATTACCTTCGAGATATCCCAGATGATTCTCTCTGCAGGAAACGCGAGAACCTCTTGAGCAGGTAAGGCGACGTCAGAAGTAACAAGCAGCAAAGAAGGGCAGCCTCTAAAAGCGAGAGCGGGCTTGAGTGCGTGCGTCACACGCGCCCAGTTGCCTTAGCATCTTGTGGGCCATGACTCACGGACTCAAGTGTGAAACATTCTCTGGTGACGCTCTACTGACTCGGCTTCACTTCCATTTAGCTGCTCCGAAGACCACTTTTTATACCATCTCATTGATAAGGCTACCGGGCGTACACATTTCATCCCCTGCTTCAGACTTTTATGAGAAATTTAATCGAAGCTGACTAGGCACTTTTGTTTAGTTTTTGCTTCTCTTAATCTGTGGTCGCTGGTGGTGATGTCAGAAACGATATGGTAACCCAGTTTAACTAAAATGGCTACACCATGGGCCGTACTGAAGGAACTACTGCTATTTCTACTGGATACGAAATCCTTGTAAGATGTCAACCAGGATGGTCAGACCGCAACTGGTTCGAAATACGAATGTTTTTTTCGTTAAATCAGTTAAGGCGAAGGCTGTGCTCTTTCCTTGATCACGGCCACACTCGGTTTTCTAATCAATCATTGTCCAAGTAGCCAGTAACGAGTTCGATGGGAACAGGACGTTAAACGCCGTCTCTTCCCACTTCGGTGAAACAAGACAGTATCTTGCTGTCAAAAAGTGGTTCAAATGGCTCTGAGCACTATGGTCTATGGGACTTAACTTCTAAGGTCATCAGTCCCCTAGAACTTAGAACTAATTAAACCTAACTAACCTAAGGACATCACACACATCCATGCCCGAGGCAGGAGTCGAACCTGCGACCGTAGCGGTTGCGTGGTTCCAGAGTGAAGCACCTAGAACCTCTCGGCCACTCCGGCTGGCTATCTTGCTGTCATTTATGAATGCATAAGGGAACATCTCTCTCTCTCTCTCTCTCTCTCTCTCTCTCTCTCTCTCTCACTCGTTCCTAGCATTCATGGTGTCATATGATGTCCGCTGTTTTCGTAATTTGGTAAGTTCATTTAATTGTGACTTTTGTGGCCAGATGCTCTTTTTCTCAGCATATTCGTCAGTTAACCGAAGGGAAGGAAGTCGTGTGCATCATCTACGAAGGCTATGTGGAAAGTACTACTTCTGTATATAGTCGCCGCTCCGACTTAGACATCTGTCGTCGCGTTGTACCAACTTTCCAGTACCCTCGTCATAGAAGACAGCCTCCTGTGCTTTCTGACGATTTTCTGCGCTGGACTGCAGCTCGTCGTGTGTGCCAAAATGTTGTCTTCAGAGCCAGCGGATCATCTGAGCCGACTGAGCGAGGTGGCGCAGTGGTTAGCACACTGGACTCGCATTCGGGAGGACGACGGTTCAATCCCGTCTCCGGCCATCCTGATTTAGGTTTTCCGTGATTTCCCTAAATCGCTTCAGGCAAATGCCGGGATGGTCCCTTTGAAAGGGCACGGCCGATTTCCTTCCCCATCCTTCCCTCACCCGAGCTTGCGCTCCGTCTCTAATGACCTCGTTGTCGACGGGACGTTAAACACTAATATCCTACTCCTCCTCATCTGAGCCGAGATGAAAGTGAGAGGAAGCCACGTCTGGGCTGGATGGATGGTGATCAAATACTTCCCATAGAAAACGCTGCAGGCTGAGAACTGTCATGAAAATTGCGTTATGTGGAGTTCTATGAAATCAGGTGAAACCTCTCGACAGGCACTCATTCTTGGTGGGAGACACTATGTTCTAGGCATCTTTACGCGCGCTCTGTGCGCTCGAAACTGAGAAGAGCGACTCGACGCTATCTACGAGCATAGTGTGACACCGCCTAGCACCTCTGTGCAAAGCGTCAGTCGGATATGTACTGTGGTTTCTATTTCGCGACAGATCGCTCCTTACCTTGCGAACAGCCCTCGTATTTGTGAATCGTGTAAACTTTGCTGTGAGTGTCATTGTTAAACTCTTTGCGAATAGTATTCCCGAGGCGAAGATATGAGACAGCCAAACATTTGCCCAAATGAGCGTGGAAAACCTACTAGAAACCACGCCGGTGTAACAAATCATCGATCATTACCGATTCAGGTCTGGCTCACTACTTTGTCTTGCTAGCTCTTGTCAGTTTTTTCCCAATTGACGTAACAATATTCTTAATTATGTAACAAAATGGTTCAAATGGCTCTGAGCACTATAGGACTTAACTTCTGAGGTCATCAGTCCCCTAGAACTTAGAACTACTTAAACCTAACTAACCTAAGGACATCACACACATCCATGCCCGCGGCAGGATTCGAACCTGCGATCGTAGCGGTCGCGCGGTTCCAGACTGTAGCGCCCAGAACCGCTCGGCCACTCCGGCCGGCAATTATGTAACATACGAGATGTCAAGTAGCATCGTCGGCCTTCTTAGCAGTTTTGTGAAAATACAAGACTACACTGATATCAACACAGCAAGTGAAATGTATTGAGAGAACAGAGGTTTCGAACAGCAGAAATTAGACACGCATCGACTCAGCATTCTGCCACTTTTAAAAAGAAATTTGTTGATGGAAATGTGATAGTTAAAGATTCAGGGCGCTCGGCGAGTCGTCGTTAGCTTTCGGGGAAAAGGGATTCGGAAAATAACTTGTCTGCCCGTGCCTAATGTTCACTAGAACAAAGCCGTACTTCCGATACACATGGCTGACATCACCTGAGACGGCTGTTAGCACAACAGACAGGCTAGTCTTGTCGAGGTGCTAAACGATCCGCTCTCGCCGTGCGCTCTGCCAGTGGCAGCGCGGCCCGGCGCCGGGCGAGGTGTCGGTGCGTACAGTTTCCGGCCGGGCCACGGCCAGCAGCACCTGTGGCGCTGCCAAACAAAGATAATTAATGAGGCGCGGCCGGCCAGTTTTCTACGGTTGTCAAACACCTGCTGCGCACTTTGCCGCGCCCCGCCCTGCCTTCTCACCTAGTCCTTAATTACTACGCTTCTTTCGCGGCTCGTAAACTGGAGCACATCAAGCGCTCTCCTCAACCACGCTGGTTGCTCTCGACTAACGCTTATGGAAGGATTACCGGTTCGCTGCAACAAGCGGAGCATAGCTACTGGTTTACGTTTATGTACCTTTCGGATTGTAGCTCCACCGGTAGCAACGCCATTACTGAAGACGGAGCAACTGCTCAATTTGGGCCGTAAGCAGGAGAGAAAGTAAGGGAAAGAAGAATCAAGACTGATAGTGATGATGAGCCGGTGGAACATTTCCGTAGATGACTAATATTGCTCCTAGATCACGAAGATCTGAAGAAAATTAAAAAAAAAGAAAAGTAAATAAACCAGCAATTCAAAAGCAGGTGCACCAGCACACAGGCTGGGACCAAGACGTAAGGGCGTAGAATTAGACGGTTTAGAATTTGCTGATGACTTGGCACTGATCGCACAAGACATTACCGATGCACAGAAACAGCTAGAATTATTACAAGAGCAGGCAGAAAAAATAGGATTACAAATTTCATTTGAAAAAACAAAATTTATGACTGACATCAAAGATGCACCTTCTGATCTCGAGTAAAAGAATTTAAATATTTAGGTGAATGGATTGCAGAAAATTGTAATGACAAGAAATTTGTCAGATCAAGAATGCAGAAAATGGAGACGGCGTTTCAATTAACAAAACACATTTACAACAAAAAGAGTCTCTCGTGGAACTGCAAAATACGACACTACACAGCAGTAATTAAACCCGAAGCTCTCTACGCATCTGAGACACTAAACCTTCAACACAGAACACTAAAATAGGAATTAGAAGTGAAAGTGAAAATCCTAGGACCAAGAATTAAAGATGGTGTGCATTATCCAAAACCCAATGCAGAAATATATAAAAATATCTCCAAAATAACAGACACAATGCGCATGAGAAGAATCCAATTCATGGGGCATTTAGAAAGAATGGCCTCAAACAGGTTAACGCACAAAATCCATACATTTTTAAAGAACAAAACTACAAGACCGAACTGGT
This sequence comes from Schistocerca serialis cubense, assembly GCF_023864345.2. Lineage (NCBI taxonomy): Eukaryota > Metazoa > Arthropoda > Insecta > Orthoptera > Acrididae > Schistocerca > Schistocerca serialis. The sequence continues at coordinate 855,626,704 of NC_064638.1, forward strand.
ACAAATAGATGGAAAAAGACCTGAGAGAATTAGGGTCTCCAAATCTACATGATAGAAATGAAATCAGAAAAATCACAAACACGCGGGGTTTTGAGGAAGAAGAGAGAAAAACTAACCGACATACGTGGTCTACGCAACGAAAGCTAGCCCTTTCGTTGTTTATGAAGGAATACTGGGCGAAAAGGAAGGCCAACAAATGTTGATTACGCGTGGTCCTAAGTGATCCATCCGCGAAGAAGAAGAAGAAAACAGCAACTCTAGGATCACACTGGTTTCCCTCTAGAAATTTACAAAAGAGGTAGGACATCACATAGAATCCTGCATGCTTGTTCGTACATAGAATTATGAAAATCGCAATAATTCGCTTATTGAGTCAGTCGCACAAGGGACCTGGCGGGGGGGGGGGGGATGTCTTCGAAACCATCCCTGCATCCACATAAAATAATTTGGAGTAACCACCGAAAACTTTAACAGGATGGCCAGACGGGGATTTAAACCCTCTACGCCAAGTACAAGCCAGCCATTTCAACCCCTGTGCCACGTTGCCCTTGCTCCATGTGCGGGCACTTTTGTAGGGCATGTAGAAATGGTTTGCCGTTGCCAGAGGTAGACTATTTCACAGCCATGGCCATTTACGCCTGCTTCCTTGACTAAATGCGTCTCAGTCAGACTTCAAACCTGGAGATTAATTATTCCGTCGGTCCTACGACTTTTTTTTTCTTTCATCGTTTTTTTCCCCACAAAATAACAAAACGAAGAGCAAATGGTCGTTCATGTTACTTGACACTACACCTCAGATGGTTGACAATTCAGGTGCTTTTATTGTTGCTTGACACAACCTGTTTGATGTATTGGCCATTGCCGTATCTGTGGTCAAGGATTCTCGTTGGACTTTATATTGTGCTGTAACTGCCAGAAAAATCATGTTTTACCACGATGAACAAGATAGATTCACTTGTGTTCAGATGTAATGCCGGATTGTCGATATTCTGGAGACATACTTAAACGATATCTGCGTGTCGTCTGTCGCACTGTGTGGTGACTTCTTCGTTCTATGTCGATTTTGAATTTCGAAACTATTAATAAGTTCATATTCCATCACCGGCATAACATCAGGACTATAGAGGCGGCGGCTTGTTACTGGCACATTTCATGGTATTGGTGTGTGCGAAAACATACCGACGTCCAAATGAACAGCTATTTGAATACAGTCGAAGCGTTACTGAAGTACACCTACTCGCTTACTTGAAGCACCATTCTGCGATTTAAATACGCTGCAACGCAATAGTTCGGTGAAAGCTCATCGTCAGAAAAACCAGGCATGCTGTGTCCATCGAAAGAAAGAGCTGACTCCGCGTCGAGAAATCTTAAACGCGCCATTCCATTACGTAAGGTCTTTTAAATTCTAATTCCTATAAGGTTTTTCTTCAAGCACCGAAGAGAAAGTTGGCGGCAGAAAAGAATGGAAGAAAAATGGATTGCCTGCAATCTGCGTCGTGAAACGTATGATTTCTCTTTCCCTTGACCTCATTCCAGACTGTCGTCATTCGAGCTCCTGAAGTATGTACCAATTCTCTTGGAGAGAAGTGGGTGATCTGTTACTTCTGCACGTGAAAACTATTGGAAAAATATCTAGTGGGAGTACCGGCTCTGGGCAGCAATTTCCTCATTCAAGAGAAGCGGCACCGGCAGTTATTTGACATTCTCGTAGAGTAGAGGCACGGGAGAGAACGAAAGATTACGTTCGCTATCAACTGACATTGCGTTTGTAGCGCTCCTAGAGAACAAGCTCTCTGTGAGAATATCCCACAGAAACAAACTGGAAATGTCAAAGTTCAGCGAAATCTGTCGTAGCGAAGACTGTCAGCAATCTTTTTGAAACCATTTACTTTATTCTTTGCTCTGCATGGCTGAGCACATTGTCTGCAGTCACTTATTTTCAAATTGAAACGATAACAAAATGAATTTCCTTGTCATTTCATCATTACTTTCGAAACGAACGATCATCAACATTCCATTTAATTTCATATGAAACGGCAATTCGCTGAGGCGCCATGTATTGATGCTGTGATATGAAAAAAATGTGTATAACTGGAGACTGAGGTCCAGAATGCGAAATAATAACTCACTTCAGTCAAGAGGAACTAAGGGGTACGTATGGCCAAAAGACCGCTGGGTAGCAAATTATGTTACTAATAATACGATTTATAATTTATTGATTTTTATTGGCCCGATTGAGTTTTGTGAATATGGATACAGTTTTAAACCTAAATTTTGTTTTAGAAAATCACCGCGTACAGAAAATACGAGTAGTTAAGCTGATAAAAAAATCACCGTAGAAAATACATGTTACGTTATTCACAGATGAATATGTAAGCAGTCCAATGAATTATGGCACTGAGTCAATAAATCATAAAATAAAACAGTGGCTAGTCAGTATTACGTAAAACAAATCCTAAAACAAGGTAATCTAAATTAAAAGAACGCTATCAAATGTAATAAGTGAAAACTCAAAACAAACTAGAAAATTTAAATGACATGAATATTTTTTAAAAAATCTCTGGATATGTCCATTACAGCCGTGGCAACAACTATTATTAGGCTATTTAGTGAATTATTAACGTTATTTTTCCAAAAGTTTTCATCACATTGCGCAATGTCAAAGTAGTGAAAAATCGTTGCGGGAAGAAAAATTATCCGGATGTTCGAAAACCCGGAAACAAAAGAAATACTTGTGAAAGACGGCGACGTTTAGATAGTATTCTTAAATGAATTACCGAATTGTGACTGAGGACTGTTATTACGCTAATGGTAGCGGCGAGCCTTTCTGAGTTGAAGCCAACAACACACATTGCAAATGCAAAACAATTGTGTTCAGCGCATCGCGCAGTGGTTGAAAGCGACAGAAGAGAGCAGCGTAATTCATAATTGGGAGTAGCACGGATTTCCTATTTGGCGCGCGTGACGCGGGAATCCAGAATGGTTCACGGCCAACGGACAGTCGGCAGGGCTTACACAATGTATTTTCCGCGCTTTAGTGATCGGTTAACACCTAACGCCGGCCAGCTATAAGGCGGGATTACGCATCCAAATGAATTAAAGCACGCGCGTTCCATTTCCCACGCACTGGTATTGGAACGGGACGCCGCGGCTGATGAACGGAGTGCTGGCGCAAAGCGAAAGCCACTCTCTGCAGCAACCAGAAAAACCGGACGGAGGCGTGCTCTGCTGCCGCCGGCACTGCCGGACACCTGGCGTTGCGTTGACGTCGAAACGAGGTACCTGTGGCCTTGCGCGCCAACGAATCTGGTGAGCATTACCGCATGCTGAGGAAAGCGCACCGTTTGACTGTCTCCTGATACCACTTACAAGATTGTTTTAGCTCGCCTACCAAATTGCACGTCGGTCTAACCTCGTATCACCAGTGACAAGGGGAATTTTCTTGACTGAGTGTAGAATACTTTGCACATGTCTAATGAAGTAAGCGAAAACCTATGTGAAGTACCCCAGCACAGATTGAAGTATCACTCATACTCCTCCTGTTTTAAGAATGTCCTTGAACGGTTGCGCGATCGATAGCTCGAGCCACTTGTCCTGAAACACGATCCTTGGCGTGAAGGGCACGTTTACCACGAGTGGCGTTAAGGCCGTTTTTCCGGAAAATTTGTGGTAAGATCCTATGGGACCAAACTGCTGAGGTCATCGGTCCCTAGACTTACACACTACTTAATCTAAAACTAACTTACACTAAGGACAACACACACACAGACACGTGCCCGATGAAGGACTCGAACCTCCGACAGGGTTAACGGGCTGGCTGTTTCTTCTACCATCTGCACGACCTCCAAGCTTCTCTGGCTGAGCATCTTCCGGACAGGAGGGTCTTGCTCCGGAAACGGGAGTGAACACATTATTCCCTTGGCCGACCAGATTTAGAGGCAGGCAGTGCGCCGTGGTCATCTACTCATCTCCTGGCAGCCCCAAGTTTTCCACTCTTTGTCACCGCACAGTGGTTTTGTATGCTCGGTTAGCTACTTTTAGTTCTTTGCGTCGGTGCCCAAATCACGCGGCATTCGTAAAGACTGATCTTGCTCCCCGATGTGAGCATGATAATTGTGACTAGTTCGCCTCCTGCGCGTGTTTGTGACCCGCTGCTTCAATATTGGACTCAGTTCAGTCTCTTGTTGTTGTTGCTGCTGTTCCCTGTTCTGTCTTTGGCCAGGCGATTTGAGGAGCGTGTCAGTCGTACGAAAACATAATAGCTTCAATTTGGTAATTGTCATAGAGCTGTGAGTTGATTGTGTGTTTTAAATTATAGAGGTTTCGGACTGCTTGAGGGTACGTAAATTTATTTCTAAGTTCAGTGTGTCATTATTCTTGACTTTTTTTTTTTTGGTACGTTGTGCAGTAAATCGTCACGTCTCTTTGTTTAGTTATTTGGAATTCACAAGCTCAGGCGTCTTACAGAGCTGCCCTGAGTAACTTTGGGGCCATTAGTCCAGAACACAGTGCCCGCTGCGTGGTGGTTTCATATCATGTAGCATTAATTGTTATTGTTTACTTTTAATGAACTCCTTTTAGGCAAACCTGAATTATTTGTCGTATTTTAGTCAAATACATTCTAAATATGTTTATTGCCTGCCTGTTTTGAAGGCTGTTTCCTACCGTGTTATTCTTGCTATATAACACTGTTATTTAGGTCATTCTTTGAGTTTTGCACTTTGTACTTTTTGACTTTGAAGAGATTGTTTTATCGATTATCAGTAATTGTGTTTAAGTTCTTTTATCTAATTGGATGGTTTTGTCTTAATGTATCAAGGTCTTGTTGACCTAACCGGTAAAGTTATATTTCCTGAGGAGTGTTAATGAAAATATAGACACAAATAATGTTCAATCCTTATTTTGTCCTGTTCTTTCGTTAACGGGCAACCTTACTCCAGTAGCTCGTACCAGTTCTTTAAAACTCGAAGAGGTAAAAAAGAGAATAATTTCGCTTGCCTTCCTTCCACAGCGAAGTAGGTTCGCTTCCGTGGCTGCGAGACCGGCTTATCTGAGTGGCACATGAAATGCTTGGATTTGATCTTTGGCATCAGCAGGGATTAATATCTGATAGGAGGAGAGAACGGGTTCCTTCCGGCGACGTGAATGCGTCTAATGAGCTGTTTCCAGAAGTTGCGGCTCCTGTACGAAACGCCAGAATCAAGGACCAGGTTCAAATGGCTCTGAGCACTATGGGACTTAACATCTATGGTCATCAGTCAAGAACCAGGTGACACAAGTGTTACGTCATGTGCTCCTCCGGTACTGCTTCCCTTTGACGCCCTTAAAAACAGTATTTAGGATTCGGCAGTACTGCGTGCTTAGGACGTAAGCGCCGCAGAGTTTATCAAGTCTGTTTTCCTCTCTCTCTCTCTCTCTCTCTTTCTCTTTCTCCCTCTCTCTCTCTCTCTCTCTCTCTCTCTCTCTCTACCACGTTAGCAGAAATTTTGCCCACTATATAACGATAGCCCTCTTTTCCTGTATAATTATAGTAGATAATAATAATAATAATAATAATAATAATAATAATAAACCATGAGAAACTGCGCCACTAGCTGCACGCTCGTTCGTCATCGTTGCAAAGAATCTGCAAAACTGCATTAGTATCCAGAACGCTTTCAATGAAATTGCATCAGCACCGTTGCCACACAATACCTGGAGAAAGCAGCTCCACGCAGTGGAATGTGAAACCGCATACACTCTGCAGAAGAACATGTGGGAAAGACAGTAGCAGCCTAATGCTAGGTAAAAAATGCAAATAACTAGAGAAGTACTATAAACACCGCACTAACTCACAGAAGTTAATGTATCGCTGTAATGTGTCCATGATCTTTCACGGACGTTAACTACTGAAATGAATCTTTTTTAGTGTCTGCCAACGTCTAGAATGCTCGTAATTAACAAATACGTGAGTGTCCCAATGTGTTCGTGTTGTTACTGATTATGACGTGGATGGATGGCTGAATTGGGCGTTGCGTGGATAGACTCTTACAGTTCCACTACGCATGTACATCGAAAGCATATACTAACTTAGGTAGGTGTTCGAAAGAGCCAGTCACGATTTTCGTTAAAGAATCACACCATCATTTTCATTTAGGGAAACGTATACAAGGATGATCGCTCGATTTAGAAGTCCAGTTTTATCGAAACAGACACACAGTAACGCCTAAAAACGCCCCAACCGACAGAACTAATATTCTGTATCTCCTTTAAAATGTACCTGAAAATTGTAACAGGACCCAAAAATCGAGACTTATTCGCTACTGTGTCTCCTAATTAACCGGTCGATTTCTGACGACGATTCTTTTTTATGTCAACGCATTTCTTCTCCACCGTATCTTTTTGTAGCGGCATCCAAAGATTTCTCGAGATGTCTTTCCGTGAATGACGATCTTTTTAAAGAGGTCAAAGGTACATATCCGTCGTAACAAATAATAACAATTATATTAATAATAAAGATGAAAAAGTTTGTATACAGGCCGTATGCCGTCCTCATAGTGGTGGTTTCACCAGTAGCAAGGAAATACTTGCTGCCACAGAAGATGGTTCAGACTGAAAAATAAAATGGTTCAAATAGCTCTGAGCACTATGGGACTTAACTTCTGAGGTCATCAGTCCCCTAGAACTGAGAACTACTTAAACCTAACTAACCTAAGGACATCACACACATCCATGCCCGAGGCAGGATTCGAACCTGCAACCGTAGCGGTCGCGCTGTTCCAGACATTAGCGCCTAGAACCGCTCGGCCGTTCAGATTGAAGAAACATTTGTAAAACTGTATTTATTCAGTTGAACACAAATACGTAACCTCAAAATCATTAATATAATATGAGGTGCATTCAAAAAGAGAATGTAAAATGACAACAGCTGGAAAAATCGTATTCCATTGCCCACGGAAGAAGATGCGGTCCTCATCAGAGCACTGAGGCTCCAAACTCGCCGCTAGAGCGACATGGGCGCACACTCACTTGACGGCAGAGCGAACTCGTGCACGTGTCGACCACCCACTGTACTCAGTCGTGTTGAAAACGATGAAATGCAGGCTTCAAAAGAAGAGCAAAGGACTGTAGTGCTTTTTCTGACAGGGAAAGGAGTGCGCGGAAAGGACAGTCATCAAAGAATGGCACAAGTGTAAGAAGGGAGCAGAAAGTCCGTTGCAGGGTTCAAGGCGAGGCACAAGTAATTCAAGGAGGGACAGGTGTCGGTGGCCGAAGACGCGCGATTTGAAGAGCCACATCGCATTACAGACAGATACCACTGTCCAGCACGTTATTGAGGATCGGCGTGTTACAATGGCAGCCATTGCCCCAGGGATTTGCACTGAACGTCGGAACTGCAATGGTCGGTCAGTGCTTTCCGTACACTTGTGAATTTCCGTTCCCTGCACTCCTTCAGCTGAACGGGAACGGATAACACTCCTATGCTCTTTTTTCGAAGCCTCCATTTCCTTGTTTTCAGCACTACTGGGTGCAGTGGGCGGTCAACGTATGCATGTGCCCTCTCTCTTGTCACTTGGGCTTGCGCCAATGCCCTCTAGCGGCGAGTTGGCGGCCTGAGCGCTCTTACAGTGTCCACATCTTCCATAGGCAGTGGCATGATGGCCCCTTCAGCGGTTTTCATATTGCAACCTCCAGCCCGTTTCTTTTTCAATGTGTTTTACATTACTACTAACTCAGGATCGACAACTCAACAGCATTTTAGATTGTGGTCAAGTTTAACTATCGATCTTATGCTGAGTCTAGCAGTCTCGGTATTTGCAATGTACAAGCAGCCATCGCGGTTTCATTTCCCAGCGATAACACCAGTTCGAAAAGTCGTAGGAAGAAAATGGCAAACCCGTTGCATCAGTATCTGATAGACGGCTCCTCTATGGTATGATGCCGTCACAAAAACTAACGTGAAGCAGGACGGTCGACACATAAAACATCCACGTTCTTTTTGCGTACAAACAACGACGTGTCTGTCTCCAATCGGAAACAAGACCCCCTTATCACTACTGAGCCTCGGCGTTTCTGCGGCAGCGGAACAAGCGAGCGCTGGGCTCCGCTAAAAAGCTGAAGGCCGAACGTAATGCCGCGACTGCGTCATCAGCTCATCTCGTGAAAACAAACATTTGCGCATTATAAATGCCAGACGTCAGTGCTCGGCGTAAAATGTTTACAAAGCTTTCCTTTCGGAGGCCGAAGCTGTTTGTGAAACATCTATTTGTACTGCGGAATACTTTATAAATGTCTCTGAAATTAATCGGTTAGCATTTGTTCGGCACAAAGGCTGTTTGGAGAGCGAGACGTTATTTCAGGCTTTGTCTATTTGTGACAGTTAAAAGAAAAACGCCATTCGTCTGTCCAGTTTGAATAGGTTTACACACGGATTTCAGGTAAGCAACGGCAACTTTCCTTCCTACTGGGCACATATACAAGTCTGTTTCGCGACATCGTTGAGGAGAGTTTTATCTTCCATTATCTTCAGTACACCTTGTAAAAGAGCCAGGAAAGCATTTTATGTACAGTACTTACGTTTACATTGCGCATAAGTTACTGTCCGTTCCCTATAATGACAAAAATGGTTCAAATGGCTCTGAGCACCATGGTACTTAACATCTGAGGTCATCAGTCCCCTAGAACTTAGAACTACTTAAACCTAACTAACCTAAGGACATCACACACATCCATGCCCGAGGCAGGATTCGAACCAGCGACCGTAGCGGCGAACTGGTAAAAAACCATGGTTGAATGCGTTTTTTTTGCCTTAAATATTTTATTTCAATCGTTCGCAAATACTAGACTCGCACGTTTGTATGAAATTAGCTTGATTTTGCAGTACAGCCCGTTATACTGTTGTAAGAATTTCGCGTGTAAATAAGTCAGGTGCCGTTTCGCTCTGGTTAACGACTATAGTACAGGCCAGTATTACGTTGTTAATAAAATAATTATTTCTAGCACACGCAAATACTATGGAATATAGTAGTTCCCTTGCATATAGTCGCGGTATTCCTTACAGACCTGTCATGTGAACAAAAGCTCTATTTGACATTGCTTGCAAATGAAAGGAGCACAACTTCATGTAAGTGCAGATCAAATAAACGTGAAAGCAACAGAAAATAACGCAGAAACACCGGAAAAACATGTGTTATCAGAACACGAAACCTCTGTACGCTAATGTCGTAGTCGGAGTCTCGCTGCCCGCGCCGGAGTAGAAGACGACACGAATATACATAAACCGTGCAGCGCAGCCGCACTGCTTGGCTGTTATTAAAAGCGCAGAAGTCTTCATAAACGGCGAGTCAATGCAGAAGCCCTTCTCGAGCAAGTAATGGCGCGGAAGACGTTTGAATGCCCTGTCCGCTCTTTGTGCACGTTTCGTTGAACACACCCTCCCGCCCACCGCGTCTCCCACCGCTCTTCTGTCGTGTTTGGGAGCAAGGCAAAATGTTCCTGGAACTGATGGGAAGCTACCATTACTCACGTGCTTCTCCTGACACAATGCATCGGTGGTATCTTCAGCAGCGCCTGTCGATAGCGGCAAGACGGTTACTGAAACCTGTCAGTATTTAGAACAGATGAAAATACTGTTTTTCAGTGACACGCTTATTAATGAATCACACGTGTTGCTAAATGGAAAGGAAACACCATGAACAGTTCTTTAACATGTTCTTGTTTAGGCGTTGGAAGTAGATAAGATGCCTAAATCTACATCCAGTACAGTTCTGTTTCTCGATGTCAGGACCTATCGTTTACAGTTTCAGCGCCACAGGATAGCCTGTAAGCAGAGCACATGCAGTTGCTAACTCAGCCAAACGCTTCAAGCTGCACATGTGCGATTTCGAAGCTGGCATATACTTGACAGTCATTTTGTTTAGAAGAGGAAGACAAAAATTATAATATAAACAAAAAAGTAGACAACAGAGTCACGTCCTTAGCTAACGAAATAAACTCTTTTGCGTAGAAACCATGGGCTTCACAAACATTTATTGGAATATCTTATTCATTTTATTCTAGTTATTTGGACGCTATAAAGCAGCATATCGCGATATGGGCCGTTAACACCTGCTGGTCCTTTACACTCTTTTATGAAGAAGAATCGCCGACCAGAGTGGCCGAGCGGTTCTAGGTGCTACAGTTTGGAACCGCGCTACCGCTACGGTCGCAGGTTCGAATCCTGCCTCGGGCATGGATGTGTGTGTTGTCCTTAGGTTAGTTAGGTTTAAGTAGTTCTAAGTTCTAGGGGACTGATGACCTCAGAAGTTAAGTCCCATATTGCTCAGAGCCATTTGAACCATGAAGAATAATCAGGAGGTGTATCAAGTTAGAAGGCATAAATTTCAGAAAGGTATGAAATTCAGCGCGAAAGGCTGTGGAGTGGGAATACGTGGGCAACCTTTGATCGCTATAGAGCGGTGGTTTTCAAACTGTGCGTCGCGGCTCGCAGAAGCGTCGCGGTCTTACAGTAAACGGCTCGCAGTGGTTTCATAAAAATAATACTCTGATTCATTTACTTTGTGAGCAAGGGAGCAACATGTGCGTTAGTAGCTACATCTGGTGGGCTGGCAAGTGTAGATGTTGTTCCTATGGCAGCGTGGTGAAAGGCAATCTAGTATTGTGAAAGAAAAAGAGGATGATAAAGACGCACACTACGTTTTTCTTTCTTTTCACGCACTTTTAGAAGAGTGAAGAATTGAGCCTGTGCTTGTGGATCACTGAACTCAGTGAATGCTTTCTGAAGTACTCTTCAGAAGAAGCTGATCAACATAATTGGATCAAAGATGCTTTGGGTAGAGAACTTCAAAAGAAAAATGCCACTGAAGAAGAAGAGCACATTATTGACATTTCTTCAAACTAAACATTGAAGTCGAAGCTAGTTTTATCACAGCTTGAGTTCTGGAGGTTGGTGAAGTAGGAGTCTCTTACTTACGCGAGGTACGTTTTCCAGCGTTGACCGTAGTCAGTATGAATATAGACTGCGAATGAATGTGAAGAAATAGATGCGAGCAGCAGTTTCCAATCTGTTATCGAGATTTGAGTAACTGATGATGGAGTAGCAATCTCATCCTCCTCACTGATTTCGTTACAAGAATAAAATGTAATAACATTGAAAGTTGATTAAAATGTGCTGTGTCTACAATTAATGAAGAAATAAATACTCTCAATCATTTTTTCGAAACTTACGTTTACTTACCCCAGATGTCATGTTCGAAAGGAGCTGCGGATGTTAATATTCAGGTGCAAGGGAAAAGCATTCCTAATTTGTACTCGCAAGTGAGTTGTGGAGCAACACTTCATTATAACGAATTGGGATGACTGAGAAAGTGATTAAGGGCTATTAACATGCAAGCGCTTTGCCATAATGACTTTTTAATGGATTAATTTCAGATCGGTTCTTCCTAGAGGAAGGCTTCTACAGAGTAGTACCATCGAAATGAGTTGTTAATTTGGAGCTGGACACTCTTCTGCAAAAACGCATTGGAGGTACATTGCGAGAGATATCAGTTACGTAATTTTTCTTCCTCGCTTCCTTCCCCTACACCTGTTCTTCATAATGAGCGACTGCTCATCAGAAGCTCCTATCGTCTCTCGCAATGTTCAAACTGTTATTCTAAATCACATTTGTGCGGTTTGGAGACACATGGCATTCGTTTTGAGGTAAGACTGTCGTGTGCTGGAAATTTCTTAATATCACTTATTGCAATTTTATGCGTTTGTCTGAATCTTAGCCTCATTCTTTCAGTGCATCGCACATTAAATTCGAAAGATACAATGAAGCCATACGGTCATTTGTTTCTGAAGCACCTTACGTTTTCAGCATACATTCAGAAGACGGAATTTTACCAACATTTGCCTGCTGATATTCGGAAACGCAGTTTAACGGGAAACATGGAAATACCTTTAGTAATCTCTTACCAAAGTCCTACAGCCAAGTGCTCATATCAAAACTTGTATCGAGCCATCTATGGTAACATCCCTCGGGCCCTATCACAGCTATGAAAAGAGTATGGAGTAGCGAACCGAGCGAGATGGCGCAATGGTTAGCACACTGGCCTCACATTCGAGAGGACGAAGGTTCAAACCTGCATTTGACCATCCTGATTTAGGATTTTCGTGATTTCCCCAAATCACTTGAGGCAAATGCCGGGATGGCTCATTTAAAAGGGCACTGCCGATTTCCTTTCCCATCCTTGACACAATCCGAGCTTGTACTCCGGCTCTGATGAACTCCATGTCGACGGAACGTTAAACCTACTCTCCCTTCCTTTCGGAGTAATGTAGCAGTAGTGCTAAATACAGTTAGCAATACGTTCACTGTCTTTTCCTCGTGAATCTCCCGAATACAGAGCGTAAAAGCAACGGAACATTTACAGGACGGCCCATTAATATTCTGTTATTTTCTTGTCTGGACTGTTTCTATCCACGTTTCACAATCGTACAAGTCTACACACCAGACAAATACCTCCAGAAAAATCTTTCTAACGCTAGAATTTGTTTTAGATGTTAACATATTCCTATTTTGCAGAAAATCTTTTCTTGCTATAATCATTCTGCATTTTATGTCCTCTCTACTTCGGTCATCATCAGTTATTTTGCTGCCCGAATAGCAAAACTCATCTACTACTTTTAGTGTCTCATTTCCTAATCGATTTCCCTTAGCATCGCCTGATTTCGCTCCATTACATTACATTATTTTTGTTGATATTCATCTTACAATAAAATAATCACCGTCCACTCCGTGCAACTGATCTTCCAAGTATTTTGTCGTTCTGTCAGATTACAATGTCATTTGCAAACCTTAGTCATTTCTTCTTTCGGATCATTAATTCTCTTTTCAAATATTTCTGTGGTTTCATTTAATGCTTCGTCAACGTACAGATTGAATAACATCGGGGATAGGTTAGATATCTCACTTCTGAATTACTGCTTCGCTTTCATGTCCTTCGACTCTCAGAATTGCCATATGGTCTCTGTACACACTACAAATGACCGCCGGCCAGTGTGGCCGAGCGGTTCTAGGCGCTACAGTCTGGAACCGCGCGACCGCTACGGTCGCAGGTTCGAATTCTGCCTCGGGCATGGATGTGTGTGCTGTCCTTAGGTTAGTTAGGTTTAAATAGTTGTAAGTTCTAGGGGACTGATGATCACAGCAGTTAAGTCGCATAGTGCTCAGAGCCATTTGAACCACTATTTTTTTTTTTTTTTTTTTTTTTTTTTTTTTTTTTTTTTTTTTTACAAATGACCTAACGCTCTCTGTATAGTATTCTTGCTACGGGCGTGAAAGGGAAGCAGTGGCTGAGAAGGGAGTGAGACAGGGTTGTAGCCTATCCCTGATGCTATTCAGTATGTATATTGAGCGAGCAGTAAATTAAATAAAAGCAGTTTGAAGTAGGAATTGGAGAAGAAATAAAAACTTTGGGGTTTGTGGATGACATCATAATTCTGTTAGAGACAGCAAAGGACTTGGAAGAACTGTTGTACAGGATGGACAGTGTCTTGAAAGGAGAATATAACATGTACATTAACAAAAGCAAAACGAGGATAGTGGAATATAGTCGAATTAAATCAGGCGATACTGAGAGAATGAGATTAGCAAATGGGACGCTTGAAGTAGTAGATGAGTTTTGCTATAACGGCAGCAAAATTACCGATGATGGGCGAAGTAGAGAGGATATAAAATGTAGACAGGCAATGGCAAGAAAAACGTTTCCGAAGAAGAGAAATTTATTAACTTCGAGTATAGAATTAAATGTCAGAAGACTTCTCTGCAAGTGTTTGTATGGAGTGTAGTCGTGTCTCGAAGTGAAACATGGACGATGAACAGCTTAGACAAGAAGAGAATAGAAGCTTTTGAAAGGTGGAGCTACAGAAGAATACTGAAGAGTAGATGGGTGGATCACATAACTAATGAGGAGGTACTGAATATGATTGGGGAGAAAAGAAATTTCCGGCACAACCTGACTAGAAGAAGGGATGGTTTGGTAGGACACATTGAGGCATCAAGGGATCACTAATTTAGTATGGGAGGGAAGCTTGGGCGGTGTAAATCGTAGAGGGAAATAAGAGATAAATACAGTAAGCGGATTCAGACGAACTCAGGTTGCAGTAGTTACTCGGAGACGAACAGGCTTGCACAGGATAGAGCAGCATGGAAAGCTGCATCAAACCAGTCCTCTGACTGGAGACCACCACAATCACAACAAGAGCGAAGTTCAGTCAAAATTGTCAAAAATTTTCTCTAAGTCTAAAAATGCCATAAATATAGGTTTGCTTTTCTTCAACGTATCTTCTTAGACAAGATGTAGGGTCAGCAGTGCATCGCTTGTTTCTATATTTCTCAGGAGCCCAAACTGATTTTTCCCGACGTTGTCTTCTAACCAGTTTTCCCATTCTTCCGTAAACAGTTCTTGTTAATATTTTGCAATCAAGACTTACTAAACTTTTTGTTTCGGTATTGTTTGCATTTGTTTGTGCCTGCCTTTCAGCCGGCCACTGTGGCCGAACGGTTCTAGGCGCTTCAGTCCGGAACTGCGCTGCTGCTACGGTCGCAGGTTCGAATCCTGCCTAGGGCATGGATGTATGTGATGGCCTTAGGTTAGTTAGGTTTAAGTAGTTCTAAGTCCACGGGACTGATGACCTCAGATGTTAAGTCCCATAGTGCTTAGAGCCATTTTGAACCTGCCTTTCTTGGAACTGAAATTAATATATGCTTCTTGAGGCTGAGGGTATTTCCCATGTCTCATTTATCTTACTACCAGATATAATTGTTTCGTTATGGCTGACTCTCGAGTCCCAAGGATCTCAGTAATTCTGAGGGTCTGTCGCCTACTCCAGGGGCCTTGTTTCTGCTTAGATCTTTCAGTGATCTGCCAAATTCCTCTCGCAGTAACACATCTCACATCTCATCTTCACGTGCTTCCTCTTCTCTTTCCATAAAATTGTCCTCAAGTTTGTTTCCCTTTATAGACCCTCTGTATAGTCCTTCCATCTTTCAACTTGTTCTTGTTTGCCTAGTACTGATACGCTGAGCTTTCGAAATTCATAAAGCTGCTTCTTTTCTTCTAAAGTCTCTTTAATTTTCCTATAGGTGAAGTCTACCTTTCACTTTATCATGCTTGTTTCTACAGACTCGTGTTTGCCCTCTAGCCATCCCTGCTTAGTCATTTTTGCGTATTCTGTCAATTTCATTCTTTAGATGTCTGTATTCCGTTTTGCCTGTTACATTTTCTCCAGGTGTGTATTTATTCATGTGTTTGTGTTTATTTTTCCAAAGGAATATGCTTTTCTTCAATACATAATAATGAAATACCCTGCATATCAGCGCACTAAACTGTTTATATTATAATTTGCACGGCGAATGGATAACTAACTTAAACGTGTAACTTCTCTCTGTGGCTGCCTTTTTAATAAAAAGATACCTTGCAAGAACAAAAACAAGTTTCAGTGGGTACGAAAGGAGTGTACTGATATAACGGGGAACTTTAAAAAGCCTGGGAACATGCCAGTTTTTCCGGTAGGTTAATCTGCGGATGGGCTACAACTAAATGCAAAGCTGAAATTTGTAAAGTGTCTCGGCGGTAGCCAAAAGTCACTCGTCAGCTACAAAGGGAAAAAGCGTAATTGCGCTTCCTGGAAGAAAAACTGAAATTTAATTACCAAGTTGTCTTTCCGTGTTAGAAGTAGACAGTCCCTTTTTTATGAAGTACAATATTATGCATGCGTGGAAATTTTCTGTCAGGAACACAATACGACCTGTCTTCAAAGGTTATTGTAGCTGCGGGCATCGCGACTTCCGCCCCCCCCCCCCCCCCCCAGTGCAATTCTGAGAACGGATGTAACGCTATCTCTCCTTAATGGCTTTCTCTTTGAAAAATTACTTCCCGCAGTGGGTCGCTGCAGGTGTGTGTCTATCTGCGTAAACATCACTGTAAACACGCACCAGTCCCCTGCCCCACCACGGCAATCATTACACAAGCTGAGATACGGCCCTGAGTGGGAAAAGATTACGGCCCAGTCTGTAGTACAAGAACGCTGACTTTGTTCGCCACAAGTGGTAATCATGCAATCAACAGTGACCGTTCCAAGCACTCGATGACGCAGAAATATTCTTTTGGAGGCGACAGTAACGTTTAACAGCTCCTCAACAGCGATGCCATTATCGGAGGAGTGTTACTTGTAAGCGTAAATATTGCTCCGGCTGTTGTTAACAAAGTGCTGCGGGAAAGCGAACGGGACTCCCACATCTTATTCAGTCAGTACGTTGCCAACAACATTCCCATCGTTGTCAGTTCGATGATAACGATGCTGTTACTACAATATCTCCATCCCTTAACGACTCAATGGGAAAGGCTATTTTTATTCAGTACAGGCGACGTTCTCGACATTTACTGGATTTTGTCTGCCACATCTGAATTGTTACTTCCAGCAACACTTTGTTTGTTTCAAGTCATTCTGTAATTCTTACTTAGAGTTTAAGTTTCGCCAGAAATTATTTCTTCGGCTTCTTTTTTTAGGTGTATAGGAGTGTGTTATCTCCAACATGACTTACTTTAATGGAAAGTATTTTTCTTTCACAGTAGTTCTAAACACTTTGACAATAATGTCATGGAATGTATAGCAGTATTAGAAAGAAAAAAAAATCGGGCGCTGATAACCTCGCTGTTGTGCGCCCTAAAACACTAATCATCATCATCATCATCATCATAGAAAGAAAATCGACTACGATTTGAAGGAATAACAATGTATGAGGCCTAAAGATGACGTCTGTTGAACTGATGGTACTAATGCTCTGCAACTCCACCACTGCGATTCAAAGCACCTCGCCAGTCACTTTCATAATATACTGGTGTTACCCTAATAGTATTCCTATCATTTTTGGAGTCAATGTATTGAAGTGGGTCATGTAAGGCCTCACAACAAAATGTCCCTCGTTAATAGGACTTCTTCCCTAGCGTTCTGTAAATCTTGCTCTGGGTGTGTCTTGACATCTGATTGGTGTGTTCATATTCATCATGTCCTCAATCGAATTATTTGTTGTAAACTTTCGTTCCTGTCCTGTTTAGTTGTAAATACTGTTGGTTCCTGTGCAGTCTCACCTACAACGTACTGTTATCGTCCTGACCTGCCGATGGAAGAACCTACATGTACCCAGGCAGTCTCTCCAGCTACTACAACAATGAACCCTTTCTCATTCCTTGTCTGTCTCCAAGTGGGCTGCAGTCTTCACAGTATACGTAAAATGCCTTTCCAATCACCTTTGGATACGCTATATAGGTTATCTTTGTGACCTCCTGTGTATATCACTTGCACATAACACACGGAAGGTTTTCATATTTAGCTAATATTTAGACTGTGTGGAGACTAAGCTGTGGATAACGCAGAAACACATGACGGTCGTGGCACGTTGGTACGACACTGATTAGTTTGACTGCTACAGCCCTTGTGGGCAGATGTCTCGAATATTATGTTCCTGACTGCACATTATTTGCATTGTAATGGAAATGTAGGGAAGCTGCATGGACCCCAAACACTTAGCTGCAGAGAGGATTGCAGAAGGGAGAAGAGATTTAACGGCAGAACAGGAAAGGACGACCACATGTAAAATTCTGTGCCGTCAAGTGTCCTAATACGTGTAACTAGAGCATCATCTGCATTTCATAGAAATTTGTGTCACACTCATACCATCAAACTGTGCATCATTTCGCTTTGAAAAATTGCTCTGTATGCTTACTTCTGCGTGCTGTCTTCCCCTCACACAAAACCATCACGTCTGTCCGCGACTGGAATGTCTTACCCAAAATGAGTGGATACAGGAAGAGCGGTGTAATGTTCTGTTGACGGATGAGTTGTGGTTTAGCTTAGAAACTGATTCTTTTCGTTTGCTACACCTCTTGGGATACGTTACACCTCTGACGTTATTGTAGAAAAGGACGACGTGGCAATGCCAGCATTCTTGCCTGGGGCGGCATGTTCAAAAATGTTCGAATGTGTATGAATTTCTATGGGACCAAACTGCTGAGTTCATTGGTCCCTAGACTTACACACCACTTAAACTAACTTATGGTAAGAACAACACACACACCCATGCCCGAGGTAGGACTCGAAACTCTGGCGGCAGGGGCCGCGCATGAGGCGGCATGATGTCGGGTTTTATGGCACCTATGTTCTGTAGGAATGCCACTGTCCAACAGTTTCTACCTTTCGCATTGAGCATGTGAACCTGGGTTTCACTTGAAGGATGATTACGCCTTAATCGCGAAGCGGCGCGGTGGAGAGTACCTGCAGCATCTCTAGGCTAGATTGAGGTCGGATAGCGGCTGAACGTGCATGGAACGCTGAAGGCTTACAACTGCAGCACTTCGTTTCATTGCTGGCCACCAGATGTCTCTGTTTAGCAGTGGGAGGCGTTACCTTAAGCTGTTGTATCTTCTGAGGGGTACGCGGAGATACCACGCTCCATACTGAAGTTATGTCGGCCACCAGTGAGGGTTGCGGCCCATGGTATGTACCTCTCATGACCGATATCTTGCATAAGTACATGGGCATCCGTAAGGGAGGGGGGGGGGGGGGGGGGAAGAGACTTGCTGCACACTTCCCCACTGGAGTGCAGAGTTTTTATTCATTAGGGATTTTCCTCACACTTCTAGAAGTGCTGTCCCGTGATTCCAATGAACCTCTCGTTTAGCCAATAAGCCAGTTAATAATGAAAAAATGTACTTTGAAGATAATTATGAAACCACGCTTACCTTATAACTAACAAAGCACTTTACCTGTGACAAATACTATCTGGATAACCTTCAATCATCTGGGTTATAACAAGTTTTCGTGTAACATATAAAATTTTGTTCTTACTGTATGACGTCTCTAAACTGACCAATTCATTTATATAACAAATGACAATTTTAGAGCTCTGCCTCTCCCCCGGCTGCCCGACTTTTCCCATTGTTGTCAGAACAGCTTTTAGTGTGCACGCTATCGCTGTAACTCATGTCAGTACTTGTATCTCGATGATTTATTCAAAGAAGAGCGTTACAGTTTTGAAAAAAGTCCTTGTTCATAACATAAAAGACCACATTAGAAAATCGGTTCGTTATATTTTATTCGTAGCCGCATGCGCTTACAGTAAGAGAAATGTAAGAGCCTCCGACGAAGGGCAGGTTAGGCTTTGATGTGCGGCCGACGGACGATTCAGATGATGTTTTCAACACAGGGACACAATGCCGTCATAAAGGCGCGTGTTTATGGCGCGCCATGCCACCCCAGCACCGCGCCCGGCTCTCTAAATTACGCACCCTGCCCGACAGCGAATGGCCCACTATTTCACTCGACAATAAGTGTGTGAGGAAAATCTCGCCTCGTTAAACTGCCTCAAAAATATGCCGAAGCGGCCACTTTCAGCGTCGCCGACGGCACCGAAACCCACGTCCGGCACGCCCCTGCTCACAATGTGTCAGAGCAGACTGCGCAGACGCACAGATGCAACCGGGCCGTCCGTGGAATACACACCGTTCCTGCGACGAGAGCTGGTAGCCACGATTTCAGTGACTATGAGTCCATTCTGCCCGCGTAAGTTGTTATCAGCTGTGGGGATTCGTCGGCCGTGATGCCTCATTCTTCGCTGTCCTCAAGATCTGCTATTCTCCGATTACTCTTCGCGATAGCTCCGTTTACAAAAGTGTTGCATGAATGGGGTGAACAGGCTACACGAATCAAACCAAAAGAGAAGGAAAAAAAACTATGGTTTAAATTCGCGTAAATGGGGTGATTACTGAAGATGTGGCACACGAGCCAGGGAAGCGATGGGGAAGGAAACCAGATGCGTCATTTCCAAAGACACCATCCTGGTACTCGCTTTTAGCAGTTAAGGAAAGCACAAAAATGTTAAATATGGTTGGTCTGGATGATATTTTTACCGCTGTCCGTCCAATTGTGAGTCCAGTGTCTTAACATTCCGACATCTCATTGCGTAATTGCGAAACGACACTTGCGTGAACGCTCTCGTGTGCCAAGCCACTCTGAACTCCTGTATGATCGACGTATGTACACAATCGTGGCGCGATCCCTCCTCATTTCTTAGATTTTCGATACCCTTTCCCGTTTATCAGTGGAGTCTCCACAGATGTGAGAAACGCAAAAGGAATTTTCCATTTCCATGCTCGCCACTATTCACAGTTTCAGTTTGTGGATAGTTTGTTACTTTTTGCAGTCCAGCTGCTGGAGTTCATTTCAATAAAAGTGCCTCATACGTGAACAAATATACACATTTCTTACGATGTTTGATCGAACTTAATTACTCAACGAACAATCTAGGTTGGTTGGTTGGTTTGGGGAAGGAGACCAGACAGCGTGGTCATCGGTCTCATCGGATTAGGGAAGGAAGTCGGCCGTGCCCTTTCGGAGGAACCATCCCGTCATTTGCCTGGAGTGATTGAGGGAAATCACGGAAAACCTAAATCAGGATGGCCGGACGCGGGATTGAACCGTCGGCCTCCCGAATGCGAGTCCAGTGTCTAACCACTGCGCCACCTCGCTCGGTAACAATCTAGGTCATAAATGCTGGTTAACTAGTGTGCATGGGCTCTGTCTTAAATTATCCGGTTTAATACTATGAATTCTCGACCCCACATTGTTCATGTGTATACTGGACCATCTTCTGCTCTCGGGAGATCAGAGAGCATGGCTTAAAAACACTTAGGTGAGGCGAAGAGATACTGTTTTACAGTGATAAAAAAATAACTTTACATTTGTTATCCTAAGCAGTTCCTATTCTACAGTTCGATTGCTGTCCGTGATATAAGTTCTGGAAGATTCTCTGCTCGTGTAATCGTATTCACACACATTTTGTACGATTATTATAAATTTATTTAGTCTTTATGTGACAAATATAAACCCTTAGTGTTGCACTTATAACATTAACAACATGCTATGTACAACGCATTCCAGAAGCTGCATACATATTGCATTGATAATAATTCCGTTAGATATGAGCTTAATGACCAGCAAAATTTAATTGCATTTGACGTGTTCCATCAGCGAACGTAATATTCATCTCAGTTACATGCCCTAGGAAAATTGATTGCTAAGTAGACTAAACGTTGCTAGCATTTTACTGCTGAATAAATTGCACCTTACAAGTCACTTAATGCTCCTGCTTTTCACATTGTTTATTTGAACAATACATCAAATTAAAGCTGACAGGCGAAAGATGTGATGTACTTCGCGACATGCTGCACAGTCCACGAAAATCGCGTGCAACAAAGACGTATGATGGTATGTTGTGATCTGCAGATAACAGGCCAAATCAACATCATGCACTCTTCTTAAGATGGATTGTTCCACGTCACATAGATGCTTTCTTACTAAGTCAACTGATGATAAAGGGCGGCACATTTACATTTATTGATGCATAACGTTCCGTCAAGCGCCGGCACGACGGGCAAGGACGTCAGAGCAGAGAGGCCTGTGCAGACGACGTCAGCCAATCGTACGCTGACCAACCCCTCTCTCTCGGACCACAACGAGGCAGGAGCGTCCTGTACAGGAAGAGAAGCGCCGCGCCGCCTAGCCCTAGTCGCGAGTTGAAGTCTAGCCGATCTACGAACGCTACGGCAGCGACTTAGGAAATTTATTGTTTTGCTTGTATTGGAATTTTATATACTGAAGGGCATTTATTATTTGCATGTCGCCATTTTGTTTGCGACACACCTTCGTGAATATGCAAAGTTAAGTATTCTCGTTTATCTTACTGTAATAAACTTCATTAATACGATTTGCTTGAATTGTTGTCTAGCGATGCGAGAAAGCAGGTTTCCTAGGCACCATATATTAGACGAGTGAGCGGAATACAAAACATAAACTACATACTTCAACCCTAAACCCACATTCAGATGGCCGCATGTGTGTTATTTTTCCGGTGTGGAAAGTATGTCAAGCATCTCGTACTTCATATCTAAATACATGTCAGAAAGCGTATACTGTTTGCGAAAATGATTTGAAATAATATGAACGGAGGCACATAAAGAAAAAAAGAAAAGAAAGATCAGCGTGACAAATGTAAAAATTTCAACTAAATTTCAAGAACTGTTGTTGTAGAAAAAACCTAGTACAAGTACTTTCTGTAATAGGGTTTCTGCCACAGTGTTAACAAATACCACAGGAGTCTGCACCGTGGGAGAACGCTTTCGTGGATGCTCTTAGAAGTAAGTAACATGGGATATTGCTTTTCCGTGACCTGAATTACTGCAGAGAGTCCATCCGAGCCACACAGTGGGCGGAGAAAAAGGAAGAAAAATTCCGACGCGTACAACGTACTGGGAAAGGCAGGACAGCCAGACACGACTTCACCATTATATGTTAACCGCGCGGCTACAAGGAGCAAAATAACCGACATAATTTATCCGAGATTTATCATTCGAGAGTGTTTGTTTTCCCGGGGACAATAAGGCGACTGCCGGCAGCTGACACGAGGATGTATGGGCGTGTCCGCCCCTGTAAACGGATCGCGCCCAAACCTGTTCCCGTCGCGACGCCCCCTGCAATTAAAGCAACACACTTGCTGACGCTGCGCCTCTCAATTAAAATGATTTGCCATTTTGTTAACCACCTGCCTGCGTGCAGGTCTGGTGGGCGCCGAGGAGCGCGGATGCAACTAACAGCTGTCATACATGGGATATTATTTATGGCAAGCTAGAGCACATAGCGGCTGTCTTTTCAACGCCCCGTTGGGCAGTATTTTACGTTTCAAACAGTTCGCAAAATCATAATTTCTGCTTCATTTCTCTACTGTGTCGTAGTGCTAATGTCGATCTCGTGTGCCACAATAATGAGGTTTCTGATACAGATGGCACTCGATGTTTTCCTCTCAGCAGATCCTGTGTCTGCTCCGCTGCAGTGGACTCCACATAACTAATGGCTTTCCACAAAAGTCTCCACCGGGAGAGAGAAATGTACGTTTATAGCACAGCCTTATATGGAAGTGAGGCTACAAGAAATGAAAAAATTCGAAGTGTTTGAAACGTCGTGCCATATAGGTATGCTGAAAATTAGGAGGCTCTCCGCAGAACAGGTGAGGGTGGGAATATGTAGAAACCACTGACAGGAGTAAAGGACAGAAAGACTGCACATGTATTAAAACATCAGAGAATAGCGCAGTACTAGCTGGAGCTGTAGAGATAATAGAATATATCCAAGAAAGAATAGAGGATGTTGGGAGTAATTGGCAAGTGCTAATCTGAGAGGTTGGGACAGGAGACGAAGATATGGTGGACAGCATCAAACCAGTCAAAAGACTGATGACATGAAACAAGGGTTTTAAAATTATTCTCACTTGCGTTGTCACTTATCCAAAAGCTATAGCGAACGAAATGGAATGGACGTCCACTAAACCTTCATTGAAGAGTGCATCTACGAAAATATAAGTACTCGTACTTCTCCAGCCAGACTGGTCCGTTCTGTTAACAGCTGTACATCAGTGACTGTTCAATTTGGCTTTTTTTTCAATTTCTTCATCATATTTCAGTGTGTACAATTGTGAAAAATCTATTGAGACATGGTAGATGTCTTGTAAATAAAAACTTTAAGAACGTACGTTAGCGGAAAATCAACGGTTGCCTTCCCTTTTTACGTTTTATTGTCTCCTGCTGAGAGATCTGTTTTGCCCGTTAACGAGGTCGTAATGCTTGTTAAATGCACATTGTTTAAGTAATGCATGTATCATATATTAGCGGATTGAAGCCATAATGGAGGAAGGACATGAGGTATTGGTTGAAATAACTTTAGATCCAAGTACTCATGGCAGCGAGTTAAATGGGGCACACTTTGCAGCGATTTTAGCTTCTGAGGCAGGAGGAACACAATCACTGCTCTTGCCACAGACAAGACACGGTGAGTTATAACGTTTTACTGAAAAAGCTTGCCTACCGTGGCTCGACCTACTCCCTCATTAGCCGCTTTCTGCCAGCTGGTGAAAGCGATCGTATCCGGCTATAGCCATACAGTCGCAGGCTTCTGTAAGTAGCTCTTGTGTTACGTGACAGCGTGCGCGTTTGCCTCTCGGATGGTGTGACAGACAGTCTCCTTAGTTCGTCGAGGCAGTCAGCGGAATATCTGCTATCACACGGTCCTGTTCCAGTTCGCGCCGAATGTTTCAAGAGACGTTTCCAATTCCCAATCCCTTCTGTTTTAATAATTTCTTAGGCTTTTCTTCGTTAACGTAGCAACTTCCGCTGTGAGCACCACAATCAAAACAGCGAATAAGGTGAAATCGAATGTGAGACTATCTAGCTGTATGTAATAATGGAGAACTGTCCACATTGCTCTCATTTGTCATTTTATACCCCGAGTTGAGAACAGTATCTCACTTTATGACTCCTTGTGACGCATACCGCAGTGTTTTGTTGTGCTGGTACGGGTAAATATACAACTAAAAGAAACTCTTAGACTGAAACCTGTACCGACGATCATCCCACTCCTTTAGGCGCCCAACAGAACGACTGCTGAATCAAACGTCACTATAGGGCAAACGGATTACCGTATAATTTATTCGGATATCCAACCGCAGGAACGTTTAGACCTAGGATACTCGGCCATAGCACCGTGTCACCCGAGGAGCGGGTGCGCAGAGCAGGACTGATATGAAGTTTCTCTCAGGTATTCCCAGAGTGAGGTTTCTTCCTGCGCTCTCAAGGAAATAAGAGAATCGTATGGCGTTATTATGCGAAGACTCGTGGCAGTTGTTAAGTCGCCAAATTGGAGAGAATCGTTATCGTTCTCGTCGTTGGCACCTCTCCTTCGCGAGATGCGCATATGTCCTTGCTCAAAATAGAGCACTCTGCGAGGTCGCGTTAGGCGGGGGGAGGGGGGGAGGGTTGATTTTGTGTTCAGTTATAATGAAGGAAGCGGCGAAAGAGTGAAATTAGGTTGCCGGCAGATACTTATTCTGTCACAGAGTAGCAAGTATGCTGGGGGACTTCAGGTCTCCACCAGGTCAGGCAACCTACTCTCTCTTCCTGATATACTGAGAAGATGTATGGTATACACGGTGAGTCACTAACTATTGTCACCAAGAATAACACCGGAAGTATGACAGGAGCTGAAAAGTTTGTGGGACAAAAGTTGCATGGGACAACGGGGGCCATAATACAATGTTGGTTTTTTGTTGCTAGGTGGGGTCGCTTCAGGAATATGAAGCTCAATGTTGTTTTTTAAAATGGGATGCTATGGTTTGGTACTTATTTTCTGATAGAAGCTATCGAACCGAATCCAATGATGTGCAACAGTAAGGTCTTTGGAGGTCAACAAAAGATCACAAAGGTGGCATGAACGTCCTTTTACAGAAGATGTTCGAAGTGATGACCATTGGTATCAATGCAGCGATGCAATCTTCTTATCATGGATCGAGTGGTATTCCTTATCACTTCGACACTTACCGAAGCACATGCTCTGACAATTCTCTCTCACATATCTTCAGGTGTAGTTGGAAAGTCTTTATAAACAATGTCTTTTACGAATCCCCACAAGAAAAAATCCAGAGGCGTCAAGTCTGTCGAACGAGCCGGCCACGACACATCTCCTCCGCATCCAATACAACGATTTGAGACTTGTCTCTGCAACTCATTTCTAGCCATCAGCAAAAACTGTGCTGTACACCCACAGTGTTGATACCACATTCTGTTCCTTGTTCCTAAAGTTATTTCTTCCAATAACAGACCTAATGTTTCTTGCAGGAATGTGGTGTACTTCCTACCATTAACATTTCCTTCGATTATATTAGGGCCTATAATTCTGTCCTCCAGAATCCCACACCCTACATTCACCGACCACGGTTTTTGGTATGCAACTTGCCGCAGCCAACATGGGTTTTCAGTTGCCCAATAATGCATGTTATGCAAATTAACATTTCCATGGTTCGGGAATGGAGCCTCGTCAGTAAATAAAATCAAAGTAATAAATGTGTCATCCCTCTGAATCTGAAGTTGAGCCCATCGGCAGAATACAGTGCGACGCATACAATCCGCACCAGTTAATTCTTGGTGGAGACTGACATGGTAGGGATGATATTTATGGCGATGCAGAACACGAACAACACTTCTCTGGCTCATACCAGATTCCCTTGCGATTTGACGTGAACTGACACAAGGATCTCGAACCACAGTGACAATAGTAGCAATTTCCGTTTCCTCGTTAGTAAGTTTCCTTTGCCGGATATGTTTCCGATGCGCTAAGGATGCAGTTGTTGTCAATTTATCATTCACATATTTAAATGTACGACGTGTAGGGTGAGTACGTGGAGGATATCTTTCAGGGTATAAGTCTCTAGCTCTCACTGAATTTCGTTGGTATTCTCTGTAAATGAGAAGCATATCGACTTTTCGAAGGAATACATTATTCACATTCGCTTGATTCGACGATACCAATCTTGCCGTTCCTATTAGTGTTGTATTGCGAAACCGTCGAATGGTGTTTACATGCCAATGGCACGTTAGAAGGATACGCCGTATTCGGCGAATATTTACTACGGTTTACTACGGTTGCCTTCCCTTCTTACGTTTTATTGTCTCCTGCTGACAGATCTGTTTTGCCCGTTAACGAGGTCGTAATGCTTGTTAAATGCACATTGTTTAAGTAACGCATGTATCATATATTAGCGGATTGAAGCCATAATGGAGGAAGGACATGAGATATTGGTTGAAATAACTTTAGATCCAAGTACTCATGGCAGCGAGTTAAATGGGGCACACTTTGCAGCGATTTTAGCTTCTGAGGCAGGCGGAACACAATCACTGCTCTTGCCACAGACAAGACACGGTGAGTTATAACGTTTTACTGAAAAAGCTTGCCTACCGTGGCTCGACCTACTCCCTCATTATTTACTACTTGCACGATATACGAAAGAAAATTGTCACAGCATGTGCTTCGAGAAGTGCCGATGTGATAAGGAATACTACTCAATCCAAGATAAGAAGATTGCAGCACTGCATTGATACCGATGATCATCACTTTGAACACATTCTGTAAATGGACGTTCATGCCACCTTTGTGACCTTCGTTGAACTTCAAACACCTTACTGTTACATATCATTAGATTCGTCTCAACAGTCGCTATCAGAAAATAAGTTCCAAACTATAGCATCCCATTTAAAAAAAAAAAAAAGTTGACCTTCATATCTCCGACGCGACCCCACCTAGCAACAAAAAACCAGTGTCATATTATGGCCCCCGTTGTCCCATGCAACGTTTGTCCTGCAAACGTTTGAGCTCCTATCATACTTTCGGAGTTACTCTAGGTGGCAAAAGTTAGTAACTCACCCTGTATAATTAAAGAAAATGATGTACAGTCTTGTGATCGAAAACTGTACGTCTCCTCCCTCCACCACTTTCCATTTGTCAACCATATTCTTATTATGAACATTTCATATCGCTAGGATTGGAACAGGTTACTGCCTAGTTATTTTTACGCATGACACCACTACTTAAAGACCTCTTGGTTGTCTAATCAACTGGGTGTCATGTGTAAACTTAGAACAATGAAATTCTTGTCAGCAGCGTCGCTCCGTCTCATTCCTGTTTTGCAAATTACTTTTCAAAGAATTTCTTTCTAGTTTATTCTACATGCGATTGTTTATAACAATCTGTAGTCAGGCAGTGACGCGCGCTTCTTATGCAAATGGTTTTGCTTGCTTATATGCAAGAATTAACACTGAAGTGCAGTGTGCAAATACATTTCTGCATAAATTTAATGCTTAATGTGAGGGTAGGTGACAGGATTCTTCGTAAATGCGGAAGGCGCCTCATGCGAGTGGTTTACGTTTGTGTCGTTGTCGGCTGCAGGTGGAGTGATTAGCATATTGCATAATGACATTTTTCCAGAAAGTGTGATTGCAAGAGCTGACCATATCGATACAGAAGGATCTGTATCGATAACGCTACGCATTCAAGGGATCTCTACTACGTGTCTTCTAATGGATTTCAGTTCTCCATCGACTGATGTCTGATTCTACCAACACGCTAGGGGAATGTCTATTATTATCTTATTATCCTATACGGCTTGCTGATACAGTTTACTAGTCTGTCACTAAATGGCACGGTACAATTTTTGGCAGTTGGTACCCGTGCCACTCCGTAATATTACGAAGCTATGTAAGGGGGACGTCCACGATATACCGAATACTAAACGTTGCTTAGCACGTTTCGAACGCGCTAGTCCTTCATTGACTTCCGTGTCTTAAAGTGAACCCACTTGTTGGCACAGCTGATGCCACAGGTATGGTATCACGGAAACGCTTCTTTGTTCTACCGGAGAAATGTGTCTCTGTTACGTAAATGACTCACCTGAGGAGGTGCGATTACATATTTGATTTTCTGCAGCCTTGTGTATATGCTTGTTCTCGTTTGGCGGTCGCAGCTCTTGGGGTACTGTTTATTTTTAATCTGACCATACGACTTAGTCGCTCCAGATGTGGGACAAATAACTTGAATTGTAAGTTTTCACAATTACAGAACATGTATTGTGACGTCGAAGTGTGGACGAATCACTCTGCACACAAACGTGTTGTGCTGTATAAACATCTTATCAAAGACGGAGCACTGTTTGGACGAGGTGTGGCAAGGCATCAACTTTGTATTTGTTCAGTCTTTCGCCAGTAGTACTCTATGTAAATACCGTAAATTCTAAATCAGGATGGCTGTACGACGACCGAATCTACCTGTTTGGGAAGTTTGTAGTACCCTGGCCACTTTGGTGTCCTGGTCGGTATCCGCAACTGTAGTTCTCAGGCGTTTGAGTGTTGCGCATTAACATATGTTTTTAACGCCGTCTAACATTTAATTTTTAGTGAAGCAGTTGCTCACCAAGCAGCAGCTCTGTCTGTAGGTGTGTTTTGTAGGAAATATTTTGTGCAAGTTATTTCTGCATCTCTCTCTCTGACTCGGCACTTGGTAAAAGTAACAGCCGTGAATGTGGGCTTCACGTGAAATCTTTTCCGTACAGATTACAAATATACAAGATTTTATTTCGCATAATCAGTACAAAATTTCGCTTCTTTACTTGATAATTATCACATCTAACGTAATATCACGTTGATTGCAGTCTCGTTAGCCACTGTAAATATCTCGTGTAGATCTTATCGAGAATATAATTGAAGCACGTATTCTTTGTCTACGATCTTTTGAGTGACGCTCTCAGCAGAGCTCGTGATAAAACTCATATAAACATCGTCAAAACTAAATCCATCACAAACCTGTGAGTCATAAACGTAAAAGAACTCAAACACACATTATAATCACGTAAGGAATGTTCAAATTAACTGCTTTTGCTACTCATGTGTATGAGCCTAATAAGTTCTTCCGTCTCTGCTGATATCGATAGAAACTACTGGACAGTGACTTTGGATAAGGAAACAAGTTGAATATAAAATGGAAAAACAATGCAATTCCGACTGGTATGTGACAAACGAGTTCACGAATTTACGATGTTGTCATCAGTGGCTGACTGATAGTAGGATTCTTTATCGTGATGGTGTATTCTTGAATGCATCAATAAATGACACATGGTATTATGTAAGCTCGGGTTTTATTCGCCAGAGAGCTATACATATTCTTCCACCACGTGATTATAACCTCCGCAAAACATCTATATTTGTAGAAAATATCAAGTTGCAGAGTTGCTAAAACTACACAGTAAACTACTAGTCCCACTATAATTTCTAGATGGATGAAAGTTGCTAGTTAACGAGGAGAGATATGAAAAAAAAAAATCGATCAGTGATTTTTCCGGGCAAGGTGGAGTGTTTGTTAATCAGCTTAATCGTCACCATTTTTTTGTATGAACATATTGTCTTCCAGCTCCTTGATCCAAACATACCATTCATCTGTAGCTAAGATCTTGTAATTCGCTTTCCGTTGCAGGCCTTCTTGCTCATACTGATTATCTTAACAGTCTGGACACAAGCTGTACAGAGTACGTACAGAAATTTTATTCCTGGAAGTTTTTACTGTCTCAACAGCAACGCTGATGATTCTGACGGTAGCAAGTGTTTAACTTCTCAGCCACCATCGACAGCAGGTTGAAGCGAACAAGGGGCTTTCTAGTGTGTTCTTGTAAGGCTACTGAACCCAATTTTCCACGCTGGTACTGCGCGGTCACAGTTCCGTGAAACGGCAACCGGATTCCTGCTGAATCTATTAACAATGCATACAAAAAGTTTTAATAGGAAGCTTAAGGGAAGAGTTTAACCACTGTGACGTTACAGCGAACTGTCTCTCTCAACTTTAATAGTTTCCACCGAAGCCTCCCGTCGTCCGCATAGTCCAATATTTCCAGAACATTTCTCTCGCCAGCGGCCCTACGCTGCCACACTCAGCTGAAGACTAGCGAACTGAGAAATCGGTGCCCGTAGAGCAATGTGTGCACGTTGCAATGAGAAGAAAACATTCTAACAGTGTCGCCAAATACAAACGCCAAATACGTGACTCAACTGTTCGTTGGCACTTTTCGAAGAGAGGTTTCAATATGATACAACGATATGAAAATTTGAAATCTGACCTTTGGATAATAATGGGAGGAGTATCACGTGTTCAAGGTTTTGTCGACATTCGACTCTCTGAGAACCACCATTTCACTTTTTTAGTCGTTTTTGTTTAATGGGAATTAGGCCGTGGTCCAAGGAATGTTTCTCTGTCTCACGTTTCGTCCTTCAATGATGGCTACAGCGACCCAGAGAGCAGTGACAGTTTCAAAGAAGCTTAGTGAGCAGTAACATCCATCGCCAATGCAGTAGACGCGATAACTGCTAAGAACTATCCAGCAAGTCAAGATGGCTCCATGCTCTCTGAATTTTACAAAAAAGTTCCATATGTGCCTACCATGCGACAATAAACTCTTCATAAGTTTGTATAGAATATGGAGACAACTCAGAACAGTGTTGCCTTTGAAGCCACGGAATAGAATAATGAGAACGGCCTGCCTTGGTACTACCATTAAATGAACTACAAGGCCTTGGAAACCTGTAGTTCGATCAGATGAGTTGTTGACAGGGTTCGACTTCTGCCAATGAACAACAAGCCAAGCTTCCTCGTTGCCAGAAAGGCAGCTCCTGGCAAATGTGCTGTGTTTCTTCGCGACACGGATTGGGTCTACTGATCTTACTGCGTGTATCAGCAGTCAGTATCCGCTATGGAAGACTCCTTGGAAATAAATAGCGTACCAGGAAGATAATAAAATTTTCCAGCACGATGGTGCAGCCTTTTTTTGCGGGAAAGGGCACACTTATTTTTACGAATTTTCGGGGGAGTATAAAACAATTATCTGGTAATCTAGATTTGCTGGTATCGGCTAGGTGAACTGTAATGGGATGTTGTATACAAATCTGTTCGTACTCCAATACAAGTAGCATAATGGTGTGGGTTACCTTCGAAACCGCATGGTATGAGACTGCACCAACAGACGGTAATGTCCACTTGCACAACGGACTTAATAAGCACCGCAGCAAATGCATTGAGGGAGCTATTCACAGCCTATACCTAGGAGACGGGTGCTTGCGGCGCGTTATCAGCCAGTTACACACAGTGGTCGTCGGACAGCCCACTCGTGACAACTCATCTTCGCTGCTGGTTTTTCTGCTCCCCATATAGTGGATATCACAACAGCAAAGTGGATTATAACTTGACAAGTAGGCAGTGATTTGTAATTTTCGTAGAATTCTTATGTACGACAACTGTTTTAACACTTCGTATCGCCGTAGTACACAGTTCGAAACAATTACTTCGTAAACAAGTGACTAAACAAAGGATTAAGTAACGTGATTCTATTGAACATCGACAGAGTGCGTTCTAGATCAGAAGTGGAGTCTTAACAACTTTTGCTATCGATTGGGCGTTTTCACTGCCTCCTCGAGACACACAACATAGAAAGCTCGCTCTGTTGCACATAAATATCTATTCGATGTTGTGTTAGCTTGGATTCGTGGCACTTTTAAGTATTTTCTGTTTTAATTTCTTTTGGCAATTCATCTGAATGGTGCTAATAATAACACCAATTTCTGAATAGTATTGTGTAATTGTATCACGCCTTCTCTGAAATTTGGCAATAATAGAAAGGACGGCGGATGGCGGAGGGCGGCCACTACTCCACAGTGCCCTGACAGGCGGCTTTCTAGGCCATAACGACGTCACCCAGTTTTGAAAGTGTCCATATCATGCTGTTAGAGGATAGAAGAGCCTGAACGTGAATTACTACAGAGAGAAACAAATTCTCTTTTTCTATACGCTGCGAGGAGAAACAGTAAAAGATCCACTGGTCACTTGTGGGTCGTTCCATGGGTACGGGAGTAACATCTGTACAATTTACATTGAAGTATTACCATGAAAATAAAAAATTAAAAAAATTAAAAAATCAGATAGACCCGAATATAACACTATATACAGCGAAGTTTGATGAAGCGAGCTGTGTTGATTTGCCGCTAAACAAAATAACGGAAAATTTTAACCTTCAATTCTCATGGCATGACCCTTGTTCAGCACGTAGCTCGTCGAATTACGGTATATCACGTAAAAGAAGGACACCAATCAGCATTAAGCAGTTGTTCACTGGGTGTTGCCCTGTTCACCTGCATCCCCAAGAAGTTATTTTCGTGCAGTTCGGAAATGAGTCACGCTTCGTTTTCTGTATGTCAAAACAGTGCTTTGCGGTTGAAGCCTGACTCACAATAAGTGACGTGTTACGTTGCGTCAGTAGACGGCACGGAGTGCTGAGGGACCCATCTGTGAACCTCTGTTCCCACGGTAAGGTACCGGCATGTTCCAGGAGAGGCAAAGACAGAGAGGCAGCGGCGGTACGAGAACGTCCTCGCCGAGCCGTAGATCGCGCCGTCCATTTCCCTCTACGCTGGGCCCTGCGAAATGAACCGCTCTCTTTTATTTCCGAATGTCGGCAGCGGCTGCCGGCGCTAATGCGCCTATTAAAATTCATTGTCTGTTCCGCTGCAAGTGTATGAAGTGAAAATATATTGGCGAGCCGTGCTCGGAATAAACATGACGCGGAAGTCGTACATCCGGCTTGCAATGAGGCGACAGCCCAGCCCGGCGAGAACTCACCCCCTGTGCAGGCGCTCGCGCCGTTCCACCCCACCGCTGGCCCGCATACTGCGGTCTTGCATCAGTCGTACGCGCTAGACGCCGCACTCCAAGGAGTCAACTGATTCCGTATGCGGCTCCCTTTTCTGCGGTTACAGTTAGAATTTTCCTTATTGTGTTTAAGCAACATCGGTTGCAATCACAAGAAAAGTTGCAGTAGATCATCTGTGACCATCAACTTTTGCGGGTAATATTGCGGTATGTTGATAATTTTTTTAAATTCTGGACCTTCTAATTACAGCTGAATGACACACTATTTTCGTTCGATACCGCGTTATGGCTTTATTGTTTACAAGGCATGTGCAGTGGCAGTTTACGTGGATCTTGTTCTACATGTTGTGTTTTTGTTCCATTTTTAGCGTTGTTATTCTTCTTATAACATACATTTGAAAATTTGTTTTTCAGGTTTCACAGCACTAGGGACTGAACACTTGTTTTGATGCTATACAGCAAACAAATTTGCAAATGGCGATTATAAAAAGAAGAACAGTGCCAAAAATGAAACAAAAACCCACAACCCACAACATGCAGAACAACATCCACGGAATCTGCCACTGAGGGTGCCTTGCAAACAATAAAGGCTAAATGCGTAAGGCATTGTAATTAGAGGGTCCAAAAAAAAAAAAGCACACCGTAAGATCTACGACTTATGTCGTTATTAAAAGCCAGCTGAAAGATGGAAGTATTGGAGTACAAATATTTCATGTTGAAGATCTTGCAGGTCGTCTGCCTTTTAAAATGTAACACTCCCTTAAGTTCTTTCAGGCTTCTCTTCTTCCCTCCTCCATCTCTCTTTTTCACTCATATTTTTTGTCCTTTAATCAGCTCCCCACGTTTCTGTCGCAATGTGCCTAGCGAATTAATGGGACAACCCTTGCCGCCCGTTGTGGCCGTGCGGTTCTAGGCGCTTCAGTCTGGAACCGCGTGACCGCTACGGTCGCAGGTTCGAATCCTGCCTCGGGCGTGGATGTGTTTGATGTCCTTAGGTTAGTTAGGTTTAAGTAGTTCTAAGTTCTAGGGGACTGATGACCTCAGATGTTAAGTCCCATAGTGCTCAGAGGCGTTTGAACCATTTGGACTACCCTTGTTCATCAAACGTATGCTTCTAACAATATCTAACAACTATTGGAACTCTCCATCTGCTCGGTTTGTATCTTCTGGTACCCCTTTTACCTCTACAGCTATATTCTGCAAAATACTGCGAAGTGCAAATTTCCCGCCTATCTGGTATTGTCAGTATAGCGTGTAAGACGGCACATTTTGTACCTATTTTGTGTCTGACGTACCGATGGAGACCTTATACTCGTAATTCTAATTAACTTGTGCATAAACTATAAATTATGACTTCCATTGAATAAAATTTGGAGTGGTAAAATCTCCAATGGTTTAGTAACAATGTAGAATTCACTCTCCTTTAGTGTTATACGGTTAAGATTTTCTTCCGCTTCCTTTCGCACATGGAGAACAGTAAAAATTATTGCTTAAATGCCCCTGTGCTCGCTGTAATTAATCTTTTTTGGTAGTGAAATCTTTAGAGTCTATGCGAAAGAATAGATATACCATTAGGTTACAAACCCGTTGTATTCCTTCTAGCAAAAATTTTCCACTGGTAATTGTGTCCCTTATTGATCCATACAAGGTAGAAATAATGCGAACTATTCATTTTGTATTACGCGGAAAATTTGGATCCAGGTCTACGGCTTTGGATATGAATACCATTAGACAGAAATCATCGACAAACGCGACATAATTTCTTTTCCGGATTATATTTAAGAGGATATATTCATACTATCTGACATAATTAGTTGCATTAATACATTTTCATATACACCATCATCCTCCGTTTTTCAGTGTGTAATTAACACAACTCTCATCATATTCTTACTCTCGGTGTTTTGCGGAATCCTCCTAAAATAAAGCTATGAATCTGTGCTTTCCCCAAAATCTCTTCCGGCAAAAGCAAAGATGGTTCCTTTAACGAACCACTAATTTACTCCTTATTTGTCTACTTCGTCTTTGATGATATGAATGTTAATGAAATTTTAAATCATGAGTGTGCTCGCAGATCTCCCGGTACAGAGCGTTTTCGAAGAGAAGAACATTAACAACTCTTCCGGCATAGATCCTTTTCGAAGACAAGGAAAGAACATACATAATTCGGAAGATCCTTTTCGAAGACAAGAAAAGAACATACATAACTCTGAAGAAAATTTTTCATCATTTTCTAAATGCAGAAGGGACCATAGTGTCTGTTTTTAATTCAGCGGCGAACGCTAACTCATCAAAGCAACTGGATCAGAAATTTTGCAGTATTTCTTCCATTGTGTATGTATTTCATTTTTCCATCCGCAGTATACAAGTCTACACCGAAAAAAAAAAGAATTTACAAGTCTATTTACGTTCACCAGAACAATCGTCCATCGGTTTACTTGACACCGTAGGAAGAGCTGCCAAGCGTCGACCTACTGTAATCTGCCAGCATTTACTCGACAGCTGAAATTATCGAATGATGCACAACATACAGGGGGCGCTCACGAGGGTCTTCGATGGAGCCGAGTTCATATGAACGCTGTTCGTATTACTGTAGCGATGAGGTAATGCATCTGAATGAAAACCAATAGTGTGTCGTCGTTTCTGATACACTTTCATTAATCTCATCGGACGACCTGCGCTTCTTTCAAGTAATAGGTTTGACGTTTTTACTGCATAAAGTTTGTCAGCTAATTAGCAGTAATTCTTGTCGACCGGGCAAACCAATTTCTTCCATCAACGCTAAGCCTGCCCCGTTGCGCGCGCATGTACGGAGTGGTGCGTTTATCGGGTTAACTTGATCACTCTCGCCTTTCGTAACATGTTACTAAGGACGATCGGAGAGTTTATACAAGCCATTAATAAGTTTCGAATTAACGCAGTCCAAACACTCATTATCGTCACATCGTTACTTGGGGAACTGCACCGACAACACAGAAAGTAACAGACGCTCGTGGAGTATCGGATTACGCTTAGTCAAACGAACATCAGCGCGCAGGTGAAAGGAGAGAGCTGGGTTCACACTATTTACAACGGCACTCTCAAAGGAAATTAATGGCGCCCCAGGCATGCCGACACCATTGAAGGCAGAAACACGCTGCGCCGGCTGCCTTTATCTGCTTCACAAAGTCCAGGTTTCAACGGACATTAGCCGCAACATTTTTCCTGTCCGCAGTGTAAAAACGCTGAAAAAAGTGGAAATCGTCTAGTACATTAAGGTTAAGTTTCGGAAAAGAAACGGCGGGTAAACTTATAAAACGCAGAAGATTCCTTTGCGGCGAGTTTGGAAAATGTAGTCCTCGTCTGCTAGAAAAACAAGCAAGAGAACGGCACTTTCTCTCTCACGTTAGTAGGCAATGAAAAGAGGATGACTGTGACCCAACTCGAAATTCTGTACGCTTATCACGGACGTCTGTCTTTTGGACCTAAACAGATAAAAATTAATTACTGAAATAAACGGTAATCAATGTTTATGGGAACTTATCACAAATACGAGGGTCGTTCAGTAGGTAACGCTACACCTTTTTTTTCTCGGCCAGTTTCGGTTGGAAAAAATGCGGAATTTATTTTGGGACATAGCAGAATATTCCCGCTTCAGCCGCTGTTGTTTCATGAATTTCCGATAGGTGGCGGCGATGTACGTAGTCTACAAAATGGCTCTGTAATGGAGATGTCTTCCAAGCAGAGCGCTGTCATTGAGTTTCTTTTAGCGGAAAACCAGAGCATTGCAGTTATTCATAGGCGCTTGCAAAACGTCAACGACGACCAGGCGGTGAACAAAAGCACGGTGAGTCGTTGGTCGAGGCATCCTTCACCATCGCTACAAGGTCGCGCGAACCTGTCCGATCTCCCGCGTACCGGCCGGCCGCACACATCTGTGACTCCTGCAGCTTAAGAAACGACATCAGCGTGTTCGTTGCTACAAAAATGCAAACGAACCTCTCCTTCTCTACGACAACGCAAGGCCTCACACAAGTCTGCGCAGTCGAGAGGAGCTCACAAAACTTCATTGAACTTCCTTCCGACTTACATTTGTTTGGCCCAAAGAAAGATGCACTCCGCGGGAAGCAGTACATGGATACTGGGGATGTTACTGATGCAGTAAGACATTGGCTCCGACGTCGACGATTAGAGTTGTGGAATGCGGGCACGCATATTCTCCCGGTAAGTTGACGTAAGGCCGTGGCATTGGACAGAGATTATGTTGAAAAATAGGGTTTTGTAACTAAAAGAGTCGGAAATAATATGGTGTATTGGAATCCTGAATAAAACTATCGTGCCTTCACAAAATACATGTGCTGCATTAGTTATTGATTGCCCCTTGGATATAACAGTGATCGTCTGAACGTATAACACGTGTCTTGCAGTTGTCTAGTCAAGCTAACTTCTCAACCATAAGTGGCAATAATCTGGGACTGACTGTTGAAACAGGATGTGCCGTTCCTTGCATATTCCAATTACATGTTTTTACATGTTTTCATTCTGAAAATTATTTTCCTACTTGGTTTTCAATAGAATACAGTTTACATTAACATATGTTTTGCAACACAGACTCCATTACTTTGTTTTTCTTTCCAGACCGTTCTAAACAACTAAAGAGTGAAGGTACACTGAGGCGACATATATAAAATAAAATGAGTTTACGGAAAAGAAGTTTCTTCATCTCATTCTACGACCGGAGTCATCATCTATTTATGAGTGCTTTTTGGATAAAGATTCTAATTTCCGCGCTTCAGTTCAAGCTGTGAAGTTAACACTTTTGTGCGGCGGAAAAGTCCGAAATAGGGTCCACGCACACTGGTAAGGCTAATTACGAAATTGATTGAATAAACAAGCGGAGACATTGACACTGAAACATTCAAAAAGCAATAGACGGAATGTGGTAGTCTTACAGTTAATGAGAAACTTCAGTAGCAGGTGACTGGATGATTCAAGCGCGTGACAGATCTTGGTAAACACCGGTGGCTGGTAGGTCTCATCAAAATGTCGGCTACTGAAACACGTAATTGTGAATGATACTCCTCGCTG
Organism: Schistocerca serialis cubense; assembly: GCF_023864345.2. NCBI lineage: Eukaryota > Metazoa > Arthropoda > Insecta > Orthoptera > Acrididae > Schistocerca > Schistocerca serialis. Next base: position 855,664,912 of record NC_064638.1, read on the forward strand.
TCAACAAGCAAAGATGTTGTCGGGAGGCAAAATCTATTGCACGCCGTATCTGGAAAAAATACGGGTCGCTGCTCATTGCGAAGATGATTTGGTTCAAATGGTTCGAATGGCTCTGAGCACTAGGGGACTTAACTGCTGTGGTCATCAATCCCCTAGAACTTAGAACTACTTAAACCTAACTAACCTAAGGACATCACATACATCCATGTCCGAGGCAGGATTCGAACCTGCGACAGTAGCGGTCCGCCGAGAACCGCTCGGCGAAGACCATTTCTCCAATGATTATGTGCCGCACGATCTTGAGGGCTCAGACTCAAGGAATGCACACACAGATGTGTCTCTTGTCCAGCCGAGATTGTGCTGCCGCATTTGCACACTAGATAGCTGTCTGTAAGTGATGGCATTTTACATTTGTAGGTTATTCATCTTAATACGAAGGGTTCTTGTTTACGCGTTTACAGCTTTCGAAGGAGCTGGTGAACTGGCTAAGGCGATGGACTAGTATCGATAGAGGTAAGGGTCGTATTGCCGTACAGCCATACTTACTTAAGGTTCCTTAAATCACTGTAGGCGAAAGCCTTGATAGTTTATTCAGTGAGGTCACGAACGTCTATCTTCCCGTGTCATTTATTTTATTAACGAGGCTTATTAATGTAGGATTAATGCAAGAAAAGAATACTGGTCATACATTCGGGTACTTGACTTTGTCCGCACCTTGTTTGCTGAAATGAACAGGAATGACTTCTCTCTGTCTCCTTAATGAGAACAAGAAAGCCTCATCTGACGGGCAAGTTTTCTTTGAGTGTGGATATTTTCGTCCTGCTTAAGTGTCTAGAGCGATTATCCCGGAGTTCCGGTAACGAAGCACATCCGTCGTCAGGACACGCAAGACGGAGAGTTTCAATAGCAACTAATTGGAGAGTGCGGCCAGGTGCGTTCCCGAGGCGCCGGTCAGCGGGAAGAGTAGGCGACCAGTTGTGCTGCTCGCGTGGCAAGTGGGTTATCCAGCAAACAGGTTAGTCCGCGGCCAGCCGGGTCGCCGACGAAAGCGAACGTGCCCGCTGACTGTATCCGCAACCTGCGGCGCCCCGGCCGGAAAAATAAACGCGCAGCACCCACTCCGCTACGCCTGTAACTGTTCAGCTCGCACGCTGGGCCCCACTTTTTAAGGCGCCAGGGGAGCTCGCTGCGCTGCGTTCTTCATTTCTGAAGCTGACGACACAAATACACAGTCTATTCAAAATGCGTATGATTTTCACATTACAGGCAAATTTTAGACGTTTACTTATCTGTACTTTTGCCTCTTCCCTGTCTTGATTCAGTCTCTTCATTCCGGTTCCTTTCTATAGCAACTTTTTTCTTCACAAAGTCTTCCAAATTAAATATCTGTCTATTCAATCGCTCCTTAGCCTGTACGTGCATGCCGTAAGTCTTGCTGAACTATTTATCACCATCTTATGTTGCCATTCCGATATCTTGTTCCCGCCCATATCCGTTTTCAGTAGGTATTTTTGTTTGTACAAATAATCTTAAACGTCGTCCGTTTCGCTTGAAAGTTGCCGCCTTGGATTATCAAGCTTTGCGACTGTCACTCTCATTTCCGAATGATAACGCGCTCGTTTTAAAAATTTTCAAGGATTTACTGGGGATCCTACCGACACCTGCGTCTCTTAACGATAAACTACATAGGAGGTAAACACATCTACACTCCTGTACGTGCCAAAATCAGAAGTTTCATAAGACAATATTTTATAAGTGAACAAACAAGACTGTACTTCCTGCAGTCGTCAAACTCGTACGCAATTTAGTCCATGTTTCCTGGGTTGTTAGAAGCTGCACTAAATTTAATGGTTGACGAAAAAAATATTTTGCTCCTAAAAGTGACGAATCTACATGAAACCTTGTTATATCGGTTTTTTTTTACGATTCAAAGATTAAAAATGTGTAATTTATTTGAAATATAATTTATTATATTTGCATGATGTCTTTGGATTTAATTGAGTCCCATAGGTGGTGTCAGTCTTACGATGGAACAACTGAGTAAGGACTAAGAAACAAGCTGAGACTGGCAGATAAGAAATGCAAATGGAGATGTTACTTCCGATGTCCATATCTGCGAAGATGGACAATGTTCGTCCTGTATAGTCAGAAAGGAGATGCTTGGTCCGGGTGTGTTTCAAACAGTTAGGTCATTCTAAGTTACATTCATCTCGATACACAGATGTAAAGTCAACACAGATATGTGCATGTGATGATGACACTGCTTGTACCAGTGGAAGACCAGTATCATTAGAGAATCCAGTGGGTCAGTTAAAACAGCAGCACGATTAACAGGACTTGTGATTGATTAATCTTAAAATAAAATACATGCACATCACAAGAATGATAGGCTTTAAACGGTGGATTTCAATTTTGAGCGCAGATAAGAGTATAGGGTGATTGACATACAGGGCGATTCGTTTTATGCAAGTCACACTACATCTGTATCAGGAACGGTATCGAAACAGCTGACAGCCACGTAAGCGATAAAAGTTCAGTCTTAGAGCTTTGGGACTGTTAGCTTTGGGACTGTTAGCAAACGGACTAACACCGTAAAAAATGCAGTGTGAATTGACCATGAGTTACACAATATTTTTGGACCAAGATATTGCCATACTTATCCAAATGTCTCCGATCCCTCTTCGTGTAATTAGCGGTATAGCCATACAGTTTGGATGTCTCTGTAAGTTTATTGCTTTTATATTACTTAATGGTTCAAATGGCTCTGAGCACTATGGGACTTAACTGCTAAGGTCATCAGTCCCCTAGAACTTAGAACTACTTAAATCTAACTAACCTAAGGACATCACACACATCCATGCCCGAGGCAGGATTCGAACCTGTGACCGTAGTGGCCGCGCGGTTCCAGACTGTAGCACCTTTAACCGCTTGGCCACCACGGCCGGCTATATTACTTAATCTTTTGTAAATGGTTGAGATGTTGTGTACCGGAAAGTTTTTGCTCCCACGCTTCCCATTTTGATATATCCTGATATTTAGTTGTTTCCGATATTGAAACACATTTTATGAGGCAATGTTTGTGAATCATTTACGAAAAAATAAGTACTATAGACTGGTAAACTTACAGAGACATCTAAAATCTGTATGAATACACTGTTAATTACATAGAAAAAGATAGCAGACTCTTGGATAAGTATGGCAGAAGTAAGGTATATCCTGGTCCAAAAATACCGTGTAACTCATGGCCAATGCTCACTTGTAATTTTTACAGTAAGATTCTGTTTACTAATAGTCGCCTAAAACTCTGCGAGGGAACTTATATCGATTACGTGGCTCTCACCTGTCTAGATTCCGTTCATGATAAAGACATAGTGCGGGTTGCATAAAATGAATAAGCAGGGACAGCTGAATCACCCTTTATAATTAGGAAACTTTGATTCTCATACCAGTAAGATAAATTCTGAATTCAGTAACATTAAGGCGGGTGTTGTGTGATGTCCTTAGGTTAGTTAGGTTTAAGTAGTTCTAAGTTCTAGGGGCCTGATGACCGTAGATGTTAAGTCCCATAGTGCTCAGAGCCATTTGAACCATTTGAACATTAAGGCGCACTTGTGGGAAAATTGTCAGCCAATCTGTTACACCAGCATCTCATGATGAAAAAATATGTAGGGTGACATTACGATGTCGCCTGCAGAAAGTACAGACAGCTTGCAGACGAGGATTTCTTTTCTGTTAATAACTACGTTTTTTCTGTTATTCGAACACTCTTCAGAAATTACTTTTGCTTGGAACAGGCAGCCGCATGGTAGGCTTCCTGTTTCGTGTTGAGCCGTGGGCAGGTGTAGATGTGAGGATACCACACATAACTGATTTCGCATGCGCATCGAAAAATCAGGCTGTAAAAATTTTGATTAATCCTGTTGCCATCTATTAAAATAAGGCATAGATGTTACTCAATATTGATGAGTAATAGCGTATAATATCTGAGAGGCGAATTCTGCGATCAATCGAGGAGTCCTTTTAGGAATATTGAACATATTTTGAATTCGATTATTTGATACAAATAGCTGATGTCGTGAGGCTAATAAAGAGTAACCGAAAAATATTGTCGGGGTGCGTCCGGTTGGTGAAACGACAACGAAAAGGGTGAGGGAATAGAGACTAACTGGAACAAGGTATGACAAACCCAAAACGATGGCAGCAGCTAGAACTGAGAAGTCTGGTTTCGAGCCCCGACCATGTGTCACTATTGGGTAGTAGACCTTTAAGTAATACAGCTGAAGTCAAGCAATTCGCATGCAGCAGATTAATTTCGAATTACTTCCAGAAGAGATATCACTCAAATTGACAAAGCAGACTGGAGATACATTGCTGAATAGGACGACCCACACAGGGTTACGACACCATAAGAAGAAGAATACGACGCTCTTTCAGCGATGGCTGTCAATGTCAGAAGCTCCTCCCTGTCTCTCCAAGCAGCAGGTAGCTAGCCATCAGTCGTTTCTTCATACAGATAAAGGTAGTTAACGTCCTGACAACAAAATGACTAAGCCACATAAAGTTTTCTCACCCCTTTCACAAACAAAACTCCCTGCGGTTGATAGCTGCTCAGGAGTTAGAGGTATAATCTGTAGATAGAACCATACTTTTTCTAAATTAGTAGAAAAACTTATTAAGGGACGCAGTTTATGTTCGAAGTTTCCCCCTTCGGAGATTCCTTGCGATTTCGTGGTCCACGAATCTATGACTGTTGCTACTCGCTTTCTGATCGTTGAATTGGTCGAAACAGATGAGTTACGATAGCCCAAGAATATTTACAGTTGCAAAGGCAGCCTCGAGAGTGTTTTGAAGCGTCACGTAACATCGAGAAACGGTACTCAGGACAAAAAGAAGCAATAACAAAAGTAACGGAAGCGCTCTGCGAGTAAGGTCGACCGGCTACTCGTCACGCGACCTTCCTCGTCATCAGCGCGGTGTCGTCATATAGGAAAATTCTAAAAGACACAAGCCTATAAGTTTGGCAGTAACGTCGAGGCTAGTCTAAGATTATGACTCGTATAAATCGTGAGGTAGGAGCTGTCGCGTGAAATGTCCAGTATTGATGCGTCAGCTTGTCGTTCAACTCAAACTAATATTGATATTAAATAACAAATGGCTCTGAGCACTATGCGACTTAACTTCCGAGGTCATCAGTCGCCTAGAACTTAGAACTAATTAAACCTAACTAACCTAAGGACATCACACACATCCATGCCCGAGGCAGGATTGGAACCTGCGACCGTAGCGGTCGCTCGGTTCTAGACTGTAGCGCCTAGAACCGCACGGCCACTCCGGCCGGCTATTAAATAACGTTATTAGGGTTTAATGCTTAGTCAGCAACTCGACCAACATAGACGAAGTAATTACACAAGTATGCGAAGATCGGGGAATGAGGCACCCCTTAAGAGTTTCATCAAGCATTGTGACATTCGCTCTTAATGATTTAGGAAAACCACGGAAACCCTAATCGAGAACGCTGTGATCAGTATATGAACCCGGTTCCTTACGAATACGAGTGCTACCTCTCACCAGAACACAACGTTACTCCGTTTTTAGGAACGGTAAAAATTATATGGACTATTTCCGTGCAACCAAAGTTTTCAGTATCTAAGGTGATACAGTCCTGCAAGAAAATAATAATACTCCGACAAAACCGAAAGATATTCAGAATAGCAGCAGATTTTTTCGTGCTACATTGCGCTGTGTTAACTCCGACGGAATAATCAACATTGGTATTAATCTCCAATAACAGTCTGCACGAATACTCGGGTGCTGACAATGCTGTACGACACAGAAAGTACAATGGAAGTAAAAAGATGTCACTGTCCATGGGAAAAGAGCGAGAGACTTAGGAATTTTAAAGGAATACCGGCAAAATTACAACACTAGGGAGGAAGCTTATCTTGGAAGAAGAAGGAAAAAGAACACAAAAAAACGAAACGCTTCTTGTGAGAACGAAACGGAGACGAGTTAGTGGATTCATTATTTACACTTCCGAGGAGCGATGGTGACACTTCATCGAAAACTTGCTTTCGTAATGTTGCAAGTTCTTCCGTCATTCGTGTTTCTGCAGAAACCTCTGTTAACCAGAAGACCACTGAACGCCGCCGCAAAGCGACCGCCGTTACATTTTATTACACTGCCAGTTTTACAGCGCTTTTAGCAAAGCGAACATGATTGCCTTGTCCTAACAGTACGGTCTATTACAGTCTTTTTCCCACCGTCGCTTACGTCCGTTTTCGGCTGGCCATGCAGAACGAGATCAGTACTACTTCCCCAACGAGTCTAAAAATTACTGTAGTTCTGGGAACGGACTCAAGAGCTGCTGGCCCCTCTACATCCCACGTGAATAGCTGGGGTATCTTCCAACACACCACTCCGCCTAATGCACGCTATTTATACCCGATGTAAGCTTCTATATAGTGCACTTTTCAGTTATACATAACAAGCAGGCGAGCTTCTTTTCTTTCCTAGTCTTTTTTTCTCCCCTGTGCGCGGAACAGAAACTCGTTCATTAGGCATGCCACGAGCTACTTGTCCGGTCGGAGTTTATAGGCGGGCGCTGTTACATGAAAATAAAGACGGCTGTGTCCGGCAGATCGGGAACTGAACAAGCCGGTCGCACATAGCCCCCCCCCCCCCCCCCCGACACACACACACACACTTCTCCTATCACGTTAGGGGCGGCAGGTGTCCGCCGGCTATCGCCGTCTCATTACGGCGCCCACATAGCTTACCGCGACGCTGTAATTAAGTCACGCTTGTCACCGCACTTGCTCTACTTCTTGTTAGACCGCTAAGGTTTGCGGCCCTTCTCAAATACTACTTTACTTTCAGACACAAAGTGTTGCGAATGAGCACATTTCTCTGCGCGAACACGATACTGCTGAAACTGTATCGTACTGAAAACCTAATGTACTGAGTGTTGCTGCCAAGAATATGATGAGATTATAATCCCCATTCATTATAATTTTAACGACAACTGCTGACAGAATGCAAATTACGTGAGATTTCTGTTTTCTCGAAAGATTACTAATGTGTGACTTTTACAGCTTTGATATGAAAATCTAATAACGATCTAGGTGCCGATATGTCAAAAAATAAACGACATAAATCTCCGTTTAGACTGTGTGTGTGTGTGTGTGTGTGTGTGTGTGTGTGTGTGTGTGTGAGCGCGCGCGCGTACAACCGCTGGGACACTCCGGCCGGCTACGTTTTACAGTTGAACGTAACGGTACGGTACTTCATCTGATGAATTTCACTCTACTTTACGTCACACGGTCCAGATGAATGTGGTATACATTTTTGTACTTCCAACTTACCGCACATCCTGCAACTATTCACATATACAAAGTACTGCCATAAGTAAGATGTGTGAATGATTCTTAGTACTTGTAGAGGAACGAACATGAAATCTTTGCAGCACTAACTTAACGAGCAAACGACACTGACTTTTGGAACTGTGAAACAGTTACAAGAAAAAAATCTCATTTCAGTCACACATCTGCATCTCTTTCGGAAACCGTTACACAGCAAGTTGAAGAACAAGTTTATAGGACACTACGTTATAGTCAGTAATACACTGTTACCGTTGGCAGGTTCAACAAGGAGACATCCACAACTTAAGCGTTTTATCTGGTGTCTGAAGACCCAAACGAAAAAGTACTGAAAACTGTGAAAACCGGCAGAATGATACGACAGAAAACTCGAAAACACAGAAATGGCGAAGGTTTTTGCTTCCTACAATTAAAGATCAAATAGCGACAGCGTGGTTAAATATCGCTGCTTCCGCCTTTCTAAAATGGTTCACTCACATTATCTACAATCCATAAGTAGCTTAATGATAGCAATAAAGATTAACGAGGCTCGGTGTCGTTAGGGAAATGGCTCAAAGATTTGAGCGTTTTAAGTGAGTAAGAGTGCGGCCCAAGTAGGCCGGCCTTATAGCGGAGGTATGGGGACCTGTTTGTCACGTCCACCTCGATGAGTTACACTACACCGCCGCAACAGTGTCGCTTTCTGCTCTCCCTTTCTTCTTATTACATACCGGCTCCAACTTTCCCTTCCGTATTCCTCTCAGGTTTTCGCGGCGGCTTAACACGTGCAGAAGCCTCGTGTGGGCTTATCGTCAGGATAAAACGTCCCTGAAAGCCAACAGAAGCTGTGCCAACAGCTGCCTCTCTGACACAGATAGCTCCAGAAAGAAGGTCCTATATTTTTCGCAGGATTTGTGTTAACAGTGAATGCGCGACATATACTTGCTCTGTGAGAAGTGAGCTCTACTTAATGATCTTCCTCTGACGGTGATGTGCTTACGCAAGGAAAAAATCGTTTTGATTCGAGAAATTTGTTATACTCCATCGCGACAAACTCTAAACTTGAGAAACATATCGTGAAGCTTTGCGAAAAATCTCAGAGCCTAACAAGTACTTAAAAGCAGTGCATTGCGTAACTGTGAAATAATAATGGAAACAGTTTAAATAGACTAGAATTACTTTGAATGGAGTTTCTTTTGACAGTCTAATAAAAAAACTCTTGAAACAAACGAGGGTTTTTTCCTTTGGGATGGTAGTGATACAACTGTTAAAATTCATCAACAGCTCCACCTGAAAGTCACCAAGATCTTCTGTTATCGTGTAGCAGCAACTACTTCAAGAAAGAGCGGTAATGGCCTGCCAAAAAATGGTTCAAATGGCTCTGAGCACTATGCGACTCAACTTCTGAGGTCATCAGTCGCCTAGAACTTAGAACTAATTAAACCTAACTAATCCATTACTATTATCAAGAACCTGGCACAGTAATTGTAATACCGAACGATTAGTCAGATACCTAGGTTTAATATCATGCAGTAAAAAATGAAGTGAGCATATGTCATTGTTGGCCGGGAGACCCCATTCGGGGAAGTTCGGCCGCCAAGTACGAGTCTTATTTCAGCAGACGCCACATTCGGCGACTTGCGTACCAGTGATGAGGATGAAATGATGATGAGGACAACACAACACCCAGAAAATCTCCGACCCGGCCTGGAATCGAACCCGGGACCTCTGCTTGGGAGGCAAGCACGTTACCACTTTTTTTTTTCATTTTGTTCGTTATTGATCGTTGTGTTTGGTCGTTGCGGACGTCGCAAGACATCCTGTTCAAGTTCCATCGTTGATCCTTCCACTCAGTTTTTTATTACAGAGGCCAACCGGCTCTCTGACCGAACACGCTGAGCTACCATGCCGGCTTTACTCAGCTAAGCAGGCAAACGTATCATGCAGTATTTATGCCTTTTACCAAATGCGTCATTCTGACAGACTGAGAAATGCAGTTATGTGATCGGGTTAATTCCACAAAATGAAGTCTTGTTATGGCCAGAAATATAGGAAGTTTCCTTAAGTGAGTCGTATTTTGACCCACTTTGCAGTAATAAGCGTCCGTATTTTTTATTTTTGACTTCCCATTTCTGGCGTCTGATGGAAACTAGGTCGCGTGTGCAGCGTCTAAGAGCGCCAGAACCTAGGCTGGGAAAGAATCGACCCGGCATGCAGCGTGGTTCCGAAAAAACGAGGGGCAGCTTGAATCAGGATGACGAGGCAGTATGTCACGATACCTTCTTACGACCAAGAGTCCCGTCTGCTACCTCTGCGGAGGCCCGAGGTATGCCATTTGGCAAAAAAAATTCCTAAACAGATTACTGTCAGAGACGCAAGCTCTGAGTTCTGCAACTCCGAGATAAAATTTGTATTGATAGTCGCTCTTTCTCGCCAGCGTGAGCGTCGGACAAAAATTCTTTTCCGCGTTTGGCGTGTATCACACAATCTATGAATCACCAAGAGACGACGGGAAGCCTATTAAAGAAGACAGAGGAATAGCGACATCTTCAGGATTAGAAAAACAAATGTAGCTGCAATGTTAGTCACAATGTCATGAGGAATTCTTGCTTTATCGGTATGTGAACGATATTTAATCATGCTCTGAGAGTAATCTCATGTCGAAGAAAGAACACGAAACTTCCAGGCCGATGGCACGAAAAGCGGGGGAGGAGAGAGAAAAAGAGGGGAGGGTTACAGCTTCATGCGCTGTCGTAGATGGAGAGGTTGCTACACACACTGAGTGTTACAGTGTAGTTGGAAAAATATACGGGAAACAATCGATCGTAATTTCGCTGATGGAAACGCCACGGATGTCACGAAAAGTGGTACAGAAAATCTACCGTACATTCGATCAAAGTGGGCCGCGCGGGATTAGCCGAGCGGTCTTAGGCGCTGCAGTCGTGGACTGTGCGGCTGAGGTTTGAGTCCTCCCTCGGGCATGGGTGTGTATGTTTGGCCTTAGGATAATTTAGGTTAAGTAGTGTGTAAGCTTAGGGACTGATGACCTTAGCAGTTAAGTCCCATAAGATTTCACACACATTTGAACATTTGATGAATCAAGGTGGGAGTAGGAGAATTTACTTTATGTAGAATGTAAGTCTAGTGTCTTGGGCCACTGTGCTATCTAGCTCAGTCCTGAACTAATCCCTGTTTCCATAGGCCAATGGAAATGTGTATCTGTGTAGGACAAGTTTTGCAAGCTGTACACTTTGTTATGCGACCGATGTAGGTTAAAAGGACGCTATTTTTTGTGCCAATATAGTCAGGAAAGATGCATGTTGGGCCGACACGGACGGACAGCAAAATAAGCAAATGGATAAGAGAATAGATTGGAGTTGACGACGTGGAAGTGAGTGTTACACAGATGGGATTGGCATATAGCAAGACGAAGTGATGGAAGGCAGAGAAGGAATGGCGGTTGTTACTGAAACAACCAGTTTTCGGCTACACCGGTTTTTTCCATCTCCAGTTTAACCTGTTAAAACCACTTAAAATAACCGACTTCTGAAATAACCGATTTTCGGTTTTTTAATGCTATTATTTCAGGAATAAATGTACACATTGAACGAAGACTGAAAAATTCTAGTACATCCTCACACTTTTACGTTATACGTTTCAATATACGAAGAATCAATGTATCGAGCAAAATAGGTAAATAAAAGTAAACTTAGTCGGTCCACCAATCACTGCTTTTCTCGAAAAGCAGTGAGGTGTTGAATACTACAAAAATTTCACCAATATTCTCTTATAGATTCTAATTTTCTAAATCTCTGCTCAAAAATAATGTTTTAATCGAGGATCATACCACTATTTGGACGATAGGAATAGTCAGTGCCTACTGGTGAAAACTGAGGCTGGAGAACTCAATTTTTCGTACTAAGTTTCCGTTTCCAAGGGCTACAAGCATATAACGTCATTGTAGATACAGGTAGTGGATCAGCTATTTTGTAATGTTATTGCAGACTATGAATGATTTGCTAAGTTTTTAATTATTGTTCCAATAATTTCCTTTCGTTGTTATAATTTCTTAGGAATGACAGACAAATAATAAACTTTTGTGTGGAACCTGTAGCGTTGTTTTTCTTTAATTATTTCAGATGAAAATCCATGTTTTAGTCAACTATATATCTGTACTTCTTAACGGGAATTTGAATACAACCGAGTCTTTTATTGAAGAAATAAAAAATGCTATTTCAAATGAATAACTTACATAATACGCAGACTATAGCAGATACACGACAATAGTTAAAATTCCAATAATGAATTAATGTATTGGCAAATATTTATGCTCCAATCTGTTCATAAGTCCTTATCTGTAAGTTGACTCATTTCGTCAGAAACCATATGATTCAAAGACGATAGGAATCTTTTAGATGCCACGGAACGTCCTACCAAACTCGTTTTTAGAAATAGTTATATTTGAAAACCACAAAGTTTTGCCTCACTCCTACGGCACAGTGAGAAATACCTATTATAACTGAGACCAAACAAATACCAAAATATACCAGTCATTTAGAATTAATATACCGATATCGGCTTGAATCGGTCTTTTTCCGCATACCTGAGGCAGATTAATGAATTTCCTTGAAGAATCTTCGTAATCAAGAAAGACCTAGAGGATGACGCAATGGGAGGTGGAAACGCGGAGGACAAAATCGGATGCGAAAAGATGAAGCTTATAATGTGTGGAGAATTCTGGAAGAGGCTTATAACAGGCAGTGGATCGGAAATGGGTGAAGATGGAAATATATCGTTGATAAATTTTGTATGTTGCATTACAGTGTGAAGTTTTCGGTTGGTGGGTTTAACGTCGCATCGGCTGAGGTACTCTAATAAGGTAATTCGTGAACAGAGATAATAGCGTCAACGACGGTACAGTGTAGGGGTGTAGCAAGCAGTTAATACGTTCGTGATACAGTGCGAGCGGACAGCTCGTGCAAAGCTACAAGCGCTCCTCTTCTCTGGGAGCAGTGACGTGGAAGAACGGATGGCAGTGTGTGCCGGGTGGGTGGCAGATTCAGTGGTGCCGGACAGAACACGTGCTGCTGGAGTGTATCGAGCGTGCGATACATGTGCCGCGTTATAGCCGGCTCGGCGCCGGGAACTGGCGACCCCGCAGGAGACCGGCTCAGCGCTGATGGAGGCGTGGTGGCAGTCTTCGGGTAGTGATTGCCATCTTCCAGCATCTAAAGCTAGACTTCAGTGTATCACGCTCTAAGGCCTAACTCGCTAGATTTTACATGCCGTGGAACAATGTTCTGGGTTTTGCAACAGCATGCTACTTCTTGTCCCGAAACTGCGAAAAGTTTGAAAAGTCTGAATCCCAGAGTCTGTAAGACATTAAGCAGTACTCGAGAATGAGGCTGGAAACATAAGAGCATAACACGATAATAGTGACTTACATGAAACAAAGTCAACGAGTGGGGAATCTAGAGCTTGCACGAAAAGTGTATGCTTTTTTGTGTATGTGAGAAAGAAAATGCTAGATATTCAGTGCCCTCCGTTCACTGTGTTTATCAATCGAAGTGAATTAATTCAGTTACTTTCGCATTTAAGTTGAGGGACTTTTATTTCATATGGGCATATGTTTTTTAAGAAAATGCAGTTATTGCAAAAATCTTCTAATGCTTTAGGTAGACTAACATATCCTGAAAGTTTATGATTAGTAAATGAGAAGATGTGATTCATAATTACAGAGGATGATGGCCGAAGTAGAAAGAATATAAAATGCAGACTGGCATTAGCAAGAAAAGCGTTTCTGGAAAAGAGAAATTCGTTAACGTCGAATATAATTTGAAGTGTTAGGAAGTCTTTTCTGAAGGTGTCCATCTGCAGTGTAGTCTTGTACGGAAGTGAAACGTCGACGATAAACAGTTTAAACCACAAGAGAATAAAAGATTCAGAAATTTGGTGCTACAGCAGAAAGTATAACATTACATAGCTGCAATAGATTAGGATATGTTTTTACAGAACAAGTATGCCTTTTCATACTTAAAGCGCACAAATGTACATGTATGTCGGTGTACTTTTCACTGTGGTCTATTTTAATGTTTCAAGCTGTAAACAGTGTCCTAGTGTATTTATGTTTTCCCATATTTTGCTGCAGATCTGAAGGTGGTCATTGAGGATCGAAACCTGTAGTCTGATCACAAAAAATTTGTGATCGTAGACTGAAGTAAAGGAAGTTTATTAGATAGGTAGGATAACTAATGAAGAGGAAATGGGTAGAATGGGAGAGGAAAGAATTTTATGGAAAACTTGACCAAAAGAAGGTATCGGTTCAAAGATCACATCGTGCGGCATTAAAGAATCGTCGGTTTTGTTCAAAAATGGTTCAAATGGCTCTGAGCACTATGGGACTCAACATCTGTGGCCATAAGTCCCCTAGAACTTAGAACTACTTAAACCTAACTAACCTAAGGACATCACACACATCCATGCCCGAGGCAGGATTCGAACCTGCGACCGTAGCAGTCGCGTGGTTCCTGACTGAGCGCCTAGAACCGCTAGACCACCACGGCCGGCCGTCGGTTTTGTAATGGAGCGAAGTGTGTGTGTATGTGTGTTTGAGTTGATGAAGAGGAGGGGGAAGATAAAAATCGTAGGAGAAGAAAGTTTGAGTATAGTCAACAGGTGCAAATGGATGGAGGTTGCAATAGTTATGTAGGGATGAAAAGAATTTCACAGGGTAGTCTAACATTAAGAGCTGCATCAAACCAGTCTTCGGACTGAAGATCGCAAAAAACAACATGAAGATGATTGACGAATAATTGAAATCAGTACTGACTGATACACGTCATGCTGTTTTCCTCAGAAATTAGATTGGCTTCTATTTCAATGGAAATGGCTGTTTTCAGAACAACGTCCCGTTGTTATTTATCCAAGTGCAGTTGCCATGAGGAGTTAAAACAAGAACGCCTTCTTACTGCCATTAAAAGTGCATTCGAGGTCAGAGTCTGATTTCGGGACTTTTAAAGAAAAATGTAGAGCTATGATTGTCAGCTCTGTATGTTCCACTCACGTCCCACGAGTCGTGGGTGGTGAGGCTGGAGGCTAGAGGCCCCCAGCTGCGGACTGAAAGGCAATAGCAGGCAGGCGTGATCAGCAGGTGCTGCTCTGCCGGCTGGGATTACACGCACAAAAAACGCACCTCTCGCTCTGTTCTCGCAACACTCGTCTCGAAACATCTGCAGTACCTACTTCTCTCGCTTTTGCCCCATATTTCAGTACCCTTGATAGGGAAGATTCTGTTTTCTTCACTACACTTCTCGGCTCTAAGTATGAAACCTTACAATAATTATTGGCGGAGAAACGCGGCATTGCCCAGGTATTTATTTTCAGCTGCGCGTCCACGTCCGTACCACGCAGCGTTTAGCTAGTGCTTAATCTTTATGACGTCATATCTCCTGAACTGTGTGTCGCACAGTGATATAATTTTAAGGTACATTCAACCACATACATGGATAATGTGTGCAAAATGTGTTGCGAATGGAGTCGGTGTCAACGAAGTAATAAATTTATTCGTCATGCAACGATGCAGCAGTTTCTCACGCATCTCACTGTATATGACGTCATATCTACCGAAATATGTCTCGTACAATGGTATAATAGGGTAGGTACATTCAGCGGCAGACGTGGATGCGACCAGCGAAATATATTGTGAGTATAGTTAGTAGCAAAGAAATAATAAATTGAAACGCCATGCGTGATGCGGCAGTTTTTTCTCGTGCTTAATTGTTTATGACGTCATGTCTTTTGAATTATATGTAGTAAAGTGATAAAATTTTGCAATTACCCTCGCTGGTATATGTTTATACTTTCTGTAAAATGTGTCGTGAATACTGTTAACAGTAAAGAAGCAATAAATTGTACGTCATGCCTCATGTGGTACTTTTAACGCATGATCAGTGAAAAGAAGTATCGATAAACATTTTTCTTTCATCATTTTGTAGTGTTCGTCAGCGAGAAAAAAATTCGTAAAGGTTTGAAGTTATGTGTAAAGTCTGTTGAAAGTCGCTAAGTGATCTCATTCTGAAGTACTGGGTGAATGAAGTCTGGGAATTCACGCATCGCAGACTGTGCTTCTTTTACAGCTCCAAGCCCACCCCTTTGATAGGCAGGTGGTTCTTATTCCCACAGCGACTGTTGCCTGATAGTGAGGTACAAGTGTAAGTTTAGTTGAAATCGGCCCAGCGGTTTAGGAGGAAAAGTGAATAGATTTCGTCCGATAAAAAGAGCAATGAATAGAGAGGCATTTTGTCGACAACAACAGATCGGCTACGTAATATTCCCTGCGCCTCTAGAGACAAGAACCTCTCCTAACTTACGTTTATTACACAACATTCCCAGTCCATCTGTTAAGTTTTTTATGCGCCTCTCTTTTATTGAATATATTTATTCTATTTCCACGGAGAAGGAATCAAAAATGTGCATGACACACATTTGGTAGGGCGTTACAAAGGAAGAATTGCAACTTTGTCAGAAGTACGCCAAGGGCAAAAGGTTGAGTATATTACTGTCCTTTGATAGGAAAAACATCGAACTGTAAGCAGTATGCTAATATGATGATGGAATTGCATTGGTATTGGTTAGGGGAAAAACATGGCGTGTACTAAAGTTATTGAAAAGATAAAAGAAACGCTGTTGAAACACAACAAAATTGGAAGCTACTTGGCTGTTTATAGCCATTGGTTTTATTATTTCCTTTCTCCTACGCTTACTCTTTCTTATGACTTTACTCTCTTCTTCCATCGCACTCGGTCTCTTGACCTCACAAACGAGTATATGTTCAGAAGCGAAAGTGCGATAACAGAGAAAAAAGTTTATCACAGATTACATTCTCACCACTGATGGCTTTGAATGAAAATAAAATAGCAGGAGAGACAGCTAAAACTAGAGGCGAAGTCGACTCGGAAACGCTCGGAACGGTCACAGTCGCATTCTTTTTGTGTGACCTCATGCTAAGGCCCGGTCATAGTTGCGTGTGGAGTTGCATTTGGCTCATCATTTGGTCTTATATGTTTGACTCAGCACCTGTGAACAACTGAACAGGAGCTTCTATTCTTGAAATTTGTTATTGTTATTATTCTCTAATTCACTATATTTCCACAGGTCATAATCATATCAAACACTCTGCTAGATGTTTCTTTGGTCGCTGAGAAAGAATGGAAGAGAGCCAGTGTTCTTCGCTTCCAGGTAATACTAAAGTGGAAATAACTGGAAACCATATAAAGCAGCATTTGTGTGCGGCGAACATTCGTCGCGCAGCAAGCAGAATCTCATGTCGAACCAATGAAATGTATCAGTGGCACTGTGAGGATCAGCAAAAATAAGTTCGAATTCGGCTGGTGCAAAGGGGAGCCAGAGGACACTGGATCCTCCTCCCAATTCATCCACCCTACTCCCCACTCCCAAGCCAGTCCTCTCATTTGAAGGAGAAGGGATCTTCGATTACCAGGAATTCAATTCCGCCCGTACTGTCAATATCCAACTCGACAAAGTTCGGGAAATGTGTAGCGATCGCTGAAGACGACCCCGCGCAAAAGGAAATCAAAGAAGAGCCCTCCAATAATTTTATCCTCGGACATTTTCCTCCAATAACAGGGCAATAAAACGTTCCATTATTTTGTAGAGTCGGGCCGGTTAATATCATTAGGGCTATTTTCATCCGTCAGATATTCTGCGCAGGTTTCCTGGTACGCCTTCGCTCTTCCGTAAGAAACTGGCGAATAAACGTGTCTTTCACATTGCTACATTCTCGCTGAAACAAATATCAGCAAGTAAGAAACTGTAGTTTTTCAAGGAAGACTCGTTCATACAAGCAAAAATCACTATTTCTCTTTAGTTTTCCGTGCAATTAAGCAGCAGGAAGATAGAGCATGATATAGTGCCATAGAATATGGCGTTGCTCGTGTACGTGTAAGCTATGTAAACGGTTTTATGTAATATCAGATCTTTCAGATTAAAGTTAATTGCATGAAGCAGTTGTGTACTAACAAAAATAAAGATTAACCGTACGCGCAGGGAAAGAAATGCACAGGATGAAAGCTCTGGTACTGTTAATCAAATCAACAACTATTCCTATTGCATTAGGAAAGGAGCAAACCGAAGATTGAGGCTTTTTTTTTTTTTTTTTTTTTGCAGCAAATATTACACATGGCTAATCACTCATTAGGCAGAACATTGTAGTTCTTTACTGCGTTTGATCGTATTAGACGTTCATCATCACTATCTTCCTCTAGCCTGAGACTCAACGTTCCTAACAAGTGAAAGTGAGCTTACAATTTTTGGGATTTGAACTGTGGAATAAGGCAGAATTCACACATGCAGACCAATGACAGAGGTGAAAGTCACTTTAAAGGTAAGAAAAAACTGGAAGCCAACCAATGATCAATCTTAAATTTTCGATTGGTTATTTACGTACCCTCTTCGCCAGTAACTACGCCTACCCGTAGGCACAATTGATAAGCAACTAGCAAAATACTGAATTTATGCAACAATTGGTCGTGAGAGTATATGGACAGTGTGATATCGGAACTCTTTTTAGGGCTCTAGAATCTTTTAGATCAAAATACTACTGAAGTCAGTATAGCACTGGTCGTGAATCTGTAGCAGTTTGTGTGCAAAGATCGTTCTTCCTTTGCTTAAACTATCAGAGCGAGTCTACATCTCCAGATATTTTAATATTTCACACAATGAGTTCCTCTCTGAGAGATACAAGAGGCCAAATCAGAATATATCACTTAGAATAAAAATTTGTTGTCTTTTAGTCCATCCCTATACAAGTTGGTCAGAAACAGCCTGGTAAGCTTGTAAGAGTGTTTCAGGATAGGTTGTGCTGAGAAATAATTGTTAAGAAAAAAATTTGCGCCGTTTCATAGTTAATTAGCTTTGAAGTTAGGCAATCAGGCTGTTCCGCGCGCACATATTCAAGCGGCCCGCCAGAGACGGTGGGCCCAGACATGTTCTTCGTTTGATTTCCTCAAGCGGAACAAGAGAATGATACAAAAATTTGACATGGGATGGTAACAAGGATCGAAACCGAGGCACAGGCTGCACAGTACCGTGCGCTATCATCTATGCTACGAGAACAAGAACTAACACTATAGTCCGATCCACTAAACGATGGGGGTTTGCACAGGTGGAGAAAAGAACGGGGGTAGCACTGTTGCCAGTTCAAAGCGACAGTTGCGGTTCGCGCGTACACATGCTTTGCGCCTGGTGAAAGTGTGTGTCCCGTGAATTATGTCTCTAGCCTGCTTGTGCAGAATTTGTCGCCCACTGCCACTATCAGCCGTGACAACTCGCAAGAAATGGAATAAAAATTCGCTAAATAATTCGCTACGATTGCGTATACCTGTTCGCATTGCATACAACATTCACAGCAGAGCGCTCAGAACACTACTGGCTGGCTGTCGGAGAATGCGTGACGTAGGTGCGCGGAACAAGCCTAAACTCGATCGCCATCGTTCGTGACTCCAAATATAGTAGTATCTGTCCGGCCGCTTGAATTTGGTCGCGCAACGGCCTGACTGACTAACTTCAATGTTAATTAACTCGGGAACGACGCAACGTATCTAATTTTTTTTAGCAATTATTTCTCAGCGCATGCTACCCTGCAACATCCTCGCAGCTTTTCAGACTACTCCTGACCGCCGTGTTTAGAAGAAACACATTCAAATAGAGTCACGAAGGCATTACAGAAACTGTACATACAGTAGCTGTCAGATGTCTACAGTAATATATATCTATACTTCTCACATTTCGTACTCTAGTACAGCCTTAGACGTAAAGCAGAGCAGCAGGTTTTGTTCAACTGCCATAATATATTTCAACGCTCGACGTGCAGGAAGCGCAAACGACTGCGTAGTTGACTTCCCGAAAGCGCAAGTCCATCATTAAACCACTAGAAGGTTGCAATTACAGTGTTGCTTGTATAGCTACAGAAATGTGTGAAGTAGGGTGTACACTATATTTGCAGCGGAGCTTGTGACAACAAGAGGCCATGCGAGAAAGTACTAACGAACAGAATGGAAGTAGGAGTACGCGTCGTGTTCCCAGCACACGGCGCGGCGCTGCAAGCACGTCGCAGCACTGTGATTCCGACGTGGCCTCCTTTCTCCGGCCGTACAGTACACGTCGACACAGTTCATGAATACACATAAAAAACAAACAGGAACTCGCCGCTACATCTACAGCTGCCCCATCGTGGAGTATAACTGTACATCAGAAACGGTACAAGTCAATTTCCACGTCACTGGTGAATCATTTCAGCATTACGGATGCGAATCACTTCAGGAAACATTGCAATGTGTCCTGAATATCATTCACTCTGAATCAGAATTCCCCAAGTAAGATAATGCCTTTCACTTAAGAGATTGAACATAGTATGTTGCTTCCCACAAAGATGTCGACTTACAAGTCTTTTGGTTACCCTGTACTTCAAAGCAAGACTGATATTTTACAGCGTGGAAAGCAGAAGTTCACAACAGCGACACATGATTGCGCATAGCAACAAACCTTTGAAAATTGTCACAGATGTGCTGATGATACCGTTTTTAAATTCTACTAATTTATGACGGATGCGGAACGATAGTATCGGGATTTTCCTGATGGTTGCCTCCTTATGGTATTTAAGGTTTCCCGGACGTAATAAAATGATAGTGCAGCTCTTGAAAGTTGGACCCTTTAAGTTTTATGATATTTCAAAGAACCACCTGCTGATGATTACCGGTGATAATTTCCACATCATCACATGAAGATGACGAACATTTGGTTCCCCAAAATATCTCGAAGTGTAGCAACACCACCTGCACAAAGCTTGAGAGCCTGACCAACATTTTACGGTTAGTTCAAAATGGCTCTGAGCACTATGGGACTCAACTGCTGAGGTCATTAGTCCCCTAGAACTTAGAACTACTTAAACCTAACTAACCTAAGGACATCACAAACATCCATGCCCGAGGCAGGATTCGAACCTGCGACCGTAGCGGTCTTGCGGTTCCAGACTGCAGCGCCCTTAACCGCACGGCCACTGCGGCCGGCACGGTTAGTCTGTAACGTGCTCTTCAATCAGCATTCGCATTAAACGTCGTTGGTTTCTCGTTGAGTACTGCTATACGTAGAAGGCGAATCATTGCTTAAAGTTTTAAGAGCCTTCGTAAGAAATTACTCTCGCAGTTCCAATAGCATTTTCTCGAGAAAAGTTGATTTCTTGAACGTACAGGGTCTTCTCAGGGTCATTTTTGATTTGTATGTCGCTCTTTAATCAATTTCAGTATCATCGATACCACTGTATACGGGGAAGGCCCAGAAAGAATGGTAAATATGCAGGGATATGACAGGAACGATTACTCGAAGAAAACAAGAAAAACTAATAAACATGGGCTCTAAACTGCACACCTTAAGAGCTATGAGCACTTCTTCATCTTCGCTACTGCGAAACACAACTCTTCCACTGAACAAACACTCATAGCTCTTAAGGTATGCGTGTTTGGCCCATATTTACTGGACACTTCTTTCTAAGTCCATCCCGCGTTTAATTTTACGAGTACTTAAGTCCAGTTTCTTGAAAAGAACGTTTTTCCTTATTACTCACTAGTAAAATAGTACAAAAATTCTTCGATGCGCCTATATTTTTTCGTAATCTTCACGCTTTTTGTCGTTGTGGCACCCAGGAATGTAACACTCTGACTAAAGAATACAATGTAACTAACGAAGTAGAGCGTTAAAGTTTTCCTCATTCCTACAATTTTTTACGTGCTGAGAGTGCCAACACAAGTACTTCGACAGCAAAGTGAAACTGGGCAAGTGCATTTGTTATTATCTAAGACAATCTGGACGTGCAATCTGTCTGTCGGGCAGCTCAGTGATTGTGTGTTCGCTGTTTTCACTGCCATCCACAGCTGTGGAACATTGTACGGTGAGATAGTTTCCAAATACTCGTAAAATGTCCCAGTTGGTAGGCCTGTGAATATTCAAAATACTGAGAGTCAAGAAACTTAGTAAGACTGTTCTCTAGTTCGTGAAAGGTGAGTGCTTGGTGCGAATACGAATACAAGTTGGCAATGAGACAGAAGTACCAAAAAATGGTTCAAATGGCTCTGAGCACTATGGGACTCAACTGCTGTGGTCATAAGTCCCCTATAACTTAAAACTACTTAAACCTAACTAACCTAAGGACAGCACACAACACCCAGCCATCACGAGGCAGAGAAAATCCCTGACCCCGCCGGGAATTGAACCCGGGAACCCGGGCGTGGGAAGCGAGAACGCTACCGCACGACCACGAGATGCGGGCAGAAGTACCATGAGTTTAAGACGCAGACCACGCCTTCTGAGAGAGATGGTTTGTCATATCTATTCTTATTGTAATAGTATCTTAAAATAGCTAAAACAAGTGTTTAAAAATGCGTTGGCTTCAGACGGAACGACAGCCGAGAACATCTTTCCCGTCGCTATAGCGAATGGCTGGCTGGTTTTGAGAAGTAAAAGATCGTTGTAGGTTTGGTTTACAAGAAGCTGAATATTTCCGGTGAGAAATCGTTAAAAAGTATTGGGCCTTCGCTTATTCACTGTCCTGTTCGGATTACGCCAGGGTGTACATTGTGAAATGTGCCTAGTCTTTATCGGGCACAGTATAAATAATATTACGGGCACAGTACTAATAACCACAACCATAGATGGAAGCATAACAGACCAAAGACACTGTTGGCTAGGAACTTAACATCTATGGCCCATAGCACGCTAACACGACAGAACTGGCCAGCCCCTGCAACACAGCTACTACTGACAACCCCAGATGTTCGACCCGCCGGAAAACAGGCAACCGCAGGAAAACCGTACTGTACACAGCACGCAAACCAGCCACACACACCCCCTACACTGTCTGTGAGCCGATCTATGACCGATCGCCCACTAATGTACAACGACCTTGAAGTGTTGCAGGGACGCAGCAACTGCAGCAAGCCCCGCAACGAGCTCCAGCAACGACAAAGGTAACGATGCACGATACCTCGCACTAACATAACCACACCTTGCATGCACTGTCGCAAATAGCAAGCCGCTACTGCCCTTACTACCCGTCCTACTGTCGCAGAGGTTTTTTCCCTTGGCGCTTGCCTTGGCACTTTTTTTCCTCTGCCCTTACAAACCGCTACCCTTCGATCGCTTTCGTCCACTTTCTATCTCCTGATGGACCATGTTTATGAGTAATCTTACCCAGACGCATAGATTGTCACAGCCCGCATCCTGTGACTCCTGATTCAAAAACTAACATGTTATACAGAGGTGACAGTAGAACTTTTGGTTTGGTCACCACGTTGGTGTGGGCGTGGAGGGGCCCCATACAGAATAAAAAGTACTAATAATATAGTGCGTAGAAACTGTGCTAAGCGTTCCGGAACGGCGTCACTCTTTTTCTCGGGGTAACAACAGTCGCAAGAAAGATCAGCACCTTGCGCAACGGTTTTCTTTTGGACGTTTCATTACGTTTGCACGCACAGCGTCTCCGCTGCGGTGAAACGCTTTCACGCGCATTGCGAGTGCCGAAGCGTTGTGAAATACTCCGCTACGCGGCCGCGAGCCAGCGCGCCGCCAGGACGAAGGAACAGCCCCGGCCGCGTCAGCCAGCGTCCGCAACTTGTCGTCCCCACACCCCCCGGCACCACTGTTTGAACAAATTTCTGTGCTGAACATGGTTATGTTAATGGAGTCATGAATATTCCGATGCCCGGGTGGACAGTTAATTCTCAGTACAATCCGCTCTGAAGTTGGTGGCGCACGGCGCTTGTTAAACACCTGACAAACGCAGCCCACAGCGCGGCAGTAAAACTTGATGACGCATTAGTGCCTGCCGCATCAGTAGCAGCGGCTCGGCGCCGGATCTGCCTGTACGTCCGTGTCGCAACGAAGTGCGCGGCGCGGCTCGCCCGCGCTGCAGGGGCGTGTTCCTTTTCCCCCGCTGCCTACCGTCCACAAACTGTTTACGAGGCACTAACCGCCGCTGTCTTTAGCTGCCATTACTGCTTCGTGAGTCTGCGGTGCAGTTCCTCTTCATTGTAGTATGCGCTCGCTGGCCCTCGAGGTACAGTGACTAGTGGTGAAATAAATTAGTATTACTGGTGCTCCGGTAAAACAGCGGCGTGCCGTGAAACGCCGTGAATGAGGCTGCGACTGATCAGCTACAAGAAAGGTAGTAGGAGCAATCCACTAAGTTAGAGACCCATATCATTAGCGGCGATGTGCAGCGGGATTTTGGAACATATATTGTGTTCAGAAATTATGAATTACCTCGAACAGAACGGTCTATTGACACACAGTCAACACGGGTTTAGAAAACATCTTTCTTGTGAAACACAGCTAGCTCTTTACTCACACGAAGTGTTGAATGCTATCGACAAGTGATTTCAAATTGATTCCATATTTCAAGACTTCCAGAAGGCTTTTGACGCTGTACCGCACAAACGGCTTGTTGTGAAGTTGCGTGCTTATGGAATATCGTATCCGTTATGCGACTGGATTCGTGATTTCCTGTCAGAGTCCTGTACTAATTGACAGAAAGTGATAAAGTAAAACAGAAATGATCCCAAGGTAGTGTTACTGGCCCTCTGCTGTTCCTTATCTATATGAACGATTTAGGAGATACAATCTGCGCAGCCGTCTTAGGATGTTTGTACTAGGCGATAAACGACAGCGTCATGTCCAGTCATCAGCAGATCAAAACCAATTCAGATAAGATATCTGTATGGTGCCAAAATAGGCAATTAGTCCTAAATAAAAAAAAAGTGTGAGGTCATCCACATGGGTGCTAAAAATAATCTGTTAAACCTCGGTTACATGATTAATCACATCTAAAGACTGTACATTCAACTAAATACATAGGAATTGCAATTACGAACAACTTAAATTGGAAAGAACACGTACAACACCGTCGCAGGTTCGAATCCTGCCTCGGGCACGGATGTGTGTGATGTCCTTAGGTTAGTTAGGTTTGCGTAGTTCTACGTTCTACAGGACTGATGACCTTAGAAGTTAAGTCCCATAGTGCTCAGAGCCATTTGAACACATACAAAATGTTATGGGGAAGGCAAACCAAAGTCTGCGTTTTATTGGCGGAACACTTGGAGGACGCAACAAATTTCCTGAAGACACTGCCCACACTACGCTTGTCCGCTCTCTTCTGGAGGACTGCTGCGCGGTCTGGCATCCTTACCAGACAGGATTAACGGAGTACATCGTGAAAGTTCAAAGAAGAGCAGCACGTTTTGTATTATCGAGAAATAGGGGAGAGAGTATCACGGACATGATACAGGGTCTGGAGCGGAAATCATTAAAACAAAGCCGTTTTCCGTTGCGGCGGTATGGTCTCAAGAAATTTCAATCACCAACTTTCTCCTACGAATGGGAAAATATTTTTTGACACAGACCTACATAGGCGGAAACGATCATCAGCAGTAACATAAGAGAAATCAGAGCTCGCACGGAAAAATACAGCTATTCGTTCTTTCCGCGCGCTATTCGAGAGTGGAAAAAAGAGAATTATTGTGAAAGTGGTTCGATGAACCCTCTGCCAGACAGAGTAGCCATGTAGATGTAGATGTAAACGGGATAGTCGATGAAATTGAATTGGATTTGGAAAAAAGAGTCATGGGATGACTAGGCACTTCGTTAACAAAGCTGAGAGAATTTTGTAACTGGCGTAGCGTTAGAAGAACTTCGAAATACGTCTGGCATCCTCGTGAACAAAAAATATGATAGTTACTGAAGCAGCGATATAAACTTACAATGTGTTGCAATGTGGTAAAACTAGCACACTTCGCTTAATGATATACTGACCTGTGACTGACTGCACTGTAAACGGTACAATGTTCTGAGGCAATGAACTAACAAACATTGGCTTCGATCCATTGGTAGGACATGAAAAAACTATCTACGACAGAAGCTGCCGACTAAACACTTGGGCGAATTGTACCGTAGTACTGCTCCATTGTGTTGGAGCTGTCAGGCTGAATTTGTGGGCGTTATCGGGGCGGGTGGGTGGGATGTAGCGAAAAGACGGTGCGGGTGGTCCCAAATTTGTCTAATTTGCGAGTCATCATAAAAGCAGGGTCACGATTCGTCTGGAAAGCCTGGAGTTCCCAGGGAATTGCAATTTACCTGGAAAAATCATGGAAATCTCAGGGGTTTTCAGGAACTGAATAAAATCTCAGGGAATTCTGTGTTTTTAACCTAGCACTGAAACTGAATTTTATTGAGTTTCATAAATCACAAATTTTCAAGTACGTCTTATTTCAAAGTGTGTTAATTATATGAATATTATTCCATATAAATTATCGGTGTTTTAAGACTGCGGTTAAAGTACTGCTTATGGCTGTTATATAGCTCAGATAGGAGAAAAGAAAAGTCACTATTGCGGTAAGCTGCGCCTCCTCCCCCCCCCCTCCCTCTCCACACTGCCCATTAATTTCCAGTAATATATCAGGAGCTTCTTGACGCCATCTTTGTCCTCACACCTGGAATTCTCCGGTAATTTTTTCCCAAAGATACCTGAGGAAAGACACCTAATAACCGACGCAAACCTATTTAAAAAATTCCAAGAGCTGGCTTTCAGGCATGATTTACGAATATTCTTTTGTGTTACGTGTTTCACTCCGTAAGAACGGCGAAGATAACGTGAATTTAATCTCAGCGTTCACAGATGCATACGAGCAATTACTGTTTTTCCATCCTCTGTCACTCCCTTAATGATGACTCGTAGAGTGTAGTACATATGGGACACACCAGACTGTCCGAAACGTATTCGCTGCAAGCTTCGTATACATACTGCTGGAGAGGCATTACGTGGCCAGGAACATAAAAATTAAATAAATACTAAATGATATAAAATATGATATTTGGGACAAATGGTAATAAATGTAAAAACCTCTAGCGTATGACCAAAGTGTCAGTTCTATTGTTACGTTTCAACGAATTTATCTGCAGACGTCAACGGTCTTGCTACTGAGGCTCTTAGAATAATTTCAAGAATAGCAACAAAGTCTTGTTCTCTAGTTCTGATTGGCAGACAGTGCTGTCTGAAACTGATCCAACTCTGATGTTGATCTCTTCTGCGATTATATGCAATTCTGGAAAACTTCGTAAAACAGCAACCGTTGCCCACACTATCGAGTAAGATTAAAGTACACGACATTATAGCTGGTACAGAAGGTGAATGAATCCTGCGACCAATGGCGACGGGACAAAAATACATTCATCGATGTTATACTGGACAATTATTCTACTCGTCTGAGAACTAGAGATTCCAAACAAGTGGAAACTCAGTCAGGTACAGGTCACTCGTATACGGGAAAGCAGTACGCATTATGATGAAACCGACGGCAGTAATTACAAGTTTCATGTTATTAAGTAAAAAGGATGTATATGCGATTGCATTGCATACAGAAAGGTTTGTAAACTTGTCCTTCCACTTATGGACTTGCCGTGAGTGGAAAACTGTAGTCTGTCACGCAGTACCGTTGCACAAAATGAAAGTACGGCTGCTACTCCTGAACGAGGTCAAATGCATTGCTTTTCTATAACACCTGCGACTCAGCCTTTATCCGTGCGATTTCTCCATCGTTCCTTCTTTCTGGTCAGCTTCGTCTCAGCCTCGGTCTAAGGCACTACCCTTTCTGCCGTGTCCAGAGCGAACAGAACTCCAGTATTATTATCTGCTGTAAGTTTCTGAAATTCTACGCACTTCTCATTCTGCTACAGTTTGTGTCTTTAGCTTCATACATTGCATCACAGAAAGGATTAATCTCAAAACTAGAGGTCTAGAGTTTCCAAGAAGAGTAGAGGTGTTTATTCTTCCTACTTAGGTCTCGCCGGCCGGTGTGGCCTTGCGGTTCTAGGCGCTTCAGTCTGGAACCACGTGACGCTACGGTCGCAGGTTCGAATCCTGCCTCGGGCATGGATGTGTGGGATGTCCTTAGGTTAGTTAGGTTTAAGTAGTTCTAAGTTCTAGGGGACTGATGACCACAGATGTTAAGTCCCATCGTGCTCAGAGCCATTTTTTGAACTTAGGTCTCGTAGAAAGATCGCGACAGTGAAATTAGATTCGGAACCATAAGGTGACCTACCGACAGACATTCGTTTCGCTTAACATTCCCGAATGGCACAGAAAAGGGGTAAATGCCAGTAGTACACTACTTGCCCTACACCTCACATCGTACGTGGTGCGAACCACTATGAGTTTTATTAGACTATTATTGTCGTTACCGCTGTTACTGTCATCTGTAAATGTAGTTCCGCTAACAACTGGGCTCTGTACAGACTTATAGATTAGGTTTCTAATGATAGGGTAGGCGTCCTATCGGAATTTCTCGCTCCTGCGACGCAACGAAAACGTCATAGGCCGCGGGCGAGCCAGCCTGCCTGCAGTTATTTAGCACGCGCGTTTCGACACAGTTTCGTCACACGAAAGAAAGTCGTGTTGCGCATCGACTGCGTAGGGCCAAAGAATGCTGGAGTCGTGGAGACATACAGTGAAACAAAAACGAAGGAGGAAGTCGTTAATCTGTTTTGCAGTCGCCAGGTGCGGAAGACCACGGATGCACAGCTCACTCATTACTTCTTCCACATCTGACAATGAGTGTGAAGAATTCCGAACTGCTCTGTGGATCAGTCATTTCAAGCGTTTGAGGAAGGCAACGGCATACGACATCCAACTGGACCATGTCTGCTAAAGCGCTGTGGTGTTCAAACCAACCTTCGCGTTAACTATAGCTTTACCTTTAATTGGTACAGAGGTTTCAAATAGGACGTCCCGTTGACGTGCAAGGGACTGTGGCATCGCTCAGATGGAACGGAGTGTACGAGCACCAGTGTCCGAGAAGAGGCAAAGTGTTTTGGTGACGTACTCGCGTGGCAGCGATCCCCTCTACTCCAACTGCTCCGCCTGTGCTCAACCGGAACACAATCAAGGCCGTGTGCCGGCGGCTGCTGGTATGTGGACCGTTAGCGCGCCACGGCGCTGCTCTGATGTCACGTCTGCCTTTCGCAATCCCGGCCACTTCCCGGGAACATCCTTGTCTCTGACAAAGAATAAATAAACGATGGCCGGGCTGAGATTTACGGCGAGACGGCATTGCCATCAGCAGCACAAGGGCGACAATTCAGTGGACCTGCTCCTGAGTAATAGTTCCAGAAGAGAAGTTTTGTTGCCCCGTTTACGTAGAATTAATACAGCTACAATCCACATAAGTCAGCTCCCAACACTACGTTAATAATACTCCTAAGAACTAAGGAAGGTTTCAGTCTGATTTTCTATTGATGTAGAGATCATTAGAGGCGAGTGAGAGGACGACCTTAGTCTCTTTGAAGGGGACTATTCTGGCATTCCCCTCAGATGATTTAGAAAAAAAAAAGAAAACAAAAAACAAACGAAACGACTGTGACTGGATGTATACTCGAAACCCTTCTCTCGAATATGAGTCATCGAGTCATATTACCATCACAATGACCTCGTGCTGAGTCTCGGCAAAATGATGTAGGTGATGTGCTGTCAAAACGAATCGTTAATCATCCGGACAGTGGTCTTACTTTTCGTCCGGTTCAAGGACAAAAGATAGAGCACGTTACTCGAATCCTATGAACGTAACTAATGGAAGATATTATACTTACAACAACAAGAAAAGCTCTTTCTGGGCTCTTGCACAATTTAATTTTAATGGCTGGCTCATCTGTCGAGTGAGCAGTCCGATGCGTTAACCTTCCATGATAATTAATCGCGTCAAAGAAGCTACTGATTTTCTTGTATACAGTTTTCTCATCAATATTCCGATTTTTATTTTTAGTGGTCGTTTTCGTGTAACTGTGTGTTTAGGAGAGTGGAGGTCATGTTTCTGGAATTACTACGTATTATTTATTACAGCGGACGTTCTCGATTACTTTATTAATTTCTCACACACTCATCCCGCATTAGTTCGACATGCACGCTAAATATCTCGCCGTCGCGAGGCCAGTTTAATTCAACATCATCATCGATGAGTAAGTGAGCTCAAACGATCATCACCTCAAACACTGGTTTGACAGTAATAGTTTATTAAGTATGGAGATGACATTAATAATATTCTTGGGATCTGAACACAACTTTACTCCTTCATTTACGTGGGAGATGTGTTGTTAAGCTTGAGATCAGTCCTAATGTGTGGGATACCAATATTTATATACTGGTTTGTAGTGTAGGTGTAAATACGTGTGAGAGAAATACTGAAAACGCCTGAGCTTTGAATGTCATAAATTTCGATGCTGCTGTGGGCCTTAATTGCCGGATCCAGGAATCCAGCAAGTGCTCCTGTCGGACCATCCTAAACAGTATTTTTGCGAGATCGTCATACCATTTCTCTCGTAGCTATGAGAGATTCTGAGACTCAGTTCTGTATGAGCTAGTGTATCTAACGCAATCTGCTCTGTCCAGATTTGTTTTGTGTGTAAAATGGTAATTATTTCGGTGAAGCACGTTAGAGTTTCAATATCCCTAAAGCAATAGAGAAGCATATTTTCTTCAAATAGATCGTGTACAAGTCTTTGGGAAATTCTGAAAATTCCCTTACCCTCGCCTGTTAACGGTAAACTAACAAAGAAATAAATGTACCCTAAAACGCACCGGTAACTTACTTCGTAAGAAGATTTTACTCAAATGCTGTAACTTCTCTGTGACCAGTATACTAGTTTTCTGGCACAGTCGGACTGTTACGTGAAGTACTCACATATGTTAATCACAAAAAGAAAAAATGAGTATCAGAATTTTTCTCGAGTTTTAACTCTCCTATTAGGTGTGATGGGAGAAATTTGAGCCGGCCGCGATGGTCTCGCGGTTCTAGGCGCGCAGTCCGGAACCGTGCGACTGCTACGGTCGCAGGTTCGAATCCTGCCTCGGGCATGGATGTGTGTGATGTCCTTAGGTTAGTTAGGTTTAAGTAGTTCTAAGTTCTAGGGGACTGATGACCACAGCTGTTAAGTCCCATAGTGCTCAGAGCCATTTGAACCATTTTTTTGAGAAATTTGAGAAGGATGTGGTACCATAAACAAGTCTTACCACTGTCCGGCTTTTAGTGACAGACATCGTGCGCTGTGCGGTAATTCAGAACTATATGAATTTATCGATGTTTAAGTTCAGCAGCTTTATAACACATGACACGAAGTATAGGGAAAGGCCATAGCATTTCCAAATTCAAATACAGCATTGCTCTGAAGTGCTTATTGGGTGACGGGGTGCATTGTTTGTCAACTAGGAATTCAGAAACTGACGGAACATGGCTGATACGAAACGAAGGGCAGGGACATAAGGCGAAGGCCCACGTGGAACGCCCATTGCGGCCGAACCTTGACACACTCTGGGCGGCAGGTTCGCTTCCGTGAGAGGCCCGGCAGCACGTGCTACGTTGCTACAGCCGGGAAAGCGACGCCTGCGCTTCCTCAACACCTCGACCTCGTCTCTCGCACACGTTCACTAGTACACTTTCAGTAGCGCCACTTATACCACAGCGTTAAGCTTCATTTCGAGTATGTTCCAGCAAAAGGCGTCAGGCAGACGACTGACTGTATCAAACAAAGGAACTTCACAGGTAATTCGCAAATCTACCTGCAGATGAAAACAAATAAGTGTTTTAATTTTTACACTTCACTCGTATTTGGAGCGGGTACGGTTAAAATTATCTCCCGACATTCAGTTTTTCCACGATTTCATTACTTCAAAATGTCTCTGAGCACTATGTGACTTAACTTCTGAGGTCATCAGTCGCCTAGAACTTAGAACTAATTAAACCCAACTAGCCTAAGGAAATCACACACAGCCATGCCGAGGCAGGATTCGAACCTGCGACCGTAGCGGTCGCTCGGCTCCAGACTGTAGCGCCTAGAACCGCACGGCCACTCCGGCCGGCTCATTACTTCACTTCAAGGGAATACCTAGACAGCTCCACCAGAAATACCTTGACATGTTTCTTTCCCCATCATTGCCTAAGTGAGATGTCTCCGTCTGTAATGACATCGATGCCGACGAAAGTTACACCGTAACATTTGTAGTCATATTTTCTCGCACGAAACTAGTACGTGAGCTTCGGATGTTATACGGCGTAGTGTACATATCGCTTGCTGTCGTATATTCTTTGCACAACAAAGGCCTTGATGCGCGATACCAAACACACGATGCACCTAAATTTTAGTTAATTAATATTTAGTTTCGTGCTGTTACTCTCAAACACGTTTCGGCACCTCTTTCCCTTCATCACTGCTCACCCATTAATTTTCTGAAGACTGTAATTTAAACCATAATAACTGACATGATATAAGCGTTAATTAGGCTTACATTATTACGACTGCGAGGTAGTCGTGTCTCGATTAATTACATGCGGTGGCAGTTGTATCAGCGACAATATATTCGATATGATGGCAATTTCCACCGAATAAATGGATGCAAACAGATAATGGAGAGGAAGCGCGAAACATGTTCGTGTTGGAAGTTTACATTTATTGTTCCAGTGGGTTGAACAATGTAACAAATATTAATTTTTGTAGTTATTAGTTTGCAAACACGAAATAATAAAGTTACAGCATTCACAAGATTATTATGTCGCACAAATATGTCGCTTTAAACGCATCAGGTTGAAAAAAAAAATTACGTATGGATAAACATGTACGTACAAACTGCATGTCACGTACCCAGATAAACCTCTGACCTAAAAGAAATTTATGAGTAACGAATTCTAAACATGAAAACTGAGCTGTGTTTACATAATAGAAACCTGTATGGCTCAAATGGCTCTGAGCACTATGCGACTCAACTGCTGAGGTCATCAGTCGCCTAGATCTTAGAACTAATTAAACCTAACTAACCTAAGGACATCACACACATCCATGCCCGAGGCAGGATTCGAACCTGCGACCGTAGCGGTCACGCGGTTCCAGACTGAAGCGCCTTTAACCGCACGGCCACACCGGCCGGCAGAAACCTGTATGTCAATATCATTATTCCTGTATTTGAAGGATGGTGTATAAGAAAAATACGGAGTAAGCTCTTTCCCGCTTAGGAGTCTTGGTCCATGCCATCGTGGTAGACGCAGTCAGTATGACCGGTAGATGTGATACACGTTGCTGACATTACGTAAAGGACAAGAATCATTCGAGCTACAACTTCCACTTTTCAATGGAGATAATACTGTTTTGTTAAGTCTATCTCTCTTAAGGTAAAGAGTGTATGATGTGTGCAGCCCAGTGTGGCCAAGCGGTTCTAGGCGCTGCAGTCCGGAACCGCGGGACTGCTACGGTCGCAGGTTCGAATCCTGCCTCGGGCATGGATGTGTGTGATATCCTTAGGTTAGTTAGATTTAAGTAGTTCTAAGTTCTAGGGGACTGATGACCTAAGATGTTAAGTCCCATAGCGCTCAGAGCCATTTTTTTTATAATACTGTTTCGACATGCTGCATTACAATAAAATATTTTATGGCCTACTCATTTCGTTTTCTGTACATTACGCTACTTTAGATTTAAAACACTTATTATTTTAACTTCTCTACACATTGGAGAATCTACTTACGCCGATATCTTTTCCTGGCAAAAAAACCCGCGCACTTTAGAAGAAGAAAGTATGTGATTTTATGCTGGACGATGAGCAGTAATAAGTTATGAAATTTAAAAAGTACAGCCAATCATACTGCAGTATATTCTGTCGCATTGTAGTTCTTAACATTCCTAAATAGAAAAGACGATTAACTGCAGAAGCAGCTGCTGGTGAATGAATGATGATACAAAGAAAGCTAATAGCCTTCCTATCCAATAACATTGGTGTTTCGGAAATATTAGTAACTTTATGTACACTGAGCTGATCTGCAATATTATGAAATAGTTTCCTTATTTTTAAGTCAATATTACAATCGGAGGCTGAGTTGTTGTTCATATCGGCGTCATCTTAATTGGCCGTACTTACCGTATGGTGGTGGCCAAGTTCCCACGTCCCACATTTTTCTTCAAAAAATGTAAATCAATCACGACTTAAACAATAGGCAGTATGGAGAATTTTTTTAAGTAAAGCTGTCATCAGCATATGGCTTGGTACGAATTCCAAAGTGTGTTTTATTAGGCGTGATCGTAATGGAGACAATATGCCTTGCCTTTCTCCGATCGCCAACAGTATCTTAGTTATCCAGATATGCAGGGCCCTACAACGGAGGATGGTATCCGAAAGGTAGTGCAGTTTTTTCTTTTAGTCGAGCAGTTTATAGAAGTGGAAGTCTTTTTTAACACTGGAAAAAAATACGACTAACCATTGTTTGAAGTCTATATCTTTGGACTTATAATCTCTGAATTACACATTTCCCCCCTTCCCTCCCTCTCTCCCTTCCCCACAGCCTCCAAGGCACCCGCACGTCATGTCATTTAAGGATCTACGATATTGAGTTCCACGTCTCGTCACTAAAGATATTTCGTCCAGAAACCCTAACTTTACACCATGTCCAGGCCAACCTATGCTTATTTCATATCATACGTCTCACATTATAGTGGCCCTAAAACACCACGTATTTATGCAGTCAGACTTTAGTCCACCGCGGTCACTTCTAATTCCCGAAACTGGGCATTAATTGTCCAACAACAGGCAAAATAAGTTATGAATTGTGAATAATGGTATTTCTGCGCGCAATAACAGACGGTTATAATGAATCACTTCGGAACGAGGGCAGAAGAAACTCGCAGACCTATCTCCGTGTTTGAACAAAAGACAAGGCATGTCTGTCACCATCAGAATGCAACCAGCATAAAAAAGGTGGCATTTACACAATGGGACACGACGTGTTACACAAGCTCCGTTTCAGTACGTACAATGGCTTGCGCCACGGCCGCACGTATTATTCTGCGTGAAAATAACGAGCAGCGCGAGTGCGGTACACGGCGCCTGGGAGGAGAAGGGCCAACGGCGGCGACGGAAATTTCCTCGGGCAATTTAAGGAGGCGGTGCCGGTGGCGTTGGCGGCGCCCGCGTGGGCTGCTAACAGGTGGAAGCCAGGGCTTCCTATCAAAACAAACACGCCCCGCCCCGGCCGTGGAATGCAGCGGGCACGGCGCCGCCACCGCCACCGCACAGCCGGGGGCGGTCGCTGCCCCTTCTCCCTTCACCCTTGCCCCCCCCCCCCCTCCCCCGCGCTCGTTCCACCACTCCCTTTGGCTGGCTATCGGGGGTCTACTCGCTGACCTTTCTTCCAGACAACTGCTTCATTTGCTGCACTTACTGCCACTTCCTGTGTGCACCGTAGGAACGTAGCACAAGAACTTTTTAGGATTACTGACAACAAGACGTACTGTCACTCGATCACTCTGTTCGTTAAGTGTCTAACTGTTCTACATAAAATTATACTCCTCAAGCTACTTCGTAGGCCGCAGCGTCACTTGTCTTCCCCGTTCCTGTTCTACTCACAAAGCAGGGAAAACGACAGTGTGCGTCTCTCAATATGCGTCCTTTCTGAAGGTAGGTGGTGGGAATAGTTTTACAATCTACCTCGAATACTGGTTCTATAGATTTCACCAAAAGTCCATCGCAGAAGGAACGTAGTTTTTATCTTATCAGGCCTATGAGCGTCTCCGTTAGCAGTCTCACAGTGAATGAGCAGGCTGCATATCTAGCAACAAGAATCTGAATTCCTCCGTTTTCCTGCGACAATCCAATCTGGCGTTGAGTCCGAATCCCTGGAACAGTGTTCAAGAATACATATACGAGGGCTATCCACAAAGTATATTACGTTTTGGAATTAAAAATAAATAAAGTATTGGAAATTTGTTTTATTATATACAGATGAAAGCCACACTTATTGAAGCTGTGCGTCGTCATCAAAACGCTGCATAGCCAACCACTTCTTCATTGCTGGGAATATGTGGAAGTCGCTCGGTGCCAGGTCGGGACTGTACGGCGGGTGAGGAAACAACTCCCACTTAAAAGATTCGAGAACTTCACGAGTGGCATTTGCCGTGTGGGCCCGTGCGTTGTCGTGAATCAGTAAGATCTTTGAGCCCAACTTTCCCCTGCGCTTGTTTTGTATTGCTCTTCTGAGGTTGTGCAGAGTTTGGCAATACCTTTGAGAGTTTATTGTAATGCCTCTTTCCAGGAAATCCACAAAAATCACACCTTTTCTGTCCCAAAAGAAGAGGTAACCACGTGGTTGAAGGCGCAGGCGGCCGAATTTTACGACGAAGGAATTTCCAAGCTCGTCCATCGCTACGATAAGTGCCTTAATTTTAATGGCAACTATGTAGAAAAGTAGTATTTAAGTGTGGCTTTCATCTGTATATAATTAAAAAAATTTCCAATACTTTATTTATTTTTAATTCCAAAACGTAATGTACTTTGTGGATAGCCCACGTATCTCAGAGTTGACTTGCACGCGGTCTCATTATCAGGTGGCCAGCTCCGCCTTATAAATTATCCCAATAAAGAAAAGTCTATTCTCCCTCCCTACATCAGAATAGCAAATGAAGGTGCGGTGTTCAAATCCGTTCTCGTCATGCTTTATTCTGTTTCACGACATAAGTCATAACTTGTGGGTTATTGTCAGGCTTCCTCGCTGAACTTTAGATTCTCTTTGACTGCTCAAGTGATATGAGTAACTTGTTTGAGGAAGAGTGAAAAATACTTCCAGTAAGACTATATCAGACGAAGAAGTATTGTATTGCATCAGGCTTTGAGATGATGAATATTTCACTTAAAATGAGACGACAAGAACTGCAACAATTCCATTTGATACCATTTAATTATATGGTAACTAATACTATACCAACTTCAATCTCCATTTTCTCATTCCCAATTATGCATATATTTACAAACTAAATTTTTATGTTTTGTGTATGTCCGATCTTGATGCCACTTGTAATGGTCATTTCGTGCCATGGCCTGTGAAAACGATGTACAAAAACAATCTCGTGATTAGAGAAGAGATTATATTTAAAATCATGAAGTGTATATACTTCTTTATTTAATGACTTGACACACTAGCGATCGAGTATTCATGAATATTTAAGCATTTCTTCTTGCAGTATTACAATTAAGATGCTCAGGGCGCGATTTGTAACTGGATGACTCTGTTCTATATTAACTCTAGTATTGTAATTATTTGTACACCAGCACATGTGTTACAACAAACTCTCACAGCGCTTTAGTAGTAATCAGGAGACACAATGTTCAGATCGCCATCAGATGACGCTGAAGTGTGTGCGTCTACGGTGCGAGTGCAGTTTCTTCAACAAAGTGAAAGCCTGTAACAACATTGCCGGCCGCGTTGGCCGTGCGGTTCTAGGCGCTTCAGTCCGGAACCGCGAGACTGCTACGGTCGCAGGTTCGAATCCTGCCTCGGGCATGGATGTGTGTGACGTCCTTAGGTTAGTTAGGTTTAAGTAGTTCTAAGTTCTCTAGGGGACTGATGATATCAGATGTTAAGTCCCATAGTGCTCAGAGCCATTTGAACCATTTTGTAACACCATTATCCTTGTTCAGCTTGAGGTTCAACTATCATGATCTCTATGCCTACGGAACCGTAAACTCTAAGCAGGATACTCTTGATAATTTAAAAACTTTCGCGATGGTAATTATCTCACATTTCCGAGAGTAGTAGTGGAATTATAAATTTTCAGTATGCTGGAATAATTGCTGGTCAGCAACTTCTGTTAATCGGTACAATTAAATTAGTAAAATTGTCAGCGCCACAATGCCTCAGTTGATTGGTTCTGAAAACGGCTTTTTGCCGAAGACTAGGTTGATTTTCTTAATAACGAAAATTTAATCAATGAAGACATGTATCGTTTTTTACAGAACTTTTCCCGTTTCGTACGACGGATTTCGCTATAGCCCGGGAGAACGGATAAGGCGACATTTTCTATAGAAAGACTACTCTTTTAACAGTTGTAATTTTAAGGAAAACTTATGATAATAAAAGAGGCGGTGCTGAAATCCGATGTTGTCTTAAATAGCAGAGGCAGTACGAAATGGAAAAAAAGTCCAGCATATAAATTACGCCTCATGAAATAAGTGTTCTCTAAATTAGACTATGAATTTCCATACTTAAAAATTTTTCCAGAGATGTTGAAAGTCGTAAGACTTGTTTTACAAGCACAGTTTACAAGAAACGATCTAGAATGTAATCAATTGTTCTTGTCGAAAAAGAACCACCCTCTCTGTTATTTGCGGGGCATTTCACGGGCGTTTCCTGGATGGGTAATAATGTCCTTACAAGAAGGTGCAACTCTTCCTCAAAGTCCTAACTAGGTAGGGGAAGATACAGATAAGGTAGAAAGAAAAACTAAGCGAATCATTAGTGGTTTGGTTATTGACAACCAAAGTGTATCAGTAGAACATTGTAAGGCAGAACGGAAATTCTTCATTAGAAAGTTTAGTGTCAAAATTACGAGAACTCACTTTTTGAGGGGTAACAAGAAACGTATAAGTATTTTCCAGGTAAATGTTTTGTAATGGCTACAGCGGTGAAATTCTAGAAATTCGGTGTCATACAGAGACATACGGACAGTTGTTCCTTCGTGTAAGATGAAGAAAAGGGGTTACTGAAAGTATAGTATTCACCACACGTCGCAAACGGAGATGTAGGTGCAAGTATGCGGTAAAAAAAATGTACCTCCGCTCCGGACACCTGGGAGTTACCACACAAGAACGAAAATTAACAACACAGAACATGCTTTCACTTCCCTGTCTCCTCACGACACAAGCCACACAAACACTGTGGTTCCACATTTCATGTTATCCAGCAGCACACCCTCCACTGCGAGTTCCGATGGCACCGCGAAGAGATACCAGAATAACGAGGCAGAATTCAGCGAAGGGACGATACGCATCTACACGGAAATGCACTCGCTTCTAATCTAGAAAGCGAGATGGTTTCTATGTATACACGTATACAGAAAGGAAATTACATTAAAACAGTGACGCGCAGAACAATTCGTGCGGAGATTAACATCAGTTATCAGAGGAGGTTAGCTTCACAAATCGACCGTGCAGAGGACGCAGCGAGGCCGAAAGATGAGATAGGCGCCAACAAGTTCCTGAACCACACACGAAGGAAACACACTCAGCGCCGCAGCAGCTGCAACACACACACACACACACACACAGTACCAAACGCCGCCGTTACACAACAGTAAAGGGGGAGAGAGGGGGGGGGGGGCAGCACAGAGCACACCATACGCACGCACAAAGAGTGCTCAGCCGGGGTACTCGCCACAGCAGCCTATACTTAACTCGGTGCTTTACGGTGCGCCACGACGCGAGATCCATCGCGTACTTCTCAGCCGTCCATTACGACCGTCCAGATAAGGCTGGGACGAATTTAATGCCGAGTCGAATAAAATCTGATTATACTGTCATGAATCGTCTTTCCCTAGTTTATCAGAGACCTTCCACAGGCAATTACAGTCACATCGTATACTTCTATTATACAATTTTGTGTCATTAGAATTGCAAATTGTTCCATTTCGGAGCTGAAATCCTTCTCGTTTCGCTCTGGCGGCTGCGCAAGCAAATGAGCGCTCTGGAAAGAACACTGGAACGTGTTTCGTAGCATGTAAATTGCGAACAAACATTAATAATAAATGAAGACGCTTTTACGTAAGCGGCGAGACAAACGCGGCGTTTTATCTCGTGGCAGAAATGCGTGACATAGCCGTGCGTTATCTGGGGGCTACCTGTGACCTACTTGAAACAACGCGATGTTCAAGATAGTTTGGTTCTCCTCGTGCAGATATAGCGTGCTCACGGCGTGCACATTACTGCTACCTGTGCTCGCTCCGGGCCGCTTGCCCTGTCTTCCTTCAGTAAACAGACTGCCTGCTTACGGAATGAGTGAGGTGAAGTGCCACCGGCCTGAGGATTTCTCGGCGGACGAAGAAGCTCAGCACATCAATCGTAAAAAAAAAAAAAAAAACTGCCGAAATCACCTTAACCCTAGAAAACTAAAGGGGGAAAATGTTACATTGCTACTAAACCATCGTAAATTGTGCTTCTTCAGATTTATTCAGCGGAAGTCGTAATCTATCGACAATGCCTCAGTCATTTACAATATTTAGACGTCCGTTACATACCAAATTAAGTGCAAAACATCCTGTTTTATACCCGACTGTAATCGTAAATTTTACGACGGTTTAGTAATCTAGATTTAACATCGAGCGCAGTCAGGAAAGCAGAGCGCTGTCGTTATGATAACAGTTCAATGGTGTTAGAAGGACACTTGTAGGTAGGAGAAAAAAAATGAAACATAACGCACCTAAAGGAAGGTAACTACGTCGCTGGTGATACCCACACCTGTCGGACAGGTAACAGTAATTACGCGAAACGATAGAAGATCAAATAGCAATGGAGATCTCACACAGAGGTAAGCAAACTGCGGTCCGTCATCCGATTCCAGAGGAGTTGCAGCTTTCATGTTCCTGTGGTAATGACAATAGAAAACGTACGAATAAGAGCCCAGTTTTATGACATTTTCGCGCATACAGTGTTGTAGAGACACCCAATAAATGCTGACGGCAGTCATCGCAGTAGGGTGCAGTGCGATGCCGACAGCCCTGCTTGTCACTTACGAAGAAACTGAGGTTAGAGATGAGCTGTAAACTTATTTGTGTCTTTTGCAATCACTGAAGACAAAAACATATGCGTATAGTACAGGGGCTACTTTCCTTTATCTGTTTTGCGTTTAGCGGACAAGGAGGAGCTCGGAACATAACATATTGCATCTAATCTAACAGTTTCACTGCCCAAAGGATTATAGAATAAAAGAGTAGAAATAAAATTAATTTATTGCGTTGAAGACACAGGAAAAGTCCCACTATAGAATCTATCTTCTCACTCCTATTGCTGTAGCGTCTGAAATGTTCTACTAGAACTAAAACTGTAAAATGTGTGAGCATAGATGCGCCTATTATACGGTTCACGGCGTGGCCAACATTCCCTGAGAATCACTTCCTATAGCGACAGATTTAGTGTGTTACGACACATTAACACCGGTAGATACAAAACGACAATTTCCAGAAAGAAATCGTTCTTACAGCAGCCAGTCAAAAGATCGTTACCGACAATGAGCAAAGCTCTGAAAAATTAAACTGTTAACATCTGATAATAATTTTTCTAAGAATAATTAATTCCATCCTAATTGCAAACTGTCTTTATGCGGGTATCTGCTTTTGAAGCACACGCCTGTTGATTACTGTAGCACACATGTTATTAACGCAGCTTAGCTCGACGAAGACTTCATTGCGTGGTGGGAGAGATGTAACTATTCCTTGCACCAACCAGATAGTGCAGCGACGCTTCCTACATGCAGCTGATTACTGGAAGTGTATCACGAAATTTTAACTCAGTTATAATGAATAGTTTCCTAACATCTGTGTTAAGATCACGTGGCTCGAGTCATACAGGTATTAAACAAAGTGGCAGTCACAGTGAATAAGACCTTCATTCTTACGGGTGAACAGGGACTAGGCTACTAACTCCGCACATATATTTAAAAAAAAAAATACCTTACGCAATGCGATTTATATTCAGGAAGCTAAGGTGTTCTCGAACACCGGTGGTTGAGTTATTTTAATCAGTGTGCAATACGCACCATCCAGGAAACGTATATGACTTCTTCCTTATTGGTTCCTGATTGCAGATCTTACATTTATAAAATAGCTCACGTCTATTACAATAACTGTTTAGCATTAAGTGCAAGTACATTGTTTATAGTTACTAATGTGAGGCTTAGATGGAAATAATGGATTAGCATATCCAGTGAAAACCCGGAAAAGCACCAGGATCTGGTCCCACATCATTTGACACAATCTGTGAACACGGTGGCGCCAATGACCTACAGCGAGAAACAAGTTCGGATTGATAGTCTACTCACTCTTACACCTTTTTATTTCTGTACGGTGAAAATACGGGACAAAGGAGAAATGCAGACGGCAGAGCAGTGACGAAAGGAAGCGTTGGGAAATGCCGTTAGTCGCTGTCGTTCTGCCCACCGGCGGGGATTATTTCCCCAGCACCGGGCATCAGGCGTCTATCGGACGACTCGGCTTGTCGTTGGCTAGCACTCGTATTCCGTACACCGGTCGTGTGGGGAAAGTCCACCACCCTGAGTTTCCGTATGGGCAAACTCGACGACACTTCCGCAGCGCCAAAATTCTAATTACTAAAACTGTTCACTGCTCTTATTAATTTATTAAATTGCCTTCTAATGATGAAGAACGATAACAAGATTGTAGTTCAAGACGTATCCAGCAGATTGAAGGCTGAATGTTAAAGCAAGTATACCTGAATGCCCCTTCGGCTCAGCACTCAATAATTGCCCTTGCGTGTCACAAAGCTATTCACTGTTTCAAAATATCGAAAACGGCGTTACATTTAATATTATTAGAAATAAAAGAAGAGAATTTTTAAGTTGATAGTTACTTTTTTTAAAAAAATTTAGATAGCAGCAATCATCTCTAAAGTTGGGCTCATGGTCACAGTGGGAATGGTGCTGTTTGAAGTGGCATGCTGGTGTCTTCCCCGGACATAGGCAAATACTGAACAGAGCACCCACAATTCTCTGGAAAATTCACACCACTTAACGTTCGTAACATTCACAGGATGTTCGTATAATGTCACCCTACCGTTTTCTTATAGACTTAGATGCCTTATTTCTGAAAAAAAAAGAAAAGAAAATGCTTTCTCCTTTATAATTGACAACGTCGTTACATATTCTCAAATATCTTCAAGATGGAGGATGCTTACAATGAAGAACGTTATTAATATCGAGAAATTTATTCACGTGTGATAAGCATTTCTGTCAGTTTGAATTGTAAATTCTATTCTGAAAATTTAACCACTGCAAAACTTTTTGTCCACACAGCAAAGTCGCATTTCGAAAACATACAGACGTGTTTCGAGGAAAGTAATTCACGATTTTGCACGTCACCAAATGTGAAGTACTATCAGTTACCACTCGCGTTTACCGGAGAGTAAGATACTGTCTTGCAGTAAATGTGGCCCACAGATTAATCTCGCACGTTGCAACGACACTGGCGTCATTAACCGGAAAGGTGACACGTCGCCGGAGATCGCCGATCAGCCGCATAGCTCCGTAGCG
This sequence comes from Schistocerca serialis cubense, assembly GCF_023864345.2. Taxonomy (NCBI): domain Eukaryota; kingdom Metazoa; phylum Arthropoda; class Insecta; order Orthoptera; family Acrididae; genus Schistocerca; species Schistocerca serialis. Next base: position 855,707,444 of record NC_064638.1, read on the forward strand.
GCTTGCAGCACTTTACAGCGACGAGCGGATTGTTATGGATATTAAAACTGTCATATTATTAATATTAATGCATTAATAACATTATTTTACTTCCTCGCGAGGTAATGAATGTATTTTATTCTTCTCCTCCTCCGCCGCCGTCTTCTCACTTTTTGTTCGCGCTACTTGAGAAGTGATACATAATTCATGAGCTGAATAATTCAGCAGGAAAAAAACAAATTCGAGAGTAAGCGGAGAAGTGAAGTAAGTGGGGCAGGCGGCTGTGCTGTGCTGCGCTCCAGCGCACAGTCGGCGCCACGCGTCACACCGCGCCGAACGCGCTCAGCCGTGCGCCAGCCGCGCGGCGCGCTCTGTCACAGCCGTGCCCGCTGCCCGCCGCCCGCCGCCTGCTCCTAATGCACCGTCCTGTCAGTCCGGACTGCAGTGCACCGATACGGACCACCTCTGGAAGGTGCTCGACGCCGATAATACAGATACGGTCGTCGGACTATATTTCCAAATATGAGACAGACTCCAGATATTCTTTGTCGATGTAGATTCGGTTGTCCCATAGTTACCCATGTCATTCATACACGCAAAAAAATGTACCAGAAAGAGTGAGCAAACCCGCTCTTTTTTTTTGTTACTCGTCATTCGCTAACTTTACACAGCTCCTTCTCGTTACGGACAGCATTAACCAATCGATTTATTTTACGCATTTCATATATTTCAATTCATTATAGTGAGTTCTTTTAATTATTGTAAATAATCACCTAATTAAACCAAAGGTCAGGATGAAAAGCGCCGATACGACTGCTGTCAGCCCACTCACACGTGAAAAACCGAAGTAATCAATAATGATGAAAAAAAAAAAAAAAGAAACGGTTCATAGGTGCACTATTTTTTTCCGCTCGAAATAACATTGTATAAAGGGAGAACATTACAGAAACCCACAACGGTTTGCATAAAATTCTCAGTAGTTGTAGCTTGACTAAAATAAAATACAAAATAACGTTCGTAAGTCAGAGGAAAGAAGTGCGCTATTGCTGCACGGCAGGAGTGTCCACCAACCCGCGGGCCGCATACAGCCCAAAGCGATTGTCAGCGCTGCCCAGTAAGTGAGCATCTGTCACACGATCGGAAAAAATCCATATAATTTCGTTTATCTGAAGTTATGATAAACTGCATATTTTCAATTTGAAACGCCCACCACACGATGCTGTTCTGTCATTGGTTCGTTTCTCTTATTCTTTTGCCGGCCGAAGTGGCCGTGCGGTTCTAGGCGCTGCAGTCTGGAACCACGAGACCGCTACGGTCGCAGGTTCAAATCCTGCCTTGGGCATGGATGTGTGTGATGTCCTTAGGTTCGTTGGGTTTAACTAGTTCTAAGTTCTAGGGGACTAATGACCTCAGAAGTTGAGTCCCATAGTGCTCAGAGCCATTTGGACCATCTTCTTCTTTTCCAGCGATTATTGTTAGTGAGCAGTAAACTGAATGCGGCCCAAAAATACTCGTCCTCATCGAATGTGGCGCAGATAAGTTAAAATTGGGCACCCCTTCTCTACTGCGTTAGGGATGTGTCTTCTGCCTCTGCGGAATGTGACAAACATGTAAAATTATTCATAGATAGACCTTTTCAGAAAATTCGAATTAATGCCACTTTTTCGGGAAAGTGCAACGCAAATGTATAAAGAATTTGACATTTTCATGTAATAATTCTGGAGGGAATGATCGAAGGAATCTAGAGATGTGCATAAAATTTTATGAAGTCTTATAAGGGGGCTGCTGAAAAAAAAAAGTCAACAGCTTTTTCACAAAAGGATTGTAAGATGAACTGGAGAACCAGTGTGCGGCATAAGAAGTATTGTTCTTAGGAAAACTGATAGGCTCTTGCTTATGCGCGATTGAATCATAAGTGGGAGTGATAAATGTATTTGTAGTAATATAATAGTTCCAAGTGCTAGTCGGTACGCATAATGCATAGGTTTTTGGTGCGTATACGAAAATATGCTTCCCAATCAGTTGGAGTCGGTAATTTCAGGCAAGTTTTAGCTTCCATCAGTTGCTCAGTTTCCCGATTGATCGCAAGATGGCGTAAGCAGCACCTTCTGGAATTCTCGGAACGGAAACAGCGAGCACTGAAGCGGGTATGGCTCCCTGTATCAGGGCGAAGCAGAATTGTGGTTCACAGTCCTATTAGCTGTGAAACAACCTGATACTGGCAATTGTAGTTATTTATCCAGAATGCAACTTGCGTTTCCGAGGGTAATTTTCCCCAAGTTGCTGCCGGTATCCTGTCTCATGTCACACTGAGGTAAAAATTGGCTTATTGTCAGTATTTTGTTGTATCGGTCGTCACGCAGTTCATAAATACACATGGTCAAATATTACTTCCAGAATGATAAGAATTATTTCTCTAAGGCAAGCAGTTTATCAAAGACTGCTATTGTTCCTAGCAAACTGGTTTGTAAAGCAAGTGATTCCCCCGAAGTGGCTGTTGAAATCAATAACTTTGCAGTCTTAGCGATACTGCGGTATCTCAAATACGGGTCAGCAATTAATACGAAAGTTGTCTTAAACGAATGAAAGATTTAACTGTTTTCTGTGCTCACTTCGAAATCGTTTACAAAGTGACCCTTTATTTCAGTAGTAATGAGCGAATAAAAATAGTGCCACTCTGATGAGTGGAGTATGGTCCTGAATACAGTTTTTTGTGACTGCCCCGAATTAGCCCTGGCAAGTTACAGCAGCTAACTTCCTCGCTACTGATGCCTGCGTCGTAGATGATGCGCCCATTCTCATAAACCTGCAGGATATTACTCCCTCACAATTTCAAAACGATTGCGGAAGGATGGGCGCGCAGACCAGACAAAAATATAGTTTTGCTGTGAGTGTAGTCCCCCACCCGTGACCACTGCCCTGTGCCGGTCATTTCGCAAGACGGTCGTTGCCAATTTGCCAGCCTGTCTGCCTCCTCTCACGGCGCAGAGTATTGGGTCTTATTTTCGTGGCAGGCGCACCCGACGAACCAAAGCGCGGCAGGTCTGCCGTGAAGTAACGAGTCCCGGCAGGTGCGCTCTCGGGGGCCGTTATTCCCATCCCCTCTTATCATACGGCGGCTGCTGCACACCAAACAAAAGCCTGCACAGTTTTCGGCGCGTCCTGATGTCGAAGCGAAATTATACGCCCTGGTATGTTGTCCGCAAAATTCTGAATAGCAATAGTAATTCAGAATGTTTTCAGAACACCCACGAACGGAGTACTGTTCGCAGCTCTGTAAATAGCAAGTATGAGCCGTTGATAAGACGATTAGATTTCGCGCAGACGTAGAATGCTAACGGGTGTTAGAGAAAATGAAGGCATCGGATACCGAACACCCTTTAGCTCGCGATCCTAAATTTTAGGTTGGGAAGAGATGATGGTATGGAGACTTCAGCGCTGTTGTGGAAACAGAGCAACTTACGAATTGTGCGGTTACGTTCCTTTCTCAGAAATGATGCAATCGGCTACTTCATTTGTAGCACACGCTGTAACGAAATGGTGTAGATATGTGGTGAAAAGAATCTTTCATTGGTCAGAGAGTCGCGCCCGGTTAGTTCAATCTGGAGGATAATATCTGCGAAAGATGAGTGTCCGGCTTCCAACCTGGGGTCGCTGCATCGTTTTAACGTTATCACCAGCTTCAAATTCCCGAGGCCAGCACGTGCCGTTATGAGTACGGCCATCACATATAATTTTAAATCCCTTTTAGTGGACAAATGATATTGACAAAATATCGGGAAAGAACGAACGAAGATTAGAATATGACGTCCCGTCAATGACGACGTCAGTAGCGACGAGGCACAAACACCCACCAGGTCATGATGGGGTAAGAAATTGGCCATGTCCCACTTCAAGGAACCATTCCAGCATTCGTCTTAAACGATTTAGCGAAGCCACGGAAAATCTACATTTAGATTGCTGGATGGAAATTTCAAACCTCAGTCTTCCTAAAGGTCCAGTGTCTTAACTGCTGTTCCACCGTGCTGGGTCAAAGGTCAGTATAGAGTCTAAAGATTTTACTGGTTACATAACACTTTTCGAGTCAGAACAAGACAAGAATGAGAAAGCCCACTTTAGTTGAGTTTCCTTCTACTCCTCTCCCGCCTCTATGCACTAGCGAACAGATACACGATGTAGAAAGAAACTTAACATGCACTGTCGACAGACAAATAGGTAGCGCTGTAGATGTGGCGATAAGTTGGTCTTTATTTCATTCGGTACAAATGGCTAGACAACTGGGCTCTTTGGGATGATTCGAATCAGATTGCTCTCCGCCTACTGGTCGGTACAAGAACTACCGGTGTGCAGAACTGTACAGTCGTGGGATGCCGCCGCTGTGTGGCCTCTGCGACAAAGTGCTCTGTGTCCGCTATCAACTGATTACTAAAACTTACAATTAGTCCCTGCAGCTACATAAAATTAAATTACCTTTGTCTACGAGACGAGATCGAGCAATAAGACGCTAATGAGAGGCGACCGTAATCGGACTTTACTGCAACAGATAAAGAACAATTACGGCCCCGGAGCCAATGGGCGGGCGGACGCCGGCGCACAGCCGCAGTTACGACAATCAAAACACATTCCGCTGAGTTATTGCTGACAAACGTATCATTACCCCGGTGATTGCAGAATAGTGATTACGGTGAGATTCGGCCATCAGCGAGATTGAGATAGTGGGCATAATTTGGGAGCGCGCGCGTTGCCCGTCCGAGCTGTAGCTGTCATGCGGCGGACGGCCCACGCAGGCTCCTACAGCACTCTCCAAACAGCAGAAATGCCTGCCCGAGAAAGCTTAGAGCGCTCCCTGCCCGCCCGGTATGCGACGGAATAACGGGCGAAGACGAAAAAACGGTGCTCTGAAGCGTTATCTGTTGCAATAGCCCGTTCAGACTCCAGCGATGTAACGAGGGGGAAAAAAGGAGTACTGTTGTATCTGCTGTGCACAGAAGAAGAGCACTTTCGGCGTTCAGAGCCGCTGCGGAACTCGTCCTCAGCCACACCCAGCTACGGCGGCCGTAATGTACTACCGCGCGCCTTGCCACTCGTAACAGTTCGGAGTTCGTTGAGATAAGAACCTTAAGATAGACGTCACTTACAAAAGTTACGAAAAATTCTGCACCACCTTTGAGTGCTGCGTCTTTACCGTTAGTAGAAGGTACAACCACTAGTGTCCAGAAGCAGTGCAGGCACGAAGAGGTGATTTCAAGGTACCGGCGAGCTCCGTTGCTGACTGTCGCAATCACACGCGGAAAACCTAGGCGTGAATTTGGGCGCATTCCGTGCGGCACCGCACGCGCAGAGAAGCACTTCCCGTTCCGACATCGCCCCTCCGCCCCTCTCTGCCGTCCACCCTCTCCTCCGGCAGCGACACCCTCTCGTATCGTAAATTACGAGCGCACCATACAGCCTTTATATGGCGTCAGCTACATGGGACACACAGTTTCATCTTCGGAGACGGCATATCCGACGCGCTGAAACTCATTAATCTCCTGGCCGTAAAGTAAGACCGGTATCAGTGGCGCGAGAAGAGTAGAAGCTCTGAAAAGAGCTCTACACTAGGGGCTACCGCTTTATAATTCCGTTTCGCAAGGTAAAATATCGGGACATTATTTCGTGGCAGGCGACTGAACGCGACGTGCGCGCTATACTACATTATGCATACGCGAACACTGCCCACTGCATTTATAAGGCCGAGCCAGGACACGTACACCGTTTGAACATAGGATACGCATTGTTAACCACCGTGCTCACCTTGTTTGGAGGCAGCGATGAGATATATCGCGCGCTTACTGGAACGCGAGGACTATTAAGGTGAAGCAACAGCAAGTGCTCGAACGTTCTGAAACTCGTATAGCCATTGATTTCTGAACGAAAACGACACTCTGATAGAATGCGGCATACCGAAAACCGGTAGTTAATGCTGATGAGGCAAGTTGGTCTCGCACTGGCAACAAGGTATGACTTTACGACTCGAACCCGTGAGCAACGGGAGCGCGGCAAGGAGCAGCGGGGCAGTCTTTCTCGGCAAATAGTGTTCCGCCTGGCGGGTAATTACTTTTTAATACAAACAACCCTCTTGCGCGGGGCGTCCAGGAGGCGGGCGGCGGGGGTCACTGAACTGGCCGCCTCCCCAACAGGTGTTGACTGATCACAAAGTTCTCTTATTCCGATCCCCTAACTTTATCTCCATGTCTTGACACAGTGATTTATTTTTCCCGAGCTATTAACGCACAAGGCAATGTTATCTCCAACAGGGAAACGAAATGGTAGTTTGCGAGCAACTGAGCAGTACTTACCAAACGGAGACGCTAATACGTCACAGAGTTGTAAAAACGGGTACTTATCTATCGAACCAACTATAACTTACATTTTACAAGACATCTGACGAGAAGAGAAGGAGATTTAATTCTGCTGTCCGTCAGTTTTCATTTCGCTATGAAACCATCCCGATATTCGCCTCAAGTGATTTGAAGGATATTAAACTACAGTGGTAAAATTGGGATTTGAATTGCGGTTCTACCAAACGCGTGTGTAATACGTTTAATCACTGGATAGTTTCACCCGATAGATGCGTCGACAGAACATTGCACTGTCTTCAGACATGAGATCTGGATTACTCACTTTATGAGATTAACAGTATCACTTGTCAAGTAAATAAAAAAATAAAAAGAAGCAGGCTGGACGCTCTCACGACTATACTAATTTCATGCCAAGACTGTAATAACAGGCAAAATCCTAACAATCATATTTCGAGCCCGCAAGTCTCGAATGAACGATAAATTAAAGGAAAGTGTCTACTTCACCATCACACTCGACACGCAGAATGTATATTTCGGGGTGTTCATTCGGGATGACGATCTGATTTTTTACACCTAATAGTTTGGGACGCGATCTGGGGTTTTCGACAGGGCAGCGAACGATGATCTCAAAGGTGTTTGCTGCCTTGTTACTGTGCAAAGAAATGCTATTGTCCATTTGAATGTAAACCCATAAATATGTTATATGTCAATTACGCCGTACAATCTCAGAAATCACAAGAGTATAACATCACCCTCGGGAAAGGGGCTAGTGTAGGGTGCTGCACTGTTGCGACACTCGTCTAATCACCGCACGCTTATTGTAATACTCCCGGAGGCACATGGCACTTTGTAGACGATAAACGGGTTGTTTCACACGGTACAGAGTAGAAGCGTCTCCTAGCGCACTGGCATCGTAGACACACACACGCGAGGCAGCGAGATGCGGCGGCGGCCGCACACACACCCACCCACGCACGCACTGGGCGGACTGCGCGCGAGATTCAACCTGGCACGGCACGCACTCACCTTGTACAGGTACTGATCGAACATCCGACAGACGTCTACATCGGTGCCCATGCAGTAGCTAGCCTCCATAGCCTGGCAGGGCCCCCAGGGACGCTGTACGTGGTACAGCGACAGCGCCGGCTGTTCCACGCTGGCTTCTGTTCGGGATCCTCTCGCCCACGGCGCGCTTCCTCTCCTCCTGCTCCTCTGCTCTGCTGCCGGGAGCGGTGTAGCCGCGCGGCGGTCGGGCGCGGCTGAGCACTACAGCTGCTGCTGCTGCGGGCGGCGCTGGGCCAGGTGGGCTGGCAAGGTGGGCAGGCGGCTCAGCGGTGGACCGACTCGCGGGCCTCGACGTGTTGGCGCGGGCACGTTGCACTACGGAGTAGTTGTCGGGAGGGCCGCCGGCGCGCCGGTTAGCGCTCGGGGGCCCGTGCCGCCCCCACCACGCGGCCCGCCGCCCCCACCACGGCGCCCGCGGCCGCGCTCCGCGGAGGGGAGAGGGCCCTCTCCCCACCCGCGAGGGGCGCCTTCCCCTCCGCAGAGATGCGCACAACCGGCCCCGACTCGTACCCGTCCCGCGCCGATTTCAATCTCCGTATCAACAAAAAAGGTCGTAATAATCCCGAGCAGACATATTTTTAAACCCCGTTTCTTTTTTTTTCCCGCCCGTGTATACAGAGAAACAAAAAGGGGGAGTGAGGCATCTGTTTTAATACTATCATTTTCCAATCACAATTTTTTGAACTCGATTAACAAAATGGGTTTGAAAAATGATTTACACAACCGAGTTCATCAAAAATTCCATTTAAATTCTAATTAATTTTCTCTGAGTAAATATATTTATGAGATTCATTTCAGAACATGGACTAATTTAGTTAAAATACATTCTGACGTAGTGTTTATACTGGAAGCGCCCGCGCGGGCGCACGCGCGCGCGCGCGCTCGCGCGAGCGCACAAGCCGGAGAGCAAACAGCATTAAAAGCGAGGCGGCCACACGTGTGTGTGTGTGTGTGTGTGTGTGTGTGTGTGCGTGTGATAGCCAGCATCGTGTGTGCTGCTCGGGCGGTCGCCTCGGTGGGTCCGTCATCGATTGCAGGGGAGAGCGCGCGAGACGGATCTGGCATTTAATGCGAGCGATTAATTTGCGCGTGAGGCGGCGGCAGTCTTGGCCAGCCCGGCCCGGCCCGGCCCGCACGCGTGGTGCGCCCGCGGCCGCGAACCGCGAATCGATGCGGCGTGCCGAGCTCGCGTCACGGGGGACTGTTTGGCCGCATCGGCATCACGCGCGCTCTGTGCCGCTAATCCGCCGCGTCCTCTGGGAGCTGCCGCTCACACCCACTACTGTCCCGCAGCGCGAGGCAGCAGACTTGTCCATTCTCGTACACCCGCTCCTGGCTCTTCTCAAGCGACCTACACCTCGCATTCCGACAAGTAGCTCTGCAGTGACAGATACAGAAACTTTCTACAAGAGTAGTGTCTATCTTATGTCTCTTCTTGTTGAGCACTAAAATCATCGAAACAAAAATCACTTAACGAGATGAAAAAGTATATTTTTCGAATGTCAGAACCAATGTATTGATTATTTAATTGTCCATCCTGACGTTAGAAATACACTGACAGAAAAAAAATCGCAACACAAAGAAGCAGTTGGACGGCCTAGACGAAAGCTGGTTAGCGTGCTTCTACATCTGAAAGATGATGTCTATCCAAGTGTCACGCCAGTCGCATGCGAGCTGTTGTGCTAGTAGCGCTACTATGGCGATACAATGGCGTTAAATACACGCTTCAACGATCGCGAGCGTTAGTTACCTTTGAGACTGGACGTCGTGAGTTGAAGTTAGTCAAGAATGCCTTTAAGGATACAGGGTATTTATAAATTGTGGAAAAATCGAATTTTTTATGACTTTATTAAATTTTATAGTCTTTCCTGATTGCATTGATATATACATTATACGGTTTCAAATGAAAAATGACCTATAAATACCGAATTTTAAACTTAGTCATATACTCCTGGAAATGGAAAAAAGAACACATTGACACCGGTGTGTCAGACCCACCATACTTGCTCCGGACACTGCGAGAGGGCTGTACAAGCAATGATCACACGCACGGCACAGCGGACACACCAGGAACCGCGGTGTTGGCCGTCGAATGGCGCTAGCTGCGCAGCATTTGTGCACCGCCGCCGTCAGTGTCAGTCAGTTTGCCGTGGCATACGGAGCTCCATCGCAGTCTTTAACACTGGTAGCATGCCGCGACAGCGTGGACGTGAACCGTATGTGCAGTTGACGGACTTTGAGCGAGGGCGTATAGTGGGCATGCGGGAGGCCGGGTGGACGAACCGCCGAATTGCTCAACACGTGGGGCGTGAGGTCTCCACAGTACATCGATGTTGTCGCCAGTGGTCGGCGGAAGGTGCACGTGCCCGTCGACCTGGGACCGGACCGCAGCGACGCACGGATGCACGCCAAGACCGTAGGATCCTACGCAGTGCCGTAGGGGACCGCACCGCCACTTCCCAGCAAATTAGGGACACTGTTGCTCCTGGGGTATCGGCGAGGACCATTCGCAACCGTCTCCATGAAGCTGGGCTACGGCCCCGCACACCGTTAGGCCGTCTTCCGCTCACGCCCCAACGTCGTGCAGCCCGCCTCCAGTGGTGTCGCGACAGGCGTGAATGGAGGGACGAATGGAGACGTGTCGTCTTCAGCGATGAGAGTCGCTTCTGCCTTGGTGCCAATGATGGTCGTATGCGTGTTTGGCGCCGTGCAGGTGAGCGCCACAATCAGGACTGCATACGACCGAGGCACACAGGGCCAACACCCGGCATCATGGTGTGGGGAGCGATCTCCTACACTGGCCGTACACCACTGGTGATCGTCGAGGGGACACTGAATAGTGCACAGTACATCCAAACCGTCATCGAACCCATCGTTCTACCATTCCTAGACCGGCAAGGGAACTTGCTGTTCCAACAGGACAATGCACGTCCGCATGTATCCTGTGCCACCCAACGTGCTCTAGAAGGTGTAAGTCAACTACCCTGGCCAGCAAGATCTCCGGATCTGTCCCCCATTGAGCATGTTTGGGACTGGATGAAGCGTCGTCTCACGCGGTCTGCACGTCCAGCACGAACGCTGGTCCAACTGAGGCGCCAGGTGGAAATGGCATGGCAAGCCGTTCCACAGGACTACATCCAGCATCTCTACGATCGTCTCCATGGGAGAATAGCAGCCTGCATTGCTGCGAAAGGTGGATATACACTGTACTAGTGCCGACATTGTGCATGCTCTGTTGCCTGTGTCTATGTGCCTGTGGTTCTGTCAGTGTGATCATGTGCTGTATCTGACCCCAGGAATGTGTCAATAAAGTTTCCCCTTCCTGGGACAATGAATTCACGGTGTTCTTATTTCAATTTCCAGGAGTGTATATGCCGCCACGTTCCCTTTATTTCTGTTACAGAACCCAGTATTATTTCGAAAAGAACTGCGAACTTTCTGTTTCCAGCGATTATACGTATGATACATTGTATACGTTGGTAACGCCGGCCGGTGTGGCCGAGCGGTTCTAGGCGCTACAGTCTGGAACCGCGCGACCACTACGGTCGCAGATTCGAATCCTGCCTCGGGCATGGATGTGTGTGATGTCCTTACATTAGTTAGGTTTAAGTAGTTCTAAGTTCTAGGGGACTGATGACCTCGGAATTTAAGTCCCATAGTGCTCAGAGCCATTTGAACCAACCATACGTTGGTAACAAAAATGTGTTTGAAGTCTTATGGGACTTAACCGTTGGTAACAGTGCAGGTTTCAAGTCTCTGTAAATGATTATCTTTGCCATTATTTACTTTTGTTTCGTTGAAGCAGTTTGTTCATGTGTTACTGAATGTTTGTTGCCCAAGTGCTACATATATTTGTGGAAGTACATATCCTTTAGTGTGCAATAAATACGAACTATGCCACGCATCAAGAAATTCAATAAAAGAAAATTTCGTGGTAACCAGTTCACAAACAACGCAAGCCACACTGTTGAAAGTAACCTATGTATCAGTCCTTCAGGGAAGAAACTTCCACGTTGCACGCGTCCTGGTTATTCAAATTTTTGTGTTGACAATGACGATGTTTGTAGTGGATTTGTTGTTGTCGATGTGGGGATCTTATCTTCTTTGATAAAGGAAGTGGCGAAATGTAAACAATGTGATGGTGTAGGCTGTCTGCAAATAACTGAACAACAAAGTAGCAGTAAGGGTTTGGCGTCAAAATTACTTGTTCTGTGTAGATCCTGCAATAAATCTACCTCGAAAATGACTTTGAACATTGTGCATAATTCATATGATGTGAATTGCAAGTTAGTGTATGCAATGTGTGCAATAGGAAAGGAAAAAAGGCTGCTCAAACGTTTTGTGGTTTGATGAAACTTCCTCCTCCTCCCAGTAGGTTCAGCAAGTACATGTGGTTTGACGGTTGTGTCTAAAGCATCTATGAAACGTGCAGTAGAAGAAACTGTAAATATTAGTGGAACCAGGGACATTGCTGTTGCACTAGATGGGACATGGCAGCGTCGAGGACACTGTTCCTTGAATGGTGTTGTAAGTGCTACTTCTCTGGAGAATGGAAAAAGTTGTTGATGTTGAGTGCTTATCTAAGTACTGCCATACCTGCCATGGAAACACTGAAGGACGTATTGAACATCAGTGTTCTAAGAATTATGATGGTTACAGTGGACGTATAGAGTGTGATGGAGCTCTAAAAATATTTCAGAGGTCGGTGCCCGTTTATAACGTTAGATATACAGGGTTAGCCAGTTAAAAGGGGCAGATTGGGATGGCCTTGACAGCTGGAATGTGAGTGGTGGGGGTAATGGTGGCCGACTCCGTTCTACCTGCATGTCTCGCCATTTATTTGCGATGGATCGTTGGACAGGTGAACATCGTGGCTAAGCAGTTAAAGCGTATTATACGAATGGTGAGAGTTTGGTGAAAACGCGACTTGCTTTTCGACGCCATTTCAACATACCGTGCAACAGGCCTGTTCCCTCAGATAAAGCAATTCTTTCATGGTGCTCAGAAGTCCACGCCGATCCGCCAAACAACATGCTCTATGTCTTGGAATAAGTAGCACTTCAGTGAGAAGGATTCTTTGTCAAGATTTACATTTTCACCCATACAAAATACAGATTGTGCAGTCTCTCAAACCAAGTGACTATCAGAAACGATTACAATTTTGTGAGGAAATGGTCTGAAGACTTGAAGAAAATGACGACCAAGTAAATCACATGTGGATGAGTGATGAGGCGCATTTCCACCTCTCTGGTTTTGTTAATAAACAAAACTTCAGATACTGGTCGGAGGAAAACCCTGGCGCACTTCATGAAACGCTTCTTCATGCTCAAAGAGTGACGGTTTGGTGCGCAATGTCGTCAAGAGGAATCATAGGCCCATTTTTCTTCCAGGATATCAATGGAAGTCCTGTGACTGTTAACTCTGTGCGTTACGTCGCAATGATCCAGAACTTTCTTACGCCGGAACTCGCACGTTTTCCAGTGAATGAACACACAATGTTCCAACAAGATGGGGCAACAAGCCACACTGCAAGAGCTGCCATGAACGCTGTGAATGCTTTGTTTCCAGGCGTCGTCATTTCCCTTGGCCCCCTCGCTCTCCAGATTTGACAACCTGCAACTTTTTTCTATGGGGTTACTTAAAAACAAAAGTTTTTCAGAACGATCCACCCAGAACTATCCCAGCCCTAAAACAACGAATTGAAGGAATACCAGTCAATATGCTGCAAAATGTCATGGGAAACTTCAAGGCCTGGCTGCAGAAGTGTGTAGATTCCAATGGAGGACATTTGGCAGATGTTATATTCAAAAAATAATGTTTTCACTTATTGTACAGTAAATGGCTATCTTTGTACTTTATATTTATAACCATTAAATTAAAAAAATAAATTTTATTAAGGAATTAGTTACTTATTTAAATCTTCCCGTTTCACTGACTAACCCTGTACTAAGTACTTAGGCGATGGGGACTCTAAAGCTTTCAATAAAATTAATGAGTTCAATGTTTATGGTGATGCCTTGGTAACAAAACTGGAGTGTTGTGGGCATGTGCAATAGAGGATGGGTGCTAGATTGAGAAACCTACGAAGAGAAATGAAGGGAAGTTGCCATCTGATGGAAAATCTCTTTCTGGCCGAGGCAGATTGTCAGAAACTGAAATAGATCTTCTTCAGGGTTATTATGGACTGGCCATTAGACGAACTGCACCTCTGAATGATGTTACAGCAATGAGAAAAGCTGTATGGGCCACCTACTTTCATAAGTTGTCCACAGATGACCACCCTGTTAACAGACTTTGCCCTAAAGGAGCAGATTCTTGGTGTGGTTACCAAAAAGCAAAAAGACATTGGTCAAATAAACGATCATAACCATTCTCTTCCTGAGCCTGTTATGAATGAAATAAAACCCATTTTTAGAGACGTGAGTGACCCTGTTTTGCTTAGTAAATGTCTTCATGGGGGCACTCAGATTACAAATGAAAGTTTCAACCATTGCATACCCAAGACTAAATACATTAAAAGTTGGTGTACTAGATGCAGTGATATGTTTCAATGATGGAGTGACAAGAAGGTTGGAAGTCCTGAGAAATGTAGACATAAAATGTGGCTCTAATATGGAAGATCAATTGCTTGCGTGTGACAGGCAACGGGTGCATGAAGCTGAAAGATTTGCTCTTCAAGTTACCAAAGAAGCAAGAAGTGCTAGAAGAAATGCCAAGAAGAAGCTTAGAGATGAATAGATGCTGTAGGATGAAGACTGTGCTTCAGGAATGTTCTGAGGCACAGTTTAATTGGACTCATATTTTCATTCACCATTTCCCGCAAGTTGTACTTTTCAGAATTCAGGTACAAATATTTCCTAAAGTTTATAAAGCATTGCTCTAATTTTTTCTGTAACTTGCAATAGTCCATACTTACGTAGCAGACCTAAGCTTTATTGCAGAATCAACTAAATTATAGAAAAAATAACATTGTTATAAGGAAAAAAATTATAATAATTAAAATGTAAGATGTGATATTTTTTTATCCTTATAATATACATAATAGGTGGAATTAAATAGGTCTAGTACCTCAGCCGTCATGTTATGCGTATCTGGTAAAAATTTGGTCTCTTTCAAATGTATAACATTGGATTAAATGGTACCTCAATTTGAGGAAGCATTTTTGGAAAAAAATGGCATCAGTTTCTTTGTAAGTTTTTTTAATAACCCTAAGCAGGTTCAAAAATATTCAAAATAATTCTAATTTGTTTAAAAAGTTTGCTACATTACCTGTTATCAACAAAAAAATCTGTAATACACATACATTATAAACAGTGTCTGAAATTAATAGGTGTTGATTTTTACATAATATTGAGCCGAAAAAGTACCCTGTATCCTTAAGGCGACAAAGACGCCGTCGTCAGCGCTTCACTTAGTTTGAGCGAGGTAATAGAGCTAGGAGGAGCTAGATGTTCCTTCTGCGATGTTGCAGAAATACTTGGTAGGAATATAGCCACTGTTCATGATTGCTGACAGCAGTGGTCACGAGAATGTACAGTCAAAAGAAGATGAGGCTCCGGACGGCCACGTGGCACTACCGACTGCGAAGACCATCGTGTTTAGAGTATGGCTCTGGCACATTGTATTGTATCTGCAGCAGCAATTTGAGAAGCAGTTGGGATCACAGGGACTGTTACAAATCGGTGAATTCAAGGACAGCTCCGAGCCAGATGCCCTATAGCGTGCATTACACTACCCCAAACCACTGCATTTGCGACTTTAGTGTTGTTAAGTGAGAGCTCATTAGAGGGCAGGGTGGAGGTCTGTTGTGTTTTCTAATGACAGCTAGTTGTGCCTTGATGTCAGTCATGGCCGTGTGTTATTTACGAGGAGGCCAACTGAGTGCCTGCAACCAACCAGTCTGTATGCTAGACAAACTTGACCTACATGTGGGATTATGCTCTGTGGTGCGATTTCATAAGACAGCAGGAGCACCGTCGTCTTTATCCCATGCACCCTGATTGCAAATATGTACGTCAGTCTGCCGATTCGACCTTTTATGTTGCTATTCATGAACAGCATTCCAGGATGTATTTTCCAACAGGGCAATGCTCGCTCAGTTCCTCTGCAGAGTGTCGACATGTTGCCTTCGCCTGTTTGATCACTATACCAGCCTCAGATCGAGCACATGGGATATTTTCGGAAGACAATTCCGTCATCCTCCACAAATAGCATTAACCATTCTTATATTAACTGACCAAGTGCAACGGGCATGAAAGTCCATCCCACAAACTGGCGTCCGGCACCTGTACAACACAATGCATGCACATTTGCATGCTTGGATGCAACATGCTGGCGTTCACACCGGCTATTAATGTGCCAGCATTTTTCATTTGCAATGGCTTATTTCGAGCTTGCATTAACCTGTGATATTGCAATGTTAATCACTTAAATATGTTACCTAGATAAATGTATTACCAAAATTTAATTACTCTACATTAATTTTCTTTTGGTGTTACGATTTTTTTCCGCCAGAGTATGTACCTTCGCGTTTCCATACCTTATGTTTTCTTTATATGTATTATTTACGTGTTTTTAATGCTGAAGAACAAGAGATAGACACAGATTTTCTCCACGCAGGGACTGGGTGTTCGTAGTGTCATAATTTCATCTCATTTTCATCCACGCGCAAGTCACCGAAGTGTCATCAGATAGGCAGACCTGCATTAGGCGACTGAATTGCCCCAGATGGGGTGTCCCGGATAATAATGCTATAGGATCATTTCACTTCATTTATTTATGTAATATCTATGCTAAGAGTTACTCTACAGCAAGCACGTGAATTGCTTTTATTTTGCAACCAGTTTCGGTCTTTCAGACCATCCTTAAGCACTCCAACATACACACCTACAAAATAGACTTAATTCACCAATATCTCAAGAACTATAACAAAAATAGCTAACACAACATTAGTTATATTTAAACACATTTACATGATGATTGCCAAACATGTTCATTAAGCCAATCTGCACCTAAAGTTCTCCAAAATCCCATGACAGCATCTGTGTCAACAGTGGTTAAAATGTCATGATAATAATCTGTGTCAAAATTTCTTTAAAATCCCGTGGATTTCTAAAGATATCGAAATCAAAATGTGAACATGCGTACATTGATAAAGTAAGCCGAGCTTTCATTGTAATAGCAAAAACAGTGTTCGGGAATAACGTGTGCACTTAAATGATACTAGTGATGGTGACAAGAAAAACCCACATGGGACTGTTGAGACTGACGGTGCAAGGGCAACTTTACTTATTTATTTATTTTGTAGGGTCCGTGTTGAGTTGAAGCTACATGATCATGCAAGAACTCTTCACAAATAATTCTGGGAATAAATGAAGAATGAGTGTGTAGTCTAAACCAGATGGAGACACTGTTCTTGTACATTGATTGTGTCAATTACAACTTAACCCATACTAAATTGGCCACACAGCTTTGTAACAACACATTGAGAGGTGGCGTGAGCCCCTCTCATATTTCTATCTTACGATTTTCCTCTCTAATTGCATGCAATGAAAAGTCGCTATTCCTTCACATGCGGACTTCCCACGCAGCGTCTCTTGTCACCCGGGTGGTCCGGTGACAGGCGGGCTCTGCTGATCTGGAAAGGGTTAAGCCGACGGGTGTGAGGAAGTCGAGTGAATGCTTTCCAGACGCCGACATTGTCAAAAGACACGCCCGGAGGGGTCTGAAGTAGCGGCTGGGCTAGAGGTTCCGTTAGTCGGAGTTAGAATAGGGGGGGCTTAGAGCATCATTTACATATGTAGATTCTAGAAGAATTTAGTGTTAAATACACTGCTAGCCCCGGCACCTCGCAACATGGCGAAAATGCAAGCAAACCTAAAGGTGTTTAGGGTCAGTGTAACGCACGCTGCAAGGCGTCTGGCTCGCAGCTGTGCTTGAAGTAACTGATTTGTAATAGTTCGTTGTGTCTCTATGGTGTTAAGGCCGCCCAGCTAGCCGTGAGGTCTAACACACTACTTCCCGAGCCATAAGGCGTGCCGGTCCCCGGCATTAATCCGTCCGGCGTATTAATGTTGAGGTCCGGCGTGCCGGCCAGCCTGTGGATGGTTTTTAAGGCGGTTTTCCATCTGCCTCGGTGAATACGGGCTGGTTCTCCTTATTCCGCCCCAGTTGCACTATGTCGGCGATTGCCGCGCAAACACTGCCTCCACGTACGCGTACAACATAATTACTCTACCACGCAAACATTGGAGTACACTGGTCTGGAATGAGACGTTCCCGTGGAGGGGGGGGGGGGCGAACCGCAGAATAACCCTAGGTTCGGTGTGGGGCGGCGGTGGGGTGAGTGGACTGCTGTAGCCTGTTGTGTACCACTGAGGGCTACTACGGGGACGAAGCCTCTCCGTCGTTTCTAGGTCCCCAGTTCAATAGATACATACATACACTATGGTGTTAACTGCCTCTCAGATTGCTGCTACAGATGCAGTACGATGCGGCAGTGCCATACGCCCGGTCTTCTCTCGGCCTTGCATTCTCATGACCACTGCTGACAGCAACCACGTACTGTGGCTACATTCCTACCAAGTCTTCCTGCATTATCTCAGAAATAACATCCAGCATCTCGTAGCCCTATTACACGACCTCGTTCAGACTCAGTGAAGCGTTGATTACGGCTTCTTTGTCGTCTTAAAGACATTCTTGACTAACGTCAGCTCCCCACGTGAGGTCTCAAAAGTAACTATGCTCACGACCGTTAGAGCGTATATTTAAAGCAAGCCTGATTTACATCCGCATAGTGGCCCTGCTAGTGCCATTCCTACGCTGTAGGTGCAAAATTTTAATAGATATCACTTTTCAGATGTAGAAACACGGCTACGAACTTTCATTTATGTCGCGTAATTCCTTCTTTGTGTTGCGATTTTTTTCCGACGGTGTCGATACCTAAAAGCAACGACAAATAATTTCAAAACTATGACTGATTTTTCTCCATGAGCTCTTCAATTCTCGCGCCATGTTCTCAAGTTTCAGTCGTACGCCTCAATGTCACACAATTCACTCGTTTTGAGGAAACCATGCGCGACCGCTGTAACAATGGAAAAGTATAGCGGTGCAGAACGGCTAAGTGTTGCTTGTGGTACCAGGAGACGCAGTCACCAATAATCACGGAACTCCAAGCCAGGCAAGGACTATAAAAGCGCGGTGTGATCGGTTTGTGGAAACAGGTTGTGTCGCACATCCAGAGGCAGGTCAGTCTCGTCTACGGCTAGCAGGACACGTTGTGGAAACCGTTATTGTGGGAGGGGGGGGGGGGGGGGGTTATGCACGTAGTCCAAGAAAGTCCACAAGGAGAGCAGTTTGGAGCTGACTGTTCCTCAGCCTGATGCCACAATTTTAAGAGGGCAGGGATGTATTCATTTTCCATCAAGCTGTGGCCTTTGCACGTTACTACCTAGAGGTCACATCGTACCTGTCTCGCACGGTTCCTGTTTGGACTCGACAAGGTGGGACCATAGCTTGGCCATTGAGATCTCCTAGTCTGACACCCTTAGACTTTTGTCTGAAGGAATATGTTAAAGGCAACGTGTACATCTCACCTTTTTCTACAGCTATCGACGAGATTCGCAAAGGCATCGGTGGTGCGCTGTATGTGGTAGATGCTGGAAGGCTCTCGCGCATTTGCGAAGAAATTTCGTACAGATGGGATATCTGCTCCGTGATGAGAGGAAGCCTCATGGAACATTTGTACAAAAAAATGTTCTGTCAGTTTCACAACTGAGGATACATTATTTCAATGTAGTAAATATCTTGCGTTATTTAATGTTACTTGTAAACAAGTAATTTAAAATCGCTATGTATATATAAATGACCATTCGTAGAAATCATTGAACCTGATCTATGATAAAAAAATCGTATATCTTAAAGTAATGCAATACACGTAAAACTGTGTCTGAAATTTTAGCCTCAGAACTGACTATAGCAAATGGTGCAATGTAACTACGAGTATTACTGAAATAATTCATTTCTCTTTAATCTGATTTGAAGTGTGTCCCTGATTTATTGTATAGAGAAATAAATTTTGTGTTAACAGCGGCAAATTAACTGTTCCTTTTGACAACACTACGTGAATGCCATTGTATCACGTAAAGTAACCTCAGATGTTTTGCATTACAAAATCTACACTATTATAAGTTCCTTACAGAGCGATTGTAACTCTCAATATTATTTGGAATTACGTTCAGTGCACATTCAAATATATCTTTCAAAACAACAATAGAATTATCATTATCACTGTCCACATTATTCGTATTTCTTTTTGTGTACACAAAAATTGTATCTGGCTCTTTGTCTTTCAGTTCGACCTGATAGCGTTCGGCCGGCCGTTATGGCCGAGCGATTCTAGGCGCTTCAGTCCGGAACAGGGCTGTTGCTACGGTAGCAGGTTCGAATCCTGCCTCGAGCATGGATGTGTGGTTATTTAGGTTTTAGTAGTTCTAAATCTAGTGAACTGATGACCTCAGATGTTAAGTCCCATAGTGCTCAGAGCCATTTGAACCATTTTTTGTTAGCGTTCTTCGCATATCCTAAAACAAACATAGTTCCCATGTAATAAGCGAAATCGTAGCTATTTAGAATGAGCGAACTGAGAATTATGAACTTGATTCAAATTTTGTGGTAAAGGCGACAAGTGAACACAGAGTGAGTATTTTACTCTTGGAAATAAGCGCAAAAACGACGCCAATAAGTGTCATGTACAGCCTGTGTTGTCCCCGAAGGCTCCATTTCTAGAAACTTTTGTTTTTCACTGCTGACAACAGTAACGATCTAGCATTTGTGGCATTACAGCTGCCCGGTATGCGTGTATTACTGCAAATTAACCGCCTGCAACATTTAAACACGAACGTCCACAGAATGAGATTTCACGAAACATTGTTACTTTAGTGCAAGGGTGTCCAACCGTTTAGCTTACCTGGGTCGCATTGCAAGAAGATGAGTGTTTTTGGGCCTCACCTAATATACTTAATACTAACAATAAAAAAAGAAGGGTCAAAGTATACAGTTACAGCACTTAAGTAATTTAAACTTTATTAATTCATGGTTCTTTAATCTAAAAAAGCAAGTAGGACCTGGCGGTCGGTAGCTGTATGCAGGATGCAGATGTGATGATTTTGTATGGTGCAGGATATGTAATATGGCATGGTGGTACAATTGTTCGTTTTGGTATAGTATGTTTGGGGATCGGTTTTACGCCGAAAAATTGAAGCGCTCCTCTACAGTAGCAGAGCAGTGTAATTGACTACGTGTTTTTGGCAAAAGTTTCTATGTTTCATAATCTGAAGACCACTTCTGCAGAGCTTAACTGTCAATGCAATATGACTGCTGTATGTTTTTTTCTTTTTAGAGCTGTACAAAAGAAGTTTTGCCCTGGAATTATCATAATTTGTCAATCTGTAGAAAGTGACAGATAGTGCTTCTACACAAAGAGCAGCATTTTGGAGGGTCGTGTGACTAGGGCGTCCCGTCAGGTAGACCGTTCGCCGGGTGCAAGTCTTTTGATTTGACGCCACTTCAGCGACTTGCGCGTCGATGGGAATGAAATGATGATGATTAGGACAACACAACACCCAGTCCCTGAGCGGAGAAAATCTCCGACCCAGCGGGGAATCGAACCTGGGCCCTTAGGATTGACATTCTGTCGCGCTGACCACTCAGCTACTGGGGGCGGACATTTTGGAGGGTAAATTCAGTAAGAACCAATCAGGATGCACCATTCACAGGAAGTTGCATGACATCAGAGAGTCACAAGACATGTTTTGTGGAAGGCATTGGATATACTCTATAGACTGGTTCGAACCAGACAGGGGGAGAACAAGGCGTCTACAGAAAGTTCCGTGACATCAGAGAGTCACGTTATGTCTTCTTTGTTCGAGTGTTCAGGGAAAAGTCCAAGCATACCAGCCTCCTGTGGTTTGGGGAGATGGGATTCTGTCGTCTACCTGTCATTGTGGCTTTAGAGTAGCTCCAGACCAGCCGCTGTAGGACATCGAAAATTTATCGAAAATTCTCGACTGTAGGATTTCTAGGAGAATCCTTTAAACATTCGATCTACCGTGCATCTGTATTATTATTATTTTTTGCAATCTGTTGTGGGTTTCAAAATGCCATGAACTGTTAGATATATGTAATTGTCCTGATTTTCCTCTTTGTGTGTGGACACCATTGTGGGTTTCACATTGTAGAACTGTGCTTCGAAATGTGAGGAAAGTAAAAAATAAGTGCCTTAACATCTTTGACTCCAGCAGCGAAAATAAACTAAGCCCACACAGTGTTTCAGAAAAGTGAAGAACGCCACAGTAGCTGTAAGATGCTGATTTTTTTTTCTCTCTGACAGTGCCTCCAAACATGCAGCTGAAGCTCGAGAGTTAGGGTTGACTGTATGATACTTTCAAGCTCCTTCTGGTGACTGTATTGTAGACTAGGGCAGTTCATCTTCAAACTTTGAGGCGAACACACACACACACACACACACACACACACACACACACACACACACACATGCGATCGGAACAATTGGGAGCAGGGGTGGCAGAAAGTGGTGATGGGGGTTTGGTGACGTGTAGAGGACAATTCATCTGCAGGATAACACCACCAAGTACACATTCACCACCAAAATAAATAAAGTTCACTATCCTAACCTTCCCCCTCCAGCAGCTGGACAGAGACTGCCTGTTTCCCTCCATTTCCAGTTGTAGGGAGGTGTTGGTTGAGCATGTAATGTCATAGGAGGGGGGGGGGGGGGGAAGGTGTGGAGGGAGTTAGGTTAGTTGAGGTGCCCCAGTTACCAATTTCCCGCCAAAATTGAATTTCTCGCCATGACGTCAGTGTGCGTTACGGCCGCCATCTTGTTTCTGCCTTCTTGGATAAATCTGACAACAATGCAAGCTGTCCCAGAAACCGCTTAGCCCCACTACTGATGCATGCATAATCAAAATATGATCTCTTATTTTAACTGTACGCTATGTGATTTTCCCTCTTTATTTTTTGTGGATTCTGCATATTGATAAAGTTTCAGCAGAAATTACCAAAAATTGTGCTGGATAGAGCAAGAAAAGGAAGGATCATGTTGATGATGAGGTCATTAGAGTTGGAACACTAGCTGAGTTCCTTCTCGAAACAAGCATCGCGACATTCGGCTTAATCGACTTAGGGAAAGCAGAGGCAACCGAAATTAGGATGGTCGCCTGACGTTTTTCAATCCCACGCCTCCTAAATACGAGTCATCTGTGCTAGCCACTGCTGTCGTCGCTCAGCTGGAAAGAGAAACTCTCATCTCAAGCTGTTCATTAGAGAAACTGCGAGCAGTGGTGCACCTGAGGGCAAATTTCTCCAGAAGCGCTTACATCTGTGGCTTACTGACACAGAGAGATGGAATTGGCAGAGGCACTGTAATTTAACAATTATCATTAATTAGCCCAAGTAAAATTGTTTTCAGTCAATAAATCTGTCCCAGTTACCGGCGCAATTGCAGCTGTGAGGGCGGGTTGTACGTTGTGTTGGGATAGCTCAGTCGATAGGGCACTCGCCAGCGATAGGTTCCAGATTCGAGTCCTGGTGCTGCACAGAGTTTTAAACGTCTGGGAGGTTTCAGATCAGCATACATTCAGCTGCTGAGTCAAAATTCATTCTGGAATAAATCTGTCCCGTTTTGAACTAACCATACATATAACCATGGGAGTGATCCAGTATGAAAAAGTCGTCAGTGTCTAGTGTCCCTAAATAGGTGTTAATAGTTTCGTTTGTACCTCTTTATCTGAGGAACGTGGAAGCAGTGAAGTACAGATGATTATCGATACACAGAGAATAAAAAGCGGTGTATGTCCTGGCATCCGTGAAATAATGTTTCTGGTAAGTGTGACTGCTGTTTAATGGCGTGCTCTGTAGCTGCATTTACGACAAGTAGTTTCCGTTTTATGTGCTGTAAACCTGCTCCAACTGCAGTTAACAGAGGTGTCTTATTTCTTTAATTGCTCAGAATAAAGGATACATAACAATACATTTAGATCCACGCAATGTTCAAAGTATCCATCTTCGGATTCCCATTTTCTTCTATTGCTCTAATCCACCATTTCCACCATTTCTGTTCTAAATGTTCCGTATCTCTTCATCGTGTGCTCTATATGGGTGAAACTAGGATAGTTCGTATTAGTATTTATAAAGATAATATGAGAGATAGACATCATGCTAAACAGAGTGATGAGCAAAAGAATCTCAGGATCTAATGTTCTTTCTACAACGAGATCATTAGGGAAAGAGCATGTGACCGGGCCGAGTATTTCTCTCTGGTTTGACTGTAATCATTATTTGTCTTTCCCCACGATGTCGTTTCAGCATTTAGTTTCTCCAGCTTCTCAGTACCGAGTTTATGTCTGCTTGACGGTATCGGTATATTTTTCAGTATTTTTCTTTCTAACGTCTACAACAACTTTTTTTTTTTGGTAGACTTCTAGACACTTCCCCCCGTTAAGGCTGTTGCCAACAGTCAAATATTGTGTTGCAAGGTATGTGTCAGATACATTCGGATAAGATTTGCGTACCTATTCCACACAACAAAACTAAGAAACAAGCTGTGTAAATACTTCAATAAAGTCTCTTTTTACAAGCTACTGTTTAAAGAACATGATTGTGATGTTATCGATAAAAGTTTATCTTCTGTTGAATCTTTCTAAATAGGGTAGAGAATGTGCCCCCAGGCATAAAACAAAATCAAGTGATTTGAGTATAGTGGGGCTCCAGAACGTTTATGTCACATTGTTCAAGACCTACTGACCGATGTCTTCCATGACAGGTGGAGCAGGGTGAACCATTTGCAGTACATACGTGTTCGCACGACATCAGTTGTTTGTATCTTTTGTCTGTGGGTGCACTGGAAACAGTTAGTTCACCCTTGGATTGTACATTCATGTGCAGAACCGCTTTATCAACATATCCTGGTCTTCAGTGAACACTTTTGACAAGAGCTGGGACGTAACAGTACAAAATCCGACCAGTATACGCAAGTTCTGAAGCAAAATGAGGTCATATCTACTGCCCTCTTTGCGGACGATTACAAATAGATAATGTGCTGTTGTACAATGAAAATAATTTGGGTACAGTCCATTATAGCGACACTAAATGTGAAAAACTTTTAGTGAAGTGAGAATAAAGACGCATTAGATCTACATTTATACAAGAAGAACGATAAAATTAACAACCAATGTTATCTCATCTACTTAGAATTGTTGTTGTTGTGGTCTTCAGTCCAGAGACTGATTTGATGTTGCTCTCCTTGCTACTCCATCCTGTGCAAGCTTCTTCATCTCCCGGTACCTACTGCAACCTACATCCTTCTGAATCTGTTTAGTGTATTCATCTCTTGGTCTCCCTCTACGATTTTTACCCTCCACGCTGCCCTCCAATACTAAATTGGTGATCCCTTGATGCCTCAGAACATGTCCTACTAACCGATCCCTTCTCCTAGTCAAGTTGTGCCACAAACTTCTCTTCTCCCCAATCCTATTCAATACCTCCTCATTAGTTATATGATCTACCCATCTAATCTTCAGCATTCTTCTGCAGCACCACATTTCGAAAGCTTCTATTCTCTTCTTGTCCAAACTGGTTATCGCCCATGTTTCACTTCCATACATGGCTACGCTCCGTATGAATACTTTCTGAAACGACTTCCTGACACTTAAATCTATACTCGATGTTAACAAATTTCTCTTCTTCAGAAACGCTTTCCTTGTCATTGCCAGTCTACATTTGATATCCTCTCTACTTCGACCGTCATCAGTTATTTTGCTCCCCAACTTAGAATTAGATATCGGAAAAGCAGAATAGATTGAAGAATATGTTGCGAGCATTGCAAAGATGCAGAATGTGGTCTTATGCAATGAAAGTTAGAATCCACGAAATACAAATTTCAGGAGGGGGGCCAAAGGAACCTATTCCTAAGAAAAAGAACGGAGGCTACTTTGGAAAAGACTAAATCACATTGTAAAAAAAGTGCATTATAACTGATAGTATCAGGTCAAGGAATATTCCTTCCATGTTTTCTGGTAGCTTTCTCTCAGACTTTGCACATTTTCTTACGTTTTCTGTGATATGTATTACTCAAAACCAAACACATAAACTTTTCAAAACGGGAATGTATCCCTCTACAAGGTTAACTCAGTGATGAATGAAGGGAAAAAAAGTATCAGCTGAAAATGGCCCACAGGCCTGCTAGTGTAGTAAAACGAAACAAGAAGATTTGTAACTGAAGGCGATGTTCATCGTAATACCTGTATAACAGAAAAAGGGATCATTTCTATACATTTATTTAGTATATTTTACTTTGTTCGATGTGATTTATTGTTTTATAATCAGCACTGACTAGATATTATTTGTGAAATTACACCATCGGACTTATTTGTCTCTGTTTCTTTCATTGTTTCATTTTTCCGTGATCATACTATAATGTAGTCGAGGAGAGAGCAGTCTATGGATTTTATTTCGAAATTGTTAGTGGCTGATAAAAGGAAAGTTCCTGCTCCCACGGTCTCCCAGATATATATCTGGAGAGTCTGCATCAATGAACAAAAAATGCATAGATATGGGATATAAGTACAAGTACAATATCTGTTCATTTCATTGATAACGAATAAGACATTTACCTTATATAAAATGGATTACTTAATATATAGCGTGATTTCGTAATGGTGTTACGAACTTTCGGTGATAATGGAGAATGATAAATGTATCAATGTGAGATGAGGAACCTTAGTCCGGAGACGACCGAATCTGAAGGTATAAGCAAAAATCTACCCATATTCCGCCTTAGCTTCGCACAGTATTCAAATTAAGGACCTCAGTTTACGAATCCTGTTCGTAAGGTACAGAATTCCCGCTGAATGCTCTCCAATACTATCAGATAATGTCCCCTGTTGATGGACTAGTATCGGTTCTGGTAACTTGATGACAGACAGACCGAAAATCCTGAGCCTGCGGTACAGTAGTAATGAATTCCATTTATCTGCACAAGTTTCACAAGCAGCTACATTGACAACTGTTGTTGAAAAATGGCGTTCTCCAGCGTCAATGCAGGCATGGCATCATCGCTGTCGTACCAGCTCTAATATGTGAGTTTTGAACAGTGTCGCAGAGAGCGAAAATTCTTGCTTGGAGATCCTCTTCAGTCTCGACAGGCGTCTCGTACACAAGACATTTCACACGGTCCTACAAGAAGAAATCAAGAGGGGAGAGATCAGATGAACATGCTGGCCACGGAAAAGGATCTCTTCAACCTTCTTCTTTCCAGGGAATGTCTGATCCAGGCGTTCACGATCCCTCAGTCCAAAGTGAGGTGGAGGTCCATCATGTTGAAACCACATCCATTGTGGAATAAGTGGAATATGTTCCAGGAGCCTAGGTATTATGTCTCTGATAAACACTGTGTACACTGGTGCAGTTAAGTGGGGAGGAAGAAAAAACGGACCCGACTATGCCTGCCCGCACGTTGACCGATAATGTGTGTTGGAGGCTCTTGTCAGCTGCAGCGTGAGGGTTCTCGTCCACCCAAACACGACTACTGCGACTGTTTAATACCGGTACATGTATTCCACTGCCAGAGGATCAGAAAGATTCTTGTTTATAACTTACGACTCTGTCGTTTCCAGACCAGGGTCCCTTACTCAGATTACTTTTACCCTTTTCCATAATCCCCGAAAGTCTGTAACATCATCACGGAATCACGCTGTATGTGGCAAATGTGGACAGCCAAATAACTTTCTTAGATACAGAGCGTTTGTAGTGTGTAGTTAGAAAGGGGAAAATCTGGACATTAATGACCATCACATCAAGCTCTATCAAAAATCATTCTGCAGTTTTTATGGAAAGTGTGACGCTTGTTCGAGAGAAATTAGTTGAACAGTACTAAGGAGAATATTCAGAAGTCAGATTTTGCTCTGCTCATAAAGTTAAAGTGAGACTAACATTTGGCTATTGTGGGACAGTACTGTTTTCAATTCTTCGAATCCACAGCAAATGTAAAACAAAACTAAAACTCGCAGAAATTAATCATCTCAGAGGAGTTCGTAAAGTACCAAGTGAAACTGAATAAGCGAAGACACAGCAAGGCAATTAATACAGGATTGATCCAGTAATCTATACAGAGCAGTGGAAAGTCGGTTTTAGTGGCCACAGCATATATTAAGAATGGAAGAATACAGATAATTGAAACAGGTTTATGATATTAAACTTCCGAAGTCGGGGAAGAGGATATCTATAACAATCTTTAAAATAGGAGATTGGAATTAAGGAGGATGAAAAATAACGGGGGCGAAATTTATCAGAATGTGGCGAAAGATGTCAAAATATAAAGAGAGAAACCTAGAGTAACAGCAACGGGTTCATGCAAGATCCTCTCTTTCTCTCGGACCTTACCGACGGACTGCCTACTACGTTGACTTGACTGCAGCCGCATTCTCTGACGTTAACGCAGAGGACGCCGCGTGCCCCACCGGCTGTCGAATTCGGCTCGCGATTGATTGCCCTCTCCCGCTGTCGACTCGGCGCGCGAGTATATTTAGACGGCGGCGCGACTCCCAGTTTGCTGCCTCATTGCTGACACCCCATCCTGCATTACGTATGACGCTCTTAGGCTTAAAATAACTCCTCTTCACAAGCAGGCAGCCGTCTCCCGTCTACAGCATGAGATGGACTCCTTACTACTTTGGGCAGGAGGAATGCCTGGAATCCTGTGGTCAGTGGCAGGACAATACACAGCTAGGAACTACTCCTGTATAAGTTAGGAGATCAAGTAGAATATCGGAAAAAAGCAAGAGAGAGAAAAGAATTATTAAACCAAAGAATGGTAGTGTGAAGCACGTTTCAAAAGTAGGGGTGGCTAGTAAACATAGCAAAGAAAGAAAAGTAGGTACTCCATCCACCCCCAGAAAACCACCATCTTTCTCTGAGCAGTTCTAGTAGCACGAAATAAACTTTTCTAAACAATCTGCACAGAAATACGCCGTCCAGAATTTCAGCCATCCCCTTCACCTCACATTTGCAACACTTTACCATCTTAAAGCCGGCCGAAGTGGCCGTGCGGTTAAAGGCGCTGCAGTCTGGAACCGCAAGGCCGCTACGGTCGCAGGTTCGAATCCTGCCTCGGGCATGGATGTTTGTGATGTCCTTAGGTTAGTTAGGTTTAACTAGTTCTAAGTTCTAGGGGACTAATGACCTCAGCAGTTGAGTCCCATAGTGCTCAGAGCCACCATCTTAAAACCACACAATAGAAACAATTTCTTGAGCTGGAGGAAGAAATGATTCCTTCGTATGGCATCAGAGCTGTTTATTGTAGTGAAGCAAGACAATCCCCGGTTGCTTTCCGCCTTAAGCTCTCCCTTTTGAATTTTACATGTATTGCTGCTTAGTTATTTGTTCAGTGACAGAACTTTTTAGAGAGACAGCTTACAACAGATCGCGTGTCATCTATGTCCCCTGCTAATCTTTTCCTTGCCACTCTTAGTAACCTGCTGTATTTTCACAAGTAAGCTTGTTCTTCAGTACCTGCTCAAAATTCAGCATAATTTTGACAAGTTCAGCTACTGTTCTACACATAGTATGTTAACTAAAACCAGTATGTATTAGTAATGTTTCTCCTCTTAACACATAAGATTCATACACACATAGAAGCACTCATCAATTCCTCCAGGCCTAAATTTAATGAAACGAATTTATGCCGTAATTGGCCTAGGGGATATCATGATCAATGGACATAAGAAATAGAATTCAAGTTAAAATCTGTCTCTAATATTAATTGTAAGTTAACAACGCTTGTCATTTGAAACTGTAAAATCGTGTCCACAGCCTGTAAATATCTAATGCTACACCACCACATGTCACTATTATGTGATGTGTGGTATGATGATCTGGATTTTGTCCGCATGTATTTATGGATTATGGCGTGTGGCCAGATATTGCAAGATGAGTCCGATATTTCCACAATTTTAAATGTTATGTACACACGTTGATTTCACACACGTGCTTGAAAATGAGGCAAAGTCGGAACTGAAATAAAGGGCATTGATACACAGCTTACAGTGGCCCATGTTTTCATTTGTGAAAAAAATTTGAAACTGTGTATTGATCATATATACCACCCCGTCAGAATTCCTTCAAACCACGTGGATCTCCGGGGACGGGGGTTTGGTTTTGAGGATCTCTGCGTTAAAGACTAACGCAAGGAGGAAAATCAGTGTTGTAACATGGGTTATATACGAAGCAGGAAAAAAAGCAAATGTGATCCAATAAATGACACGACTGGGTACTGACATACTAAGTAGAGCTGAAACATGGTCGCCTCAAAGTGGAGTTCGTTCTACTGTTGGAGGTACACGCTTTTATTCTGGGTATTAGGATCGGAACCGTAGAAGGGGACTGGGCGCTATAGGCTCAGAGCGCATTTTCAAGACGGTTACAGATTTTGTTCCATATGCCGATAGAGTTGCCTTGTTGAAGCTCAATGCTAAATCATTGAAATCTAAACGTCGTTCAGATGTATTCACCAACTGCAGATACAAATGAGGTGGAAGTACAGTCTTTCTCTGACAAAATCAAGAAAGTACATACTCTCACAAAACGCACGAAATTAATATAATAATGGGAGACTTCAAGGCCAAACTGAGAAAAGCCCGATGGGACCTATTGCTTTAGGAGCACGAAATGAGAGTTATGATCGCCTACTACAAGAAGAAAACTTGAAAATCGTTAATACTTGGTTCAAATTACCAGCTCGACGACTGTATACATGGATATCTCCAGCACACATCAAGAAAACATTTCAGTCACAAGAGTATCCACTTATCCTGGACCAGATATACCATCTGAACATATACCAATTGTAGCTTCTCTAAGAAGAAAACTCGTAAAAAATTTCAACAAATGAAGATAGCTTGCGAAAAAATCAATCAGCCTGAATTGAGAAGTAGTGGTAATGAATATCAGTAGTGACAACAATGAAACCTCTGTTTGATAAAAAAAAAACTTCGCCAGACTATGGGACGAGATGAAAAACATTGTGATAACCACTGCGCAAGATAAACTACGATGATTTAAAATTAGACGTCGATAAAAGAAACTGATAACTGACGTTCTTTCATTGATGGATGAACGTCGGAATCATAGAGCGCAGACAAGTCTAACTAATGAATATAATATTCAGAAACTTGTAAGATCAGGGATTAGAGCTGCAAAAAATTAATTATTACACCACGAATGTAAAGAAATTGAAAGATTGCAAGCTTCACATGATGATTTGAACTTACATAAAAAGCTAAAAGAAACCGCTGGATATACAGAGCAAAAATGCCGCCCTGATAATCAACAAACGTAATCAAATAATTAATGATGCTGCGGAGAAGAAAGAGAGATGGCAAGGCTATATTAGGAACTTCTTTTCAGATGATAAACCATATGTTTAGATTTCTAGGAACGATAATCTAACAGGTCCTCCACTTAGGAAAGAAGAAATCTAACAAGCCATACGAAACTTAAAAACCAATAAAGTAGCAGTACCTGAGGAACTTGGAGTGAAACTCACTAAACGTCTTGATGAAGAAGGTATGAGTCTTGCAGAAGCTTCTTAACATAATTTAGTATACAAATAATTCCCCTGTCCACTGGCTATTATCCACTTTCATTCCCTCGCCAGAAAAGAAGAATGCAAGAAAATGCGAAGATCATAGACTCGTTGGTCTTACGATACATTCCGTGAAAATGTTTCTGAAAGTCATCCGTCGAACGTTACGTAAAAAATGGGAGCAGTTCGACGGTAAGACAGAATTTGGGTTTAGGAAAGGTTTAGGTACAAGAGAAACAATACTGGCACCATAAGTTCCTGTTCAAAACTGCTTTCGTCAGGATAAAAATTTAGGCAATTTGTTTTATTGACTATGAAAGAACCTTCGATAGAGTAAAAATGATAAACTTATGGAAACTCTCAGAAGAATGGATATAGATCAGAAAGATATGCGCTGCGTAGAAAATTCATTTTGTGCTCAGACAGCACAGATTGTTTGATAATGAGGTCAGCGATTTGCTTAATATCTGTAGAGGAATCCGACAACGATGCATTCTGTCATACATGTTATTCAAGTTGTACTTGGAGTCTATTTTTCAGGAAGCACTTGGTCATGTAGAAAGAAGCACAAAGGTAAACGGAAACTTCATCAACAACGTTCACTGTCCGATTATATAGTATTGATTGCCAATAGCTTAGGTGACTTCAACAACTCGTCAACATAGCAGGAGGTTACCAGCAATAATCAAGGTCTGAATTATTAACACCAAAAAGACGTTTTGCATGATTGCCACACGAAAGCCCTACTCCTTTACGAGTGCAAATTTACGATTCAATGGGTCCTTAATACAAAAAGTAGACAGGTTCAAGTATTTTAGACTGTAACTCTGTGAAGACTGGAGAATAGCCATAGAGATGCAATGCTGCACAGAGAACGCCCCGTAAGGCCTTCATAAAATTTTAAGAAAATTCTCACAAGTACAGATCTAGACCTAAACCTTGGAGTTCGATTGTAAGATGCTACATCTGTACATCTGGTGTGTGCTTCTATATCGTTCTGAAGGTTGGACGGTAAATATACCAGCATCAAGAAAAACAGAGGCCTTTGAAATGTAGATTTACTACAGAATGCTAGAATACCGTCGACAGCAAGAGTAACTCACTGAAGTGTTGCCACGAATGCGCAAACAGAGAGAAATGTTAACAGTGTTTCAAAGAAGAAAAGCTGCATACTTGGGGCACATACATTCAGGTCACAAGAATCATGAGATATCGACATGCATGTGTACAGATGGCGGTAGTATCGCTTACACAAGGTCTAAAACTGTGGTCAGTGCATTTGCGGAGCTGTCATTTGTACTCAGGTGATCCAGGTGAAAAGGTGTCCGCCGCGATTATGGCCGCACGAAGGGAATTAATAGGCTTTGAACGCGGAATGGTAGTTGGAGATAGACGCATGGTACATTTCGTTTCAAAAATCGTTAGGGAATTCAGTATTCCGAGATCCACAGTGTCAAGAGTGGGCCGAGACTATAAAATCTGAGGCATTACCTCTCACCGCGGCCAACGCAGTGGTCGACGGCCTTCACTTAACTGTCAATAGCAACGGCGTTTGTGTAGAGTTGTCAGTGCTAACTGGCAAGCTGTGAGCCGTCGACGAACGTATCCGTTACGACTGTGGGACGAATTTTGGCCTTAATGGGTTGGCAGCAAACTACCGACGCCATTGCGTTTGTTCACAGCACATTAAAATTCCTGCACCACGAAGATGATGTGCTACAGATGCGAAATTTAACCGACAGGAAAAAGATACTGTGATATGCAAATGATTAGCTTTTTAGAGCATTAACACAAGGTTGGCGCCGACGGCGACACCAGCAACGTCCTGACATGAGGAAAGTTTGTGAAGCGTTGTTGTGGTGTCTCGTGTAAGGAGGAGAAATGCGTACCATCTCGTTTCCGACTTTGATAAAGGTCGGATTGTAGCCTATCGCGATTGCGGTTTATCGTATCTCGACATTGCTGCTCGCGTTGGTCGAGATTCAATGACTGTTAGCAGAACATGGAATCGGTGGGATCAGGAGGGTAATACGGAACGCCGTGCTGGATCCTAACGACCTCGTATCACTAGCAGTCGAGATGAGAGGCATCTTATCCGCATGGCTCTAACGGATCGTGCAACCACGTCTCGATCCGTGAGTCAACAGATGGGGACGTTTGCAAGACAACAACCATCTGCACGAACAGTTCGAGTACATTTGCAGCAGCATGGACTATCAGCTCGGAGACCATGGCTGCGGTTAGCCTTGACGCTGCATCACAGACAGGAGGGCCTGTGGTGGTGTACTCAACGACGAACCTGGGTGCACGAATGGCAAAACGTCATTTTTTCGGATGAATCCAGGTTTTGTTTACAGCATCATGATGGTCGCATCCGTGTTTGGCGACATCGCGGTGAACGCACATTGGAAGCGTGTATTCGTATCACCCGGCGAGATGGTATGGGGTGCCATTGGTTACACGTCTCGATCACCTCTTGTTCGCATCGACGCACTTTGAACAGCGGACGATGCATTTCAAATGTGTTACGACCCGTGGCTCTACCCTTCATTCGATCCCTGCGAAACCCTACATTTCAGCAGGATAATGCACGACCGCATGTTACAGGTCCTGTACGAGCCTTTCTGGATACAGAAAATGTTTGACTGCTGCCCTGGCCAGCACATTCTCCAGATCTCTCAGCAATTGAAAACGTCTGGTGAATGGTGGCTGAGCAACTGGCTCGTCACAATACGCCAGTCACTACTCTTGATGAACTGTGGTATCGTGTTGAAGCTGCATGGGCAGCTGTACCTGTACACGCCATCCAAGCTCTGTTTGACTCAATGGCCAGGCGTATCAAGGCCTTTATTACGGCCGTTCTGGGTACTGATTTCTCAGGATCTATGCACCCAAATTGCGTGAAAATGCAATCACATGTCAGTTCTAGTATAATATATTTGTCCAATGAGTATCCGTTTATCATCTGCGTTTCTTCTTGGTGTAGCAATTTTAATTGCCAGTAGTGTAGCCTTCTTTTCTGAGAGCACTCGCGATGTACTGAGATTGTTTCATCGTTCTATAAAAAAAAGGTGGTTAGGAATACCTCATTGACTCATTAGTTCATAGTTCAATAGAACTCCAACAAAACTAAATATCATTTATCTGCGTCATTATAAATATAGAAGTGTTCAAAGATAATTCGTTCAGTTAGGCGCTAATGTTGATGGTGGCTAGTTTACTAGCTAATATCTGATTGCACTCAGGGTTGGAAACCACTGGTATAGGATCTGTTACGTCGGGAAACGATACATTAGGCCACTCAGCAATTTAGGACAGTGTGCTCCCATCTATAGCAATCAAACTCTTTTTGTTTTCATTACTCCACTGTGAAATCAGTCAAAATGGAATGGGTAGCCGGCCGGGGTGGCCAAGCGGTTAAAGGCGCTACAGTCTGGAACCGCGCGACCGCTACGGTCGCAGGTTCGAATCGTGCCTCGGGCATGGATGTGTGTGATGTCCTTAGGTTAGTTAGGTTAAAGTAGTTCTAAGTTCTAGGGGACTGATGACCTTAGAAGTTAAGTCCCATAGTGCTCAGAGCCATTTGAACCATTTGGAATGGGTACCAGCAGACGAATCTACAGCAGACGTTGGCGAATCGTAGACACAGTCAGGCCCACACCCATTGCGCTGCTACTGCGTTGAGCTAGCTCTGTGTACGAAGCTGTTGTACGTAGCGATGCGACTGTTGAACAACGTGCGGATCATTACGATCTGTTTTCACATTCCCAGGATCAGTTCACGGTCACTGATGCATACGTCTCTCTCTGCACTGATCCGTTCTCACATCGCTGTCGTTGCAGTGCAACTTTTATTGTATGACGAACTCATTTCCTATGGTTCAAATGGCTCTGAGCACTATGGGACTCAACTGCTGAGGTCATTAGTCCCCTAGAACTTAGAACTAGTTAAACCTAACTAACCTAAGGACATCACAAACATCCATGCCCGAGGCAGGATTCGAACCTGCGACCGTAGCGGTCTTGCGGTTCCAGACTGCAGCGCCTTTAACCGCACGGCCACTTCGGCCGGCCATTTCCTATGAGTAGAACAGGACCATTCTGTCCTGTTTGAACTCACTCAGGTAGTGATATATCGATCTCTGTCGTCGGCGAGGCATATTAGCATTTGCTCTCGTGGTTACACTTCGTTCGATGACTCTTCGCTGGATGAGACTTTTATGACAGTGACCTTTCCAACACCACCAACACCAAAAAAGAGAACGCTGATCAGTCTACACGCTCTCCTGCTCTCTGCAACCTCAGTCAGTTATTGTTGGTAAACTGATCAACACGTCCTCTGAGTTTCGTCCCACCATTCCTCGGTGATGCAATTTTCTCCAACTACAGCCTCTACATCAGGCCTTACCCCATTCCGTTCGGAAACGAAGACGAATGCCAAGAGTAGAGTGTAAAAGATATGAACCAAACCACCAACAATGGGATATCTTTATTCACCTGTTGACGATTGCAACGGATATGTCGAATTATCTGCTCCGTATGAGTTTCGCTTCTACTTTTTATATTTTTAGAAATCGTGTTAAGTTGTGGCTTGTTTAATTATTGTGATGGTTTTTTTGCATTTCGTAATAACAAAGTGGCATTCCTCGTTGTATCATAACGCTGGTTGTCATCGCAACGAAAAGACTGTATTAGTTGTAGGGATGGATTCGGCCGCTGCATTATTGATACTATAAAAAAATCCTTGGTAGCAGTCTATGGTTTACAGTGTTGTGGTTAGCGGCTTTATGCGTCCCTTTACTACATTATGGTTTGTGTACATATTCCATCTGTGTGAAAAGTTACAGAACATGACATTAAACTTAATTATTTGTTTCTCTGTGCTGTGAAAGTTTGGTCTCATGTGGTAGCTGGGAGTATTCTAGCGTAAATCCGTGGGAATATTTATCGAGCATTGAGAATTGTCAATAACTTAAAGGCGTCTTTTCAGTTTTGGGGTTAAAGTGGGCGAGTCATCATTCAAAACGCAATTACTGAAGTCACAGGATATTATCGTCTATTTTTCTCGATTATTCTACTCCGAATAGTCCCAGCCTGGGCAGTAGTAATGTTGTACCGATCAAAATTTATTTCATTTCATGGCACATATAAATTTAACCAAGGGCAAGCAGGTAATTGTCATATCGATTGTACGTAATGGATCCCTCGAAGATGTTGTGGTTACCAGATTCATGCGGTCCTCATCCACATCTGCGTCTACATGACTACTCTGCGATTCACATTTAAACGCCTGGGAGAGGATTCATCGAACCACTTGAACACTATTTCTCTACCGTTCCACTCTTGAACAGCGCGCTGAAAAAACGAACACTGCCGGCCGGAGTGGCCGTGCGGTTCTAGGCGCTACAGTCTGGAGCCGAGCGACCGCCACGGTCGCAGGTTCGAATCCTGCCTCGGGCATGGATGTGTGTGATGTCCTTAGGTTAGTTAGAATTAATTAGTTCTAAGTTCTAGGCGACTGATGACCTCAGAAGTTAAGTCGCATGGTGCTCAGAGCCAAAACGAACACTTAAATCTTTACGTGCGAGCTCTGATTTCTTTCATTTCATTTCGATAGTCATTTCTTCCCTGTGCATCAACAAAATATTTTCACACACCTCGCCACAACGAATATTGCCTCTGTTTTAATGATTTCCACCCCACCTGGCGTATCATATCCGTGACACTCTCCCCAATTTCTCAGTAACACGAGACGAGCTGCCCTACTTTGAACATTTTCCACAGGCTCCGTCAATCCTATCTGGTAAGGATCCCATACCGCGTAGAAATACTCTAGCAAAGGACGAACAAGCGTAGTGTATGCCCTCTCTTTAGTGGGTTTGTTGCAGCTTCTAAATTATTTGCTAATAAGTCAGCCCTTAGTCCGCCTTCTCCATAACGTCATGTATGTGATCGTTTCAGTTTAAGTTGTTCATAATTGTAATTACTAGGTGTTTAGCTGAATTGCCGAACTTTAGATTTATGTGGTTTATAATGGATGATTCATTTTAGTGGTTATGTCGATGACTTCACACATTTCATTATTTAGGGTCAGTTGTTACTTTTCGCACCATACAGTTATTTTATGTAAATCATTTTGCAATTGGTTTTGATCTGCTGATGACTTTGCTAGAGACAAATGACGGAATCATCCTCAAACAATCTAATAGGGCTACTCAGATTGTCTTCTAAATCATTTGTATAGATTAGGAACAGCAGAGAACCTATATCATTTCCTTGGGGAAGCTTTTTACTCCATAAATTTCCGTTGGTTAGTACGAACTGTGACCTTTCTGACAGGAAACCAGAATCCAGCCCATAATTGAGACGATGCTCCATAGGCGTTTGATTAGAAGCCACTTGTGAGGAACGGTATCAAAAGCCTTTTGGAAATGTAGAAATATGGAATCAATTTGAGATCCACTATCGATAGTACTCATTACTTCATGAGAATTAGAGCTAGTTGTGTTTCACGAGAACGACGTTTACTGTATGATATGTGTCAACATATCGTTTTCTTCGAAGTAATTCATGAAGTTCTAAGACATATATGTTCCAAAACCTTACTGCAAATCGACGTCAGTGATACGTATTTCCTTTCTTGAGATTTGATGTGACCTTTGCAACTTTCCAATGTTTGGGTACGGATCTTTCGTCGAGCGAGCGCTTGTAAATGAATGCTAAGCATGAAGCTATTACATCAGCATACCCTGAAAGAAACCTAGCTGGTACACAATCTGGACGGAAAGACTTGCCTTTATTAAATGATATGAGTTACATCGCTACATTGAGAATATCTACTTTACTACGTTACACTACTACACATCGACTACGTACACTACTACGCTGTGGTATTTCACTCTACAGTTTTTGCCGAAATTCCGATTCTTTGAAGAGTTATTGAGAAGGGAAGTGTAAGCTTTAACTGTTTCTACCTCTTTGCTACTGCAGAACCATTAACCTTTGCTGTAAGCTCAATGATTTATTCGACTGCGAATTTTCTCTCGTATTTGTTGATATCGACTGAAAATGGAGTAGTGATTATGGAGTTATGTAAGGGAAGAGTAAGTAGGCTGGTATCGTACATGGATTTGCTGGTTCATATGTGCGTAGCCATGTGGCCATGCGCTGTACCACCTATGTGGGGCGTTCATTTTTGTTTGCTCCTAGGTGTGATCGCCCTATTGATCTTTCCTTGGGGTAGTTCTTACTTATACTATTATTGCTACTACTACTACTACTACTACTGCTGCTGCTGCTGCTGCTGCTGCTGTTAATCATAGTAGTACTGTTATTATTAATAGCAGCAATAGTAGTAGTAGCCGGCCGGTGTGGCCGTGCGGTTAAAGGCGCTTCAGTCTGGAACCGCGTGACCGCTACGGTCGCAGGTTCGAATCCTGCATCGGGCATGGATGTGTGTGATGTCCTTAGGTTAGTTAGGTTTAAATAGTTCTAAGTTCTAGGGGATTGATGACCACAGCAGTTAAGTCCCATAGTGCTCAGAGCCATTTGATTTTTAGTAGTAGTAGTAGTTATTATTGTTTCGGAATTGGATGTATTACATCAATCGATGTATCCTGAAGTATAGGTACACATTTTCAGTGGTTGCCGGACTTGTGACCGTGTGATTGGAGAGCACAAGGAACTTTTATATTTAGAAGTGTCTGCGTAATATGTCTGTTAGGACTAATTGTGTATGTACGAGGCCTGTTCAGAAAGTGGCCGACCGAAGTGGTCGTGTGGTTAAAGGCGCTGCAGTCTGGAACCGCAAGACCGCTACGGTCACAGGTTCGAATCCTGCCTCGGGCATGGATGTTTGTGATGTCCTTAGGTTAGTTAGGTTTAACTAGTTCTAAGTTCTAGGGGACTAATGACCTCAGCAGTTGAGTCCCATAGTGCTCAGAGCCATTTTTTTGTTCAGAAAGTAAGCTCCGATTGATTGCCAAATTGAAACCACAGTGAACATCAGAAATGTTTTACTTGTAACAATTAGCTACACCTTTCAGCTACTTCTCTACGTAGTCGCCGTTCTGACTTAGACTTTTGTCATAGCGTTGTACCAACTTTTCAATAGCCTCATCATAGAAGGCAGCCGCCAGTGCTTTCCGCCAATTCTCCACGCTGGCCTACACCTCGTTGTCTGTGTCAAAATGTTGTCTTCAAAGACAGCGGTTCATGTGACCAGAGATGAAACTCAGGAGGAGACAATTGCGGACTGTATTGTGGGTAATCTCACATTTCCATTTGAAAACGATGCAGGAGCATCTTCATTGCCCCTGCAGAATGCGGCTGAGAATTGTCTTGAAGAAGAAACAGCACGACAGTTATGTAATGTTAGCTGCATAGCTTCAGGCGAAATTTCTCACCAGGCCCTCGTACTTGGCGGCAGACACTATTTTCTAGACATCTTTACGCACTCACTGCGAGCTCAGAAATGAGAAGAGCGACGTGATGCTAACTGGGGTTATACTAGAGACACTACCCAACACATCTGTGCAAAACTTTATCGGATTTTCATAGTCGTTTCCATTTCGCGACCGATCGGAGCTTACTTTCTGAACGCCCCTCGTATTTCTGTATTATACATTATGCTGCACAGTGCTTCAGTCATTGGTGGTGTTTTTAACTTTGGCATGATATACCTGCAGAGAGAGAGGTCAGCGCTAGTGCAAGAAAGACACCTAACTTTCCATGGGAACATTTAGTGATCGGAATCCGCCGTATTTACTGCATCTTATCTGACTACTGCACTGCGGGACGCTAAAGTGTTATTGTAAATGATTCTTACATTTCTGTATGACAGAACAAGTGTGCGTCAACGGCCTTGTCGCAGTGATAATACCCGATCCCGTCAGATCACCGAAGTTAAGCGCTGATGGGCTGGGCTAGCACTTGGATGGGTGGCCATCCGGTTTGCCGTACGCTGATGGCAAGCGGGGTGCACTCAGACCTTGTGAGGTAAACTGAGGAGCTACTGGATTGCGAAGTGATACACCTCCGGGAAAGCGATGTGCTGACCACATGCCCCTCCATATCCGCATCCAGTGACGCCTATGGTCCGCAGCTCGTGGTCGTGCGGTAGCGTTCTCGCTTCCCACGCCCGGGTTCCCGGGTTCGATTCCCGGCGGGGTCAGGGATTTTCTCTGCCTCGTGATGACTGGGTGTTGTGTGATGTCCTTAGGTTAGTTAGGTTTAAGTAGTTCTAAGTTCTAGGGGACTGATGACCATAGCTGTTAAGTCCCATAGTGCTCAGAGCCATTTGAACCATTTGACACTTATGATCTGAGGATGACATGGCGGCTAGTCGGTACCGTTAGGTCTCCATTGCGTGTTGGAGAGGAGTTTAGTTTTAGTTTTAGAACAAGTATGTGATTCTATTGGGCGCCATATACTGACGATAACAACGTATTGAATCAGAATTTGTTGCCACAATGCAAAGTTTAAGACTTGTGGCTACACAATTCTTCTCGAGTTTGTACCAACTACCCCGTGAATTGTGTAACGCTAAGAAACGGGTATTCATTCTATACATACGTGACTAGTCTATTAATTTATCTGTTAGATTGTTATCAACAGTACGGATCGTCCGGCAGAAAATGTAGCACGAAATTATAATATACATATCTTGCTCTTTGTCTTTAAAAGATATGTAATTCCTTCAAACTATTGGCTACTGGCTTCCATCTATTCTCACTTTGTTGCTGTCGAGAGAGATAACAATAAAGGTATGCTATTTGAGATTACTCGAATACGTCATATTACAATTGGTGTGGTGTGTAATTTGCCAACATGCTTGTACAGAATTTCGATAAGCGTAATCCATGGCTCGGAAATTGTTTCTGCTTCGCTTGTTGTTATTAACACTGTGTATATGCACCTTTCGTATGCTGGCAGGGGAAAGACGGAGATTTCAACAACTTATGAAATTATTTTTCCTTGTTCTGTCAACATCTACAAGAGATTCCACGTTAGGTTATGTACAAAGACTTTTACTTTGTTTTATGCCTGTTACGATTTTATTTAACAATATGTGGCCGATGCTTCTCGACTATTTAGTTACTTTATTTTCTCAGTTTCCAGGGTACTGCGCGAGCCAAAGCTATTCGGGTATGGAACGAGTTCAAATGGTTCAAATGGCTCTGAGCACTGTGGGACTTAACATCTGTGGTCATCAGTCCCCTAGAACTTAGAACTACTTAAACCTAACTAACCTAAGGACATCACACACATCCATGCCCGAGGCAGGACTCGAACCTGCGACCGTAGCGGTCGCGCGGTTCCGGACTGAGTGCCTAGAACCGCTAGACCACTGCGGCCGGCTGGAACGAGTTACTACATGCAGTATCGTGTACGATATTGCCATGTGTAAATACATGAGGCTAGCCCGTCGCAAATAATTTTGTTCTGTCACAACAAACGTTGACAAGGGGTAGACATGCTCAAATTCATTTTATTTGTTTTACCCATGTCGACAGTTGCTGTGTTTCAGCACCTAAACCAGTTGATGATGACTTGTTGTCGAAATTTCGAGTGTGGGATTTATAATAAACATGTGCAATCAATGGCGAAAATGCTCTCGTTCAAAAAATTCAGCGAGACTGCGAACTCAGTTCAAGTGGAATTATGAATCATTACTTAGTTCACAAAATACTCGTGAAAGTTACAGGTAAAGAAGAAAAACAATACCGCTCGACTACTACGGTCGCAGGTTCGAATCCTGCCTCGGGCATGGATGTGTGTGATGTCCTTAGGTTAGTTAGGTTTAAGTAGTTCTAAGTTCTAGGGGACTGATGACCACAGATGTTAAGTCCCATAGTGCTCAGAGCCATTTGAACCATTTTTGAACCAAGAAAAACAATACAACAAAATATTTGCGAAATAATTATTAGCCACTACAGGGAAAGGCTATAAACTACTACGAGATACTCCTGCACAAAATAAAAGGATTGTGCAGTTAATAAGCCCTTCTACGTGGTTTTGAAAATTTGTGGTTTTTCAATTAATGTTCAGGCATGCTAAAGGGCTATTGAAGATGGAAGCTGCAGAATAGTTCACTTCTTTCTATGCAGTGGTTAAAGAAGAGTTACGCAAGGGACAATCGTTTCTTTGTACAGTATTCACTGAGTGCAAGCTGCATCATCTATTGTGTGAGTATTATGAACCACGAAACTTACGAAGCGTATGTACAGGAATAGCAGTGTTAGAATTCCGATACCGGTACGGTTGAACAACCACCTACGCGAAGTTCGCATCTGTCGCTATGGATAGAACTAAACGGTCTTTTATAAAAGTATTGTTTGTGACTGCACAAATTTACCCTCAATCATAATTACATAGGAGGTAACACAGTGAAAATAAGCAAAGTAAACATGCTCTCGCGTTTAATGGACAATAGGAGTGCAGATCGTTTTTTCTACTTAAGATTTATTGGATTGACGTCATATTCTGTTTGTTGTTATGTTGATTGCATGTGACGCTTTTGACGCATGTAGTGTGTCTGTCCTTTTGGTTATAACTAAGGTTTTGACGTTGCCGATGCTAAAGCCCGTGCTGGTATAGCTGCTGTTGTTATTGCTGCAGAATCTGCTGCGTGGGCTGCAGCCAACTGTTGTGTAGCGGATCGGAGAACACGCTTCTTCCCGTGCCAGATGGTACGGACATGCATTTCGCTAGCGGATGCATTTGTCACACGGAAGTGCCACAGGTGACTTCGTGACGCGCACTTTTACCACGGCTGGCTGCACCACGAAATACAACCGCACTCTATGGACTCTCGATTTTAGATTCTCAGGGTGAGCTACCAACACATAATAAGGACCTAGGATTGGGAAAGTGGATGCTGAAAGACATACCTCAATATTGTACAACGAGAAAAATTAAAAACTAAACGCAGGGGAGAACGAAAAAAAGATGAAAAAAGTTGAAGGACTCAGTTGGGGAGGTGAACACAAAATTAAACTTCGCAGGTTGAGAGGGTATTTGATGTTACTGCAGTGATCAGAAAAAAAAAATGGTTCAAATGGATTTGAGCACTGTGGGACTTAACTTCTGAGGTCATCAGTCCCCTAGAACTTAGAACTACTTAAACGTAACTAACGTAAGGACATCACACACATCCATGCCCGAGGCAGGATTCGAACCTGCGACCGTAGCGGTCGCGCGGTTCCAGACTCTAGCGCCTAGAACCGTTCGGCCACCCCGGCCGGCGATTACAAAATCGAGCCAAATTTACAAATAACAGTATGAGCTCACTTATCAGTACGACGTTGCACCTACTCTGGCCTAGATGCATGCACTGATTCGTTTGCGAAGGGTGTCCTCTCATGAGGCATGCTGTTGTAACTCGTCCGTGACATTCTGGATTCTGACACAAGGTGGAGTTAACATCCGAGATGGTCCCCCACATGTTCTATCAGGGACAGATCTGGGAATCTTGTTGACCACGGAAGTACCTCGTTATCAAGCAAACAGTTCATAGAGACACGTGGCCTACACCTCGTTGTCTGTGTTCCGTTGAAAAATGGCACCATGATGTTGTCGCATGATAGCTGACACATGAAGACACTGTCGTGTCCGGCACAGGTCCTAATACCAGCTTTGGACGAAAACGTGGCGTGCGTGGCGCAATGAGGACATTGACGACAGTGTCGATTGAGGTCTACTATGTTTTCTTTAATGGAGTGAGAGGGAGAAAGTCCCCTAAGATGCTTAGCATAGATGATTTTTTAACGGAGAGTAGACGTTGTTCGTCTCCTAGGAAGCGAATAAGGGTGAAAGCACTTAAGGATCCACTTTAAAAACAAATTATTTCCAAGTAGTTCAGTCGTATTCGAATTGTCACTCTATAGTGAGCTGAGGCGCGGCTGTAGTATTACTGCTTCTTCCACTTACTTGTTGTTACTGTCGTGGCCGCTGCACTGGCCGTTTGTATACTGTTTTTTGATGGGCTTTTGTACGAATTTTTCCATGTTGATGTTTTTCCTGACTCTTCCAGAACCTTCCAGAAGTTGCGCGATCATTGAAGAACCGCACTGAAGCCCCTTGTAGACTGTGTCTGGAGCTGATAACGCTGACTCACACGAGTATGCGGCACCTCCGTGTCCTTTACAGTGATCACTCAGATCTGACGCTATTTACGTTCCTTATATATCCTACGAGGCCTGTAGACAACACTAATCACGAACACACTAATGCACTCTGGTGGCAGGTCTACCTCTCACAGAGAATTGCTACGCTAATCACTTGAATTGCATCCGATTGTGTGATCGTGTACGAAGTTGATCCGACCACCTCCTCTGGGTGCTTCAGATATTTTGTCAGCCAAGCAGGTTACATATATTACGTCACAAAATATGTCTGGAAAGCTACCTGAAAATACAGAAGTCCAGTTGTGGATCGGTCCATTTACGTCTACATACATACTGCGAAAGACCGTACGGTGCAAGGCGGAGTGTACTTTCTACCAGTGCTAATCGT
The DNA here is from genome assembly GCF_023864345.2 of Schistocerca serialis cubense. Classification (NCBI taxonomy): domain Eukaryota; kingdom Metazoa; phylum Arthropoda; class Insecta; order Orthoptera; family Acrididae; genus Schistocerca; species Schistocerca serialis. Next base: position 855,752,002 of record NC_064638.1, read on the forward strand.
TCCATTTCTTGTTCCACTAGTGAAGGAAAAATGACTTTGTACGAGCCCTAATCACTCTTTTGTCCTCACGTCCTTACGCGAGATCAATGTTGGACAAAACATAATCGTCTGTTTCAAATGGTGCTTCTCTAAACGCGGACAGAAACTAAGTCCGCAACCCACAAGTGACCAGCTGAAAAGTTTCGCCATACATTTTTATCCCCATCATTCTATGATATCGTCAACATTCCATAGCCGTCCTTATTATTTAGTTATTTAGTGATTACTAAGGTATACGCTTTGTTTGTCTTTATAGCACACTTTGTTTTAGAAAGCATAACTGGAGTTACTTGGCGACACGTTTCATTACATTACAGGCGATCATTCTTCACTGACAAGGGAATGGACCAGTCCGACAACGTCCGCACCTAACCTCAAATTTTTCTCACAAGAAATGCACTGCCATATTTTTGACTTCTAAAGCGTACTGCAAGTATTTTTTTTTTTAAGTGTTGAAGGCACTCATTCTTGCTGCACGAAGAACCGCTTATAACAGAGGCTCGTACAGCCATTCCTGCTCAGTGCACGAATCAGCGAATATGCAGATGAAGTCGTGACACGAGAACGTAGCGCCAAGCAGTGCGAAGTCGAAAGTGCTCACACGCGAATTTTAAAACACTTAGAGCATAATAAAAAATGTATTAAATCATTAATTTTTCGAATAAAGTGAGATCGACATCTAAACTACTGCAAATATAATTGTTACACAAGTGATTAGAAAATCAAGTCAGTTACATTACAAACGAGTTCCATCAATCGGTTATTTAATTTGTTGACATTAAATATTTTACATTAATTTTTGTAGCCCAGTTCTTGTGATAGTTTTTGAATTATGTATATTTTGTTAACAATGGAACACTTCCGTGTTTACTCCCATAGTTGTCGCAATAATGAGAAGTGTCTATTGGATGACGAAAACAACATTTTCCCTACATTCGCCACAGCTGATAAAAGAAAAATTAATGCATTCAGGCACTTCACTGTAATTATTAATTTTATTGACAGGGAATTGGGATGAAGTAAGAAATAGTCGTGGCCTTTCTGCATATAGTGCTGCGTACCACTCACTCTTGATCAAACTCGTAAAACGTGGTACCGGTAATGAAAACTAACAATGTACAAATGATTGACGTTTAGCAACAGTATCGGAAATTATATTTTTCCAAGAACTTAGTAAAAAATGCTTGCAGTTTGGAAGCATTTCTTTACCGATAGGAGGAATCACGCTATTAGTTCCGAGATGTATCCGAATTATATTAACAATCTTTTCGTTGTTCTCCTAACGATAGAGGTCTCGTTAAATCCAGACCAAGAGTTCAACAAAAACAATGAATTAATTTCTGTAAGTGGTAAGATGATGTTTCAGCTGTAGCATCGAAAATTATTCTCTCCCATTTTTCCACATTTTGCTACGTCGATTACTAGAGTTTTGTAACTTAACAGTCCTTTATTTTTACTTATGGTTTACGAAGACATCCAAAGCTGTGGAAACATTAAGTCATTGATACCTATCACTGGAATTGCTGTCTACGGATGTGTCGTAGCATTCATCGACTGGCCGGGGTGGCCGAGCGGTTCTAGGCGCTACAGTCTGGAACCGCGCGACCGCTACGGTCACAGGTTCGAATCCTACCTCGGGCATGGGTGTGTGTGATGTCCTTAGGTTAGTTGGGTTAGTTAGGTTTAAGTAGTTCTAAGTTCTAGGGGACTGATGACCTCAGAAGTTAAGTCCCATAGTGCTCAGAGCCATTTGAACTATTCATCGACTGCACAAGGGACTCTTGTCTTCTGTTTTTCACTCGAAATGATAAAGTGCTGTTTTCCCGTAGATCTTGAACGTAGCTGGAGGGCAGCCGCGCGAACCGTGGCAAGGTGCCAGAGACCGCGCGGCTACCGCGTGCGGCAAACAGCTAATTGTGCGGCAAACAGCTAATTATAATGGGTATTAAATAAGTTGTGAACTCTAGTCAGTAGTAACTATGAGCAATTGTGACAAACGAACTATTAATGAAAACTGAAATTCGCTTTACATTTTACGATTGCATCCTGCCGTGTTATCTGTTTGCCGATGTGCCGACAGCCAAAGATATGTGCCTGCCCTGTTGCTCATGTGCTATCTGCTACAAGTGCGGTACTGGTGCACAATTCTCCAGCCTCCTGGCGGGCTAAAAATTTGGTAACCTTCAGCATTTTAAAAAAATACTTGCAGTGTGTCCTAGCAGCTGCGTCCCCATTTGTCTGGCGGCATAGTTGTTACGAAACATCCCACTTATTTTTATTTTAGTTCAGGTCAGAATTCTGAGAGAGAATCAGTAAGTAGGACGATGTGAACTGAATCCTCTCCCTCTCAGCGAACTCTGTAGTGAAATGAACGTTCTTTGATGTTAATACACACAGTTGTGAACTGTTAGACGGCAATAAGCGCCCATAATACCATGCACCCCTTTGGCGTCGCACAGGTTTGCATAGCAACGAGAAGAGACCATACCCATCTCCATTAGGAGGAGACCCCTCTTCCCTATTTGAAAATTCGCCGCAGGCACTGTTCAGGCCGGCAGATGCCCGTTGTCAGACGTTCTCCAAATCCACATACTTCCATTCCAACTAAGCAAGATACAGCGTGATTCATTGTTACACAAAACATCTTTTATTTTCACACGGTCCTCTGACGACAGTGGTGGAGCCTGGTGTGTGATTTATAACCGGTTGACAGCTGCTGAAAAAGGCCACGGTAGCTGGAGGAACGTACCTCGTATAGATAGTCACGATGAAAGTGGTAGCTAACGACACAACTTCACCGTCTGTGTTAGGATGACGACGGAACGTAGGCTATTTCCCAGAACGCTCTGTTAAGCGGTAGGCATTACGTGGGGATGAAAATGTGTAAAAATTTGGCAATATGTGGAATAGAGCGCCGTCCCAGTTCCTGGCCAGCCTTCCAATTCTGGTTCCTCCCACTCATCTCGAACGAATATTGGGATGGTTCCTTCCAACAGTCTTCGGTCTATTTGCTGCATTTTCAACCTTCTACAGTTTTCTTACTTTGTTCCGTTACATTTCCACTCGACTGTTAAATTGGAAGCAGTTAATATGGGCATGAAACAAGATCCTGTTGACTTATTACGCCAAATCCATCCAGTCGTTTGATCGTGTCAGAAGTCTTTGTGCTAAACTTAACGGTCACAGTGTTCTATTGAGGTACTTTTTGTAACCACGGAAGGAAGGAAGGAAGTTATGGTTTAACGTCCCATCGACAACCAGATCATTAAAAGTGGAATACAAGCTCAGATTGTGTGTAGGTCGGGGAGCGAAATCGGCTGTGCACTTTCAAAGGAAACAACCCGGCATTTTCCTGGAGCAATTTAGGGGTACCGCAGATAGCCTAAATCGGAAGGGTCGGACTGAGATTCTAACTGTCGCCCTCCCGAATGCGAGTTCAGTGTGTAACGGCGGATCTGCACTCTGTTGCAGACTGGAGGTTCAATCATCAACGAATCGCCACGATTCGGCAACCTGTTCTCTGGCATAGTTTCTCCCGAAAGACAAAGTGTAGCTGAATAGGGAGTGAGCGTGCGTGAAGTTGGAAAAGGGAGCAGAGAGGTGCTGGCAGCTTGAAACTTGGAATCAGAAAGTGAAGCATGGTGGAATGCCTCAGTTGTGTTGGCTGCAAAAGACAAAGATCTGGATTCAAATCTTGGTCCCTAAATAGCGAACCCGTTTTGAAGTGATCGTCTGCGTGATACGTACAAAACTATGACTTACTGGATGACGATATTGACAACCCACTTTGTTAATCAGTGAAATTGAATAAAAATATACGCATTGATCTTTTTGCCCGGAACCTCCTCCCTTTTTTTTCTAGAACAGAGAAGATATATTCTCAATATATAGCAAATGGAAATATTATTTCTGTTTTTCTTATAACTGATGCGTTTTACAGCCGTTATTCTGGATTTTACACTACATGAATATCCAATTGACTATTATGGAGAGTTCAGTACACAAGTGACACACACACACACACACACACACACACACACACACACACACACACACTTTGGAAAGAGAAGAAGAGAGAGTGAGAATTATATCTAAAGAGGGCGTTTCAGTGATACAGAAAGCATTTATAACATGAAAAGTACACACTCTTGGTTTTATGAGCAAAATGCTATGTTATTGCCATCTGCAAACGGTCAATTTCCAACATATTGCTGCCCACAAAGAATTACTGTGGAATGATTTCTAGCAATCAGTCACCATTTAGAAATTAAATTTATTTTTCAATACTTATTTTATTTTCATTTATTTGACTTATATTTTGCTATCAATACTCATATCATCTTCTCTCTTCTTCCAACAGAGGCTGTGGATCTTAGCAACTTGCATATCACACCCTATATGATCCAGTTGTAAAACGATATACAAACTGTGTTTTCGATGCATTGTGCTAAGATTTCCGTAGCTACACTCATAAGAAGAGAGGTCAAGATGCGAGAAGCAAGCGCAAAAATCGGGTCTTCTATTTGTTTTAGCCAAGAAACCTACAAGTGCATGTTCAGTAGAAGGGCATGAAAACATCGGAAACCAGAAAAGATTAAGAAAATAAATAAAAAATGAAAAGAGTGAATGATTACTGCAAATCCTTCCTCATAATACATTTCGAAGCCATGGCGTTTTACAGTCCGTTACGGAAATAATCACACCCAAAAATTATCTGCATTATCACGGCCAAGTTAAAAAGAAAAAGGGAGGGTGTAACTGTTGTACACGCAGTCATTTCATGTTTACCTTAGCACTGAGTCGAAACTGTTGGTACAGAAAAAACAACGGTAAATCCCAAAGAGTGAGTGACAGCAGCGATTGAGGGAAGACTTGCAGTGTGACATGAAAGGAACACCGAAGGAAATACGGCTGTGACAGTAAACTGTTATTTCGTGAGGAACTGTAAATGGGTAAAGTTGCACATGTAACATTTCGAGAGTCTTTCCTGGACATTCCTGAACTGTCCAGCAGTTGTTGATGTATTCCTTCTGTAACTGTTTAATTGATTCTGCTTCCTAGAGGTGTTGTGTTAACTGAAAACGAGTAACAAGTGGATGATGTACTATCGGTTTAGGGCAATTTTTTGTCATTTTTTCAAGCTCCAAGCTTTGTCGCTGTTTCCGAAGATAATTTTGCGGAACTTGGGAACTTCTCGCCCAAGGGCGACACTGGTAGTCAACAGGAATGATGCGGTACAGAGCAGCAATCCGAACAAGTGACAAAAATCAAATGGCTCTGAGCACTATGGGACTTAACATCTGAGGTCATCAGTCCCCTAGAACTTAGACCTACTTAAATCTAACTAAGCTAAGGACATCACACACATCCATGCCCGAGGCAGGATTCGAACCTGCGACAGTAGCGGTCGCGCGGTTCCAGACTGTAGCGCCTAGAGCCGCTCGGTCACTCCGGCCGGCTAACAAGTGACAGATTAGTAGTGTTGCTAGCAATGCTGGTGGGGAGGGAGAGATGGCCGAGGGAGCGGGCACGGAGGCACTGTGTATCAACCAGTGGAGTGGGGACGAACGAGTATAGCACGTGCTGGCAAGGAGACCGTACGAACTTCTCCTCACAAATTTGATTCCTTTTGGCTGGGTGCATAGGTCACCTCTAGGACTTCAGCATAACACACCCCGGCCAGAACAGTGACAACTCAAACATGCAATACATGAGAAAAATTTCCACTGATCGGCCAGAACATTGTGACCACCGATCTAACAGCCGGTATGTCCACGTTGGGACAGATAACAGCGACGACGCTTCATGGCATTGACCCAATGAGGAGTTGGTAGTCGCTGGAGGGAGCTGACACAACATCTGCACACACGTCACCTCATTCGCGTAAATTTCGGTGCCGAGGGCGATGAGCTCTGACGCCACGTCCAGTCGCATCTGAGATCTGGCGAGCTGCGGGGTGGTGGGGCGGCGGCACATCAATTGGAACTAGCCACTGTGTTTTTCGAACAACTACATCACTCTCCTGGCCTTGTGACATGGCGCATTTTCTTGTTGAAAAGTGCTACTGCCGTCGGGAAACATCATCGTTATGAAGGGATGTACGTGGTCTGCAACCAGTGTACGGTACTCCTTCGCCGTAATGGTACTTTGCACGAACTCCATTGGACCCGTGGATGTGCACGTGAATGTTTGCCGCAGGTTTATTTAATTAATTAACTGTTTGCAGTCGAGCCACCATACGTTGCACAGTTGATAATTTTTACATACTATTTATAATTTTGTGTATAGTGCAAACGTCCTTATACATTGTGAATTTAATTTCAAAATCTTAACTCTTTGTATGTATTTCACAAGAATCTTGTCAAATGTCAGTTGACTCATAATTGAATTGTTATTAAATAAAAGTATTTGTTTGGAAATGATGAATGACGCATCAAGCTGGGCCACCCTTCCACGTTTTTTCCTTAAATTAATCCCGATTCTTGTTCCTGGCTCAGTATGTCGCTTATAAATAGGTAAATGGTCGAAGATCACTGCTATGATGAATTGAGGCAAAGAAGAGATTAAAAAAGTGCATTTATTAATTCTTTGTCGTCGGTTAGAAGGTAAACCGGATTTCTCGTTTCGTGAAAATATTTTCCCTCTTCATTTGTCCATGTCGTAGTATCGCAACCTGACTGCGATGTAACAAGTTGGTGCACTGGCTCCGGCTCTTCTTCGACGACGCCCTATGCAGGCACGAGTAATTATTAGGTGGGATTGCAGTTAAAGCAATGTAGCGGATTCTTTAGAAGTAGAACCAACGTTGTCTAGGAAAAGACTAAAATTGCTAAGCGTATGAAGATAAGCGGTAAGAATTACGAATAGGACGTTGGGTGTGATCTAAGCCGCAATAAATACAACTCATGGGTGTATTCAGCATTATACACTGCTTGACAATTGGTAAGCAACAGAGACATTGTTGGGCAGGAATAATCACCGGCAGTGATGGACGACGTGGAACACATTACACACGTAATAGAGGTGAAGTGGTAAATTTATAACGAAAAATGGTACAGATTTCGTCACATGGGAAAGCAGGATAAAGACATATCAACTTTCATGTTTGTCGCAGGTCAGACTCCCAACATAAACGTCGATATCTGACTCTCAGTAAGGAATATGCCTTCCTAGTGCCCTAATGCTCAAGCACCTGTTATTCATGCTGGCTACCAAACCGTTGGGGACTTCTTGGAGGATATTGTGCTACCCCTCTATTAAGGCGGTTTTCAGTTCTTGCACGGTTCGGCGAGAGGGTGTTCGTTGAGAAACACATCTGCCAACAGCACCCCAGAAATGTTTTATAGGGTTAAGGTCAGAGGAGTATGCAGGCCATTCGAGACGTTCAGTATCTTCACTTTCCGTGTGTCCGACACCTCAGTGGTCCTGTGTGGGTGGTCAGTTCGTCCATAAACAGAAAGTCGGGGCCTATCACACAGCTAAACAGACGGACATATTCCAGAATAATCTCCCTACAGTATCGCTGTACTGTAACGGTACCTCACGCAAAGAAATGCAGCGGTGTTTGGCCATTGTGCATAATGCCTGCCCACACCATAACGCCTGGGCCATACTGATGACATTTATGAAAATTGTATGGTGTGTAACGTGTTCCTCTATCTCCATATCGACCGAGCGAGGTGGCGCAGTGGTTAGACACTGGACTCGCATTCGGGAGGACGACGGTTCAATCCCGCGTCCGGCCATCCTGATTTAGGTTTTCCGTGATTTCCCTAAATCACTCCAGGCAAATGCCGGGATGGTTCCTCTGAAAGGGCACGGCCGACTTCCTTCCCCATCCTTCCCTAATTCGATAAGACCGATGACCACGCTGTCTGGTCTCCTTCCCCAACAACCAACCAACCAACCAATCTCTCCATATCAACTGATGATCAGAATCACTTGTAACAATGAAGCGGGGTTCGTTGGAGAACAGCATTCTGGACCACTGTCGCTGACCCCGACCAACATGCTTCCTCCTACAAACTCTTTCTCAGTGATGGCGTGGTTGAAGTGGGATGGACTTAACAGGTTTCCGAGCACACAAGCTAGCGTGATTTAATTGCCATGAACTGGTACTAGCAGGGAGAAGTATACTGGTAGCGGTTGCAGGATGTGCAGGGATCCGCCTACGAGTGATATGTCTCTTCATTTACACCTGTAGGGCTGTGTATCGATCCTCTTGCGATGTGGTGGGTGATACATCTACGACCACTGGCATGCTTTCGCGTAGCGATTCCACCTTCAGTGGCCACTTTTGCATACAACCATTACTGTAGACGCAGCAGCGACAGTTTGACCAGCTTCGAGCCATTCAACTGCGCAAACTCGATCGTAAGCACTCAAATGATGTCTTGCAGTCAAGTTACCATACGAAGCGAAATCTCGTACTAATCGGTTCCACAACAACTTTAGCCAAACTCCGTACTACATGAATTGTGAAATGCATACAGAACATTCGTGTACGTGCTTCGATGCAGTTAACACTTCCCGCTCTCTACATTTCCTCTTACTATCATTGGTCGAGTGTCCGGCACCAACTGTCAGTTGTTTCGTAACAGCTGTCAGTTGTTCTGTAGCAACTGGCAGTTGTTCCTCAGTAAGTGTCAGTTGGTCCTTAGCAGTTGTCAAGCAGCCTATTTTTCGAGCAGGCACTAGCAACGGCCAAAAATTTTAAACATGTGTTAAGGAGGAGGAAGGAAGGAAGTAAGATAATCCAGCACCACGCCGCCTCTTAGAGTAGGAACCCCTTAGAGCGTGATGGCAGTATCAAAGCGCCCTCTATTGCTCCCCTGCAGTACTCGTAGGAGTCGGATTCCGTTCGGCAGACAGTAGACGGGTTCGCTGGCTGGCTATTCTTTATTCTTTTGTGGGCCCCTGCTCACTTGATCCACTCCCCTCGCCGGTGTCTCCCCCGGAGGCTCTTGATAGCAGCCCTTCCTCTTTCCTCCCCCTCCCGGCGGACTATTCCACCCTCCTCGCTGCACTGCCGTATCTCAACAGCAGTCGCGCCCCCGCTAAGCGCCCCTTCCCTTCTAATAATATACATTCATGGCCGTGGCTTCCATTAACTGGCTGTTGCTAATTCCAGCTTTACTCTCTCCCGGCTCAGTTACAGTGCAATTTGATGTTTTCATTTTACTACTCCTCCCATCGACATTTGAGGCTTACACAGAAATGAAATGGCAGGCGTTTTGGGAGAGCCACTATCTAAATTACTAGAGCTTTATGCTCTTTTCTGTGTCCACTGTTTTGTGTTTTATGTCACGTCAAGTCTGGATGATGAATTACTAAAAAGACATCATCTGAATTTTATTTTCAGAACATATTTGTGACCTATTCTCGCTCTAATAATTCCGTTGTCCATAAAAAAAAGAGTCTGCCTTTGTGAAACGTATATAGAAAAATAGAAATTACAGAAACACAATGCGCTGATACTGCCCACTGAAACATCATATTCAGACCGCCTTATGTTAACACGTAGTTCTCGTATACTATTTCGAATTCTAAACTAAATAGTACGAAATAGCAGACAGAATTTCCCAGATGGATTACTCATAAGTGTTAAGTAGAGGCACCTGTTACAATGAATAACATATTTTGTGCGTATCAAAGGTATAGTTTCCTATACAACTCATAACAGTCAGGGTCCAAGTAAGATTTGTCTCAAATCATTCCTGAGTGAGAAAGATCACAATGCTACAAAGATATTTTCTCAAGAGAACTACAAAATACAGAACTGGAAGTGGCAATCGGCTTTCCTTGAGTTCATTGGAGACAATTTCCTTTAATGGTAAGAAAACGTATCTTGAAGTTCCGTAATTGAGATGACAAGGACACCCTTTACGGCTAATAAGACCGTGTGTAGCATGTAAAATACTGATTATTGATTTTGGGAAAGAAAAGATATGTGTTCTGATGAATCATCTTGAACATTACTAACTGTTGCAAACAACTGAAAGAATCTTACTCATTGCTTTGCCTGGTTGAGGTTGTGTGTGACACAAAGCAGGAAAAATGTTCGTTGCAAAGGCAGTCGGGAATAATGCTTAGCTTTCCAACATATTTTCAGAATATGCAACTCTGATGTTCTATCGATTCGTAAATTCTGAGGTAGTCAGACTCGTCCGTTGTACATTATCGTCGCTAAGCTACAGATCAAACAAGCAATGGATCCGATCAGAGTGACCAGGGAGTACAACAGCACTTTGGGGAAGCGCATGTTGTATTATTTCCTGTCGAGGTATTTTGTCTTCATGTGTCCTAGGGCCACCCCTTAAACAGACACTCTATCGATTGTGTGCAGATGATGACGCTTTCTGTGAGTTAAAAATTTCGTTAATACCCAGTTAGATCTCGGTAAAATATTAACCTGACGCAAAGACTGACATTTAAGTCAGTGCAGGGAAGTACAAAGTTGTGTATCCCATGATATACACTGTAAAAACATAATCCTTCGTCTAGAGGATTAACAGGTCAGTTACAATGCGTAGAGACATGAAGAGGGACGGTCACAACGACTCAGTTGTAGATAAAGCAAATAACAGATTACGATTTATCGGTAAGGTACAGGTACTCTGCAGATTGTCTGCAAAAGAGACTGAGTACAGGACACTTCTGTGGCCCATACTTGAATACTACTCGGATGTATTTGGCACAAGCTTATTTACCGCGCGAGAGTGTGTAACGAGATACTGAAAATTCTAAAACGGAAAATACTCGAAGAAAGACCCAGTATATTCCGCGAGATCCTGGTTATCAAACTTCGAAAAGCATTTTACAACCGCAAACCACTCAACTGTGACCTTGTAAGTCTGGCAGAGAAAACGTAATTGGTTCATATCATTTGTTTCCCAGATATTCGTTTTATTTAACAAATATAATTACAACAATGTATTTTTACAAAAACATTAGTTACACAATTTAATTTGATACACGACGCTTCACTGATTTCATGATTTGATGTTTGGCTCAGTTTTTGTCGTGGACAAGCGCAAAATTGACTCTAAATTATCAGTCGTCAGGGTCTTCTTATTTTATGATTTGCTGATGTTCATTAAGGAAAAAAGTTTTTCACATATATAAGATGAGGAGTATCAATGTATTATCTGCCAATAAGTTATACTTGGTTCATCGACCCAACGATAGAAATTCAACAAACTTGTTTCACCGAATTTTATTCGAAGTGTCTCATCGTTTAGCATGTCGATTAGTTCCAGCTACACGGCATTTTCAGGGAGGGATTGAAAGATGAGTGAAAAAAAACAAATCACAAGAACAAAACGGTAAGAGGCGGTCCGCCATCAAATCAAAGGCGAGGGGGAGGGGGGGGGGCATGCTGGCTGCAGGTAGCGATCTGTGCATCGCTGATGTAGAGGTTGTGTAGATAACATAGGCCAAATAATAGAGAATCAAGACACATAGGAGTGAATGACATTAACTGCCAGTGGGCGCTGATTTGAATCGATGGGGAAAGTTGAAAATTTGTGCTGGACCGGAATTCGAAGCCGGGTTTCCTGCTTCTTAGGCAGATCTGCAGCCGGACGCAGTGGCCGTCGCATCTGTACGAACTACCCAAGCGCGCCTTCCATCAGACCAAAATTCTCAACTTACCCACACACTACTGATCTAGTGCTCCTTGCCCATCATCCTCATTACTCACGGCATTTCGCCAATTCCCTTATGGAGTTCGAGCTTGGCTTACATCCGCATTGAACTGACCAATTGGTCGTCATCACCTTAATTATGTATGTGGTGTCTGTTCTTTTGGACATGTCCGAAGTAACAGACACCACATATAAAATAACAGAGAGCTCGCAGAGGTGTACAGGCAGTCATTCTTCCCACTCTCGATCTGTAAATGTGGCGGAAGGAAGCCTTAATATATGCCGCAATGAAAAGAACCATCTGCCAGACCTTTCATGGTGATTCTCAGAGTTTAAATGTGCAAGGAGATGGAAAAATACTTTATAAAATGATCAGCGTTTATGCAAAACCGGCAACCATCAGCGACTGTGGCCAGTTATTTATTTATATATACTGATTAGATTAGGAGCTTCAGGTCTTCTCTTAAGTCGAACTATAGTTGAATGAGCTTAAATACGTAGCTGTGGGGAAGTTAGATACCAGAATGAGGTTTACACCCACAGAGGTCATTTACAAAAAGCTCTCAATGGACTAATTCATGAACATTCTTCATTAGTATGGGACCCCAAGCGCAGATTGAAAATGGATCAATTGCAGATATGATTACAGGTTTGACACAAATGTTCCGGCCATTTGATTGCGTTGTGGAGAAAAGCCTTTTTATCGCTACAGGTAAGACAGGAAGTAGCACGTCTCTCGCCTCCTGACCGACAGCTGTACAGAAGAAGATGAACAAGATGGACAGTAACGTAACAAACGGCGCCACGACGCTAGGAAAGCCAGCCAATATAACGGGAACTTGCATGGAGGCAGAAGATAGGAGATACGGGTCCCTTACCTAGGTTAACGAGGGTAGTTTGATAAGTCTGGTAGGAAAGCAAGAAGAAATGTTTGTTTCGTAAAGAAACCACCTTTCCTCTCGAAGTAGTCTCCGTTGAGGCAAATTCGCTTCGTCCAGCGATCATCTACCTTTCTTATCCCGTCGGAAAAATAGATTCCGTCAAACTCGTTGGCTGCAACTAGCATTTCGTCATTTGATGAAATTTTCTTCCCAGCAAGCCAAAGTTCCAAGTTAGCGAGCAGAAAGATGTGATTTAGGACTAACTCTGGTGAATGAGGATGAGGAACCAGTTCAAAGCGAAATTCATGCACTTTCGCCATTGTAATCGCTGATGTGTGGTATGGTACATTATCCTAGTGAAGGAGGCCTTTTTGCTTTCCAAACATGGTCTTTTTTCAATCAACTCAAGTTTCAAAATATCCAAAAATGAAACATCATGGGGTTGAGTTATGGTCCTGCCTTTTTCCAAGTAATCTATGAGAGTTATTCCTTTGGAATTCCAAAAAACAGTGGCCGTCGCCTTACCAGCTGACAAAATGGGACCATGGGGAAAGTGCCTTCTTCGGTGCACTTTCACCAGCCATTACGCATTGTTTTGACTGCCGTTTTGACTCTAATGTGTAATAGTGGATCCAGCTTTCATTAGTAGTCACAGATCGGCACGAAAAGTCTTGCGGATTGCGGTTAAACTTCGTCAGGCATTATGTTGAAATGTTGTGCCGAATACAATTTTGGTCGACTGTGAATAACCGCGGCACCCACCTCGTACACAGCTTCTTCATAGCAATTTCTCCGTGCAGGATACTCTGTGCTTGTTCAGTTGAGATGCCTATAGTCTCAGCAGTCTCACGAATTTGCATTACCGTATCACGCATTTTGTGAGTGGTTTCCTTTGTGGTGACCTCAACTGGACCTCGGTGCGCGCTTCGTCTTCGGTGCGTGACCGATCACGTTAAGATTCATTATCTCAAAAGTAAATGATGTTCAATGATGGTACAGAGTCCGCGTCAACTTCATCCAATTCTGTTTTGATTTGTACGGCAGCCTAAACCTTCAAATGGAAACGTTTAATAACAGCACGGGACTCACTGTTCACTGTTGAAATTCCTTCTATGATCCTTGGAATAGTCAAGCCTACCAAACATGAAGGCGCAACAGAAATGCTTCATTCTTTTATGAAACTTTAGTAGACTAACTAAACCACAAAAAATTCGCACAGCGAAGGTTCAAAAAAGATGCGAGCGATTCCTTACTGGTTTGTTTAGTCAGTGTGAGAGCGCCGAAGACGAGATTACTTGCCGATATCATGTTCAGGCACTCAATTAGGAGATAGCTCTTTCGAGTGCCAGCAGTGGAAGAAATTATCACCACTCGTATTCGGCCGGGGAGATGCTGTCGTAGAGTTCCAGATCACCAGACTTCGTGCCGATGTCATGGGTCAAATTCTAAAATTCTCAAGATTGTCTCATGGTGTGAGGGCATGTGACACCGTCGATAAGCCCTCTGCCGGATGAGGACGTAGAGTTCGGTAACCATACTGAATACTGGAGCCGCGCGAGAGGAGTGGGTTATATGAGGCCAACAGGTCCCCGCCCCCCCCTTGCCTACAACGCCTTCTTTCTCTGTGGTTATGGTGAAACAACTCGAAAAATCCACATTTACTCATCACAATCACCTACACTCAACAACACAACTTCTTTTAGCTGTACTAATTAGTGGTTACCAGCCAACATTTCCATACGACATTTTCTTTCAGAGCACAACAGAAGCCGTTAACAAATTCAAATGTGAGACGTTATAAGGATGACGCTGAGCACCGCTGAGAGTCTTTTGTAAAAATGTAATACTTCCGAGAGTGTGGGTTCGAATAGGAGTCAAGAGAAATATACATCCTTCAAGTTGCACATCATGTAATGATGAAGAGAGTGAAATTAAAGAATTTCGGGCTTATAAAGAGGTATGGCGGCAATCGTTTTCCTTGCGGACCATTCGTGAATGCAACAGGAAAGGGGAGGGGGACGATTTTGATATATCATGTACACACCACCACACCGTGTACGGTAGATGTCAGGAGATAGAGCCTGGGAACAGGTGTTCAAAGAAGACAGGAGGCAGGAATCACACGTAGTTCGAGGGAACTTTTCGGTAGCTAGGATAATTAAGATGCCACAGGAAGGCTCACCAAATGTACTGGACCGCATAAACCTGCTGTCAAATAAAGTTACATGATTTCGTACTGCACTCATAAGCTTCACGAAGCTATTCCACGTTTGTTGTCTGTCTATACTGGGCTGCAATTTTAGAAGTCACGACAAAATATTGAATTTTGCACTACGCATAGGAAGCAAGATAACTGGAAAGAGCAAGGTAAGTGGGAGTCAGTAAAGTGGCTGAAATATTGTCAGTGAGTTTTTCTTCTGTCGCAGAACTAAGTGAGCTGACGATGGGATTCTGCTTCCAACAGAAGATAGAGGAAATAAGGTTACAGTGGTCGTCAAACTACGGCCCCCGGGCCGCATGCGGCCGTAATCGTATATTCGAGCGGCCCTCGGTGCTTAGCGGTGGTTTATGAGAGTATGCTTCTAGTAACTGACAACCGGAATCAAAAACGCCAACTAACGTGAACAGCCTCTTAAGAGTGTAGTTTTCCTGCTCACTAACAAACAAAAATACGTATGGAGACAGTAATATTTTAGGAAGTGCTTAATTTTAATTGAAGTTGCTGAATTCGGCCGTGAGCTAACTAAAGTTGCCACTTATCTCAGAGGCAGACGAGTAATTAGCGCGCCCCCTGCAGCGAAAGAGAAGTGAGAGGGTACGTATTTTTTGTTTTTCTTCCACCACTGACGGCTCACGGGCCAAGGCGACTCGTTTCGATCATCTGCTACGGTATAAATTCTACACGGAAGGAACATAGATTCGTGAATACGTGTTACAGAGATGGTCATCAAATGCGGTACATGTTTGTAGCAAGAAATATGAAATCAAATTAAGGCTGATGTAATATAGAGCAATCTGTAAAAGGTAAACGACATTGATGCCGGCCGGTGTGGCCGTGCGGTTCTAGGCCCTTGAGTCTGGAACCGCGTGACCGCTACGGTCGCAGGTTCGAATCCTGCCTCGGGCATGGATGTGTGTGATGTCCTTAGGTTAGTTAGGTTTCAGTAGTTCTAAGTCCTAGGGGACTGATGACCACAGATGTCAAGTCCCATAGTGCTCAGAGCCATTTGAACCATTAAACGACACTGAAAACATTTACTAAATATCCATGATCCTGTCTCATACTGCGTAACGCATTTAAATATAAATACGAATACTGTTATTAATTAATTAACTATCCGCTCACACAGACGACACAGCAGCGTTACTTAATCAGGCAACTGCAGCGTCACAAGTGTGGCGTCGCTGAGGGTGGCAACAATCTGCAAGAAAGTCGACACGAAGTCTTCCGAATGGTGCCGACTTTCAACGATCAGTACTTGGTGGCCGGGGCCAACTTATGTAGCCCTTACTATAGCTAGTCTATTGAGGGCTCTAACTTGCTAATTTACGTAAGTAACCAGTAAGATTGGTTCATATGTTGTCCGAGGTGCAACTCCACGATGTCAATATTGGCTCTTGAGCAAAAATATTTCACGATCACTGGTTTAGAGTCTCGTCAACGATGAGATAAGTTAGAGGCGAGGTGGTAACTTGGTTGTACAAGGCTGAGGTCCGAATTAGCGTAATCTTGTTGAAGAAAGCTTGCTTACAAGTGCCTCCTGTGATTAATGGAAGCAGCGTAATCTATAAACCAGAATGCCTTGCTCGAGATTAGAGCTCCTGATTTATCGAAGACGTGGACGATGTCTTGATCTCGGTACTAACTCGCTTGTCAGCCTCCCGTGCCTGAGCTTCTGTACAAGCTAGCAGTCAGGAGACAGCCACCAGATGCAGACCAAGTATTACAGGATGAACCAAGTTTAATTTCGGAGTGTAAAAGATGGTTTCTGCACGTCATACTTTGAAACACCTTTTATCACGAGGCACGAAGTGGTCAAAAGAGCAAAGTTGTTTCTCTGGGAAGTGAGAACATGCAATCCAAGTGCAGGTTCCTTCTTGGCAGACGTTAAGTTTTCTTACAGCGAAACGCAGTGTCGAGTTAGGCAACGACTTGAACAAGGAGTCAGTTTGCCGCTTCTCTCAGTGAGCACTCTGTTTCACAGAGTTGACTTAATGCCGGCCTTCCGAGCAGCTGGGCATCAGTTAGAGCTCTGCTGGCGGCGCTCCAGCACAGCCTGCCAAACAGATCCATCCCGCCGCTCCCTCTGTCCAAACTGATAATAAATACTACAACCTGCTGGCACGCCGCTCCAGACGGCACGCGTATTAATAGGCGAGCACTCACATGGACATGAACCGATGCGTGCCTAACGGGCACACCACCCGTAACAGTGTCGGCACTCTCTCTGCACTTCATCATCGCTCTTGCGTACCGTGTTTGTTATCGGATCTAGTTTCTTCGTTGTGACCAACATGCATTGTGAATGCATGGACGTTTGATCGGAAATGTACAGCACTTCCCGTAATGTTGGAAAATCGTACGTAGACGTGCGCGTGTTACAACCATCGCAGTATTAATACATGGTGTGCTACTTGCAAGATAAGATAGTTGAAGGCCGCTGATTTGGATTTGGTATGAGGTATCATTTTGTTATTGCTTCTTATTTTGAATAGTCCTTAGCCAAAAGACTTACAACAAGCGTTTTTTTACTCACCCCTTTGCTCCGAGTACAGAACTAAATGCCGCGCGGGATTAGCCGAGCGGTCTAGGGCGCTGCAGTCATGGACTGTGCGGATGGTCCCGGCGGAGGTTCGAGTCCTCCCTCGGGCATGGGTGTGTGTGTTTGTCCTTAGGATAATTTAGGTTAAGTAGTGTGTAAACTTAGGGACTGATGACCTTAGCAGTTAAGTCCCATATGATTTCACACACACACAGAACTAAATGCGATTTGACTCAGGTATATGGGATACTTTTTAGCAATAGCTCTTGTATCTTACTGAACTTAATAACTTTTTCTATTAGAGGTTTTACGTAAATAGCCAATAAATATTTAATTCTTGAATGAAATTTTCACTCTACAGCGGATTGTGCGCTGATATGAAACTTCCTGGCAGATTAAATCTGTGTGCCGGACCGAGACTCGAACTCGGGACCTTTGCCTTTTTCTGAAATCATAATATAGTGTTTGCATCATAGCCGACACCTCAACATTATCTGCCTTATGTTTAGAGATTGAATGCTATATGAGTGAGCCTCATTCTAATATAGCAGACACATAGAGAATTGAGACCAACCACGTCATAGCGTGCTCGGCCACTTTTGTCACGCTAAGTAGATGCAGTTCATTGAAGCTGATTCGTGGCCTTTGCCTTATTAGCAGTATATACCTATACGCAGGTAACGCGATTCCTGTAGTTTTTCTAGACAGTCGCTTGTGATCGCTAGGTTGGAGTTAACTGTCATCCCAGATGCGTCCAGTGGATTATTATCCAGTGTACAGTGTAGCCAGAACTTCAACTGGAATCCATCAACATGCATATGAAAACACTGTAACGCATTATAGACTATATTGTATAGATGACTGTATTTCTAAAGAATGTCTCACCTCGAGGGGAAGACAACGTATCTGAAAAGATAGTCAGCGTGTTTCATGGTACCTTCTGTGTTAATTACGGATTCAAGGGAGTCTCAGGCGAATGTTCGCCAGAGCATATTGAACTGTCGGGAAAAAAATTAATACACCTGGAAAGACGATGTCGATTTTGATCTAATGACGGCACTTTCCACCTGGGGGATAGTGGATGTGTTGATAATAGTTGCAACGTCTCGTCCGTCCACAGATGGCTACTAGAGCGTCATCACTGTAAGGCATTTAATAGGGAATGCTCACAGCCAGAAGGCTCAGTGTGGTGCAAACGTGTGAAGCAAGCAGGCAAGCATGCCGTGGAGACGCACACCTGCTTCTTACAGCCAACTGAGCGAGTTTGGAAGGGGTCAAATTATGGCCTTCCGAGCGACGCGATGGCCCTTTCGGAGAACTGCAGTCAACCTGGGCGTGCTGAGTCAGCTGTGCAACGATGCTGGTATCAGATCGTTTGTTGTAGGTTAAACATTACTGAGAAAGGAAAGGAAGACTTTAATCTTCGTCATCCTAGTACGAATCGTCTAGAGAAGCTAAGGAACTCCGTTGAACAATGCTGAAGAAGCTGTTGGAGGTTCCGAGTGCAAAAAGTGTGAATCAGGAGCGTTGGAGCAGCTTGACGGCGCAGGCTTAAAACAAAATCAGGGCAGGAAGGAAGAGGATCAAAGACATGACTTTTTATTTGGGAGAACTTATCACAGGCATCAGCGGTTCGCTTTCAGAATCGCACACACCGAGTTTTCGAAGAAGATTGATCATTTATTCCTGTCTTATACTAATGTCCTCATTTCTGGATGGCTCTTCTCTCTGTATGCGATTGCATGCCGAGACACAAATAAGACACAGCATGCATGCAAACAGGAGGCCGGAGAAGAAACCAGAAGAAGACGAAGCAAAACGTATGGCGTTTCTGCCGTTTGCTGGACCGCCAACAGCCAAGATCGCAAGAATATTAAAGAAGCACGAAATAACGACCATCTTTCGTGCACCGAAAAAAGTCAAAGATATACTTGGCTCAACCAAAGACCGGCTGGGGGTTGCAAACGCCGGGCATTTACAGTATTGAATGGGAATGTGGGATGGAATATATCGGGCAGACACAACGGTGTATCTGAACACATCAGAAACGTACGACCAGGACAGACAAACAAGTCCGCGGTAGCAGAACATAGCATTATCGAGGGACACACCTTCGAATTTGAAAAAACGAAGAAGCTGTGCATCATCAACGGTTTCTGTGACACGATCTTCGAAAAAGGCAGTGGAGATACGTCTGCACAACAGTTTAGTAAACAGGGATAGCGGTTTTCAGCTCAGTGCAGCGTGGAATCCCTCAATTGACAAAATTCGTCAGGAACGCTCCGATCTGAAGGCAGCGGCATCCGTAGACAGATTGGATAGCCACCGGGTCTCGACGCCGGTGCACGCCGCGGCCTCCCCCACCGGCACCGACACGGTACCCGATTCCGGAGGAACGTGATTGGTCTGCCTACAGAAGCGGACGATGGCCAAGCAGCTATATAGATACGCAGAATCGCGCCCTCAGGAGGGCACTGCGTTTACCCCTTGGATTCCCCATTGACGATTTGCATGCCGCTGCTGAAATCCCACTCCTGAGAGAGCGTTTTCAAGACCTGGCAAGGGCCTTCTATGAAGGTTCTTCCAGGTCGGGAAACGCCCTCATCCACCCCCTAGGTCGGTATGACATGTCCCGCGATAAACACAATCGCCCCATGACGATCTTCGACGACTAAGTCGAAGAGAAAATCCCAATATCCATTCCCAAATCCTGCTCCTACCCAAATTACTACAATTATCTCGCCAAACCTCAGGCAAGTACCAGACACACACAGAACAATCATCACATTTCACAGACACCAAAAAGTACAGAAATAATCAGACACACAAGTACACAGGGGAGTAAAAGCCGAAAGGCTACAAACTCCCCCTCACACTTACCCAAAAAGGAGAAAGTAATAGATGAGAGCAGCAGCAGCATCCCGACACTTCACCAGAAGATGATGGGTACGAAACTCATTGAAACGTTGCGACAAGACGACGCCACCACTCAGCTGATAGCCCGAGAAGAACTCACCTTCTCTCTGTTTCTCCTCCGCCGCTTCCTCCTGTAGTTTTCGTTTCACAAGAGTCTCAACTCCTCAGTTCACTACTTCTGGACTCGTTAGCACGAGTCCTAACGCATTGTCAGTTTTATATCAAGAATGTTTAGTACGTAGATTCTTTCCTCGCCTATAGTTAATATTGTAATATTCCTTAATTTAGTACCTTACCCACCCAGATGTTATAATATTCTTTAATTTCGAACTTAATGCGCCGAAAGAGATGGAAAATATATCGTGTCGGCTGGGATATTAGAGACAGAAAATTACCTCATGATGAACTGGGAGAATGAACCGACCACGATCTTATCGAAGGAAACATCCCAGTATTCTTCTGAAATGCTTAAACAACATACTGGAAACCTACTTCGGCATGATCAATGAGTTCAAGACATTTGTAATGACCTAGAAGTCAACGACAAGCTGGATTCTAGCTTTCCTTCCTTCTTTGGGATAAGAATTTAGCACCTTAAACACCATGCTGTCTTGCTCAGTTCTTTCATGTTCGTCAACAGCCCCACAATTTCCAGTTTCTTATCTCCCCTTTATCCATTATGCTATCGTGCTCAAAAGTATCTGAACGATATTATTTTACTTCGGCCTTATTTGCATGCAGCCACGTAATCTAACTTCCTTTCAAGGCCTCTAATCTCTTCTTGGTACAGTGGTTTGACTATACAGAATGGTTACAGAACCACAAGAGACCGATAGAGAACACTGCTCTGTATGGAAATCAGTACAGATGGAAATTAATGCCGCGATACTGCAGATATCAGAAAACACGTTATTGTAAATGAGACCGTCTATAACGCATGTATCTATTTGAAATGAAATGACGAAGAAATGTGTGCTGGCCCGAGACCTTGGACTGCTCCAGTAATTATTGTCCCTCTTAACTAACCACGAAAGATCTTAAATATTGTACGCCCAATCAAATGCCAGATATAGCGTTTTTTCACCAGTAGCAAGATGATCGAAGCTGAAATGACAAGAGCAAACAGTTTTGCCTCGCCGGGATTTCGAACCCGGTACCTATTGCTGTTGTGTCCTAACGTCAGACATACATTAAATATCGGTTTATTTAACCATTGGCGTGATGTGCTCGTGTTTGAACTAGAAATATCATGACGAAAATTCCTGTGACAGAGAGTCGAATCGGTGTCTATAGTTATTGTTTTCAGTACGTGAAGAGACATTAAAATCACAATCATTTTTCAGCTGTTGTCTATAGCGCACATGCTGCAGCTTAACTGGCAAGATGCTTTTCTTTTGAAGACAAGCATTCACACCAAGACTCGCACTTTTCTTGGAGACCTTGAAGGGTTTGGAATTTCGAGAAAACAACGAAATGATGGAAAGGGTCAAATCACACAAGACGGGAAATCTAAGTTCGAATCACAATACAGCACCAATATTTCCAACATCTGAAGTTCAAATACAATAAAAATAAGTGCCCTGTGACATTGCATGACGACTGGTTCATTAAATTAAATCAAATTTCTAGTGGAAGAAAGCATACTGGTAACAGAATTTCATCTAGTAGTGACTTACGTCTTTGTTATGGTTCAGCCTGATCCCACTGTTCTCCACTTTTGTTCTTTGGGGCCCGCAGTGCGAAACATGCCTTTTAATGACATTATTATTATGAATTATAGCCAGCTACAATGCTACGTAAATTGATTATATTTTATCTTAATCACGATGAGCCCATTTCGGCACATTGCCATCGTCAGATGCTCTGTAAATACATGAATAGGCGATGGTCTTAATACACCACTGGCTATTAAAATTGCTATACCAAGAAGAAATGCAGATGATCAGCGGGTATTAATTGGACAAATATATTTACTAGAACTGACATGTGATTACATTTTCACGCAATTTGGGTGCATAGATCCTGAGAAATCAGTACCCAGAACAACCACCTCTGGCCGTAATAACGGCCTTAATACGCCTGGGCTTTGAGTCAAACAGAGCTTGGATGGCGTGTACAGGTACCTCTGCCCATACAGCTTCAACACGATGCCGCAGTTCAACAACAGTAGTGACTGGCGTATTGTGACGAGCCAGTTGCTCGGCCACCATTGACCAGACGTTTCCAGTTGTTGAGAGATCTGGAGAATGTGTTGGCCAGGGCAGCAGTCGAACATTTTCTGTATCCAGAATGGCCCGTACAGGACCTGCAACATGCGGTCGTGCATTATCACAGGGATCGAATGAAGGGTCGTAACAAATCTGAAATGTAACGTCCACTGTTCAAAGTGCCGTCAATGCGAACAAGATGTGACCGAGACGTGTAACCAATGGCACCCCATACCATCACGCCGGGTGAAACGCCAGTATAGCGATGACGAATACACGCTTCCAATGTGCGATCACCGCGATGTCGAGAAACACGGATGCGACCATCATGGTGCTGTAAACAGAATCTGGATTCATCCGAAAAAATGACGTTTTGCCATTCGTGCACCCAGGTTCGTCGCTGAGTACACCATCGCAGGCGCTCCTGTCTGTGATGCAGATGGTTGTTGTCTTGCAAACGTCCCCATCTGTTGGCTCAGGGGTCGAGACGTGGCTGCACGATCCGTTAAAGCCATGCGGATAAGATGCCTGTCATCTCGACTGCTATTGTTATGAGGCCGTTGGGATCCAGCACGGCGTTCGGTATTACCCCCCTGAACCCACCGATTCCATATTCTGCTAACAGTCATTGGATCTCGACCAATGCGAGCACCAATGTCGCGATACGGTAAACCGCAATCGGATTAGCTACAATCTGACCTTTATCAAAGTCGGAAACGTGATGGTACACATTTCTCCTCCTTACACAAGGCATCACAACAACGTTTCACCAGGCAACGCCGGTCAGCTGATGTTTGTTTCGGTATTACCCCCCTGAACCCACCGATTCCATATTCTGCTAACAGTCATTGGATCTCGACCAACGCGAGCAGCAATGTCGCGATACGGTAAACCGCAATCGGATTGGCTACAATCTGACCTTTATCAAAGTCGGAAACGTGATGGTACACATTTCTCCTCCTTACACAAGGCATCACAACAACGTTTCACCAGGCAACGCCGGTCAGCTGATGTTTGTGTATGAGAAATCGGTCGGAAACTTTCCTCATGTCAGCACGTTGTAGGTGCCGCCAGCGGCGCCAACCTTGTGTGAATGCTCTAAAAAGCTAATCATTTGCATATCACAGCATCTTCTTCCTGTCGGTTAAATTTCGCGTCTGTAGCACGTCATGTTCGTGGTGTAGCAATTTTAATGGCCAGTAGTGTATAATGGTCTTGTAACTATGATCTGAGACGCTGTAATATATCTTTAGGTGTTTTACCTTGCATGAAACATCTTTGCTGTCATGTCCTGTCTGTTTTGGAATTATTACTTTCTCCCAGGTGTACACTGGAGATGTATATCGGATATTACTGACAGTTTGGATGACAGTGGGTAAGCGATATTCAAAAATGGTTCAAATGGCTCTGAGCACTATGGGACTTAACTTCTAAGGTCATCAGTCCCCTAGAACTTAGAACTACTTAAACCTATCTAACCTAAACACATCACACACATACATGCCCGAGGTAGGATTCGAACCTGCGACCGTAGCGTAAGCGATATTACATGTTTACATAGTTACCATTATAAATAAGTGATGTGAGAAATTCAGTTGTCTTTATTATTTTTTATATAGGTTTGTTCCTAATTATGTCTTTACCTAATGTTTTTTTAGTTTTATTTGAGACTTTTATTTTACGTTTTTAATTTTTCGTAATAATTCCTGTTGTCTATGATATATGTTGGTGTTCTGTCTGTGTTTTATACTACCCATATTGTTATCGGTGTTACTATGGATATGTGTTACTTAGAATCTCCGATTTTGTTATTTTATCGATTTTCCTGATTCATGATGTAAATGAAGTCTTCTACACATTTTTGTGCTTTAGGTCGGTTTGTTCGTTCAGTAACTTTTTTGGGTTGCTGTGCGCTAGTTACCGATTCCATCTATTCGAAAGTTCATCACTTGGCTCTTCATGGTTAAGTTTTGTCTTCTGGGTTCTGCAATCAATCTTACGAGTGTCAGAAAAATAATGAGTTTGATTTTGTCTAACAAAGTTATTATTGTTTTCA
This sequence comes from Schistocerca serialis cubense, assembly GCF_023864345.2. Taxonomy (NCBI): domain Eukaryota; kingdom Metazoa; phylum Arthropoda; class Insecta; order Orthoptera; family Acrididae; genus Schistocerca; species Schistocerca serialis. The sequence goes on from NC_064638.1 coordinate 855,776,509, forward strand.
AACAACAACTTCTGGGTTCTGCAATCAATCTTACGAGTGTCAGAAAAATAATGAGTTTGATTTTATCTAACAAAGTTATTATTGTTTTCAAACAACAATATTGTATATTGTCTCCTGAAAGTAGTTCCCTTCGGCTGAAATACACTGGCGGATTAGTTGTTCTCATTCTTGAAAGCAGCGCTGAAAGGCTTCAACTGGTAGGTCCTTTAACATGTGGATCACATACTTTTGAATGCTCTCGTGAGTCCCAAAATGATGTCCTTCTAAGGCTTTTTCAATTTTGAAAAAATAAAACACTCACAAAGACTCAGATCAGTTGACTAGGGGGGCTGTGGAACAACGGGAGTGCCTTTTGAGGTGAAAAGTTCCGTGATGGAAGTGGCCGTGTGACATGGGGCGTTGTCATGATGTACCATACACTTACGTGCAACGTCCAGCGTCACTTGATTCACCTTCTTCCTAAGCTTTCAAAGGCCATTTTTGCAAAATACTTGGTTGACAGTTTGTCCTGGAGCAACGAATTCTTTATGCGCAATATCCCTGTTTAATTTTTGATGTGCTCATTCCAGCTTTTTTTGGTCGGGAAGATGTCTCAGTTTGCCACTCCTCATTTCGCCGCTTTGTCTCAGGACCGTCCTCAAAAATCCAGGTTTCATCACTTGTAAAACACACGACTGGTCGTTACAATCCTTTCAAGAAGGTCAACGCACACATTTATTTGACAGTTATTCTACTCAGTTGTCAGGTTTCTCGGCACCATTTTGGCACAAACCTTTCGCATGTGTAAATCATCGATCAAAATTTGATGTAAGTTGAAAGTGTTGAAGTTTAACCGATGACCCATCAACCTTATTGTTAAACGACGGTCTGGTGTCATCAGAGCACGCACATGTTCGACGTTTTTATCGGTTTTTGAAGTTGAAGATTCTCTGAGCGATGTTCATCTTCAACGTGTTCTCGGTCTTCCAAAAATGATTTGTGCCAGCGAAAAATTTGTGCTTTTGATAAGGAATGTTTCCCTTAGGGCTGTTTCAACTTTTCAAAGGTTACACTCACGGATTCCCAAAGTTCCGCATAAAACTTCAGCGCATAACGCTGATCTAAATTCTGTTGTTCCAGTTTCACAATACACGACAAAACACAACTTCCCTCACGGTGTTCTCAACAATCACTTGAATGCTGTACTGAGCTGAAACTCGGATTGAGCATTTTGAAGGGATGAACACACCGCTCTAGACAAGTAGAACAACACAGCGTTGTTAGATCCCTCACAGTGTTGTCAGTTCCATTACTCTTCTCACACACTTCGCTACTCTGGCCGTAGCTCTTTCCATCATTTCTGTAACTAAGTACTGTTCAAGGTAAAAAATGCAATGCTGCTCTGCCCTGCATTCCTTCTATTCTTGCCCTCGACGTATCGCAATGTGACAACAGGGACAGATATCACCCTTCCTCCCTCTTTAGAAAGCTGCCGCCACTAGCAAACGATTTCACAAAAAAAAAAAGAACAGACAGCATTTTTACTCTCGCATGATTTATTCATTACATTCCAATACATATGCAGACATATAAACTAAAGAAATTATATTAAATTTCAGCCTCCAGTTGCATAAGCAAAGACACTTTACCTAGGTTTCGGCTATAATTATGTAGCCTTCTTCAGAAATGTCACAATATAAAATTAAATTAACATGTGCCAGATATTGGCCTTGTCAGACTTAAAATGTTAGTACTATAGTAAATTGTCGTAAGACTGCGTCACTTCTACTAATGTTTTGCCGATAGCTCACACCAACAAGTCAGACAGGTAGGCCGCGGGCGCTGAGTCGTAACTGGGCGCCGCGGGCAGCGACGCAGCGAGCTCAGCTGGTGGTCGCGCGCATGCGCGTATGGAGTAATACAGACCTAAAACCAGTAAATGTTAACTGAGATCAGTGCTTTTTTTCTAAAAAAAAAGTTTGAGGGTACTCCGACATTGGATATAATGCAGCGAAAATTACTTATGACTGAAGCATGAGATACCACCCGTCTGCTTTTAGCCATGATGTCATCAACTTGTCGAACTACAAAAAAATGGTATCGGACTCTTCAGTTGACTTTACGCAAAGAAACCATTTCTTCTTTTCTGGAACCAGCTGAAGATGACACAGATACTGTAGCCCAAAGCTGTGCAATATTCATGCCTTGTTTATTTCTTTCTACACCTAAACTTCCTACTTCTTTGCAAATTCCGCAACCAAGTTTTTTGTTTGAAACGATCAACCAGTCATTTTTCTCACAAAATGCAATATCTTGTTCCTATGTCCAACATTCTGGACGATCATTTAATTTTCTATCATGCACACGTTAGTTCACTGCATTTTCACATGTAGGTTCAGTGCTCAGGTTTACAGTTTCACTTTCGTCATCCACTGATGTTGAACTTCCTGCCTTTTCACTCGCACAAGAATTATTGACACTTTTTGGTTTATTAGATGCAGAAGAACAAGTAAAATAGTTTGTTAGTTTTATGCTCATCTCTCACCTCCAACTTAACTTACAAGTTGCAACGAAAGACAGGACACACTGTAAAACTTCGCACAACCGACAAGAACGGAATAGCAAACACAAACGAAAAAAGAACAACAAAACAAAGATGGCAATGAATCGCGAAGGATGATGGTAGCGGCACTGTAGAGACATCTATCGGTAGCTCGGTGATTGAGCGTACGCATATCCGTTTAGGACTGCCATCACCCACTATTAGCGGGCGAGGACACTACATGCTTGTCGAACTGGCTGCCAGCGATTCAGTTGTCGAGAACGGTTGCCGCAGTTTCGAAATGCTTGAAACAGTCAATGACATCGCTTTTCCCACCAAAAACTGCACCGGTATCGTTCGTATTGCAATTACCAACACGAAAAAATGAAATAAAAAATTTACGTCCGTGAAATAAATCTTTGACACTCTTCCAAGTTCTCAACATAGTAAAAAAACTACTCTGTCGACGAAAAAGTTTAGGGGTACGCATCCCCGAGCGTTCCCCCAGAAAAACAGCACTGACTGAGATTATTATGGAAAATAACTTATTACAATATTTCGGACTATTAATGGCATTAAAACCTAAAGTTAGTGAAGTTGACGTTCCATAAAAGGCAAAGGACATATATACTACTGGTTTTCTTACGTATTAATTGCTGATCACATACTTTATATCTAACCGCTAACCTGTATGAGGCAATTGTCCTCATTATCATTCACAGGCATTAATTTGTAGCTAAGTTCCACACATTTCAGGCACTGTTAACCTTAACTTATGACCTTTTCTTATTAAAAGGTTGCTTTACACTATATAATGTCATTTGCCTCTCATAGAACTGTAACTTCAGTTATTATGGTTTATTTGCCAGTAACATTTCTAGTTGTAACAAATAATGTTATCAATTAATGTCTATTCATACTTATGTACAGTACACTTTTTATATGTCCTTTGCCTTTTATGGGACGGTAACTTCAGTAACTTAAGGTTTTAATGCCATTAATATTCCGAACTACTGTAGTAAGCTATTTTCCATAGTAATCTCAGTTAACATTTACTGGTTTTAGGTCTGTATTACTCCGCACGCGCATGCCGCGACCACCAGCTGAGCTCGCTGCGTCGCTTCCCGCGGCGCCCAGTTGACCTCAGCGGCCGCGGTCCACCTGTCTGGCCCGTTGGTGTTGCCTATAGGTAAAACATCAGTGAAGTGACCCAGTCTTACGACTACGTACTGTAGCACCAAAATTTAAGTTTGACAAGGCCAGTATCTGGTACGTTTTAATTAAATTTTATATTGTGACATTTCTGAAGAAGGCTACATTATTATAGCCGAAACCTAGGTAAAATTTCTTTGCTTGTGCAACTGGGGGCTGAAATTTAATATAATTACATTTTACAGTTGCTGACTCTGCTGCACCATGCTAAAAAAGTAAATAAATCCTTACAAACACCCCTCATGTTCCTGATCTTAACAAATATGGTACTTCATGCACAGGCTGAACAACATCTTCTTGTCTCTTCCTCCGATATCTTCTCCTCGTGTTCTTCTTCAGCTGCATCCATGAAACTCCTGCAATCAACTCTGGAGTACTCCAGAAAGGCCGCAGTTGCCCTACATGTACTGTTGTCGTTTTTGTTAACAATTGAAGCTTCATGTCGACAGGTGAAGTAGTCTCCACCACCTAGTAAAATACTTAATAGCCTGTGATGAACTTCATCTTCTCTTTTGGTGTGTACAGACAGGTTAACATCACCCATTCTCCTACTTTATACTGCAGTAAATTTGCTATATATCTCACTGTTTTCTCCTGCTTCTCTAACGCCTTCATATTTGCCTTCTGTACTTGTTTCCATACTTCTGATACTGTTTTTGCGATCTCGCATACTGACATTCAGCTTTACTTTTCTTTGCCTTTATCAGATCGAATGGTGATGGTATTTTCCGATCATAGACCATCTGATACGGGGACAGCTCACTATTTATGTGTGCTTTTCTACGCTGGCCCGACATACCTTAGATATGTATCCCAGTCAACATTATGGACATTCATATAATAACTTAAGATTTTCCCAATCGCTCAGTGTACCATTCCATTCTACCATTGGCCTATCGATGAAGAGGACTAGTTCATAACTTTTTCACATGCAAGAACCGACACAGTTCCTTCGTTAACAAAGACAAGAGGCCGCACGGGGTAGCCATGCGGTCTAAGCGCCTTGCCACACTTTGTGCGGCTCCCCGCATCAGAGGTTCGAGTCCTCCCTCGGGCATGGGTGTGTGTGTTGTCCTTAGCGTAAGTTAGTTTAAGTTAGATTAAATAGTTTGTAAGCCTGGGGAGCGATGACCTCAGCGGTTTGGTCCCATAGGAACCTGCCACAAAGACAAGAAATTAATACCTGTGGCCCATAATTGTTGTGTCTGGTACTGAAAACTTCAAAATCCAGTTGTCAACCGCTACTTGTGCGACTGTCGCAGTCTGCTGGTTAAGCATCGCAACCATGTCCACAAACCAAGAAAAGTGATATATAACTGATAATATGAATTGGTTTCCTGCTGGCATATGATTGAACGGTCCTAATACATCAACCCCAAGCATTTTGAATGGATTTGATGTTTCTGGTATCCTCTGCAGTGGTACTCAGAACTTATAAATCCCGTCAGCTCGCTGTGCGCAATATACACAGTTCCTTATTTATTGATCCACATACACTTCCCTTCCTCTCTGGTAGTATCTCTTGATCATCTCCAGTTTGCACTCTACATTCACCATGACCAGATAACAAGTGAGCATGGTCTTCCTTTAAAATCTCCTTTTTAAAGATTGCTGCTACTATTGCCTGCAGCCCTAGCCTTATTTCCTTGTGCAATGGTCCAGCATATGTGCTGAACTGAGATTGTGTTCTGTATTGTTTGTAGTCACTGTCAGCACTCTGCACTGCCTGGCACTCGGCAAGACCATGACCCAGAACTTCCAGCATTGGTATCTTCCTGCTTAGTGCACCGGTATTCTTTACTGGTAACCACCATATGTGACCATTTAGTATGTACTACAAATGCCATCTATTGGCATGATAGATAAATTTGTAGCAGATGCCACCTACATGTCAACACTTTGCCAGCAGCGTGGTGCTGAGTGTCAAGCTTGTGAGAATCATGTTTGCCACCGGCTTGCATGAACGATATGAGGATTTTAGCTCTGTGCTTTTTCATGATTTGTGTGTATTTTACCAACTCTGTACATTTTATCGACTGGACTTTCATCAAGATATATACACATGGAGAGTGCAGTTTATGCTTTGACATCATGTAATGTAACATTGCAGTTTTATAACAAGTTCCATAAGGTTCATGGAATTTTGTATATTTTATACACCCATCATGTGAATTGTAGTCTCTCTTCACCCCATTATTATCAATATTTTCCCCTTAGATCAGATAATGGCAGCATAAGACTGTCAAAACAGGTCATCTTGGAGCAATAAAAGTGCATACACTGTGATTGTAGTGTATAAAGTGTCATTTTCAACCATACCGATCATGCCACAGCATAGCATGTGTACCTTACAAAATCTGCTTCTCTGCCAATGAGTATTTCTTTTTTGCTGTATTCAGCTGTCTAAACATGTAGGCTCCAGCATGTTCTTCGTTGTTAATCTCCTGACTAAAAATACATCCTAAAGCATGATTAGATGTGTTAGATGTAAGGATAAACTCCATCTGAAAATCTGGAAATACTAGAACTGGTCTGGATGTCAAAACACCTTTTAATTATTCAGACACATCCTGATATTCTTCTGGTCATACGTATTTCACATCTTTACTTAGCAACAGATCAGCTACGTCAGCAAAAACCCTTTCACAAATTTTTTGTAGTAATTTGAGATCCCTAAAAATGATTGCAGTTCCTTAATCGACTTGTTGACTGGGAACTCTCATACATCTTGTGCTAACCTTGGGTCTGTTTTTTTCCGTCGTTGCTAATTGCACAGCTTAAGTACCTTACTTCTTCATGTAAAATGACACTTCTTTGGCTCAGCATTGGACATGCAGCCCTCAGTCTCTTAAATCATTTCTTTAGACGTTACCTAAGCTGCTCCATGTCATTTGAGAGTACAATGATATTGTCTAAGTAAACTAGATGCTGACACAGTTTCAGACCTCTCAACATACTGTCTAAAAATCTGTGAAACGTTGCAGGTGCTTTTTTCATTCCAAAATGCAATCTTTCGAACTAATGGCCTCCTTGGTACTGAAAACGCGGTCTTCAACTGGTCTTTGGGAACAACCACCAAATGATGGTAACGACTCCCACCATGCTCGAAAAATGCCAACATTTTCCCAGTTATCAATGGTATTAGTAATGCATTGATTATGGTCTAGCTGTTTCATGAAAGAACCCATAGTGTCTAGAACCAGCCAAAGACTTTTTTGATATGACTGCAGTTCCTGTGCGCTGTGGACTCTACTCTTTTTTCATAATCAAATGGAAATACCTAGGAATGTGATAAGGTTTCCGACACACCAGTGCTTCATGCCATTTTGGTATTTGGTGTTGAGTCAGGGGCATTGCTGGCAATGAATTCCAATATGTGGAATTTCTAAACTCATTATCAACATCCTGTTCCTTAACTTCACTTTATCAGTGCCAAATTCTCTTTAGTTATTGGTACCACTTTGCCACAATACTGCTCTTGTATGCTCTTGTATGCAATACAACAGTTCAAAAAAATGGTTCAAATGGCTCTGAGCACTATGGGACCTATCTTCTGTGGTCATCAGTCCCCTAGAACTTAGAACTACTTAAACCTAACTAACCTAAAGACATCACACACATCCATGCCCGAGGCAGGATTCGAACCTGCGACTGTAGCAGTCCCGCGGTTCCGGACTGCGCGCCTAGAACCACTAGACCACCGCAGCCGGCACAACAGTTCTCTTAATACAATAACCTGCTGGATCCAGTATATCAATCACCTCCAGAGGCTCCACAACACATAACTTATTCACAGGTAGATCTGGCTCCACACTCAACCAAAGCAACAGTCATGCGAATCAAGCCTTATTCCAGTTGTACTCTGTTCAAGATACATCTTGTGACAGTTCTACATTGGGAACAACGTCCCTCACTGGAAAGTCATTCCACTAAGCTCTGCTATGCATTGCCTCAATTTTAGCACAATTTTGATACAAAAAGATTAACCTAAAGATCATTCTGTAGCCCTCGCTTACATGCAGTACTACCTCCACAAACTGCTCAAATCGAACAGCACCGATACGAAAATCTGTGTCCACTGACTTGAACGGTCTCACATCGTTATCCTTCATCCCACATAACCTGTAACATGCCAGGTTCCATTGCCTTTGACCTACTAAGTCTTTGGTGGTAACCAACACATGCATTCCTGTGTCCAACAAAATCTCATACTGTTCACCTCTTACAGCATCTATGAGTATTACAGTGCACTCCAACTCTACATATGTATTTATTTCATCTACTTTTAATGGGAATACCGTTAGGTGGACATCACTTTTCTTCTTGCATTTAATGGATGCTTACCATCTCCTCATCCACCTCTATGTCCGTTATGCAAATTAAGCAGCTGATATCTTCCATTTCCTCTATTTCTCTGTTGCTGGGGACACTGCCTCTGTAAACGCCGCTTCTGTCCACTTCTTTTACACTTAATGTTTCCAGAAAATATCCCATGTCTGTCTTGTAGTCCTGTTCATATATCAGTTTCTTTGCATTCCGTCACTAACCTAACAGCAGAATACAGATCCTTTGGTGAACCTGTAAGTACTCTTCTTGACATGTCGAACAGCAATTGCCTCAGAAAAGCATTTAGTGCCCTCTGGTCAGCTTCTTGCAACAAAACTGTGTATATGCATCACTGTACCCTAACTCGTATGTGTGTTCATTATGTTTTCTTATTCTGTCTGTGAAATCTTCCAAATGCCTCTCCAAAATAGTACTCACCTGCTCCTGAAAATATTTTGCGCTATTCTTTTTTTTCTTTTTCGCAAAAGTCCCTTCTCCAACTGTTCAAAGCTTCCTAATACTCTTTAATAGTTCTGTACATTGCACATATGTTTCCACTTTTCCCACTATTCGCAGTTTTGCTATCAACAACAGTTGACTCTCAGTTTAACCACCCATCTCCGCTGACATGTAAAGGTCCTGTAAGAACGACTGCACATCCTCAGAAGACTTCCCAGAAAATGGAACTATCAGTCCTGCAGCTGCTGGATCCACCTTGTGCCTTGGTACTTGAAGCAATGCTGACTGTTTGTCCCTAGCTGTCAACTGCCTATATAGCTGTGTATTACCCTCTGTCAGCTGCACGATCTTTTCCAACAATATCTGTACAATAATACAAAAATAAATTACAGCTCCAAAAGACCACTACAAATTAGTCGTTAAGTCATACCATAAGCCACTTAAACTCCCTGCACTGCCTTGCAATATGAGTGTATCGACTACCTGTATAATTGCAGGCCGGCCGGAGTGGCCGAGCGGTTCTAGGCGCTTCAGTGTGGAACCGCGTGACCGCTACGGTCGCAGGTTCGAATCCTGCCTCGGGCATGGATGTGTGTGATGTCCTTAGGTTAGTTAGGTTTAAGTAGCTCTAAGTTATAGGGGACTGATGACCTTAGATGTTAAGTCCCGTAGTGCTCAGAGCCATTTTTTTTGTATAATTGCACAGAGGTATTGACTGTGTGTGCAGTATGGTCTTGTAAGGTACAGGCACCTTACGACAAAGAATACTCCTCTCTCCAGTTACCCTTAAACTCAGATAAAGTCAGTCAGCTCCTCTGGTGTGAGCAAGGTAACCTGCAAGTTGCAATGACAGTCACACCTTTCTTCCATGCATGTAACACCCTCCAAAACAGCTAAGTGGTTCATTACTCACTGCACCACATTGACACCATAGGTTGTGATCCAGGTTGTGTGTTGCATGAAGATGATGCTGCAAACTCTAACATGAATCTATAGCGCCCACCAGGTGGAGTGGCTATGAGCTAGGATGGTGTGTGTGGGTGGAGCAGTGAGGTGGGAGCCCAGGAGGCTCCAGAATAAGGCAGCTCCAAAAGTAATAAACTTTTATTGATGTATTGGCTGTGCTTGTTACATCAGGACAAAGACTGGCTGGGCAGTGAATTGTGGTGGGCTGTCTGCCTGCATGCCCCATGACACTGATGTGCTACCACAGTGTGCCAGCAGCCTCTTTATATAAGCCAGTTGAATGGTTTCTGCACCAGTGTAGTGTCCTTGATTATGGCATATCTGCTACAGTCCCTGGCAATGTCTGGCTGCATCATGGCAAGGGATGACCATTATGCGGAGATGCCCATTCGGCAACGGTGGTAGACGGCTCATGTATGCTAGGTGTGACTCGCTTCCCCTAGGTATAAGTCGACTATGCTGCTGGAGATGACCTGGTGTGGCTCACTGCTTTATGGGACAGGGTCACAGAAGAGACAGCACATGGAGTTTCTGCCCTGCTGTGGCCTCTAATCGATGACTTCTACTGGCAGATCTATGTGGAATCCTCATCTGGCACTGCCGCATTGCACTGGTTGGGCTGTGAGACTAAGATAATTGTATTAAAAAAACTACCAGTACTTATAATCGGCAGCAGTGCACTTGTTGTCCATATGTGCGCCACTAACAGTCATGTATCCTAGAACACCAATGCCACTGTCAGAGTGGAAATTTGCCTCACCCCATGCTGTGCAATACAGCTGAGTTCGCTGTTTCAGCAGGCTAACCTGCCTCAAATCATTGTGCTCCTTCTTGAATTACTACAGTGACAACACCCTGCACTTGCCTGTTGTCACTGTTGCTACAATACAGCTCTCAGACTCACAATACACCATATATGGTCGTTACAGAACACATTATTAAAAGTTTAGGAGTCAATGTTAATCACAAATAAATCACATTCATGCAGTATGTGACTGTTATTCCTCAACACAAGACAATATACTGACATAATTGTTAACTATATAGTAGTATATAAACAACTACTGCAACGAAAATCATAATTGCAGTAAGTTTGTTGGAAAATGAGCCCTTCTAATGGTAAGTATGTTCCTACCATCCTGATTTCGATTTTCATAATTTCCCACTTAGCGACCTGTAGTGATCGAGAAGTCTATAACTGTGAGGGTATAAATTCACATCGAAATTTGAAATTCCAACTGTCATTTCATAAGTCACTGCTTCCGATTGTGACATCAAATAACAATAGGTTTGTATGATCTAATGAAGTGTCTTGTCAAAAATGTAACATTGTTGTTTATGCACGCAAACTACTGTGCAGTGTCGATCTCTTTTTCTTCAAGTAGTTTTAAACATCGTGAAGCTAATTGTTTAAACGTTATATTAACGATTTAGTTCATATTTCCCACAGCACATCTTCTGAAGCAACATTTGTGACATTTTCAAGATGTGATATTCCACACCAAATTGAATAACTCCTGAAGCAGTTCGTGAAAAGCACCACAAGGAAGTGCGCCAGGAAGGATGGGGTGGGTTTTAGAGCCCATGCTAGTTCCTGTGTCATCTGCAAAGCAAACAACAGCTCTCTCTATCTCTCTCCCCCTCTCTCTCTCTCTCTCTCTCTCTCTCTCTCTCTCTCTCTCTCTCTCTCTCTCTCACACACACACACACACACACACACACACACACACACACACACACATACATACACACTCACTTTGTAAGCAACAATCTTTCTTTTCAAAGTTTATTTCGAGTCAGCCTGCTATTAGTATTGAGTCATCATCATTTTGTGTCTGTGTGAAATAGCTTCCATGTCTGCCTTATATACCCTACATCACGATCATAGGGCAGGAAATTAATTATGTATTCACTTCAGCAGTGTTTCAGGATCGATTTACAATCAGGTATTTAGTTTGGAAGGAAGGTATCTCTCACATTCGCCAGTATCCAACACGTTGGTTCACTCATACAGACCACTTGAGGCAGCAGCCAACAACAGTGCAGCGATCATGCTGGCGTTTCACTAATTTCTGCACTGCGTCCCGACTCCAGGTAGCCTGTGCATATTATGAGATGCAAGAAACGGTTTCAGATATGTTTATAAGGTCTATGACAATGTAAATAAATGTTTCCTTACGTGATTGGAATGAAAATGTATCACAAGTATTTAAATATTCCATACATCACCTTGCATCCTGTAAATTGTATAAGTAAACAATATTCCACACACTGTCTAAATTGTTTAAACAATATTCTATACACTGCAATCGATTTCCCACCACATTCTTTACACAAATAATAAACTATATTCCATACACAGCCTTGTATCCAATGACTTGTTTAAATGAACAATGTTATACACATTCTCTAAATTGCTTAAACCATGTTCCATACACTGCAGTTGATTTCCCAACAAATTCTTTAAAAAATAAATAAACTATATTGTGTAAATTTTTTGAACAATATCCCATACACTGCAATCGATTTCCTTTCAAACAGCCAATGAACTGAGTCTTTTTCCCACCAGTTACCACATGGGGGAGGGAAGGGGAGAGGGATGGTGGGTCCCAGAGGGGAATTAGTTAATTGATCGATTTAATTAATTATTCAATTGATATCAAAAGTGGTTGTATCGGTGAGGGAGGTTCCGAAGTGGTTGGGGGAGAGGGAGAGGGAGGGGGATGGGTGGGGAAACATTAGGTTAAGGACCTGTCAATCAAGAGGAAGGATTATCCCCAGGGGTCATAATGCGCTTAGCAGAGCAATAGGTTAAGTACCTGTCAATCAAAAGAGAACAGTAGGTGTGCCCCTGAATGCATACTTGCCACTGATAGGCAACTTGCACTAAAGAACTGTGCCAAAACTGTCTTTGCCCCACTACTCTCCATCATCCTGTCATGTACAGAAAAAGGTAATTGAGTAAATGAATAATAAATCAGTATTACAGTTGGTAACAATAGCCTTGTTCATCTGAGTCCCTAATGAGTTCTTGTGCATAATGATGTGCACAGAGTCTAAGTTCCAATATCTTAAAAATCTGTTAATAGTAGCCACCTCTAAAGCAGTTAATGTGTATCAGCTTAGTGTCTTCACAGTTTTTAGCGAGTGTAATTTCTAAATCAGTTTTTAGGCGTTACCTTCTCAAATAGATGGTTAGTTAACAAACTATAGACCAACGTAAGTTATACGTAATTAGGTCTTAGCAGAAATAAAGGTCACCTTCGTCTCGGTCGTAAACGGATGCTGTTATTGAAATCCTAAGGCCTTTCCAGGAATAAAAAAAGGTACATAATCTCAGCAGCATGTCATAGAAATCAACAATCAGAATTCTCTCTAGAAAACTAACTTGTAGTCCGTGTTATGCAAGGCAAACACAAAAAAGAAATTACAGAAGGCAAAGAAGTAACTTAAAGTAAACAGGTCGGGTTGTAAATGTATGAAATATCGACGACCATATGCAGGCAATCTCAAGAGTATTTTGGGCTGCTTGAAGCGGATCTTCCTTGGTGCTGCACACAGGGCAGCAGAGGAACGAGTCCACACTACGCACTCCTCTGCAGTCTCAGTTGGCAGTGGTGGCTGCATATCCCGATTTTTAGAGATTACCGCTGGATCTTTCAACTCCAGAATGTCGGCGACAGCTTCACTTCTCTTGTGACCAGGAGGGATATTTTCAGGTGGGTGAGGCCAATGAGGATCGTTTGCTAACTATGATTTCCTCATTTCCGTTCTGGCACTGGATAGAATCGTTTGCAATATCTTGCTGATTTTCATAAAGCTTTTGCTCAGCCTATAATATCTTGACGGTTGGTATATAATCGTGTAATGGAGGATTCGTCTCGGGTACCAAGTTTGTTCTTTCCACACTGTGAGTAACTTTAAGACAGATGTCGTGGGGGAGCTGTACACGTGACACCTTAGCAATTGGTATAGGCCGCAGACATCAACTATTGAGTCTTCATGTCTCGTTCAGTGTTTTGCCGATCTCTTTGGCATGGGGCAGGGGGCATGCGTTTTCTGCCATGGAGTAGCAGATTGATGATTCCGTTATTCACAAGATTCATGGATGAGAGCCCCATGTTCTGTTAAGAAATAATAATTTGAGAGGTGGCATGGGCCCCTATTTCTATCTCACTCTGAGTAATTCGATTTTCCTCTCTAATTGCATACGGTGAAAAGTTGCTATTCCTTCACACGCGGACTTCCCACGCAGCGTCTCTCATCACTCAGGTGGTCCGGTGACAGGCGGGTTCTGCTGATCTTGAAAGGGTTATGCCGATGGGTGTGAGGGAGTCGAGTGGATGCTTTCCATTGTCATAAGAACAGGGCCTGACGGAGGGGCTGGGGCTAGAGATTCCGTTACTTTGCAGAAACTTAGTGAAAATACTTTCCTGCGGGCTACCAGCGAGGCGTGGGAATGACTTATGTTCCCAGGCAGTCTTGGCGGGCAAATTCCCGCATTTTCTGCATAATCATAACTGTGCTTGGCTTGCGCAGGGGATAGCTCAGTGACGTAGCAAAATCGGCGCAGAAATTTGCGCCAAGTGTCTCCATTGGTGGAATAGTAGTGCGTCGGCAATAGAGTGGAATTTTCCGCCGGTTTTCGGGTTGCTGATTGGGACGTTTAACCATGGCCACTGTCTTGGGGACGGGAATGTTCTGTGTTCGGCTTGTATGGGTGCTCTTGAGGGAGTTGTCTCTCGCCTTTCGGTCGGAGTATGTTACAAGACTGAGCTATCGCTGCTCTGGACAGCCTGCCTTCCGTTGGCTGTCTAATATACTTTCATTTAATTGTAACTGTTTGACGAAGTTGCTGAAGTTTCGACTTCAACGTAACTTTCTGAGTACAGTTGGCAATTGAGCGTTCTGTGTACAAGCAGCCTATGTTGTCCGTCTTGAGCAGTTTTGGCTAAAGTTGACTGTATCAGAGTTACTGTGTGACTTCGCTTGTTAAAATCAATCACTGTACCATCAGTGATTGTGTAGCGAGCCTTCTTCGTCTCCCTCACAGGCGCATTTGTGTCGCTAGGAAGTCTTTAGTCTGGAACAACCAGACCAGGATAATTTGTTTCGGGCTATACTCGCGACATTATCATCACCATGACGGGACGTCGAAGCAACCAGCCATCGCCTCCGGTACACCAGATCGTGTCCTTGCAGTTAAGATGAGAGGCACCCACATGCTTTACTCGTACTGTGGCATCAAGCAGTCAGGCCTGCAAGATGAGTGGTCTGCCAAGCGAGTGGATTCATTCTTATTTATCGAGTAACATGAACTCTCGTACTCACAACTAAGTTGCAAATTATCCTCCTATATGAATAATACGCAATGGAAACGCACTTTTGACTATCAGTAATTTACAGAACTCTGACTGTTCACTACGCACTGGCAATACCACATTTTCTTTTTTTATTTAATGGCTTTTATCAACACGTGGCCATCGCACTGAATATGAGTGGCGCACACATTATAAATTCTGGATATCATGACAACATACAATTCGAAGGAAAAGGCCACCAATCTTTTTCTTTTCATTATCTTATTTATTCCGATAAATTCTATAACCTAAACACACAAATTCTATAACCTACAACAATAACACATGAGAAATTCCGCCCAGTGGGCATTGCTTTACATTGGTGATTCTCTATCCCATGGTCTCGTAATTATTTAACGCTACAGTGCACTTTCTGGATAGGATGGTGGATCTTTTATTATATGTCACACTTCGACTCTCACAATCATCATCACGAAACTTTCCTCCAGACCGAGCAGTACAAAAGGAACACGCGTAACCCACTAATCTTTTGAAACTACCTTGCTACTCTCCCATGCAAACCACACATACCCGAATTACATGACATACACCACACTACAACATGGAATACAATACAATAAATAGTCACAACACTATCACTTTCAGCTTTCCCACTTCAATTAGTATTTATCCCAGTTTCACACGACACTGCCCCACTTCGTAATTCTACTTTCCTACTATGAACTGTGGAGATATAAGCACGTCTTCCTGTGCAATGCAAGCCATGTGGCGTTGCTGGATAGACGGCTGACTCACCTTGCTTCTCTCTCAGAGTATTATAGTTTGAATCAAGTGTCACACGGAAACATATCTCGCAAAGTAATATTAAGAACATATTCATCACACACACGAGTCCTCAACTGATACCATGGACGAGTACTTCTCTTTATCCTTTGTCTCATGCACAGATTGAGACTCACGCAGTACTCACCACGTGGAAGTACTCGTCTCTAATTTCAAGTCCTGCACACGCCATTTCTTAAAGATTTCAACTTATAGTACACACGCTAATAATTCAGCTTAACTTAAGCACATGGAAGTATTTCAACTTATTGCTACACGTGGTTTCATTGTGACCGTTGGTCACTTCCGAAGATTACTACGATCCCATTAATATTACCTGCCTGACATTTAATTCTCCCCACAAAAGTTCCTGAAATAGAGAAATTATTATTTCAAACTACTCTTAAATATTCCACATGCATACCATGTCTCCACTCTTTTGTCTCTACGGAGCACAACTAAGACAGGTCTTAACAGCACAAGATCCAGCGGCAGAGTGCTGAAACATGGCCGTTCTTCAGGTCCTCTCGCACCTCTGTCGAAGTGGGTGAGCACCTTGCTACCATATTGGTCAGCCACATTTCAGGCACTCAAAGCTCAGGTAAATTTCATCTCTTTGGTCCCACAAAAGGTGGCCAAAGGATCGTCTCAAAGATGATCATATATTCACATTCACTATGTGCGGTTACCAGACGACCATACATTCATTCATTTCACAGATCTCACCAAACTGGATGTAGGGATTTATTTTGAGGGAGTGCACATGTGATCAATTAAATAAATAAATTGTCATTCTTTCCCACACTGGTATCCGGCTTCGCTGTATTAATTGAAATTGAGTTATTTTACAAAAAATGTACTGTTCTGACAAAAATAATGAAGTATGTTGTACCTATTTTCAATGTCGGGCGGTACTGTACCCTTTCAAAGAACACAGCTTGGTAATGTATGTCTGCAGCACCGGCAGATCAGGGAATTTTGCTATGTGGCAATCAGAGCTCAGCAGAGCGCGCCTGTTCCCGTCTTCTCTAACGTGGTTCTGTCTTGGGTGTTCATTGTCTGAGTTCTCACTGCTGTAGCAGCAATTAATGTTAGGTTGGCTGGGTGTTTCTCTTAAGATTTGAGTTGCAAGGAATTGGCTCCACATACCACTTGGTCATAAATGTCACAATCTAGTTTAGGACAACTTCACCTTCACAGCATTTATTTGAGTATCCAATTTTATCCAATTTGAAGTATTGTAAATGTTTCAAGTGTTTTGTTTATTATTTTGAGTTTAGTCATAATAAATCTTGGACAGAACTTTCATTCTGTTAATCGGTAGTGCAACCCTTTCATTTCTCACTATGCTAATGAAACTTTCCTTTATTTAATTAATTTCTATCAAATTAAATTATTGCAGGTGCCAAACTCTTTTCTACTCCACCTGCAGGGTCGATTACAGGCAGTTCGCTTTTCTTCTTAATCCATGTGCAACAGCAAAAGTCGGAGTTAGAAAGGGGGGGGGGGGCTTAGAGCATCAATTCCATATGAAGATTCTAGAAGAATTTAGTGTTAAATACACTGCTAGCCCCGGCATCTAGCAAAGTATATACAGAAAGTGGAAGAAATTAAGTAAGGCTTGAGGTACCGGTGGCTTTTGTCGTGTCGAATGTTTGTAATAAAGAGTAGGCATGGCATTTATGATTCGCAACAGATGTGGCACATACTGATACAGCTATTTTTGTCTAGTGGTTTCATATTGAAGCAGAACGATGTGCGATAGCGGTGCTGTTAATTGTGTCGCCTTGGCCTCAATTCTGTCGAGGGCCCCTGTAGTTTCGATTCATCTGTGTTTAAAAACGGCGGGCTGCGTGCGTGCGTGCGTGCGTGCGGCAACTGCTACGTAATCCGCATGTTAATTTTATGTTTCAGGTTGCAGATAATGATAATGACTTCCAGGAAACACATAAAGTGGCTCGCATTTACGTCGCGTTGCTAAAATATAAACCCTTCAGACTCATATCTGTCGGGAGAAACGCACGGCAGTTCTTTTAAAGTGATTTTACTGGTGTCTACTTTCACAGTATTTCCCGTGTAATATAAAGTAATTTGCTACTGTTACGTGAGTATTACGTGACTGAGTCTTCGTAATTGCACGTTAACATATTGTTTGGTTGCGATTGTGCCTCTAGAATAATTTCTACCTCTTCTAACAACGCTTATGGCTTATCATTATAAGAAGGACGTTGGTACCAGTTTCCATATCCTCTTTTAAACCATTAAATGTTGCTTTCTGATTATTTACTGAAGTGTGTAACGACTAGAATTGAAAATTAGTTGTATTCCCTTTTTACCTTTATAAATGGACTTTCTGGATGACATTTTAGAAAAAAACTTCTTTAGTGCTGATGCAACAACATTGAAAACTGCACTGAATCTTACATTAGCGTCTTTTTTCCTATTCACTCGTGTCTACCAGTTGTGTGTGACTCTTCAATTATCGTAACGTGCTGCTATTAATCAGCCTGACTGATTCGCATGGATACTTCTCAGAGCTTTGTGGTACTATGTTACTCATTTTCATTAGTTATCCGTCATGGGCAAATAGTGTAATAACAATGGCGTATTTTTTCCAACGGGAAACTCTGTATGAGTTAGTTATCAGTCAGAGGCCTACGACCTTGGTCTTCATGAGTTTGAAAATTCGATCCTGAAAACGGATTGTAACAACCAAATTTCATTTCCTGCTCATTTTCTCTGGCATGGTATAATAGTGCTTTAACAACGGGTTAATTTTGTTTTCACCGTGAAATCGTTGTACGAAATAATTATCAATCAGAAGCATGCTATCCTGTTAAGGAATTTGAAAATTCGTTGATAAAATCTGGCTTTGAGGGACTTTTATAGTTCATTTTCTCAGTCGCACTATTTTATTTAATGTACATCGAAATCTCCAGAAAATATTAACCACTTCTTCTTGTCTGACTGACAGTTCAGTGATGAATTTAATTTTTTCATAATTAGCTGAGCGATTCCCGGTGTGGATATGTACACAGTTACAGTTATAAGAGATTTATTGTTTGGTAACAACGCGCAAGCACGTTTTCCTGGGTCATGATCTTAAAAACAAACTGCTTGTTTCACTGTTTTTGACTTTGTGTTCACTTCTTGCGTACATGGTAACTCTGTAATCCATACTGACTGTTTATTTTTGTGCTATAACTATTTATATTTAACCTTTGTATTGCCGTGGTTACATGGTTATCAGAGAGGCACAGAATATCTATCCCTTTGCATTGCTTTACGTCCTAGAAAAGAAGCTCATGTACTGGTTTTCAGTCTCCTAACTTTCCGATATAGTAAATTTACTTTGCTTTTCTTAAGCCTTGCACGTTTGGCTGAAAAGAGCGAAATGCTACAGCAGTCCACGCAGCTCTGATGAGTAGGCAATGAAAGATGTAAAATAAACAGTATCATTGTTAGTAGTAACTCTACGCTATGCCTTAAGCCCACTTGACCGGGGGAAGAAATGAATATGACGGCTGGAACTTCAATAGTGGCAACTACTTGTGTACAACTTATACAGAATAGATACATGTTTCAGAGTTTTACTGTCCTTCAGAGTAGTAACAAGCATTGAGAATAAACCGTTGCCAACGATGTGGAAGTAGTAGGATACACTTAGCGGCGACAATTCTGTCCATACGATATCGTATTTATCTGCCGATACCGGGCAAGCGACCTCCATGTAAAACGTCTGACCCGTGCGGGAATATACATAACGGATGTACGAACAAAGGTCGTAGACGCGTGGTTGACGACATATGGTAATTTGTGTCTGGCCGTGAGTCGTGCACGGATGATAGCCAAATGGTGCCGGCACGGTAGCTCAGCGTGTTCGGTCAGAGGGTTAACTGCCCTCTGTAATAAAATGACTGAGTTAATGGATCAACAACGAACTTGTGTGTGTATGTGTGTGTGTGTGTGTGTGTGTGTGTGTGTGTGTGTGTGTTAATTCTTAAGGGACCAAACTGCAGAGGTCATCGGTCCCTAGACTTACACACTACTTGCCCGAGGGAAGACTCGAACCTCCGGCGGGAGGGGCCGCGTAAACGAACTTTTAGCAAGCGTCATTGGACGTCCGTCCAGAACAAATACAACGAGCGATCACGAAGAAAATGAGATTTAAAAAAAAGGCGGTACGGCGACCGCTGGCGATAAGCGGGAAATCCTGGTTCGACTCCCGGTCCGGCAAAAATTTTCATTGTCGTCATTCCATTCTACAGCTGATGGTTATCATTATTGGCAATTTCGGGTACATTTAAAGCATTCTGTTGATAATTCGAGTGCAGCAATCTATTGCCCGACGAATCTCTGTAACGGTTCTGAAACGAATGCCATGAAGAGCTTCCTTCAATTTAGGAATCAAGTTGAAGTCACCACGGCTTAATTCCGGGAGGTGTGGTGGGTGTTAAAGCACATCCCAGCCCCGTCGATCGAAAAAAATCAGTCACACCTTGCGCCATAAGCGCCTGAGCATTGTCCTGCAAAGTGATGGACTGCGCTTGCAGAATGCTTCGCGGCCTTTTTTTCTAAGTCGGACGGAGGCAATGACCACGCGGCCGATGGACGGCAGAGCGAAATAAAATCGGGAACTGCGGCCTAACACCCTGTGTGGCGCGGATGGAGCGTCGCAGAGCGACTTGTAGCAAAGACAACGACACCGGAGCCGCGGTAAGCTGCTTACGGCGGTTGCTGCCAACGGGCCCTCCTTCACGCGGCGCGCCGCGCCACTGCGAGTCGACGGCCTGGCTCACGCTCCAAGTATATAATACTGTAAACACCAACACCGCTGACGTCTAGCCGGCAAATGTCCTGTACCTCCTCCAGCTGCTGCACGCCGAGCTACCACTCACGACATGAAGTCACGGGGAGCCCTCAGTTACATACTGTCCAGGAGTTCAGCATAATCGGGAAATTAGGAAAGTGCGAAGTAGTAACCTTATGAATAGAGGTGATGGTTTTTGTTTAAATTCTGCATGGAATTTATCAAAAATCAGAGGGACGGAGTTTATGCTACCTTACCCGTTGATTATTAATTTCACTATCGATAACTTCTGACGTAGGTCATCTTTGTTTTGTGATGGCGCTACCATTACAGTGGGGGTGCGTGTGTGCGCATCACGGAGTTTCCCTGAAAACCGAGGTTTTAAATACGCTAGCACAGCACTTACTTGCTGCAGTTTTGCCTTCAAAATAGCCGGGTGTGCTCCTGCCGAAATGTCGGCGGTTGTTGACGACGTCACCCGGCTGCATTCCCTTGGAAAATGGAAATGGCTCTGAGCATTATGGGACTTAACTTCTGAGGTCATCAGTCCCCTAGAACTTAGAACTACTTAAACCTAACTAACCTAAGGACATCACACACATCCATGCCCGAGGCAGGATTCGAACCTCTTACCGTAGCGGTCGCGCGGTTCCAGACTGTAGCGCCTAGAACCGCTCGGCCACTCCGGCCGGCCGAAAATGGAAATGAGCGTACGGCATTGTGGGCCGGGAGTTCCCCATTCGTGGAAGTTCGGCCGCCGAAGGCAAATACCTATTGCATCGATACCACATTGGGCCACTTGCGTTTCAGAGATGGGGATGAAATGATGATGAGGACAACACAAAACCCAGTCCCTGAGCGGAGAAAATCTCCTGCCCCAGCCGGGAATCGAACCGGGGCACCTTAGTGTGGCATTCCGCCACGCTGACCACCTGTTTTTTTTTTTTTGTGCGACGATGTGCTGTTTTATATTATATTTTTGTGGGGTACCTAACAAAAAGAAATAAAACAAAATCATAGCCATCCCAACGGGGCACCGCCACTAGTGTCCCTGCCAAACAAACCACTGAGCTAACGGGGGCGAACTGCATTTCCGTCAGTTACTTGAACACCTAATGCATGGATCGGGCAATGAGGGAGCTCCGAAAAAGGAAGTAATGAATATTTGAATTTAATGTCCCGTTGAGCCGGCCAGTGTGGTCGAGCGTCTCTAGGCGCTACAGCCTGGAACCGCGCGACTGCTACGGTCTCAGGTTCGAATCCTGCCTCGGGCATGGATGTGTGTGATGTCCTTAGGTTAGTTAGGTTTAAGTAGTTCTAAGTTCTAGGGGACTGATGGCCTCAGATGTTAAGTCCCATAGCGCTCAGAGCCATTTGAACCATTTTTTTTGTCCCGTTGACAACGAGATCATTACAGACGCACAGCTTCTCGAATTGGAGAGATATGGATAAGGAAACTGGCCCTGTCGTTTTCATTTCCCCTTAAATGACACAGGTAAATCACGGAATACCTAAATCAGCATGGCCAGATGGTAGATGTAATATACCGACCTCTCGAATGCCAATCCATTGTCGTAAACAGTGTACCACCTTGTTCTGTAGCGATAATCTATCGGAACTTCATGAAACTATAACGGCTGAGGCAGGAACATTCTACGATGTTCCACAACAAGTTACACATTTTTCCAACCGAAACTGGCCGAAGGAAAAAAAATGGGTTGCCTTACTAATTGAACACCCCTCGTAGCTAGTAACTCGTCCCCCATCCCCCACCCGCCACTGACATCAACAATAGACCGGAACTAAAGTTTAGAACGAAAAGCAAACTTCTTCCAACACATTAATTTTTAAAATGGCGAAAGACCAATAATATTTAGTCTTTATAAGTGTTTTATTTAACCACAAACTTATAAGTCAAAGAATGAATTGCTACTGCTTATTGCTAACACCCTTTTATTAACCAGTGAACAGCAGTTCTCAGTGCATCGCGAGTGCAACCTGAAACTCCTTCTCAGAAAAGAAAGCTAACCATGCGCGTCAGGGGTAGACACTTTTTACAAAACGTACTTCATCTGCGCCACTCCTCTCCTCAGCAACACTTCTTCACCCATACCCTGCGACCATATTTAAAATAAACCGTGTTAAAATGTTTTCGCTGTACTTACTGATTGTAAATCATTTTGATTGCTGGACTCATTACTTCTGCACTGGCGGAAAGTATAAAATTTGAGGCTGCAATTTTTTTTTGCGTGTGATCACTGCAACTACTACTAGTAGTAAAATAATAATAATAATAAGGATAATAATAATAATTATTATTATATTGTATACGCCTCATAGCATTGTAGTCACCACTGCATTGTAACTGTTGTATTGTGCTGCCAATTAGTACATTTATGGTGCCAAGTGGATAATGGAGCGATTTCTGGTCCTTTGAGAAAATACCCTCAACTCGTAGAAGGCTTTGTCATAAGATGTTTAAACCATAGTTGGGCACAAGATCTTCAATCCGTTAATCCTTAATTAACGAAGTTAACTTTTCGAGTAAAGGATTAACTTTTAAGTTAATTTTCAAAAGCTTTAACGGACTCTTTAACTTTCGTTGAGTGCGTTAATCGTTAATTAAGTACCTACTATTGATGACGAAAATGACACCGAGCCGCCCGCGGAAATCATCTTGTGACAAGTCTGGGTCATGTAGATGTGTGGCTACGCCGGAGTGCGCGCAGTTGATGCGAACAATCGAGTGCGATCTTCTAACGGATTGACTGTGGAAACTAGATCGTAGAATCCGATACTAACTTTGAAACTGCGCGCATTTAAATAATTACACTGATTTTGTATCAATATCAGGAGAACAAATACTTTTCGACGGTAAATTTCCTAAAAAATCAACCATTAGGGCTCATTCTTCGGGCTTTAACAATTTGAAACAACACATAAGGAGAGCACATGAATCGCAATTTGTACATTTTGAAGAAAGAGTGAAGACAGGGTCCGGTCGAGGAAAGCCAAAAAGAGAAAAGAATCTTGGGCATTCAGATATTTACAACGGCGCCATTAGCAGTAACCCGTTTAAAAGAATTCGATGGAGAAGCACTGGAGAGTTCGCATTGCAGCAGTTGCCAGAGGTGTGTCTCAAGCTAGTGTGGACAAGCACACAGTAAACTTTGTCGTTACGAACATGATTCCTTTACACGTTGCCGAATCGAAGTCATTCGAGAAGCTGACAAAAACGTTAAACCCCAACAAAAGTTCAGTTTCGAGGAGAACATTGAGCAGACGCAACGCTGATTAGCATACTCGAATACGGCAACATCTTATTCAGGGAAATATTCACCGAGAATCAGATACAACCTTATTGTCCTGTATTTTCATTCTCCCCTGATTTAATGTTGGCAACTAAATAATTGTTAAAGTAAATGATTAAACCGTTTTTTATCTTCGATGTTCTACCTAAACTTCCCCAACCAAAACAATCTTTACGTAAGCTACGGTAATGCGCTTGATTCATTTTCTCATTTCACTACACTCGCAACGTAAAGTTTATTATTACATGTTAACGACTGACTTTAACTTCCGATAAATATCCTGTAAAGTAACGCTTTAACGTTTAAGGAACTTAACTTTTTTAGTAACGGATTAACGATTAGCGAAATTAATTTTTGATTAACGTTGCTCAGCTATAATTTAAACCTATATGAAGTATATGTCTCAAGTTTGCTGTCATACGCGCTTGGTAAGAAGTACGAAATATGTGGATTATTTGAGGAAGGTGTTGATACTGTACGTTTCACAAGCAGTTTTTTCTGGCACATAGTGTCACTTGAAAAAATATATAATTAGTGCTAAATTAGATATGGTGTATTACCATCTTACGAAATAGTGATAATGGCTATGATCTTTTAAGAATAATTTAGTATGATGGTTGAAATAAAACTGAACTGTCTTGTTTTTACCCCTTAGAATACTACGTTTTACCCCTCAGTGAGTAATTACTCCGAAGCTGGCACGAGAGCCTTATATGGAGGAAGTTTTCCTAAGATACTTTGATGGTGCTGTATTTTACTTAAACAAATGTGTTGTTGTTGGAAATAAGTGCGAATTGAAACAGTATTCTACATATCACCAAAAGACTGAAGAGAATTCTGAAACTTTACCACAACTTGCAGAAACTGCAAAGCATTTTGCTTCCAGCGATCTTCATGACAAACGCCTCGAAATTCTAAGTACATAGGCGCTTGAGTCATTCACCTAATATTTAACTTGGCGTAATTAAGCTCGCAATATATTTTGACAAAGCTTCATTTCTTTTATTCAACTTGCAAGTTACAGCCAGTTCGGAGAATGTGATGCAGAGGGCAGAAGACGTTAAAGCGGAATTCATGGGAATATTCGTGTCTAGGACATAAAAAGGAAAGTCTGTGAAGTTTTTCTTCCACATGAAAGTCGTCAACGTGGGGAGAAAGTTTGTTCCGCCGGTCCGCAACGACAATGGAACCCAGATCGAGAGTAAAGCAGGAAACAGGAGTTCCTAAACTCTTGATTTACAAGTTCCGCTCGACCGGTGAAACATTCAGCATCGGCGTATTTCTGTGCGATAGGACAAACAGTAGGAAGATTTTCTGCTTTTTGAACTCAGTTAATTATTCTGATACATTAATGTTATAGTACTATTCTAAGTAAAGGAGACAATTTTAAAGTTCTCGAGAAAAATGTTGAAAAATTTTGGGCTTATTCCGGATCGACTTTCCAAGAGATATTTTTATATACTAAGAAAGAGTAAAAATACGGTGTACAGAATTAAGAAGCTGCATTCACTACGTAAACCCGGATACAGTCTACATCTATATCTACAGTCTGCAAACCAATGTGAAATGTATCGTAGTGAGTACTTAGCATGGTAGTACATGTTAGACTATCTTCCCGTTACAAACGTGTATGGAGCGCGCGAAAAATAACTGCTTAAATGCCTCCATTGGTTCTGACTGTATCTTCACTGTTCCTACACTGCCGATCTGTAGGGGTGAAAGAACATCTGTAGATTGTTCACTTAATACTGGCGCCAGAAATATACGTAGGCTTTCACGGGATAATTTGCGCCTATCTGCAAGAGTCTGTCAATCCAGGTTTTTCAACATTTCCGTGAGCACTCCCCCGAGTCAAACAACCCTGTGACGTTTCGTGCAATCGTTCTTTTTACGTATTCAGTATTCTCTGTTAGCCCTGTTTGGTATGGATATCACACCGATGAGCAATATTCTAGGATGGGATGCACAACTGATTTGCAAGCTATCTCCTTTTTAAAGCCAATTGCATTTTCCGAACATCCTGCCAATGAACCGAAGTCTGCCATCTGTCCTACGTACGACTGAGCCTTTGTGAACCTTCCATTTCAAATCCCTACTAATTGTTACACCCAGGTATTTTATGTGTTGTCTAATTGTGGCTCATTGATATTGTAGTCATAGGATACTACGCTTTTTCATTTTTTAAAGTAAATAATTTTATATTTCTGAAAATTTAAAGCAAGTTAACAATCGTTGCACCATTTTTAAATCCAGTCCAGATCTGACTCAATATTACTGCAGCTCTTCCAGACAGTATCTCGTTATTAATTGCAACGGATGGAAATCTCGTCGATGAAAAACTGTCTGGTATCTGAATGAAAAGATGTCCTGAGCCTTTCGTCCGTTCTTAATTCCTTGGGATTATCAGCGGAACCGAGATAAACTTGGTTAATCTGAATTTTGGATGCTCAAATACAAAGTGCTGCCATATAAGAGAACGCTTGTGACAAAACTGTCCCCAATGTATTCCTGGGCAAACAGATCTGAATTATAGTTTGTATCCTATAATCACAGGAAAATGAGATATAATAGGCCAAATTTAAAGCGTAAAATGATACGTATTTAACACTGAAACTGTCATAACAGTCGAGTTATACTTCCCAACTGGAACGATTTTTCCAATAAGGAGAAAAATGATAAAAGTTTGCATCTGAATATTCCATTTAGAGAATATTTCTCTATTCGAAGAAAGCACAAATCGGATAATTTGTATCAGAATATTAATACCACGTTTTCCCTAGTGGCAGTGTTATGTTTTTCCTCAACATCACGAACCTCATATATGACAAACAGACCAGTTTTGTAAGTGATAGAAGCAATAACGGTAAACAGCACTGATGAAAAACTGTTCATGGATTACAATAGGAAGAAAGATATTCAGGAATGGTATTGTTGTTTCAGTTAACAAGGCAAGACTTTTAGCAAACTGTCTAATGGTACTTTGTGTGAGTCAGTATGTGTGCTCCACCGGCACCCAGCTGCTGAGTAGGCATGAGTTGTAGTGCGGATTGTGGATCAGGGGAAGCAACAGTTACAGCACTGTGACTGATAAATTTCAGTGGTTAGGATAGCTCGTAAAGATACTGATCACAGTCTCAGATGAGGTGGTTCAAGTGTGAATGAAGCACTCATGTCTGTACAGGCAGAAGTTACGGAATTTCAGGGCTGCAAAGAGCTGTTTGATGGTGTCCCCTACATCAGCACAGCGGCGTAAGTTTAAAGCTATAATAACACATTATCAGAATAGACTGCAGGATTTAGTTGAAGCTAATACATGACAGGAGCATGTGTACTAGAGCGAGCAGTTAAAACAGCAACCGGATGATTTCAGGGAGAGGATAATTGGATGTGTGGTGGAAGTGTGCTGGGCCCATAACCGGGATGTCCATGGATCGGAACCACACTGTGCTACCGGTCTTCTCCTGCAACTCAGTATAATGTGTTTTGGGAATGGACAGCTACGGTTTTTTCTGTTGATAACAGGCAGTACTGACTCAAAATGTCTTTATTGCTTTCCCTTCTTTCTTAATTTTATATCTTCACAATTCCAATTCGAAAAGACTCTGTCACACCTAACAGAGCGCTTGGCGTAGAAGCACATGAAAACAGAAACAACATCGCTCTGTGACAGAAACCTAAATGACTAATATGCTAGGTTTCAATGACTATCTGCTTCCATCAACATAATTAGCTGGCAGATGGTGCCCTTAGTATCCAAGTAATAAAATAATAAATTGATCATGCTCATAAACTGCCTAAATTACATAAACGTTATAAAATCCTGTAAAGCTCATTATTGAGTGAGTTTTAAAATTTATAAAACTAAATAAATTTTTTTATAATAATAATAAAAATGTAAGAACACACTTATAATTCAATAACCGGTGACGCTACATCCAGACACAGTACTTACAGCCAATAAATTTTTGGTTGGGCAGTATACTCCCTTGTGACACTTAACAAAACTTTAAAAAAGTGAAGACTAGGTACTAACCTTAACTATGAAGGTTGCCACAGTTCATGGGGTTGCAAGGATAACAAGATTGGCTACACACATACCACCAAACACGAAGTTAGCAGCGCCAGTTTCTAAGACTGACAGGATGGTGGCTACTCATTCAGCTACACCCAAACTACCCTCCATACAGAGTTCTCTTTGAATCTATCTAGTCTAAATGACTATTATGTCACATAAACTAAGGCATAAGCCCCTATAAGGTAACTTATGATTAATGGATGGTAACCCTTTTGTGCCAGCACTAGCCATAGATCAATTTATATCGTAATTCTTGGCCAATGTTAGTCGTTTCACTATGTAGGCACCAGCCTAATTATCGCATG
Organism: Schistocerca serialis cubense; assembly: GCF_023864345.2. Taxonomy (NCBI): domain Eukaryota; kingdom Metazoa; phylum Arthropoda; class Insecta; order Orthoptera; family Acrididae; genus Schistocerca; species Schistocerca serialis. The sequence goes on from NC_064638.1 coordinate 855,804,637, forward strand.
GTAGCCATGACTTACGGAGGCTTCTTGCCCGCAGGCAGGGAAGTAAACTTATTTTGTAACTGGTTTTACTATTCACAGTTTAAAATACATGCCAGCCAGTGATCCGTAGCCCTCTAAAAAGAGATTCAACACTTAATTGTGTTTGAGATGCATTACTAGAACGGACAAAACAGCAATAACAACAACACTCATTGCAGCACTCCACTCATGGTTATGTTTGAGCACAGAGGGTCCAGCACGTGAACTAAAAGTAACTAAGGCTATTATTACTAGTTCTCCTCAGTCATTTATAATGAAAGCACTGCGCTAGTGTGACACAGACTAATCAGACATATTAGGTACGCCAAAACAGCATACATTCTGGACCATTCAAGGAGAATGAGGCCGATCAGTCAATAATATCAGCTATCAGGGCAACTCAAAGTTCGCTCGGATTCTATTCCTTCGCAGCATACATCATATGCCCATACAAACAAGACAGCTTGACCTTGAGACAATTTAACTTTACATGACGCTACCGAGTTTAACTCAACCACACAGCATAGAACCAACACTTATAACAATAAAATCCAACAGACTTATAAATCACGTGCTCTCGATATCGACGGCGTATAGGCTTCGCTGCACGTACTCAGCAGGAGAAAATCCAGTTTGGAAATCCATGATGCTTTGCTCTGGAGCACACATTAACATATGCGTCATTGGCCTTCCGTTCAGTACCGCAGGAAACAACGTCTAAATAATTACCATCAGCCTTTGAGCCAAAATACTCTAAGCACATCCGCCTGTTAGGAAGATACCAAACGGTACATCACATCATTCTGCTGCCACCAACAGCGCTGCAAGTTTCCGCCAGTGCAAACTGATTAGGGGCAGTGCCTGTAAAGCTCATTATTGAGTGAGTTTTAAAATTTATAAAACTAAATAAACTTTTTTATAATAATAAATACATCTGTAACTCTCGAATCGGGGTGCTGTAGTCTATTCACCGAGAGCTGTAACGAAACACGAACAGTCACGTGACTGACCACTACCCGTTCCAGTGAAAGCAGAGGTGTCGAAAATCCTTCGTGTACGCTATGCAGTTAGCCGACCGAGGCCAACAAGAAAGACAGGCCGCCGCGCTTACGTCACGAAGGTAGGCCTTTGCCCGCTCAACTTAGCAGACAAATTACAATTTTATAAGAAGATAGTAACTGCTCTCGAAAGAATAGATACCATTGATGACCGTGCAGCTTCTCTAGAATAAATGATAATTATTTGAAACCCTCAGCTGCCGACAGGTGTTGTTGATATACCTCGATGGGGACAGCTGAAAACGTATGCCTCGACCGGGACTCGAACCCAGGTTCTCCTACTTACATGGCAGACGCTCTATCCATTTTTTTTTTTTTTTTCATCTGCTCGGTGCGGACGTCGCAAGACACCCGTTTCAGTTCGTTGTTGATCCATTAACTCAGTTTTTTTATTACAGAGGGCAGCTAACCCTGTGACCGAACACGCTGAGTTACCGTGCCGGCAGCCATCTGAGCCACCGAGGACACAGATGAACAGCGCCACTGCAGGGACTCATCCCTTGCACGCTTCCGTGAGACCCACATTCCCAACTGTCCACAATCTACATACATAATGTTCCAAATAGATATTTGCCCATCCACTCATTACTCGCGCCCACTAAGGTGACGATTCCCGTAAGAGTTCGGGCAACCTGTGCGCATTCGCACTTTCAGCCATAGATACTAGTAGACTGGCCTTGCTGTGCAGACCGAGCGAAGTGGCGCACACTGGACTCGCATTCGGGAGGACGACGGTTCAATCCCGCGTCCGGCCATCCTAATTTAGGTTTTCCGTGGTTTCCGTAAATCGCTCCAGGCAAATGCCGGGATGGTTCCTCTGAAAGGGCACGGCCGACTTGCTTCCCCGTCCTTCCCTGATCCGACGAGACCAATGACCTCGCAGTTTGGTCTCTTCCCACAAACAACCCAACCCAACCCTTGCTGTGCAGAACCTATAGGGCTGGTGTGGCTCCAACATAAACCACGTGACTGTTGGCAAAACGTGGCGGGATTTCAAATCAGCGGTCTGCCATCCTATCTTTGTATCGTATTTTATCCACATTTCTCAATTGACTGCCAAACGCTTCAAACAAAAATTACTTTTTTATTTGCGGAAAATTATGTCAGAACTACATTTGACCTGGCTTTGCTCACAGTACCATTTATAAAATCTAACAAATACATCGATGCCCCTCTGGTGGGCAGCGGGACGAAATTACTATAAACTAACAATTAAAATAAAATGTCGTTAAAATTCTTTTAAACAGTAAGAGTGGGCTCGCGTCAAAACTTTAAATATTGGACTCGCCGCGCTTTGAGCTCGAGTCACTTATAAAAGAAAATGGGATATGGGAATTATGTCAACTATAGGTGCCAAAATTGTCGACTTTAGGAGCAGGTCCATTTTAGAGTATCAATTTTAGGTGCACTACAAAAGTTTAAACTATCAGTTTAAAAAAATGATGTTTTAGATGAAAGATGAGACTTTGAAGTTTCAGAAAATAATTTTGGAGCCTACATTTATTAGGTAGAAAAAAATTCTCTTTATGTGTCGACTATAGGTGCTCTTACCTTATTATAATCTCACTTGTATATACAAAAAGGCGCGTATGTGCAGATGGCTTAAAGATTTTCCGTTTCAGGGCCTGTATCCAAAGCTGCCTTCGGTTTTCATCCTTAGGGAACCTATGAGTAGGAACGAGAAACAGTTATACTTACTTCTGTAACCGAGTTATCACAGATACTTTCCAAAATGTAATGAGTGTGACTTTACAGGCACCACTTTCAACACTTTAATTAACGTGATACTCTATTTCAAGTGTAAAAAACATATAAAAGTCACTTCAGCAGATTTCAATAAACGCGTCTGCACTATCATAGAAACACACGTGAAATGTAATGCCATTTCCCCCGACAAAACGCTGAGTACAGCCATAAGCGCAACACGAAACAACCATGTTTTGCCAACATTCACGTGACTTTAGCCCAGAGATGTTGGAGCCACGAAAATGACGTCAGGGCCAGCCTATTACATTTATGGTCGAAGATTCGCACAGACGAAGGTCAATGGCCGGATAGCCATTTAACTATATATGAAGATAGTAACTGTTCTCGAAAGAACAGATACCATTGATGACCGTGCAGCTTCTCTATAATAAATGATAAGGTATATCAACTACACCTGTCGGCAGATGAGGGTTTCAATTAATTATTATTTAAATTATAATTTGTTACGGTTGTACTGGGGTACAATACAACTAAAATCATGCCAAAATGATTATCAGTTGCATAAGGCACCACTTCTTGTGCGAAATGAGGAGTGTTAAGCAGAAGAGACTAAACGTTACAAACAAGCCGTTATACCGTTTATATCGAGTATTGATCTTAAATTAAATTTTGTTGTAGTACTGTTAATCAGTAAGACTCCATAGAAGCAGATTCCAGTAGAAGATGCAATTCTCGTTAGTACGTACACGCTCAGCTGCGAGTTAACAGGTTTAGAAACACATTTTGTCTGCTTAGCTGAGCGAACGAAAGAGTTCAGGCCTACCTTCGTGACTTGCGCGCCGCGGCCTGTCTTTCTCGTGGGCCTCGTTGTCCGACGGGCTGACGTCATAGCAAAGCGTGTGTCGCTCGTGAGAAACGTTTTATTGCGAACTTTGGCTACAATGTAATAAAAGAAAGCGAAAAACCCTAAAGGTGGCATAGCAGATTCAGACTCAAGCGATTTTAATAACAATACTAGTTACAGTAATGTTAAATGGACGATAAAACTATTTTCATTCTGTCGAACTCTAACTATTTTCGTTTAGGTTTATAACAAACCGCTCTTTTCTCTCCTCTATAATGTTGTCTAATTTCCACATTTGAGTTTCAGCTTTTTCCAACACTTGGAGGACGTGTTTGTTCCACTCTTCTGCAGTCACTGCTGTAACTGCTTGTTCTAATAGTTCTTTAACTTACGACATTCCGTATCTACTGTTTGTTGCTGCAACATAGCCTTTGATACTGGACCAAACTAACTCGATGGCGCTTCATTGGCAGTGTTACGGAGGAATTCGAAGAACCGTTTTCCCTTTTTTAGCCGTTTCATCTACTAGGTATTCGTTATGTGCCACTCTGTTTACTTTAACGATTTCTAGTGGTTCTCTCCTGAACATACCGTCTACAAAAGCGATATTTTTAGATTTTAGTCATTCTGATGTGTCTTACCTGTTGGAATTCGCTGTAGGAACCTTTTCCTTTCAACGAGAATGGTACGGCGCATTATCAAGAACAATAAATGTGTTATCCTGAGGCCGAAGAAGAACATCTTTAAACCACTTCTCTAACGTCTCAGCTCACGTCTTCCCTCTTCTTGAATTCTAAAATCCACAAACAGCCTTTGACGAAACCTGCTTTGCCCCCCAGTGTGTGTGATAGGCGTTTACCTTTATTCGGTGGGCCCTTGTTTCCGGTCGACAATCCGGTCAGAAAAGCTTGTTTAGAGGATTTTATGGCGGTATCTACGCAGACGTTACTTCGGTATATTATGCACTCAACCATGTCTCGTACAAATAGTAAATGGGTGTCCATCCATCTCTCAACAATTTAATGGTTCGAGATAATGCCGCCTCCATAAAATGATAACGTCCGTGTCTATTAGCATGCTATCGCGTCCACGCCGAACACATTAAAAATTCATTTCTTTTAATAATTTATGAAACGTTGTTCTCCGAAAATTGCCCAAATCTGGATCATCTTTCACGACAGCAAGCACTTTGTCAATTGCTGGCAATTCATTACGAAAAAAAAAAATCATGTAGTTTCCATCGTATCGCATTTCTTTAGAAGTCATCTACAGTTTCCGAAAGATTCTGTCGTGACCTTTCTTTCTTCGGGGACTTCAAAGAGTGTGTAGCTTTGTACTCACTTATCACACGACACACTGAAGAACGATCAACAACTGTAGATGCAGCTGTTCTCAAAACAATATCAATCACTGACTGCTGTGGATAGAAGAGTTCCGTTTCTTACACATTAAGAACCATGTGTTTCTATGCATAACTTAACGATTTATTTTTTGATCGCTTCTTGGGTGGACTCAAAAGTGACATGCCGACCTCGCTCACTGTGTTCGTGGAGGATGACATAACGAGTTCATTCGTACGCGGTACTAATGGGAGAAAAAGGATAGCTATTGCGTGGACATAGAAACAACGAATGCTGAATGTGATCAAGGGCACTGATACTTAGGCTAATAATCAAAAAGGTATGATGTGATGGATTTTACAATCAGATTCTAATATCACACACTAACGACTTATACTCACAATGGACGTGGCCACACTGAGCGAGCGCTCCCTGTAATGCTCACCTCCCGACAGCAGAGCTGTGGTCAGGCGCCTTGTTGTGCTCACAGTCTGTCTCTCGTTTCGGTGAATCGAGTATAGGCACAGTGGTTGTCTCACTGAGAATTGCAGAATTCGCATGGCGGATTCGATTTAGATTGGTTGAGAATCTTAAGACCGAAGTTATCATCGGCACCAATGTTATCGCCAAAGTAGGGTTACTTCCAAATTGGTCTGATAACTATTTTGAATTCAAGTTTAACTGCGGCAACCATTTCTAGTTTTGTCAGCGTCAGATTAGCGCGGACGTAATGGGGAGGTAGAGTCAGGTTGCGGTCTCACAATACCAAGGCGGTAGCTAAAAGATAAGAGAAGAACTGCAACATCTATCGACTGGAGACCGAGGGAGGATTCAGATGCTCTGTGAGAAATTTCTTGTCGTGCTCACTGAATATTTGAGCCTTATATTTATGATTAAGTCTAAGACTGAAGTGATGGATTCGACACTTGTTAGAAAACTCCGTATAGACTGTCCCCACCACGGATGAGATAACTAAAGTAAGTCGTGGAAAAGATGATTGGAGCCGGCGTCACATGAGCGTCACCGTCACTACATTCAGCCCCAGTATTTACCATTGACAAGCTGTCAGGCGGAGTTTGCTCACTTGTTGAAAACCGCGAACTAAATAAAAAGATTATTCTGCGTTCAGTTCCTCTGCTTGATCTGTACTCGTATTTTGCTTGGTTCACAGGGGCTAGAGTATGAACAAGGTTAGATGAGAACCAAACATACTGTCAGATACCGTTGTATCAAACCTCTAAACCGTTGACAGCCTTGAGGCCAGATTGGAATTTATTCGGTTTTTTTGTTTTGTTTTTTGTTTTTTTGAAACTTCATCATAGTGTTTGCGCCGAGAGCAGGCTCTTTCAATCATCTGAGAAAAAAGGGCATGAATTTCGAGTGGACGGATACGCAAGAAGCCGCCTTCATAGGCCTGAAGGATGCCTTGACTTCCGCTCCTGTGTTAGCATTATCTGACATCGAAAGAACATTTGTCGTCCAAACTGATGCTTCACGATCTGGGGCGGGCGCAGTGATCCTTCAGCAGGATGAGGAGGGTTGTGACCTGTTATCTATCGCTTCACAAACGTTAAACCATTTAGCAAATTTACAAGCCGCAGACGATGATCCGTGCATGTTCTCTTCTTGATCTAAAGACATAAATTGCTTTAATTACCAGTACATGCGTATATTTCCTAAAAAAGTTAGGTATCTGCTGAAGAGGTTTAACATTTCGTGTTTTATCCCGTTTATTGCCCTATCAGGATATACCTGCATTGCGGTAAGGACCAGCTCGGCATATACACCACAGTATGTACACAAGTGAATTGACGGCAGTATTATGTTGTGGGAAACAGTCACCTATGCCTTCTTGAAAAATGTGATTGTCACAGGAGATACCATGGATGAAGTCAGTTTTATTATCAACCAGTTGTACCTCTTCGTGGCCAATGTTTTTTCCACCATGCCAGACATTTTCTTCAGACATTCTTCCTGTCCACCAGATTTTTAGGAGAACGATGGGAAATCCATTTGGAGCTGTACCTTCCATAATCGCTGGATAACAGTCCTGTGGAACACAACTAAGTGTCGTCGAAGGAGGGAGAGATCATTCGTTATCGGAGTCACTAGACAGGCAACACTGGCTTGGATGGGCGATGGTGGGAGAGGAAATCAACTGCACATACCTGAAGACACTCTCTCGAATCAAGGAAACCAAGAAAAACGGAAAACAAAATAGGCAGCTGGGGACTGAAACTCCACTCCTCCCGAATATGAGTCCATGTCTTAACGTAGAGGATTCCATCAAGCCATAACTCAATTCCTCTCTGTAATCTGCAGAAACTGCAAACTGTCGGTAGTTGGTCCCATCTACGTACAGTCAAACAGTAATAGGAACAATTGAATGAAAACAATCGACTCAGTCGGTTGTTGGAAAGCAATGGATTCATTCGCTTGTAGTTGCACGTGTCAGTTGAATGATTCATACATTATTTCGACTGAAACCAATCTACGGGCGCAACCGAAGGAAAAAATCGGTTCCGTCGGTTTTAGTTTTACGTATCGGTTGGATTATTTATTCATTCATTCATTGACTTATTCATTCATTCATTCCTTTCGAGTGAAACCAATCCATGGCAGCAATCGAGTGACAACAGTTGACTCAGTCGCCCGATCCCGTGCATATTCAGGTATGACTTAAACAATCGATAGTTTTGGCATTGTTAAATTATTATTGTTGACTGCATTTTTTTTCACCTGTCCTCACTGCTATTGTCGTTCCGATATCTGCTTTTTATTGAAAGCCAATAAATAGCTATTAGTTCAGTTTTTCGCCTCTTTTTATGAACAGGCGTTTACTTAATAATGAACTTTGAATCTGGATTAAAATGACGAAACGCTCAATCGCGTGGGAATGGAACAAATCATATGACTGGATAAGAAGAGATTCTTAAGATAAATTCAGCGCGACGTACAGTATCTAAAAGGATTATTCGCATTCTGGAACTGTATTAAATAAAGAAATTCAAAGAAAGTTAAAGACTGACGACAAATACTTCTCGGGAAAAAAAGTGCTAGTGCTTAAGTCGCCAAACAAGTAAACAGCTGTGTCTTATATGCTTTCTGTTCACGTCATCTCAGCATTTCTTGAAAGAGAAATATCAGTAATGGATACAAACCAGCGGGACTGGAGAGGCAGAGCGTCAATAAATTTAAATAAAAAAGTAACTATTCATTTATTTAAAGATAAATTTATAATGTAGCATAACTTATTAACCTTTTAAAACTAAGCAAAAATCCATATTTAATGCCAGAAGTATGAACAATTTGTATTTAAGTAAATAAACACAGACATTTTGATATTACTTTTTTTCTACAAATGTAATTTTATTCAGCTCTCCTTGAATTAAGAACGTTATTTGCTTCTAAAAATGTTGAAAGGCCTAGCAATGATTCCTGTGTAACCGAAAATGCTGAAAATTTATGTAAGCGAAAGCATTTAGTGAGAAAGTTTATGTAACTGACGTAAACGTCGATGCTTGTGTCAGTCGATTCACCCACACTGAGTGAAAGCACTCAGACACAGAGAGTGGGTGGAAGAGATTCATAAAGCTAACGTGGCCGCACAGACTGGTTTCATTCGGTTGTTTCATTCAAATGAAAAAACCGACTGAACGAAAAAACAATCGACTGGCCATTCAGTTGCCAAAACCAGTTGGTTGTTCCGTCGCTACAGTCACATCCTAACACGACGAACTGCAGATGTTTGCATGCCAAAGATGAGCAAGACGACATCAGGTCGATGGTCATATCGTTTTAAATGTTGACAGATATTATTTAAGCAAAATGTTCACAAAAATAACATCTTTTTGAAATTCCACGTCAGATAACGCCTTAGCTGTGCTTGTTATCAGTGTCTACATTAGCGATTTTGGTGTCCTAGGCGACAAATGTATTTGCCTCCCCTCTCCCTTATGTTAGCCACTGTACCAACAAAGCAACATTAGACTGGCCATTGTCTATTGTGTGAATCCACAGCGTCACATTTGCTCTAATTTTTATTTCCATGTCGAGGCCACTAGTAGGATTCGAAACCCCAATTTAAATTTGGTTTCCGACGAATCAGAAGTAAAGCTGTCGTCAAGCTGAGGGGTGATTTCAAACCCACAGTGCCTGACAGTACTCTGTAGTTCTTTTAGAAGAGACTTTACTGCCACATATCATTATGCGATATTAATTCATTTTCTGCCGCTATTTTGTGGTCACTTTAGAGGGAATAGTGAAGCTGTGTGCTTGGAAAGATAGCCTTGCACCCTCCACATTGGGATGACATGTCTCCGGAAATATTTCTATTGCCTCTTTAGTTGGAGAAGGCAATCTGCGAATCTCATTAGATGAAAAGCGCCTTCTTTGGAGATAAGAAGAGTTTTCGTGGAAGTCGGGTAGTGACCGCCTCCACGGCTTTGGAAAGTCTGGCTGACGATTGGACCCCTGTGGTCAGTGAATGCCGCGGATGCCCTACAGCCGCCAGAGAATAATTGAGCATGACATTTTTGCCTTTTTGCGTGAACATCAAAGAGCAAGACACCGTGACACCGTGCAAACAGTGTGGGAGAGTCAGTTGTGTTCGCTCTAAAAATGTCTTTCAGCCAATAGAACTGCGTCGCTGAATGTAGTGTTGTTGGCACGTAAGACAGACCAATCGCGAAGAAACTGCTTCGGCCCAGTACCAGCTTCGTGTTTAAAAACGTGCATCTTCTATGCAAAGGGAGGGAAGTTACATTTACTTTCCCCAGCTTTCTCATGAATTTAGTAACAGTTCTCGCCTGTCACATTGGCAATAGCGTAGAGGCGTCCACTCCATGTAGAGTTTTTTATAATTGGGTTGGGAAGGGGCAAATAAGTTGGGGGACTCAGTGAGCGGCTACCATCTGGAGAGGTAATTTGGAGGTATCGCGTCCTGGCGGCCGTCTGATACTGATCGTCACACTTTGCTGGTCTTGGGGAAATGTGAGTTCGCGGTCTGCGGTAGCTCAGTCTATATTCCGAGCAGCTGGCTTTCTTGTGTGTTTCTAATAAATATCTTGTGTCGCCTTTTGTTTTATTGTAAACTGTAATTTTGGGCTGTTTAACTTTGAATCTGCAATCTGCACAGGTATAGATCTTGGTGCTTTATTCTCCATGCAGTCTTCCTGGTAAACTTTGGTACCTCCCACAGTGTTAGCGTCATTCTTGGTCAATTTAATGGAATATTCAGGTAACTTTTGTCTCTAACTTGTGCTACGACTTTTCCTGTTTAGGCGACCCGTTAAAAATAAGCATAACTTGTTGTATACCCAGCTGATTAACTTCACTGTGTCGGTGTTGTTCTTGTGCACAGTGGCCAAGCACAATGATGAATTACTTATTATTTTTTGAAGGCAACGTCTTGTGTTACTACGATTTGGTTTTATTAGTTGGTGAAAGTTGAGTCCACTTCCTGTGGAACCATAAGTTATTCGTGAACTGGCACTAATTCACAATTTAACCACCTGACTTAAGAACTATCAGCCGTATGGTATGCGGTGGTTTTTTTACTCTCGGGAAGAACGTGGATGCGGGAAGCCCACACACTAACCACTTGTGCACCATCACCGGCATATTCTATTGGAAACACTAGGAAGCAGGGTTGTGAGAGGATGTTGCTTGTCTCGCGATAAGAATACTGCTATTTTATGTTGATCAGCAGGAAAAACCACTAACAACGTAAGTAGACAGAAAATCAAAATTTTTGAAATTCTCAAGATTTCCGCCCAAAAGTTTGCACTCCTTAAATTTTCACGGACTAGGCGGCTGCGTAGTTCTCCTATACTCTAGAGTCGTCTCTGCGCATTATTGTTTAATGGATTGACATGAAAGAAGCCGATGGATAGCTACAGCCACAGCACACAACCTACGCTATACAATTCTCAGTAGACTGCAAATGAAATTATCTGTTTTATTTGCTTTTTTTTGAGAAAGGCTACGTCGTAAGCCGTGTAGAACGTAGAAAAAAAGAGATAAGATGAAGCTTGAGCTGCTTTGTGAGACTTACTCGGATGGTTCTTCGAACAGGACACTGCCATGAAAGAGAAATATCCGAATTCAGCCTTCGAACGCGGGTGCTGTTAAAACTTGTAAGAGTACAATACCATGTGTAGTCCTCTACTAGATATAGTGCTTATTTATTAGCAGATCATGAACGTTTGGAGAAACTCATACAAAATTATGGTGCATATCGAAACAAAGCAGATGATTCTACGATTGGTACTGTGACAGATGATGAAGTTAACTGCATCATTATAGAACCGAAGAACGACAGCGGAGTGTTAAAAAGCCATTAATGTGAGACGATGAGGGACTTACGCGGGCCTGCACGACGGTGGCACGATGCTTCATGTTCGAGCATTCTACGTCTAGCAAGAACTTAGTAGGTCTATCAGCTGCCTCACTAACATTAGTCGGCAGATCTACGTATAGTGTTGGCAGTAGCGGAAACTAACGTGGCCATGTGACTGTGCTGTCACTTTATAGATCAAAGCAATCCGCTTTGCTACTACACAGTGTGAACGTGGAAAGTGATCCAAGTGAGACAGGACAGCTTGCTAATGACTTCATCAACATTAATGATGATGATGTGGAGGAGAGAGAAGTGACAGTGCCGCCAGAGGAGGTGCCGGCACGTAGTGGCTAGATACTGGCTGGAGTTGTGTGAACTCAGTGGTGTGGAAACTATAGTAGTAGGAACAAGGTAGCTGGATTCAACTATTAGCTGTAAAGAAAGTCTCTTAAAGAAATGCCCCATTGAAAAATATGCTATTTTGCATTTCTGCGATGATATGAACATTGCATCTTTCTTAAACCTTCGGGTCAAATTATACAGACGGTACAACATCCCAAATTAAGTACATTGAGATAAGGAACTAATGGTCGAAAATGAATATTTAGCTTCTTATTGACGTAAAGACGTTAAACTCATAGCAAATGTTCAATCTTATGATCGCCAGAATCGGTAGACGCGCTACAATAAGTATAATACTTTGCTGTCCTCTCTCAGATACCCCTTTTCCTATTCCACCACTACTTACCACACTGTTTTCTTCAAACTATTCACAGGTGCTTATGAATGAATCTTCTCCCACGCAGTCGAACACCTTCTTAAATTCCATTTTGTGACAAGCATGAACGACGCAGTTACGATTCTGTCCACGGCAATAAATCTCTTCCTGTTACAACGAAAATTTTATCTAATGTTACCGTGTAATGCATTCTGCTGGATCTAGCAGTAACTGCATGCGTGCAAGATTCTGTAACGAATAAGGCTTCGTCCTGGACAATCAGTCAAGAACTGTAAATAGCGGTAAACTCTATTTTGGGCACATAAGAGAAGACTGCGTGTTGTTTTGATAGTTAGCACTGCCAACATCGATGCAGCAGCCAGTTGTTGGTTTTACAATGACGTGTCTCTCATATGATGATCATTCAAAACATTGTACCGCCTGAAATATTCTTTTTCGAACGTTGATTGCTAATCTCAAATTATTTAGTTAATGATTTTCTTCCGTCTGCACAGTCCTGACCCTAAATTTTTGACACATCCTGTGCAATGGAATACTACTCAAGCTTAAATTTCTGTGCTTTTTATCGCTCTCAGAAAAAATTATACCATAATTTATATGGTGTTGCGGGCACGTGACGCGGAAGGAAAGTATATAAACGGAGTAGAGACGAGGGGGGAACCATTCTACCGACGATATGGGCCGCAAACGGGGAAATCTACTTTGACAAAGGGCAGACTGTTGTGGTCTTGGTTGGAAACGAGCATCGGGAAAACGGCGAAGCTGGTCGGCTGTTCGCTTTCTGCTGTCGTGAGTGTGTATGGAAAGCGTTTCAAGGTCAGTGAAACCACGAATAGATGATAAGGTGTTGGACGTTCGCATCACTTCACACAACGTCGAGATAAGAACGTTGGCCGCCCTGTAAAGCGAGATAAGCGCCGATATGTAGCAGATCTGAAGATTTGGTGTTTCTGAGCGCACTGTTCAGCGCACGATGTTGAACATTGGGCTGCGGTGTTAGTAATCGAAGGCATCATGACAATTGTGGACTATTGCGGACCAGCTATATTGCTATATGTCTGATGTCTTCCACGTCGGCGATGGCATGTTTTATCATGGGTAACTGCCCATGTCACAGGGCGAGAATCGTGCTACATTCGTTTATGGAGGATGATAGTGAACTCACGTTGACGATCACCAAATTCACCTGATCTGAACCCTGAGGAACACATCTGAGACGCTATATGGTGCCAGCTCCGTGCCCGCAAACCTCTAGCCCCTACTTTACAGGAATTGCATGCCTTGTGCGTAGACCTCCCCACAAACCTACCAGGCACTTGCCGAAAACGTGTCATGCAAAATCGCTGCTGTATTACATTCCAAAGCTGGACCAAAACGATATTAAGCAGGTGGTCATAGTGTTTCTGTTCCTCGGTTTATTTAGTTGTAGGAACTCCTGGTTAAACGTTTTTGCTGTGTTTGCCCCTCTTGTTTCCGGACGTAAATCCGACGTTGCTGTTACCCAGGTTAGATCCTCATTTATGTTCATCGGATGACATTATTCATGTTGCTCTGTTTTGTGACGTTACCTTCCACTGTGTAATTTCCAGTTCTATTTCCCTCCTGTCTAGCCATCTCGTACTTCAATTTCCAGTGATTCATTGGGGATATGGCATTGCTTCAGTTGCCACTCCTAACTTTTCCTTGCTACCCATTTGCGGTTATAATTGCAATACGGAGTGTTCAAAAAGTCTCTTCGCAGTGCCGTATGATTGTTAGCCGCGCGTGCCGTATGATTGTTCGCCTGTCTCGGTTTTTCAACGAAACAGTAAACGCAGAACGATACTGCAGTGGTATTCTGTATCCATTCATAGGAGAACTTGTGTTAAGTGAAATACTGAATGGTTATTTTCAACAAGATGGTGCAACCGCGCATGTAGCTCGCGTTTCAGTGTCAGTGCTTGCTGATATTTTTGGTGATCGCGTAATTTCACGGGGACTTGGACCTTCCACGATTGCCTGACCTAACACCACCTGAATTTTTCTTCTGGGGTGCAGCGAAAGCAACTTTCTATAAAAAACCGTCAAAAATCCATCGATGAATTGAAAACTGCAATATCCACTTTCACTGTTTCTGTTACAGAAGAAATGTTACAGCTTGTGTTTGAAAACATGATTAGACGAATTAAATTGTGTATTCAACAACAGGAGGGACACTTTCAACATTTAATGTGAAAATCTGTAAGTAAAAATGAATATTCAGTAAATTAATAACTTGTATTTCACTGAGTTTCATTTCGGTATATTCACTGCGGCATACGGCATGGGCGGCTAACAATCATACGGCACTGCGGAGAGACTTTTTGAACACCCCGTATAATCAGGACGCTGAGGTGGCAAAAGTCGTGTGATAGCGATATGCACATTATAGGGATGGCGGTTGTACCGCGTACACATGGTATTAAAGGTCAGTGCATTGGCGGAGCTGTCATTTGTGCTCAGATGATTCATGTGAAAAGGTTCGCGACGCGATTATGGCCGCTCGACGGGAATCAACAGACTCTGAACGCCGAATGCTAATCGGAGCTAGGCGCATGCGACATTCAGTTTCGGAAACCGTTAAGAAAATCAGTATTCCAACATCCACAGTGTCAGGAGTGTGCCGAGAATCCAAATTTCGGGCACTCTCTCTCACCACGAAGAACGCAGTGGCTTACCCTTCACTTAACGGCCGAGAGCAGCGGCGTTTGGGTAGAGTTGTCAGTTCTAACAGAAAAGCAACACAGTATGAAATAACCGGAGGAAGACATGTGGGACACACGACGAACGTATCCGTTAGGACAGTGCGCCGATATTTGGCGTAAGTGGGCTATGGCACCAGGTGATTGACGCTAGTACGTTTGCTAACAGCACTACATTGGCTGCACCGCCTCTCCTGGGCTCGTGACCATGTCAATTGGACTCTAGACGACTGGAAAGCCGTGGTCTGCTCAGATGAGCCCGGATTTCAGTTGGGAAGAGCTGATGGTAGGGCTCGAGTGTGACGCAGATGCCACAAAGCCATGGGCCCAAGTAGTCAACTAGCCTTCTGCAAACTGGTGGTGGCTCCATAAAATGGTGTGTGCTGTGTTTACGTGGAATGGTTCAAATGGCTCTGAGCACCATGGGACTTAACTTCTGAGGTCATCAGTCCCCTACAACTTAGAACTACGTAAACCTAACTAACCTAAGGACATCACATACATCCATGCCCGAGGCAGGATTCGAACCTGTGACCGTAGCGGTCACGCGGTTCCGGACTGCAGCGCCTACAACCGCTCGGCCACCCCGGCCGGCTTACGTCGAATGGACTGGGTCCTCTGATCCAACTGAACCGGTCATTGACTGTAAATGGTTATGTTCGGCCGCGTGGAACCCATTTGCAGCGGTTCATGGGATGGATGACAATGCGCGATGTCACCGGACACAATTGTTCGCGATTTGTTTGGAGAGTGAATGATTGGGCCACCCAGATCGTCCGGGATGAATCCCATCCGAAATATGCGGCACATAATCGAGAGATCGGTTCGTGCACAAAGTCCTGGACCGGCAACACATTCGCAATTATAGACGGCTATAGAGGCAGAGCGGCGCAGTATTTCTGCGGGGGACTTCCCGATGACTTGTTGAGTCCGTGCCACGTGGAGTTGCTGCACTACTTCAGTGCATAAGACCATTGCAATACGATGATGGACGGCGATTCAGTGCATGGGAATTCTGAAGTTTACTGAAGAGTTATCAAACTGCGTCTTAACAAATGGAAAATTAATACATACGTTCTGGATTGATATCACGTGCCATGTTTACATTGTTACTAAAATTAAGTGTATGGAGAACTGTTGCTGCTGTGTCGTACATACAACGTAGGTGTGTCTAAAACGGGCCAGTCAGCTAGCGCGACCGTTACTACGTTGTGAGGAGTCTGGCTGCGACCGCTTGGCAGTCTCGTGGTGTTGTGTGTGCTGCGGTGGCAGGCTGGAGGAGCGGTGCGGTGCGGTGACCTCTCTCGCAACAGTGGCATGGCGCACAAAGAACATTGTGCCGGGCTGGCGAGGTTTTCCCACGCTGCACTGCGCCAGGTGCGTGCTCTGGAGGCGAGTGCGTCACACCAGGGGCACTCCTCCTCAGACCAGGCCAGACGCAAAAATTGCTACTCTCACTGTACTTCTGTAGTTAGTAGTACTAAAAGACTACGCGTGTCTGGACAGCTGATGTACCATTATGGCGTATACTGCCCTATAGACACAACTGAGGTGTTTCTAGGACTTAAAACTGATGCACACAGACAGGCGAGGGAATAATATAGTCGTTAAATTAGTATTTCTTTCTTGGTCTTCAAATCTTCACCGAACTACCCTTTCCTTATTTTGGCCTAACTGTAATATATATTGCTATTCCTATTCAACTCAAATGGTGCTATGTTTTTACCAATCTCAATAGGGCGGGATGTTAAACTAACGCTTCTCCTTTCCGCTTTCAGGTAGAGAGGAAAAAGGGCTTTCAGTTGAAGATTATACTGGTTGATTCCGTTATCATACAAACTTTCAGGGATGACGGAGAAGAGTAAACGTATCGATTTGAGGTAAGAGATTCCTGTCCAGAAACGACCGACTCGAAGGCTATTAGCCCTTCTGATACACTATGTGATCAAAATATCCGGACACCTGGCTGAAAATGACTTACAAGTTCGTGGCGCCCTCCATCGGTAATGCTGGAATTCAGTATGGTGTTGGCCCACCCTTTGCCTTGATGAGAGCTTCCACTCTCGCAGTCACACGTTCAGTCAGGTGCTGGAAGGTTTCTTGGGGAATGGCAGCCCATTCCTAACTGAGGAGAGATATCGATGTCGGTCGGTGAGGCCTGGCACGAAGTCGGCGTTCCAAAACATTCCAAAGGTGTTCTAAGGGATTCAGGTAAGGACTCTGTGCAGGCCCGTCGATTACAGGGATGTTATTGGCGTGTTACCACTCCGCCACAGGTCGTGCATTATGCACAGGTACTCGAAGGTGTTCATAGATCCAGTCGCCATCCTCGAATTGCTCTTCAACAGTGGGAAGCAAGAAGGTGCTTAAAACATCAATGTAGGCCTGTGCTGTGATACTGCCACGCAAAACAACAAGGAGTGCAAACCTCCTTCCTGAAAAACACGACCACACCATAACACCACAACCGCACAGCGTTTTTCCACTTTTGAATCGTCCAATGTTTTCGCTCCTTACTCCAAGAAAGACGTCGTTTGGCATTTACCGGCGTGTTGTGTGATTTATGAGCAGCCGCTCGACCATGAAATCCAAGTTTCCTGCATCCCACCTAACTGTCATAGAACTTGTAGTGGATCCTGATGCAGTTTGGAATTCCTGTGTGATGGTCTGGATAGATCTCTGCCTATTACACACTACGACCGTCTTCAACTGTCGGCGGTTTCCGTCAGTTAACAGAAGAGGTCGGCCTGTACACGTTTGTGCTGTACGTGTTCCTTCACGTTTCTATTTCACTATCACAACGGAAACAGTGGACCTAGGTATGTTTAGGAGTTTGGAAATCTGGCGTACAGACGTATGACACAAGTGACACCCAATCACTTGACCACATTCGAAATCCTTACCTTCCCTACTGTCTAATAAACAACAGTGCCGGTGCGTGTATTCAACTGTCAGAGGTATCAGAACGATTTTCGCTTATAACTTTCGACTGGGTTGTTTCCCTTACCTCAAACTGATAAGTTTAACCTTCTCCATCATCCCTGAAAGTTTGTAACATCATCATGGAATTAATCCAGTGATGCACCGGAGGCTACGCAATGTACTGTACGTGAGTGCAATAATTAACATGCGTTGTCTTATTGAACTCTTCGTTTACAGAGCTACCAAAAGTTTGCAAGAGGCGTATGCCACATTAAAAACATTCTTAGCACTTAATATCTCACTAGACAAAAAACATGTATCAAGGATTCAAGGATACAGAAAAAATTTCACTCTCTTCTGTATTATGACATGTTGAAAATATTGTTTGAGTCTTTGAATCGTTCATCCCTCCCACACACATACACTCATAAACTTTCTTCCATTACCATTACCAGACCGACACTTCTTTGACTCCTCAGGATGTGTCCTGTCAATTGATCCCTTGTTTTAGTCAATTTGCACCATAAATTTCTTTCCTCCCCAGTTCGATTCCGTACCTCCTCATCTGTTACGCGATCTACCCATCCAATTCTCAGGATTTTAAGGGTTTGTACTCTCTTCTTGTCTGAATTGCCAACCCTCCACGTTTCACTTTTGCACTCGGCTACACTCCAGAAAAAGTACCTCCAGAAAAGGCTTCCTAACATTTAAATTTTAATGCGATGTTAACAATAAATCTTTTCCGTATACCGAGCGAGGTGGCGCAGTGGCTAGCACATTTAACATGCATTCTGGATTACGAACGGTTCAAATCCTTGTCCGGCCATCGTGATTTAGGTTTGCCGTGATCTCCGTAAATCGCTCCAGGCAAATGCTGGGATAACTCCTTTCCAAAGGGCACGGCCGGTTTCCTTCCCCATCCTTTCGCAATCAGAGCTTGTGCTCCGTCACTAAAAACCGCGCTATCGAAGGGACTTCAAACTCTAATTTTCCTGTTTTTTTCTTTTTCAGATATTCTTTTCTAGCTATCACCAGTCTGCGTTTTATATTTTCCCTGGTTTGGCCATCATCAATTACTTTGTTGTCCAACGTAATTGGATAACACACCGATAAGACGACTGCCACGTGTTATTGGGAAGGGAGATTCACGCATGGTCCTGTCATCTTCATTTGGTGTTAGAGGCGTTATTGACCATTCTTGTTTTAATTTTCCACTGGCAACTGAAGCAGCACAAAAATCTGACTGCCTGGAACAGTTAGACTCGAATTTCGGATGACGTATTCTGACAATATATATTCGCTCTGTACAGAGGATTCCTATTTGTTTATTGGTGACTCCACTATTCGAGTCAGGCAATGAACAAATTTCTAACATACGCTTCCTACAAATATCATAATTATTTACAGCAAACTAGTACTGAGAACGCTAAAGAAATTTATTCTCCAGTCAGTTGTTTCCATTACTTAAAACAAATTTTGTTTGTGTGCTCTAGGCATAGTGGATTGGAAGGCCTGGGGGTCGATCCCCAGTCAGGTCTACGATTTTTATGTGTCACTAATCACTTCTTACACCACTGAAATGTTTGTTTAACTTAAGAATGTGGAGTTGTATAATGGTTCGCAGTCCACGTTAATCTTAAGGTCGCCTATAACTGGATGGGTAGGTCGGCTCAACCGTCAGAGGAAGGCAAGGGATTGCCACCCCCAATACGAAAATCCTCAATAAAGTAATGTGATAACTCAAATTAGCTTTCAGCTTAATGAGAACTTCGTCTCAGTTACATTTTGGGTTCAATAAATCGATGGAAAATAAAAAGTATACGAGCCGAAAGCAGAAAGAAGGCTAGAGAACAATTTATTGTCGATATCGTGGTCATCAGAGAAGGACTACTAGCTCAGATTAAGAGGAATGGAGTGAAAATACGTTCGCGTACTTTTTGGAGAAACTATCACAACACTCACTTGAAGTAGAAACTAGAAATCAGGACGGCTAGGCAGGTATGTGAGCCCTCTTCTTCGAGTTCAGTAACTTAACTGCTGCTCCACGTCGTCGGTAATATTTATCAAATGGGATGAATGGCGGGTAAACCATATGAAACATGAATTGAAATAAATAAAACATCGCAATATTGCCGCAGCAAAACAGTTTAGTCTAGAATATAGAAATAATTTGAAATGAATGCGTCAGTTTTCTACACGACACCTCTTAGCGAGAGAGATGAATGCAGTGTGTTCGATAGTTGTCGCCTTCTAAAATGTAGTTATCTTACGGCGTAACACCAGACCTCCGTCATCAGCGTTCGTCGGAAAACTTGTCTGCCCTTAGTTACACCTTGTTGCAGGTAATGAATTGTTTACAGTTTCTGAACAACGGAGGGACGGACTTCTAAGCACTCGTCGACCTGCCTGCATTTACTCTGCCTCCAAGCTGGCAATAGCTCTCCAACGGAAAACGTGCTGTAAATAATACATTGCTGCCATTCGCCCAAGATGCCTATCCCAATTGCCTGCTTCCACAATCAGAACTAACTGCAGTCTTACTGCGTGACAGCTTGTGCAACATTATTATGGAGAGAACGTAGTGAATGTGTGTGAATTCTTAACGGACCAAACTGCTGAGGTCATCGGTCCCTAGACTTATACACTACTTAAACTAACTTATGCTAAGAACAACACACACACCCATGCCCGAGGGAGGATCCGAACCTCCGGAGGGAGGGGCCGCGCAATCCGTGCCCCAAACCGCGCGACCACTCCGCGCGGCTTTAGAGGTGCAACCGTTGTAAGTCCATGAAGTCATCTACATCTACACGGATACGCTGCAAATCACACTTAAGTGCCTGTCAGAGGGTTCATCGAACCACCTTCACAATAATTCCCTATAATTCCATTCTCGAAGAGTGCGCGGGAGAAAGCGAACACCTATACCTTTCCGTGCGAGCTCTGATTTCTCTTATTTTATTATGATGTTCGTTTCTCCCTATGTAGGCCGGCGTCAGCAAAATATTTTCGCATTCCGGGGAGAATGTTGCTGATTGACATTTCGTGAAAATATTTGCCGTAACGAAAAACGCCTTTGTCTTAATGGTTTCCATCCCAAATCTTGTATCGTTCCCGCGACACTCTCTCCACTATTTCGCTATAACACAAAACGGGCCGCTCTTCTTTGAACTTTCTCGATATATTGCCTTAATTCTATCTGGTAAGGATGCTAGACCGTAGTAGATCTGTTACATTTTCTAAATGTCCTGCCAATAAAACGCAGTCTTTGGTTTGCCTTCCCCACAACATTTTCTATGTGTTCTTTCCAATTTAAATTGTTCGTGAATTGTAATTCCTAGGTATTTAGTAGAATTTACGGCCTTTAGATTAGGCTGATTTATCGTTTAACGAAGTTTAACGGATTCTTTTTAGCATTCTTGTGGATGACCTCACACTTTTCATTAATTAGGGTCAATTGCCAATTGTCGCACCTTTCAGATGTCTTTTCTATCGTTTTGAAGTTTGGTTCGATCTTCTGATAAGTTTATTAGACGACACACAACAGCTTCATTTGCAAACAGCATAACACGGATGGTCAGATTATCTCCTAAATCGTTTACAGAGATGAGGAGCAGCAGAGGGCCTATAACACTACCTTGACGAATGCCAGATCACTTCCGTTTTACTCGATGACTTTTCATCAGTTACTACGAACTGTGACCTCTCAGACAGAAAATCACGAAACCAGTCACATAACTGAGACAACATTCCGTAGGCACGCAATTTCACTACAAGCCGACTGTGTGGTACAGCGTCAAAAGACTTTTGGAAATCTAGAAATACTGAATCAATTTGAAATCCCATGTTAATAACACTCGACGCATCGTGTGTGAAAAGAGCTAGTTGTGTTTCCCAAGAACGGTATTTTCTAAATCCGTGTTCACAGTGTGTCAATAGGCCGTTCTATTCGCGGTAATTCACAATTTTCGAACGCAATATATGTTCCAGAATCCTGCTGCATGTCGACATTAATGATGTGGGCCTGTAATTTAGTGGATTATTCCTACTACCTTTATTGGATATTGGTGTGACCTGTGCAACTTTCCAGTCTTTGGGTACGGATCTTTCGTGGAGCGAGCGATTGTATATTATTGTTAAGCGTGAAGCTATTGCATCAGCATACTCTGAAAGGAACCTAATTGATATGCAGTCTGGACCAGAAAACTTGCTTTTATTAAGTCATTTAAGTTGCTTCACTGCTCCGAGAATATCTGTGTCTAAGTTCCTCATGTTGGCAGCTGTTTCGAATTCTGGAATATTTACTTCGTCTTCTTTAGTGAAGGAATTTCGAAAGGCTGTGTTTAGTTACTCTGCTTTGGCAGCACTGTCGTCGATAGTATTTCCATTGCTATCGCGTAGAGAAGGCATTGACCGTGTCTTACCGCTAGCATACTTTACATACGACCCGAATCTCATTGGATTTTCTGAATGGTTTCGGGATAAAGTTTCGTTGTGGAAACTATTATAATCATCTCGCATTGATATCCACGCTAAATTTCGAGCTTCTGTAAAATATAGCCAATCTTGGAGACTTTTCTTTCGTTTAAATTTGCCATGCTTTTTTCGTTTTTTTCTGCGACAGTGTTCTGACCAGCTTTGTATACCAAGAGGAATGAGCTCCGTCGTTATGTTAATTTATTTGGTATAAATCTCTCAATTGCTGTCGATACTATTTCTCTGGATTCAAGCCGCATCTGGCATTGTTAATTTGTAAGGAGTGGAGATTGCCTCTAAAGAAGGAATTTCTATCTGCTTTTTTGGATAGGTATATTTTTCGTCTACTTTTGGAGGATTCGGGGGTTATAATAGACAATCTCGCTACGACGACCCTGTGTTCATTAATCCCTGTATCCGTTTTGATGCTTGTTATTAGCTCAGGATTACTTGTTGCTAAGAGGTCAAGTATTTTCACAACCGTTTACCCTTCGCGTGGGCTCCTGAATTAACTGCTCGAAATAATTTTCAGAGAATGCGTTTAGCACAATTTCGGATGATGTTTTATTCGTACCTCGTATTTAAACATGTATTTTCGCCAACATATCGACGGTAAATTAAAATCAATTATTATTTTATTCCGGTTGTCAAGAATGACCTCTGCCCATACTAACTCTCAGTAAATATCTGCTTCAATTTTGCTACAAGATAAACTACTTCTAACAGCAACAAACACGCCACCGCCAACTGTGTTTAGCTTGTCCTTTCGAAATACCGTTAGGTACTTCGCAAAAGTTTTGGCTGAACTAATCTCCGGCTTTACACAACTTTCAGTGCGTATAACGATTTGAGCTTCAGTGCTTTCTATTAGGACTTGGAGCTCTGGTTCTTACCGAACACAGCTACAACAATTTACCACGATCATACCGATGATTCCTGTATCTACGTTCTTCCTATATTCAACCTGCACCCTTTGAAACTGAAGCCCTTTTGTCGTTAATGACATTCATCTTTTACCCACTTGCTGGTTACTTCGTGATTTGGTTTACTATGTGTAAAAACGGGCAGAGGCTTAGCTGATACTAAACTCAGGGCCCAGAAGGACCTGTTTTACTTGCACGAGGCCGATTGTGTTATCAGCCACACATGAGTAAGCACTTGCGACTGATAAGCAGGAGCACGAGCAATCACGTGAGCACATGACACAGCACAAAGGGGTAGGCGTTTGTCGCTGACGTGTGTTCGTTTGAACTCGGCTGCCATCTGTCGTGTCATATCTTCGACGTGAGGCAAACTGTAGTTTTTATTTCATGCATTTTACCCCCTGTAAAAAATACTACCTACACTAGCGACCATACTGCAGTTCTCAGACAAACACTTGTTTGATACCTACTCTCGTTAAAAGAGACAAAGACTGTTGTTGTACGGCGGTAACGATTGATATTTCACTACTCTGTTACCAAGTTAGGTGACAAAACATTTACCTCTGTAGAAGGCGACTGGTTTGTAACACTGGTGCCAATTAATACTAAACGATTATCTTTGTCTCTACTTAAATTTTATTTTCGTAAATCATAAAACGATTTCGAACTTCAGCTTATCGTATGTCAAGTACTCAGAGTATGCTAGACTGCGTAGTGATATACTTGAATTGCTCTGTGCTGTGTGAATACTGTAGTTTGCTTGCTGCTGACGCAAGACATCAGATTTCTATTGCCAGCAAGTTCATGTAATTTTTTCAGTCTTATGAATGCATCACACAGTACCACATGAGCAGGAATGTGGACCGATATGTAAGCCGCTGAAGTGGCATCGCGCCCATGGGTTTACTGACAATGAATCACACCAGTTTGTCGTCACAATAGGCCTATGACGTAAATTACGCAATCACAACGCCCCTGATCCTTGACGATTTGTATGTTGCTGTTCCATTGTGTTCCTCGAACAGTAGTCAGTATTGTCTATCACTGGTTGACGTCCACGATGTCCTCGTCAACAAATTCGCTGGTATACGTTTCACTTCGTTAGTGCTACTGTGTCTTAAGTGCTCTAATGGAGGGCAGTAGCATTAAGGTAAAACAAGACTAACATGGTGCGTAAGTACAGCTTGTGTTGTTTGTGTCTGACAAATTTTTGTTGAAAAGATTTAAAATTAATTCGGCTTGTAATAGTTGACGTCCTTATTAACTATTTAGTCGAAATGTATTGACCACTTCAAAATCACGCGCCAGTTGGAATCACTCTTGAGCCTCAATTCGCAGCTGTGATTAAAAACTCTAGTTTAGCTATAGTAGAAACATTTCATAATAATTTCTTTTACATGGGACAGAACACAGAGAAAACTACCTTCGGTAAACCTTACCGTTAAAAGTAACTGGTTGCTGATGCTCTTTAACGTTGTCAAGCCTTTTGAATGTCACTGCTTCGGCAACAATCCTTCAGTGACACGACTTGGCTGCATTGGCTGCATCTAATTCCTAACAAACTTGAACAAAGTTATGTCGAAGATCTAGGATTTAAAAACACCATCGGTTATTGTAAATCTCACTATGAACCATAGAGTACACTAAATACAAGCGTACATACATGACGACTTTACCGTGCTCGAAAATGAATAGAAGCTAACGCCAACGACCGTTCTACATGTTGTTATTCCCACGTTACAAGCTGATGACTTTAAAATACAAATAATACGTGATGAAGTAGCGGAGTTGATAAATTATGCAAAATGGGATGGAAATTGGAGTTCTCTAAAACTGACCTGCTACCTATCTTAGGAGCCTGCAAAGAAGGCTCAGTTCTTTGACAATACGGAACTGAAGAAATAATCAACGAGAAAAACGCTTTTAGAATTCTGCGGCCGGTTTGAAGTGATTAAAGGGAACGCCGTGTTAAAAAATTACTGGTGAAGGTGGCACAGTTAAGGACGACCAGGGGATAGTTCATTAACAATTTACTTAAACACCCACGTAGTACTGCGTAGCACCCTCTAGTCATGAGCGAACGATGTTTAAATCGACGGTTGGAGTTGTTACGAGAACTTTGCAAATGTACCGCCTGTAAACGGAAACGAGTTGTCTCGTCGGGTGAATGACTTGACTTGTTGCATCATTTCGAGTTCATATCACGGCATCTTACTGGGTACCGCGTAATAAAATTGACCAACTGAGAGTGATATTGGTGGTTTGTGCAATATATTGAAGTAGACTGCAGAGATTTAAAACTATGGCGCTCGCTCAGTATATTCCGCAAATAAGGTACCGTGTAAGGCTGATATTGCGCAATACAGGCCAGTTCCTGCTGAGACTTCGTGATTTCAGCACCACCAAATGAATATGAATACATTAGGTTAGACAGATGAAAGGAATGATCTGTGAATTCAGGCGAATTGTTTGATTGTAATTTAATACTTATTCAGTAATTAGCTGTAGAAACAATCCACAAAAATGTTTAAGTTGAGAGAAATACCACTGCGACTCCCTATTTTTTCGTTTAAGAGGCTTGGATTATTTACTGCAGAAATATGTAACAGCACACTCCCCTACCTATCTACCTACCAATCCTCTACAGTAAAGTATCTTACTGTTTTCATACATAGGTTCCAGCGTTGTGGAAATTCGGCATGTGTATGAATATTGTTGTTGTTTTGGTCTTCAGTCCGAAGACTGGTTTGATGCAGCTCTTCATGCTACTCTATCCAGAGCAAGCCCATTCGTTTCCAATAACTACTGCAACCTACATTCTTCTGAATCTGCTTATTTTATTCATCTCTTGGTCTCCCTTACGATTTTTACCCCCCCCCCCCCCACGCCTCCCTTCAATAATAAATTGGTGACTCCTTCTTTTGAAATGTTTAATCGATGTTAGATTTCTGAAAGCAGTTCGTAACCCATCAACCCTAATAAACTCATTATGAGTATTTATAGATGCCAGCAACTCTATACTACATGTGCCCTTGTAGTTGTTATAATCTGATCCAGAATGAGGTGGTTTCACGATCTGTACATATTTCCCATCAGTTATTCCAAGACAGTGAGGGAAATTCCAGGGGTCATTGAACCATTGCACCGCACACTTCTATTCAGTGACGTCGTAGGCATCTGAAAATAAAAATAGAAGCTAGTACTTCTCAGCAATCATTTGCAATGCTTATTGTAGCAATATTGCTGGGTAATGATCATCCTTTACTGGGTAAATTGATACGTTAGTTGAAGTCTGCTGTACTGTCAGTTTAACAGCTCATTGATAACTCTTGTGGTGATTCTTGCAGAGTCTAAATATTAGAATAATGTGTGTAGTATTTGTAGCTGTGACATATATCAAATAGTTCATTACATTAGTATTATTCTTTCAGGAATTGGAAACGTCTGAAGTGGAGAGACCATTGGAAAAAGAAGAGGCTACAAGTGATGTTTCAGCACAAGTTACAAGTAATGCTTTACTGAACCATAGGGTGCAAGCGACTGCGACGACGAGGACCGCATTGCACAACATGGGCCCATGAATTCCAGAAAATGGACCAAATGCAGCTAACATTAACAAAGAAATTTATAAATGATACAGTGTTTGAAGGGCTAATGGGCACGTTCCGCAGACAAAATGTGGTTGTAAATGGTTCAAAGTCTTCAACAAATATGTTTTCACTAACAAATTTGTCAACTGCTTTGAATGATTCAAGCATTCCACACATTGTACAGCAAGGTGCTACTCTGTGATTTGGAATTTTTCCTCTGGAGTTTTCCTAATGCCACTCGTTATTTTGTATTACTGTTTCAAATTTTATAATTTCTAATAGTGGAATCATTAAATAATTGCAACAAACTTCATTGTAATATAAATAACTCTGAATAAATTCGTTATCTGAACCTTCCCACAAAGACTAGTTACTGTATTTTCCGTTTAGGGTATGTAGGCCTAATTTTGCTATTACGGGCACTTCAGTTACCTACATGTATATTTTCAAAAAGATGGAAACAGCGTCGAAGGTTTCCACTGTTGTAGAATTGCTAGTAGTGGGAAAGGTGAGCGTTGAAAATTCGAGGTCTTCAAAAGTGTTTCGGGCCCGACAACCTCTATGTCGAGCGTCGTTTAGCCATAGACGCACCAAAGCGTTTCCAGTGCTAGGTAACTTAATGTAATGGATAATCTTCCTGAACTGCGTCAGCAGTCATTGTCCAGCGATGTGACTCCTTTACGGTGTCACAGGGCACTCCCATCTCACAGACGTACTACAGGAGTACTCAGGAAGGAATGATGACAAACAGATTACATGTGTAACGTATTGTATAAGTGCATTGTGATTGCGACTGACACCTAGCAATTTGGTCATCCTTTCGTTTATTCATTGTTGTCTAACAGTTTGTGTGAGGCATTCAGGTTCAGATTTACTGCCGGTTTCGGTAACTGACAAAAGGCCGGGAGAGCGGTGTGCTGACTGCGTGCCCCTCCATATCCGCATCCCGTGACGGCTGTGGGCTGTGGCTGACACGGCGGCCTGTCGGTGCCGTTAGGCCTTCAAGCCCTGTTCGGGAGGAGTTTTAGTTTTTTTAAAGTTTAAATTTAGTTCAAACATTTAATATGAAGATAACCCGTCATATTAAACCTTTAACATCTGTCTGCCTCTGTCAACTCGTACACCCATTGAGTAGGAATATCTACGGTGGGAGCATGCATATTGCGCATTTTGCCGCCATCAAACCGAAAGTCACTGTTAGTATGATATGACGCTGTTGTTTATATTTTGCTCTAAGACTAGATCTTTAATATTAGACGTATATCCATGTTTTTACATATCTATTTATTAGTAATAGTAACGATAGTTAATTGATGCTCTAAATATATCAAATGAGGAGAATTACTTTTCATAGCTAAATACCACAAAGTCTAGTTATAGTCATAACACTAGTAAGAGACACTTAATGTGTTGAAAATAGTGAGACCATTGTAATAAAAGTTAATATTGTATAGCTAATTTATACACTGAAGAGCCAAAGAAACTGGTACACCTGCCTAAAATCGTGAAGGGTCTTCGCGAGCACGCTGAATTGCTGCAACACGACTTGGCATGAACTCGACTAATGTCTGAAGTAGTGCTGGAGGGAACTGACTCCGTGAATCCTGCAGGGCTGTCCACAAATCCGTAAGAGTACGACGGGGTGGAGATCTCTTCTGAACAACACGTTGCAAGGCATTCCAGATATGCTCAATAAAGTTCCTGTCTGGGGTGTTTGGTGGCCAGTGAAAGTGTTTAAACTCAGAAGGATGTCCCTGGAGCCACTCTGTAGCAATTCTGGACGTTTCGGGTGTCGCATTGTCCTGCTGGAATTGCCCAAATCCGTGGGAATGCACAATGGACGTGAATGGATGCAGGTGATCAGACAGAATGATTACGTACGTGTCACCTGTCAAGAGTCGTATCTAAACGTATGAGGGGTCCCATATCACTCCAACTACACACGCCCCACACAATTACAGAGCTTCCACCAGCTTGAACAGTCCCTGCTGATATGCACGGTCCATGGATTCATGATGTTGCCTCCAAACCCGTACGCGTCCATCCGCTCGATAGAATTTGAAACGAGACTCGTGCAACCAGGCAACATCTTTCCAGTCATCAACAGTCCAGTTTCGGTGTTGACGGACCCAGGCAAGGCGTCAAGATGTGTTTTGTGCAGTCATCAAGAGTACACGAGTGGGCCTTCGGTTCCAAAAGCCCATATCGATGGTGTTTCGTTGGATGGTTCACACGCTGACACTTGTTAATGGCCCAGCATTGAAATCTGCAGCAATTTGCGGAAGGCTTGCACTTCTGTCACGCTGACGATTCTTTTCAGTCGTCGTTGGTCCCGTTCTGCAGGATCTATTTCCGAGCCCAGCGATGTCTGAGATTTAATGTTTTACCTGATTCCTCATATAATGGTACACTCGTGAAATGGTCGTACGGGAAAATCGCCATTTCATCGCTACCTCGGAGATGCTGTGTCCCACCGCTCGTGCGCCGAGTATAACAACATGTTCAAACGCACTTAAATCTTCATAACCTACCATTATAGCAGCAATAACCGATCTAACATTTGCGCCAGACACTTGATGTCTTATATAGGCGTAGCCAGCAACCAAGTGAAGTGCCCAGATCGGAAGGAGTAAACGAAGCGAAACTTTACTGGTTAAGTCGGTGTGTGATGTTATTTCAGCGATTACAGAATCGAGCCAGATTTACAAATAATTTGGTAGTAGGAGCCCACTTACCAGTATGGGTTTGTACCCCCACTGGCCTGGATGTATACTCAAATTCGATCGGTAAGGGTGTCATAAAGCCGTTGCATCCTCTCTTGAGGCAATCTGACCCACAACTAAAAAAATGGCTCTGAGCACTATGGAACTTAACTTCTGAGGTCATCAGTCCCCTAGAACTTAGAACTACTTAAACCTAACTAACCTAAGGACATCACACACATCCTTGCCCGAGGCAGGATTCGAACCTGCGACCGTAGCGGTCGCGCGGTTCCAGACTGTAGCGTCTAGAACCGCGCGGGCACTTCGGCCGGCTGGCCCACAACTGTTGTATCCTGGATACTTGACCTGGGCGGCGTTGAGGTCTCAACCGGCCCCAAATTTTTTCTGTCGGGTACATATTTGGGGATCTTGCTGGTCACGGGAGTACCTCAATATCACTAAGACTGTTCATAGAGACATGTGCCGTGTGTGTAAGAGCATTGTCCTGCTGAAAAATGGCACCACGGTAGTATCCCATGAGAGGTAATATTCCAGGATTCAGGACGTCCTTGACATAACCGTTGTGCCGTCAGAGGTCCCTCAATCGCAACAAGACACGACCTGAACTCTTTTTTGCCGGGTCCACATAGAGTGACGCCAGAAGTAACACATCTGTGCTTCTCCCAAACATCGAAAGGATGGGATCTCTCCCCCAGATCGCCACTATACCCGCCGTCGATGATTATCCGGAGTAGTGCAGAACCGATTTTCATCGCTGAATACAATGCAGTGCCATTCATCAGGAGTCCATGCATCTCAGTCACGGCACAACTCCAAACGCAGCCGTTTGTGTTGTGGTATCAACAATAGCCTACGCATGGAACTGTAATTCCCTAGTCCGGTTGCTGCTAATCTCTGACCAACGGTGCGGAATGACAGAATGCATCTGTGGGTCCGTTCCTTGTCGTCGGATGGCAGGCACATGCGAAGGGAATGCGACGTTCTTTGTGCACAATACGGCGATCCTCCCTTTTGGCAATGAGTTGGTTGACCGGAACCTTGAGGACTGTGCATGACCTCACGTTCCCATACTATCCAGTATAGGGCCACAGTCGCATACGAATGCCCCCAAATCAGGATACTGCATGATTCGACCAGCCGGCCATATGAAGGTTTCTTTCAAGCTCTGTCATGTATTGTTGACGCTGTCTCTCACTGGTACGCTTTTCTCCATGTCCTTCACAATGATCGCTCAACATCTGACCCGTTCACGCCCTTAATGCACTCTGTGAGGCCTGGTAACAACACTAATGACATATTCCACACTCACGAGAAGCATCTCATTTTTGGGTCTATGGAACGAAAACTGAATCTAATCCAACCTCTAATCATGGCCGTTCTGCCTGTCACAGACAATTGCAAGTCTACACTGAGGTGACAGAAATCACGGGATACCACCTAATACTGTGCCGGACCTCCTTCTTCCTGGCGTAATGCAGAAACTCGAAGTGGCACAGACTCAACAATTTGTCCCCTGCAGAAATAATGAGCCATGCTGCCTCTATAGCCGTCCATAATTGCGAAAGTGTTTGTGGTGTAGGATTTTGTGCACGAACTAACCTCTCCTCCCGTAAATATACGATGAGATTCATCTTCAATGATTTGGATGGCTAAGTCACTCGCTCGAATTTTCCAGAATGTTCTTCAAATCAGTCGCGAAAACTTGTGGGCTAGTGACAGGCCACATTGTCATCCATAAAAATTCAGTCGTTTGTGAACATGAACTCCATGAATGGTCTCCAAGTAGCCGCACATAACCATTTCCACTCAGTGATCGGTTCAGTTGGACCAGAAGACCCACACAGTCACACCATTATGGAACCACTACCAGCTTGCACAGTGTCTTGTCGACAAGTTGGGTCTGCGGCTTCGTGATGTCTGTGCCACACTCGAACCCCACCATCACCTCTTACCAACTGAAATCGGATCTCATCTGATCAGGCCACGGTTTTCCAGTCATCTAGTGTCCAACCGATATGGTCGCGAGCCCAGGAAAAGCACTGCGGGCGATGTCGGGCTATTAGCAAAGGCACTCGCCTCGGTCGTCTGCTGCCATAGCCCATTATTGCCAAATTTCGCCGCACTGTCCTAGCGGCTGTGTTCGTCGTACATTGCACGTTGATTTCTGCAGTTATGTCACGCAGTCTTGCTTGTCTGTTAGCACTGACAACTTTACGCAAACTCCTCTGCTCTCGATTGTTAAGTGAAGGCCGTCGGCCACTTCGTTGTCCGCGGTGAGAGGTAATGCTTGAAATTTGGTATTCTCGGCACACTCTTGGCAAAGTGGATCACGGTATGTTGAATTCTTTTACGATTTCCGAAATGGAATGTCTCATGTGTCTAGCTCCGACTACCATTCCACGTTCAAAGTCTGTTAATTCTCGTCGTGTGAGAATGATCACGTCGAAAACCTTTTCATATGAATCACATGAGCACAAATGACAGCTCCTCGCGTGGATCTGCACGGTGATAACTTGTCCTCCGATGTGTGATGGAGATCGCAGCAGTTAGTGCTTTGCCTCCCATGCATGCCGATGTAATGCGTCTTCACGTGTAGGTTGTCTTCTTGGGTGTCTCCTCAGCACAGTTCCGCAGTGCTAGCTATGCAGCGAGCAGGTGTGGCCAGCGGGTGGTGACGCTGCGCGGCAGTTTTCGGCCCAGCGTCCGGATTTGGGAGTTGTGTGACCGGCCAGCACGTTCGTAAAAGGTGCGGGCGGTCGTCTGGAAGAGGCCACAGAGCAGAGGTACTTCCGGGACGTCGTGAAGATGAGCGGTGGGGAAATCGTAAGGCAGGTGTAAGGCCAGCCGAAGGATGCGATTCTGCAGTGTCTCCAGCTTCTGCAGGTTCGTGTCGGCAGCGTTCCCCGCAGACGACGGCGGCGTATTGGAGTACAGGGCGGAGCAGCGTCTTGTACAGAGTGATGCCCAGCCGCGGTGGTAGGTGGGAGCCGGGGTTCAGCACCGGGTACAGGATGCGGAGCCTGTTCCGCACTTCGCGGATGTGCGGAACCCACATGAGTCAGCGGTCGATGGTGACGCCGAGGAAATGCGCCGTTGGACGCCACGGGACGGGGCTACCACCGACGGTGAGCGGTTGCAGACCTGCAGGAACGAGTCGCCTGGTGACGATCAGGAACTGCGTCTTGGCCCCATTGAATTGTAGACGCCACTTGACTGCCCAGGCTGCCAGGGTGTTAACGGCGAGCTGCAGACGACGGCGCATGACGGCGGCATTGAGGCACCTCGTATATAGAGCCGTGTCGTCCGCGTACAGGGCGAGCCGCACACGGTCGATCTTCGGCGCATCAGAAGTGTACAGGAGTGGCCCCAAGAGCGAGCCCTGTGGCACACAGACGTTGATGCGGCGGACGGAGGACAAGCCATGCGCGGCCCGCACATGGAAGGTCCTATCGGCAAGATAGGAACGGATGAGACGGACGTGCGACGTCGGTACCCCAAGTTCAAAAATTTTGAATAAGAGGCCACGGTGCCACACACTGTCGAAAGCACGCGACACGTCCAGGAACACCGCGCCGAAGAACTCGCGCTGCTCGAGGGCGACGAACGCATCTTCCACTAGCCGAAGGAGTTGGTGAACTGCCGAGTGGCCCCTGCGAAAGCCGAACTGCTCTTCGGGCAGGAGGCCTTCCTCCTCAACGTGGCGCTGCAGCCGCCTGATGTACACCCTTTCAAAGACCTTTGAGACGACCGGCAGTAAACTAATAGGTCTGTAGTTCGCGGGCTGGCGCAGATCCTTCCCCATCTTCGGAATCGCCACGATCTCTGCATGCTTCCAGGACTGAGGAAAACTGCAGGACCGGAGGATTACATTAAAGACGTCGGTGAGATGAGTGACAGCCACCGGCGGCAACTTCTGGAGAAGGGCGTTGGAAACTTCGTCGGGGCCCGCAGCTTTCCTGGGGTTCAGGGCACGCAGGAGGGACGACACCTCTTCCGCCGTCGTCTCTTCAATGACGTCATCGTCGTCGCGTGCCTCCAAGTAGGTCAGCAACCAGGTCGTCGTGGACAGCGTCGGTCGGGTCTTCTATCGGCGTAAACGCAGCCTCAAAGACATCTGCGAGGGCATCAACCTTCGCGGCTGGTTCGCAGACAGCCTGACCATGGACCATCAGCGGAGGAATACGTTGTGTGCGGCGTAGGAAACGCTTCGTCGTCCGCCAGGCCGTGCCGTCGTCAAGGCAGAGGGTGGCGACCTTGTTATTCCAGTCGCGATGGCGATGGTTGTCAATGGCGGCCCGGATGTCCCGACGCATCCTGTTGAGGAGGCGCTCGGTGTCGGCATTTCTTGTCCGCTGCCACTCCTGGTAGACCCGGTTCTTCTCAGTGACGTCCGGCGGCAGCTGTCGGGAGTAGTCAAGCGGAGTGCGTGGTCGGGGCGGCGTTGCTATGTTGGCGGCGTCGATCGTGGTTGCCGCGAAGTGCAGAAGCGCTGCGTCCGCTCCAGTTTCCGCAGGGGGCGGCGCGGCGGCGAGTGAGTCCGTCACGGCTGCCTGAAACCTGTCCCAGTCGATGCCAGCAAGTGAGATGCCTTTCCTGGGCTGTTGTATGCCCTTGACGACCGCGATGTCGATTATATCCGGGAGGCCACTGGCAGGGTAGATTGTCGGGTCGTATGGCCCCACCACAAGCGCATGGTGACGTTCCACTACCCGGAGCAGGCAGCGGCCAGCGGCATTGGTGATCCTGGAGTTCCAGGAGACGTGTTTACTATTGAAGTCCCCGGAGACGAACATCTGCCCCCTCAAGGAGAGCAGAGCATCGATGTCAGCAGGGTCCAGTGGACGAGACGGCGGTCGATAGGCAGCGACGAACGTGATGGCGCCCGCCGAGGTATGAACGACGACACCAGTGGCCTCCAGCGTTGCCAGTGGTGGAAGTTGTATCACGTGATGACGAATGCCATTGCGGACGTAAACGGCTGTCCCACCACCCGCCGTCAGTCGATCGGTGCGATAGCTGGAGTAGTTTGCCGCCCTGACGTCGTCCCCAGGCTTCAGGTGGGTTTCGTTGATAAGGCAGACGTCGACGGCTTTGTCTCGAAGAAATTGGCGAAGTTCGCCGGCTGGAGTGCGGACGCCGTTGGCATTCCACGCGACGACCGTGAGCCCTCTAACGCTGCCCATGGTGCAGCTGGTGAGGGTTGACAGCGGTCGGGGCCGGAGCGGCCATCGGCTCTGCAGCGGTGAGTTGCTGCGACAGGACTTCGATTAACTTCGTGGCACTGGTCACTAGGGCAGTGAGCTGCGCGACGAGGTTGGCCAGGTCAGCGGCGGAAGCAGCAGGCGCGGCTCCGTCGCTGGAAGGGGGAGGCGTGGCTGCTTTGCTGTGAGAGTCCACCTGGGGCTGCTCGACTGACGGTGCCGAGTGCTGGGTACCCACGGGGCGTCGACCCCCGCGCCGGCGGTTGGCGGGGCGCGGTCCGGCCGACGGCCCGGGAGAGGCAGCCCCCGGCTCCGTCACTAGCAGCTGTGGTGGAGGCGCAGGAGCCGCTGGTGTCAGCACGGCCTCGGATGCGGCGGGAGTAGGAGCGGCCGACGCTGTCGGGACGGCGGAGGGCGCCCCTGATGCAGCCGCCGCGAAAGAGACGCCGGGCCGTCTCGTTGCTGGCTTCTTCGGACGTGGCGCGGGTGTTTGGCCACGTTGGCGAGCGATGGCACGCTTCCACACCTCACACCCACGATAACTGGCCACGTGTGCACCGCCACAGAGTGCACATGTCGGCTTATGGGTGGGCGGACGGGGGCACGCACGTCCTGCGTGGGCGCCGGCGCATTTAACACATCTGTCCGGCATTGAGCAGTGGCGCGCGACGTGATTGATCCCCGGGCAGCGAAAGCACTGCACTGTGCCTCTCCGGGAGCGAAGATCTTCGGTCCGAACCGGAACGTGGGCGACCCGCGGCAATTGATAGAGCTTGCGGTTCTCCACGGTGTCGGAGCAGACGACCAGGAAGAGCGGCATACCATCGCGTGATTTAGGCGACTTCATCTTCACGACCGCCCGGATGCAGAAGCCCAGGCCAGCGAGTTCACGATGCAGGTGATCGGCTTCCATGTTGAACGGGAGGTCGCGTATTACAATCTTCAAGACCTTGTCAGGTGCGGAAGCATGGGTATAGAATGGTATACCACGCTCAGACGCCTCCCGAGTGACCCGGCGATAATCGTCAGCAGTGCGGAGTGTGACCCTGTACAGGTCACGCCCGGCAGGCTTCACGGTGTGCACGGCCGTTGTCCAGCTGCGCAACAACTTCTGCAGTTCCCCATAGGGCAACCGAGGGCCCCTGGAGGACCACCGGCGGAAGATGGGAGTCTTTCTTCGGCGCAGGATCGCGCGGCAGCTGTTTCGGCACGTCAGCGAGAGCGTCGAATGAGTTGGCGACGGCAGTTGGAAGCGTCGTCGATGACTGCATGCGTCTTGCAGTTCGCCGGGCCGGGACAAAACCGTCGGCGTCAGGTCAGGGGCGAAATCTTGCTTGGCCCTCTTCTCGATCGGCGAGCTGCGAACAGCGGGCGTCGCGGCTGTTGCCCTCCTCTTCTTTTTCCCGCTTCGTCCGCGTGGCTGAGGCGCGGTGGAGCTCTCATCTTCAGAAACGGGGAGCGAAGCAGACAGCGCTGTCTTCAAGGTTGCCGTAGCTGTGTCCATCAAATCTATAGCCATAGCACTGGTCGTCGTAAGTGGGGGGCCAGATGGGGCCGCCGACGGCGCAAGCGCGGCCGGACGGCGATCTGCCACACCCTTCGCGTCGCTAGCAAGCGCAGGTACGTCCTTCTCGCGGCTGCACATCTCAGCGTCTCGTGATGTGTGCGTGGTAAATGACAGCTCTGCCAATGCACTGCCCTTTTATACTTTGTGTACGCGATACTACCGCCATCCGTGGAGGTGCATATCGCTATCCCATGACTTGTCTCATCTCAGTGTACACCTCTCTTCCAGTAGCTCTACTCCCTGAAAACTTCTTAAATAACTTGAAACTCAATGTAGACAAGTGTAATGTGCTGCGAATACATAGAAAGAAAGATCCTTTATCATTTAGCTACAATATAGCAGGTCAGCAACTGGAAGCAGTTAATTCTATAAATTATCTCTGAGTATGCATTAGGAGTGATTTAAAATGGAATGACCATATAAAGTTGATCGTCGGTAAAGCAGATGCCAGACTGAGATTCGTTGGAAGAATCCTAAGGAAATGCAATCCGAAAACAAAGGAAGTAGGTTACAGTACACTTGTTCGCCCACTGCTTGAATACTGCTCACCGGTGTGGGATCCGTACCAGATAGGGTTGATAGAAGAGATAGAGAAGATCCAACGGAGAGCAGCGCGCTTCGTTACAGAATCATTTAGTAATCGCGAAAGCGTTACGGAGATGATAGATAAACTCCAGTGGAAGACTTTGCAGGAGAGACGCTCAGTAGCTCGGTACAGGCTTTTGTTGAAGTTTCGAGAACATACCTTCACCGAGGAGCCGAGCAGTATATTGCTCCCTCATACATATATGTCGCGAAGAGACGGTGAGGATAAAATCAAAGAAATTAGAGCCCACACAGAGGCATACCGACAATCTTTCTTTCCACGAACAATACGAGACTGGAATAGAAGGGAGAACCGATAGAGGTACTCAAAGTACATTCCGCCACACACCATCAGGTGGCTTGCGGAGTATGAATGTAGATGTAGAACGTTTCTGTTCCTTACCTAGGAGTTGAAATGAAATATGATATATAGAGAAACATACTCGTTCCAACTACTGGATGCATGAAACTTACGGCTAGAGATATCCTATAAAAAGATGATACAATAAGTTGAAAGTTGTGCTACGTCAATATTTGCAGAGTATTTCACATAGTATTTCACACACATGGCTGTTCGTTTTGTCTCAGCGAAGTTGTAGATCATGGACATTCAACTCAAACTTTGCGTTCCATACTAATCCGTCATGGGATCTTTGAAAAACAACCATAACCATGTAAGATATTGCAATAGTTCCGGAATCCCATAGCAATGCTCGTAGAATGTTCCCACGAAATTTATACAAATTAATGGAAAGCTATCTGGTAGCAAAGAGTTAAATCAGATTTTATTACTTTAATTTATTTCGTTGAAACCTTTTTCATTGCTGCCCAATAAGATTTCATTTTACCACGGAGCATAAACAGTGGTTTGCCGAGTGGAAAGATTCCATAAAACACAGCACAGAAACACTGCATTAACAAAAGAGACAAGAACGGATCCTGAAACTGCTGCCGGCTGAGGCTGTTGTCTCTGAAACATTGAGCTGTAACTAGTTCCTTTTACATTCACTTATACGCCGCACAATAGATTACGGAAAAGTAAAGAACCAAAGAAAGGCAGCCCACGTTATTTATGACGAGCTGTCGATAAGCCACGACCTCCAGACCGGCGGTACAATCTCGGCCAGGAGCGAAACCTGCTTGTTAACATTGTCTGCAAACTCGACACAATCGGAATGCTGAGAAACCTCTTCGCCATAGGATGAAGGGTACGGCCCACGTTTGAACGGAAAACGCTTGCAACATACACGAGAAATTTTCTTTTATTGCTTCTGTAACAACTGAACTGGTTGTTAGAATTTTGTTTCTTCCTCAGATATCGGAATATCGAAGGGAAGAAGACAGACTGATGGTGTCTCTATTCTGCAGAGGTGACACTCAATAATGAAGTTCAAACTACCAATTTATTACAAAAAATGAAAAACTAACCTCTAACAAAACCACCGTCATTACTATCGCACAAGCCAGTGGTAGATGCTGCTTTTTCTGAAAAGAAATTGGCTCTCAGACATCGCACTCATTCAAAATCTAAAAGAGCTCCAGCATGGATAGTCAATCATTCTCTGCAGAGAATTTATTTGGTTTAGTTCCAGTAAATATATTTATAGGTGTCTTACAGTCATGTTGCTGTTTTTGTTTTATTTGGCAATAACAAATCTCCAATTTGAATACGGGGTATCGCCATTCATAAAGAAACGGAAAACATTGAGCACATTGTACCACATTAATCCTAAAAAAATGTCCAGCATTTCCAGAACATGATTAGTTTGTAAGAATATTCGATACACCTCCCACAGATCCTTTCCAAGTCATCATGGCGATTTCACGTAAAGAGCTCTAAAACAAACTGCCAGTTACTGAAAATAAGTAATTCTGTGTTGAATATTTAATAGCGACGCGAGGGTACCTCCAATAGTAGAAAGGAAGAAGCCTTGCCTATATACAAACATAAAAAAAGTTTTGTATCACCTCGGTTCCGAGAGTTCCGGAACCTGTAAAGAAAACTGGAATAGAGGTCAACATA
Organism: Schistocerca serialis cubense; assembly: GCF_023864345.2. Classification (NCBI taxonomy): domain Eukaryota; kingdom Metazoa; phylum Arthropoda; class Insecta; order Orthoptera; family Acrididae; genus Schistocerca; species Schistocerca serialis. The sequence goes on from NC_064638.1 coordinate 855,843,413, forward strand.
AATATCATTACCGCCCTTTGTATTGCTCATGAAAACCACACATTGCATTTTGTACCACCATACAGCGGGACCTTCAGAGGTGGTGGCCCAGGTTGCTGTACACACCGTTAGCTCTAATACCCAGTAGCATGTCCTCTTGCATTGTTACAAGCCTGTATTCGCTTTGGCATACTATCCACAAGTTCATCAAGGCACTCTTGGCCAAGATTGTCCCACTCCTCAACGGCGATTCGGCGTAGATCTCTCAGAGTGGTTGGTGAGTCACGTCGTCCATAAACAGCCCTTTTCAATCTGTCCCAAAAAAAATGGTTCAAATGGCTCTGAGCACTATGGGACTTAACTGGTGTGATCATCAGTCCCCTAGAACTTAGAACTACTTAAACCTAACTAACCTAAGGACATCACACACATCCATGCCCGAGGCAGGATTCGAACCTGCGACCGTAGCGGTCACGCGGCTCCAGACTGTAGCGCCTATAACCGCACGGCCACTCCGGCCGGCAATCTATCCCAGGCATGTTCAACGGGTTCATGTCTGAAGAACATGGTAGTCACTCTAGTCGAGCGATGTCGTTACCCCTTAGGAAGTCATCCACAAGATGTGCACAATGGGGGCACGAATTGTCGTCCATGAAGACGAATGCCTCGCCAATATGCTGCCGATATGGTTGCACTATCGGTCGGAGAATGGCATTCACGTATCGTACAGACGTTACGGCGCCTTCCATGGTCACCAGCGGCGTACGTCGGCCCCACATAATACCACTCCTAAACAGCAGGGAACCTCCACTTTGCTGCCGTAGGTGGACAGTGTGTCTAAGGCGCTCAGCCTGACCAGGTTGTCTCCAAACACGTCTCCGACGATTGTCTGGTTGAAGGCATATCCGACACTCATCGGTGAAGAGAACGTGTTGCGAATCCTGAGCGGTCTATTCGGCATGGTGTTGGGCCCATCTGTACCGTGCTGCATGATCTCGTGGTTGCAAAGATGGACTTCGCCATGGATATTGGGAGTGAAGTTGCGCATCATGCAGCCTATTGCCCACAGTTTGACTGGTAACACGACGTCCTGTGGCTGCACGTAAGGCATTATTCAACATGGTGGCGTTGTTGTCAGGGTTCCTTTTTCAAATGGTTCAAATGGCTCTGAGCACTATAGGACTTAACTTCTGAGGTCATCAGTCCCCTAGAACTTAGAACTACTTAAACCTAACTAACCTAAGGATATCACACACATCCATGCCCGAGGCAGGATTCGAACCTGCGACCGTAGCGATCGCGCGTTTCCAGACTGCAGCACCTAGAACCGCTCGGCCACCCCGGCCGGCTCAGGGTTCCTCCGAGCCATAATCCGAAGGTAGCGGATATCCACTGCAGTAGTAGCCCTTGGACGGCCTGAGCGAGGCGTTATCGACAGTTTCTGCCTCTCTGTATCTCCGCCACGTCCGAACAACATGCTTTGGTTGAGACGCTTGGGCACTTCCCCTGTTGAGAGCCCTTCCTGGCACAAAGTAACAATGCGGACGCGGTCGAACCGCGGTATTGACCGTCTAGGCATGGTTGAACTACAGACAACCTCCTTCGTGATGGAATGACTGGAACTAATAGGCGCTGCTCACGCATGGTTGTTTACATCTCTCGGCGGGTTTAGTGACATTTCTGAACAGACAAAGGGACTGTGTCTGTGATACAATATCCACAGTCAACGTCATCTTCAGGAATTCTGGGAACTGGGCTGATGCAAAACTTTTTTTGATGTGTGTATGAAGTCTCTACTCTCTTGGGCGGTTTCGTAAAGGGTACGGACCGTTCCGTATCAGTATCAAATGTTCAAATGTTCAAATGTGTGTGAAATCTTATGGGACTAAACTGCTTAGGTCATGAGTCCCTAAGCTTACACACTACTTAACCTAAAGTATCCTAAGGACAAACACACACACCCATGCGCGAGGGAGGACTCGAACCTCCGCGGTCAGTATCAAAAATAAAAGTGAGATACGATATACTCTATCTGGTCAAAAGTATCCGGACACCGCTATGTAATACAGGGTCGATTTCTAGATGTCACGAGAGGCGGACCCATCAGTATTGTGAGTAGAGCAACAGAAGCATCAGAATGGATCGGTCAGAAGAGCTCAGTAATTTCGAACACTGACTAGTGATTGGATGTCACCTGAAGTCCATCGGGGACATTTCAGCCCTTCCAGAACTGTCGAAGTCGATTGTTCGACATGTGACTGTGAAGGGGAAACGCGAAGGAATAACCACAGCTAAACCAAGATCAGACAGAACTTAAGTACCGCAGGACAGGGCCGTCGAGCATTTCGGAAGGTGGTTGGAAAAATGGCATGAAATCAGATTTCCAAAGTGCTGCCATCATTTCAGTTAGCACAATGATTGTGCCAAGGGATTGAGAGAGAACGGGGTACAATGCTCGAGCAACTCCTCGTAAGCTCTACATTTCTTAGTCAATGTTACGTGTCGTTTGAGGTAGTGTAAACTGCGACGCCTCTGGATAGCGGAGTGATGAATCACGCTATACCCTGTTGCTATCTGATGGAAGGGTCTGGGTTTGGCGAATGTCTTCCGTTAAGTTTAGTGCCAACAACAGTGAAGTACGAGGAGGTGGTGCTATAGTATGGAAGTTGTTTTCTCGGTTAGGCTGTGTCCCCATGTTGATATTAAGAAAACGCTAAATGCGGAATGACATGAATGTATTTTACGGTATTGTGTATCGCATACAGTAGACGAACAGCTAGGAAAGAATGATTGAATCTTCACGACAGTATACCCTGTTATAAGGCAGCATTCATGAGGCTTGGTGCGTGGACAATGATGTTCCAGTTATGGACTGGCCTATACCCAGATTCCGATTTGAACCCAGTGGAGCACCTTTGGGATGAGTTAGAGCGTCGGCTTTGCACCAGACCACAGCGTCCAACGTCACTACCTTCTCTGATTTTAACTCTTAAGGAAGAATGGGCTGCGATATCTCTGCAAACATAGAGACACCTTATTGAAAGCTACCACCAGAGTTCAAGCAGCCATATAGCGTATGGGTGGACAAAACCCATAACAGGTGTTCGGATATTTTTGACCAGATAGTGTATGAGCTGTATTCAGGAAGCAGCAGAAAACAGGTTGTTGGAACGTCTTACAAGGGAGCAAATTGTGGCAAAAGATGACCGCCAGCATCTACATCACTGAAATCATGGGCATTAAAGGTCTGCAGATTATTATTTACGAAATGGCTGCTACATTATCCGCAGTAAAACTGAAGTCGTAGCTCAGCTTTTAATCATAATTAAAATAGAGATTAGCTTGAGTATTGAGATCTGAAGAAAAATAAAGTCTATGGACAAACTATGGGACGCATTTGCGTCTGCACCATCAGCGTTGCTGATTCTAGCAATTTTCGTGTCTCACACACATCTGCAATTTGATCGAAACTATTTACACCTTATGCTTCTTACTTAGTTTTACAGTGTGATGTGAACTAATGCCCAAATGAAGTTTACTCAGCTTGACAGTAGCCACATAGGCCCACTCTCTTCTATCGGCGATTGAATTGTTAGTAATTAATTATGAAATGGAGATGTTCGGAGATAATTAAGGTAAAATAAGAACTATGATGAAATTAGTCAGTATTTCTTTCGTTCTCACGAGGTATGCTCAATTAAACTAAACTCCCCCTGAACAGATCATGAAGGCCCAACGGTGCCGACCGGCCGCCGTATCATCCGAGGACCACAGGCGACACTGGATGTGGATATGGAGGAACATTTAGTCAGCACACCGCTATCCCGGCCGCATGTTGGTTCACGAGACGGGAGACGCTACTTCTCAAAAACCTCACGAGAAATACTGCAAATCCAAAATTAATAAACAAAGTTAACTTCTAGAATATTTAAGGGACCAAATTAAAGGTAACGAACTAGGTGCGATTCTTTGATAGGTAAACTGGGAAATGAAAAGAGATCGTTATCTTATGGTAAATGTTTGTCGACTTATAAAGACGGACTTCAATAGAAAGAAAACCGACCTATTCGGTATTTATTTAAAGAAACGCAAATGCGATTACAGAATTCTCCATTTGACACCGCAGCTAGTTCATGACCGAGAGTAGCAAGTTATGTTCAAATGGCTCTGAGCACTATGGGACTTAACATCTGAGGTCATCAGTCCCCGCGACCGCAGCAGTCGCGCGGTTCCGGACTGAAGCGCGTAGAACCGCTCGGCCACCGTGGCCGGCTAGCAAGTTATGTTACTGGTGTAAAATGTCTTAGAATTTTTTACCTTTTTGCCGCGTTCGCGATTTTTATTTTAATTTTATTTTTTATATCATACATCCTTCACCAGTATTCTCTTGCAACGATGCGATGGTTTGCCGATTCCACGACTGAAGAACACTTCTAGGTAGGATCGAAGAGGGCGTCAAGGCAAGTTTGAAAAGAATCTTCATTATTGCGGAAATTCCTGTGGAGATTGTTGATTATAGAACGGAAAAAAGTGCGAGCCTGGCGGTGCAAGATTGTACAAAATGGGGGCTGTGTAATCACCTTCCATCTCGCCTCAGTACTGATTCCAGGAGTCGACATTTCAATAAATTTGATCATTTATTGTTTGATGGATTCTCAAGTTAAGATAGCATCTTCGCTGCTGAAGGATTCGCTACAGAAATTGTTGGCTAGAAAACTGATAAAATGGAAGTATGAGTCCGCAGAATTTGGAGAATATGAGAGATATGAAGTTCCTCGCTCACTGGTTTTGGTCTTGTTACCGATAGGTAGTAGTGTATCAGTATTCGATATGGTATCCGTCCTTCTTCAGAAATAACATTCTATGTCTTCACATCTCTATACAATTAAAAAGGTGCGGGAAGCATTCCTTTTTGATGTTAGATTATTTGTACATTATAACTTAAATCTTTATCATAACTGCGAAATTCAAGGCGTCATTATAAGACCGAGACTCCAAATCACAAAAGACGAAGGACAAACAGTTCGCAATCTCCTAGCAACGTTTCGTCATGGTGTCACAATTAAGCGCTACATAATTAAGCATAATATTTATGGATTCAGATCTGACAGCGACGTACGGCAACTACCCTCTTAAATGGTCTAAAAGCACGACAAAACCGATACGATGACGTTTTTAATCAGACCCCGCCCAACATGTACGTCTGAAATCCTCACTCGTGTCCAAATGTATACATGTGCAAGATCAGTTACAAGCCCTACCATACTGGTTGTTGTTGTGTTTTTTATTTTTAAGTATTTTGTAGACATAAGGAATACCAACAGCCGTAGTTTTTATAACAAATATTAATATATTTCATAAAGGTACGGTTGTTGGTATTCCTTATTTGATGATGACACTTTCTGCAGGACCTGACCATAATTTTGCAGGACAATGCTCAAGCACGTACAGTGCAAGCTGTTACTGATTTGTTTGACTGATGGGGCTACTAAGTGCTATACCACCTACTGCACTCCACTGACTCAAGCCCTCGTAAGTTCAACTCGATTTCTAAACTGAAGGAAACACTTCACGGCATTCGCTTCAGAATTGCTACAAATTCGTCGGGCAATAGACCGCGCCGCTCGAACTGTCAACACAACTGGCACTGCTAAGAGTATCCTACGACTTCCACATCGCTGGCAACGGGTTATACACAATGCTGGTGACTACTCTGAAGGTCAGTAAAACATTGAAACAGGTATCTATTTTGTACGAGCTGTAAATAAATAGTTGCCACTATTAAAGTTCCAACCCTCGTAGTACTGAAGACCATGTCCACCTCGGCACGATGGCATCTACCAGCAGGACAGTGCAATGTATCACACAGCCCACAGTGTACGTGCGTGGTTTGAAGAGTACCAGGATGTGTTTATCGCACTCCCCTGGCCACTATACTCTCCAGATTTAAACCCAAATGAGAATCTGTGGGAACACCTCGGTCAGGCCGTTCGCGGCATGGATTCTCAATCGAGAAATCTAGCGCAGTTGGTCACGGCAGTGAGTCAGCATGGCTCCACATCCCTGTCTGTACCTTCCAGAATCTCATCGACTCTCTTTCTGTGCTTCTCGCAGCGGTCCGCGCTGCAAAATCTGGTTCCTCAGGCTTTTGACAGGTGGATAATGTGACTGGATAGTGTAATACTGGTTGTCTGTCTCTGCGTTACAGTATCTATGGAACAGGTCAAACTATGCCCTGCTTCGTAAGTCTAGTATTTGAAGGCATGTTGAATACATCCATTTCGATTGCCTCTTTCCTTGGAAAATCTTTCAGGATTTGAGCAACCGAGAAAAAAACCTGTGCCTGTTTAAAGGAGCCTGATCGTCAGTATGGAGGTCGTAAATATAGCGGATTTATGGTTGAATCCAGCGATACTGAACGAATATCATAGTAGCAGTGATAGTCAAAAGACGTGATACCGATAAATTTAACAGTTATCAACTAATTTTGGGTATGATTTAGGCATTACTGAGTAAACAAATGAATGGAAGATTTTTGGACATATGGGTGATATTTTTCTGTGAATTTTTATATTCATCACTGCATGAAACCCTATAATGTTTGTAAGAAACAAAGGCTAAAAATGTATCAAAAGAGTGTCCATGACAGTCAACATAACTTTGTGTTTCATAAATATGTTAGAATACAGACACAGGAAAAGTTAACAGAGGGTAGTGCCATTTTAAGATTTCACCTAAGATTAACTCGTTCCGTGTTATTTCGATGAAAAGAGTCGTTCAAACGATTTATGGAACATGAAACTAACTAACTAACTAAATAACAACCACGAGACTTCTTACAAGATAAATGGCCATATAAGAATTACGCCACTGACGGAAACTTACGAAGTAACAGAAACAACCATAATTAGTGGCCAATAGTTTCTTTCGATATAAAGCGACTACCAAGGTACTTTTAATCTTTAACATAGGTGTGGTCAAAATTGAATATGTGAACATTTCGGTGGAGACTGAAGGCCTGCAGATTGGGCAGAATCTAAAACAAGAGGAGACTATGAAGTGCCGCTGATAAACCTAGGCTATACAGGAAGACTACGTAACGGTAAACGGGGGAGAAGGAAGAAAAGAAGATTACGTTTTAATGTCCCGTCGGCATTGGAGACGGAATGTGTGAAGGGTGGAAAAGAAAATCGGCAGTTTTCCTAGAGCGATTAAGGGAAATCGCTGAAAACCTTAATCAGGATGGACGGACGTGGATTTGAACTTTCGTCCTCCCGAAAGCGAGTCCCGTGCTTTAAACACTGCGCCACGTCACTCGGTAAAATGCGGGAAGAAACGATTGAGAATGACAGTACAGCAGACAGATTCCAAAGACTGGATAAGCTGCTATATGCGATCGTGACGATTTAAGAAAGGAAGGAAGGAAATTAGGGTTTAACACAAGGCGACGATGTCATTCGTGACGGAATACGAACTAGAAATTGGAAATATTGGGGAATGAAATCGACCGTGACCATTTGAGAGGGACCATTCGAGCATTTGCTTTAAGTAATTTAGGGAAACCACGAAAAGTGTAAAGCTGTGTAGTCAACGGAGGTTTGAATAACCACCTTCCCAAATGCGAGCTCAGTGTCTTATCACAGCTCCAGTTCCCTCGGTGTGATCGTTCACAGCAGAGGGAGACCTGGGCAGCCATCAAGAACCACCGAATTGTGCATGAGGGGTATACTGACGCTTAATACGAGACTTGGTAATATGCTAAAAAATCAGGAAAGAAAGAGAAACGTAGAACAAAAGCAAGGACGAAATCTGGATATGTACATCGAGGCATACACCGTACGGCAGGATAGAACCAATTTCATATGTGACAAGAAAGAGATTTCTTGAGGGTATTTTTGTTCTATCGTTGCAACTACAAAAATGCGTGTTTTTTTCACCAGAAGTGTTTCCCTTTATTGAGGTAAAGCATCATCAGGGGTCTGTAATTAAGTTTTTTTTTTTTACATTTCGATTTGCTTTATGATCGAAAAACAGTTCGTTAACAATATGTTGGTTTGTACTTACGGTGATTTTCGCTTGATTTCTCGCTTATATCGGAAAATGCCATCTGCTGGCACATCGTTGAAGTATTTCATGTGTTACACAAGGTTTCTTCGCAGTTACCTTCCTTGTACCTATGTTTATACATGCAACGCCTCTTCACCTGAGCTGCCTACTCTGGTATTCCTTCCGTAGTATCTGCATCCTTAGAGAACTTCAAACGTGTCTCGTTATTCCTCAGTACTTCAGAAAATCCCTTCCATCCCCAATGATTCTCTCGAACGATTCTATTATACCATTACTAAATTGTGATCTAAGTCTATAACTGCGCCTGGGTAACACTTAGAACCCAATATCTCATTTCGGAAACTCTGTCTGCCAGCGGGTCTCCCAGTCTTTTCAAAGTATACCTCCTTCTCATTTGAGCCTTGATCAGAGTATTCGCAAAATGTTCAAATGTGTGTGAAACCTTATGGGACTTAACTGCTAAGGTCATCAGTCCCTAAGCTGACACACTACTTAACCTAAATTATCCTAAGAACAAACACACACACACCCATGCCCGAGGGAGGACTTGAACCTCCGTCGGGACCAGCCGCACAGGCCATGACTGCAGCGCCTTAGACCGCTCGGCTAATCCCGAGAGTATTCGCAATTACCATCTGAAATTTATTGCAGAACTCAATCAGTCCTCTCCGCTCTCATTCCTACTGCCAATCCCATCTTCTACCGTAACTCTTTCTTCTATTCCTTCCCCTACAAATGCGTTCCATTCCCCATTTTCCATACTGAATTACTTGTTCAGCATCCTCGTACCCTTCCTCTGTCTCTTCGTCTGCTGCTTGCGACGTTTGCATGTGTACCGGAATATCGTTGTCGGTTTTGGTTTGCTGTCGAATCTGATGAGACAACCTTGTCTCTGAACTGTTCACGTAGCTCACTCTCTGCCCTACCTTGCTATTCATAACAAATGCATATAATCCCCATTATACCATTTTCTGCTTCGGTTGATATTGTCCTATGATCGTCTCACCACATCCTTATCTTCTTTCCATTTCTCTTCACTGTCACCCACTGCAATTCTCTTCTCTGCCACCCACTGCATTTGGACTGAGGATTTGCATCTCCGCTTTCCTGCTACGTTTAAACTTCTGAAATTCTATGCTCCGACTCGTAAAATGTTGTCTGTGGTTATTCCATCTTTTTCTCATGGTCACCTCCCGTATGGCAGTCTCATCCCGGAGATACGAATGGAGGACTAATCCTGAATCTTTCGCCAGTGGATAGACCATCATGACTGTTTTCTCAATTACAGACTACATGTCCTGTCCTGTGGATACACATTATGTGTCTTTAAAGCAGTGGTTTCCATTACCTTTTGCAGCCTCGTGCCGTTGATCATTGTTGATTCTTCCGCCTTTTAGGGCATGAGAGTGCCCTGAACGACTGTCCGCTCCTCTGCCCTCTCTGAGAAGCCCGTAGGCAGAACAAAAGTGACTTCTTATGGCGGAAGTCTAAGGTTGCCATTGCTGATCACTTTTATTGAAAATTTAAGCACTGGTTGGATCAAACCAAGGACGCTGCACGTTTTGACTAGTAGTCAAAGTCACTACCCCTTTTTTCCCCAAAACCTGTAGTGCAAAAGAAGGGATACAGAGTAAAAACAAAGACCAGAAAACAAAAAACTCAATTAGGGCAGCAGCTGCTGCTCAAACTATCCAGCGACCTGTCTTTGAAAGACAATATTCAACATGTTGACAAAGAGTTATCGAAATCGCGGCGGTTTCAAGCAGGACTATTAAGCCGTAGATGTAAACTGGCGGAAAGACAAATGGTAATCATCATCCTCACCAGCAACGGCATAATGGACAAAGTGACCAATCAACCATACGATCGTATTAGTCTTAGTCCTCGGAGAAAAAGAAGTAGCCGGTCGCGGAATTATATCAGTGAAATATGAAGAGTCAAGGCACCGCGTGAGGAAACTCAATTCCTTTCTGAACCAGGACCAGTTTGCCCGGTGACCACGACAAGTAAACCGGTGCTTCAGCATATCTAGAGACATACACTTACCCCATTTATCTGTATCACTAATACTGATACGATGTCAAATTGTTGACCAACTTGTATAAGGAGGGGGCCGCTGCCGTTGATAGAACCGGGAAACTGATCTTGGTTTACATAAATTTTCAGGATATACGCGGTGATAACAGTTCAGCGGGGTTGGGGCAGGGAATCTCTTTCCGGCGGTCCAAGAAAAACTAGGTCGTGAGCACCGGTCGCTGCAATATGTCAGCTCCAGATAGCTCACAACGAAGCAGAACTCTCGGAGTGTCTCAGTTTAAAGTCCAGAAGACCAACATCAATAGGGGTATCAAGACTCGCCGGACGCACTAAGGTGAATAGCCGAGACGTAAAAGTATATAATTCCTGAGTCATCGTCCATATAGTGCGCCGAACGTATAAGACAGTGTAAGAAAGGCCCAGTCCGCCGTGGGAACATGGGTTCGTCAAAATCTCGTTTGGCTACTTAAAGATATGACTCTTCCATAAAAAGCGACCGGACAACTGCTTCAGTTTCCTTGCTATCGTGGAGGAAAGCGGGAAATATCGTGCGTCGTAACATGTCTTGCACAACACGTAGACGCTAAACGGTAGTGATAGACGGTAAATCATCGAGTAGAACAGGAGTGATATCTGGCGTTCCGCAAGGTAGTGTCATAGGCCCTCTGCTGTTTCTGATTTACATAAATGATGTAGGTGATAATCTGAGCAGCCCCCTTAGATTGTCTGCAGATGACGCTGTAATTTATCGTCTAGTAAAATCATCAGACGATCAATTCTAATTACAAAATGATCTAGAGAATTTCTGTATGGTGCGAAAAGTGACAGTTGGCACTAAACAAAGAAAAGTGTGAGGTCATCCACATGGGTACTGAAAGAAATCCAATAAATTTTGGGTATACGATACATTGCGCAAATCTAAGGGCTGTCAGTTCGACTAAATACTAGGAATTACAATTACGAGCAACTTAAATTGGAAAGACCACATAGATAATATTGTGGGGAGGGCGAAATAAAGACTCCGCTTTGATGGCAGAACACTTAGAAGATGCGACAAACCCACTAAAGGGACAGCCTACATTACACTTGTCCGTCCTCTGTTGGAATATTGCTGCGCGGTGTGGGATCCTTATCAGATAGGATTGACGGAGGACATCGAAAAAGTGCAAAGAAGGGCAGCTCGTTTCGTGTTATCGCGCAATAGGGGTGAGAATGTCACTGATATGATACGCGAGTTGGGGTGGCAGTCATTGAAACAAAGGCGGTTTTCTTTGCGGTGAGATCTATTTACGAAATTACAATCACCAAATTTCTCTTGCGAATGCGAAAATATTTTGTTGAAACCCACCTATGTAGGGAGAAATGATCATCATAATAAAATAAGAGAAATCGGAAATCGAATGGAAAGATTTAGGTGTTCCTTTTTCCCACCGCCATTCGAGAGTGGAATGGTAGAGAAGTAGTGTGAAAATGGTTCGGTGAACCGTCTGCCAGACACTTAAGTGTGAATTGCGGAGTAACCATGTAGATGTAGACATACATATCCAAGATCCACACCTTCTGCAGAAGGGTAAGACACCGTCGTTTATGTTCCAGTATTGCTCTCTCGATCCCTCGGTATCGTCAGTAACCGATTTCCTCTTAGGAGTCATCATTTGGAGCGGCCAACGACCAGGAATAACTCTCAGTGATGCACATAAATCCACAGCAGTGGCTCACGTGATTACTACACCATCAAAACCTCGTAAATTAAGAAGTTACATTTGTCCTCGTTAATTCACGCTCCCGAGCCACGGCAATAATCATCGATGATCGCCTTCAGCACAGCACGTCGATGGAGTAAACCCATCATATCATGAGCATACGCACGAACAGCGAGGGTCCTTCCAGAAAGCGTCCATCTCCGAAATTGGGAGCAACCTTCCGAAGCAGTGGCTCCAGAGATAAGACAAACAAGACGTCGAAAACGGGATCCTCTGTGGCTCTACCCGACGCATGGTAATGGGAGGCGTCAGCTGCCCATTGGCAACTACCGAAGCCACAATTCCCATGAACAAGTCCAGTAACAGCCTACGAACCTCAACTGTCAACCTGATCTTCTCCAAAATCCTAAGCAGGGATTCATGATTTACACGACCGAAAGCCTTTCCAAATCCAGAAAGGCAATAGCATAATGAATAGAGATAACGGCAGCAACCGAAACTACATCATAGTATTCGGCCACAGGAGTAAGAGTAGAGCGACGAGGAAGACAACTATGACACTCAACAACGACTGTCCCTAGCAAGTCAGACATCCAGCGATTTACCGCCCTCACCACCGACATGTAATCAAAATTCAGTAACGTGAGAAGAGGAAAATTATCAACAATATGACTACCACTACCAGGATGTTCAGATACCACCGCAGGTTTCGCCACGTTGAATGGAGGAGGCACAACTACCTCCCTACCCTCCTCTTATCACCTCGTTCAACATGGAAGTAAATGTAATGCCCAAGAGGTGCCAAAAACGCACATAAAATTCCTTGGGGAGTCCATCCATAGTTGGCGATTTGTGAGAAGGAGAAGTAAGAACAAGATCATGTACGTCACCTGGCTGGAAGGCAGTCTAGAATTCGGAGTTCTGCTCGGGTCTGAACGGCCTACGTAGGGCCGAAGGGAGAGTCGCTGCGTGTATCCACGTCATAAAGATTCACATAGACCGATGTAAGGGCTGAACTAAGTCAACTTGCGCCGTCAGCTGCTGTAAGAGAAGTAATGCAATAGCAGGGATGATAATCTTGATGCTGAAGCAGGTGGTACAACAAAATCAGTTCCTGCACAACTAGTGATCATGGTTTCGATGGCATCCACAACCCTTCCATCCGTCACGTTTGAACTGTATCAACTTCGCTTCAGTGCACTGTATGTCTGCAATTCGCAGGGCAATGCGATCCGCACCGTCACCCAAACCGCGCAAGAGGGAATAATAAAATTCATGAGTTCAAAGATTCGATTTATTTAGGACAATCCACCATTCCAGAGTGGTAGGGTACGTTCCAGTGGACCGAAGACAACGTTGCTACAGATGGTGTGTCACATCACCGAGAGAAGGATCTGCCATGTGAGCGACATTTAACGTCCACGAGGAGCGGAACAGTTTCACCGGTTGCCGATCAAGCTGAAGTAGCGGCGAAGACACAGTGACCAGAAAAACTAACAAGGATAACTTAGACTGCGAGAATGCAATCGCGCATCCAAACCGAGAAATAGAATCGGTCAATCCTGCTACTAGAAGTCGCAGTAAAATGTGTAAATTTGTCCAACGTCTAATGTTTACACTCTCAAACAACTTTCAAGTTGCGTCGAGCGTATCAACTCGTTTAAATTCAGACAATAATTAAAATGGGCGGACTGAGCAACAGGACGCAGAACACAGTTAAAATTACCACCCAACAATAGACTCCGAGGACTCCTATGTAAAAGATACATAATCTCCTCTTTATAAAAAAGTGAATGTTCCACTGTGAGGCTAGCAGCAGACGAAGCATATAAGACAGACTGAAGAGCTTCTGCCTCAGTAATCGGAGTGGCTTTCGGAAAGAATAAGGCAGTCCCAGTCGAAACTTCGAGGTCACATTAAAAACAGTTCGAAATCCAGGGAGAAGAGAACTGTGAAATAGAACTTCTCGCAGAAACACGATATCGGCACAGGAGTCATATACAGGGTGTTCGGAAAATCCCGTCACAAATGTCTAGGACTTGAAGAGGGAACTGAGTACATAATATTTTTAATAGCAGCCCATGTCCGGAAACGTATCGTTTCCGTTCTACGACGTTTTCAGTTCACATGTGTAATACGTCCACATATACTGAAGGAAAAGTCTCAGAGCTTCTTGTCCTGGTATGCAATAGGGTAGACAGGATTATGTGTACTACGTCAGACGATCACGTGAAGTCACTTAACGTCTGACTTTCAGCATGATGGTGCACCAACTCACTTCTCTCGTGCGTTTCGGAGACATCTCACCAGACGATATGGTGAAAGATGGATAGGCGGAGGTGGTCCAACCACGTGGCCTCCGCGCTCGCCGGACTTAACGGCTGTGGATTACTTTTTGTGAGGTCATATGCAAAATTTAATTTACCATACTCCTGTAGAGACAGAGGAAGATCTGGTGGCACGAGTTCTGGCCGTCGCACCAGAAATTGGAGAGGTAACAGTTGGGATGGAGAGTGTGTATCAGAAAATACTTTGTAGGTACAACGTAACGACATTGGTGGCCACCACATCGAGCCGCTGTTGTAATGCATTAGGACTGTTCAATACGTACAGTATGCTGGGTTCTTTTTTGTTTTGCAACAATGTAAATACGTAATGTTTAAGAGTTAATATAAAAAATGTGCTTAAATGATAAATGGGTGATTCGTTATATTGCCTTTCGAGCTGTAACCTAATAATCGTACTGTGTCACGCCTACTTCAGTTCCTCAAGAAAAATGGGATGAGTTAAGCATTTGAACTGAAACCGTCGTAGAACTGAAACGGTGTTCCAGACAGGGATTCCGATTCAAAATATTATGTACGTATTCCCCTCAACAAGTCTTAGAAGTTTGTAACCGTAATTTCCAAACACCGTGTATAAACTGACGAAGCGAAACTGGGTGCAGCTCTGATTCCATTCGGTTAGCATTTAGTGTGACAAATGTATACGCTTGAGCCACCAGTCAAAAGAAAAAAAAAATATAAATAGTAACGGAGCAACGTGACTATTGCATCAATCACCCGTCATAGTCCATCGACGAGTCCAACAACGAATCCGAAAGCAGAGGCTAGTACCGGCGCCAACTGAATTGTTTTGCTTGTTGTGCCTGCCGCTGGGCTTTCGGCCGGACACGTTGTTTACTCCGGCTGGGAGGCGTAATAACCACCGCAGTCGCCAGCGTAGTCGCATCCTGTACAGCTTCCATAGCAGTATATCACATTCCAGGGTCTGAAGGGTGTCCCACAGAAAGGTCACTGTGCAAGGCATGCTCACACTCTGAATGAGGACAAAAGTAATCTATCTCAGAGACAGCGGAAGACAACACTGGGGTAACAATTTCCGCAATGGGAGTCGCAATAGGCGCCAAGTCACGATCCCCGTCGTCGAGAGCTGACAGTGGTACAGGAGGGCATTGTTGTTATTATCGAGTGTACTTTTGCCGAGCGGTCTCAGGCGCTGCAATCATGGACTGTGCGGCTGGTCCCGGCGGAGGTTCGAGTCCTCCCTCGGACATGGGTGTGTGTGTTTGCCCTTAGGATAATTTAGGTTATGTAGTGTGTAAGCTTAGGGGCTAATGATCTTAGCAGTTAAGTCCCATAAGATTTCACACACATTTTTTTTCGAATGTACTTTTGGTGGAGGTTGCGAAGGAGATGACTACGATACACACTAGCTCCGGGGCGGCGCCATAGGAGACACTCCTGCAGCAGAAGGAATATCAGAGACTGCATCCCCAATTCCACCTCGCCAGAGATATGTGGAACCATACTAGTTGTAGGAGTAACAGACAAACACGGCTCAGGGCGAGTTGGGGCAGGAGAAGGTGCAACTAAATAATCACCATCCTGAGAGTGGCGCCGCTTGTTATGAATCGGCTGCATCGCCGTCCAAGCACTAGTAGGCACGAGGCGGAAATATCACCCGCAGTAATAGTGGAAACTGTCGGATGATCACCAGATACGAGGGAAAATTTTCCAAAGGAGACCGTGAAACAAAAACAATCCGCGGGCAGTCGTGTCGAAGATGACCACTTCAGTTACACAGAAAACAAATCCCCACCTCTCCACTGTACGTAATATGAATACAATATCTACAAACCTGCAAATGAGACACAGTGTTCTTTTTGATTTGCATTTCCGCCTAACGTTTGCCACTATAACATTGAAGCCTGTGTTGACCTGACCAGCGTTGACGGCGAATGCCTCTCATTTCACCATATTGCGCCTAAACTTCCTTGAGATAAATATTCTTCACGTCTGGAGGAAGAATTAATATTCGAACATTGGTATAGTCAATGTCCGCATTCGCAAGGAGCACCGTACTAATCGAACCATCTCTACGTCGGCAGGAAACCTAATTACCATGCTTTAATAGGAACGTGGCTGCTCGAAGGGTATCAACGAGTATCAAAAAGAACACGTAATTCTCACGGTTAAATAGGCGGTATGCACATGATCTGAGGTAACATGAAAAGTATCAACTGACCAATCAATCATAGGTTTCCAAAGATTAGGGCTGCACGTTAGGCGTCGTCTCATCAAATGAAAAACTCACAGTACCCTTGCGTGAACACTCTTGGATGCCATGAGAAACAACAGGAGCGGACTAGGCCGCGGTCACACACACACATACACACACACACACACACTCACACACACACACACACACACACAACGTAGGAAGAGATGAGACAAACGACGATGTCTCACACACAAAGCCAGAAGCACCTCTGAAGTGGCCGGCCTTTGTGACCGAGCGGTTCTAGGCGCTACAGTCCGGAACCGCACTGCTGCTACAGTCGCAGGTTCGAATCCTTCCTCGGGCATGGATGTGTGTGATGTCTTTAGGTTAGTTAGGCTTAAGTAGTTCTAAGTCTAGGGGACTGATGACCTCAGATATTAAGTCCCATAGTGCTCAGAGCCATTTTTGAACCACTGAAGTTATGAAATCCCAAACACTTGCGACGCTGCGGCGGGGCGGATGAGTAAACGACTGTCTGCTCGCTCGGTCCTCAGGCCGGAAGTGCCCCTAAACCCTAGCCGAGATGAAGGTAAGACTGCAGAAATGCTTAACTGATAATAACTATATGATTAAGTCAGAGAGGACAGCAAGATTTTGGCAACTGCAGATGGCACTACTGATCAAAAAATGTTACAGAAGACTGGTGGATCATCACGCCCGATCCTATAATCAAAATAGGCCTCACCCGCGCAGAAAGGAACAGTAAGACTGAGAGAGAGAAAAGATAATGGGTGAAATGAAGACTTGAATAAATCACGAGTGATCCTGCTGAGCGGACGCAAGTAAACAATAGTTTTTCAGTGCAGCGTGAGGAAAGAGGTCCTAAATATTCAAGGGGCCAAAGTTATTACAGTGCGCAACACAATTAAAGGGTCACTTTTTCTTAACCCCATAACTGTCTCGCATTGCAACACGTATTTTTGAAATTTGACTCAAAGATGTCTACAGCCTTCCTCTGTAATGGTGAAAAAGCGTGGCGCCCCGCAACATCACCGTCGGGATCAGCAACGCCTCAAAAAGCAAGGCCGCCAACGCATTTGAGAAAAAGGCCAGATCTCAGTAGTTCATGTGATGTGTAAGGTAAATAAATAATGTCACATTGGCCCCAAATTTCACCACATTTATGCCCAACGTTACCGTGGGCGAATCACACGATGGGAAGATCGCCACTACCTCCTCTACCCAAATTTCGGTTTAATGATAATGTAAGACTAATAAATGATTCCGAATGAACGAAATGAATCATCAGCATCTTTGACATCTTCTTCTTCTTGAAGGATTTTATTCCTGTATCTTCACGGGGTCGGTATGTTAAATTGAATTTGGCAATGTTTGAGGTAAGAGAGTGGTCGGATGCCTTCCCTCTCGTCACCTTCTCTTCGCGGGACGGAGTCTGCGTACCCCATCTGATTGCGTCTAGTGCTATCCCATGCGAAAGTGTGCGAACGTTTTCTAAATGTTTGCGAATCGTGTAAGTGAGGCGGGACGTGGATGGTATTCACCTGGTCCGGTGTGGGAAACCACACCGGCGTGCCTCACCGAATCCCGGAACCAGCGTGCTAACAACGCGGCTCTCTGAAAGGGTTTCAGTTCCCTTGATTCAAAACCGAAAACAAGAATGCGATGGTATATGAACGTACGAGGCGTGTTTTTTTAAGTAAGTACCGATTTGAAATTTAAAAAAGACGTGCAAAGATATTTCAATAATTTTATTTTTACATGAAAGCCTGTACCTTAATCTACTTTTCTACATAATTTCCGTCAATATTGAGGCACTTGTCATAACGTTGT
The DNA here is from genome assembly GCF_023864345.2 of Schistocerca serialis cubense. Classification (NCBI taxonomy): domain Eukaryota; kingdom Metazoa; phylum Arthropoda; class Insecta; order Orthoptera; family Acrididae; genus Schistocerca; species Schistocerca serialis. The sequence continues at coordinate 855,861,553 of NC_064638.1, forward strand.
ACCAGTTTTTAAATACCCTCCTCATAGAAGTCTGCCGTCTGACTTGTTAACCACTGCATCACCACTGTTTTGATTTCGTCATCGTCTTGAAGACGCTGACCGCCCAGGTGTTTCTTCAAGTGCAGGAACAGATGGTAGTCACTGGGCACAAGATCGGTGCTGTACGGAGGATGATCTAGAGTTTCCCATTGAAAAGATGAGATGAGATCTTTGGTCTGATTCGCCACATGCGGACGGGCATTGTCTTGCAGCAAAACGATGCCCTTGCTCAACTTCCATGGACTGTTGCTTTGATACTGGTGTGACGTAGGCCACCCATGTTTCATCGCCCGTAACAATTTGGCTTGAGAAATCATCACCGTCGGTGTGTTATCGCTCAAGGAAAGTCAATGCACTGTCTAAACGTTTGGTTTTGTGCATATCCGTCAACATTTTCCGTACACAATGTGCGCACAATTTTCGGTAATTCAAGTGCACGATCACAAAAAAAAAAAAAAAAAAAAAAAAAAAAAAAAAAAAAAAAAAGGAGGTTCAAATGGCTCCGAGTACTATGGGACTTAACATCTGTGGTCATCAGTCCCCTAGAACTTAGAACTACGTAAACCTTTCATGTAAAAATAAAATTATTGAGATATCTTAGCACGTCTTTTTTTTAATGTCAAAACGGTACTTGCGTAAAAAATACGCCTCGTAAAAAAAGGCCAGAGGAAATAGGTATATAACGGGAAGACGCGCAAAACGGAAACATTTTTAGATGAGCAGTAGGGACGTTTGGCAATTTACAAGAGGAGTAATGAACGACTTGGGGCAATCAATAGGTGAACACCGTGCTAGACACGATAAAAATATGTGTCTTAAATGAACAAAGAAAAACGGAGTACTATTACAATGTACGTAGGCTTATCGTAGAATAAATAAAAAAAACTGTGTTTCACCTAAGAGTGTACACCACTAAAAAGACAACAGGGACTGGAGTTCTTGTAAAAAGTAAGAATGGCAAGAAAAGTAGCAAAGTGAGTCAAGCTCATACTTAATAGTGGTATACACATGAAATTACAATCATTGCATAAAACTGGCGTTACAAACTTTCTTATGATATTGCATTTAATAGCTAAAATATGCGACTAAATTGAGAGGCCAACTTTCGAGGAACAGTAGACAGTAGGATATTTATCTATAGCGACGCGAGAACAGAAACGTCGTGTCTGACACGAAGGCAGGTCTAGAGTGGTGCCCAGCTGGCAACAGCGTGGAAGAGAAGGCGATTGCGTATGCGGGTTGGCAGCCAATCTGATCCCATGACTCACGTCTCGCTACATCCCGCGGACACGGACAGCTATTTGTGCATAGCTGGAACCCGCGCCACCGCCCGGCATCTGTCTCCGCAGGCACAGCCAGTAAGAGCAATCCTAACAGGGAAACACGGAGGACAAAGCCTTTTACCGGGAATGGAATGCGGTACTCCGACCAGGACTTGTCTATAGCGAGGCAACTTGCCGGGGCACTCGCCTTTCGCACGTTTTCTTTCTTGCGGCAGCTCACCGTAATTATAATGGTGCTGGTTCAACCACCGTGACAGATCGAAGCGTAATGGGTAGTTGAGACAATTTTGTTAATATTCGGAGCAACTGACACGCCAAATACCATCTCAGTTAGCGAAATTAAAGTAACTGCAACCACGTAACGAATTTCACAACCATGATCAGAAACGAAATTTGTGTGCTTTTTGCATCTAATTTATGTACAAACATTTAATTTCTCGATGTTTCATGCATCGTAAATTTGCAGCGTGGATAAATTTCTGGGGAAGCACTTATTCGTAAAATGTATGCGAGACAGACAAAATAGGGAAGGCATGGGAAAAGTAAGTACGAGAACTTAAAAATCGAGGACTCTCGTCAGCAAGACGTAAACATTTCTACAATGTATATCGTCCCCTTCGTTACTGCTTGAAATTGGAATTTTTCAGTAGGTTTATATATTCGTATTTTTAATGTGTATCTTGCGCGCTCTTGGAACTGAATACTCGTGGTATATTATTTAAGTATCACAAAACGTAACACCACTCTGTATTGTTTTCAACATGTTCGTTGGTGAATGGTCTGAACAAGGTTGATCACTGACGAAGAGATTTACCTGCAAAGCCACAGCCGCTTTGAATGCTGACGGATTCCTCGATATGACGTGTCAAAATGAATCATCATATCACACTGGAATTTTGAGCTCAGTTCCTGTACTTGCAGAAAATAAAAATGAATTAACGATGGGTCTGCCTTTTTGGAAGTACACAAACTATTTTTTTGCTTTAACACCGATACATGTTTTACTACAGTAGTAGCATCCTCAGTGAGGTTTTTCTTTCACTTTTATTTTACATTTTACACTGAGATGACAAAAGTCGTGGGACAGAGATGTGTATGTTTGCAGATGGCGGCAGTATCGCGTAAATAAGTGCATTAGGGGAGATGTCGTTTGTGCTCAGGTGACTCGGGTGAAACGGTTTCCGATGTGGTTATGGCCTCACGACGGGAATTAACAGACTTCGAACGCGGAATGGTAGTCTCGTTAGCGACTCCAATATCCCGAGATCTACGGTGTAAAGAGTGTGCCGAGAATACCAAATTTCAGGCATTATCTCTCGACAGGGACAAAGCACTAGCCACCGGCATTCACTTAGTGACCTAGAACAGCGGCGTTTGCGTAGAGTTGTCAGTGCTAACAGACAAGCAACACTGCGTGAAATAACAGCAGAAATCAATGTGGGACGTACGACAAACGTATCCGTTAGGATGCTGCGGCGAAATTTGGCATTAATGGGCTATAGCAGCAGGCGACAGTCGCGAGTGCCTCTCCTAACAGCGCCTTTCATGGGCTCGTGACCGTGTCAGTTCGACCCTAGATGACTCGAAAACCGTAGCCTCGTCAGATGAGATCCGATTTCAGTCAGTAAGAGCTGATGGTGGGGTTCGAGTGTGGCGCAGACCCTACGAAGCCGTGGACCCACTATGTCCAAGGGCACTGTGCGAGCTGGTGGTCGCTCCATAATGGTGTGGACTGTGTTAATGGTCTGTGGTCTCCGGTCTAACTGAACCGATCATTGAGTGGAAATAGTTATGTGCAGCTACTTGGATACCATAAAGACTTCCATGGAGACCATGGAATTTGTATGGATGACAGTGCGCCATGTCACTGGGCCACAATTGTTCGCATTAGACTTAAGAACATGCTGAATAATTCGTTCGCCCGGAATCCCCTCGATCATTTTGGGGACGTAATCGAGAGGTCAGTTCGTGCAAAGATCCTGCACCGGCAACACTTTCGCAGTTACGGATGGCTGCAGGGGCAGCATAACTCGATATTCCTGCAGGGGACTTCCAGCGACTTGTTGAGTTTATGCCACATCGAGTTGCTGCACTACGACAGGCAAAGTGAGGTCCGACTTAAGAGCCATCCCATGACTTTTGTCACCTCAGTGTACGCGTGTCGTAGCTGCCAATGTAAACGGAGTGTGACTGACTGGGTTAAAACATATTTGGGTTGTAAGGTGGCAGAATAAATGAAGGTCAGATTCACACATTACATGAGAACTTCATTCATCGCAGAGGGAAGGTGAGTATGACACCTAACTTAATTCGGCGGTTATGAGCAAATTTTCCTATCAGTATGTAACGCAGAACAAGGATGACACCCAATCGACAGTAATTAACACACCGTTCCTATAATATATGTCCGAACAGAAGGTGAAACAAGCAGTGAGAGGCGCTTTAGTTTTGGAATTCAGAGGGACGATGCAGAGGCAAGGCCGTGCTACACAGAGTACCACAGAAACCACTTAAAGGGGTGTCCCAGGTGGAAACTCAACGACCGACCAGGTGACTCAGACGGGAAGAGCAAGTATAACGGCCCATCTGAGGCAGGACAGGAAAGAAAGCTTTTAGAAAACTGCGTTTCAGAATTCCAAATCGATACGAAACAAGACCAGTAATGCATTTTCGCTCACGTGTCCAGTGAGTGGTACACACATGAGAGTCAATGTCAACATTTAGGCGTCTGGAATGGGCACAAAACGTCCGATTGGCGGAAACGCGCTAGGAAGGAGAAAAGAGCCAAAGTTTCGACGCAATTTAATGGTAGGGACCTTGCGATTGGTAGATCCACAAAATAAGAGGAACACTCCTATTGGTCGAAAGAAGCCGTGACATGAAGAACGAAAGAACCCAGGTGGGGAGGCAGTTCGGCTATGAGTAGGACAAGACAGAAATTTTCGTGGACTCTTCTGTAACTGGCATCAAGTACAGAACGGAGCGCATAACACTCTGTACTATGCAGAGAAGTAATTTGTGGAACACAGCGGCTGATATCCAGCTAGAAATTAGCTGTGCATTGTTTAGCTCCAAATTTGGAGAAACGAATCAGCCAATTAGTTAATTGTTCTTGCGAGGACTTAGAGGGCATTATAACATGCGCGTGTATATCGCCATATTCTAAGATTAGGGATGAGTGCATGTTCTCTCACATAACAAGAAACTTAGGGAAAATTTCTGCTGGAAAATTCAGCAAAGGTGTAATTAGTCTTATAGGATTTTCAGCTGAAGAGAGCGGCCTAGCAGATGACAGCTCATCACAGCTTAAGGTACCGCATGCAGGGACATAAACTTGTTTATTCAACAGCTTGTGTCCACTGTAAACTCGAGCGACCTTGGGTAATCCTTTGCTCAATTTGTCACTTAACTAACCATTCACCATAGACTTGATTGTCATCCTAAAAATAGTACCGAACTTTGAACCGGAATCGGACGATTTTCGTAGTACTGACCAAAATCATAACGTAAGTGTAGGAACAATTTTGTAAAGAAACTTCTAGTTAAACTTTAATATTGTCGTGTTTAGGAAAATTTAACCTTCTGAGAGTTAATATTTAATATTGTTGTGTGTAGGATTATTTGACTTTTTGATGTTCACGAGATGCATTATCCTGACAACAGTTTTTTTTGTCACAATGAAAACTGTGTAAAAGCGTGTATTTTTGTGCTAATATTGCGACATTAAACATCTCATTTCAATTTACACAGTTGTCTTCAATCCTAGAATAAGTAAACCAAAAATATTGCATCTTACAGAGTGTTAAAGCAAAACAATAATATTTGTGTACTTGCAAGAAGACGGGTCCGTACTTAATTCGTTAGAGTCATCATATACCTACATCTCTCAGTTTCTCCTTCTAAATTGTTCTGAAGAGAAGGAAACTTGTTTCCTTGGTGAACGAGTACGCCTGAATCCAACGTAAGGAATACCCTGCGCGACAAAAAAAGTGAAGCACCCAGATGACATGGCCGAATTTCAATGTAACTTCGTACTCGTTCACACTGTGTGGCGTCCACTTGTACGTGAATCCCGATTTTGTAATATAATTCATGAAAAATGACTGAAACGGTTGTCATACGTAGAAGAGACTGTCTGTGACACCACTGTACCACAGGTGTTGCCAGAGTGATAGAATCGATTGTAAGTAGGAGCGCATGTATTTAATTGTTGGTCTATGGACACAGCATAATACAGTTTTTGTAAAATGAAGTGATGAATGGTATCGTTTGTGCTGACACACAGCCGGTATATGTTGGTCGTAGTTATTTCTATACAAGTGTAAAGTGTGTGTTATTAATTTGTGAGGCTATAAGATTATCAAGAATTGGAGTGATACTGATCGTTAACAAATATTTATCATTGTCCATCGCAATTATAGAAGAGTAATGAATTTATATTGTAACTCAAAGGGAAAGCAACTGGAAGAAATTAGTAATATAATAAAATTTTGTATATGTAGTTTTAAGTATGCAGCAACGCGAATTGTGGATTTGGCTGAATTTTACAATACTGTCCCTCGATCTAGGAACCAATGATTTTCCATCAGATTTAATGTATAGGTTGATAACGTATATCCGATTTGTAATGTCTTGTGTGTTTTGTAATCTTGATACGAGAAGTTTAATTTTGATTTCTATTTTGTCAAACGATGTCAGACTTTTTCTCATGTAACAATCGAAGTGTTTTCAATTGCGACAGTAAGTGAGAATTGTAGAACAGTCGAGAAGTTTACTGACTTTGGAGTTAATGTAAAATGTTTCATATCAGATTTTGTGAAGGTGAAACTTTATCTTGAATACAATTTTCAGACTGAAGCATTCGATCTTAGCATATGCCCTTATCAGTACCTGATCCTCTTCCATGGCGTGTTTCTTTAAATCCAATGAATATTTTCTAAAAGGAATCATTTTTCAATCAGAAACAAAAAAAATTAACGTGCCAGAATCAGGACGGTATTAATGTTTGTAACAGTTTCAATGCGGACAGCATTGACAGCGCTGAGCCAGTGTCCAGTATTTTCACTCAACATTTGCAAGGTTATTCATTTACCACCCAATCTACTGATATTATTTGTATGAAGGTATTTTACGGCCGGCATTGCACTTCACTGTGTCAAGACTGAATATTTTCTATGCCTCTGTGGAGGGATCAGAATACCAAGATTACATCCGTTGCGACTCTAAAACAAAAGAAAATTTATTTCATTGTTCATTTGCACAGAGAATTTTGTCAGTTTATTGTACAGGGCCATAGAACTCGATGCTCACGAGACTGTGTAAATTTCAGGGGGATTGATTTCATTATGGGTATTGCGTATTGGTTTTCCAGATTAAGTTGTTTTAATTTTTTTGGATTACAGTAAAACTGATTAAGGACACCATTTGTTCGACAACAAATCACACAATAAATTTGCACAACACAAACATTACGCATTTCATATTCATTGGAAAACATACACATAATTTTTTTAAAGAACGTTACGCTTATATAAAGAACGTCACAACACCATCTGTGTGTATGTAAATTTGTTACAGCTCCAATTGTCTGTGACAAGTAGAACGGTATTCAAAGTGCATTAATGTTATTACCAGGCCTGGTAGGGTGTACAAGGAGAGTGAACAGCATCATATGTTGAGTGACCACTGTGAAGGACACACACACTTATGTGAGATAACGTTATCACCACCTGACGGAGTTTGAGAGGGACCTCGGTGCGGGTCTCCGTTTGGCCGTCTGGTGGAACCGAGCATTATCTTCGTTTATGGAGAATTCGGGTGTGATGGTGGCACCTGCGTGATGCTGATGTAAATCCGTGGTCAGCACAACCCCTACATCTGTCCCCATAGAACACTTGTGGGACCAGCTCATACGTCAACTTAGTCGCCGTGCCTACATACAGAACCAGTTGTGAGACATTTTTCCTGGAAGAGGAATACAACGGCACTCCCAACCAAATCAGTGCATGGATCCAGGCCATAGGGGTGCTGCGTCATATTGATAAGTTAGCTCTTACTGTGGAGTTGTTATTAAATTTGACTCGATTTGTTTCGCCCTACGGTTCTTCAGTTTTTTTTGGTCAGGCAGTGGATGTACTGTTTTTAATCCTGCAAGAAGTTCTTTCTCCACTCCTTCGCCCCCCCTCCCCCCCCCCCCCCCCCCCCCCGCCTCCGCGAACCATTCTACACTCTTAAGAGACTCTCATTTAATTACATGGTGTATATAGTAAACTCATTTACGATTTGGTAGGTACTCAGGATAATTTTCTGCACCAGAAAAACTGTCTAAATGTAGATTATAATTACCCGTAATGAGGTTTAAAACCCATATTTTGGGTCCGTGTTTGCTTTTACATAAATCTTTTTTAGAATTGTATTTCGCCCTGAGCAAACACAGATTCCTCTTTTTTCATCTATACATTTTTCAGCGAAGTTTCTCAGTCATCAGTGGGTTCCTTTTCCTTTGCAAGGATAACAGGTAAAAGTTGCATGATAAGCCACGTGGCCTTAGACTGGGTGTTGTGTGATGTCCTTAGGTTAGTTAGGTTTAAGTAGTTCTAAGTTCTAGGGGACTGATGACCTCAGATGTTAAGTCCCATAGTGCTCACATCCATTTGAACCATTTTGAATGGTCTTAGAATGAAAATAGTGACAACTGTTTTCTGTATTAAGACATAGACAAGCACTGCAAAGCAAGCACTTCCAAAGCAAGTATGTTACTCTTACCATTTGCTATTCTTTTCATATATTTTGGATTTCTTCCGTTGTTAATGCCCACAAAATAATTTCTCTTGAGCGTCCTCTTCATTTTCCTTCAGATACAGTTATGAGAAATGCACTGCTTCCAAATATACGTATTATAAATTTCAGCATCCTCCATTCTGTTCCCTGTATCAGGCTTGTGCCCACTTTACTTCCCGTTATGATCATACTTTGCAGCTAGCAAAACTGCTTCATCTGATTAAGTTCAGCGACATCAATCTTTACCTCCATGTTGACCGTTTTAATATTTAAAAAAAAATTGTTACCTTTTTAGTTTTATTCCTACTTACTAACTTTTATCATATAATATTTTGAATCTGGAACTATCGCTATCTCCTTAGTATATCTGATGACGACTATCTTCCAACTGTCGGATTATTTCCTTTTTCTTCTACTTCATAGTTTGTTTTGTTTCTGCAATGTATGTAATAAATACCTATCCAGTAAACAGAATTAAAACACCGGAATATATACTATTTCTTTCACCTACACTTATATTTTACGTATATTTATGTACTACTATATTCAGAGAGCATTCAGTTTCCATTTTACGTCAATGCTGTCTGCAGTTTATACGAAGACGTTAACCAACAGGAGTGACTTAATTTAATCGGGCTGGCAGTTTGCTGATGTAATGATAGAAAATGCTTACAAAGGACAAGATTTTCATTCCAGAATGAGATTTTCACTCTGCAGCGGAGTGTGCGCTGATATGAAACTTCCTGGCAGATTAAAACTGTGTGCCCGACCGAGACTCGAACTCGGGACCTTTGCCTTTCGCGGGCAAGTGTGAAAATCTCATTCTGGAAACATCCCCCAGGCTGTGGCTAAGCCATGTCTCTGCAATATCCTTTCTTTCAGGAGTGCTAGTTCTGCAAGGTTCGCAGGAGAGCTCCTGTAAAGTTTGGAAGGTAGGAGACGAGGTACTGGCAGAAGTAAAGCTGTGAGTACCGGGCGTGAGTCGTGCTTCGGTAGCTCAGATGGTAGAGTACTTGCCCGCGAAAGGCAAAGGTCCCGAGTTCGAGTCTCGGTCGGGCACACAGTTTTACTCTGCCAGGAAGTTTCAAGATTTTCATTGTTCACCTTGAATACGCTGTTGTTTTCACTGTCGAAAGACAATACGGGTAATCTGAGAAGTGTGAGCATAGATACGAAATACTGTCGACTAATTGACGGGACTCTCCCTCGCCTAGAAGCGAATTACGAGCAGTTCTCTGTTACCTGCGGTTCTTGTCCCTGAAGCTACTTATTTGATAGCCTGGCGCTGTTGCTTTCCTCCCATTATTAACGCCCATCGCTGTCTCTGAAATATCGATAACATGCTTCGGTAGACAATGAGTATGTACCCTACATACAATTTTCCACTGTTTATCTTTAAAAAACCAAGCGTCGCAGTCCACACGTTGAATAATGTTTATCGTAATTAAATCTGTACGCTGTGTAACAAGTACCCCTTCATTAAGCGCCTATCACGTCCGAGCTGTCCGTTTCTGTACTCCAACTATCGCCCTGCCATTAAATGTAATTTTACGGCGTAAATGAGCGAAGCAATTCATTTCCTTTTTCTCGCTGCCAGTTTACTGAGCACCACATTTGCTGCGCATCTTTTTTATAGGCATGCACTATGGAGTGCACTATAATTTAGCTAGTCCGTACAATGTGATTTCCCTGCCACTTACTACTTAGTACAAAACTGATACCAAGGAACAGGCGTCAATTTCCACGCTGTTCTTCACTTCCGAAGCAGACTTTTTTTTTTTAAGAGCTGTCAGGTGGCTGAGAACGTAAGTTCTAAGAACTTGAACAAAAGTATGGTTTACTAGTGATCTAAACGAAAAAGACGCTGAAAACAATCACAAAGTGAGGTGGTTCCACTTATTCCTTGCGTTCTCACACCTTCGTGACATTTCAATTGCTGGTAGTGGATCTCATCATAAGAACAAAACTAAAAGGTTTTAAACATGACTGCGTAGTCAGCGACCGTTTACAAATTAAAGTTAAAGCAATTACAGCCCTCGGTCGCAAAAATTAAGTCTTTTGACCTGGTTTCGACACTTCTATGACTGCCTTCATCAGAAATTAAATATTCAAATTGGCATGTCACGTATAGGATAAATATAAACGATAAAGCTTTAGTCACAAAAATTTTAAAAATAATATATGGAAGGCGAGCCACTATGGGCTGTTGCTACCTATGGCTTGATATGTATGAGCAGCCCATAGTGGCTCGCCTTCCATGTCTCCTTTTTTAAATTTTTGTGACTAAAGCTTTATCGCTTGATATTTACCCTATACGTGACACGCCAATTTGAATATTTAATTTCTGATGAAGGCAGTCATAGAAGTGTCGAAACCAGGTCAAAAGATAACAAAATTATAAACAGCCGACCAGTCGCAATGGATAAAGAAATTCTTTACCTAGGTTTCGACAAATATAAATTTGTCTTCTTCAGAAAGTAGCAATTTTACATTAGTAAGTACTAATGTACCATCACCGTTTTTACAATTGTCGGCATAGATCCATGTGTCAAAAATAAAATATAGCCCTAGAATTAGGGTTTGTCACGTCATTTGACCTGCAGTCGTCACATGGTGGCGCTGCTAGCACTCCACATACGCAGAAGTTTATTGGTGCATGTCACAGTATGGTGCAGCGAGTTATTGATGAAGTTATAAGGGGTAGAATACTAGGGCGACTGGAGGCTGGTCAAACACAGCAGGTGGTAGCACGGGCCCTCCGTGTGCCACAAAGCGTGATCTCAAGATTATGGCAACGATTCCAGCAGACAGGAAACGTGTCCTGGCGCTACAGTACGGGACGTCCACAGTGTACATCACAAGAAGACCGATGTCTCGCGATCAGTGCCCGCAGACGACCACGGAGTACTGTAGGGAGCCTTGCTCGGGACCTTACCGCAGCCACTGGAACAGTTGTCTCCAGACACACTCTCTACAGACGACTGAACAGACATGGTTTATTCACCCGGAGACCTGCAAGGTGCATTCCACTGACCCCTGATCACAGGAGAGCCCGTAAAGCCTGGTGTCAAGAACACAGTACATGGTCATTGGAACAGAGGTCCCGGGTTAGGTTCACGGACGAGTCCAGGTATAGTCTGAACAGTGATTCTCGTCGGATTTTCATCTGGCTGAACCAGTAATCAGATACCAACCCGTTAATGTCCTTGAAAGGGATGGTGCATGTACACCCCTGCATGTCTTTGACAAAGGAACTGTAACAGGTCAGGTGTATCGGGACGTCATTTTGCACCAGTATGTCCGCCTTTTCAGGGGTGCAGTGGGTCCCACCTTCCTCCTGATGGATGATAACACACGGCCCACCGAGCTGCAATCGTGGAGGAGTACCTTGAAACAGAAGATATCAGGCGAATGGAGTGGCCTGCCTGTTCTCCAGACCTAAATCCCATCAAGCACGTCTGGGACGCCCTCGGTCGACGTTTAGCTGCACGTCCTCACACGCCTAGGACACTTCAGGAGCTCCGATAGGCACTGGTGCAAGAATGGGAGGCTATACCCCAGCAGCTGCTCGACCACCTGATCCAGAGTATGCCAACCCGTTATGCGGCCTGTGTACGTGTACATGGTGATCATATCCCACATTGATGTCGGGGTACATGCGCAGGAAACAATGGCGTTTTGTGGCACATGTGTTTCGGGACGGTTTTCTCAACTTATCACCAATACCGTGGACTTACAGATCTTTGTCGTGTGTGTTCCCTATGTGCCTATGCTATTAGCGCCAGTTTTGTGTAGTGCCACGTTGTGTGGCACCACATTCTGCAATTATTCTTAATTTATGATCATGAGTGTAGATTATTGCACCATCTGCGAAAAGTCTGAGGTTATAATTTCTACTGTCGGCAGGGTTATTAACATAAATTATGACCAGCAAGGACCCAGCCCAACGTACTTTCCTGGGGCAAACGTGCAGTTACTACATCTGTCGATGGCTGGCTCCCCGCCAGCCGGAGTAGCCGTGCAGTTCTAGGCGCTTCAGTATGGAACCGCGTGACCGCTACGGTTGCAGGTTCGAACCCTGCCTCGGGCATGGATGTGTGTGATGTCGTTAGGTTAGTTAGGTTTAAGTAGTTCTGAGTTCTAGGGGACTGATGACCACAGATGTTAAGTCCCATAGTGCTCAGAGCCATTTGAACCATTTTATTGATGGCTCCCCATCAAAGGTAATATGATGTGTTGTTGTAAGGATAAGCACCGTGGATGTTAACTAGAGGTATGCAAAGTGGCCCTGCCGATTTGACATGATTAAATCGTTCCCGCATAAAATAATGAATCGCGAATCCGTTTTCAACTAAATTAAACAAGAATCACAATGAACTCAGTTTATTATTTTAAAGTGCATGATATATGTTCTGGCGAACATCGTCAATGCTAAACTAATACCCTTGCGAGTCTGGTTAAGGGATATGAGGTCTGTTTCTTATAACCTCGTTTCAGTATAAAACAATTATATTCGCGAACTCGTGCCGTCATTGTCGGAAGGTTAGTATTAACAGGCGGATATCGCTATAGACGGGAATGAGTTTGCGTCTGTGGCAGGAGTTGAAAGAATATTGATCGCAAAAACTGCAAGGAAGTCTTCAGAATGAAGCCTGGAATTACTGAAACTCGGAAGAAATGACTTGACTGTCTCTACAGTTCGTCTAGCGGTCCCGGCTAGTTCTCATCGTGTTAATCTGCAGGTGGAGACTGAAGTGGCCGCGAAATTGCTTTCGTACCAGCAACTTGCCTCTGCGGCTATGTTCAAATCAGCCGGAAAAATTTCTAAGCCCCCACCTCGTCTGCTCAAAGAGGCGCCTGGTACAGAGACGCCCGGCTGACGAGATGCGGAGAATAATTCAGGCGAGAGAGAACCTTGGCGGAGAAGTGGTTGTGTGCCGTCTGAATTCTAGAAGGAGCACTCGTGTATTCGCGTTATCCGTCGCCACATCATTTTGATTGGTTTAAGTATGATTATTCCGAATGCCCACAACTGGAAAGGTGTCTTGAAAGAAGCTGGTCCCCTTCCCTGACTCTTCAGGCAGTTAAACGTGCTTCGTAATACTTGATGCTGAAAAACTGTATTCCTCTCTTTCTCTCTCCATGGCCAACGAGGTTGTACCTCTGCATCATAGTTGTTTTTCTCTCTGTAGCTTGTAAATCATTTATGTTAGCCAGTCGTTGCGGCTCTTACATTGTGTTAAACATTTTTGTCTGTCAGTCCCTGAGCTGGGTGGGAGCATCGCACTCCCTCAAAGGTGTGTTAACTGCCCTGGTCGTCACTCAACTGTCAGATGTTATCTACAGCAGCGGTTCTGTTTACAAACGCATTTTTCCAGGTCTCTGTAAAAAATGGTGAGTCTCCTTCTTCCACCCGCAGTTTGTTAACAACGGGCTCTGTCGTGTCCTGGCACTACACTGTGAATCTCGGCGTCCAGCGTCCGGGGCGGCTACCTTGAAGCACTGGCTGGTCTGATCAAGTGGCATTGATCCCCGACGCTGCCAGCGACTTCCGTGAATTCTCCAGGCGTGTCCCCCAACACCTCCCTCCCCCTCTTTCCAGCTAATATGGCCTGCTGTGCATCTACTCGCTTGTGTCCCAGCACAATATGCTTTCATAGTGTGAGAATGTAATCTAAATTAATTAAGTACTGGCAATTACTGGCAGTGATACACATTTCGTTTATCAATGAGAATTAATTACTCCAATTTTATTGGTATTTTAAGTCTGATCCAGTTATGGGACAGCTTTGGAAACAAAACGGTCATGTGACCAAGCAATCCTCAGTCTTGTCACACGATTGTACTTTCGGTAATAAGCGTATATGTGGCACTGAATCGAAAAACCTTTTGGAAGCCAAGAAACAATGCATCTGTTCGACTGCCAAGTTTGCAGTGAAACAAGAATAAATTGGGACATTACTTCTCGATCTTGAGGATTGCAAATAAACTCTCTCTTTGTTATTTATATGTGTAGTCTTTTATCACCTATCATGCAGGTGATAATAAAATTGTAGGCAAATACAGATGTTTTGTACATTAATCCACGACACGTATAACACCTACATTTTCCTTTGTAAAGAAACATTTGATAACAAAACTCAATATTTCTGCTTTTGCTTTGCTTTTCTGACCCCAGTTTTAGTTCCTGTCTCCTGTCCAGATGTTAACTTCGGTGTCACTAACATCATTTACATACAACAGCAATTTCTTCTGGTTTTATAAAAACTCTTCTGGTAATTTTCTGCTGCCGAAGTCACTGAAGGCTTCACATAATGACCTCTTGACGGTCAAACGCGTTTCATTCAGCATCTTTCTATCTATAAGCTTATGCTTTTTTATTCCTATTCTTCAGTAGTCTATCTTTCTTTAGAAGTTTCTATAGTGACAGTATAGAATGGAGCGTCACTCCCATTATAAATTGTTCTACTAGATCTGGTAGATGGGTTTAAAAGCACATGTAGGGCAACAGTATACATCAGGGTTTCAGGGCCTTAAAGGAGAAGTTCACCGTCCTTCCACCAGGCAGCGCATACGTCATCATCGCTTCAGTTCTAATCTGGAGCCTCATGGCAGTAGGACGCTTACGCCTGGAGAAAATGCTGTAAGTCACTTTTGTATGTTCTCAATGTAAAATTAGTGTAGTTTTGACTGAGTGTTAGGTGAACGTAAGTCTGTTTAAAAATTAGATGAACTCGGAACCAGAACTGTTGGCTATAACCTTCCAGTATCCTTTTTGATCTCCACGATTTTAGTTGCATGTGTTATCTGTAGATACTTGAAGAAGAAAAATAGCTGAATAGGGTAAAAACATGCAGGTCTAATGGAGTAGAAATTCGCAGGATGTACTTCTATCCCATCAAGAAATTATTTAGGAACTTTTACCTCATAACCTGCAGTTGGACTTATGTAGTAACTTCCAGCGTATTCAAGCGTTTTTTGTTCATGTTTTTTTTAACTTAGATGCCTCATTATTGACCGTAGAGAGCTTGAATTAATTTTTCTTTCCTGTGTTTTTCTTTTTTGTTGGGTAGAGGTTTTTTCAAACATATCTGTCTCTTAAACACACTTCCACATTGGCGTTTTTTTGTTTCCAGAAACCGACTGAGAAATCAGCTCGACACCCATTAACACAGCTGCTCTACCATCGAGCTCTTGGCCGTATTGAAAATGGGAGCTCAAGGTGGCAAGAATCCAAAGCTACTGGTTTTTCAGTACCTCCCTTAAGAAAACGTCTTAAAAACTGCCAAAAGTCTAACATGTGTGAGACTGGTTCTGATCTATCTTCCTACCACAGTTGTGCAAGGATGCTCTGTGAGTGTTTTAGGAATTTGATGTTCAACCTACGGCCTGCAAGGAAGGAAGATACCATCTCACGCATGCAGCGTTCAGAAGAGTGCAGCAGTACGGACAGTAATGTAATCAGACAATGATCTCAATGTCGGTTCCACTGCACTCCCTGTAAAGGAAACGTAATCACTAACAGAAATTAGTGTATGGGCTCAGGCGCAACTATATATTCGTAAAAATTAAAACCTTAGATTTTCGTTACTAACAAGGGGAGGCCGCCAATTGTGAAATTCAGATTCGATTCATACTGCGCATAATAAAAGCTCATGGCCAGAGGTGTAATGTGGCAAAGCACCAAGATGCACTTCTCAGCCGTTGTCGAGAAAATCGACAGTTAAAAGAAACCGTCGCGGTGAAATACTTTCTACGATTAATAACTTCATACAGCGTCGTGGCGCAGCGGTAAGCGCTTGGGTCCGTAAACTGAAGGTCGCCAGATCGAATCTCGCGCCATGCAAATTTTTTTTTATTATTAGTTTTTTGTAATTCATATATATATATATATATATATATATATATATATATATATATTTGAATTACAAAAAACTAATAATAAAAATATATATATATATATATAAACTATTAATTAATCGCTTATGCATGTTGGTGAAGGCGGATCGCTCTCCAATTGTACCGCCTCCATTTCTCCGTTTGTTTAACATGGTGTACCTAAGCTCTCACGTCCGCACTGATTTTCGACGATGTTATAAGTTGCGCAAGGGACCGCATTTACCTTCTTTCGAAGTTGGCAGGCAACTACGCTGTTATGCGGCGGCTCGTTTCGGCCCATTCAACATCTGTCCGTCAAGTGTAACGAGCGAGTAACGGAGTTTATATTTCATACCTGCCACAGCAAATTTTTGTTCGTGGGGTTTCTGTTCTAATTCGAACGTTTGACTTACGCTATACGTATTCATTTCGGAATATCGTTTCTACGTCTTCCGTTAACTATACGTGGTTAACATTATGAAGACAATTAATAACATTTGTGAAATACAACTTTGTTTGCGGAAAACATAATGATGTTCGAAGTCGCCAGTTTTTCCACGACAAACGACTTTCAACAACTTACTATATGCATAATTGTTGCAACTGATTGCCGGGAATTATATATATATATATGTTTGTGTGTGTGTGTGTGTGTGTGTGTGTGTGTGTGTGTGTGTGTGTGTGTATACACACATTTGAATTACAAAAAACAAATACTAAAAATAAAAAAAGTTGCATGGCGCGAGATTCGATCCAGCGACCTTCGGAATACGAACCCGGGCGCTTACCGCTGCGCCACGACGCTGTAGATAATCATTAGTTGTTGAGAGTATTTCACCGCAACGATTTATTTGAACTGTCGGTTTTCTCGACAACGGCTGAGAAGTGCATCTTGGTGCTTTGCCACATTACACCTCTGGCCATGAGCTTTTATTATGCGCATTATGAATTGAATCTGAATTTCACAATTGGCGGCCTCCCCTTGTAAGTGTTACTTTTACTCTAACAAGGGAACCTCCCCATCGCACCCCCCTCAGATTTAGTTATAAGTTGGCACAGTGGACAGATCTTGAAAAACTGAACACAGATCAATCGAGAAAACACGAAGAAGTTGTGTGGAACTATGAAAAAAATAAGCAAAATATACAAACTGAGTAGCCCATGTAAAAGATAAGCTACATCAAGGCTAATGTAAGCTTGGGAGCGCCGTGGTCCCGTGGTTAGCGTGAGCAACTGCGGAACGAGAGGTGTTTGGTTCAAATCTTCCCTCGCGTGAAAATTTTACTTTTTTTATTTTCGCAAAATTATGATCTGTCCGTTCGTTCATTAACGTCTCTGTTCACTGTAATAAGTTTAGTGTCTGTGTTTTGCGACCGCACCGCAAAACCGTGCGATTAGTAGACGAAAGGACATGCCTCTCCAATGGTAACCGAATACATTTGATCGCAAGGTCATAGGTCAACCGATTCCTCCACAGGAAAACACGTCTGCTGTATTCTATTCGACACTGGTGACGGCATGTGCGTCACGTGAAATGAATATGTTGTTGACCCACCTACCTTGTACACTTGGCGAATGGGTAAAAAGATTCTTCCACCTTGCCCGATTTAGGTTTTCTTGTGGATGTGATAACCACTCCCAAAAAAAAGTGATCACATCGGACGGACAGATAATAATTGTCTGAAAATAAAAAATTAAACTTTTCACTTGAGGGAAGACTTGAACCAAGGACCTCTGGCTCGGCAGCTGCTCACCCTAACCACGGGACCACGGCGCTCCTGTGCTGACATTAGCCTTGATGTTGCCTGTCGTGTGCATGGACTACTCAGTTTGTATATTTTGCTTTTTTTTCATAATTCCACACAACTTCTTCCTGTTTTCTCGATTGGTCTGTGTTTAGTTTTTCAAGGCATGTCCACTGTGCCAACTTATAACTAAATCTGAGGGGGGTACGATGGCGATGTTCCCTTGTAAGAATGGCTTCATAACGTAGCAATATTAGCAAAATTACGTACAGGATTGTAAAATATTGATACTGGGTGTTGACAACTGTGAAGCGAAATTTCTAACTATTATAAGGTTCTTTAATGGTAAGATGGTTAATAACCATGTCTGGGGGTCGATAAAAATATAATCAAATTAAATACAGTTAGTGCCAGAGGTATCAATTACGCTAAAATGCACAATGAAAATACCCGAAATTGAATGGAGGTCAGTAAAGAGCAATCAAAAAGAAGTACACAATTAAAACAATTCAACAAATCCATAATATAAAGAACTGTACAGTGGCTGATCAGTCCTTTTCGTTAGATCGGATATCTCACGTTTCCCCTTCAATTAAGCCCGACAAATGTGAATATGTTCAACTACAGGTCATGGTGAACTGTACGAAAAAAACAGGAGAGACAGAGACGACCACAGTTCTGAGTGTCGATTGAATATCACTTGCTGGCGTAGTACAAGCGCGTGTGTTTACCTTCCGTCGGCGGCGGCAATGGCGGCTGTCGGCGTGAGCTGTGAACCTGAGAATCTATTCTAAATTCTCTCGACTGTTAAACACCAGTTTGATACATTTCCTACATTTTCAGTGAAGCCGAGACTTCTAGTTGTTCCCTACATAAATTAATTGGCATGGTACACATTATTTATCTGGAATACCGCATACGTCATTGTCCTCAAATCGCTTGCAAACATTAACTGTCAGTGCTTAGTGCGATTCTCTGTACTAGGAGACTTTGCAGTTTAACTCATTATGAGTTAAGAGGAGCCAGTAAACAAGTGTTTACATAATGCAATCGTCCCAGCATGGCGCGAGTCGCCTTGTTCAAACACTCGATGATTTTCTGCAAGAGAAGAAGCGAATTACCCTGTCTGCAATTTGCCTATATCAAAGCTGGTGGCCATGCATTTTCTTTCTGGCCAATCAGAGCGTTCGTACTTGTTATAACTCCACCCACTAGAGTTTTTGTAGCCTATCACAGGCATCGTTTCTTTTGTAGGGCAGAGTTTGACTACTGCTAAGTAATACTGAGATAGACAGCTTTTTATTTCATGTGAGTTTTAACACAGGTGGCTACAGTGAGTCACCAGTGTTTTGAGTTGAGTTCATCTGGAATGCGAGATGGCCGTGCCGTCGCAAAATTCTCCTTCCCTCAGAACTACTTATGGTAGCTCGGGTTGGGGAAATTACTTGCGTGCAATTACTAGTGTGAGTGTTAGTGGTTTATATTCATGAAATGCTGGCTTATTTATTAGATCTGCATAACAATAAGAATCGTGCATTTTCACGTAACTATGTTATGTGACATATTGATTTAACCGGAATTGTTTCAGGAATTGAATGAAAGATGTGTTATTTGTTTGACGCCTTACAAAGGTGGTGGGCACCTAGGCATAACCACAAAAACTTTTTCATTGGATGAAGAACAAGCAATTGTGCAGCACTGTTTCAGATCATTACCACTTTTTGAATTCACCGAAAAACAGTGTTCATAATTTGTTTTTCCGTATTTATTTGTAATTTTTTCTATTTTCCTCAGTCCACTATGTGCACTCTTGCCCCAGATCTGTGTATTCTTGCCTCACAGCACGGGGTAGGGGTATGCAAAATTATTTTTTAAGAAAATTTCTATTACTCCTCTAATAATAATTGGATGACAATGAAACTTTTACACAATGTTACCAAGATGTAAAACTAGGTGTTGTATGCATAATAGTAATAATATTGCTGCAAGCTTTTTTGGTATTTAGTAAAACCAAAAATGGCTAACTTTGCCCCCACCTATTCTATATATCCAGCGCATGATCATCTGTTTTTCTTTTAGCTTGAGCCATAGTTCCTCTACACGATCGTGTCCTGAACTAAAATGTTTCAAGTTACTCATTAAGATATTGCACTACTGCTTCTTTGAATAATTTGCGTGTCACATCCACCATTAACAAAACTGTAATTATTGCAGTTGATTGCTGGATGATTCATTTTCTGTTAAGAAGAAGTGTTGCTGATTTTTTAATGTATGTTTTGGGAAATTAATTTCTTTTGTTCCACTCCCACTCGTTGCATAGCTTCGGTATCTAGAATTTCAGTGAAGTAGTCGTTGCTGTGGAGAAAACACATTATTCATATCACTTTACACAATCACACCTGGCGAGCTTCACTACAGTTTCGCAAGAGATGTATCTGAACGAATCGCACACCTCAGTAGGGTTTAGAAGACATTCGACCATCATGATAATGTAGACTGAAACGAATTTCCTCTGAAAACAGAAAGGGGAATCCACCCAGTACCAACTTGTTCCTTACTACCTGCATTAGCGGAGGCATACTGGAATAACACTGTGCTGCAGCAAGATGCAGTTGCATCATGTGTTTTGAGGACCTATACTGGACCAGAGGCAGCCATGATATCACTGCCATCATTTTCGACTAACCTTTGGGATTATCTTGCAGGACATTCTCTTATATGCTGATTATATTTCAGAGGACGTTACCTAATAAACGTCTTCCTAAGTTAGCATAAAATACCAAGGAACACGTCCACATTTGCGCCCTTGGTAAATTTTGTTTTGTGGGCATTAGGCTGTTCTTCAGTACTCATTTTTCTGTATAACATTATACAGACTCAGATTGTGGTCACAAACAACAAGCTCAGCAGGCTAACAGGAAGTTTCCAGGAAGACCTTCTCTTACCATAATGATATGCCTTCCTTCCGATAAACAGCCAGTGGGGGCTGAATTGTACACAGTACCTACATCAGTGATTAGATCAAATGATACGCAGATGGAATCATTGGTATCTGAGTCTTTTAATTTTTGGTGAGGTTCCCAGCATTAGGGAACGTCATCTGTAGACCAGTGCCCATCGAACAGTATCCACAAACGACGTAAATACAGGTCATGATAGCCTACTTTACTTATCAGCCCTGGTACGAAACCAGATAACGCTCTTTTTTCAAAGTCACTGATAAGGGTTCCCATGTCAGGTTACACACTGAGGTGATTTAAATTCAAGATCACCCTCCCCCGGTTCACACACACACACACACACACACACACACACACACACACACACACACTCCTGTCCGCTGTGGAATAATTGGCAACTGATCAAGTTTATCCATGAGAACTCACTCCCATTGCCCTCCCATACCCCCTGGACCAATACGAAGGCTCGACCAATAGGAAAGGAGCTCTCCGCACCTTCCCATTTGTTATATTATCAATCCAGTTGCCCAAGCCCAACCCCCCTCCTCGTTCGAAATCTGGTCATCGTAGTGAGAGAATGATGAAGTGCCAGCAGCAGTAGCAGTAGCAGCAGCAGGGATCAACCAGTACCCCCAGGCACAAGAGGAATAGGATTTTTAGATTTGAAAATAAGTATCTAACAATATTTTGATTTATTATTAGTATATATATATATATATATATATATATATATATATATATATATATTTGTTGTTGTGGTCTTCAGTCCTGAGACTGGTTTGATGCAGCTCTCCATGCTACTCTATCCTGTGCAAGCTTCTTCATCTCCCAGTACCTACTGCAGGCTACATCCTTCTGAATCTGCTTAGTGTATTCATCTCTTGGTCTCCCTCTACGATTTTTACCCTCCACGCTGCCCTCCAATACTAAATTGGTGATCCCTCGATGTCTAAGAACATGTCCTACCAACCGATCCCTTCTTCTAGTCAAGTTGTACCACAAACTCCTCTTCTCCCCAATCCTATTCAATACCTCCTCATTAGTTATGTGATCTACCCATCCAATCTTCAGCATTCTTCTGTAGCACCACATTTCGAAAGCTTCTATTCTCTTCTTGTCTAAACTATTTATCGTCCACGTTTCACTTCCACACATGGCCACACTCCATACAAATACTTTCAGAAATGACTTCCTGACACTTAAATCTATACACGATGTTAACAAATTTTTCTTCTTCAGAAACGCTTTCCTTGCCATTGCCAGTCTACATTTATATCCTCTCTACTTCGACCACCGTCAGTTATTTTGCTCCCCACATAGCAAAACTCCTTGACTACTTTAAGTGTCTCATTTCCTAATCTAATCCCCTCAGCATCACCCGACTTAATTCGACTACATTCCATTATCCTCGTTTTGCTTTTGTTGATGTTCATCTTATACCCTCCTTTCAAGACACTGTACATTCCGTTCAGCTGCTCTTCCAAGTCCTTTGCTGTCTCTGACAGAATTACAATGTCATCGGCGAACCTTAAAGTTTTTTATTTCTTCTCCATGGATTTTAATACCTACTCCGAACTTTTCTTTTGTTTCCTTTATTGATTGCTCAATATACAGATTGAATAACATTGGGGATAGGCTACAACCCTGTCTCACTCCCTTCCCAACCACTGCTTCCCTTTCATGCCCCTCGACTCTTATAACTGCCATCTGCTTTCTGTACAAATTGTAAATAGCCTTTCGATCCCTGTATTTTACCCCTGCCACCTTCAGAATTTGAAAGAGAGTATTCCAATCAACATTGTCAAAAACTTTCTCTAAGTCTACAAATGCTAGAAATGTAGGTTTGCCTTTCCTTAATCTATCTTCTAAGGTAAGTCGTAGGGTCAGTATTGCCTCACGTGTTCCAACATGTCTACGGAATCCAAACTGATCTTCCCCAAGGTCGGCTTCTACCAGTTTTTCCATTCGTCTGTAAAGAATTCGCGTTAATATTTTGCAGCTATGACTTATTAAACTGATAGTTCGGTAATTTTCACATCTGTCAACACCTGCTTTCTTTGAGACTGGAATTATTATATTCTTCTTGAAGTCTGAGGGTATTTCGCCTGTCTCATACATCTTGCTCACCAGATGGTAGAGTTTTGTCAGGACTGGCTCTCCGAAGGCTGTCAGTAGTTCTAATGGAATGTTGTCTACTCCGGGGGCCTTGTTTCGACTCAGGTCTTTCAGTGCTCTGTCAAACTCTTTACGCAGCATCATATCTCCCATTTCATCTTCATCTACATCCTCTTCCATTTCCATAATATTGTCCTCAAGTACGTCGCCCTTTATAGACCCTCTATATACTCCTTCCACCTTTCTGCTTTCCCTTCTTTGCTTAGAACTGGGTTTCCATCAAAGCCCTTGATATTCATGCAAGTGGTTCTCCTTTCTCCAAAGGTCTCTTTAATTTTCCTGTAAGCAGTATCTATTTTACCCCTAGTGAGATAAGCCTCTACATCCTTACATTTGACCTCTAGCCATGCCTGCTTAGCCATTTTGCACTTCCTGTCGATCTCATTTTGGAGACGTTTGTATTCCTTTTTGCCTGCTTCATTTACTGCATTTTTATATTTTCTCCTTTCATCAATTAAATTCAATATTTCTTCTGTTACCCAAGGGTTTCTACTAGCCCTCGTCTTTCTACCTATTTGATCCTCTGCTACCTTCACTATTTCATCCCTCAATGCTACCCATTCTTCTTCTACTGTATTTCTTTCCCCCATTCCTGTCAATTGTTCCCTTATGCTCTCCCTGAAACTCTCTACAACCTCTGGTTCTTTCAGTTTATCCAGGTCCCATCTCCTTAAATTCCCACCTTTTTGCAGTTTCATCAGTTTTAATCTACAGTTCATAACCAATAGATTGTGGTCAGAGTCCACATCTGCCCCTGTAAATGTCTTACAATTTAAAACCTGGTTCCTAAATCTGTGTCTTACCATTATATAATCTATCTGATACCTTTTAGTATCTCCAGGGTTCTTCCATGTATACAACCTTCTTTCATGATTCTTGAACCAAGTGTTAGCTATGATTAAGTTATGCTCTGCGCAAAATTCTACCAGACGGCTTCCTCTTTCATTCATTTCTTAGCCCCAATCCATATTCACCTACTATGTTTCCTTCTCTCTCTTTTCCTTCTGACGAATTCCAGTCACCCATGACTATTAAATTTTCGTCTCCCTTCACTACCTGAATAATTTCTTTTCATATAGGGGGTCCATTGATCGTGACTGGGCCAAATATCTCACGAAATAAGCGTCAAACGAAAAAACTACAAAGAACGAAAATTGTTTAGCTTGAAGGGGGAAACCAGATGGCGCTATGGTTGGCCCGCTAGGTGGCGCTGCCATAGGTCAAACGGATATCAACTGCGTTTTTTTTAAATAGGAACCCCCATTATTTATTACATATTCGTGTAGTACTTAAAGAAATATGAATGTTTTAGTTGGACCACTTTTTTCACGCAGTACATCTGGTGTAATGTCGCCGCAGGCTGCCACAATACGTTGTTTCATATCCTCTGGGGTTGTAGGCACATCACGGTACACATTCTCCTTTAACGTACCCCACAGAAAGAAGTCCAGAGGTGTAAGATCAGGAGAACGGGCTGGCCAATTTATGCGTCCTCCACGTCCTATGAAACGCCCGTCGAACATCCTGTCAAGGGTCAGCCTAGTGTTAATTGCGGAATGTGCAGGCGCACCATCATGCTGATACCCCATACGTCGACGCGTTTCCAGTGGGACATTTTCGAGCAACGTTGGAAGATAATTCTGTAGAAACGCGATGTATGTTGCAGCTGTTTTGGCCCCTGCAATTAAGTGAGGACCAATGAGGTGGTCGCCAATGATTCCACGGACCAGTAATGCATGTTCCGTAGACTCACTGCCCCGTGGTTTGTGAAACCCGCTTACCGGTAAACAGGTAGAACTGCAACGCATTTTCTGTTAATGCCCATTGACAGAATTGCACTCGATGATTGAAGTCATCACCATGTAATTGCTGATGTAGCGACACATGAAACGGGTGAAAGCGGTGACGATGCAGTATGCGCATGACACTACTTTGACTCAGTCCACCGGCTCTCGCAATGTCCCGTGTACTCATGTGTGGGTTCATGGCAACAGCAGGTAAACACACCAACTGCACCCGCTTTTCCTGTGACGGGCCTGTTACGGACACGTTTGCGTGCTACGACCACACCTGTTGCATACAGTTGGCGGTAGATGTTTTGCAATGTGCGGCACGTTGGATGCTCTCTGTCCGGGTACCGTACACCCTGCAGGCTTCAACTGCATTTCGTCGACACTCGCCATAGATGAGTATCATCTCCGCCTTTTCAGAGTTCGAATACACCATGGTCACAGTTCCTACAACACTACACTATCACAGACGTCTGGTAACACGGTGTACTACAGTTGGTCTGCGTGCGGAGACGAATGCAGACTAACAATAGCAGCAAGCGCTACATGCGGACACTGCTACAGCTAGACCAAACCACAACAGTGCACTACAGCCACACTCTTTAACACGGTCGTCATCGTAAACATTTCCCTGCAGATGCTGCTCGCTGACCGTGGCCCGTGTTTGTTACAACACGCAACTGAACGTCGGAGGTTTCAAGCGTCAACTTTAGGTTACAATATCTCCGGATGTAATTAACATTTTACAATACAACAAACGGCACTGATTACGTATTTGTTTATATGTTCAGATGTGCTAACAAAACTAACGTGGTTCCATTTAAAAAAACGTAGGTTTGTGTTAAAAAACATACTTCCGTGCATTTTTGTATGGTTTGTATTAAACAATTACACTAGCCCCTCTCCTCACGTTCGATCTGTGGAATCGGTTCGTCAGTATTTGTTGTGGTTTACGAAATATATCCAGCGGTAACGTTGGGTGACTCACCCTATATATACACTCCTGGAAATTGAAATAAGAACACCGTGAATGCATTGTCCCAGGAAGGGGAAACTTTATTGACACATTCCTGGGGTCAGATTCATCACATGATCACACTGACAGAACCACAGGCACATAGACACAGGCAACAGAGCATGCACAATGTCGGCACTAGTACAGTGTATATCCACCTTTCGCAGCAATGCAGGCTGCTATTCTCCCATGGAGACGATCGTAGAGATGCTGGATGTAGTCCTGTGGAACGGCTTGCCATGCCATTTCCACCTGGCGCCTCAGTTGGACCAGCGTTCGTGCTGGACGTGCAGACCGCGTGAGACGACGCTTCATCCAGTCCCAAACATGCTCAATGGGGGACAGATCCGGAGATCTTGCTGGCCAGGGTAGTTGACTTACACCTTCTAGAGCACGTTGGGTGGCACGGGATACATGCGGACGTGCATTGTCCTGTTGGAACAGCAAGTTCCCTTGCCGGTCTAGGAATGGTAGAACGATGGGTTCGATGACGGTTTGGATGTACCGTGCACTATTCAGTGTCCCCTCGACGATCACCAGTGGTGTACGGCCAGTGCAGGAGATCGCTCCCCACACCATGATGCCGGGTGTTGGCCCTGTGTGCCTCGGTCGTATGCAGTCCTGATTGTGGCGCTCACCTGCACGGCGCCAAACACGCATACGACCATCATTGGCACCAAGGCAGAAGCGACTCTCATCGCTGAAGACGACACGTCTCCATTCGTCCCTCCATTCACGCCTGTCGCGACACCACTGGAGGCGGGCTGCACGACGTTGGGGCGTGAGCGGAAGACGGCCTAACGGTGTGCGGGGCCGTAGCCCAGCTTCATGGAGACGGTTGCGAATGGTCCCCGCCGATACCCCAGGAGCAACAGTGTCCCTAATTTGCTGGGAAGTGGCGGTGCGGTCCCCTACGGCACTGCGTAGGATCCTACGGTCTTGGCGTGCATCCGTGCGTCGCTGCGGTCCGGTCCCAGGTCGACGGGCACGTGCACCTTCCGCCGACCACTGGCGACAACATCGATGTACTGTGGAGACCTCACGCCCCACGTGTTGAGCAATTCGGCGGTACGTCCACCCGGCCTCCCGCATGCCCACTATACGCCCTCGCTCAAAGTCCGTCAACTGCACATACGGTTCACGTCCACGCTGTCGCGGCATGCTACCAGTGTTAAAGACTGCGATGGAGCTCCGTATGCCACGGCAAACTGGCTGACACTGACGGCGGCGGTGCACAAATGCTGCGCAGCTAGCGCCATTCGACGGCCAACACCGCGGTTCCTGGTGTGTCCGCTGTGCCGTGCGTGTGTTCATTGCTTGTACAGCCCTCTCGCAGTGTCCGGAGCAAGTATGGTGGGTCTGACACACCGGTGTCAATGTGTTCTTTTTTCCATTTCCAGGAGTATATATATATATATATATATATAACTCGATTATTATGAGAATTATGATTTGTTATTGTTCCAGCAGCGCAACGTGGCCCTGATCCAATAGTACTGGAACTCCTGCACGAGGACCACGGGGACCACACTACCACAGCAGCAACCTGCAGATGGGCTTCCTGCCTTGTTGGACCAGGTGTCGTTCAGCTATAGCGCAATGCCACAGCCACAACAGCTACCTTCGTTCAACTACACTGTTAAAACCAGCACAGGCATATCAGGCAGCTGCCATCATTGGAGCCGCAACAGCTCACAGAACCGCAGGCAAATCGCCCGGCATGAATGCTACTGTTTGCCAGCACATGTAACGTCGCAGCATGTGGATTTAAACGAATAAATGTTGCTAGTGACTTCGCTGTGGTTATTGAAGTTGAACAACGGCAATGCCTCGGTACCAGAGTTGGTATCCGTGGTAAGAATGAGAATATTTGTGTAATATGGTGGGTTGTGTAAAGAATACAATGATGGACGTGTATGATGCTTCCCATACTCCAACAGACGTTCATATGCCTGATTGTAAAGCGTTAGTAGTTGACATGTATGACGAGGCCATGTTAGAATTATCTTCTTACAGGTACGAAACGACGGATATTATACTTTTAGTTATCTAGTTTTGGCTACTTTTCAAGGCCACCCGACGACCCACTATTTGCACATAGATTATCGCAAACAGGAAAATTCTTAGGATTTTCGGTAGATCAGCGAGTAAGACAAGCAAATATTCTGGTACAAAATCTTTAATAATTTCTGTATATGAATTGACACACTGAAAGCAAGCCTTCCTTTATTTTTATTTGCTGTAGTTTTAATAATTTTATATTAATAATTTACATCGACGTTGGAATCTTCTAATTTTATCTCCATCCAGTAATTTGGCAGATACAAAGGAGGTGGCTGGTCCCGGCGGAGGTTCGAGCTCTCCCTCGGGCATGGGTATGTGTGTGTGTTTGTCCTTAGGATAATTTAGGTTAAGTAGTGTGTAAGCTTACGGACTGATGACCTTAGCAATTAAGTCCCATAACATTTCACACACATTTGAACATTTTTGAACAAAGGAGGTATATTCTCGACTTCCAATATGTATCTAATATTTTTCCTGTAAAACTTCTCTTTTATGGCTTTAATAATTAATTCCCTTCCTTCGTGCAAAACTTCTAGCGTTTGGGAGTTTAAATGGTTCAAATGGCTCTGAGCACTATGGGACTTAACTTCTGAGGTCATCAGTCCCCTAGAACTTAGAACTACTTAAACCTAACTAACCTAAGGACATCACACACATCCATGCCCGAGGCAGGATTCGAACCTGCGACCGTAGCGGTCGCGCGGTTCGAGATTGTAGCGCCTAGAACCGCTCGTCCACTCGGGCCGGCGTTTGGGAGTTTAATTTTACCTCTTATTTACTGCATAAAACTGTTGTTATAACACTCCACATCTTCCTGACTGTACCCAACCAACCCTTCTGCTGTACGTTCTTGTGGAATTTTCTATCGAATACAGTGTAACCATCCTCTGTAAGAAGATACAGGCGGGAATAGAGTTTTTAAACAGACTTTTTGTGTTTTGTTTAACGTAGTAAATTTGCTCCAATCCATCAGTTTCAGCCAGGAAGCCAACATTTAGCCACTTACCAATAGTCTTTAAAAGTTAGTGCAGATAATTTATATTCCCCACTTGTATCCAGGTTTCGCCTTACACTGTTTTTAAAGCAAGGTATATGCCTTTCTCGCCCTTCTCAAATAGCTTCACCTTTTGCAACTGCAGTCTGTATTTGTCCTATGTGGCACCTGTCTTCGCCATATACTCCAGTTTTCGTTGTTTGGCTTCGGTATCTTCCATCTCAGTTTTCTTTCTTGTACACACAACAAATCGACTGCCTCTAAATGCGCGGTTTCTTTAATGGGGAATGGCTTAATTCTGTGCAATACATATACTCTCTTTCTTAGGACTTGTGGAATAACATTGTTCGAGGGTACCAGTCCGAAGTCAACGAAACCCTTGTCTGACGGTATTGTGTAGAACATTGACCTGTCTTGAGATAAATATGTTTCCCCTGCTATAATATAACATTTCTGTGTAATGCTTACATCGTACTTATTGGACTCTGCCCTTTCGAAGGAATCATCCCGGCATTTGCCTTAAGCGACTTAGGGAAGTCACGGGAAACTTAAATCAGGTTGTCATCCCGAATGCGAGTCCAGTGTGCTAACCACTGCGCCACCTCGCTCGGTGCTGCTCCTTTGAGACAGTGCTCCTTTCACTTGATCCACACTCTGCTGCTGAGGACGTCGTGGTAGTACTAGCTTCCATGGACGTAACTGAGGAAACGAGACACCTATGTCGTTGCCTTCATCACCAGACGCTGTCCTCTTGACTCGGAAGCCAGTAATCCACAGCATTTTCAAAATATTCGCCCTGCTCTAGACCAGAACTTATAATGCCGCATAGTGCGTGTCTGGAGTGCTACTCAGGAACATGCCACGGGAGAAACTTTTATCTTGAGTAGCGTTTCGGTGTTACTCCGTTTGCTCAGTCATTCATTGTAAACATTTTGGCATGTTCGTTTTGCTTATTACCAACACATGTGCTCAACAAACATATTTCTATACCATTTTACTGCATATAAATTAACTGTCGCACATATTCAAGTATCAATGTACATTTTATGATATTAGACTATGTTTAACTGTATGGAGGACGCCTCAACAGGTGCATGATCCATGTATCAGAACTGGAGTCATAAGGGTCGCGCTATAAAACTCTCATATTCAATGCCAGTTTTATACCTGGTGTCAAAATACAATACTAGCCACAGGTTTGGAAACTTTCAGCCCACGACAAAAATTTCACGTCTCAAAGGCAGTCAAAATACACCAGGTGTATTGTTTAGAACTGCGTTATCGTGTTGGAATATACAGTTACAAGGGATGCTCCAGGAACGGAATGAAATACGGTTCCACAGTTTTCCGTACGTATCACCAGACTGCAAACCTTCATACTGTCACCTGCCCTCATGTCTAGTTCTAGGCAGTCAGCAGATGCAGTGCCGTTCGCCTTCGTATCTGGACTCGGTTGTCTTCGTACTCTTTTCGGCGGCACTCTGTTAGTGGCTGTGCTAACGATTCCCTACATAAGTCACTGAGATGTTAATTTTAACCACCGTAAGGGAATCTGAGACGGTAAATCCTGTTTTGCAAGACATTCTCATATCTTACTGATCGAGATGACATTCCTTTGCTGATACCGCAAGTTTCTGGACCGTGAGCAACGACAATCAGCGACTCGTACTCATATTGTCGGCTGATCAGTCGACACTGCCATCTGGTCCGCTAGCATAGTCGTACAGGGTACAAGGAGAGTTCCATGCAGTCCACTGGTCTCCAAAACAAGACAACTGGAGCTTGTTTCAAACTCGGCTTGTCGTTCCGAACGTTGGTTAAGTCACTTCTGCACTTTGGCAACTGCAGGAGAACTCACGGTAATAAGCCGCATACCATGTGTCCTCAATGTTTAGACCGTTAGTTTTCGTGGAATACGGACGATCCAGGTGACCCATCTACTCCTATTCAAACAAACGACAGAGGAAATGTGGTGTGTCACAGAACCCCGAGAACGAATGGCTCACCTGTAAGTCTGTACAGAAAAAACTTATGGCAGCCACCGCTGTTAGTCGCTATGGCTAAATCTACGGCATCTAGAAAGCTACATTAACTTGTTGTACCGTTTGGTTCTTAGAATTATGTGAAAATGTTACATTTGGTCTTACAATTTAATTGACCCTCCTTTTGCTACAGGGGATCATTTCAAAGTCCTGGATTTTCATCAGAGAAGGAGTTGTCGAAGTTTACCAGATGGTAGGGCTGAAAAATTCTGAGGTTCGAAGACAATTCTGTTTAGATCACATTGAGGTTGCTGTAACAAGAGAATGATGCGTTTTTAACAAACACCACTCTAGATATCTCAAACTTACATTTAATTTCTATCGAGTAGTCCCCGTTATCATAATTTTATCACAGATATCCTATCAGTGTTGGTTGTTAAGTCGGAGCAGTTGACGAGGCGGATGTAGGTAATTTACGTTACATAACAAATACTTCGTCTTTTTGTGTTTAGATCCTGACCTTACTCTTTACGTTGTACTGAACATGGGCAGTCAGCTACTGAATACCTTTTAGCAATGCAGCAGATCCACAGCGTTACGAGCGTATCGGATACCATTGATAAGGTCTATATTCCAGTTAATATCTTCTTTGGATACATTTTCAGAACTTAGGCAATGAGGTGAGAGCTGATGGGAGCGCACACAGATTTTAAATATCTGCTAATTCAGATTAATGACCTTTCACTTACACAACTGTCTGCTGTTGGCACCAAAGATTTTTGATTAAGCGAATGTTCCAAGTGGTCTAATAATGTTATCATCGTGTCTGCCAAAAGCCTTGTTGTAGTAACAAGTATGTCTCCCATAGAAGCACATAACTAATAGCCCATATCGCTGAAGTCAGTATGTCATACGTTCAAGGAACACATTTCGTGCTATCTTTTTGTATACTGAAAATCTCCTGTGTAGGAATCGACATGGATTTCACTAACATCGATGTTGTGAAACTCAGCTCACACTGTCGCTTTGTGACATCTATAAGGCACTGAACAATGGAGCACAGATAGATGCTTTTATACCTGGGGGGCGATCGATACTGTTTCATAATGTCAGGTAGAGAGTGCAAAACGTCAACACAGGGGTCAGGACTCTGCCTATGTTTCCCTTAGGTGATGCAATACACGTATCCATTTTGAGATGAAATATTCATATAATCTATGTCAAAGCATATTATGAGATCCAAGGAACCTCCCTTGGTACCACACATTGATCTTACAGAAAACTGAGAAGTGTGTATGTATGAGTAGGTATATCTCTGCTCATATTATCACTGGAACTATGTGACCTTGCCTTTATCTTTACTTGACCGCATCCACTGTGCTGCTGCATAGTTGTTGGGTATGTGCCACCTGTACAGCGCATACGCATAATACATTTTGACATTAAATATTCATATGCCACAGCATATTATGGGTCCAGGGGCCTTCCTTGACGCTACACAGAGATCTTGGCAGAAATATAAGGTTGCACCCCTAGCGATATTAAGAGAACTATACTGATGTGCCAAAGAACCTGGTATAGGCATGTATATTCAAATACAGAGACATATAAACTGGTAGAATACGAAGCTGCAGTCGACAACGCCTTTATAAGACAATAAGTTTCTGGCGCAGTTGTTAGATCGGTTACTGCTGCTTCATTGGCATGTTGTTGTTGTTGTTGTTGTGGTCTTCAGTCCTGAGACTGGTTTGATGCAGCTCTCAATGCTATTCTATCCTGTGCAAGCTCCTTCATCTCCCAGTACCTACTGCAGCCTACATCCTTCTGAATCTGCTTAGTGTATTCATCTCTTGGTCTCCCTCTACGATTTTTACCCTACACGGTGCCCTCCAATGCTAAATTTGTGATCCCGTGATGCCTCAAAACATGTCCTACCAACCGATCCCTTCTTCTAGTCAAGTTGTGCCACAAACTTCTCTTCTCCCCAATTCTATTCAATACCTCCTCATTAGTTACGTGATCTACCCACCTTATCTTCAGCATTCTTCTGTAGCACCACATTTCGAAAGCTTCTATTCTCTTCTTGTCCAAACTAGTTATCGTCCATGTTTCACTTCCATACATGGCTACACTCCATACAAATACTTTCAGAAACGACTTCCTGACGCTTAAATCTATACTCGATGTTAACAAATTTCTCTTCTTCAGAAACGCTTTCCTTCCCATTGCCAGTCTACATTTTATATCCTCTCTACTTCGACCATCATCAGTTATTTTGCTCCCTAAATAGCAAAACTCCTTCACTACTTTAAGTGTCTCATTTCCTAATCTAATTCCCTCAGCCTCACCCGACTTAATTCGACTACATTCCATTATCCTCGTTTTGCTTTTGTTGATGTTCATCTTATATCCTCCTTTCAAGACAATGTCCATTCCGTTCAACTGCTCTTCCAAGTCCTTTGCTGTCTCTGACAGAATTACAATGTCATCGGCGAACCTCAAAGTTTTTACTTCTTCTCCATGAATTTTAATACCTACTCCGAATTTTTCTTTTGTTTCCTTTACTGCTTGCTCAATATACAGATTGAATAACATCGGGGAGAGGCTACAACCCTGTCTCACTCCTTTCCCAACCACTGCTTCCCTTTCATGCCCCTCGACTCTTATAACTGCCAACTGCTTTCTGTACAAATTGTAAATAGCCTTTCGTTCCCTGTATTTTACCCCTGCCACCTTCAGAATTTGAAAGAGAGTATTCCAGTTAACACTGTCAAAAGCTTTCTCTAAGTCTACAAATGTTAGAAACGTAGGTTTGCCTTTTCTGAATCTTTCTTCTAAGATAAGTCTTAAGGTTAGTATTGCCTCACGTGTTCCAACATTTCTACGGAATCCAAACTGATCTTCCCCGAGGTCCGCTTCCACCAGTTATTCCATTCGTCTGTAAAGAATTCGCGTTAGTATTTTGCAGCTGTGACTTATTAAACTGATAGTTCGGTAATTTTCACATATGTCAACACCTGCTTTCTTTGGGATTGGAATTATTATATTCTTCTTGAAGTCTGAGGGTATTTCGCCTGTCTCATACATCTTCCTCACCAGATGGTAGAGTTTTGTCATGAATGGCTCTCCCAAGGCCATCAGTAGTTCTAATGGAATGTTGTCTACTCCCGGGGCCTTGTTTCGACTCAGGTCTTTCAGTGCTCTGTCAAACTCTTCACGCAGTATCTTATCTCCCATTTCGTCTTCATCTACATCCTCTTCCATTTCCATAATATTGTCCTCAAGTACATCGCCTTTGTACAAACCCTCTATATACTCCTTCCACCTTTCTGCCTTCCCTTCTTTGCTTAGAACTGGGTTGCCATCCGAGCTCTTGATATTCATACAAGTGGTTCTCTTCTCTCCAAAGGTCTCTTTAATTTTCCTGTAGGCAGTATCTATCTTACCCCTAGTGAGATAAGCCTCTACATCCTTACATTTGTCCTCTAGCCATAACTGCTTAGCCATTTTGCACTTCCTGTCGATATCATTTTTGAGACGTTTGTATTCCTTTTTGCCTGCTTCATTTACTGCATTTTTATATTTTCTCCTTTCATCAATTAAATTCACTATTTCTTCTGTTTCCCAAGGATTTCTATTAGCCCTCGTCTTTTTACCCACTTGATCGTCTGCTGCCTTCACTACTCCATCCCTCAGAGCTCCCCATTCTTCTTCTACTGTATTTCTTTCCCCCATTCCTGTCAATTGTTCCCTTATGCTCTCCCTGAAACTCTCTACAACCTTTGGTTCTTTCAGTTTATCCAGGTCCCATCTCCTTAAATTCCCACCTTTTTGCAGTTTCTTCAGTTTCAATTTGCAGTTCATAAGCAATGGATTGTGGTCAGAATCCACATCTGCCCCTGGAAATGTCTTACAATTTAAAACCTGATTCCTAAATCTCTGTCTTACCATTATATAATCTATCTGATACCTTTTAGTATCTCCAGGATTCTTCCAGGTATACAACCTTCTTTTATGATTCTTGAACCAAGTGTTAGCTATGATTAAGTTATGCTCTGTGCAAAATTCTACAACGCGGCTTCCTCTTTCATTCCCTCCCCCCAATCCATATTCACCTACTATGTTTCCTTCTCTCCCCTTTCCTACTGACGAATTCCAGTCACCCATGACTATTAAATTTTCGTCTCCCTTCACTACCTGAATAATTTCTTTTATCTCATCATACATTTCATCTATTTCTTCATCATCTGCAGAGCTAGTTGGCATATAAACTTGTACTACTGTAGTAGGCAGGGGATTTGTGTCTATCTTGGCCACAATAATGCGTTCACTATGCTGTTTGTAGTAGCTAACCCGCACTCCTATTGTTTTATTCATTATTAAACCTACTCCTGCATTACCCCTATTTGATTTTGTATTTATAACCCTGTAATCACCTGACCAAAAGTCTTGTTCCTCCTGCCACCGAACTTCACTAATTCCCAGTATATCTAACTTTAACCTATCCATTTCCCTTTTTAAATTTTCTAACCTACCTGCCCGATTAAGGGATCTGACATTCCACGCTCCGATCCGTAGAACGCCAGTTTTCTTTCTCCTGATAACGACGTCCTCTTGAGTAGTCCCCGCCCGGAGATCCGAATGGGGGACTATTTTACCTCCGGAATATTTTACCCAAGAGGACGCCATCATCATTTAACCATACAGTAAAGCTGCATGTTATCAAGATTTAAGTGAGTTTGAACGTTGTGTTACTGTTGTCGCACGAGCGATGGGACACAGCATCTCCGAAGCAGCGATGAAGTGGGAATTTCCCTACACGACCATTTCACGAGTGTGCCGTGAATATCAGAAACCCGGTGAAACATCAAATCTCCGACATCGCTACGACCGAAAAAAGATCCTGCAAGAATGGGACCAACGAGCACTGAAGAGAATTGTTCAGCGTGACCAAAGTGCAACCCTTCCTCAAATTGCTGCAGATTTCAGTGCTGGGCCATCAACATGCGTCAGCGTGTGAACCACTCAAAGAAACATCTTCGATATGGGCTTTTGGAGCCGAAGGTCCACTCGTTTACCATTGATGACTGCACGACACAAAGCTTTACACCTCGCCTGAGCTCGTCAGCGCCGACGGAAACATGTTACTTGGTCGGACGAGTCTCATTTCAGGTTGTATCAAGCGGATGGAGCTGTGTGGGTATGAGGACAACCTCATGAATCCATGGGCCTTGCATGTCAGCAGGGCATTATTCAAGCTGGTGAGGCTCTTGAGTGGTGTCGGGTGTGTGCAGTTGGAGTGATATGGGACCCCTGATACGTCTAGATACGCCGGCCGCGGTGGCCGAGCGGTTCTAGGCGCTCAGTTCGGAACCGCGCGACTGCTACGGTCGCAGGTTCGAATCCTGCCTCGGGCATGGATGTGTGTGATGTCGTTAGGTTAGGTAGGTTTAAGTAGTTCTAAGTTCTAGGGGACTGATGACCACAGCAGTTAAGTCCCATAGTGCTCAGAGCCATTTCGTCTAGATACGACTCTGAAATGTGGCACGTGCGTAAGCATCCTGTCTGCTCACCTGCATCCATTCATGCCCATTGTGCATTCGGACGGACTTGGGCAATTCCATGAGCGCAATGCGGCACCCTACACGTTCAGAATTGCGACTGGGCGGCTCCAGGAACACTATTCTGAGTTTAAACACTTCTGCTGGCCACCAAACTCCCCAGACATGAATATTATTGGGCATATCTGGGATGCCTTGCAACGTGCTGTTCAGAAGTGATTTCCAGCTCCTGATACTCTTACGGATTTATGGAGAGCCCTGCAAGATCCATGGCGTGAACTTCCTCCAGCACTACTTCAGACATTAGTTGAATCCATGCCAAGTCGTGTTGCTGCACTTTTGCATGCTCGTTGTAGTGCTACCTGATATTAAGCAGGTATTCCAGTTTCTTTGGCTCTTCAGTGAATAATAGACTTAACTTATTAAGACTTAGATTATTTACAGGTGAGCCGTCCGCTGCTAGCTTGTAGCAAATAATTTTTGGGACGGCTATTCTGCATCTTTTACGTCTTTGGATGGTTGGATTGTGCAGTTGAAATTTTACTTTAGAGGCTTCCTTTTGCAGAGAGCGGGAGGCTATTTGGGGTGCGTGCGTGCTGCCGTAGGGTTGCCGCGCCGGGGTTGTGAGGAGGCTTCCCGTGAGGTGCCGCGTGTGACGTGAACAGTTGGGACAGGGACCGGAGCAGTCGGCTGGGGTGTGTTCAGTGCAGCTGTTACTTGAGTAATAGAGTGGGGAGAATTTGCGATTCCTAGGGGCATGTGCGTCTCGAAGGGCTATGTTTGCATCCTGGGAAAAGTCAAGGTGCTGCATAGCATTTTGGAATTCTGTGACGCGGAGTCTTGTGTAGCCCACAATGAATTGGTGACGTTGTGGCGGCTCTTACAGGTGTTTTGTCAGTTCTTGTTCACTCCGGTAATCTGTGGTCACGATGTCATTTCTAGTTGGTCTGGAGAGCTAAGCTTTGGTACGGTACAGGGTGTGTAAATAAAGTTTCAGGACTGGTCTCAGAACACAAAATTTATTGAATACTTTCATACAGCACACAAAAATTCTTCTAAATAGGTGCCTTGAGAAACCACACACCGCTGCCAGTGAGATTTCCATTGCTGGTAAGCTCTCTGGAACCTCTTAACCGGACTGCTGTTCTAAACGCTCGTTGAAGCCTTTTGGACCACTAAAACGCTGTCAAATCGCTTCTGTTTCGGGTCTCTCTTCGTCTGGGGGAACGAAGTCACTGGGGGCGAGGTCGGGGCTATAGGGTGGCTGCAGCAGCGTTGCCACGTTGAACTGGATCAAAACTTCAGTAATGGCGAAGCAAGTGTGAATGGTCCCATTGTCATGGTGGAGCACCCAGTCGTCGTTCTCCTCTGGACGGACTCGGCAGACACGATCCCTCAAATGGCGGCCAAGCCATTATAATACTGACCATTGACAGTCTGTCTGGCAAGCACAAACTCTTTGTGGACCATTCCTTTCGCGTCAAAGAAAGCAATGAGGATGCTTTACACACCTGACTTGCTCATACGGGCTTCTTCAGCATTGGTGATGCGGAGGTGTGCCACCCCATGCTTTGCCTCTGCAACTCAGGATCGTATTCGAAGACCCAGGTCTCATCACCAATGACCACTTTGACCAAAAAATCAGTGGGAAACAGCCAGGCGCCACTCTTTTTATTCATCCGAGAACACTTTAGGGACAAGTTTTGCACACACTTAGATTCTGTGACTAGCTGAAACACAGTTTGGTTATTCAAACCCGCTTCATCTGCGATCATTCTGATGCTGAGACGTCGGTCACTGTTTAAAACTTGACACACTTTGACCAGATTTTCGTCATCTTTGCTCGTTGAAGGTCTTCCAGAGTGCTCATTATCCTCCAAGTCTTCGAGGCCACATGAAAACCGTGGCACATCACGTGGCGGATTCTTTATAGGCCTCTTGAATCATTTAGAACGTTTTCGTACCGGTCTTGTTCAGTTTTACACAAAATTTGATCGAACACCGCTGCTGCAAGAACCGCTGCGTTTTGGACGCTCCGATTTCTCGAAGACGTTTCGAATCAGACATTCTATGCACCCGCGATTTTTCACTCCAGCGCTTCACCGGCGAATGCCGATGCTTGGCTCGCTTAGCCAACACCCCCACCACTCCCCACGTGGTGAGACGGGTCTGCGCGCGCACCGCTACTCAGTCTTGAAACTTTATTTACACCCCCTGTAGTTCTCTTCTTCTGAGTTCTCCAGAAACCGGTATTTCTATCCAAATGTTCTGCTCTCTTTAATGCATTGTAAAGGCCACATTGATGGCTGATGTTTTAAAAAAACGCACAGAGAAGCTGTTTGAAGTAGGGCTTGTACATATGTGTTGTTATTTGGAGCCAAGGTCTTAAGTTATGTAATTTTTTTAAATTTGTTATCCTGTTCTACGTTAGTTCATTGTAATTATTACTTCACTGTTGAATTTCTGTGTACTGTTCTATTTGGTTCCAAGCTGTCATTACTATTTTTTGACCTGTCTGACTGAACTGAGTGCCTTGTTATACAGTAGATCGTCTCCTATAGGTAGATACCATTTTGAAAAGCTGCAATTATTGTTATTTCATGTTTGTGTACTCAGGATTTAAATTTTAAGACTTGTTCTCTAACTGAAGTTACGTATTAATGTTTCGTTGTTTTTGTAAATCCGTTAACAGCATTTAACTTTGGCATAACGCTATTTGTAAGGTTTAATAATTTACACAATAGTTCAAATCAGCTTTATCAGGTGGAAATATTGTAATGGCATTGTGTCAGAATTTGTAAGCACAGTTATATAAAGTCTTTGAAAGTAATTTGAGTTTTGACACATTCTCTTATCCTGAGTTAGTGAGTAAAATTTATTGTTACAGGTTGGTTTCATGTGGTATACGTTGAGACTGTGTAACTCTTATTCGTTGTAGCATGATGTCGTCAGAAATTGTAAAATCAAATACAGAGCATGTATTTTTTAATCTGCGAAGTTAAAACAAGATTTTTGGGTTTTAATATCGAAGTTTCTGTGTAATAAATTATTTTAAGCGAAATGTATAATGTAATTTCGGCCCAGCAGCTTACCATCTCCTCCGCGCTCCTACCGCTACAATAGGATTTAGTACTGTTGTTACAATAAAACTAATTAATGGGAGACTTCACAACTTTCTTTCAGTATTGTCTAGGTGACAGAACATAGCAGCGACGCTTTTATGCAATAAATAATGTGCCTGTACTGTTCTAGCATCAACTGCTGTCTCGTAAAAGGACCAGATGAACTCACTGAAAGGTCCGTGCGCCAGTGTGTGAGAAAAGAACCAATAATTGCAGATCATATCATCAGCCAATGTGATACTTTTGATTACTCTTCCTTATACTGTCAAACCATTCTTTAGTTGGGAATAGCTCTTAATTAAATCTATCAAACATATATCAGACAGAGTAAATGAAAGGACAACCCCTCTCCCAATTCAAATCTCTTCTGTCGTATCATCTCCTTTTCTTAATTTTAATTTTTTTTTTGGTGATATATAAGCTGATTATTAGATTCTTTGCTTTCAGTTGATTCAGATCTTGTTCAGGACATCTGAAAGTTTAATCCACTGAATTCTATTTAAAAAATTTCCAAATCAACAAAATGGTTCAAATGGCTCTGAGCACTATGGGACTTAACATCTGTGGTCATCAGTCCCCTAGGACTTAGAACTACTTAAACCTAACTAACCTAAGGACATCACACACATCCATGCCCGAGGCCGGATTCGAACCCGCGACCGTAGCAGTCGCGCGGTTTCAGTCTCATATCTTTTGTTTCATTTATATTTCGGTGTACATTAATGCATTAACCTCTTCAGTTTTGTCACATTGTCTCTCCGGTATCATTTACTTCACTAATTTTATTTTCTAAATTTTGGGATGTTGAGTCACGTTCAGAAGGGCAGATGTATTTTCATAAGAGAGGCACAGAAACTAAGCAGAGACTTCAGAAGGTAAGTTACACATGTCGTGCTACTCGAAGACCACTGGGCAACAAGACTGGCGCATTGTCAGAAGAAAGTACACGTTGCGGGTTTCCTGCAGACGCTACTCTGTTGCGGTACGGACAAAGGTTGCGAGAATGAAGTGACGCAGCAACTGGAAACATATTCCAAAGCTGAATGGCTCAAATGGCTCTGAGCACTATGGGACTTAACTTTTGAGGTCATCAGTCCCCTATAACTTAGAACTACTTAAACCTAACTAACCTAAGGACATCACGCACATCCATGCCCAAGGCAGGATTCGAACCTGCGACCGTAGCGGTCGCGCGGTTCCAGACTGTAGTGCCTAGAGCCGCTCGGCCACAACGGCCGGTTCCAAAGTTGAAGTACGCGGGACAACAAGATTCTTGATTCTAAATTGCACACAGATTCACAATGACATTCTGGCGGCACATGACCAAATCCAAACGTCGTACCCAACTATAGTGAAATGGTGCCAACAGTTTGAAAGAGGCTGCACAAACGTGGACTGTGCTGGCCGGGAACTCTAGATCTCGTGTCACTGGAATTCCATCTTTTCAGCAAACTGAAACAAGGTCCTTGGAGAAAGACATTTTCCAAGAATATGATGGTCGCCACAGCAGTTCTCGAATGGCTCTGTAACCAAAGCGCGGATTTCTATCGTCGAGGAACTCAACAATTGGTAGAACTTCCCGACCATTGTTTACAGGGACTTGATTTTGTTGAAAAAATAGTGTCATGTATGTGCGTCACTTTGCAATGTAGTGCAAGTTCAATAAAAGTTACTTGGCCTGTCATAAAAATGTGTAACATGCGTTTCGAAATCTCCTCCTATGAATGAAATATGAATTAAAATGATTATATACTAACCACAGTTGCAATTTAACTGAAGAAAATCGGTTTCAGTCTCCTGGAGGCGGTCTCTGTCCTGGTTGGTTCCATTGAAATAATGAACAAGGGGGTCTTCACCATGAGGTCGCTACAGGCTGAAACCATCTTGTTTACTTGCGTTAAGTGCGATTTTGAGTGTAATAAATGTTCAGTCTGAGCTATATTCAGTTCTGTTTCGTGTTTTTACTCGTATCTGTATGACATTACTCGTAAGAATTCACCAGACATGCTCTTAACTTCCTTCAGCTGCAGTAGAATGGATCCTCTTCAGAATACGATTACTTCTTGAGAGAGTGTTCCTCGTTCTCCCATTCGTTCGGCTTTCTAAGGGTGATCTTTTTCTCTTCGAGCATTCACTGCCTTTCGTTATGGTCTGCAATTCGTAAACGACTGGAACATTTTCACTGCGAATATCAGCACCAAAATAGGTTTTTGCGGGCTTTGCGATCTTTTTCGAAATCTCTAATTCATAATTATGATATAGTCGATGTGGTTGCTGGTGACATTTTGTAGAAGATGCTTGCGGATCTCGACGTGCAGAATAATCCTGTGGGTAGATTGCAGAAGATAGTGACTGGAAAATTTTTTTCAAATTTTCCGTTGCTTTTTCAGTTTAGTTGCCGAACACTAAATGGTACACAAACAGTAAAAAATAAACCTCAGATACATTTAATGCTTTGTGAATACAGTGCCTCTCTGGCTGAACCATTGAGAGTGACGAAATGAAAAGTCAAGTTCTCAAGTTCTGGATGAAAGCATTTTATCATACAGCGCTTTGTATCTGTTGCCCAGGTGCGCGGATAACTCGGTCACTGAGAGTTCCGAACAAACTTAATTGAGTATATAGATCCCTCATTCCGGGAATCGAGGATCTCGACCATTTTTGCCTGTTATCGACATTGATAAGGGCAAAATATCGGTCCCAGGGAGTCCACGATTTTTGAGAATGTTTTAGTTTCAATCATATAAATATGACAAAGTCATGCAGGAAGGAGACGACAATTATAATGATAACCAGCAATACCACATTCAGGCTGACTGGGTCGCAATGGTAAAAGTCAAACCTCAGGCAGGGAATGACTTTGTTCCTCATATGACGCTTTTTGGAATTTATCCATCATCAGATATGCGGCAGCGATTACTCCATGCAGATATGGCGTTTCAAGTTGTATGTGTAACAAACATTCGCAGACTAGTCGGCGAATATTTTACATATAACCTGAAACGCCATATCTACATGCAGTAATCGCTGCTGCATATCTGATGATGGATAAATCCCGAAACGCGTCATATGAGCAATGAAGTCATTCCCTGCCTGAGGTTTGACTTTTACCATTGCGACCCAGTCAACCTGACTGCAGAACTACTGACTATGTTAATGTCAAGTTTGACGTCGGGTAGCAAACGACATAAGAAATATTTTTTCGTGTTATATACTGTATTGCGAAACGTTGCTTCTTTTGGTAAGGTCCACGGGAAGTTCCCTATAGGTTATAACGAGTGAATTTGCGAATGTCAAAATGTGTGACGTAAATGGCCGTATCTTTTGACTACATTGTCTTAGAAGCTTCAATATTTTCCACCGCCAAGAAATTACAGGCGTTAGTATCAGACATAAATTTCAGCTTGATACGTCTACCAGTTCCTGAGAAGTAGGTTTTTAACAGTCGGACAGACACGCAACAAAGCGACCCTATAAGGCAGGGCTTCCCAAACTTTTCAACTGGCGGACCCCTTCTTCAGTCGGAAATCCATGGCGGACTCCTAGTTAGTCAAGAGCACAGTAACTTTAAATTTCAGAGCGATACCCATGGAAACTGAAAGCGTCATGTTACCAATGATTCCCTCCACCCCCCCCCCCCCCCCCCTCCCCAAGTATCAATAGTCTTTGGTTTAGAGATGAATGAAAACAACTTGAAATTAACGATCCAATTTGAATTCCCACTGTATCCAGACACTTACTAGTGGATTTACTCCTTTTGTTCAACACACTTTGCCCTTGGAGTGAAATATTCATTTCGTTCATTCTGAAGAAAATATCTGACAAATAGGGAAGTATACCTTGCCAATTTTCGTCATTAATAAGGTCTGCTAATTTGGTGTTACGCTCCAAAAGGAAAGCTAAGACTTCCAATCTTAATTCGTACAACCGAGAGAGCGCATTCCCACGTGAGAGCCACCTCACTTCTGTGTGGAGAAGCAGGGAACGTTGAAGGCTTCCCATATCTTCACACAATATTGTGAAAAGTCTTAACTTCAACGGCCTTGAATTTATGTAGTTAATGATTTGAATGGATTCGTCTAAAACTTTCTCGAACGAAACAGGTATTTGTTTTGTAGATAAAGCGTATCTATGGAGAGCACAATGACTACTGCTGCAATTCTTGGCGTTTTCTTTTATTTTCGTTATTGCTCCGACTGTAGGACCCGTCACAGCTTTTGCACCATCTGTGCATACATCTGTGCAATTAGACAATGAAACTTCGTTAGTCCTTAAAAAATCTTCCAATAGACAGAATATTTCAGCACGTTGTGTTGGCAGGTAGTGGTCTGCACAATGAGACGGGAGGTCCTCCTCAAAACATCCAGAATATTCATACCGGAGAAAAGCCAATAAAATCGCTAATCCTGCAACATCAGTGGATTCATCTATCTGCAGAGAAAATGAATTGTGTTGGATGCGATAAACAAGAGCGTCTTTCACATCATTTTACATGTCAACAATGCGTCTCTTGACAGTATTGTTTGATAATGGCACCGAAGATACAAGCTTTACTGCATTTTCGTCTAGCATGCGAGAAACAGTATCATTAACACAAGGCTTAATGAGATTTTCTGCAATGGTATGAGCTTTGCCTGTTTTTGCCACTCGATAACTAACCAAGAAAGAAGCTTTTAATGAATTTTTATTAATTGTATTTGCATGAGTTTTCATGCAATAGTGAGAAGCAGCTAGTTCAACACTCTTTTGAAAAAATCGATATCTTTAGCCTGGAAATCCGGATGAGTACCTTCAAAATGACGGCGCAGTTTAACTGGAACCACTGAACTGTTCGGAAGGACTCGCGCACAAATTACACACTGAGCTTTACCCTCCTCTGTCTCCATAAAGCCCATTTCTAAATAGCTTTCGTTGTACTTACGCTTCTTGGTTATTCCACGTCCACAGGATATTGCAACCAATGGAGTACTTGCAGCGTTTTCACGTAATAAATCCGGCTGTGGAGCTTCTTGTGGTTGTTCTTCCTCTGGTCGTCCTCCCTCCTCATTCATTTCAACTGGAAACTTCCCTTCTTGTGAAGGCGATGGAGAAACTGCACCTTTCTTCAATAATCCTGACTTCAGCCACCGATCCATGTTAGAAGTAATAAACTAGTCAAAAATCGACTTATGAGATAGGTAGTGCACTGACAAAGGAAGTTTAACATTTAATGGTGCCTGGGGCAGCATACCTGCCAGAGAGCGCTGTGATTGGTCGACAAAGCATGCTCCGCGTATGCGTAAAAGGTTTCACGGCATCTAGCAACGTGAGCCGGTGCACAAACGACCCCAGTATTGTTGCCAAACAGTCGATCAGAGAAGCCGCGTTCTCCGGCGCTAAACTGTGTATGCGTTTTCACTTATGAACCGCAAAGGCTGCTTGAGAATACGACGTGAAGTAAAAGTACGTATTTTTCACACGAAAAAAATAGTGATGAATTTGATTTTCACATTTTTATTCAATAATTTTACTCGTTATTTTACACGATTTGGTGGAAGGTGGCCGCGGACCCCCTAGAAAGAACCGGCGGACCCCTAAGGGGTCCGTGGACCACACGTTGGGAAGCCCT
Organism: Schistocerca serialis cubense; assembly: GCF_023864345.2. Classification (NCBI taxonomy): domain Eukaryota; kingdom Metazoa; phylum Arthropoda; class Insecta; order Orthoptera; family Acrididae; genus Schistocerca; species Schistocerca serialis. The sequence goes on from NC_064638.1 coordinate 855,906,549, forward strand.
GCTATAAGGATTTCGTTTTTACCGAATGGAGAATGGAACCCTAAAAAAAGGTGTAAGTGTTTTCTCTAGCTTCATACGTACATGCGGATAAGCAGTATGATAAAAGCTTTCCTTTACCTCAATAATAAAGCAGTGTACTGATAAGCGGCTTTTGGCGACAATAATCTGTACGAGGCGGAAAACCTGTGTGTGCTGTGGATTTGTACGAAAAGTGAAAGGCGCGCAGTAAAGGCGGAGTGAGACATTGCGCTATTCGGGATCAACGGGACGAGCACGAGACGGGCTCGTAATGAAGCTGCGGCCCCCATTCTGCCAGCTGCTGTGACACGGTGTCTGGCGGCAAACCGGCCGAACCTGCGTGAGGGCAGGCGGCTCACAAGTCCAGCGCCGTGGAAAATCCTCGGCCCCATCAACACCTGCTGGCCGGCCCGGCATTTATGGTTAATCAACTGAAATTCTCCTGCCTCGTATATTCCACAACGTTTGGTGCTGCTGGTACCAGACTGGAATTTCAGTGTCTGCACAGAAACAAGACAGCTATGTCAATGTAAGACGGGAAAATTGCGTCTCTCCGCATTGGCAGTTGTGCGGCATTGTAAGACTCTGCAAAAGATTCAAAGCGGCAAGCGAACATTCCACAGCATTTCTGAACACAGAAGAACTTTTTAGCACGGTTATGATAAGTGGAGCCGTGAACTTGTGGCTTTCTCATCCAGTATGGCTTTCACCTATAGTAGTGCTTTGTGAAAATGAAAAAAAATTACATTTCTCTGCAGTTTGCATTCCAAAATGTTGTGTAGCACATACCGTATAGGCACACGCGTTATCCTTCTGGAAGCTTGGGTCCTGTGAATTGTCAATATGCAATGGGACGACTGGACCAACGCGAACCACTTGTCATAGTCACCTGTATGAATAACCAGAGGTTTTCAGCGCAATTTCTGGCCTGGATCCTGAATGGCAGTCCAGAACGACGATGGGCTTTTCCGCTACCACAGTTATTGTTTCAAAGCGGACGATGCTTCACAGGGTTCATAAAGATACCTCTCCGTTCCCTGTAAAATGTAGTATATTCGTATAGATGTAGTAGATTCGTATAGATATCAATCACCCAATGTATCAGTTAACTTACGGAGAATAAAAGAGCAAGAAAACTAAGGGTCTCGAAAATGGCAAGGAATAGAAGAAAATTACAGGCTATGTTTAATGCAGGATACTCTCCAGTTGCTTGCCCATGTAGATGGGACTGAGTCCTGACGGGCTGCAGAGAACACGCCAGTCTGGGGCGCTATTCCGCATCTTTCGACCGCCCTGCCGATCGGATCGGTAGGCGAGCGCACCGATCGCCGATGTTGTCGAAGGAGTGCCCCTGCATCATTCTGTAAGCATTTCGGAAGTGATGCCGAACGGTTCTAGCGAACTGAGACGCTGTTGTTAGTTCTCCTCACGCCAACCAATCAAATGCAATTTGCAGCAGATCCGTGTACGCGCACTGCAGCGCGAACCCCGAGTGTTTAGCTGCCAACACAGGCACGCTATTCTTCACAGTACCGACAAGTGTGTCTGGAGTACGTACTACCGTTCTAATTTCGCTGACCACGTGCTACCTTGCATACATAATACCGATAGGATATTTGACTGTGTTCTGGAAACTGTCGTAAATGTCATATTATGGCATTTATTTCTCATTCACTTCGACGTCTTGTTTTGGATTTTACATTTCGGAATATAAGTTAGAAATGGAAAGTAGTAACACATTGTACAAAAGCATCTATAAAAATGCCCCAAAAATTCTTCATTTTTTCTGTTTTCCGTCGTTCCTTAGTTGCTTCAAAATTCATGGAGGTATGTTTCGTCTATGCAACTAACTGAAGGCGGTTTGTATATTGTCATATGCGTTTCGCTTCTTTTATTTGCGAAAATGCCTCACAAACAAAAGAAGTGAAACGCATATGGCAATATACAAACTGCCTTCAGTTAGTTGCATAGACGGAGCATACCTCCATGAACCCGAAAAATTGTTTAAGAGAGTGTCAAAGGATAAGAAGATGCATACAATGTGGCTGTAATTCGCTTCCAGAGATCCAAATAATGAAGAGCCTACTTTCCTATATCAATATTAGAGAAGGAAAGTTGCCACTCACCATATAGCGGAGATGCTGAGTAGCGATGGGCACAACAAATTTATTCACACAATTATAGTTTTCGGCCATTAAGGCCTTTGTCAGCAATAGACACTTTCCATTGTTTGATTTTTGCCTGACTACTTTCCTATATGATACGATTTGGTTCTCAAAACAAGGAAAAAAAAATTAAGAAACGCCTTTCGATAGCGTGTATAGCTATCGAAGTTCGTCGTAGTTTATAACATGAATTTGATGAGTCAAAATGTTTCACATATGGTGAAATACTCTAAAAATATCATGTTTGGGCTCTTTCATCTTTTCAGCTCCGTCTACTATTGTTAAGGATTCGATAGTAGATAAATAATTGTGACAAGGAAGAATATAAAGACGATCGCTGCTAATTTCATTCGCAGTAATTTAAGTTGTGCTCTTAGAGTCCTGTGTGACCACACACTCGGAAATCGCTACGTATTCAGAAAAAAATGGTGAATTATTTGTGACACGAAAAAGTATAAATGTCACTGTCAGTTGTTTCACGCACAGAAATTTCATATTTCATTTCTTAAACATATGGAAGCCACGAAATCGAAGATAGTCATTACTGATAAGGCGCCCTCTTATGCGTAAACAACAACGAATATTCCAGAAAAATACTTAACTTTCACGATTAAAACGAAGTCTCAGAATGTGTTACAAGAAAGAAGAGGAAAAAAATTGCAAACGTACGACGACGTTTGGTACTGCAGTTCGTTACCTTACCCGCTTGGCTACTACAACTCTCTTGCATCCAATGCTTTATTCCGCGTAACTCCAATCGAGACAGACGCAGGCTGATCTCGTTGCCGAATTATGCGGGCGTAAGCCGAAAATGCATGAAATGTTGGAAGGTTTTTTCTACCCGGCTTCACAAAATTGCTTTCCATTGTCACCTAAAAGTTTTAAACGCGTTTCGATAATTAATAGGCAAACCACTTGCGGGAAAGTGTATGCGTAGTCCCTACGAATTTCAGCTAACACTCCTGTGATATATGTAAGCAGAACCAACATTTTGAAATTTAATGATTTTTAAACTCTTAACTACGTAAAAATAACAGGTATTTTGTGAGAATATTGACCGAAACTGTTTTTTTATTTTATAACGATTCCCAGTAACAACAATACAAACCATATTTCTAACAAAGGCAAACAGTCATTATGAACTCACTTTCCACTTTGATACATTCTGGTCGTTCTTCAGTAAAACATAATCAATAAATCCGAAACCAAAACCATTCAATAATTCTAAAATAACAAATTCTAGTTGTACACAAATAACACCGAATCGAATGAGTGGCCATACCGAAAGCTAACCACCTCTCGGTACAGTTGCTGGAAAATCGGTGGCAGGACCGATCGGTAATAGGTCTGAGAAGCTTACAGAGTAGCACCTTCGGGTAAAGAACCGAAAATGGCGTCACTATCGAGGCTAACCTACCGCCCCGATCGGTATGAACGATACAGAATAGGACCCCTGGTAAAGGTGCCCATTTGTGGGCTGACCACACCTGCTTGCCAACAAGTCTGACGCTGTATGTGAGTCCACAGGTACAACAGGCAACTCACGGAGAGTATAGGAAGACAAAGGAAAGAACTTCAGTCAGAAAATAAACAGGAAGACTGGCTTCCTGATCCTAGGAGGAAATGTGTGAAGGAAATGGTATTGCTTTGATTTACGCGGTCGCAATGCCACAGTCTAAAGACATGTGTCCATAGTTGTTGTGCTTCGTGAAACACTGTTAGTGGTGATGGCATACTTCGATTATATATTGTGGAAATTATGACATTGTCAAAGTTGTGAGACTGCGTTGGTAGTATAGTTATTAAAGCAATTTCACGAAATATGTTCTGATACTTTTCAAAAACTTTATTTCTCGTATTTGTGCAATTTCTTTAAATTTATGGTTAGGTAAGATGTGAACGAACTATCATTCTCATTATTATTTATATAAACAAACATACACCCTCTGAACAGGGAGGGCACGGCTTACTCCTATCACATTCTACCCTAATCCGATGGGTCCAGTGACCTCGCGGCTGGGCCCCTCCCCCAAATTAGCCAACCAACCCAACAGGCCTTGAAGGCCCAAGGGTACCGGCCAGCTGGCGTGTCACTCTCAGCCCTGGGGCGTCATCGGATGCAGATAGGACGGGGATGGTGTCAGCACACCACTCTCCCAGCCGTTGTCAGTTTTCGTGGTCGGTGCCGCTACTTCTCAGTCAAACACCTTCTCAGTTGGCCTCACAAGCGCTGAATGCACCCCGCTTGCCAACAACATTCGCCAGACCCGGATGGTGACCCATCCAAGTGCTAGTGCTGGAAACAGTTAATTCCATAAATTATCTGGGACTACGCATTAGGAGTGATTTAAAATGGAATGATCATATAAAGTTAATCGTCGGTAAAGCAGATGCCAGACTGAGATTCATTGGAAGAATCCTAAGGAAGTGCAATCCGAAAACAAAGGAAGTAGGTTACAGTACGCTTGTTCGCCCACTGCTTGAATTCTGCTCAGCAGTGTGGGATCCGTACCAGATAGGGTTGATAGAAGAGATAGAGAAGATCCAACGGAGAGCAGCGCGCTTCGTTACAGGATCATTTAGTAACCGCGAAAGCGTTACGGAGATGATAGATAAACTCCAGTGGAAGACTCTGCAGGAGAGACGCTCAGTAGCTCGGTACGGGCTTTTGTTGCAGTTTCGAGAACATACCTTCATCAAGGAGTCAAGCAGTATATCGCTCCCTCCTACGTATATCTCGCGAAGAGGCCATGAGGATAAAATCAAGGAGATTAGAGCCCACACAGAGGCATACCGACAATCCTTCTTTCCACGAACATTACGAGACTGGACTCGAATAGAATGGAGAACCGATAGAGGTACTCAAGGTACCCTCCGCCACACACCGTCAGGTGGCTTGCGGAGTATGGATGTAGATGTAGATGTGGATGTAGCCAAGACCGACAGCGCTTAACGTTGGTGATCTGTCGGATACCAGTGTTCTCACAGCGGCAAGGCCGTTGGCCCATTGCTATTTATATATTAAAATATTTTATTGTACCTAAAAAATATACTCATATCATAATTTTAAAGCATTTCATATATTTCAGTGTTATTATTATTTGAATTGTAGGCATCTGTGACATCATGCTAAAAGCATGGGCCGGCCGGTGTGGCCGTGCGGTTCTAGGCGCCACAGTCTGGAACCACGCGACCGCTACGGTCGCAGGTTCGAATCCTGCCTCGGGCATGGATGTGTGTGATGTCCTTAGGTTAGTTAGGTTTAAGTAGTTCTAAGTTCTAGGGGACTCATGACCTCAGAAGTTAAGTCCCATAGTGCTCAGAGCCATTTTGAACCTGCAGTCTTTCTCATGCGACTTTAAAGAAGCTATTCGGCAAAAAAAAAAAAAAAAAAAAAAAAAAAAAAAAAAAAAAAAAAGAATTTTTACGGCAGTTATAGCCTTATATGTCAGGTTCATGATGAAATGCCTTTCATTTCGCTAATACAGTTTTTGTGGTATTTCGAATATAACACACTGTCTCGAAATTGAAAAGTTTGCAATGAATTTGCGTTTTGTTCATATTAGATCAAATATTGCTGCTTTTGAAATTTAACTAACAATTTGAATTTTCTTTAGACTTGAAAGCACATCTCTATCTATTATGTCTCGAGAAAATTGATGCTTGTGACGCGCTCATTTGCGATCGCGTGCGCCAGTGATAAAGGTGGAATGAAATACTAATAACATCCCTCATATCTCAAAACGTCTGAGATATCGCAAAGAGATTTTGGCAAATGATAGCACGCAACGAAAGAATTTTGTCAGGTGGTTAACAGGAACTTTCTTATCCACAGCGATGTAAGAGTAATTGCAGACTTTTGCAATGGAATGATGCTGTTTTTTAAGAGTCGTCGATAGCTGGTGAAATATGAATTTGTTTGGCTTTGTAACAAGGTAAGTGAAGAAATTACACTTTTGTGCTTATACCGGGCATGCGCATTTTCATAAGCTTTGGACCTGATTTGTCCTTACTTCCTCGTTTAATAACCCGCTGTTTCAGTATTATAACACAGCTGCAGCTACATTAGGATGTCAGCGAGGTGACGGTATGTAAACTCCACTTTTTTTGCCAGAAGAAGCAAATTTTAATATGGCAATAAGAGAAATACAAGTGATATTCGACATTCGCCACTGATGAAGAAGTGCTATTTCGGTTTCAGCAAATTTCAGTTGTTACAAGTATAGTAAAGGTGGTCCACCAATGACCACATCGAAAAACTTACACAGCTGTATCGTCAAGTAATTTGTTTGTCAAAACTGACGCATTAATAGTACACATACAAAAATGTAAAAAATACGATATACAAAGAGATGGCTGAAACATTTATAGACAAAAACTAACAACAGTCCTATATGAGGGAATACCTTAAAAAACGTGCAAGCAAACAGCCTTTCCTGATGTGAGCAAAAATCAGATATAATATATGGTAAGCAGCATCAGCACGTTTGTAATGAACTCTTTTTAGATGCAGAAAGCAAACTATACAGTTAATATGTTTCACTACAGACGACTGACGAGGCTTTATTTTAATAAAACCAAACGTATGTGGTGGCAAAAATACGCATTTTGTTGTAGTTGCAAAGACGGATTTAAAATACCTTCACTAATTTCAGAAATAATCTCAGAATGGTATACATCTCTTGAAAGAGCAGTAAAAGCAGTGTGTGGTGGGCGTGGGGGCTGGGGATGAGTTGTATAAATAAACACTACTGTGAGTGTGAGTAAAATGTTACTTGTACTATGTTCATTCATCACTCATAATTGTAGTACTTTAAACATAGCTGCGCTACAGCAACGGTTCCACGTAAATCAGACTAAGAACAGCCGACCAGTTGCAAAGGATAAAGTAATCTTTACCTAGGTTTCAATAGATATAAATCTATCTTCTTCAGAAGACGGCAGTATTATAACATGAAGTGATATGTCCTTATCGTTTAGGCAAACATCCGCATAGTTACATTAATCATATAAAATATAGCCCTGAAAACAGGGTTTGTCAAACAAATAAAATAGGTACATAGAAGTTGCAGAGCGCCTAAGCGAGTCGCTTAGGCGCTCTGCAACTTCTATGTACCTATTTTATTTGTTTGACAAACCCTGTTTTCAGGGCTATATTTTATATGATTAATGTAACTATGCGGATGTTTGCCTAAACGATAAGGACATATCACTTCATGTTATAATACTGCCGTCTTCTGAAGAAGATAGATTTATATCTATTGAAACCTAGGTAAAGATTACTTTATCCTTTGCAACTGGTCGGCTGTTCTTAGTCTGATTTACTCATAATTGTGTTATGTCCATTATTTTATAGGTATTAAGAATTACACAACATAAGTCCTAACAGTTGGCGACTGCCACAATTTTGTTCCTAGCATCGTCCATACTTTCTCTCGAAGATACAAATAACATTCAAAGAGCAAATTGTTCTACAAATAATAAAATGCCTGGAAAACGCTTCGAGATACAGTAGCAACTGCTGAAATCCGTTGCTTGTGGGTCCGCGGGTAAATCACGAAAATCCGCCGATTTGCCCTCACATACGAGGGTGAGTCAAATGAAAACCTTAAATATTTTTTAAAATATTATTTATTGTGCAGAAGTGGTTCAAAGCTGTATCACTTTTCAACATAATCTCCCCCACGCTCAATGCAAGTCCTCCAGCGCTTACAAAGTGTGTAAATTCCATTAGAAAAAAATTATTTTGGTAGTCCGCGCAACCACTCATGCACCGCGTGGCGTACCTCTTCATCAAAACGGAACTTCTTTCCTCCCATTGCGTCTATGAGTTGTCAAAATATATGGAAATCACTTGGGCAAGATCTGGGGAGTGTGGTGGATGAGGAAGACACTCAAAATGCAGGTCTGTGATTGTTGCAACTGTTGTACGGGCAGTGTGGGGCCTTGCATTGTCATGTTGCAAAACGACACCTGCCGACAGCTATCCACGTCGCTTTGACTTGATTGCAGGCCGCAGATGATTTTTTAGGAGATCTGTGTATGATGCACTGGTGACAGTGGTCCCTCTAGGCATGCAATGCTCCAAAATGACGCCTTTTTCGTCCCAAAAGAGAGTCAGCATAACCTTCCCTGCTGATGGTTCTGTTCGAAACTTCTTTGGTTTTGGTGATGAGGAATGGTGCCATTCCTTGCTCGCTCTCTTCGTTTCCGGTTGGTGGAAGTGAACCCAGGTTTCGTCTCCAGTAACGATTCTTGCAAGGAAGACTCACCTTCTCGTTCAAAGCGCCGAAGAAGTTCTTCACAAGCATCAACACGTCGTTCTCTCATTTCAGGAGTCAGCTGCCGTGGCACCCTTCTTGCAGACACTTTGTGAAACTGGAGCACACCATGCACAATGTTGTGTGCTGACCCATGACTGATCTGTAAACATGCTGCAATGTCATTCAGTGTCACTCGGCGGTTTTCCTTCACTATGGCTTCAACTGCTGCAATGTTCTGTGGAGTCACAACTCGTTGTGCCTGACCTTGACGAGGAGCATCTTCCACTGAAGTCACACCATTTGCGAACTTCCTGCTCCATTCGTAGACTTGTTGCTGTGACAAACGTGCATCGTCATTCTGAACCTTCATTCGTCGATGAATTTCAATAGTTTTCACACCTTCATTACGCAAAAACCGAATAACAGAACGCTGTTCTTACCTGGTGCAAGTCGCAAGTAAGGCCTCCATCTTTTTACTGATACTGTACCGGTATGTGTGCATCTGCACTATGCTGCCACCTACAGACCATTCTGCACGCTGTCTTTAACACGCTTACCAACTTACAGAATAACGGCGCGAAATTTCGGTTTGTTATTACAAAGTTAATGTTTTCATTTGACTCAGCCTCGTATGAACGGACCCGGCCTGTGTGCAGATCGGAAAGACTTGATCCGACGTAGGGGAATGCACGTTAGTGGGAAACGGCGGAACTCAGATCGGCGAGCCAGATCCATCAGAGATACAGTACTTCCCCGAGGGATTTGGCCGCGCTTCTGGCCCGCCGCGGAGATCAGCCAATTCTAGTCACCCCTCGAGTAAGGGTGCGAGTTTTAAATGTGCTGGTACTGTCTGTATCCTGCTTATGTTAAGAATAAAATGAGAGATGATCATATCTAGACTGAATGCTTACCAATGAAAAAAAGTCTTTGATACATTATAATACAGAATATTGCAGCGGTTCAAAAGAAATTGGACTCGACCCATCATGAAGGCGTATTAATGTGCATCTGTTTTCCAACCATAAGCTGTGGCCTTGCGCTATGATTAATTGCGTCAAAATCGATCAAATCAGTGGCAGTGAATGAACAGTTTATTTGTGGCGTGTTTTTTCTCTACCCCGGTAGGAAAAACTTACGAACTACGGTGCAGTCGTACGTAAAACGACTTGTTTTGAGTTGTGAAAGGCATGAATGCAGATGATTGTTGATTCAAAGTGTTATTGCTTTGAAGACGACAGCCTCTAACTGACAATATTAGGTAACAACGCAAATTTATGGCATCAATCCAATTTATTTTGTGACAGGAATGTATCAGTACTTAACTGTTCTGCTACTGTTACTGACTGGATCGATATTGACGGAACTGGAATAGCGTAAAAATGCTATCTGAGATCGAGGAACTGTCGAGCACTAATACACAACGAGAAATTGTTCCTTAGTAATGGAAACAGTCTCAGTTCTTTTGTGTCGAATTAGTAGTCAATCATAGATCACGTTTCCTAGCTGGGTGAAAGCATGAAAATTCTGTTTCATTTTAGAGACGTGACCGTACCAGAGAGACTGAAGACGTAATTTTATTCCAGCAGTGACTGATGATTGCTCCTACAGTCACATTGGAGGGGGAGGGGCAGGGTGGTGTTGGAAGGTTTCTGACACGATACTTGAGCCACAAATTCTCTGAAATGGCAGCCAGCCTTCCGAAATCCCTTTCTTCAACCACATTCATTGTCTCGTGGCTCGAAAACGACACTTACTATGTTTACATCTGTAACTGCAAGCCACCGTACGGTGTGTGGCCGAGAGCACTTTATATTCCGGTGCCACTTTTCCCATTTCCTGTTCCAGTCGCGAATGGTGTGCGGGATGAACGATTATTAGTAGGACGTGAGCTTTAAACTCTATGATGGTCATCTTATGTACGTGAGAGGAAGCAATACAGGGTGATTTCGTGATGCTGTTACAAACTTTCAGGGATTGTGGGAAGGGAAGGTTATAAGCGGAAATCGTTCTGATACCTGTCAGTAGAATACATGTACTGGTACTGTTGTTGCTAAGCTTGTAGAGTAGGCAACTTTCAGAAGTATTAGTATGGATGAAAACAAGAAAAAAAGTCTCGTACACATGGGCTCTAATATGCATACCTTCGGAGTTATGAGCTCTTGTCCATCTTCGGTACTGTGAAACACATCTCTGCTACTGGAAACTCTTTGGTTTCTGTATTTTTGGAGGAGATAGTGTGGGCCAATACAAGAAAAAATCTTCGTAAATATGGGTTCTAAAATGAAGACCATAAGAGCTTGGGCACTTGTTCAGTAGAAGAAATGCGTTTTACGGTAGCGAAGATGGGAAAGAGCTCATAACTCTTACGGTATGCATTTTAGAGTCAGTATTTGCTGGACATATTTTTTTCTTGTTGTAGTCCATAGTACCTCCTTCAAAACTATGGAAACCAAAGAGCTAGAGTAGAAGAAATGTGTTCAACAGCATCGAAAATCAAGAGTGCTAATAGCTCTTATGGTATGTATTTTAGAGCCAATGTTTAATAGATTTTTTTCCTTGTTTTGGCCATACTAACCACTCTGAAAGTTGCCTACTCAACAGTCTTGGCAGCAACAGTCACGGTACATGTATTCTACTGCCAGAGGTATCATAACGCTTTAAGCTTTTAATTTTCGACTCGGTAGTTTATGAATCTGGGCCTCTTGCCGCAAACTCATATATTTATTCTTCCACATAATTGGTTCAAAATGGCTCTGAGCACTATGGGACTTAACAGCAGAGGTCATCAGTCCCCTAGAACTTAGAACTACTTAAACCTAACTAACCTAAGGACCTCACACACATCCATGCCCGAGGCAGGATTCGAACCTGCGACCGTAGCGGTCGTGCGGTGCCAGACTGAAGCGCCTAGAACCGCTCGGCCACCTCGGCCGGCTCCACATAGTTCCTGAAAGTTTTTAACTCCACGGAATCACCCAGTATATTGACAGATTCTTGTAGGAAAGTATGCGATTTTAACAGTACACTACAACGTGAAGCTCAACGCCGTAATTGTAACGTTTGTCACTGGAATCAGAAGAGCATATGTGTGAAGCTTTCGTGTTTCGTAAACGACCCGATGAGAAAGGCGCTAGTCTTCTTTGGATCTTCTAAACCCATATGGACGAGCAATATTCGAGAATTGATCGAGCGATGGTTTTGTAAAGTATCTTCTTCGTGAGTGGACTACACTTTCTGAGAATTCTTCTAATTGATCTCAGTCGAGTATCTGCTTTCCTTACGATTAATTTTATGTGAACACTTCATTTTAAATCGATCCGTACGCATACTCCCAGTTATTTATTGCAGTACATTTTGTTTGTTTATATTAAGGATTAACTGCCAAACCGTGCACCAGGTGTCTATCCTGTGCATGTCTTCTGCATTTCTCTCTAATTTTATAGCGGTGCGACTTCTCTATGTACAGTAGCATCATCCGCGAACAGCCTCCACAAAGTCATTTACATATATTGTGAACAGTAATGGTCCTGGAACACTGCCTTAGGATATGCCCGAAGCTACTTTTGCATCTGCCCGGGTTCCCGGGTTCGATTCCCGGCGGGGTCAGGGCTTTTCTCTGCCTCGTGATGACTGGGTGTTGTGTGATGTCCTTAGGTCAGTTAGGTTTAAGTAGTTCTAAGTTCTGTGGGACTGATGACCATAGATGTTAAGTCCCATAGTGCTCAGAGCCACTTTTACATCTGAAGACTTGTCTCTGCTAAGAATTACTGACAATTTTCTGTTGGCTACGGACTCCTGAATTTACGAGGTGCGACAATAAAGTAATGAGACTGATTTTCTTTGCAAGATGTGGCAACCCTGCAGGCTCCCGTAGGCACAATACCTTTGACCATGGTCTATAAGCTGCTTCTAGTCCAAGTGGCACATCAATGCAACTGCTCAGTCATAAGTTGTGCTGTAATACGTTAACACGTGTTTGTGTCCCTCGTCACGGAAATGGAACCACATAATATTGCGCAACGATATGCCGTTTCTTTTTCCGTTAAATTGGGTGAAAACACGACGACAACTTACGGTAAGCTTCAGAACGCTTTTGGAGAGGAGGTTATACCAAGAGCTCAACTTTTTCGTTGGCATAAAATGTTTAGTGAAGGCAGAACGAATGTTGAAGATGAAGACCGCAGTGGACGACAATCATCCTCACGGACGGATGTCAACTTGGCCAGGGTGCGTGAACTCATACGATCTGATCGAAGGTTATCCGTGAAAATGATTGTAGAAGAACTGAACATCAATCGGGAAACGGTTCATCTAATAATAACTGAAGATCTTGGTATGAGAAAGATTTGTGAAAAAATGGTCCCCAAAAATCTCACACCACAACACCGAGAAACACGGAAAAATGTTTAAGCCGATCTGTTAGAGCAAATGGAAATCATTCCAGAATTGTTGAGCCGTGTTATCACTGGTGATTAAAGTTGGGTTTTTCAGTACGATCCAGAGACAAAACGCCAAAGTTCGTAATGGTGCTCAAAAGGATCACCAGACCAAAGAAAGCTCGCATGTCAAAGTCAAAAGCTAAATTTATGCTTCTTTGATCAGTTAACCAGTGTTACTACAAAGAAATTTTAGAAAGACTTGGTAAAAGAGTTTGTGTCCGTGCCAACATTGATGATAACTGGGTTGTGCATCACGATAATGCGCCACCCCGTACTGCTCAGTCAGTACAGCAATTATTAACCTCAAAACAAATTTCACTCCTACCACAGCCACCTTATTCACCAGATATCGCTCCGTGCGACTTTTTTCTATTTCCAAGAGTCAAAACGGCTGTCAAGGGACATCATTTTCAGACAACACAATGTGTCCAAAAAGCTGTGACGAGAGTCTTGGAGGATATTACAGAAGATGAGTTCCAGAAATGTTACCATCAATGGCAGAAGCGCTGGAAAAAGTGTGTGCAATCAGAAGGAGGCTACTCTGAAGGAGACAACACTAAGCTTGACTAAAACGGTATGCAACATTTTTTGCACATCACTCTCATTACTTTATTGTCGCATCTCAAAGTCACAAAGGTTGTCTGGTTCTATTTGGTTCATTAGGCGATAGTGCGGAACTGTGTCGAACGCCTTCTGGAGGTCAAGGCACATGGCATCAATCTGGGTGCCGGTATCTACTGCCTTCTGGGTGTCATACGATGATCGTTTGTGAATTCCATGTTGAATTCTATGGAGGAAATCTTCGGTCTCCAAGGTCCAACCACTCAATCATAAAGTAGCGGTACTTTCCACCTACGTATTTGCCGCGCGGGATTAGCCGAGCGGTCTGCGCTGCAGTCCTGGACTGTGCGGCTGGTCCTGGCGGAGGTTCGAGTCCTCCCTCGGGCATGGGTGTGTGTGTTTGCCCTTAGGATAATTTAGGTTAAGTAGTGTGTAAGCTTAGGGACCGATGACCTTAGCAGTTAAGTCCCATAAGATTTCACACACATTTTTTTCCACCTATTTATCTGCAGTACTTTTTTTGTTTATATTAAGGATTAATGGCGAGACCCTGCACCAAGCGTCGATCCTTTGCATGCCTTTCGCATTTCGCTGTAAGCGAGCATAAAACGTGTTCTACAATTCTGCGCAGCAAGCGTCTGCTGCTAGACGTTGCTGCCAGTTTCTACAGCCCCTACAAAACGGAAGTACGCACCTAACTTGTCTCTTCGTGTGATGGGGCAACCCCAAGCAATGGTCTCTGTCATACGTACGTCGCTGTGTAACTCAGCAGTGTGCCCTACGTGATTGTCGAACACACTTTGGGTGGCGAAACCCCCTCGGATGTGAAAAACTTTTATCTTATCAGTCCACATGGTTTTCAACATCCTTCTATGGCACCTCATCTCAGATGCTTCGATTCTCTTTTTTGTCAGTTTTCCCACAGTCCTTGATTCACTGCCATACAATGCTGTGCTCGAAAAGAACATTTTCAGAAATCTGTTACTCTGATTAAGGCTAATATCTGATACTAGGAAACTTTTAAAGTTTCCTAAGATCCGATGATGGCGGCTTTAGTTTCGCCGAAACCGGTAATCATGGAATAAAAAGAATTCCTGCGATCTTGGCTGCCAGTTTATTGTTTTACAACCATCTAGATCGCTCCCACATGGGCACAATGTGCTCCCTACAAAACTAGGAAACTTTTCTCGGTCAGGAACGCCTTCTTTGCTCATGCTAGTCTGCGTTTTATGTCCTCCTTGCTTTGTCCGAAATGTGTTATTTTGCTTTCAACGTAGCAGAATTTCTTAATTTCGTCTGCTTCGTTGTCACGTATTTTGTTGTTAGAGTATGTCGCTAACCTCATTTCTGCTACTCCTCGTTGGTTTCGTCTTTCTTCGGTTTACTCTCAATCCGTATTTTGTACTTATTCGACTGTTCATTCCATTCCACACATCCTGTAATTCTTCTGAACTTTTACTGAGGATATCAATGTCATCAGTGAATCTTGTCATTGATATTCTTCCATCCTGAATTTTAATCCCACTCTGGAATCTTTCTTTTACTTCAGTCATTGCTTCTCCGATGTATAGTTTGAACAGTAGGGGCGAAAGACTGAATCCCTGTTATAAGACAATGTCTTGTTGGTACCTTACATTAGACGACGCCGTCTCCACTTCAACGACCTAATAATATATTTTCTTTGGTTGGTAATTTTAGAAAGCAGACAATGACGACGGATTCGATTGAGAACAATTTAAGAATCGCAGACTTTACGGTTTATTACTCATTTCAGATAATTTAACTAGCTCCAGTTTTAGCAACGTCCGTGCAACAATAATCCCTTCACACTGCACTTGAAGACCGTTAGAACTCGTCACTGATAATCGAAAACACGTCAGCGAGCACGGCCGCTCAATGACGTACTCTATAATAGCGTTGAAACTAACCGATAAACTTACGAGAAATGTCACAAAATCTAACAAATATATTGACGTCTGGGGATACATAATCCTCACACTGTGTTACCCCCTTTTTAATCCGAACAATTCGTTCTTGTCCTCCCATTCTTATTGTTGGTTCTTGTACATGCAGTATATGACTCGTCTTCCCCTATATCTTACTCCTAATTTTCTTAGAATTTGGAATATTTTACACCAGTTTACACTGCCGAATGCTTTTCCAGATCGCCAAATACTATGAACATGTCTAGATTTTTTCTTAAGTCTTGCTTCCCTTATCATTCACGATGTCAAAACTGCTTCTCTGGCGCCCTTACCTTTCCGAAAGACAAACTGATCGTCATGTCACAGATCCTCTACTTTCTTAACCGTTCTTACGTTTATTATGATTGTCAGCAACTTGGATGTATGAGCCGTTAAGCTGGTTGTGTGATAGTTCTCGCATTTATTTGCCCTTGCTACCTTCGGTATTGTGCGGATGATGTTTTTCCGAAAGTCTGACGATAATTCTCCAGAGCCAGATACTTCTCACGAACATGAATAGCCGCATGGTTGCCACGTCTGCCCAGTGCCTGGCTATTTGATTGCAGATCTTCCAAAGCTCTATTAAACTCTGGCCCTAATACTGCATCCCGTATGTCTCCCACACAGACTTTCATGTCTTTCTCATTCACGTCACCAGACAAGTCGTTTCCTTGTAGAGGCATTCAATGTACGCTTTCCACTCTCCTCTGGACTTAAAAGCGGAATTCCCAATGCGTTCTTAATGTTGACGCCCATGCTTTTAACGTCACAGAAAGTCGCTTTGCCTATTCTATATGCTGAATCAATCCTTCCGACCACCATTTCTTTTTCGATTTCTTCACATTTTTCTTGGAGCCATTTCGGCTTGACTTTCTCACATTTGCTATTTATTTCATACCTAAGTGACATATTTCTATATTCCTCAACTTCCTTGAACATTTTTGTACTTCCATCTTTTATCGTTCAGTTAAGCATGTCTTCTGTTACCCAATGTTTCTTCGTAGTTTCCTTCCTTGTACGTGAGTTAGTATGTCCAACTTCTGTCACTGCCCTCCTTTTTAGAGACATTCATTCTTGTTAACTAACTGGCTACTGTGGAGATCATTATCGCATTATCTACCCAAAACACATAACCTAAGAACTACAAGATCTTCATCTTCGATACTGTGAAACAAATCTACTGCAAGCTCTTTGTTTTCTGTATTTTGAGAACTGGCAGTACGGACCAAAACAAGAAAAAAGACCAGTAAACATGAGCTCTAAAGCGCATACCTTAAGAGATCTATGAGCAGTTGTTCATCTTCGCTACTGTGAAACACATGTCATCTGGTGAACAAGTGCTCATAGATCTCGAGGTAAACACTTTAGATCCCATGTTGACTGTTTTTTTCGCCTTTGCTTTGATCTATATTACCCCCTCCCAAAGCATGGAAAGCAAAGAGCTTGCAGTAGAAGAGATTTGTTTCACACTGTCGAAGATGAAGAAATGCTCACAGCTCTTAACCCTCTACTACATACTGTTGCCATTTGGAAACAGACTGTAAATTAACGTACAGTGTCAAGGAAACCACTCGTACATGCAAGATGTTGCAGTCTGGCAACACAGGCAATCTGGCTTCATCGAGCTAGACTGATTAGCGCCATTAAGATGACAGAGACAGTTAAAATTCGGTAATCTTTGCTGAAGGTCGAGTGTACGTAAACACAAGCAAAAGCAGCCGAAAAAATGAATTACTTCTGCCTCTGAGACCACATCTAATTACATTTGTAAGGCACGTAAAATGTTTTTTAGTGAGAGGACAGATTATGTTTCCATACTCTATAACTCAACGATTAATAATTAATCAATATTTTCGCATGGCAACAAAACTAAAATGTTGAATAAATCAAAATTTCTATGTTAAACCTGTTACTTAGTATTTTGTGTGTCAGACCTTAGCACAAGATATTTTTTCATTGAAATTGGTTCCCTAAAAAATGGTCATGCAATAGAGGGTTAAGGTATGCGTTTTAGAACTCTGTTTACTGATACCTTTTTTGCTTCTGGTATAGTGCACTTCAAACACATCTCATCATTCCTCAGTATTTCAGTATTCCACTTCTTTCCACAATGATTCTTCCGGAAGAGTGTCTTAAACTTCAACCTACTCTTCATCATTACCAACTTGTGATACGATTCTGTATCTGCTCCTGGGTACGACTAATAATTCAATATCTCATTCCGGTATATCTGTTCGACCATGATGCAATTCAGCTGGAGTCTTCCAGTATCTCTCGGTCTTTTCCAATTAAACCTCTTGCTATTTTTGGGCAGCGTATTCGCTGTTAATAGCCGGAATTTATGGCAGAACTCAATTAGTCTCATATGAGTGTGGTGACGTTATCAGTTGCTTCGTTACGAGTTTCCTTGGGCTCAAGATGATTGTGAAAATAAAAGGGTCTCCAGTATTTAAAAGTAAAAAGATGTGTTGCATTTCTGTATTAAAGAAATCGCATCGTTTCGTAATGCTTACTTTTTAGTGTAGAGGGCTAACTTGTGCTGAGGAAAAACAGAGATACTGAATACGAAAATATGCGGCGCAACAAATAAAAGTGATTCAGATAAAGATAGAGAGACGGGCTGGCCCCGCGCCACAGATTGTATCCAGGAAGCGGGCACATTTGTCACGCTGTTGCAGTGGTCTTTCTTTCATCGCAGAGGCATAACAAATTTTCAGCCAACTGATCCAGCGAAGATAAGACAAACACTTTTGAAAATAAAAGAAATTAAGCCATACTAACGCTAGCAGTGGGCATAGAAAACGTGAATGATTTACGTTACGTACATCGACGACAGTAAAGAGAAGACACAAGCAGAAAATCTACACTAAGTCGTTACCAACACAACAACTTTAGAAAATAAGTCACGAGATAACATCACAGCGATTGTAGCTTCAGGATAACGGACCGCCGGGCTTAAATAGACAACGCAAAGTACTGGTTGACAGAATTGCGAATGCACATTTTGTTAAAAAGCGCTTTGAGATTTTATCGAACACCCCGCCAATGTGTCATCGAAAAGTCTCATATAAGCAGCCCAGTCTTTGCAAAAAGGAAAAAAAAAAAAACCGCTGCAATTTCCAGAAAACCTAGTAACATATTTGGCAGTTAGTGATGAAATTCTACCTACAAATTTTGACTCGTCCGTAACTCATCCAGCAACGAAATTGGTTTAAAGCTGAAGCTGTAGCGAGTCTTGCATAGCACTCAGTAAGTAGCTACTGTTGTTGGTTTTTATGGAAATGTATTCCGTCATTGCAACTAAATAAAAGGAAGTTTGTTTTGTGCCATAGGTAGTTCGCCTGTTTCGCTTATGAAGCATCTTCAGTGGCTTACGTGTAGAATAACTACAATGTATATTAATTAAAAATATGTTACAACATTGTGTATCTTCTTGTTATCCTCTTGGTTTTAGCTGACAAACAAGTTTTGCAGCACAAGTCACGTGAGGTTAAGTTGCCATTTGTTGTTACTTACGATTTATGATTCTATCAATTCATGTATGTCGTCCTGGGGTTATATTCAGCTGATCTGCAGACTCCAGACTGCCGATTTTCGTCGTTTCTTCCAAAACATTTATTTGAATACTTCACTACGCTTTTCGCTGTGAGTTGTCTTTGTGATTACAGTATGTAGTGTTGCCAATTGTTGTCACTTTGTGCTTATCATCCGTATTTTGTTCGTGGTGTAGACTCTGCATGGAGTTTCATATTTGTTCTTTTATGTACGTGCTTTTGTTGTGTGTGAATGTATTATACTCTCCCCCCCTCGCTCCCCCTCCCCCTCTCTCCCTCCCCTTCCAAACATATAGACAACACACCGCAAAGAAAAGACGAATGTTAAACACACACCAGCAATATTGGCAACACTACACTGAAAACTCACACAATCAACTCACAGCAAAAAGTGTAGTAAAGTATTCAGATAAATATGTTCGAAAAAATGTCGTAAATTGGTCATCTGGAGTATACAGACAAGCCAAATGCAAATCTGAGATGACACACATGAATTAAATAACATCACAAATCTTAACACAAAATAGTAATTTAATCTCACAACTTGAGCTGGAAAACTTGTCTCTCGCTTAAAACACAATAGAATATATAATGTAGCAACGTATTTGTGGTTAATGTATATCGTAAACAGTATACAAATAAAACAAACATATATTGCAAGCCACTGAAAATGCTTCACAAATAAAAGATGCGAAACGGCCATGGAACGAAACAAACTGCCTTTCATTTAGTTCCAAAGACGGAATACGTCGTCATAAATATAAAAGCACTTAAGGAACGACGGAAAGTTATTTCTTTAATAGTGAGTATTTGGTGCTGCCGTACACGGTTTCGTTGTTTCAAACAAAATTATACTTCAACAAAATACGGTCTTTCTTGATTAAACAGAAGACTTAATGAGATGCTCACTTTTAATTCTGTGAAATAATACACTATGGTCGTGCCTCGTGGTCTGCAGTCAGAGGAAGGTGTTCTGTGCACATGCGCAGCACGATATGTAAGGATGTAAGGTGTCAGGCAAATCCAACACCTTCCATGAAAACCCTGACATGATAAACAAATCCAGTAGTATGTCACATAGCTCCGAATAAATCGTGACATTAAATTAACCAAAGTAATACGAGTAACGAGTGAGCAAATGGGATGCCACAGACTAACACAAGAATGCCTAAATGCATGTCATACCTTCCCACCGTGAGAACCTTCCCACCGTGAGACAGACGCAGTTCCGAGGGGAGAAACGAGAACAGAAGCCGAGAGCAGGACCGTGTTAAGCGAGAAGGCCCTACGATAAGGGACGGACACCCACGTCGCCAGCTAACCGCTACGACCACACCACCCGCAAGTTTTTAGCGTGAGACTTTTTCGCGTCTCTGTTACGTTAGGACCACCCCCCCCCCCCCCCAACCCATGTTAAAAGATAGAGCCCTCCAGAAGAACAGTATAGATCTTACGATAACGCTAAAAGGACCACACCAGCTGCAAGTTTTAACGTGAGACTTTTTCGCGTCTCTGTTACGTTGCAAACTTTAAAAACATTGCCCCACCACGAAAAGTATAACGTTTCTCATTGGATAGACAGAATTTTTGTGGGCGGAGCTTAAGGTTAACATTGAGACCCTGATGGGTAGATGAAAACACAGCCAGATAGTTTTTTTTTTTAAACCAACTTCGGTAAATTGTAGTAAGGAGAAGTTAGGAGAGAGTTGCTTCCGAGAGGGCGAGCTGGACGGAGCTGTGCCGGCCACCGCCCCCTGACGAAAACCGACAAGGTAATGAACGCACGCGATGCCGCATTTTTGAGCCCATAAGGCTTCACTCAGAACTGCAGAAGTCTCATCTGTTACACCCCCTTTTTGCGTAATACTAGTGTCGATCGTCAATTAAAGCTCATGGTGTTCACATTTGCCACTTGAAGTAAAAATCTGAAACGCAATGATTTTTCTGTTATATAGTTATTGAGAAGCCACATCAGCCACTGTAATTTACGGCAAGTTAGATAAGTAATTAAAGATAATTGAGGGTCACTGTAGACCATTTTGATAGTTTGCTCTTTTGTGAAACTTAATTTAAACCTAGATTATAGATGTGATATGGCATAGG
Source organism: Schistocerca serialis cubense (assembly GCF_023864345.2). Lineage (NCBI taxonomy): Eukaryota > Metazoa > Arthropoda > Insecta > Orthoptera > Acrididae > Schistocerca > Schistocerca serialis. The sequence continues at coordinate 855,927,616 of NC_064638.1, forward strand.
TCATCCTTCGATCCATTGTAGAACTTGGAAACCCATTCAGGGAATATTCGTTCAGATTTTTGTTGAACGCAGTTGGTTTTTACCATCCTGTATTAAAACATTTCCTTTTATCAATAGTGCAATTTATAAACAATGTTTTGTGAGTAGAATAAAATTTCCAATGGTAAACTTAACTGCTTTTTCGACGTTATTTTACCAGCTAACTAAAAATAGGAAAGCCTTGAACCCCTTCCACTAAATTTAGTTAGTATTAAGATTCTTTTACAGGGAGTGCAGTGGAGCTGACGCTGAAATCATTAAGTATTTGGTTATATCATCGCTAGTCTCACTGAACTCTTCTGAATTCTACATGTCATGTGTGGTCTGACGTCTCCTTACCAGCAACAGGTCCCAGGTTCAAACTAGTCAATACCCTAAAAAACACGCTCAGAGCGTCGTTGCGCGAAAGTGGTAGGGAGACACGATATAGAACAAACAGACACCAAGTAGAATGTTTAGAGGGATACAGATATCGATCCGGTACTTGACGGATCGAATTTACCCTTAAGCTTCTTGCCATAGCGCAGCGGCAGCGCTGAGGGGGAGGCCCCATAGCCCATTAGTTTGACACGAAGGAGTGAGTCAATCTAGCCTGAACAAGCCTGCAGGACAGGTCCCGTGTGTTCGCGTTCCCGTAATCGCGCATGAAACTGAAGGACTTTTGTGGAAAGATTATAGACCAGTAGTCGTCAAACTGAGGCCTGCAGGCCGCGTGCGGCTCGAATCAAGTATTCGTATGGCGCAAACTTTGATATGGAAGTAACATCGATTCGTGAATGCGCATTACATAGACGGCCATTTCCAACTGCGATACTTATTTGTAGCCAGGAACATTAAATTAATGAAGACTCTTATAGTACAATGCAATGAGCAGAAGAAAACTCGCATTTAAATCATTTATCGAATTTTTCTGTGGTGTCTTATATACAATAGTTCATTTAAATATAAGTACAAATTCTGTAATCAAGGTCATTCGCATACATTATAAAACCAGCAGCACTAAACCACGCGACTACAGTGTCAACTGTTAGTTAGATCGCTGATGTTGGCAGGAAACGGTCAACGCGAACTTTTCCGAATGGTTCCGCCTTTTAGCGATCAGTACTGACAACCAGGTCTAGCGGTGCATCCTGACGCGTTATAGAAGCTCACTATTACACCCGACCTTCAGACAGTGATACACGAGGTTCAAGGAATCCGGAAGGGTCATGAAGGGGGCGAGTTCTGGGCATCCGAGCAGGAACAACCGTGGTGCGCAGGATCTTACACAACGTCAGTGACATGCTAGGCCGGACATAGGTGGAACTGGAATATCACTTAGAGATCTTGCGTGCTCTAGATGTCGAACACAATATTCTCTATTAAACGCCTTCTAACACTTTTAGTGGTTTGTACACATTGTGCCGCAAACCGCACCTTTCTATCTACCCCCATTTCTGAAATATACGTAATCAAAGTTGTAAACACCCTATAGTTGGGGGCCAGCGCCCTTACAATAGCTAGTCTGTTGGGGGCTCATTACTTACTAATTGCCCGCATCTCGTGGTCGTGCGGTAGCGTTCACGCTTCCCACTCCCGGGTTCCCGGGTTCGATTCCCGGTGAGGTCAGGGATTTTCTCTGCCTCGTGATGGCTGGGTGTTGTGTGTTGTCCTTAGGTTAGTTAGGTTTAAGTAGTTCTAAGTTCTAGGGGACTGATGACCATAGATGTTAAGTCCCATAGTGCTCAGAGCCAACCAACTTACTAATTTATGTACATTACAGATTAATATTGAGATCAGTACATATGAGGCCCCCATGTGCTGTCCCACAAAGTCAGTATTGGTTCTTGAGCAGAGTCGTTTGATAACCACTGTATAGTGAGACGCACCACTGCCATCTTGCGAGTAGGACGCGTAGGTGTGTGAGCAAAGTGATCGTGGTTAAAATAATAATTTTGAAGCTCAGGATTAATTTCGTATCGGGGGAGTTATATAATTAAATGGCGATTATAAAGTAAGGAACGGCAATGGTAAACTCACACCAGCTCATGATGGATGAGTGACTCTCTGAACAATTGGCGACGTGGTACTTGAATTTGGAGCGGAATAAATTAACCAATCGCATAAAAGTCTTCATATATTCCACATCCTTCATTAGTATTAAAATATTTTTGGAGGGAGTGAACTATAGAATAGTGCGACAGAATAGATAAGTCATGCGTTGTAGGCTCGCAGCCAGAGATTTAGTTACGGGCGCATGTCCCTTAGGAGTACGTTCGTCCTCCAAAACCGGCTACTTTTGCATGTTCAATGCCTAATTTGCCAACCGGGCAATCTATAGCAAACATTGAAGAGACAAAGGAACTGGTACACCTGCGAGCACGCAAGAGTGGCATGGACTCCACTAATGTTTGAAGTAGTGCTGGACGGAACTGACACCATGAATCCTGCAGGGCTGTCCATAAATCCGTAAGGGTACGAAGGGGCGCAGATCTCTTCTGAGCAGCGCGTTGCAAGGCATCCCAGATATGCTAAATAATCTTCATGTCTGAGGAGTTTAGTGGCCAACGGAAGTGTTTAAACTCAGAAGAGTGTACTTGGAGCCATTCTGTAGTAATTCTGGACGTGTGGGTGTCGCATTGTCCTGCTGGAATTACCCAAGTCCGTCGGAATGCACAATGTATATGAATGGATGCAGTTGATCAGACAGAATGCTTATGTGTGTGTCACTTGTCAGAGTCGTATGTAACGTGTCAGGGGTCCGCGTCACTCCACCCGCACACGCTCAACACCATTACAGAGCCTCCACCAGCTTGAACAGTCCCCTGCTGACATGCACGGTCCATGGATTCATGAGGTTCTCTCCATACTCGTACACGTCCATCCCCTCGATAAAATCTGAAACGAGATTCGTCCGGTCAGGCAACACGTTTCCAGTCATCAACAGTCCAGAGTCGGGTTGATAGGCCCAGGGGGGACTTAAAGCTTTGTGTTGCGCACTCATCAAGGGTACACGAATGGGCCATCGACTCCGAAAGCCCATGTCGATGGTGTTTCGTTGAATAGTTAGCGCGCTGACCCTTGTTGATGGCCCTGAAATCTGCAGCAATTTGCGGAAGGGCTGTACTTCCGTCACGTTGAATGATTCTCTTCAGTCGTCGTTGGACCAGTTCTTGCAGGATATTTTTCCGACCGTAGCGATGTCGGAGATTCGATGTTCTACCGGATTCCTGATACTCACGGTACACTCGTGGAATGATCGTACAGGAAAATCCCCACTTCATAGCTACCAGGTAGATGCTGTGTCCCATCGCTCGTACGTCGACTATAACACCACGTTCAAACTTTTGAGAACCTGCCATTGTTGCAGCACTAACCGACCTATAACTGCACCAGACACTCGTTGTCTTCATAGGTTTGCCGACCGCAGCACCATATTGTGCCCGTTTACATGTCTCTGTGTATAAATACGCATACCAGTTTCTTTGGCGCTTCAGTGTAATAATCAGCTATAAATAAAAAATAACACTATAAATAAAAAAATAACACGGAGAGGGTCTTATAGAGTAGGGAAACACCAATCTTTATGGCATCTTTGAACTGAACTAAGTGCTTTACATCATGCGTTCATGCCCGGGATTCCCCGATTTGAAACGAGTGCTCTGCAAGTGTTAGATTTCATTTGGAGAGTTCTCTGCCTCGCCGATCGTAATCACTACGTGCCAATGGGTTAGTCGTGCTATTCTGTTAAGCTACATGCCGACGAGTCGAAACACGTGTGCTAGCAAGAAGTTGATCGTTTGTGGAAAGAAGATAAACCGAAGTTCACTGAGAAGAATTCTCTTAGTGGTCAAGAGATTGAAAAGCTACGTAATCGTACAGTACAAAGGAAGGTGTAAACAATGTTGTCTTTCATTCGCAAAGTAAGTAAAGATTTAGTGACATTTAATGTATATATTTCGTGTCGATAAAATGTTAGTTTTTCAGGGATCCGTCAAAACGATTGATACTACGTGATCTGAGGCTTTCCCAGCCAGTGTGCTGAATCCAAGGTTCTCGGGTGTCCAGCCGGATCCGATCGTCGAGGTTCCGCCATCATCAGGTGGTGCTGATGGAATGATCTGTCTGCGCTGTGTCCGTGGTATTCATGTCCGCGGGGTCCCGAGTCGTTCCCCGGCGCCGACGGCCCTCGGGGCGCCGCGTGGCGGGAGGGGTGGGGGAACTTCGACGATCGGATCCGGCTGGACACCCGAGAACCTTGGGTACACGATTAATACTATTTCCGTGGCGCCTTTTTGTCCGTCTGTTTCTGGCGGTCCGTCCGTCCTAACACTATTCAGGATTGGCATTGTTTAGAGTTAGTGTTTTTAATAACACGTTAAAAACACTGTATAGATGAAACATGGTTTTACTTGAGTGTTTCAAAGAAATAAAAAAATATTTTTATGTATTTTACCCGGCTACAGGTAAACCTCACTTGCTGAGGTGGGTGGGGGTGGGGGGGGGGGGTAGGGGGGAAGGGGTTCCAACATATCTCACCAAATCTGACCATGGGAAGAGGGGTTCAAATTTTAAGGAAAACCTCTCACGTTATTAATGGGCGTCCCCTGATATACCTGCACGCTTATATTACGTTGACAAACTATGACACTGAATAAAAAATTTCTGTGTGTGTGGTTCGAGTCCGCATCGCAGATTTTTCGTGAAAACGTCTGGATCATAACAAGTGTTTCTTATTACTATGTAATTTAACTCTCAGTGTCTTCAGTTCAACGTTTTCACGGAGTTTTATTAGGGTTACACAATAGATAAATGAGAGGTTTGGTCTGTCGCTGACCACTACAGGCCAATGGGAGCCTTTTCTTCATTCCCTTTTCGACACCGCTGTAGCACTCGCATTCACTGTGAACTGGACGTTTTAGGTTTTTTCGATTCCTTTCGACACCAGCGTTCCTCCGAGTTTCTTTTTGTGCAGTTCCGAGCGTATTTACGAGTCAAATGAAATGACATCTTTCGTTGTTTTGTGAACTTCATTGTAACACCGCTTTTACTTATATTCCGGCGAATATTTTAGTTGTCTCGTTTTCGTTCCTAGTAGCGCTCTTCGCAGTGACACGTGAATCAATGTTCTAGCTAATACCTTTTCCGAGCTGCATCAGTATATAGCTCTATACACACCTAATTCGTGCAATTACGCGCATGCGCCTGTACTGGTACATTGACGTCAGAGGCAGGACAAGTACTGCGCGACAAACAGATACAGACATTATTTATCCCTTCCGGGCTCAATCATTATATACGCATTAGTGGTATCGTAGTTATTAGCGATTCAAATCTGAAAGTATTTTGTCACACAAGAAAGTTCTACCAACGAGCGAATAGATGTATCCACAACAAAAATTAAAGGTCAAGCCTCTTATGGGGGAATCTACAGTTTAATCTGAATTTGGAAACACGGAGCAACTTTACATTTTTCATATTGGCAAAATTCCTGCCAGTATTACAAGAAGCGATTTTTGGATTTGTATCCTGGTACCCACGAAGAAATCGAACGAAATACACAAGCCGATATAGAAACATGTCATGGACGACAATGTAAAGAAACAAGGGTCCATAGTAACAGATGGCAAACAAGTAGTCTAGGGGCGCTATTCTGAGGCCACTCTGGGTTGTTGTCAGATTTCTCTCCCCCCTCCTCGCCCTATGACATCATGCATTGTTGCCAGGTTTCCATCTCCCCACTCCCATGACCTCACTGACCAAACGTCCTATGTATAAAATTGTAAGGAATTCAAAAAATGGCGGTAAACTGAAAACATCCCAGTTGTGATAAGTGTAAAATGGCGGGAAATTAAAAAATCCAAGATGGTGGACCTAACTCAGTTGTCCTAAGCATAAAAACGAAGATAGTGGACCTGACGCTAGACTCCACGATGTAAGAATTCAAGTAGTGGACCTGGGCATACCAGACCAGCTGGTTTGATTGACAGATCACTTGCTCAAAGTATAGGAAACGAAGACGGAGAACGTGGAGATATGAGGCCAGCCTGTGTGATGTTAGCATCCAAAATCGAAAATGGACGTGGAGATATGAGGCCAGCCTGTGTGATGTTAGCATCCAAAATCGAAAATGGCAGACAGGGGCATATGATGCTATGCTGCATGGCTGCCATGTCGCTTGTTATAAGTACAGAATACAATACGGTGGACTTGTGGATATGGGACCAGCTTGGATAGTTGCCAGATCACTTAAGCTAAGCGGGGAATCCAAGATAGCTATCTAAAATGGCTACTTTGGTTTCCGCTGATGTCACAGTGCGACTAGATAACTTGTCAAATCGAAGAGTGCAGTTTTCGAGTTAGTCCAGTTGCCCTACATTAAAACAATTTCCACACCCACTTTTAAACATATATGGTAGGATAGGACAGGCACAACGGTATTTTATCCAAACAAATTGCAGGGAAGCACCTGTTCCACTGTCTGCTGCCAAGGTCTCTAAATGTTTGTGCCTCAGACATCCTTGCACTGCCATGGGCGCCTAAGCCACCCCCCCCCCCCCCCCCTGTAGCTGTGGACTGTGGGCACCGAGGCCCAAATTTAGAATCCAAGGGCCCACATGTCAAGTTAAAAATTATGAGAAATTCACAGTTCAAGATGGTGGAACGAGCACAGTTGTCCTCCTCTACACAGCCTCCTGCACTGTCGCCACCTCCCTCACAGATCATGGGCACTGAATCTCCAAAGTGCCTGGAAATTCAAAAATTTAAGATAATAGTTCTGATTTCCACCATTACCACCCTCCCCCTGTCCCTCTTTCTTCCATTTCCCTGTGGCATCACAGCCCATGTGACCTAAGTTAAAAGGAAGTACACTTATGCTTTAGCCTATATTAAAAAATGGAAGGAAATTCAAAATTAACTGACACCTTAAACTAAACTTGGCAAATCTACAAATAACAGTGCGGATCCTGTTCTGAAGCAGGGCAAATGCACAATCAAAAGAAGAGTTCAGGAGAAGAGATACTAAAGAGACAATGCCTAGAAATGACACAAGGAACTGGTAGATTTTGAATAATAGATAGTTTTCGCGTTCAGATATGGAGTGACCAATGGAGTCTGCTTACTTCGCCCGGTTGCAGGGAAATGTGAGGACGAAAGGAACTTTCGCACAATATGTCACTACCAAGCAATATCACTTGATGAAATGTGGACCGTACTTACAAATAACTGCTACGATATAGTACAGAAGGTAACTGACAGAAGTATGCAACGAGAGGAATATAAACGACACCTTGATTCGAAGACAATAATTACACTGAAGTCACTACGGTTTATGATGGTCCCCTGGTCATTAAAAAGGCTGATGTTCGTAATGGGTTGTGTGACCATCACCGACGGCAGCCCAACGTGCTCCCATGCTGGCCCCAACGTTAGTGTGGAGTTTTTGTAGTAGGGCGTTCCATCCCTCATTCAGTGCTCTTGACAACTGTTGCATGGTCGTTGGTGCATGTGGACGTGCTGCAATACACCTCAGATGGTTCAAATGGCTCTAAGCACTATGGGACTTAATATCTGAGGTCATCAGTCCCCTAGACTTAGAACTACTTAAAACTAACCTAAGGACATCACACACATCCATGCCCGAGGCAGGATTCGATCCTGCGGCCGTAGCAGCAGCGCGGTTCCGGACTGAAGCGCCTAGAACCGCACGGGCACAGTGGCCGGCGCAATACATCTCCCCAAAGCATCCAACACGTGCTTGATGGGATTTAAGTCGGGGGAAAGTGCATGCCAGTCCATTCGCCGAATATCCTCTCGTTCCAAGAGCTCCTCCACACGCGCTGTTCGATTCGACTGTGCTTTTTCACCCATAAAAATGAAGTCAGGGTCGCATGCACTCTGAAAAGACGCAAGTAGGGAAAGAGTAGAGTGAAAAAATAACACTGGCCGGAGAGTGTGCTATGTTCAAACATCTGGAGGTCAGTGCACTACTGGAACATTACGTCTCCCCACAACATAACACCTGGACCAGCGAAACGAACGTTCGACAATATTCCTGCTTGGATTACGCGCTCCCGTCTCTCCCTGTAAGAGGGTGCTTCCAACACTGTCGAACGTAGTCGTTTTGTTGGTCTCGGTGTGATAGCGTGAGGAGGCAAAATATTCCACGGACTTAACCGACCTCCAAATCTTTGAACATGATACACTCACTGTTCAACTTTATTGTGACACTGTTCTGTTTTAGACATATGCGTCTTTTCAGCGATGCATTCGGCCCTGACTTAATTTTTATTGATGAAAAAGCACAGTCGCATCGAACAGCGCACTTGGAGAATCTCTTGGAAGGAGAGAATATTCGGCGAATGGACTGGTCTGCCCGCCCTCTCGACTTAAATCGTATCGAGGGGGTGTGGGGCGCTTTTGCAGACGTAGTGCAGCACGTTCCTCTGTACGATCTTCCAGCAGTTGTCTACCTCGCTGGTGGAGGAATGGAACCCTTGCCTCAAGAAGTCCTTACCAACTCTGTGGCCAGCCTGGGAGCACGATGCAGAGCAAACGTTGTTGTCCGTGGTGATCACGCACCCTAAAGAAAATTCGAAAATTGGAAAACTCACACTCTAGACTTAATGAAACACCTTAGTTCAGCTACATTTGCAGTACGCATTATAGCAGAAATAGCTGATTTAAAAATGAAGAAGTTAGTTTATTCAGCCTACTTCCATTCACTAATGAATTATGGAATCATCTTGTGGGGAAACTCCTCTCACAAAGAAAACATCTTCAAAATTCAGAAACGAGTCATTAGAATTATATCTCTGTCAGTCCTAGATCATCATGCAGAGACCTCTTTAAGAATCTTGGTATTCTAACTACTACTTCTCAGTGCATATACTCACTGATATCCTTTGTCATTACACTATGTCTCTTTTTACACAAAGTAGTACAGAACATGATTATAATACCAGAACCGAAAACAATTTGTATAAGGACTATAAAAGCTTAACATTAGTACAAAAAGGAGCAAATACATGGGTACTCATATATTCAATAACTTAACAGAGCGCATTAAAGGTCTTGTAAGTGATAAAGATCGGTTTCAGAGTGAATTAAAGAACTTGCTGTTGGCCAACTCCTTCTACTCCATCGATGAATATCTTCACAAGGATTATAGCTCATAACTCTGTCTGCATTAGAATTGTACAATATCCATATATCTGAGTAAAAAAAAAAAAAGCTGACTCTTTCCACATCCCTGAGAATCCTCTCCAAGGGATCCATGGAAACGATAAATGTAATGTAATGAGACGTATGCAGTTGGAGCGATATGGGACCTCTGATACGTCTAAATACGACTCTGGCAGATGACACGTACGTAAGCATCCTGTCTGATCACCTGCATCCATTCATGTCCATTGTGCATTCCGACAGATTTGGGCAATTCCAGCAGTACAATGGGACACCCGACACGTCCAGGATTGCTACAGAGTGGCTCCAGGAACAGTCTTCTGAAGCAGTTTCGCTGACATTATTGAGCATATGTGGGATGTCCTTGCAACGTGCTGTTCAGAAGAGATTTCTAGCCCCTCGTACTCCTACGGATTTATGGACAGCCCTGCAACATTCATGGTGTCAGTGCCCTTCAGCACTACTTCAGACATTAGTCGAGTCCACGCCACGTCGTGTTGCGGAACTTCTGCGGGCTCGCAGGGGTCCTACACCATATTATGCAGGTGTACCAGTTTCTTTGGTTTTCTAGTCCCGAAATCGATAGGCGACAGTTCGTAATCATTCAAGATCTGAGGCGGCAGCCAGAATGGTGAGTAATCTCGCTGTAGTGTTAGAATCTAACTGACATCTGCATCGTATGAGGTTTAGGAACCTTGCGATCAGAACCGTACTCATGTTCCTTAGCTCTTCATTTTCAATTCTTTCGCGATTCGGGGCTCAACGTTTGTTAGAGTGAATCTTGAGTGACAATAACTTACTCGTTAACACCCTCGTACACGTGCTAATCCCGGTGCATGACTAACATCTTCCTAACAGCATGGGTAACGCAATTGTTTTTGCCTTATCATTTCAACTCAATGCAGTCATGATCTCTGGAAGTAACGGGTCTTTATATTGTATTTACCAGTTCCTTGTGGACCATCCATACATGCCTTACTTGTAACACTTCATGTACTTCCTGTTAGGTTCGCACGAAGTCGTTCGTCGTTTTTAGCTTTTCCCATGTGTGTAGATCTTTGTAAAATGAATGTGTGTGTAGTCATGGAACCCTTCTTGGTATTATTTCGGTAGTCAAATAATACATGTCATTTGAAGCAGATTAATCAAGATCATCAACCATAGTTATGTGTGTGGGACATTGTTTCTTATGACCATTGTGCGGATCTTCGAGAAACGTACAGGTCATAGGACACATTCCTTTGTTTCTGTACTACTCATTTATGCTGAGGCATCTGACAACCCGTGTGCTGAGTCATTTGTAGAATCAAACAGCAACTGCTTTATTAGTTTCTCCCCGCATGCCTGTATTCTTTAATAATAGATCTCCTTCATTTAACTCACCCTGCCATGATAGCCACATATTCCCTAATAGTCGGCTTCTTTCGGCATTTAACCATGTATAATATCATAATAATTACACATTTTTGCATAAAATCTAAAACGAAGCTTAATTCCATGAATAATCGCTGCAAAAAAGTCTCATTTTTTTGCTGTTGGTGGCCTATACTGATTTTTGCTGGCGCGGCAGCCGTTATCTTTGACTCTTTCCTGGGACTGTCCCGCATCAGTAAAAAACGTCGGTGGGTAGTCGCCTACTCAAAGTGAATTTCTGTAGATTTTGGATCATTCCTCTTTCATTTCACTTGTTGCACTGCTCGGTACCATTTTATACTAGTTTCAGTAGTTTTGTGCGTTTGCTAGATGCTAGTGCGCTCTTTTATTCATGAACCGATTCGTAATAAGGCAAAAGAAAATCTTGGCTGTCGACAGCTCTTGTATTCGAAAGAGAAAAAAAAAAAAAAATTGCACAGCCCTCGTCGTCTACAGCGAGACTATTTTCAACTTCTGTATGCTTCCATTCAAGCATCTTCCGTCATGATGGAAAAACGAATAAAACTCTCAGATAAGGCCGTTTTGCCATCATTCAGAATTTCTGAAATGGTTGCCAAGAAACAGAAAGCCAGTAACATCGGCGAAGAGCTTATGTTACTAGCGTATAAAGAAATTGTTGCTACTACGTTGGGAGCGGGAGCAGTCGAACAGATTTCAAAAGTACCTCTGTCAAATGATACTGTTCATCGGCGTATTGTCGTCATGTAAGTTGATATTCAAAGTAATGTTATAAAAACCTAACAAACATGCAGTTGTCGAGAACTGGAAACTACAACACCCGAAGCTGATGCAATTGCTGCTGTCCTGAGTTTCTTTCAAGATAACGGACTCAAGTGGACGGATTGCATTGCTATGTGTATCGATGGAGCTGCTGCAATGACACGAAATATAAAAGAGTTTCTAACTTTTTCGCGGAATAGAAGCCCATCAGAAATAACTAATTATTGCTTTTTACATAGAGGCTTTAATGGTAAAGACTATGGATGCAAATCGTTTGGGTAACGTCATTCAAACTGTTGTTTCAATGATCAACTGTGTAAAAACTCGTCCTCTAAAACCGCAAAAAATCGCAGGTATTTGGGGAACACTGTAAAGAAATGGGTGGAGATCATAAGTGTTGTTATTCCAAAGCAAATTACGCCGGGTTTCCAAAGAAAAAAGTACTCGTCAGAGTTCTAGAACTTAAAGACAAACTACTTGCATTTTTTGAAACTAATCTCTGTGTATAAAAGGCAACGGCCTGACTGACTGACTCCCTCAACATCACCCAGCTCATACGGCAAAGGACAGAAACTTGAAATCTGGGGAAGGCATGTATCTTATACAGTAGGCGTCGGTTATGAAAGTGTTTTTCGAAATTCTAACCCAAAGGGAGTGAAATAGGGGGTGAAATGTTTTATGAAAATATTTCATTTCGAAAGCATCTTTAAACTAAATCTTTGAAAACTGGTTTTTGGCTTTTCGGTCGAAGGTGAAAAAATTAGTGTTACACTGTTTTTGGAAATTCAACCCCTATGGGGGTGAACTAGGATCAGACTGATTCACTGACTCATCAATGTGGCCGAGAGGTTCTAGGTGCTTCAGTCCGGAACCGCGCTGCTGCTGCTGCCACGGGCCATGCCACGGGCATGGATGTCTGTGGTGTCCTTAGGTTAGTTAGGTTTAAGTAGTTCTAAGTGTAGGGGACTGATGATCTCAAATATTAAGTCCCATAGTGCTCAGAGCCATTTGAACCATTTGACTCATCATCGCCCAGCCCAGACCACTAATGATATAAACTTGAAGTTTGGAGGATGTTGATCTTACACTGCAGGAGTAGTTTAAGAACGGATTGTCTGAAATTCCAGTCCTAAGGGGCTGAACTGGGGAATCAAAGGCGTTTGGAAAGTGTGCCTCTATTAAGACGATTTTGAAATTAGAACTACGAAAACTGTTTTCTCAGTCATAAAATAAAAAATACGTGTTTCATCATTCTTGGATATTCAACCACAAAGGAAGTAAAATAGTGTGTGAAAGTGTTTTTTGAAAATAAGTAATTAGTAAAGAACTACTAAGGGATTTTAAGGCTACATCTATGACAACTGGTATCTGACTTATCGCTTAAAAGAATACGTGTTTCAGTGTATCCGGAAATTCAGCCCTTAAGGAAGTGCAATAGGGGACGAAAATTGGTAAGGAAATATTTCGTTACAATAAAAACATTTAAGGCTGTATTTATGAAAATAGTTATTTCGCTCCCCGGTTAGATATAAAGAAATATTTGTTGGGGGATGAAAGTTGCAATGGAAGTATCTCCGCAAGAACGCAAAAGGCGTGATTAACAACTTTGAACCTCAGCTACCAGAATCACTTTGTGGTGAGAAGTACATTCGGAGAACACTATACTTATATGGCCTTAATTAGCGTGAAAAGCTTAGAAAGTGTTGCGATTTGTGAACGACATAAAATTCGGTTAAATATAAAGAAATCTTTGCACGCCATACAGTCTACGCGAGCGAAGCAGCGGACGCTAAGCTAGTGATAGTAAAAAGTTTGATTATTATGAATGCCTAGAAAACCTCATTTGATGTGCTCAACTGGAGTACCTTTTCGATATTTTTAACAAACTTAATGCATTGAACTCAAGTATGCACGGACGGAATGAAACGATTAGATCAAATGAAAAAATGAGCATTTTTATTTTTTTTTAAATAAGAACCTCGCCCTTGGGATCTCCGCCACGGTAGATAATCTAATTGTTTTTTCCAGCTACGGCTACTGCATCAAGTGGATTGAATACAGAGGAAAACAATCAGATAACGAAAGTCATAAAAGGACAGCTATCTGAGTTAGACAAAATGATACCCAAATACCACCCCTCGATCTCGTTTACTTGTTGAAAGTGGCTTACCGCACCTGACGAGGAAATCGTATCCAAAGCAGAATTAAACAGCTCCGAAAAAGAGCAGCTTATCGAAATGTCGCCGAATACAGTCTTGAGATCGAAATTTAAAGGAAATGCTCCCGATGTTTTTTGTATCTTAATGAAAAGTGAAAACCAGATATCAGGAATCAAGTAATATCTCTTTTACTGTCCTCCTCAACGTCCTACTTGTGCGAGTCTGGATTTTCTGCACTGAAGAATATAAAATGTGGCTATGGGTATCGTGCTCTTGATGTGTACGGCGAGCTGAGTGTGAAGAGATGTCCACGCATAGATCTGCTTTGCGAAAATCGCTAGGGACAAGTATCTCACCATTTTTAAGTTTTATGTCTTTTTGTATTTCTGATGTTAATGTTTGTTTTTTAAGTACCTGCTTAAGTATCGTAAGTTTCTTTTATGTTCATATGTTTCTATTCGAGAGCCTTACATAGTTATTTTGTGAGATTTGTATCTCATAGACGTCCCAGAATAACAAAATATGTATTCTGTCTACTTTAGGTGTTTACTATTTTTTATGTTCGTGTTTCAGAACTATAAGTTTCTTTTATTGCATGCTTTATATTTAAAGTCAGATACTTCTATTCAAGAGTAAATTTCTATCTCATAGCCGTCCCATAGCAAAAATGTGTTGTATGTACTTTATAAAAAAATGGCTCTGGGCACCATGGGACTCAACTGCTGAGGTCATTAGTCCCCTAGAACTTAGAACTAGTTAAACCTAACTAACCTAAGGACAACACAAACATCCATGCCCGAGGCAAGATTCGAACCTGCGACCGTAGCGGCCTTGCGGTTCCAGACTGCAGCGCCTTTAACCGCACGGCCACTTCGGCCGGCATATGTACTTTATATGTTTGCTTTTTTGCATCGAGAAAAAATTGCATGTAGGAGAGTCCTGTAAGTTTTAAACGTATTCTGGTGTGGCCCAAACGAAAAATGTTTGAGAAACGCGTCCTTAGATTATTGTTTATCCTTTGGGGATGAAATAATAATTCTTGAATATTGTTCATCTATCTGGGATCCTTAGCAGGTAGGACAGAAGAGGAGATAGAGAAGATACAACGTAGAGCGGCATGTTTCGTCACGGGAATGTTTAGTCGACACGAGAGCGTTACAGGGATAGTCAACAATCTTTAGTGGCAGACGTTACAAGAGATGCCTTGTGCACCACGAAGATATATGCTATTGAAATTTCGAGAGATCGCTTTCCGGGAAGAGTCGCACACCATATTACTTCCCCCACAAACGTCTCGCGTAATGGTCACGAGGAGAAAATTCGAGAAATTATAACCAATAGAGAGGCTTACTGACAATCATTCTTCCAATGGGCTGCACGCTAGTGAAACTGCGTTGGGGGGCTCAGTTACTGGTACAAAAACTACACTCCGCCACACACCATAAGGTGGTTTACGGAGTATGATGTAGATCTCCTCCAACCTACTAAATGAATTTAAAACAGCCCGTACGGTGGATAAGTTTGTCATCGCAGTGATCAGTAGTAAGACCTCCCGTAGTTGTGTATTTTCATTCTGGTTCAAATGGCTCTGAGCACTATGGGACTTAACATCTATGGTCATCAGTCCCCTAGAACTTAGAACTACTTAAACCTAACTAACCTAAGGACATCACACACATCCATGCCCGAGGCAGGATTCGAACCTGCGACCGTAGCGGTCACGCGGTTCCAGACTGAAGCGCCTAGAACCGCACGGCCACACCGGCCGGCTTCCATTCTGGTGCGTCCCGTATTGTAGCTACGTCACTTAATGACACGTCACATGTTCCACTGACTATTCACTACCTGTTTTAAACAGATAAACTGATCATGATCAGGAGAACTATCAGTGAATTTGCTGTGGCAGCCAACACTTGTGTTGTCATTTCCACACTTTTATGTATTATCTCTCTTGCAATAAGTCGCGTACTGTACTATAACATCAAACGTTCGTGTTGGTGCCAAGCATTCTGAAAATGAGAGGTGGATCTGAAAAGAATTTCTCTGGGTAAATTTGAAATGTGGAGAGGAGTATAATCTGCTTGGAGGTGCTTCGAAGCAACCAGTACTCTTTGTAAAAAAGGTACTTCACCTTATGAAAACGCCAGAACATTTTTTGTTCGGTCACCTGACGGAAGATACCGACTTCAGCTGAAAATATTTCGAAACTGCCCAACTCTTGACCGTGCTTGGTGATCATTAGCAAACACTTTCGTTCGTCATATATAGGCGGGATAACGGCATAGAGGTCTTTGCCTCAAACCAAGGGACTTTTGTTGTCTTTGGGAGTGTGACTACAACTAAAATACCGTAACTGATTGAAAAATTTTTACGTCATTGTAATTCACGCAAAACGTACGAGATGTTATTGCCCAGTTTCCAGGAACAGTTTCAATGAAAGATTCAAGCTTAAACTTGAACGCAAGATAACATCGTAATTACTGTGATCACTGACGCATCTCGCAATGTAGAGATAATATGGCCTGAAGCTGAAACTCTACGCAAAAGGTCAGAGGTTATTTAGAGACAATTACAAACTTGTTAAATCCTACTGATGGGGAGCCTTTATACTCAGGAGGCATCATTTATAATACAGGACCATTCACGTGGATGACTGTGAGAACTACAGTGCGATTAAAATTGTCTGGCAGTTGACGTCTGTCACTAGCCGCTGCAGTGTTGCCGTATCCGCTGCCGGCTACCGCTCGGTTATAGGCGGCACACAAACACGGCGCGTCACTTCACAAATGCTGTTAATGTGTAACGCGGGGTAATGTCGGAAGCGGCCGCCGCGAGGTGTAACGGGAATGCGAGATGCTCTATCGACAGCTGATTTTAAATCACCAGCGACTGAACTGCTACAGACGACTCGTTTCGTAGCTCTAAATTTAAGCTCATGTGCTAAGGTAACCACAACCTCGTTATATGCAATGTGTCTGCGGCAGAACTATAATCACGATCGATTTGTACATAGCGATTAAAGCTAACCTCTACGAGCAAACTCAAGGCAGAAAAAATTCAATTTCGGAGCTAAAAGCAAACTGTTATTTTTCGCTGTCATTTATTACCTGAAACTATCCTCACACTGGCTACACGAGCTGTTGCGTTGCCCACCGATGACAAGTCCTTATGTATTATAGGCGACACAGACAGATTCCAGAGCAAAAAGAATAAGTGAAAGAAAAGTAAGGGCAATGGCAAATAACAAAATCAATACAATAATGAAAATGACGTGGCAAGGAATTTCATATATAAATACATTTGAACCAGTTAAGTGAATAAAAATAATTATCTAACTCCTTTGCTTGGATTTAAAAATAGAAAACTTCGCTACTTTTGACGAGATTCGAGCCTACGAGCTTTCGCATGTCACGGTTATACACTAACCATTGCACTACACTACAACAGTGATTAAAAGTAGTTATATGTATGCCTGTACTGACCCTGTCATAATGATGATATCTTTTATAAATGTTTTGCAATTTGTTTTGATGTTCTTACGAGTTTATTAGTCGATAAACGACAGTGTTATCTGCAAACAACGTTTAGACCAACAAAGAAAATAAGTCAAGTACTCCGATCTGTGAAGGATAAATGCCCTCCTCTGTCGATATGTGCTGTATACAAAATTCCGTGTACGTGTGATAAAGTTCATATTGGAACTGCCAATAGGAGCGTAAATAGGAGGCTAAAAGAGCACAAAAGTCTTAGCTGACTAGGAAAAATAGAGAAATCTGCTGTAGCAGAGCGTGCTCTTCAGTCAGGAAACCACGAAGTTTTCTGAAGCAGAAATTTTATCTACAACGTCAAATTATTATCAACGACTATGCAAAGAAGCCATTGGAATTTGTAAGCATCAGGATAATTTTAATAGGAAAGAGGAGGCAGGGAAACTTAGCGACGTATGGACAATAACTCTGCAGAATCACAAGACGGTTTTATCTTTGAAAAGACGACAATCCATAGTTAAGTTTTAACGCTGACAAGGATTATCTCTGTTCATCAGGTGTTACTTTGACCACGTCCCCTTTCCTACAGTATTTATGCCGCTCTCGGACGTCCGACCGGTCAGTCGGCAAGAGTCACCGGAGGAGCGCCTCTGAGGATGTCCAGTGCAGTCCTGGACGAAACGTCAGAACAGAAGAGTTTCTTGGACCACAGCCTCACATCCCAAAAGGTTTACCAGCAGCTAGAAAAAATAATAGTTCCAGTTTCTGCCACCAGGGGAAAATATGGTGTGTGTGAAAGAAATGGGGCTGAACGATCAAAGGCATGATAACGGTGGTTGTGGCACGTTTCTTAGCATACGATCGCAAATTCCAACTGTGTTCAGTATGGTCTCTCGACAGCAAAATGCAGCATCCATAACACGGCATGGTCGACAGTTGCTCGCACCGTATCCAGTGTAATCAGAGCGATGTCATTGTATGCTATCCTTCAGGTAAGGAAGAGTCCAGAGACATACCTGATAGCTACTATCTTTCAGATATAACCACAACCAGAAGTCGTATGGATTTAGTTCCGGGGATGTGGAAGGCCACACATCTTGAAATTGTGTACAGATGGTGCGGTCGTTACCGAAGGGTTCTCCAAGCAAATCTTCACCTGGCAAACGGCGAGTGGTGTCGCCCTATCTTGCTTGAAAAAGTTGTGTGGACACAGTTGCGTTCTGCAAAGCTGGAATCAGACGTATTACAAAGAGGTCCTTATACCGGATTCACTGTACACCTGACAGGCTCGCAAGGTATCATCTCCTCAAAGAAAAACGGGCTGAGGATGAAGGAACGTATAAGACCACACCACATAGTCACATAAGCTGAGAGCAGTGGATGTTCCTGTACAACACGTGGCGAAGGAGAACCCCATATGCCTCAGTTCTGTGCATTCGCGGCACTATGCAGAGTAAAATGTGAATTGTCCGTAAAACGAATATTCCCCGATGACATATCATCAATTTTCATGCGTGCCAGACAACGAAGGGCAAATTCGCATCGTTGTAGATTTTATTTGGGCTTCGTTTGGTGAACATTCTGAATCTTATAGGGATACAAGTGTAAAATGCGCCGCAAAATCTTTTGAAATGTTGACGAGGGGAGAGACAATACCAGTGACACAGCTCGAGCGCTGGCTATAGAATTTGAGACATGTACTGCACGGTCGGCTATAGCTACAGCAGCTTCATCAGTTGCCATGGGAGTCGGCCGCATCTCTCTCCCTGCTGCACCACCCAATTCATCTGTTGATCATATTATTTAGCCCATTTCTTGGTGTGGGGGCTTTTTGCAGCTACTTCTGTCGGCGATATTTCCGCCATAGAGCGCTTCTGTTGCTGCCGCTCTGAAAAAATAACTGTACCAGCAGTGCATGGTCTTTCTTCTCAATCGACATTGCGTTACACACGGAAAACTTCAACAGTCTTAACTCTTAACACCAACAGTCACTTTACAAAAGGAATCTACACGCGTCACTAATTGACAAACAGTACACTGACGTCAGAACAGGAAACATTCCACATTCTGACTGCTTACAGCGCCATATTTTCACCTGGAGGCAGAAAATGGAACTATTACTTTTTTCAGCGTATTCCCCCGATCACACAGAGTAATGAACATACCTGCGATGTTCCAGCGTCCTGCAATGTGAGCAGCCCACGCTATAGCACTCGGAATACCATCAGTTTAGTTATAACCTCCCGGTATGTAGTTTAAAATGTTGACACATCAACTACCATAATTTCAGTTATAACCTCCCAGTATGTAGCTGGAATGATAATGAGAGATCAACTGCCATCTCGGAGACAGCAGGGTATTCACTGCTTATTGACAACCAAAATGTATCAAAAAGCACTTCGAAAAATTTTGATTTCAGCATTCTGTCTGCTTTCAAATGTGCCAGTTCCTCCTGTAATCCAAACCTAAACTACTCGGAAGATGTTTCGAATCCACATATGGTTCACGAATCGACTCAAAAATGTCGCTCAATTGTTTTTTTTTTTTTTATTTTGCTGCAGCCATACTAAATGTTCTTTAACTAAGTGCATCGACACCTCATTATCATCACTAAGGGGATATACAGCTGGGAACATCTCACATGACCCGCTTTCAATTGTCTGTATCCACAAATTTAACTTATTAGCGGATTCTTGTATATTATACACACTGATCAGAATATTTTAGTTTCTACAATAACTTTTCTGTTTAGTTCATTAAGTGTACGGAAAAATTCCAACTTAGATACCCACTCACTAACTGCAAATAAATCCGCGTGCTCATGCCCCTCAGTAGTAAAAAATGCAGGTAATCTCATCTCTAAGCGTCTCCAGATCGTCCATTAGCTGCATTAAGATACCACACAAAAAGTATGATAAAATGATAAAAATTAGATTGTCGTCATACTTAGGCCCTGCCAATCACTAAGGTAACGATTTAGACCCAGTAGAAACGTGTAGGTTGTTTTTCAACACTGTGGTTTTGGATGAGATTGTACTACAAACCAACTCAAAACTGCAAGTCTTAAGGAATAAATTAAAGAATCCTTCTACCTCCAGTTATAAACACACAGACTGAAATTGAGGCATTGAGTGGTTTGATGGTTCTTGTTCCATTTTCAGGTATGGACGCGAAAAATTGGAATCACGTTTTGCAATTCACTGTACCCGACATCCCACTTTTCGTCCAACCATGTCTCTAACACGATGTGAAGTTTTAGTCGTGGCTCTCAGATTTGATGTTGTGTCTATTCGCAAAGGAAAAGAGATGATCGTGCAGCAGCTGTGTCCAACATTTTCAACATCTTTATTTCTAACTGTCAGAAGGCATACTCCATTGGAGCTCATGCTTGTATTGATTGATTGATTGGTTGAGGGGAAGAGGTTTATGCGATTAAACGGCGAGATCATCAGTCCCTCATGCTTGTCTAACCCCATTTAGAAGTAGATGCCAATTCAGAATACATATGCCTGCTAAATATGGGATATACGTCATGTGTCTTACAGATGCACATTCATCGTAAGTATAGAAGTTTATATTTACATAGGGAAATATAGCGACAAAGCAACACTATCAGAAGAAGAGAAAATGTTCCAAAAGCCGACATAGTCTCTGATTCCTCTTTCCAAATGTATGTATGGAACAAGCAGTAATATCACAACAGACAACTGATTTTCCTCTATTGAACTGTGTGAGAAGCTGCTAAGAAAAAGCTGACATATGTTGGAACTCTAAAATCCAACAAACGAGAATTTTCGTAAGAGCTCCTTCCCGGCCCAAAGAAAGATGTGAGCTCCAGTGTCTATGGTACCAGTAAAGGTCATACACTATTGTCTTTTGTTCCAAAAAAATCTGCGGCAGTTATAATGCTTTCTTCAATGTACCACTTTGTGTATTTCGATGAAAAAAGCAACAAATCAGAAATTATTAATTTCTATAGTGTCACGAAATCATGGCGTAGACACTCTGGATATGAAGTTCAGCAACTATACAGCCAACCGGCGAACGAGGAGGTGGCCACTGGCAATATTTACTTTCCAATATCAGTGAACTGCACAAATGCCTGTGTTACATATTTCGATAATGGTACAACGTCAAGATTTGAGTTCATGAAGGGCATATGAATGATCTTAATCAGAAGACATAAACAGATTCCAAACTTACCGGATGAACTTCGGAAAACTGTTTCAAATACTTTGGGTGAAAAGTAGCGACATGGTGATCCAACAAAAAGAGAAAGAAGTGACAAGCTAGAAACGAGAAAAAATTGTCGTTACTGTCCCTACACAATGAACAGAATGACGGCATACAAGTGCGTGAAATGTGATAAACCCCGTTGCTTACAGTGTTCCATGAAAATATGTGCAGAAAGCTTGTATTTTTTTTTTCTTTACCTCCATACGTGTCAATGTATCTGAGAAAACACGTCAACTTCAGAACCTGTTTTGTTGGAACCACTAATATTTAATTTTTTGAATTTTGCTAAAGAATAATCAAGTTAATAAACTATTTCACAAAGAAAAGATATAATGTTTGCACATTGTAACGTATATGTTATTTAGTTTCGTATTCATTAAAGTGGACATAAATTGCAAAATTTGTTAATCTTACTCTCCCATATGGATGTTACCAATAGCGCACATTTTTTACTTGTTACCAACTAAGGGGTAAGCCGGCCGGAGTGGCCGTGCGGTTCTAGGCGCTACAGTCTGGAGCCGAGCGACCGCTACGGTCGCAGGTTCGAATCCTGCCTCGGGCATGGATGTGTGTGCTGTCCTTAGGTTAGTTAGGTTTAATTAGTTCTAAGTTCTAGGCGACTCTTGACCTCAGAAGTTAAGTCGCATAGTGCTCAGAGCCATTTGAACTAAGGGGTAAGATAAATAATTGTAACTATACTGCCTTTAAACTGCTCTCATTTTTCTCCGGTTCGATTGTTTCGCTACTTACGCTCGAGGACTGACTACTCCATAAGGTGAACTCATCCATAACGAAAAAAGTTTAATAGCCCTTTAATGAAAATACTGGCGTAGCAGACACATATTCGCACTAAAGCAGAGCACAGCTGTCATAAAACTGAACTGAAATTCTCAAACAACGTAAAGTGCAGGATGGAGCTGAAATACTATATTGTTCTCTCACAATGTGTGGGCCCTTTGGCTGCGAACGAAAAAGGCCATAAAGTTTACGAAGCTGTTGCAAACTCGAACAAATCTCAAAACAAGGGATTAAAAATAAAAAGAGAGGCACATATTTGCTAATCTATGGAATTTTAGGCACGGCCGGTGTAGTGGAACGGGCAAAAAAAAAAAAAAAAAAAAAAAAAAAAAAGCCAACTTAAGATAAGTGAAGTATAACAACAACAACAGCAAATAAATTATATTTAATTTCTTAAGAAAATAAAATTCGCGCCATATCTAAAATCGAAATCCATTAATTTCTTACAATAATACGTAAAAGTTCGCGTCGCATCCTTCACTTTGTGTCGCAGCACACCGGTTGCGGAATACTGGATTAAACAATCTGACTTACTGCCATCCTCGAGTTGTCTTCGTCAGTCATCAAGACCGCTTCAGGATGGCAACAACTTACCTTCCCCATACTGCAAAATCTTGACCAAACCAATCGGCTGAATGCTCTAGCACAGTTCAGGGAGAAATGTGTTGGCGTTATTCGCGCACATTCGTACAATATATCCGTCCCGCAGAGGCTTGAAAATTCGTGGGAGGAGTGAACGCTGCGCTTTGCGTAATCCCGTCTGATTTCGTCTGCTATTATTGGATTTAAGGTGCTACTGTTTCTGCGCCACATCTGGATGGAAATAATTATACGTCTCAGTTGTTAATAACTGCGATATTGTTACTTTTTCGCATCTGATAAATGTCTTCTCATTGTTTCCTCATTCATTTGACGCACTTCCCAACATCCAGTCACAAACACCTTGCAATACCGCCAACTATCTCCGCAAAATACCGGTCGAGGGACATCTCCTCCAATGGGAAAGGTACAACTTGCGTATTATTTTAATTTCCTTGATTTTAGATTTACTGGCTCACTTCGGCTTATATAAAAATATATTACTGTACTGCCTTCGATAAAGTATTTAAAATACACTGATACCACAGAACTTTCCTTAAGCTCTGTTTTATTCAGTAATGCTACCTGGTTTTAACACTGACGCCCCGGTCTTGAGGAGGAACACATCTTTTACGGTAGCAGTAAGTAATGAGCTTAAGAACGTAATATGTACGAAGAAGTTTCAAACACGAAGGTAATGGTATTGCCATTGTTAGCCTACTAGCTACGATGTTTAAGAGCCGAAGCTAATTTCTGAAAAGTGTGAAGAAACAAGAAAAAAGAGATAGGGAATAAGTGTGCGAAGGGCATAGCCTGAATAAAGTACAGAACACTCTAAATCCCTGTGATACTATGATTTCATATACTACTTTCTGAAATTAATTTATCGAGAGTCTAATAATGACTCATTAATTTTTTACTACTCTCATGTCTAAATGAAGCATAAACGCCAAACACGCAGTATTTACTTTAATGTGCCTTTTTAGGTTTTCCTGGCCGTCGGCACGTACGCCAAACTTCTTGGTTCTCATATTGTCATCTTCAGCTCACCTATTCAACTCTCATCTAATGACGGGGGGAAATAAATTCTTATCCATACGTTTACGTTCAACACTTGCTTCGTGTCACACACACGAAGATATTCAGTGTTTTGCTTAGTCGTTCCCAAAACAAAGTCAGTGAGTATAAAGATCACCTGCCTTCTTTCTGAACTTTGTGCATGGCAAAGGAAAGGGAAGGGTGCTGAACGATCCTTAGAAATTTCTGAACTGGCGCAAAATGGCTTCTTTCCTAATGAAATATAACTTGTGTGACTACTAAGTAATTCTTGTGAGTGCATCTAGGGTTCTTAAACCTCAGCAAAATTAGCAAGGTTCGTCTCTTCACTTCACTACTTCTAAGGCACTTAAAAACTGTAAACATATTCGATAGTTTATATGTTGTGCAGAGCAATCTCTGAATTGCTTTGATAGTTAGTGCATGCTTTAGAGGAACTTCTTCTTGCAGTAGTGAGTCCGGTTGTATTAACTTTTTTCTTTCATACTTGACTAGGATCTATTACTTTATAAATATATAATTCTTAATTGCAGCACTAGCACACAAACAGAGGAAATATGTGGAATAATGAAAAACGCTGGAATATCCATAAAATTACAGTAGTTACGGTTTTCGACCAATCAACGTTACTGTAATTAGCAAATGGAATCGACGGAAGGCAGACGCTTATTTCGGTGAAAAAATAACCGAGAACTGACAGTTAATTGGTGGCAGAAAATCAAGGACAGAGACAGGTGTCAATAAAAAGTGACATTTATTGGCACGGAGAAGGAGAAGAGACGAATGTAGTTTGAGGGATGAATAATGAGTGATATGCATGCAACTTAGTAGACAGAGCTGGCAAATGGCCGTGTATAACACGGCTTGATCAGACACCACCGAACAATCCTCTGTCTGGTAGGAAGTTCTGCTGTCATTTAAAGGTATCGTGTTGTTTAGACTGATGAAATCACACCATCGTTACAATTAAGGTAAACTACAGTTAACGAGCTTAGCGAGATGCGAACGGTCTGAAGGCCTTGGGAGTCACAGCTATTGTAGTTTGTTGTGGGATAGTTCCAAAGCCTTCGTGTAATTATTAAACATGTACGTTTCTGCTTACAGTTGTCAAAAGAAATTTTATTTCTTATTTATTGGCACTGCACTTTCGAGCAATACTCATCTTCAGACAGCAGGACGCATATCACGAATCAGAGCATACAATAGTTCACAAAAGAAGAATGTTTCTGCACAAAATAGCGTGTGTGATCGTAAAAAAAACTTACAAGCAAATATGCACACAGAGACAAATACAGCCGCTACTCCAACATCAAGTGAGTATAAACAGTGACTAAATTGCAGTATACACAAATAGACGCAAAACCAGATAAGAACGACGACAATAACATACTTCCCCCTTTCACAAGGTCCCATCGAGGTTGGATAGCAAAATGGTCACTCTGGAGACAACTTAAAAGACAGTACAGGAACGCGAAGATAATAAGGAAAGTGGACACAAACCTCGCACGTAGTTCTTGATGCATATAAAAGAGTGAACTGCAGTTTAAATATATCGTCACTTTCAGGGGAAAATTATAGCTGTATATTTAAAAAGGAACAGACACAAAAATAAAAATAATAAACTCGAGGTACGCATGTGTTACAGCAATGAGTAAGTGCTACGAAGAACGTTTCTAATGGTAACACTAAGATGTGAATTTACTAAAGTACAGAAATATAAAAAAATATAAAGAGCTACCAAGTATATTATAGCACGATATTGTACCAGTAAGGTAAAATTCGCATGTGATTTAAAAATCATACGGCAGTTTTTTCTGCTTCACGTAAACATCAGGTGAACTTAATACCAGGAAAATGTAGGGTGAGAAGGGTGACGTGAACATATAAAACAATAAAACAAATTAAAAGAAACAGCTAAAATTTTCAAAGGAAAAGTAAATAAAAGCAGCTACTAGCACTCTAGTGTATCTTCTAGATCTAAAGGGGCACTCAACTCAAGTTAACAGGATTTAAACGGACGAAATTTAAAGGGATGTGATTTTAAGGGACACAAGGCCACATAAATATCTTATCTCAAAAAAGGTTACTGGTAAGATAAGACAGTTCTCAGGTTGCACATCTGGTGTCGGGTTACACACATAATCAAGGTGACCTCTTCACCTACCCCCTCCCTCCCTCCCACCTCAGGGAACCACCAGGAGTTGATCAAGGTCACTGCATATACCTTAGTCAATTGTATGCTTTGGTTTCAGAGTTATAACACGATACTGGTCTCGCGATATACAATTGGAGGGAAACCTCTGGACCAATAGGAGCACGTTAACAGAGCAGGAAACTCCTGGACCAATAAGATTCAAGCCCACCCTCCTCCTTCCTCTCATCCTTTATAACTAGCTCAAGTGCTAGTCTGTGCATCATGAGGATAGGATCCGGTTTGTTGTAACCAATAATTCTGTAGAAGAGGGTTTAGAAGTATGATTTATTATTAACAACTTCTTTTCTTAAATACAATTTCTTACAATAATTTTGTTCCATATTAACAATCTTTCTCTTTTACTTAAAAAGCTATTTGTTTTTGATGATACATCTCACAGTCGTTTTTTACGAACCTATTTTTTGTTATATATAATGATTTGCAAAGATTTTTTTCTTACATTTTTCTGTTGATTTATTTACAGAGCCATTTCATATAGGAAATAAAATCAATGTTATTTCCAGAACTACAAATACATTTATTTCCACTAAAGCTAGTATAGATTAGAAGAACTTAAGCACTACAATTCCCTTCTTGTTATTATACACACTTGTTACTCTTTTACAGGATATTTGTATTTTTTTTCTGATCATCCTATATACAGTATTTACATTTTCTTTCTGATCATGTTGTTTACAGTATTTACATTTTAATCATTTCTGTCTGATTATTTTTTTACATACAATATGTATAGGGAAAAAAGAAAGACGTCTGCCTCCCCCCCTCCAACACCCACCCACACACACACAAATGGACCAAGAACATTAAAGCCCCCCATCCTCTCTCTTATCATCCTTTATAACTACCTGCCGCACGGTGTAGCTTGCGCGGTCTGAGGCGTCTTGCACGGTCCGGGCGGCTTCCCTGTCGGCGGTTCGAGTCCTCCCTCGGGCATGTGTGTGTGTTTGTGTGTTGTCCTCCCTGTCACACACACACACACACACACACACACACACACACACACACACAACTGTGACTAGCGGTTCATCTAACCCAGGGATCCTCAAACTATTTTGGACAAGTGCCCCTTTTCCAAAATGAACTGTTACCTCAGACCCCCACGGCCAAATTACCTACTTCTAAGATCAACCCCCTTATTCATACTGGTCCGCTAACTTAAAACACTTTTTCAGTCACTTCACTTAATTTAGCTATGTAATAACTTTGAAATCACTTGAAATAAATGAGTACTTATATTAGTTATTATCGTTCAAGCTCCAACGAATTTCAAAACGCAAATGAACTTTCAACCTAAGTGTAAGCTCGTTAAATAGCAAAATATCAGGAATATGTTTGGACTTGATCATGAATTCGTTCGTGTTAAATCGCGTAAGCGTCAAATAGAGAGCAAGTCAAAACGCGCCTGAAAGATGTACGCTCGCACTCATTATCTTGCACAAACTTGTCCACACAGATTTGTCGAGTTTTTCATCTTGTACGAACTTGAGACTTTACATTACTACAACAATGCTATTTCCTACAAAAATATTAATTATTCTTAGTAGACATAACACAACGTAAACAATACAGTACCTACCTATCTTGAAAGTTTTAAATATGAACTTGTGTTAATTTAATAGGGGTCGATTTTTAGACCTCGTCGACTCCCAAAATCAGTTTTCGTTTATGTCGACCCCTAGGAAACCGATATCGACCCCAAGGGGTCGATATCGACCACTTTGAGAATCCCTGATCTAACCATTCCACACATAGCCGCACATACACTAATAAATACATAGTCATACAGTCACTCCAATAAATAGTGTGATTATGGTAGGGTGCCAGTCCCGTTTCCCCAGATGAACCGTTTCTCGTCATGATAGGAGAGCCTTATTTTCAGCTGCAGAGTAGTGTGTACCTCACGGCTTTTCACTCGAAAGATAACCTAATGCACTACATGTGGAGCAGTGCCAATGCTCTCAAGTAGGCACCTTTTGTAGTCTTGAGTCGTGAAATCCTTTGAGGCAGCATGATGCATACCCTTAGCCTAGTGTTGGGTGGCACATTTTCGATCCACGTCACACCGACTCCATTATCCGTGACCCTTTCACGCTCTCTTTCATCAGGCCATTGAGGTGTTTTGAGGTGTTATTTCAGAAAGATTATCAGCATATATCCAACGTGTTGAATGTTTTTAGATCTAGTAAGGTGTCAGGCAAATCCAACACCTTCCATGAAAACCCTGACATGATAAGCAAATCCAGTAGTATGTCACATAGCTCCGAATAAATCGTGACATTAAATTAACCAAAGTAATACGAGTAACGAGTGAGCAAATGGAATACCACAGACTAACACAAGAATGCCTAAATGCATGTCATACCTTCCCACCGTGAGACAGACGCAGTTTCGAGGGGAGAAACGAGAACAGAAGCCGAGAGCAGAACCGTGTTAAGCTGGAAGGCCCTACGATAAGGGACGGACACCCTTTTAGCGTCAGACTTTTTCGCGTCTCTGTTACGCCAGGACCACCCCCCAGCCCATGTTAAAAGATATCGCCCTCCAGAAGAACAGTATAGACCTTACGATAACGTTAAAAGGACCACACCAGCTACAAGTTTTAGCGTGAGACTTTTTCGCGTCTCTGTTACGTTGCAAACTTTAAAAACAAATGGCTCTGAGCACTACGGGACTTAACTTCTGTGGTCATCAGTCCCCTAGAACTTAGAACTACTTAAACCCAACTAACCTAAGGACATCACACAGATCCATGCCCGAGGCAGGATTCGAACCTGCGACCGTAGCAGTCGCGCGGTTCCGGACTGAGCGCCTATAGCCGCGAGACCACCGCGGCCGGCTTTAAAAACATTGCTCCACCACGAAAAGTATAACGTTTCTTATTGGATAGACAGAATTTTTGTAGGCGGAGCTTAAGGTTAACATTGAGACCGTGATTGGTCAGATGAAAACACAGCCAGATAGTTTTTTTAAACCAACTTCGGTAAATTGTAGTAAGGAGAAGTTAGGAGAGAGTTGCTTCTGAGACGGTGAGGTGAGGGGAGCTGTGCTGCCCGCCGCCCCCTGACGAACACCGACAAGGTAATGAACGCACGCGATGCCGCATTTTTGAGCGCATAAGGCTTCACTCAGAACTGCAGAAGTCTCATCTGTTACATCCCCGTTTTGTGTAATACTAGTGTCGATCGTCAATTAAAGCTCATGGTATTCACATTTGCTACGTAAGTTAAAACCTGAAACGCAATGATTTTTCTGTTATATAATTATTGAGAAGCCACATCAGCCACTGTAATTTACGACAAGTTAGATAAGTAATTACAGATAATTGAGGGTCACTGTAGACCATTTTGATAGTTTTCTCTTTTGTGAAACTTAATTTAAACCTAGATTATAGATGTGATATGGCACAGGTCATCCTTCGATCCATTGTAGAACTTGGAAACCAATTCAGGGAATATTCGTTCACATTTTTGTTGAATGCAGTTGGTTTTTACCATCCTGTATTAAAACATTTTCTTTTATCAATAATGCAATTTATAAACAATGTTTTGTGAGTAGAATAAAATTTCCAATGGTAATCTTAACTGCTTTTTCGACGTTATTTTACCAGCTAACTAAAAATAGGAAAGCCTTGAACACCTTCCACCAAATTTAGTTAGTATTAAGATTCTTTTACAGGGAGTGCAGTGGAGCTGACGCTGAAATCATTAAGTATTTGGTTATATCATCGGTAGTCTCACTGAACTCTTCTGAACTCTACATGTCATGTGTGGTCTGACGTCTCCTTACCAGCAACAGGTCCCAGGTTCAAACTAGTCAATTCCTTAAAGCACATGCTCAGAGCGTCGTTGCGCGAAAGTGGTAGGGAGACACGACTTAGAAAAAACAGACACCACGCAGCATGTTAGAATCTTACTTAATTATTTCATATAGAACACAACCTTTTATCCAGTATGTGACACTGCCTGTATCCATAAAAAGTAAGCTAGAATCTGCAAAGTTTGTCGTCGCAAACTCTCAGTGAAATAGGTGCATATTGAGTTTGGAGAGGCCCAGAACGCACATACCGATGTACACAGGCTTCGTGAACTGCAGTGACACTTTGGCCATATCCACAGTGACTAGTCCTTCGTCGAAGGTGGTCTGGTGATCTGTTGCACTAAAACAACCTCTCCCCGCCACCACCACTGTCAAACTAAATAAATTCTCTAACATTTTCGATTGTTTTTATCGAAAATGGAATTATTGTGCAACTTTTAAAATCTTTTTTAAAGTCACACGTAGCGAGACGTGTCGAATGTTTGGGATTGTACTTAATTACTTCATATGGATCACAGCCTTTCAGCCAGTAGATGAAACAGTTTACAGCCATATAAAGTAACTTGGGTTCTGAGAACTTTGGCTCCGCGAAGTCACAGTGAAAGCATTACGTATGGAGTTCTGAGAGGTCTATAACACACATACTGATGCTGATGTTCCCCATGAACTGGATTGTAACCTTGGCCATCTCCACAGCGACTAATCCGTCATTGAACTTGGAAACCCATTTGAAATTTGTTCTGGCAATGTAATCTCTTGTGAAATTATGCCTATCCCACTAGTAAAGTAAATGAATTTCGCAGTGCTCTCTAACATTTTCCATGGTCTCTCTGAAACCTGAATTGTTCATTAACTTGTGAAAATCTTTTTTCAAAATCATACGTTGCGGGATCCCTCTGTTCAGTGCTTACTTCACTGCACTCTTTCAACCTGCAGCGCTGCTTGGGAGGGATGCCGTAGGTAATATTAGCAAGTTCCATTCCCAACCTGCGACATTTCTGTAGTGCAGAATATATCATTGCTTGTTCCCAAGCATTGTCAACAGCTTTAGGATGAACCATTTCGTGGGGCTAGGCGCTCCAGACACTCTGGCAAGTCGCTGTCCTTGTCATGGAAGTAGGTGGGATATGCCAGTTCTACTTCCAGAACATATCCTTCACCAATATTCACACCACATCATGTATCTTTTCCTTCAATAACGCGATTTCCCCTTTGGACATCTGTCAGAACTCGCCAAATGGTAGACTTTGTTGCATGGCATACGCATGGAAGTTGTTTTCATCCAAGTAATGGATATAAATTAAAACATCATATGACCTTTCCTCCAACTCACTCATTTGTGCATCTTTTGCCTTGGCGTACCTGTGCATGCACTGGCAAAGTCCACCGTGAATCCCTCATTCAAAGAAAAAGAAAACATCAGCATCAATCAACAGTTCGATGCTGACACACGTTTTCCTTGACTATGTCTCACAAAAGCCCCAGCACAGCATAATAGGAGGCAGCAACTGGAACATATGTGCCCAGGCAACCACTTTGAAGCTTCTCGAAAAAGTCAGTGGGCATTTGCACAATGGTGTTCATGTATAATCTGGCATATTCTCTTAAATAAGGGATTCTGAACTCCTGCCAAACATTCACACCATGCTCATGCTCTGCACCTGCCATGGCAGTCCCTGTTAGTTTACTGGGGAACGCAGTTTTGGTGGGTAGTGAGACTTTGTGGAGTCTTTCCATCGTTTTCATATGGAAAGAATCTCTTCTTCGTCATAAACTGAAGCTTTGCATCATTGAGGTGATGGTGATATGCATATCCTCCTGGTGCACGATCTCAGCAAGTTTCTGAATAGACATGTGCGTGAAGCGAAGCAAATCCAGGAATCAGAGTGTTATCCTTGGTGTGATTATCTCGCAAAATAAATGTACTTTTCAACAGTGTCAGGTATGACACTGAGGTTATCATCCTTCAAACCGAAATCACCGAAGTGCTGAACGAGGAAGTGAGCACCATATCTCCTCAAATTGTGAAAGAAGGCAGGTATGTGCCATGGCAATTGGTGCTTCAAGTTGCGTGTTGTGAGCTGTGCTGCAGAACTTCCCTGCTAGATGACACTGGACTCTACATGGGGTTTTGTTTCTCTATCCAATGATGAAAATTAACTGCCTGCCCATACAAGGCATCATTACCCTGCGAGTTGATCTTGGGAATGGTGTTGCCAGAAATCACATCAACTTCCCACACAAATTTTTCGGGTTGAACAGGCAATCATCTTACATGCTTATCCTCCATGTGCGATTGTTACAACTGGAATCATACGAGCATGCAACTTGTTGCACTACCACATATGGTATACATCACTCTTTGAAGGTTGTATGGGAGGCAGTCATGTCATCTTCACAATACACCACAGGATCTACGAGGTATTGGAACTTGACATATATGATGAAAGAACATCACTCATTGTGGTGGGCATTCTTAAACTGCAAGATCTTTTTATCCTCGGTAGGCATTTCCACATGGTTATTTACTCTAGCAATCACTAAGGTGTCTTTCTAGATACTCTCTCTTGATGAAATGGTTCAGGCATTTGTGACAAAAAGTGTTATGTGCCTCATGAATCTTTTGTCACAAATGCCTCAACCCTTTTATGTTTTGATAATTGGGAGGAAAGTAGTCAGTAGCCAGACATGCTTTTGATTCAGATTTAGTGTTGCTTCTCACAATTGGAGAATAGCAACAAATCTACCTGTTTGTGGTGTTGACCAACTAAGTACAGGGTCTAAGTACCTTGTGCTTGACATCTTTGTTCTGCACCTTCTTATGGCTCGCTGTCATCATTACCATAGGTTACTGACAAGTTTTGGAGCATCCTATCCAAAAAATCTTGGCAAGCATTGAGAAAACTGATGGGATCTCTGTAGCTTGCATTTGAGTTATCAGTGTGGGCTTGTGGAATCCTGTACCCAAAAGTGTTAGCAAACGCAGAGTAGTCCAATGTGGTGCAGGACTTACATAGTAGAGCAGGCAGGGGTGTTGCTGCTGCTAGGCACAGAGTGATGTCAAAGCAGTGTCTGATGCTGTGTAGTTCAACGAAAATTGTGAGATGATCCAGGATGCAGCTGTGTCAACAAATGAGCTGGTATCATCAGCTTGTACCATATTGATGGTGACAGACCCTGCAGCAGTGGTGTTTGTTGGCTCAGCTAACACATTATTGATGAACCTGGCCTGGGGTAACAAATGCATCCCTTTCAGGTCCACTGCTGCAGGTGCAAATTCAAGTCTCCATATGGTCGCCATCTCATCTGCAAAGAAAGAAAAAAAAAGACAACTCCCATGCATAATTTAAGAAAGAGATGTGCAGGAGTCCGTGGTAGCTTACTTACCTTTTGCGTTACTGTCATCTGAATAAGTTCATGAATCCTTCATCACATCATTATTGTCAGTGGTCTGTTATGATATCATGTCCTGCTGATCCCCTGAATATTATGATCAAGTATATCTAGAAACGAAAGTCCGGGACATGGCTGCATTGGCAAATAAACTGGTATCATCAGACAATACAACATTGGTGGTAATGAGAGACCACACTATGATGGTCGCGTTTCGAGATGCGGTGAATACATAGTAGATGAAACAGGCGGGAGTGACCAACTCATCATCAGCTTGTCAGGTAGTGGAGTAGTTGCTACAGGCACATCTCTGAGTCCACACACATTCATCACATCTGCAACAGAAGAAGAAAAAGAAGAAGAGAAGAATGCAGCTATAGCATGTACACTTAAACACATGCAAAAACAAAAAAAACATCTTAAATACATACTGCAGGATCACTGGAGTCAAATTGGTGTCGCTTGTTAGCCCTTGCTGTGCCATCATTTCTCTGCTGATTTAATCAGCATTGTTGATGTTGCTGCTAACAAGTTTCAG
Source organism: Schistocerca serialis cubense (assembly GCF_023864345.2). Classification (NCBI taxonomy): domain Eukaryota; kingdom Metazoa; phylum Arthropoda; class Insecta; order Orthoptera; family Acrididae; genus Schistocerca; species Schistocerca serialis. Next base: position 855,961,252 of record NC_064638.1, read on the forward strand.
ACTGGAATGAGTTTTCACTCCAAAATGACTCGCATTTCTAGCCAAAAACAGTATTCCTTTGCATATTTGATCCAATGAGAAATAAGTATTTAGGCATGATGGCGCCTGCTTATGGCCGTCTGTGTGAACTGCTACCTCACGCCTCTTCCCCCAGTGTTCTTAAATCTAGTATTATGTTTCAGTGCAGGTATGCACACTGGCCTACCACACAAGCCTCACTTCCGCTTTTCAGAGAGTAACAAGAATTCACCATCACTTTGAGATTTACTGTGCATCACAACCGCTATCAGCAGCAAACTACCCACACATCAGATATCACTCACAAGGAATAAAATACGCATTTTAGTAATGTGCCTTTTCCAGGCTAATGCAGAAGTGATCAATGTAAACATCCATGCGTGGCTGACGCAATAATATTAATAATGCTAATGGAAGTGAATGAGAATATTTTTTTATTAATCCAACAAGGACTGACGCGCTGGGTATCCGCGCGGTCTAGGGCGTCACGCAAAACAACAAGGGGTGCAAGCCCCCTCCATGAAAACCATGACCGCACCGTAACTTTACCACCTCCGAATTTTACTGTTGGCGCTACACACGCTTGCAGATGACGTTCACCGAGCATTCGCCATACCCACACCCTGTCATCGGATCGCCACATTGTGTACCGTGATTCGTCACTCCACACAACGTTTTTCTACCGTGCAATCGTCCAATGTTTACGCTCCTTACTCCGAGCGAGGCGTCGGTTGGCATTTACTGGCGTGATGTGTGGCTTATGAGCAGCCGCTCGACCATGAAATCCAAGTTTTCTCACCTCCCACCTAACTGTCATAGTACTTGCAGTGGATGCTGATGCATTTTGGAACTGCTGTTTGCTGGTCTGAATAGATGTCTGCCTATTACACATGACGACCCTCTTCAACTGTCGGCAGCCTCTGACAGTCAACAGACGAGGTCGGCCTGTACGCTTTTGTGCTGTACGTGTCCCTTCAAGTTTCCACTTCACTATCACATCGGAAACAGTGGACCTAGGGATGTTTGGGAGTGTGGAAATCTAGCGTACAGACGTATGACACAAGTGACACCCAATCACCTGACTACGTTCGAAGTCTGTGAGTTCCGCAGAGCGCCCCATTCTGCTCTCTCTACATCTACATCTACGTAATTATTCTGCTATTCACAATTAAGTGCCTGGCAGAGGGTTCAATGAACCACCTTCAAGCTGTCCCTCTACCGTTTCACTCTCGAACGGCGCGGGGGAAAAAGGAGTACTTAAATTTTTCTGTGTCAGCCCTGATTTCTCTTATTTTATCGTGATGATCATTTCTCCTTATGTAGGTGAGTGCCAACAGAATGTTTTCGCAATCGGAGGAGATGACTGGTGATTGAAATTTCATGAGGAGATCCCGTCGACAAAAAACGCCTTTGTTTTAATGGTTGCTACTCCAACTCACGTATCATGTCCGTGGCACTATCTCCCCTATTTCGTGATAATACAAAACGAGTCGCCCTTCTTTGTACTTTTCGAAGTCATCCGTCAGTCCCACCTGATACGTATCCCACACCGCACAGAAATACTCCAGAATAGGGCGGACAAGTGTACTGTAAGCAGTCTCTTTAGGAGATCTGTTGCACCCTCTAAGTGTTCTGCCAATGAATCGCAGTCTTTAATTTGCTCTACCAACAACATTATCTATGTGATCGTTCCAACTTAGGTTATTTGTAATTGTAATCACTAAGTATTTAGTTGAATTAACAGCTTTCAGATTTGTGTAGCTTATCGCGTAACCGAAATTTAGTGGATTTCTTTTAGTACTCATGTGAATAACTTCTCAGTTTTCTTTATTCATGGGCAACTGCAACTTGTAGCACCACACAGATATCTTATCTAAATCATTTTGCAATTTGCTTTGGTCATCTGATGACGTTACAAGACGGTAAATGCCAGCATCATCTGCAAATAATCTAATAGGGCTATTGAGATTGTCTCCTATGTCGTTAACACAGATCAGGAAAAATAGAGGGCCTGTAACACTTCCTTGGGGAATGCCGGATATTACTTCTGTGTTAGTCGATGACGTTCCGTCCATTACTACGAACTGTGACCTTTCTGACAGGAAATCACGAATCCAGTCGCAGAAGTGAGGCGATATTCCATAGGCACACAGCTTGGTTAGAAGACGCTTGTGAGGAACGGTGTCGAAAGCCTTTTGAAAATCTAAAAATATGGAGTCAATTTGACATCCCCTGTCGATAGCACTCATTACTTCACGACTATAAAGAGCCAGTTGTATTCCGCAAGAACGATATTTTCTGAATCCGTGCTATGTGTCAGTAAATCGTTTTCTTCGAGGTACTTCGTAATGTTCGAATACACTATATGTTCCAAATCCGTACTGCAAATCGACGTTGGTGATATGGGCTTCTAATTCAGCGGATTATCCTATTTCCCTTTTTGGGTATTGGTGTTACTTGAGCAACTTTCCAGTCTTTAGGTACGAACTTTCTGTGAGCGAGCGGTTGTATATAATTGCTAAATGTTGAGCTATTGTATCTGCATACTCTGAAAGGAACCTGACTGGTATACCATGTGGACCGGAAGCCTTGCATTTATTAACTGATTTAAACTGCTCTGCTACACCGAGAATATATCTACGTCTATGTTTCTTATGTTCGCAGTTGTTCTTGATTGGAATTCGGGAATATTTACTTCGTCTTATTTGGTGAAGGAGTTTCGGAAAACCGGAAGGAGTGGAAGCTGTCTCATAAAAAGGCGTTAAGAGGATTTTATCAGTTTTTTTTAAATAGATGTACTTTGCGTTTCTTTTTGATGGTTGTGGGTGTTACGGTATTCAGCGTAGCAGCAACTGCCTTGTGGTCGCTAGTCTCTGTATTCGTCATGATACTCCCTATTTGTCCAGGAGTATTTGTTGGTAAGAGTTCAAGTATGCTTTCGCAACCATTTACACTTCGAGCAGGCTCAAGAACTGATTGTTTAATTTTCTGAGAAAGCAGTCAGTACAATTTCGGATGACGTTTTATGCCTGCCGCAGGCTTTAAACGCATAATTTTTCCAGCATATCGAGGGCAGATTGAATGGGGTATCTATTTGAAATGAGACTCAAGTTTTCTTTGAACTGTTCAGCAACTAAATCTTCTGGGTCGGGTGGTCGGTAAAACGATCCAATTAATGGTTTAGTGCGATTGTCAAGTAAAACCTCTACCCATACTATTTCGCAGGAACTATCTACTTCAATTTAAGTGCAAGGCAAACTACTTCTGATAGCAATGTCACTATGTCTAATGATTACTGAGGTCGCTGATATGGTGTACCAAGCAGTAGGTGGCAGCACAATGCACCTAATATGAACATAGTATGTTTTTGGGGGGTGTCCGGATACCTTTGATGACATGGTGTATTTCTCATGAAACACTATGCTGTCAACGAAGTCTCCGACAGCATTAGAGCTGGGGATTTACCAGAAGTAAGGGGTGGCTGGGAAGTTTCCGGAGGGCTGGGGAGGGGTAAGGGTGGTTTAATTGACCAATTCAGTTAATTACTCAATTAATTTGACATCAAAAGTGTGTCAGTACCCTCGTTATTGCTCTACTGTGGTACGTCGTATTTTGTTTTTATTTTTTTTCTTCTTAGAGTATATTATACCTTGTGAATCACTGTTGGGTGCGTCGTTTTGTGTGATATAATAGTAGTCTGATATGTAGGAACGGGTAAATTTACTGATTTCAGGATTTAAGGCTACAGAGTGACGAAGGAAGTCGAGTCATACGAATATTCCAGCTCAGCAGATACCAACTATGATTCTTGAGCAAAGGAAGACTTTAGTGGTTTTTGTATGCCGTGAGGGCGTTTATGCCCAGTTTGGGTTCTACGAAGTATTGTTTTTGATTTGAGTTTGCATTGAGGAAGAATTGTGCCAACGTGAAAGAAATGTTGTGGCAATCATCGTAGTACAAAGAAATGCAGACCAGCTGGGGCCACCGATTCTAACCGTCGCGTAGTAGAGAGGAACACTGGCCAGCCGCTGGGTAGCGACTCTTCCTCCGCGTATCACCTTTTTTAAGTACTTGCCTCAACGTGGAATAGGAACACACTGGCTGGTGGACATACTATAGATTTGTGGTTACTAACGGCGGTGAAGATTGATGTTCTTACTATTATTGTGCATATGGACTGAGCAGGGAAGCCGAGCGAAACCTACTGTACTTCGACGTGAACCAGGCTGCAATTCAAGTCACTAATCTACGTTTCGGGAGAAAGTTTTCACACGAAATGAAAGGTTGGAAATTTTGTCCTCAATTAATATATTCTGAAACTTAGGTGAACAAGTATCACTGCCAAGCCCGTGCTAGTCTTAGCATAGTCACTCACAATCCCTTTCACTCACGTTAGCAAGTTTATGGTGTTGCATTTCCCGAAAACGTAATAGCTACAAAATACTGATTGTTTTTTGATTGAGAGAGCGCGCCAAATACTAAGACTGTCGGTACCAAATGCAGTCACAGTTTTTAGCCACCGACCTGCTCAATACGCCACGCGGAACATAAGTCTTTTCTCATCACAAAATTCACTTAAAAATTCCGAAATTTCGGTGCATAGATCCCGAGAAATCAGTACCCACAACAACCACCTCTGGCCGTAATAACGGCCTTGATACGCCTGGACATTGAGTCAAACAGAGCTTGGATGGCGTGTACAGGTACAGCTGCCCATGCAGCTTCAACATGATACCACAGTCATCAAGAGTAGTGACTGGCGTATTGTGACGAGCAAGTTGCTCGGCCACCATTGACCAGACGTTTTCAATTGGTGAGAAATCTGGCGAATGTGCTGGCCATCATCGTAGTACAAAGAAATGCAGACCAGCCGGGGCCACCGATTCTAACCGTCGCGTAGTAGAGAGGAACACTGGCCAGCCGCTGGGTAGCAATTCTTCCTCCGCGTATCACCTTTCGCAGGGATCGATTGAAGGGTGGGGCCATGGGTCGTGACACATCTGAAATGTAACGTGCACTGTTCAAAGCGCCGTCAATGCGAACAAGAGGTCACCGAGACGTGTAACCAGTGGCACCCCATACCATCACGCCGGGTGATACGCCATTATGGCGATGACGAATACACGCTTCCAATGTGTGTTCACCGCGATGTCGCCAAACACGGATGCGATCATCATGATGCTGCAAACAGGATTCACCCGAGAAAATGACATTTTGGCATTCGTGCACCCAGGTTCGTCGTTGAGTACACCATCGCAGGCGCTCCTGTCTGTGATGCAGCGTCAGGGGTAACCGCAACCATGGTCTCCGAGCTGATAGTCCATGATGCTGCAAACGTCGTCGAACTGTTCGTGCAGATGGTTGTTGTCTTGCAAACGTCCCCATCTGTTGACTCAGGGATCGAGACGTGGCTGCACAATCCGTTACAGCTATGTGGATAAGATGCCTGTCATCTCGACTGCTAGTGATACGAGGCCGTTGGGATCCAGCACGGCGTTTCGTATCACCCTCTTGAACCCACCGATTCCATATTCTATTAACTGTCGTTGGATCTCGACCAATGCAAGCAGCAATGTCGCGTTACGATAAACCGCTATCGCGATAGGCTACAATCCGACCTTTATCAGAGTCGGAAACGTGATGGTACGCATTTCTCCTCCTTACACGAGGCATCACAACAGCGTTTCACCAGGCAACGCCGGTCAACTGTTGTTTGTGTATGAGAAATCGGTTGGAAACTTTCCTCATGTCAGCGCGTTGTAGGTGTCGCCACCGGCACCATCGTTGTGTGAATGCTCTGAAAAGCTAATCATTTGCATATCACAGCATCTTCTTCCTGTCGGTTAAATTTCGCTTCTGTAGCACGTCATATTCGTGGTGTAGCAATTTTAATGGCCAGGAGTGTATGATCGCGGAAAATGAAAGATGAGCACCTACAAATACGAGCTCTGAAGCAAGTATATGCGCGGGGCACAGACAAATGCCGTATTCGAAACGAATGGGAAGAGCGTACTGAATATGAGAAAGGCTAATTCCACAAACAACAGATTCTGGTTTCGTAAGAGACCGATCTATCACTCAAGCGTCTTGTTGACTACACGCTACAAACACAACAGCATCCAGCTCGCTCTGTCGCCGCTCGAACAACGTTAGGATCTTCCAGCAATACAGATTCTTGTAACACCACAACAAAGGCGTGGTGTATTTTTTCAACATTTTTCTTATACATCACATAATTTTGTGCAAGAACTAATATTTCTTTCTCTTTAACTTAGAAATTTCAGCTGTGAATGCGACACGAATTTTTTTGTATTTGATATTTATTTTGTAAAACTGATTCCAACAACCTTCGTAACTTCACGTAAATCATTATAACCCTGGTTCACTGTCAGTACGGAAATGTCAAGGAAAGTGAATTTATATGTCGTCAGAGAGTCAATTGTAATCGTAGCGACGCCTCTGGACGATGTCTTGTTACGTGACGGTGCGGGTGCTCGGCACTCTAGTACTAGCCAAGAATTACACTGAGTTGGCAAAAGTCATGCGATACCTCCTAATATCGTGTCGGATCTCCTTTTGTCCGACGTAGTGCAGAAGCCCGACGTGGGATGGACTCAACAAGTCGCTGGAAGTCCCCTGCAGAAATACCGAGCCATGCAGTCTCCGTATTCGTCCATAATTGCGAAAGAGTTGCCGTTGCAGGATTTTGTGCACGAACTGACCTCTCGATTATCTCCCATAACTGTTCGATGGGATTCATGCCAGGCGATCTGAGTGACCCAATCATTCGCTCGAATTTTCCAGAATGTTCTTCAAACCAATCGCGAACAATTGTGGCCAGGTGACGTGGTGCATTGTCATCCATAAAAATTCCATCGTTGTTTGGGAACATGAAGTGCGTGAATGGCGGCAAATGTTCTCCAAGCAGCCGAACATAACCATTTCCTGTCAATGATCGGTTCAGTTGGACCAGAGGACCCAGTCCACTATATGTCAACCATAGCTCACTCCATTATGAAGCCACCGCCAGTTTGCACAGTGCTTCGTTGACAACTTGGGTCCATGGATTCGTGAGGTCTGTGCCATATGATCAGATCTTACCAACTGAAATCGGGACTCATCTGACTAGACCACAGTTTTCCAGTCCCGTAGAGTCCAATCGAGATGGTCACGATGGGCGCTGCGCGATGTCGTGCGGTTAGCAAAGGCGCTCCCATCAGTCGTCTGCCGCCATAGCCCATTAACGCCAGGTTTCGCCGCACTGTCCTAACGGAATACGTTCGTCGTACGTGCGACATTGATTCAAATACACTCCTGGAAATTGAAATAAGAACACCGTGAATTCATTGTCCCAGGAAGGGGAAACTTTATTGACACATTCCTGGGATCAGATACATCACATGATCACACTGACAGAACCACAGGCACATAGACACAGGCAACAGAGCATGCACAATGTCGGCACTAGTACAGTGTATATCCACCTTTCGCAGCAATGCAGGCTGCTATTCTCCCATGGAGACGATCGTAGAGATGCTGGATGTAGTCCTGTGGAACGGCTTGCCATGCCATTTCCACCTGGCGCCTCAGTTGGACCAGCGTTCGTGCTGGACGTGCAGACCGCGTGAGACGACGCTTCATCCAGTCCCAAACATGCTCAATGGGGGACAGATCCGGAGATCTTGCTGGCCAGGGTAGTTGACTTACACCTTCTAGAGCACGTTGGGTGGCACGGGATACATGCGGACGTGCATTGTCCTGTTGGAACAGCAAGTTCCCTTGCCGGTCTAGGAATGGTAGAACGATGGGTTCGATGACGGTTTGGATGTACCGTGCACTATTCAGTGTCCCCTCGACGATCACCAGTGGTGTACGGCCAGTGTAGGAGATCGCTCCCCACACCATGATGCCGGGTGTTGGCCCTGTGTGCCTCGGTCGTATGCAGTCCTGATTGTGGCGCTCACCTGCACGGCGCCAAACACGCATACGACCATCATTGGCACCAAGGCAGAAGCGACTCTCATCGCTGAAGCGGACACGTCTCCATTCGTCCCCCCATTCACGCCTGTCGCGACACCACTGGAGGCGGGCTGCACGATGTTGGGGCGTGAGCGGAAGACGGTCTAACGGTGTGCGGGACCGTAGCCCAGCTTCATGGAGACGGTTGCGAATGGTCCTCGCCGATACCCCAGGAGCAACAGTGTCCCTAATTTGCTGGGAAGTGGCGGTGCGGTCCCCTACGGCACTGCGTAGGATCCTACGGTCTTGGCGTGCATCCGTGCGTCGCTGCGGTCCGGTCCCAGGTCGACGGGCACGTGCACCTTCCGCCGACCACTGGCGACAACATCAATGTACTGTGGAGACCTCACGCCCCACGTGTTGAGCAATTCGGCGGTACGTCCACCCGGCCTCCCGCATGCCCACTATACGCCCTCGCTCAAAGTCCGTCAACTGCACATACGGTTCACGTCCACGCTGTCGCGGCATGCTACCAGTGTTAAAGACTGCGATGGAGCTCCGTATGCCACGGCAAACTGGCTGACACTGACGGCGGCGGTGCACAAATGCTGCGCAGCTAGCGCCATTCGACGGCCAACACCGCGGTTCCTGGTGTGTCCGCTGTGCCGTGCGTGTGATCATTGCTTGTACAGCCCTCTCGCAGTGTCCGGAGCAAGTATGGTGGGTCTGACACACCGGTGTCAATGTGTTCTTTTTTCCATTTCCAGGAGTGTAAATGGTTCAAATGGTTCTGAGCACTATGGGACTTAACATCTGAGGTCATCAGTCCCCTAGAACTTAGAACTACTTAAACCTAACTAACCTAAGGACATCACACACATCCATGCCCGAGGCAGGATTCGAACCTGCGACCGTAGCAGTCGCGCGGTTCCGGACTGAAGCGCCTAGAACCGCTCGGCCACCACGGCCGGCTCCGACATTGATTTCCACGTTTATTTCACGCAGTGCCGCTTGTCTGTAAGCGCTGGCAACTCTACACAAACGCCGCTGCTTTCGATCGCGAAGTAAAGGCCGTCGCCACTGCGTTGTCGGTGGTGAAAGGTAATGCATGAAATCTGGTATTCTCGACACAGTTCTGACGCTGTGGAATGTTCCATGCGCCTAGCTCTAACTATCATTTCGGGTTCAAGGTCTGTTGAATCTCGACGTGCGGCCATAACCCGGAAAACTTTTCACCTGGGAAGAAATGACACCTCAGCCTTTTTACACTTTGTGTAAGTGATACATCCGCCATCTGTATCTGTGCATATTGCTATCCTATGATTTTCGTCGCCTCAGTGCAGAGCGCATGTGCGTATTCGTGCAAGACGAGACACTAGCAAGCGTGAAGCTAAGCCAGATTTTACGAGGCACGATGGGAACTCTATATAAGATCATGAGCAAGCCCCCTAGTCGTCTGCAGTTAACCACAGTGTTCTTGTAATGGCTGGTGCTATGAAGCATTGTCGCAGACGCCAACGCCGTTGTCTCACCGTCACCGACATACCATAAGAATGTTCGCATTAGATTAGCTTAGAACTTCTGTAAGGCCTCTTATAACTTAATAATAACTATGGTCATCTAAAATTCTAATTGGTGCATCTTGTCATTAAATTTAGTAATCGTCACATAGACTGCACCTTGCCTATTGTAATGGAGTAGTGTGTCGTTAATCTATCAAAGAAAGAATATATTGCCAGTTTTGTTTTGTTTGAAATAGATCTAATTGTCCTGTAATAAAGCCTCAATAAGCCAATCAACTTGTTCAAGATAACAGTAACAGGTACTACACATCTTTATAATTTCAATTTAAGTGCTATTAAAGTAACAGTAAAATAACTTAAGTGCAACAATACTGACAACTAAAGTTATATCTTGATTGATTTTATGAGAGCGTTTTCTGTTGTTTGTTGGTGGTTCGCATTTCGGTGTCGCGATCGCATTGTATTTTTCTTTTTCTTTGTTTCACCGTGGAATTGCAAAATTAAATATAACAGCGGAGTTCTATTATCTTCATTTGTAAAGTTGATGAATTTTGCCTGTACAGGTAAGTATTATTGTGAGGTAATGTAATGCAATTTTAATTGTAGGATATAGCTTACCATTTCCTTGACGATTATTTGAATTTTGTTTTGGAAATTATTATATTTGGTTTTTTTTAGTAAACTGAAACCATTGTTAATACTTCTTTTTGTTCTTTAGTAAAGGGATTCTGTTTGTTTTCGTGAGGAAACTATTTCTTTAGCAAACGATTGTGCAGATAAGTTATGTAATAGGTACCCCTTTCATAACTAACTGGTAAAGACTGGTAAAGTAGTTAATGAACATAGTTTGTCATATTGGACTGGCGGCCAGATTTAGAAATAATTTCATCCATTTACTGTGGGTTACTCAAAATTTCATAGTACTGAAAATATCATAGCACTTTTCGTTGCCTTTGTTGCTTGTGGTTTTTACTGTTGTATAACGATATTTCAAAATTCTCGTCGGTGGAGTATGTTACTAGTAAAAGTAACTTGTAAGCTTTCCCCACTAACCAGTTATTAATTTGGAAACAACTGCCCTACTTTTTTGATCCGATTAGTCTCATGCGAACATGGTAGGCGCTTAGACTGGAGAAAGGTTACAAGCTCCAGAGAACACACTGCTCATACTATATTCAGGCGCTCCCCGAGATGTCTGTCGACTCTCCTGGTGCAGTCTACAATACCCGGAAAAAGTGTGGATCATATCCGTTGATGACATCCGTCTTTGTACAGTATTACAACACTCCATTATATGTTGAAGATAATGAAATATTGGCTCAAGAAAATTTGCGTGTAAGGATATGAAACTGTGGCTTCGTTCATATACATTGTACAGTACACTAGCACTAGCGTAAAAGTGAAGACAATCTTTTAAAATGTAACGTTTTATTGAGAAACTACAATGAAAAAAATTGGTTCAAATGGCTCTGAGCACTATGGGACTTAACATCTGATGTCATCAGTCCCCTAGAACTTAGAACTACTTAAACCTAACTAACCTAAGGACATCCATGCCCGAGACAGGATTCGAACCTGCGACCGTAGCGGTCGCGCGGTTCCAAACTGAAGCGCCTAGAACCGCTCAGCCACATCGGCTGGCAACCTACGTTGAAAGTAGTATCATTTCTCTACATGACTTTCCTCAGTATTTGTGCATTTGGTCCTTACTTGACAAACATCATAGTTCCGTCTTGCACGAAGTTAGTCCCATCGTGCACATGAACTATCGCACCGCCACCGAATGTCGTCATCCGACGAAAACTCGGATTTACGCAGGTGCTCGTTATTTCAACGGATCAAAAGATTTAAATCGTTTGAATCTAGGTCAGGTCTGTGGAATGAGTGCTCCAGCAGCTCAGAACCAAGAAACTGAATCCTTTGAGTTGTTTTCCCATCTATATGGCTCCGAGCACAATGGGACTTAACATCGGAGGCATCAGTCCCCTATGACTTAGAACTACTTGAACCTAACTAACCTAAGGACATCTCACACATCCATGCCCGAGGCAGGAATCGAACCTGCCACCGTAGCAGTCGCGCGGCTCCGGACTGAAGCGCCTAGAACCGCGGCCGGCTCCCATCTATATGAGGGCGGACAATATTCTGAAGCAAGATCACACGTTGCAACCTTCATTTTCCTCTCAGATCTCTCCGTAGCTCACAGTAACTTGTTACTACCAACAGTTTGTTCTTTAGGATTGTGATGAGTCGACAGTGTATTTTTAATGCCACGAATGATAGGTCGTTATTGCTGAGGTTGAACCACAATTTTATTTTATACTGGTCACTTCTGCGTAGCTTTGGCTGTGTGGCCATTCTCAAGTACAGAGTCTTACCCGTTGATCAAACATAGTTAGAAGACAGTTAGTGTAGGTGCTTACGCCACGCAATTTTAGAAGCAGGGCATGGTTGGTCCTCAGCCCAGCGAGGCAGTCCTAATATTCAGTCTGCTACTTGGTCTCCTCATACAAGGTCCAGCCGCATTAATGTGACCCCCGCTTATGTTCGCCCCCGTGCAATAACTAACGGCAGATGGCAGCACTAGCAGTGGAGGTTTATAAAGCATCTCGAGGATCGAGAATGGGGGGGGGGGGGGGGCGGGAGGAGGGGTACACGGAAAACAGTGCAGTTGTTGTCATGAGCAATGGAGAGATTTATCTGATGTCGAAAAAGGCATGATCAATGGCTTTCGAGCCAAGGGTGGAGACATTTCCGAAACGACTAAGTCTGTAAACTGATCGCGTGCCGCCGTGGTTAAAGTATACCGTGCATGCTAAAATGGCGCTATCCAAAACCGGCGCTGACGAAACTGTTGTTCACCATGGGCCATACATGTCAGGGGCGAACGGCGGCTGCGAAGTTGTGTGTGGGGGAATAGACGTTTAACTGTCGAGCAACAGACCACTCAGGTGAAGCAAGCGGCTACCAATTGCGTTTGCTCAAAGACCGATCAGCAAACGTTGCTGCGTATGGGCCTCTACAGCAAGCGCCTGGTTCATGCAACCATGCTGACTACTGTTCATCGGCGACGAAGGCTGTAATTTGCACGCCAGTCGCTGCGCGGGGTAGCCGTGCGGTGTGAGGGGCCTTGTTATGGCTCGCGCGGCTCCTCCTTCCGTCGGAAGTTCGAGTCCTCCCCCGGGCATGGGTGTGTGTGTTGTCCTTAGCCTAAGTTAGTGAAAGTTAGATTAAGTAGTGTGTAAGACTAGGGACCGATGACCTCAGCAGTTTGGTCCCATAGTACCTCACCACATGTTTCCAATTTTTTTGCACGCCAGTACCGCAATTAGACGTGTACTGAGCGGGGACAGGTGGCCTTTTCGGAAGAATCACGTTTTATGCTCCATCGGGCGAATGGCCGTTGGCGTCTGCGGCGTGAAAGGAAATATCCTGCTACAATCGGAGGCCGGAGGAGGGAACTTTATGGGCTGGGAAACGTTTTCGTGGCATTTCCCGGAGATCTCATCATTCTGGAAGGTACAGTGAATAAACACAAGTATGCAACTATCCTTGTGGTGATGTCCACCCTTGCTTAAGCTTTGTGTTTTCTTGGCACGATGGCATCTACCAGCAGGACAACTGAACTTGTCACACAGCTCACAATGTGCGTGCGTGGCTGGAATGGTATCAGGATGAGTTTACGTACTTCCCTGGCCGCCACATACCCCGAATTCAAACCCAATCCAAGACTCAATGGGACCACGTTGACTGGGCTGTTACGCCATGGATACTCCGAGAAACCTAGCGAAGCTGGCCACGACACTCGTGCCGTTATGGCTCCACTTCCTCTTCGGTACTTTCCAGACCCTCACTGACTCTTCCTGCACGTCTCGCAGTGGTCTGCACTGCAGAAGGCTTTTGACAGGTGGTTATATTAATGTGACTGGGCAGCGTAGGATACCGTTGCTTAATTTGTTTAAATAATTTGCCCTCACCCATTAGCTCTCTCTTTTCAAAATTTCTGTTATTTTCCTGCGTTTTACCATGTAGAACGGGCGTATACAGACAGCTGTTGTCATAGTTCTTCATTTTTATGTCTGTCTGGTGGAGAGGAGTCTTTCACTTTCTGCAAGACCTTCGTTTCAGCTGTCCATGTATCGCGTCCATACAGCACTCTCGACAGTACCGTTGTTACGTGTGTTATTTCTTTATGAAGTACGATAGTGACTACTGAAAGGTGAGGTGAGTAGGTCCAGTTGCATTGACGCAGGCAGTTCCAACTCCTATGACACTGCAGTATCGGCATATCCATTGTTGCTAAGACACTAAGTGAGATAGAAGAGATACTTTGTGCTTCCAAACGAAGCCCTTCTTTTGTTGCAGTTTAACTCGTGTATGGTTTCCCTTTACGGACTGACGAAGCACAAGCAGAGCAGGGGACTGGACGACAGAGGTGTGTGAGTGTGGGCTGTGGCAGGGAGGAGGGGGGGAGGTGTTGTGACGGCCGGGGGCACGGGCTCGCCTCGCTCGGCGCGCGGCCTCTTCCTTTTTCTCGCGCCCGCAGAGCTCTCCACAATCGGTTCCGGTTAGTCCAGCCCTCAAAAGAAGGAACTCGGACACAAAGACTGGCGCGCGCCGGGACGCAGAACGAATCGCGGGATTAGGCTTGCTGAAAACCTGCGTTGTAAACTTGTCTTCGCCTGCTGAGCAGTCGGATGCAGTTTCCAACGAAGCGGAGAGGCGAAGCAGCGGGAGGCAGGAGGATAGAGAGGGGTGGAGGAGGCGGCCGAAAGCCGGCGGGGGCGCCGGCTGGGGTGGGCGGGCCGTGTCCTGCTGCTATTGCGGCGGGTCGCGCCCGGCGCGTGGCGGGGCGACAAGTGCGAACGAGCGAATCTGACCCGGCCCGCCCGCCGCCTGGCGGCAGTTTACGGGCAATAACTCGGCTCGTCTAGCAAGGCCAGCCGGCCGAATTATTCTGCCGGTTCGCACTGCGGCACTAAAACTGTCACACTCACTCTCTTCACTCGCATTCTCATGCTGTAGGAGCACACACCACCTAAGTTTTAACGCCTTAAGCGTTTGCAGTGACGTAAGCTGCTTTTCTCGGCATATGACGTTTCAGAGGCTGTCGGTGCTCATCATAATATCCTACATGAAATACACTCCTGGAAATGGAAAAAAGAACACATTGACACCGGTCTGTCAGACCCACCATACTTGCTCTGGACACTGCGAGAGGGCTGTACAAGCAATGATCACACGCACGGCACAGCGGACACACCAGGAACCGCGGTGTTGGCCGTCGAATGGCGCTAGCTGCGCAGCATTTGTGCACCGCCGCCGTCAGTGTCAGCCAGTTTGCCGTGGCATACGGAGCTCCATCGCAGTCTTTAACACTGGTAGCATGCCGCGACAGCGTGGACGTGAACCGTATGTGCAGTTGACGGACTTTGAGCGAGGGCGTATAGTGGGCATGCGGGAGGCCGGGTGGACGTACCGCCGAATTGCTCAACACGTGGGGCGTGAGGTCTCCACAGTACATCGATGTTGTCGCCAGTGGTCGGCGGAAGGTGCACGTGCCCGTCGACCTGGGACCGGACCGCAGCGACGCACGGATGCACGCCAAGACCGTAGGATCCTACGCAGTGCCGTAGGGGACCGCACCGCCACTTCCCAGCAAATTAGGGACACTGTTGCTCCTGGGGTATCGGCGAGGACCATTCGCAACCGTCTCCATGAAGCTGGGCTACGGTCCCGCACACCGTTAGGCCGTCTTTCGCTCACGCCCCAACATCGTGCAGCCCGCCTCCAGTGGTGTCGCGACAGGCGTGAATGGAGGGACGAATGGAGACGTGTCGTCTTCAGCGATGAGAGTCGCTTCTGCCTTGGTGCCAATGATGGTCGTATGCGTGTTTGGCGCCGTGCAGGTGAGCGCCACAATCAGGACTGCATACGACCGAGGCACACAGGGCCAACACCCGGCATCATGGTGTGGGGAGCGATCTCCTACACTGGCCGTACACCACTGGTGATCGTCGAGGGGACACTGAATAGTGCACGGTACATCCAAACCGTCATCGAACCCATCGTTCTACCATTCCTAGACCGGCAAGGGAACTTGCTGTTCCAACAGGACAATGCACGTCCGCATGTATCCCGTGCCACCCAACGTGCTCTAGAAGGTGTAAGTCAACTACCCTGGCCAGCAAGATCTCCGGATCTGTCCCCCATTGAGCATATTTGGGACTGGATGAAGCGTCGTCTCACGCGGTCTGCACGTCCAGCACGAACGCTGGTCCAACTGAGGCGCCAGGTGGAAATGGCATGGCAAGCCGTTCCACAGGACTACATCCAGCATCTCTACGATCGTCTCCATGGGAGAATAGCAACCTGCATTGCTGCGAAAGGTGGATATACACTGTACTAGTGCCGACATTGTGCATGCTCTGTTGCCTGTGTCTATGTGCCTGTGGGTCTGTCAGTGTGATCATGTGATGTATCTGACCCCAGGAATGTGTCAATAAAGTTTCCCCTTCCTGGGACAATGAATTCACGGTGTTCTTATTTCAATTTCCAGGAGTGTAGATCTGTGGAAGTGTTCTGTTCTATCGCTTCGATTCTCCTTTGGTTTCCCCAAATGCATGTTGCTCTCTTTGTGCTACAAGAATTGGAGCACGAGACACATTATACGACAGACCAACGAGAGCGTGTCATAGATACGCGACCTGTCATGTGACGGAGCAATTTTCAAGTTGTAACACCTCGGTTCAGTTTACAGTGATAAAAGCTATGGAAAGAATAATTTAAAATTAAGAATAGAATTTTTAGAGGGGAAAATAGTGTATAATCAGAGTTCGGTAACTGCAGATCGAAATTATATCAGCAAGCAGTTTAACGTCTAAGTACAACAAAGCCACGGAAGCTCCGTCATGGAGAAGGCAGTGACGTTAAACTCTTGTGATGAAAAACCTATAAAAAGGCCTGATCGTCATTATTGCGGCCTTTTTTCCTTGATTGTTTCGTTAAAGGGCGGGGAACCCGTGTCAGTCAGCGAGACAATTATTAGATTGGACTTTATCGTGTTAAGATTCACGATTAACTGTTAGAATATTACGGAGTTTAAAAGTGATGTAGTGTACGATCTCTGATTGTTGGTAGCAACGGAATATTAAGAGGATTTTAGGACTTTATTGCTAGATTGGAACTTCACGGACATATAGAAGACAGAAACTCAAATTATCTGCTGATACGAGTGAATTCAGAGGTACCGGTATTCAGATATTAACGTGTGGACTTTTGAAAGTGTCGTGTGCCGTTAGTTGCGAATCTGGATGCAGAGCGCGTGCATATCAGCATTTCCGGACTATTTAGATTCCTCCAGGCTAGGAAACTTTTAAGTAGACCATCATCCATCACCATCTTAATCCTTGAATACAGAGTGAAACTGAAACACAAGAGTGTTGTACTTATTTCATTTACCTAGTACTAATCAGTGAAGGTTTTGCGGAACCACAGCTATTCAGCAGTAACTCGGCACCATCTAGCGGAAAGCGTAGGCATTAACTAACACGATAACTGAATTGAACGTTTACGTGTTTTACGGACTGCTTAATATGAACTTTTGTCACTCTTTGACGGCCCTACTCCCTCCGAAAGGTGGCGCAGGCTGTATTAATCATAAAAGGGGAGAGTTTTAGCCGGGCAAATTACTAAATAAAAGCGATATTTACAAGACTCGCAGTAATAGCAAAACACAAGGCCCACATTTCATCGGAGAGTCGTCGCTGTCACGTCGGGAAGTAAAGCCGGAAAACCTACCGACGATACGATATCTACGAGCAGACGTCGACGTGGAGAACCTAAAAAGGGAACCACAAGAGAGTTGGGGATGCTTCAAAGTGTGCTCTCACTATGACACGAACCAAATCTTGTAGCTATTCATTGTTGTCATCATACAGCTATAGCACAGTCAAACGGTGCATTTTCGGTGAAAGAGTAGTTTAAATGTCAAGTTACTAAAATCCTTGTAGGTGTTCTAAATGGCCACCATTAACATCCACACACCGGCGATGCCGCTGAACTGCTGCACGAACCACGGAACTATCGACTGCAACGTCTCCAGTTGGATATCTGCACAGGAATGTTCAATGCATTCTCGAAGTTCATCCAACATGCATCCTTTTTCTCGATAAACAGCCTCCTCCAGTGCTCCCCAAAGGCAAAATTCCAGAACAGTTAAGTCTGGAGATTGTGGTGGATTCTCAACAGCGCCTTATCGACCTATCCAGCGTGCGGGCAGACACGATTATGCTAGCGAGCCGGGGCACTATTTTGGTGAAACCAAAATTTTAGTTCCCATGCAACTCACGAATTGCAGGTAAAATGGATGTCTCAAGCTCCTGTAGGTACCTCTCACGGGGTACTGCGCCAGCAAAGAAGAACGGCCCAGTCAGACCACAATAAGATAATTCAAACCACCCATTCACTCCCGGGAAATTCACGGCTTTATCTACATTGACGTGCGGATTTGTGCCGGCCCAGCAGATC
Organism: Schistocerca serialis cubense; assembly: GCF_023864345.2. NCBI lineage: Eukaryota > Metazoa > Arthropoda > Insecta > Orthoptera > Acrididae > Schistocerca > Schistocerca serialis. The sequence goes on from NC_064638.1 coordinate 855,979,281, forward strand.
CAGTACTGTTGATTTTAAACTGCCACTCATCGGACCATACCCCGTGCCAACACTTCACTGTTGTGCAGCACGGCACTGAACAATTCGTAGTACTTCATTCCAGGATATGGATCGTCCTCTTTCATTGCGTGAAGAAATCTTCGGCTGTAGCACTTGAACTTGGTAGTCTTCAAAATGCGCTGAACAACTGAGCGACTCACCAAGATTCCACGGGCACACTGTCTCACAGACTTCTGTGTTGCAAAACAGCATGAGAGTTCGCTGGCCTCTCTGCTGTTCCATGTCGTCCACACCGTTCTTCGTGCACATCTGTAACATAGCCTTCGACTTGTCTCTTGTCTTGCTATACGTGTTGGTGGCTCTGTTTGAAAGTCATTTCACCGTTGGCGCTCGACTTCATTAATGTTTTCGTACTTAATGTACCATGCAATATGATGAGGTATCTCGATCAGAGTGATCTCCTTCGTGCCATCCAGTATGGATTCCGAAAACATCGATTGTGCGAAATCCAACTCGCATTTCTCTCACATGATGTACTGAAAGCTTTGGATCAAAGCAGTCAGTGAGATTCAGTATTTCTTGATTTCCGAAAAGCGTCTGACTCGTAGCATATCTACGCTTATTGTCAAAAGTACGAGCATATAGCTGATCAAGCGAAATGTATAACTGGATTGTGGATTCTATGGTAAAGAGGTCACAGGATCACATCTTGGGTGAAATCAATATCAGATGTAGAAATAACTTCACGTGTGCCCCAGGGAAGTGGGACCAAACTGCTGAGGTCATCGGTCCCTAAGCTTGCACAGTACTTAATTTAGCTTGAAATGGTTCAAATGGCTCTGAGCACTATGGGACTTAACATCTATGGTCATCAGTCCCCTAGAACTTAGAACTACTTAAACCTAACTAACCTAAGGACAGCACACAACACCCAGCCATCACGAGGTAGAGAAAATCCCTGACCCCGCCGGGAATCGAACCCGGGAACCCGGGCGTGGGAAGCAAGAACGCTACCGCACGACCACGAGATGCGGGCATTTTTTTTTTTTTTTTTCTTAATTTAGCTTGAACTGGCTTACGCTAAGGACAACACACACACACATGCCCGAGGAAAGACTTGAAGCTTCGACGGGGGGAGCCCCCGCGGACCGTGACAACGCGCCTAAGACCGCTCGGCTACCCCGCGCGGCGTGACTGGACCCTTGCTGTTCATGTTGAGTATTAATGACCTTGCAGACAATATTAATAGTAACTCCAGACTTTTGCAGATGACGCTGTTAGTTATAGCGGATTACTGGCCGAAGGAAAATGCATCAGTATTCAGTCAGATCTTGATAAGATTTCGAAGTGCTCAAGTATTGGCAACTTGCTTTAAATATTCAGAAATTTAAAATGTTATATTTCACAGAAGGGAAAAACGTAGTACCCTATGACCACAGTATCAGTGAGTCACAACTAGAATCGCCCAACTCCTACAAATAACTTAGTGTAATACTTTATGTGGATATGAAATGGAATGATCATGTGGGCTAAGCCGTGGGGAAAGCAGGTGACAGACTTTGGTTCATTGGTAGAATACTGGGAGAATGTAATCAAACTACAAAGGAGATTCCTTAGAAATCACTCGTTTGACCCTTCTGTGATAAAAGTGCTCAAGTGTGTGGGACCCATACCAAATGGGACTAACAGGGGATATTGGAAGTTTACAGCGAGAAGCAGCATGAATGGTCACAGGTTTGTTTGGTGCGGAAGAAACTGAACTGATAGATTCTTGAAGATAGGTGTAAACTATCCCGAGAAAGCCTACTTACAAACTTTCAAGAACCGGCTCTAAATGATGGCTTAGGAATGTACGCCTAATTAGATTAATTACAGCTCACACAGAGGCAATTAAAGAATCATGCTTTCCTCGCTCCATACGTGAATGGAACGAGAAGAAACACTTATAAATGGTACAATGCCATGCACTTCACAGTGGTTTGCAGAGTGTAAGTATAGATGTAGATGTAGTACAGAATGTATCACTTACAAACTGCCTTCCTTTCAACGAATGTCAGCTATGTTTACTCATGTACCTGTTAACAAAATGAAACACTATCACACAATAAAACAGAACAAAGCAACACTGAAGTGGCGACTTCGCTTATTAAAACAAAACAACGCCTATGTCGCAACTGCCAGAACAATAAATTATTAAACTATCAAAAATGAGACGTTTTCAATAATTAATTGGGGTGTTATGGACAACTAATTAGTCCATATACACTCATCAAAAAAAGTTTTCCATCACCCCAGTTCCCAGAACTCATGAAGATAGTCGTTGACTGTGGATACTGTACCACAGACGCAGTTCCTTTGACTTTTCAGAGATGTCACTAAACCCACCCAAAGATGTAAACAATCATGCATGAGTAGCGCCTATTAGACGGAGGGGGTCCGACAGCAGATCAGTTCCAGTCATTCCATCAGGAAGGAGGTACACGGTCGGTGCAGTCCAACCATGCCTAGACGGTCAATAGCGCGGTTCGATCGAGTCCGCATTGTTACTTTGTGCCAAGAAGGGCTCTCAACAGAGGAAGTGTCCCGACGTCTCAGGGTGAACTAAAGCGATGTTGTTCGGACATGTAGTAGTTACAGAGAGACAGGGACTGTCGATGACTTGCCTCGCTAAGGCCGCCCAAGGGCTACTACTGCAGTGGATAACCGTTACCTACGGATTATGGCACAGAGGAACCCTGACAGCAACGACACTGCGTTGAATAATGCTTTTCGTGCAGCCACAGGACTTCGTGTTACGACTCAAACTGTGCACAATAGGCTGCATGATGCGCAACTTCACTCCCGACGTCCATGGCGAGGTCCATCTTTGCTACCACACCACGCAGCGCGGTACAGATGGGCCCAACAACATGCCGAATGGACCGCTCAGAATTGGCATCACGTTCTCTTCACCGATGAGTGTCGCATATGCCTTCAACCAGACAATCGTCGAAAACGTGTTTGGAGGCAATTCGGTCAGGCTGAACGCCTGAGACACACTGTCCAGCGAGTGCAGCAAGGTGGAGGCTCCCTGCTGTTTTGGGTGGCATTATGTGGGGCCGACGTACGCTGCTGGTGTCATGGAAGCGTCGTAACGGCTGTACGATACGTAAATGCCATCCTCCGGCCGATAGTGCAACCATATCAGCAGCATATTGGCGAGTCATTCGGCTTCATGGACGACAATTCTCACCCCCTCGTGCACATCTTGTGAATGACTTCCTCCAGAATAACGACATCGCTCGACTGGACTGGTCAGCATGTTCTCCAGAAATGAAACATATCGAACATGCCTGGGATAGACTGAAAAGGGCTGTTTCTGGACAACGTGTCCCACCAATCACTCTGAGGGATCTACGCCGAATCGCCGTTGAGGAGTTGGACAATCTGGACCAACAGTGCCTTGATGAATTTGTGGATAGTATGCCACGACGAATACAGGCATGCATGAATGCAAGAGGACGTGCTACTGGATATTAGGGGTACTGGTGTGTACAGCAATCTGGACCACCACCTCTAAAGGTCTCGCTGTATGGTGGTACAATATGCAATGTGTCGTTTCCATGAGCAATAAAAAGGGCGGAAATGTTGTTTATGTTGATTTACATTCCACTTTTCTGCAAAGGTTCCGGAAATCTCCGAACCGAGGTGATGCAAAACTCTTGTTGATGTGTGTATTTTCTTGGGCCAAAAAATGAAATAACAAAATTATAGGTACACTGTATCCTACAATGACGTAGAGTCACTTTAAAAGTAAAACTGAATACCAACAACAACACGGATAAAACAGTGACTGAACCACGAATCACATAATACGGAAAGGCATATTATATTTTTGAGCACTGCCGGATATTCTTTTTCGGAACGGAGATGTAGAAACATGTACTAGTCTTTGTTACGTATAATTAATTCTGTATTTTATGTGAATAGTTTTAATAGGCAATAATTTACAAACTAAAACGTAATAATTAACAGAAATATGCTTGTAGCTTTGCCAGTGCTCGTCCAAAGCCCACATCCAAAATAAGAATGGGAAATATATACTGTATACCATCGCGTCTAATCTGTTGTCGTGTGTCCTTTCGCTGAAATTTTGTTCTGTATTCAGGGAAGCTCGCCCACTAGGATGAGGATGGTTCTGTACTGCGTGATGCTACACCTTGTCGCTGTCGCAGGCGTTAACTTTGTGCTGAGGAGTGCTTCCGTGATTTCACATATGATGGAGACAGGCAGCTGTATCAATTTGGCATAGGGAATCCTGATCGAGAAATGACTGAAACACAAGATATAATTTGCCGTTAGTTTGATGACGATTATGAAAATCCAGATAAACTCACAACTGAAATGAAAAAAAAGAAAAACCGTTGTTTGCACAACTTGCTCAGGGTGTTACGTTTACAAAATTTTCCATCGCAATCTCGTAGAATTAGAAACTTTATGAAGACGCAAATCAATTAGAAATCACCACATTTCACATGTCAAGATATTTAAGAAATGAGAATAAGAATAAGAAAAATGAGCAGAGGCATGATATCCAGTCTCAGGCCTTCTGCAAGAAGATGTAATAATAATGTGAAGGAATTCTATGTAAATGTAGAATTGTCATGAGATCATAATAGGGAGTTTTCGCATGGATCAAGTCCAACTGCCATCAGCAGAAGGCAGGAAGATAGTGTAAGAGGTACTGAGAAGAGAAGCATTAATGGATCATTGGCTGTAGTTGCTCATTGATAAAGATGTGCGTATTATTTGAGGCTTATTTTTTTTATATGTTCACTAGGTGCGAAGGAGCACTGAGCAAGAAGCCATAGATTTCGATTATTCGAGTTCATGTAAGTGATGTTAGGTAGAACTGAGATGACGAGAGTTGGAGGACAGTAGGTGCTAAAGATCATTACACTCTGAGGATTTAGCAGACGTAAAGGAACGTCATAATAGGGGGATAACAGATGCTTAAAACGGTATACCGATTTACATGAGTATTTGCTAGTTTGATGAGAGTATGGTGTGATAACTTTTGTACATTTCCATGTACTGTGTACAAGAGACTTTCTTTTGTAGGAAAACCATGACGTAAACGAAAGAATAAGAGATGATAAAACATTGAATATGATCCGAGCCAGGTTGAAGGGAGGAGTATGTTAAGTAAGTATTTTCAGTAAAAGATAGACAGACCATGAGTTCTCGCAAGGGTAAGAGATGACAGGTACGGAACACTGTAGTAAAAAACGGATCAAGATAAATTCTGAATTTTAAATCTTCATTTATAGCTCGAGAAACATATTGTGCGTGAGTTTATGTTTCAGTTTAGCGATCGCCACAATTTAGAGGACCCATAATATAAAGAGATAAAACGAATCCATAAGGTGGATAATGTTGAATTAACGGAGGATTTAACTCATCGGAGGAAAAATAGCAAATGAAGAGGATAGGAGATGGTTAATAGCGGAATATGTAGGGTGGTCACAGTTGATTTGGTTGATAGGTAATTGTGCGGTATCTACAAGGTATCGATAGTCCTCTCTGATCTAACCTGTAGTGCATGTGGGCAATTGAAAATAATTAACCAGTAACAAATCTCACTTAAGCTACCAACCAAAAGAATATTGAGAAAACTGTCATGATATAACTGAAAATGAGTTTGGAAAATTTTAGTAAGAGAACAGTGATTACAACTTAACTTTGATGAAATAAATTAAATGTAAATATGAATCCGTGATAGAACGAAGAATTAACAACAATAGATAAGAGCAATTTGTAAAAGAACTGATGTAAATTCTGTTATCAAGGTAAACATTTGAATGAATATAAACTCATTTAAGAACTAAAACTAATAAAAGTGATAAAATAATTCAGTTAAAATAAAAAGGAATTTAAAACAATTTATTATTGAAGAAGAGGGAATAAGAGCAGAATATGTTTGTATTTTATGAGGATTGTATCATTAATACATGTATTGTAAACTGTTTGAGGTCACACCAGTCACACGTTGGAAGAAGGTACGAGAGAACTGCAGACGGCAGATGGGAAGGGGGAGTTGGAACAAGTAAATGGTGTGCTACGGCCCGCCCACAGGCAGACACATTCCCAGTGGCACAAGATATTAGCACAGCAGACTGGCCAGCTGAGGTAGGTGCCGGGGCTCGGTCAGTGCCCGCCAACCAAGATAAGATACTGCGAGGACAGTACACCCGGCGTTTACCTGCTCGCTGCTGAAAGTGCCCGCCATGCAAGCGGAGGTCTCAAGGTAATCCCAGGAACGTATCACTGTCTCGCACGGGCGTGCACACATCTGGATATCCCGATCTTTGACTACTGCAAGACTGACGTGCTCCAGCAGCTCTGTTTACCTATGCAAAATGATGATGTCATATGGGACCTGCACCTAGCTACTGTCAACAAACTACTGTGTGTTGCCCTTGTAATAAATGTACTGTGTTTTTGTCCATAATGAACAATGAGATAATGACAGTCATATTCATGATTCCCAAGGATATTCACATGAAAAATATATACTTTCGACTTTAATGTAGGACCCTGTGGATGGAGTCGAATGCTTTGCGACTGATAGAGGTCGTTGATCGCTTCTCAAGTGAACACTAATCAAAATTATTCACAAGGTTGGGCGAGTGAAAAGACATTAACCACTCAGTTTTGGTGTACATTATAATGATACCCAGGAAGAAAGAGACATTATTTCAACTTTTATTCTACAACTACACCTAAAAACTATCAAGAATAACTGTGATCGTATCAAAGACTTGAACTTCTTTTAAGATAGATTATGTCACCATACTGTGAACGCCTGAAATTGGGACACCTGAAATATGTGTGTGCAGTAAACTCAATAGGGAGAAATTTTACGTTAAGAACGATCTTGTATTGCAAACAGTTCACCTTCTGGCGAAACTAGTGTCAACTATTACCGCAACCTTCATACAAACTACTGACTTCGCCAATCTCGTATGACAAACTTGTTTTGTGCCTCAAACTGACGACAGTTTTATGCGCTTTTCTTTTGGGGAAAGTTTAATTCTTGTATGACAGAAACTGGCCTGTAGGTCTTGATTATAAGGAAAATAAGCACAACTAAGATCTTTGTAAAATTCAGTTGTTTTAACTTGTTTAAATATAATGTTGCATAGATAAAAAACGTATGATATAATGTTCGACTTCTCCAGTTCTGGATTACTATTTAGTTAATGTCTGAACACCACATTTTATAACCATTTACAGATGTGTACACTGTTTTATGCACAATAATACAAGTCAGGTATCAGTTGCTATACGTGCCTGGAGTTTTATACACAAATTGTGCTACTTATATGTTCTGAGTTTTACATTGTTTTGTGTCGAGTATATTGCTATATAACTTGAGTTTTAAGTACATCTTGTACTATGTATGTTACTGAGTGATGATGTAGTTTCAAGTGATTTAGTATGTTTGCCATATCTTAATGTATACATATTTACAAAATCGTGAACGAGTTAAAGTTTAAAAAATTGTTTTAAGTGACAATGAATGAGTAACTGATGTTTGAAAAATGAAAAAATATGAGTGTGCCAGAGCCACCAGTGAATGAATGAGTAAGAAAAGTAGTAACACATTGTTTTTATAAAATGGTTGAATGTGAATGTAAGTCAAGGCAAGAGCAGAAATTATAATGTTAGTTTTAAAAGAAGAGTGAATGAGTTGTGAGTTGATACATCTGATGAATCTGACATGTTTAATAAATGCTCACACTTTACACCAGCAAGAAAAAGAGTGTGTGTGTTTTTTTGTGTGTTGGGTTATTAAGTTGGTAAGAAATGTAATAAATGATGACCTTTACACATGGCAAAATCCTATATTCCTCCAAACATAGAGTGTAAAAGAGCAGGAAGGGGTGATGTTATCTACTGTTTTTCCCAATCTGTCCCACAAATGATGTAAAACCCAAAATTAAAGCATAAACCAATTCGAATAAAATAATTCTCATCAGTAAATGAAAAATGAATCAATACCAGTGTTACCAGCACTTACCTATGAAGATTACGATTTCCTGTATGGAACTGCATCCACATGCTAATAAGAAGTTCCTATGGCATTTTGTACTTGGTAACAGGCAAGGGGACGCACCATAAGTCGTAAACCGAGCGGACAAACAGCCTCAGCAAAATTTATATAAGGTCTGCTGAGCCACTCAGAAGTGTGCAAGGGAACTTACCAGGTGCTCAGACTGGACAGTGCTTTTAGGAAAGCTGAGTTGGCGCCAGATGCAGTGGAAGTCACGACGCATTTGTATCTCTGGCTATGTGAGTAGACTGGCAACGGCCTTGCCACAGTGGATACACCGGTTCCCGTGAGATCACCGAAGTTAAGCACTGTCGGGCGTGGCCGGCACTTGGATGGGTGACCATCCAGCCGCCATGCGCTGTTGCAATTTTTCGGGGTGCACTCAGCCTCGTGATGCCCATTGAGGAGCTACTCGACCGAATAGTAGCGGCTCCGGTCAAAGAAAACCATCATAACGACCGGGAGAGTGGTGAGCTGACCACACGCCCCTCCTATCCGCATCCTCAACTGAGGATGACACGGCGGTCGGATGGTCCCGATGGGCCAGTTGTGGCCTGAAGACGGAGTGCTATGTGAGTAGACTGAAGACTGTTTTTAACAGTCTGTCTGTGGCCTGGGGACAGGTGCTATTATGACTCAATCCTGGAAGAACTTCTATTGTGAATGACACGTTAGTAGATATGTGGTGAGAGAACAGTCCCAACAGAAGATGCAACCCCTTACGACATCATTGTTGATTCGTGGGGTTATTCCCAACCCCGTCTCCTCCTGACGCTGACAATAGCCCAACTGCCCTATGTACAAAGTGGTGGGAATAGTGCAGCATACTGGCCTAGATTTGAGATACTGTGGCATGTGGCACCGAGCTGGAATACTGGCCTGGCTCTGTGACATCACAATCCAGCTGTTGTTCTGTTTATAACAGCGTAAAATTCTGGCATACTGTCCAGGCTCGAGACATTGGGACAGGTTCTATGATATCAGAATCCAAGTTCTGGAATACTACCGCTTTGGTGTCAGGGACAAAGCATGTTTGTGCAGGTCCAGGCCTATCCGCTGACCTTTCTGAGATGTTTTCCCCCCAAGTTAATATTCAGTGAGGTGTGTGGTCAACGCATGCTCTAAGTTTGGATCTATCCACTTGCATTTTTATTTAAACAAACATCAGTGAAAAAGGAAAAGGCCTCTAACACCCACGCCGACGCCACCCCTTTCCCCAACAATCCATGCCATGGCCCCTGATTGTCTGCACCATCCCATCATCGCTGCTACTCTGTACTGTGCAGCGAGCATGGCAGGCGCCCCACCTGGGCTGCCACCACCGCTGGGCACCATCCCCAACGTATTCCTCTAAGTTACAACCCGAATTGTACGCTGTGTGGTAGGAACACTTCTGTTCTATTTTTATTTAAACGAACACCATACCAGGAGAGCTCGCTATTCTGCAGTCACAAAGTTCAGGATAACCACACGGTATGAGAAGTCTCCCATCACACCGTCTGTGGTACCCCCTGCTAAGAGCCAAATTGCAGTGGAATCACATAACCATGCGTTGGTGATAGCACCATTCAGAGAGACATCACACAAACACACACTACCAATTCGATAACCTAACACTGAATGTTGTTTAGAAGTTGTGATTCCCAGCACTAGTATGCTGTTGCGACAGCACTGCAGCCACATTCTCCAAGAATGGAGCTAAACTGATTGGAAACATGACAAATGCAAGAGCCACACTTGTACTTTAGCCCAAATGACAGGGGAAAAAAATTAAAAATCCATTTACCCCGAGTTTAAAGTGATGGGATGTGTGCTAGGAATCAAACTATAGAACACTCATCCTAACGTTAAAACAGAATAGTCCACTGATACAGCCCATATGGATGTCGAACACTCGTCAGTGTCGTATGTGGCTGGGGTGGTAAGGAGAAGGAGAGGTCTTCACTAGCATCTTTATTTGAACTTCGCTGTCTCCCATACCACACTACTTCGCACCAACCGTCGGTCGACTTGCAGATGCCGTCTCTTGTCCTCTCCACTGCAACTCACTGTGCACTGCAAGGCTGTGCTGTGCTGTGCTGGGTCGTATTCCACGTCTCAAACATCCTCTCAGGCTGACAGGCTGTGTGTAAATCATCACCGATATTGAGCGGAGTGCACAGCATGACGTCACACGGCCCATGAACTCACACTACACAGAGGGTGCTCTTGCCTGCAATAGACACGTACCTGAGCTGGCCAACTCCAAGCCCATTGTCTGCTAGTGCAGTGCATCCACACAACAGTCCACATGCTTTCTGACTTATTCCTAAGACTACACGATTTTACACTGAAATTTAGTCTAATTTTGGAACAGGACTGTGTCCTCCTTTGATAGAGGAATGCAATGGGATGGTTGTTACATTCCACAGTTAGAGTATCTCTTTAGACCGCTCCCACAGTCACCTCGCCAGCACCGCAGCACGCCCCTACTCACTGAGAGATAGAAATAGCATGCTTTGTCAAAGCAAAATCTGGAGACAACTCTGTGTGTCTTGCTACAATGTATTGTGGAACTATGCATGTTGGCATTACACTAGATATGGTACCTATATACGCTTCTAGTAGACTGTAACTTTTGACTCCTATTTTGCCCTCCTTCAGGTCTGTTAGTACCGATAACATAGATTATTAATGGCAACAAATGCACTGACGGCTGCAGTATCAAGTGTGTGTGTAACTGGCGATCTGCAATTACACTCCACAGAAGAAATGGTTCAAATGGCTCTGAGCACTATGGGACTTAACTTCTAAGGTCATCAGTCCCCTAGAACTTAGAACTACTTAAACCTAACTAACCTAAGGACATCACACACATCCATGCCCGAGGCAGGATTCGAACCTGCGACCGTAGCGGTCACGCGGTTCCAGACTGTAGCGCCTTTAACCGCTTGGCCACACCGGCCAGCTCCACAGAAGATCTTGAATATAGTCAGCTACTATAGCACACTGTATTTTGTTATTTAAAAGTGTCACTAGTAAAGACGTAAAGTGCTTCGAATAGGATGTTTCAGAATATCTCAAATTCTTCTGTGCATTGCACACAAAGTATCTGGGTGTTTAAGATCACACCCAAAGATTTCCTTCAGCCTTTTGTAAGATTTACCCGCATAAGATCTATTTCTGTGGTGTGCATGACAACCGTTCTAGCGTGTGTAATGCGGCTATGTCCTTCCAGAGATAGATCACGCCTCCACCAACAGCTTTCACTTGTGTGGGACGACTTTGACGTCTGATACCCCGCATCACGACTCACTGTAGTGCTTCCAGTCTTACGTATAATGTAAAAGACCTATAATTTACGTGAGTATTCACGCAAAATTGCAAATCTGGTAATTAACATATGATTGGAAATTATGCTCTAGACAAGAGGTCGACAATAAGCATCAGCTGGATGAAACTGTGGAAAGCTGTGTCTGGGCCAGATGCCTTTCTGGCGTCTAAGGATCTAAACTGTCCTTCTACGTCTTTGCATAGATGCTCACGACAGCAGCACGTGAACATTCGACAATCTTCGCTGTTTTCGAGATATGCGTTCACAGGCTCTGCATAATAATAATCTGCCCTTTGTCAAACTCCCTTATCTCAACGGATTTCTACATTTGCAGCCCATATGTTCGCTGTGGTGATCCCCCGTCCGTGTCTGCTCCGCTTACATACTTTTGTTACACAGTCACGTGCCCGCAACGCCACCAGACGGCATCCGACATCACGGTGAGCAGTCGTCATAATGTTTTGGCTTATCAGTTAATAGCGCAGACAAAAGTTTCACGGTATGACAGACAATTTAATTCCTTGGGAAAAAATTAATCGATTTAAGTTGGGTCATTTGGCTTGCATGTATCCGGGATGAGGGAAGGAGTTTTGTGTTGCGCTGAATTGCTGCTTCCTTCGTCGATGGTGTTTACCAATTTGTAATCGTGGCAAATGTGCGGTAGCATTACTCGTGTGTTGCTGTCGATTCTGTCAGTTTAATATCGTATTGTACTCCATAGCGTCTCACGAAAGGAACGCCTGCACAAAGACATCAAAAATTGTTTTGATCTCTTTCTGGTTGACGTGAGATGGGGCGCTGTGGTCCACTATAAAGGAAATACCACAGAGGATGCACGTATGATCAGTCCTAGACTCTGATTTTTAAAATTTCACTGGTGAGGGTTGTATATTACTTAACGCTTTTCTCTCAATTCAGTTTGAAGCAAATGTGTGATGTTCGCATTCTCTACTTTCTGTGGCATTTTAACTTCAGTCACACCTCGCTGTGGTGCTAGCGCCATCAGGAACACTGTACATGTGGTATAGGAACGATGTACCGCTACAGCAACCTGTAAATCATTTTTGTCAGACTTAATCAATGTTTTATTTAATGTAAAAAGTAGTAATTTCGACCCCTTAAAATTTGCAAGTATAGTGTTTGGAATTCTGTACATGAGAAACATGCTCTGTGAATGTAGGTCTAGTGCTCGAAACATGCTTGCTCCTGCTATTTTGTCTAAAACTGACATGGTGACATCGTGGTTGTGTACAATTAATGTAGGTTAATTCTTACGAAGAAGGAGACAGCTACCAGCCGCTATTAATACTGCTATTTATTTAGGTAAATAGCGCCGTAACCGGTTTCGAACTGGCAAGTTCATCATGAGACAGCTGTTCACATGATTTGCAAGATACACTTATGTAAACTGTGTAACTCTCATTTGATAAAATATTATCGCATAATATAACAAGAAAATTTATGCGGAAAAGTTTTAAAAATGGTTCACGTTAATCAAATCGTCGTGAAGACAGAATTTTATAGTCGCTAGTGGATTGAATCATCACCAGTTCCAGGAATTCGTCACACGTACAGGTGCCGAGTATGGTGATATAGTAAATATTACAGAAATAAGGTGGCTCAGTGGAAGCCAGACGTTAAAAAGATTTTATAGCACAATTAAAGAAATAAAATCGTTCAAGATGTCAAAAGCAAAATATGTTCGAGAGCTTGAGGACGGCAACTGGGTGGCAGATTTAGCATTTTTGGTGGATTCGGCTGTTCATTTAGGTGACTTAAATAGGAGTCTTCAAGGTAGGCACATCGACTTCTTGCCACGATATTTCGGCTGACAATCATTCAGCCATCTTCAGGGAAGTGTGTTGTACTGGAAACTGCAGCTTCACACCGGTACCCTACTTCATACCAGTACTTTTATACCAAAAATCGGCGCGAGGACGCATGCACAAAGGTAGTCGCTACATGAGCGACCTCTGTCGAGTTCGCGCCCTCTTTGAATATTACTCCATCCATGAGGCACAGGCGCATGCGTAATGTGGAACTACATGCGCTCTCACGGTTTTAAAATTCAGATGTCAAAACTAATACAGTTAAATGTCACCTAGATTTATGATCAACGACACGTCTATCGACATTTGATTTTATTAATTTTGACATCTAAATTTTAAATCCGCGTATGCGCATTCCAACAGAGAGCACGCATGTAGTTTCACATTACGCACGTGCCCGCTCACCATAGACGGAGCAATAAGCGAAGAGGTCGCGAAACTGGACAGAGGTCCCACATATAGCAGTGCCTTGGCTCAAGCGTCCTCGCGCCATTTTTTGGTACAAAGATAGCGGTGTGAACTAGCAGCCTCTAGGCCAAACTGACAGCAATCCTCAAGACATTGAAAGATCCTGCGGTACTTACTAATAACAGGCCCATCAGCCTTTTAAATACCATACCGCATTCCTCAGTCCATCGTGGCGGCTGGGACAGTCCGTGCGGAATAGTTCGGTTTCACTTCCCACCTGGCAGCCGAACTACAAGTTCTTAGGATCACAGAACACGTCAGCAAGCTCTTTAAGTTCACCATATCGAGGGCAGAGGTTTTCCTGGACCTCAAAATGCTTACTGCAGGATTTGGCAGGACAGTCTCGTGTACAAATTCCTGACACAGACGACCACCCCGGAGATCTCTATTAAGATCGTGGATGATTTCCTCCGCGATAGGACCTTCCTGGTTACTCAGCAACGAAAACGCTCGGTTATGCATCACATGTCGATGAGTAAAACTCAAGGCCCTATGTTGTCTCAAATGCTCTTTATTACGTATGTTAACTACATGCCAGTCATCGCACACTGCCAACTGGCGCAATACGCCGACGATACGGCGCTCTATACGACAGGCTGCAACACCGACCAGCTTATTCATTGTTCGTCTCCTCAGGCTGGTGGTCGCAACGGTCATCAGGTGTCGTCCCAACAAGATTGCCCTCAATGCCGCCAAAACTACGGCAGTCTACTTCACCAAACGGCGCCATATTCTCCGCCACAACATTATTATTGCAGGCATCCGGGTCCCATGGTCCCCGGACACCAAATACCTACAAAAAAAAAAAAAAAAAAGGTCGTGTGACGAGGGCGTCCCGTTGGGTAGACCGTTCGCCTGGAGCAAGTCTTTCGAGTTGACACCACTTCGGCGACTTGCTCGTCGATGGGGATGAAGTGATGATGATCAAGACAACACAACACCCAGTCCCTGAGCGGAGAAAATCTCCGACCCAGCCGCGAATCGAACCCAGGCCCTTAGGATTGATAGTCCGTCGCGCTGACCACTTTTTTTTTTTAAATCTCATTTGTTCGTTTTCGTTCGTTGTATCTGCTCGGGGCGGACGTCGCAAGACACCCGTTTCAGTTCGTCGTTGATCCATTAACTCAGTTTTTTTATTACGAAGGGCAGCTAACGCTCTGACCGAACATGTTGAATTACCGTGCCGGCACTACTCAGCTACCGGGGGCAGACACCAAATACCTACAAGTCCGGGTGGATAAGAAACCGCTTTTCCACCGACATGCGGAACAGTCACCCAAATCTAGGTGAAGCTGATAAAAGCATTGTACCCGCTCCTTAGCAGCAGGGACTTCAACCTAAGACACCAAGCTCCGACTGTACCGAATGGTACACATGAAATGTATTCGCAGTTGCGAATATGAACAACCATCAGCTGCATAATGGAACGACCACCATGAAAATTTGTGCTGGAAATACATTTCATGTATTCCATAACGTCTGTAGTCGCCGCAGTGCCTGCTCCTGTATGCATGCATGCCTGTCCGAAGGAACTCTGTATCGTAATTCGGAACAACTCAGGCTCTGCAATATCGTACGTACCAAATGGTTGTCTACCCTCTCCTCACCTATGGCTCCACTGCGCGGACCACGATTAGTGCCTCTAGCGCCTGCAGAATATGGTACCTTAGTGAAACCTACATGCGCCCCCTCCCCCGTCCCACTCACGAGGATTGTAATCCTGCACGAGGAGACGAACATTGTCTCTCTAAAGACGACCAATCGAGAGAAGGCGAGGCGGCTGTGCGACAAAGTGGACGTCCTGCGCGACACGATCACTGGCTTGCAACACTTTGGTACCACGACTCCCTGGGCTGGCACAGGCACCCTGTTCCTCTTAACATCCTCGAGGACTTGGATTGGGGCCATGGCTAACGATAGCCCTCGTATGGCCACTAATAATGCGACAGATTTGATACGGCCATTCAGTATCTGAAATCCTTGGTACAGCCACCACTATAACTAACTGTGTAGTTGTGTCACTTCTTACCGACAACTTTGAACTCCCACCGTTGGAGGGTAGCGCGGAACTTGCAGGCCTACCGCCACACCTTCAACATGCAGTGAAACGATGCCATTAACGATACAAAAATTTTGCTCCTACACCAAGACACTTAGACCCTCTAAACCGGTGACGCTATACCGCATTCTCCCACAGAAAAAAAGCAATCCCCAGTCTTATGTGTGTCCGAACATCGCACATTAGGTAAATATTTGAAGAGAATCGTTAAACAACTACTCTAGATGTGATTCTTGAGTTTCTCCCGGCGTATTTGATAATCAAAATATCCACGGGTGTACTGCCGGCCTACAATGTCCAACGGGCACAATATTTCGGCGATCATACATGTCGCCATCATCAGGTGAACTGACGGACTGAGCTCCTGTGAACGTGCCGGCACGGAGATCCGTACGCTATGGCTGCTCAGGGGGAACTGGCTTCGGTCGCGGCGGCGGCCGATTTAAATACCCTCCGCCCGCGGCGCATTCCCTCCGCCGTCCGCGCCCCGCGCCACGGTCACGCGGTGGAACAGATTGAGACGGCGTCTGAGATGACGTCAGTGTGATGGCTCTGTCCGCCGTGGTCGTCACAACTATATGTTTGCTCAATTTACTCTTGATTAACCCAATCGCTGGTTCCCAAGCCTTGCTAAGATTATAGCCACAGTCTCGGTTTATGAGGTCGTCATTGGTGAGAATTTCGATGGCCTCTCTAACAACGCTGTCCCAGTATCTCGACGTCTGTACCAGAATCCTCGTGCGTTCATACTCCATAGCGTGATTTTCCGACAAACAATGTTCAACGACCGCAGACTTGCTCGGATACATCAGTCGCGTGTGCCTCTGGTGTTCACAGTTCCGACCCGGTGTTTCTTCAAAATGTATTTCGAAAAAATGGGTACTCAGAGTGGCAGATTCAACGTGCTCTCCGCCCAACCACTACAGCACAATCTGTGGAGATGGATGAAGTCACAAGGGAGGAGGTAGGCACTGCGTTTATTCCATATACAGGCGCACTCTCGGGGAAAATCGCCCGCATTTTGAAGAAACACCGGGTCGGAACTGTGTTTTGTCCTCCGAAGAAAAGTCGTGCACTGGTGGGGAGCGCCAAAGATAGCCCGGGGTCTGAGGAAGGCCGGCGTGTATCAGATTCCGTGTCAATGTGGCAAGTCGTATATTGGTCAGACGATGCGTACCGTCGAGGATCGATGCCGTGAACACCAGAGGCACACTCGACTTATGTATCCGAGCAAGTCGGCGGTCGCTGAACATTGTTTGTCGGAAAATCACGCTGTGGAGTATGAACGCATGAGGATTCTGGTACAGACATCGAGATACTGGGACAGCGTTGTTAGAGAGGCCATCGAAATTCGCACCAATGACGACCTCATGAACCGTGACTGTGGCTATAATCTTAGCAAGGCTTGGGAACCAGCGATTGGGTTAATCAAGAGTAAATTGAGTAAACGTATAGTTGTGACGACCACGGCGGACAGAGCCATCACAATGACGTCATCTCAGACGCCGTCGCAATCTGTTCCACCGAGTGACCGTGGCGCGAGGCGCGGACGGCGGAGGGAGTGCGCCGCGGGCGGAGGGTATTTAAATCGGCCGCCGCCGCGACCGAAGCCAGTTCCCCCTGAACAGCCATAGCGTACGGATCTCCGTACCGGCACGTTCACAGGAGCTCAGTCCGTCAGTTCACCTGATGATGGCGACATGTATGATCGCCGAAATATTGGACACTGTAGACCGGCAGTACACCCGTGGATATTTTGATTAACTACTCCAGATTTTTGCTAATATTTCCCCTTTATAACCATGGCCTACGTCGGTCCAAATGTTTATTAGAATATCGTGTAAAAATCTGAAGTGAATCAGTCAAGAAACTTTCCAGATTTGTGGTAATAACCTTATACAACGACGTGTCTTTATACAATCTACATCTACATCCATACTCCGCAAGCCACCTGACGGTGTGTGGCGGAGGGTACCCTGAGTACCTCTATCGGTTCTCCCTTCTATTCCAGTCTCGTATTGTTCGTGGAAAGAAGGATTGTCGGTATGCTTCTGTGTGGGCTCTAATCTCTCTGATTTTATTCTCATGGTCTCTTCGCGAGATATACATAGGAGGGAGCAATATACTGCTTGACTCTTCTGTGAAGGTATGTTCTCGAAAATTAACAGAAGCCCGTACTGAGCTACTGAGCGTCTCTCCTGCAGAGTCTTCCACTGGAGTTTATCTATCATCTCCGTAACGCTTTCGCGATTACTAAATGATCCTGTAACGAAGCGCGCTGCTCTCCGTTGGATCTTCTCTATCTCTTCTATCAACCCTATCTGGTACGGATCCCACACTGTTGAGCAGTATTAAAGAAGTGGGCGAACAAGCGTACTGTAACCTAATTCCTTTGTTTTCGGATTGCATTTCCTTACGATTCTTCCAATGAATCTCAGTCTGGCATCTGATTTACCGACGATCAACTTTACATGATCATTCCATTTTAAATCACTCCTAATGCGTACTCTCAGATAATTTATGGAATTAACTGCTTCCATTTGCTGACCTGCTATTTTGTAGCTAAATGATAAGGGAACTATCTTTCTATGTATTCGCAGCACATTACACTTGTCTACATCGAGATTCAATTGCCATTCCCTGCACCATGCGTCAATTCGCTGCAGATCCTCCTGCACTTCAGTACAATTTTCCATTGTTACAACCTCTCGATACACCACAGCATCATGTGCAAAAAGCCGCAGTGAACTTCCGATGTCATCCACAAGGTCATTTATATATATTGTGAATAGCAACGGTCCTATGACACTCCCCTGCGGCACACCTGAAATCACTGTTACTTCGGAAGACTTCTGTCCATTGAGAATGACATGCTGCGTTCTGTTATCTAGGAACTCTTCAATCCAATCACACAATTGGTCTGATAGTCCATATGCTCTTACTTTGTTCATTAAACGACTGTGGGGAACTGTATCGAAAGCCTTGCGGAAGTCAAGAAACACGGCATCTACCTGTGAACCCGTGTCTGTGGCTCTCTGAGTCTCGTGGACGAATAGCGCGAGCTGGGTTTCGCACGACCGTCTTTTTCGAAACCTGTGCTGATTCCTACAGAGTAGATTTCTAGTCTGCAGAAAAGTCATTATTCTCGAACATAATACGTGTTCCAAAATTCTACAATAGTATAGTCTGCCCCCGTTAGCTTAGTGATCTGCCGGCACGGTAGCTCAGGGTGTTCGGTCAGAGGGCTGTGTGCTCTCTGTAATAAAAAAACTGAGTCAAAGAATTAACGATCAACTTGAACGGATGGCTTGTGACGTCCTCCCAGAAAAAAAAAGTGGTCAGCGTGACGTGACAGAATGTCAATCCTAAGGGCCCGGGTTCGATTCCCGGCTAGGTCAGGGATTTTCTCCGCTCCGGGACTGGGTGTTGTGTTGTCTTAATCATCATCATTTCATCCCCATCGACGCGCAAGTCGCCGAAGTGGCGTCAAATCGAAAGACTTGAACCAGGCGAACGGTCTACCCGACGGGAGGCCCTAGTCATACGACATTATTATTATTACAATAATATAAATTTTATTTATGTGTTTGTGTACAATAACTATCAAAGAAATGTGAAGCGCATGTCCGTCCGAACGTTTATTAGAGTGTCATGTAAAAATTTGAAGTAAATCGGTCAATAATTTTCGAGATTCTTGCCAACAACGTTTCCCATTTATATACTACTCATATATATTTATATACCTTATATATTAAAAAAGTATGTAGCTTCTGTTCCTCCGTACATGTATTAGAATATCTTGTAAAATTTCGAAGTAAAGCGGTCCAGAAATTTTAGAGATTTCTGGTAACAACGCTAAACACTGACTTGTCTTTTCCAGCTCCGATCGTCGTCCTCCTCCTCCTTCTTCTTCTCTGTCTCTCTCTCTCTTTTCCAGCAGTTATAGTTAGTGTTAAGTACATTATGCGTGGCCCAAAAATAGGTAAGCTAAAAGGTTGGTTATTACTGTTGTAGAAGTTAGTCGTTAATTCAATCTCCAACACATTTTCGTTTTTAAATTCACTATAGTTTAAGTAGAGTGTCTAACGTTAGTTTCTGCACGCACAACATCTAAATTGTATTGCCTATCACCGCTCTAAAGTAACATACTTCATCACATAAGTTTCAAGATCGAAATTCGTTTAGTAATTTCATTCAACAGAAGAGGAGGCTTTTTTCGAAGCTGTTCACTATCACTGAAAAAGATATTTACCGCCAATATACAGACATGCGGCAGTCCCTAAAGCAACGATATTGGCAGTCTCTTCCAGTATATAACTTACGTTTATTTTGTGACACAGACTGGCAGTACAGTTAAGATTTCTGGCCACTGAGGAAATATTCCAGTCTTGGCCCACACGACAAAACTGCAACAGACACATAATTCATACTAATGAGCTCATCATCCTTTTATCATCATCGACCTGCGAGTCACCGAAGTGGCGTCAAGTAAAAAGACTTGCACCAAGCTCCCGAACATCACAACGGGGATCTCCCGTCCAATAAAAGCATACGCACATTTCATTTCATTTTACTGATACGCAAGCACAGTCGTGGATAACTGCTGGAATACAGTGCTCATATAATCCTCAACGAGTTTAATCCGTGCCAATCCATACTTCCTTAAAGCGAAAGTAATTCTATCTGTTACTTTTTCACAACTAAACCGCTGAACCGATTTTATGAAATTTGGCGTGAGTTAGCTTGAACGTTGGTGAGGAAGGTAGGCTACTTAACAAAGTGTGTTGTACAAGATATTTACTGATCTGAAGAATGAAAAGCAAATTAAAGAAAATTATTTACTATTTGACAAAGTTGATTGCTCTTTCTCTTTTGAACTTTTGTAATTTTTTTAAAAATGCTGTTATTGATTGATATTTTCTGCTTAACATGATTCTACATAATCAATACAATGATTATTCAATTCTCGACGTGTTTAACCCATACTTCCATACTAATTGTGGAAGTAACTCATTCTGTTACGTTTTCACGACTCCATCGTTGTATCGATTCGGGTGGTATTTGGTATGTAGATAGCTGGAACCCTGAGAAAGACCATGTTGTCTTTCTGTCAACATTTTTAATATGGTATAGGTGAGTGGCATGCAGGCGGCGCTGGCGCGACTTTTAGTGTCTATAGATTATTCCGTGACAGTTCGAATCCAATGTTAATGTGCGCGTGGTTTATTATATTGAGTTCCTACACGAGCTGGCATATATGGATAGTTTTGGTGGAGATACACTGTGTAATCAAATTCCTCGCAAATTTGATCCAGGTCTGGTTAACGTTATGCCCCATTCATGTGTGTGTAAGGCGCTCAGCGGCATGTCCATTAGCGTCACGCTCAAGTCGCTGTCTTCAGAGCTAACATCGCGGGCTACTCTAAACGACGCCTTTTCCGTGGACGGTACAAAGGTAGCGGTATTTAGGACATGTAAACTGCCAGCTCAATCTAAGTTCAACAATCATTGTTAGTAAGGTCCGTGAATTTTAATTATTGTTTCTTGTTTAAAAATCCACTGTACGAGTGGGGCAACTTTACCATAATTGCTAAAGTCGCACGAACACATCCTGTGTCTCTACCTCTCTGTCCCCCTCACCTTCTCTCTGCTCTCTGCTCTCTCTCTCTCTCTCTCTCTCTCTCTCTCTCTCTCTCTCTCTCACACACACACACACACACACACACACACACATACAGAGAAAGAGAGAGAGAGAGAGACAACAGACAGACAGACGGAGACAGAGGAGAGAAAGAGAGATAGAGAAGAAGAAGAAGAGAGGAGAGAGAGAGAGAGAGAGAGAGAGAGAGAGATACAGAGAGAGAGAGAGAGAGCGCGAGAGAGAGTTCAGAAACCGCAACGATTATACACTCCTGGAAATGGAAAAAAGAACACATTGACACCGGTGTGTCAGACCCACCATTCTTGCTCCGGACACTGCGAGAGGGCTGTACAAGCAATGATCACACGCACGGCACAGCGGACACACCAGGAACCGCGGTGTTGGCCGTCGAATGGCGCTAGCTGCGCAGCATTTGTGCACCGCCGCCGTCAGTGTCAGCCAGTTTGCCGTGGCATACGGAGCTCCATCGCAGTCTTTAACACTGGTAGCATGCCGCGACAGCGTCGACGTGAACCGTATGTGCAGTTGACGGACTTTGAGCGAGGGCGTATAGTGGGCATGCGGGAGGCCGGGTGGACGTACCGCCGAATTGCTCAACACGTGGGGCGTGAGGTCTCTACAGTACATCGATGTTGTCGCCAGTGGTCGGCGGAAGGTGCACGTGCCCGTCGACCTGGGACCGGACCGCAGCGACGCACGGATGCACGCCAAGACCGTAGGATCCTACACAGTGCCGTAGGGGACCGCACCGCCACTTCCCAGCAAATTAGGGACACTGTTGCTCCTGGGGTATCGGTGAGGACCATTCGCAACCGTCTCCATGAAGCTGGGCTACGGTCCCGCACACCGTTAGGCCGTCTTCCGCTCACGCCCCAACATCGTGCAGCCCGCCTCCAGTGGTGTCGCGACAGGCGTGAATGGAGGGACGAATGGAGACGTGTCGTCTTCAGCGATGAGAGTCGCTTCTGCCTTGGTGCCAATGATGGTCGTATGCGTGTTTGGCGCCGTGCAGGTGAGCGCCACAATCAGGACTGCTCCCGACCGAGGCACACAGGGCCAACACCCGGCATCATGGTGTGGGGAGCGATCTCCTACACTGGCCGTACACCACTGGTGATCGTCGAGGGGACACTGAATAGTGCACGGTACATCCAAACCGTCATCGAACCCATCGTTCTACCATTCCTAGACCGGCAAGGGAACTTGCTGTTCCAACAGGACAATGCACGTCCGCATGTATCCCGTGCCACCCAACGTGCTCTAGAAGTTGTAAGTCAACTACCCTGGCCAGCAAGATCTCCGGATCTGTCCCCCATTGAGCATGTTTGGGACTGGATGAAGCGTCGTCTCACGCGGTCTGCACGTCCAGCACGAACGCTGGTCCAACTGAGGCGCCAGGTGGAAATGGCATGGCAAGCCGTTCCACAGGACTACATCCAGCATCTCTACGATCGTCTCCGTGGGAGAATAGCAGCCTGCATTGCTGCGAAAGGTGGATATACACTGTACTAGTGCCGACATTGTGCATGCTCTGTTGCCTGTGTCTATGTGCCTGTGGTTCTGTCAGTGTGATCATGTGATGTATCTGACCCCAGGAATGTGTCAATAAAGTTTCCCCTTCCTGGGACAATGAATTCACGGTGTTCTTATTTCAATTTCCAGGAGTGTAGTTTTATGTCATTTCACACTTCGCTACGGTGACTTTGTTTAATTCAAACTGAAATGTAAATGTTTCAGATTGAAACAATGTAAGAGAGTTAAGTATCTCAGCAGAACGACAGTGGGAGGGTAGAATATGCTCTTCTGTTAAAACGGTTCCAGAGTATAGACGACAGCGGTATAGCGAGGCTCTTTGGTATACTAGTTAATATATTCTGCTCCCAATTTGAGGATTTCTTGTTCGATTCTCGACACTGCTTAGATACGCTGTTGGAAGCTTTTTCTATACCCACGCCAGAAACATTCGTGTCTTTATTGCACTCTCTTATTTATCTCAGAGATGGGTTGATACAAATATGTCGTCAGTTGTTACTCTGCAATGCCTGGAGTTAGCCTTGTTGTTAGTCCTTTTATAAGACTCACATTTTAGATTATGACCATCTATTCCAGAGTAGTTAGATAAAAACCTCAAACAGAACAAAGTAATTATTCATGAGAAGCAAGAGTGTCGAGTAAACAATAATATGAATACGCTGGATAATGATGAATTTAAAAAAGCCATTCGGAAATGTCTTCGAAGGGATTTGACAATGTGTAACGAAAATTTAAGAATAAAAATAACTGAAACAAGAACAAAATGGTTCAAATGGCTCTGAGCACTATGGGACTTAACATCTGAGGTCATCAGTCCCCTACAACTTAGAACTACTTAAACCTAACTAACCTAAGGACATCACACTCATCCATGCCCGAGGCAAGATTCGAACTTGTGACCGTAGCGGTCGCGCGGTTCCGGACTGAAGCGCCTAGAACCGCTCGGCCATGCCGGCCAGCGAAACAAGAAACTAAAAGAAATATTTGTGTTGGGTAGAGATCACATTTCATCAGTTAAGATGGCAAATGACACAAAAATCAGAAACAGAGGGAAAAATTGTAGATACATTATACTATTTTTTAAAAAAATGTTTGTTTAGCTCAAGAGCCGAAATACAAACACAAATAGTTAACAAAGAAAACAACGACATTCCGGAAGTAAATGTCGATGAAGTATGTGTAATCGTTCGAGGTGTCATGCCCACAAAGGTGGGAAAAGAGTACAGAATTTCATTACAAATGACTGAATCTGGAGACGAAGTCATACAAAAGGAAACTCTAAAATAATTTATAGACTGTCTGCGGAGAAAAACTATTCTGTTTAACGAGAAAGGAGATTGATAAGCGCAAACGATTACAGACCTGTAATGCCCTCTCCACAATGTACAAGACGTTCACTGAAATCATTACCAACAGCACAGTAAAAAGTGGATTTTAAACAAGCAATGCAAAACGCTGTCTTTCGCAGTGGATGTGACATAACTGACTATTTTCAATTCGAGAAGGAATATTCCAGCCCAGCAATGAATGTGAATTACCACTCTAGACTGCTTAGATGTAAAATGCAATCCCAGTGAATTTTTTGGTTACACTGGAACAATAGATTTGTGTTACCCGTAATTATAATGTTGCAGTTTGTGTCTGTAATTATCTCCATGTCATTATATCCTGGGATATAATCCTGTACTTAATCCTAATTATTATCCGACTTCCTTTGGTTTAACGAAATGACCCACAAAATTTTTACAATAGTGATAAAGTTGCAGTAATCAGAAATTGCTTTAATGCTTACTGAACTGGTTCAACAATTTAAATAATTGCTAAAGACCATCATTCTTGAAACTGGAAAGTATTTAGTGCCATTAAAGTAATCTGGAACTATTTCTTCTGCTAATATTATGCTCGTTCAAAAGTTTCATGCTTGCTTATCAATTTGTGTGTACCTTTGGTTTACTGAATGAGTTTTGTTGTGGCCTGGCGTGCAATACTCCGACGCTGAATTATCATTCTCAGTGCACTGTTGTTTCGTGCGTAATTCATAAAAAATGAGTTTAATAGCTTTGTCCTGCTAGGAAATGCAAATCTGTACAGGTAACAAAGTATTGTCATGCATGTAAATTGTCGTGTTAATATTATTTGAGTCTCAACAATTAAAATTTCAAAATTTAACAGGAAATGTGTTCCCTTACGTAGCAAAAGCTTATTTTCGAGCAGTAAGAGGAAATTTTCACCTTCTTCTCGTGACACATTTACTTGATTGTAAGTGTATGTTTACTGGTAAGGACAGCTTAATAGTTATGCAATGGAAGACCGCATCGTTTTTGCCAAGTAATGAGCATTTATACGAATTCAGACACATAGTGGTTCGCAACACATTTTATTGTTGTTGTTGTTGTGGTCTTCAGTCCTGAGACTGGTTTGATGCAGCTCTCCATGCTACTCTATCCTGTGCAAGCTTTTTCATCTCCCAGTACCTACTGCAACCTACATCCTTCTGAATCTGCTTAGTGTATTCATCTCTTGGTCTCCCTCTACGATTTTTACCCTCCACGCTGCCCTCCAATACTAAATTGGTGATCCCTTGATGCCTCAGAACATGTCCTACCAACCGATCCCTTCTTCTGGTCAAGTTGTGCCACAAACTTCTCTTCTCCCCAATCCTATTCAATACTTCCTCATTAGTTATGTGATCTACCCATCTAATCTTCAGCATTCTTCTGTAGCACCACATTTCGAAAGCTTCTATTCTCTTCTTGTCCAAACTATTTATCGTCCATGTTTCACTTCCATACATGGCTACACTCCATACGAATACTTTCAGAAATGACTTCCTGACACTTAAATCAATACTGGATGTTAACAAATTTCTCTTCTTCAGAAACGCTTTCCTTGCCATTGCCAGCCTACATTTTATATCCTCTCTACTTCGACCATCATCAGTTATTTTGCTCCCCAAATAGCAAAACTCCTTTACTACTTTAAGTGTCTCATTTCCTAATCTAATTCCCTCAGCATCACCCGACTTAATTAGACTACATTCCATTATCCTTGTTTTGCTTTTGTTGACGTTCATCTTATATCCTCCTTTCAAGACACTGTCCATTCCATTCAACTGCTCTTCCAAGTCCTTTGCTGTCTCTGACAGAATTACAATGTCATCGGCGAACCTCAAAGTTTTTATTTCTTCTCCATGAATTTTAATACCTACTCCTAATTTTTCTTTTATTTCCTTTACTGCTTGCTCAATATACAGATTGAACAACATCGGGGAGAGGCTACAACCCTGTCTTAGTCCCTTCCCAACCACTGCTTCCCTTTCATGTCCCTCGACTCTTATAACTGCCATCTGGTTTCTGTACAAATTGTAAATAGCCTTTCGCTCCCTGTATTTTACCCCTGCCACCTTTAGAATTTGAAAGAGAGTATTCCAGTCAACATTGTCAAAAGCTTTCTCTAAGTCTACAAATGCTAGAAACGTAGGTTTGCCTTTCCTTAATCTTTCTTTTATTAGCGTAGATTATTTTACATGATCTTGAGTAGGCTGTCATTTTTGGCAGTAGATATACTTTTCTCATCTCGTTTCGGCTGTAGCTCGAAACCGACTGCCTTATTTTCTAGCTGTTGGACTTACGATTTCACTGTCTTTGTGATCTAACCGACAGGAGTATGGGCGCCTTAGAAGCGTAGCAGAGCCACCCGAAAGCAGTTAACTTTTTACTGGAAAGAGCAGTAAACGCGAGAAGTTATACGTTCAGACAAAGACTACGATGTGTGGAACGGAGAATAGAGGATAATGGGTAAATCAGCTTTTCAGAAATAAGAAACTTAGCAAAGGGTGGGGAAAGATCGAGGCTGATACATGCATCAGATCACACGGAAGACCTTTGTTTCAAATAATACACTAAATTCTATATTAATTGGTTAATTGACAATACATTCTCACTAAATTTCTTAGTTGGTACGGGTCACTAGTCGTCTACGATTATCATTTACAAAAATATTGACTTATAGGTACAAAATACCAAGTTCTGACTGCCCAACTTCCTTATCAACCTGAAGATAGAATGGTAAACCGAATATAGGCTGAAAAGGCAAATAAATGTAGATAGAAAATATTGAGTTATAGCTTTTAAATTTTAAATATAAAACACATGGAGAAGCGACGGGAAAATAACATAAATGCAGAACACGTATTCAATATGATACTATGTTTTCTTAAAGAGAATTTCTTCTAGAGTACTTAAATCTTCTCAACGCCAAAAGTTTATTCCCAGGATGGTCTGTCCACATTCAGACCCCCACAAATATAAATTTAGGTTTTCTGCAGTCGAGCACAAATTCGGCAAGTAATTTGTTTTGTAAAACATGCGTATCACATCTTCCCTCATGGCTCAGGTGCGTAATAGCGGAAGTTGGACGTTCACATGTTGATTTCGCCTTAATTTATTACAGACATGCCAACGCGTAAGTTTCAGATTTCGTCTCGAGCGGAAATTTGTATTGTGCAATCTTTGACAGCGGTATCTTTTCGTTAAATCGTTTCCCTTGTAACAGTGCAGGTACTTACATGATTAGTGCAAATGTCATGAAATCATTCACATTGTGATGGGTTTCCGTAATCACCGCTCTATTTGTTTACCATGGTCACCGCATGTTGCCCACAACGGCCATGGAAGGCCAAGTATAATAATAACGTGGCCGGGCAGAGTGCTCTGGTGTAATATTGTGTTTTGCGCATCTTGTTACTGTCCCACCGAGTTCCATTTAGAGTCCTCCTTCAACCGTAATGTATGTTGCCTATGTTTGCTGTAATTTACCACAAATGTTGCCACTATTATACGAGTCTGTTAGTGAGCATAACCATGACGAGATTTCGAGACACGAAGTTAACTTCAGCAAATCATAAAATTTTATGACTGATTTTTTATTGTTATAACCCAGTACACTTTTCTGTGTAAAGTAGCTTCAGTTCTAAAAGGGAACTTGTAATCATTGTAACGTATCAGATACTGAAATTAAGAGTTCAGGGAGATTAATTTAAAGTTATTTGTTTACTCTACAGTTAAACTCTAGACGACGCGTAATGCAGCCCAACTGTGAAAACTATCTTCGGGAGCAGGATGAATTAGTTGCTGTTCGTACGCAGCAAGTATCACTGTGAGCTGTTAAGTAATGGGAACTGTTGCTAATTGGTATGTTGGGCGAACTGCCGAGAGTCATGTACCAGAGATACCAAGGAGACGTCAAACAGTTTCTTCTTCCATGGACGCTGTCTCCTCTCTAGAAGATAAAGGACCTATTATTTCATTACTGCTCATCAGTTAGACTGTGAGTGGTGACTCGTTAGTATGTCTAAGGGTCTTGTACTGAGGAGGCAGGGACCAGGGAGAACTGAAGGTACCCCACTCATCCATCTTACCAACCGATCTCGGTGTTGTCTCCTACTGCACTAATCCCACAGGTATTCATGGATGACACAAGAACCGAAAATGAGTGTAGCAAAGGAAAAGGAGCAATACTGAGTTCAAGTTGAAAACGATCTTTTACAAATGAAAATCCAAGAGCCTGATCCTGTTTAATTCTCATGCGACACCAAAGATGAGTGCTATAGATATTAGTGTCACTGGCATCGAGTAACAGCTGAAATCACTAAAACTGAACAAGTATATGGCACCCGATGGAATATCTGTCATACTCGGTAAAGAATGTTTAGCTGCATAGCCCCCATTTTAACCGTAAATACTGCAGGTCCTCGGAATAAAACCTATAACCAGTGGCTGGAAGAAAGCACAGGTCTTATCTGTCTACCAAATTGATAATAGAACTGATCCAAAAAACTGCCGTTCAGTGTATATGACGTCCATTTCTTTTAGAATTTTACAGTATATTCTGAGATCAAACGTAGAGTCATATTGTAGAGAATGATCTCCTCCAAGCCAATTAGCATTTATTTCGGAAACATTGGTGATGAGGATCCCAACTCATTCTCTTCGTACACTACTTCGTCAAAACTATGCATCAAGGCAGTTAGAAGGATGCAGTGTTTCTTAAATTAAAGAGGGAGTTTAATTCACCACCAGACCAACGTTTATTTGCGAAGTTAAAGTCATATGGAGTACCAAATGGATTTTGTACTGGATTGAGGATTTTTTGAATAGACAGACGCAGCAGGTTACCATAGATGAAAACTCATCTGAAACAAGTTCATGTGTGCCTCAAGCAACTGTATTGGAACCTTTGCTATTCATGTTGTAATTTAATTACCTAGCAAACAATATTAACAGTCGTGTCAGATTTTTCACAGATGTTGCAGTTACTTGTAATCAAGTGCTATGAGCAAAGTTGCACAAAATTGCAGTCAGACCTTGATAAAATTTTTCAAAGTAGTGCTAAGGGTAGTAGCTCGCTTTAAATGTATAGAAATGTAAAATACTGTACTTCACAAGGTATAGAAAAGTGATATCCTGTGACTGCTGGAGTCAGTTATAAAAATATTTGGCTCTAGCAGTTCGTGGAAGTATGAAATCAAATGGAATAATCCCAGAGGCAGATGTGGTAAAGCAGGTGGCAGATGTGGGTTCATTTGTATCTTTACTGGACATGTGAATTGTCTACGAAGGAAATGCAGCACGAAACGCCTGTTCGTCTCAATCGCTCAGCTGCGTAGAACCCACACAAGATAATACTAACAGAGGATACTGAATGAATACGAAGAAGGGCAGTACAAGTGGTCACAAATCTGTTTGACGCATGAGAGAGCGTCACTTATATGCTGGAAAACTAGGTGTTTGAAGATAGGTGCCAATTATCCCGTGAAAGCCTACTTACGCAGTTTAGTAAATCACTGTTAAGTGGGGAATCTAGAAGGATACTACTACAGTCTCTACCAACCGCTCGCGTAGGGATGGCGAAAATGAGATTAGACTAACAACAGCACGCAGAAAAGAATTTGAAAATCATTATCCTCGCGCTCCGTACGCGAATGGAACGGGAAGGAACACCAATATGTGGAGCACTGGTAAGTATCATTTCCCATGCACTTCAGTGAATTCGAAGGTTGTTGTTGTTGTGGTCTTCAGTCCTGAGACTGGTTTGATGCAGCTCTCCATGCTACTCTACCCTGTGCAAGCTTCTTCATCTCCCAGTACCTACTGCAACCTACATCCTTCTGAATCTGCTTAGTGTATTCATCTATTGGTCTCCCTCTACGATTTTTACCCTCCATGCTGCCCTCCAATACTAAATTGGTGATCCCTTGATGCCTTAGAACATGCCCTACCAACCGATCTCCTCTTCTAGTCAAGTTGTGCCACAAACTCCTCTTCTCCCCAATCCTATTCAATACCTCCTCATTAGTTATGTGATCTACCCATCTAATCTTCAGTATTCTTCTGTAGCACCACATTTCGAAAGCTTCTATTCTCTTCCTGTCCAAACTATTTATCGTCCATGTTTCACTTCCATACATGGCTACACTCCATACAAATACTTTCAGAAACGACTTCCTGACACTTAAATCTATACTCGATGTTAACAAATTTCTCTTCTTCAGAAACGCTTTCCTTGCCATTGCCAGTCTACATTTTATATCTTCTCTACTTCGACCATCATCAGTTATTTTACTCCCCAAATAGCAAAACTCCTTTACTACTTTAAGTGTCTCATTTCCTAATCTAATTCCCTCAGCATCACCCGACTTAATTCGACTACATTCCATTATCCTCGTTTTGCTTTTGTTGATGTTCATCTTATATCCTCCTTTCAAGACAATGTCCATTCCGTTCAACTACTCTTCCAAGTCCTTTGCTGTCTCTGACAGTAGTACAATGTCATCGGCGAACCTCAAAGTTTTTATTTCTTCTCCATGGGTTTTAATACCTACTCCGAATTTTTCTTTCCTTTCCTTCACTGCTTGCTCAATATACAGACTGAAAACCATTGGAGAGAGGCGACAACCCTGTCTCACTCCCTTCCCAACCTCTGCTTCCCTTTCATGTCCCTCGACTCTTATAATTGCCATCTGGTTTCTGTACAAATTGTAAATAGCCTTTCGTTCCCTGTATTTTACCCCTGCCACCTTCAGAATTTGGTAGAGAGTATTCCAGTCAACATTGTCAAAAGCTTTCTCTAAGTCTACAAATGCTAGAAACGTAGGTTTGCCTTTCATTAATCTTTCTTCTAAGATAAGTCGTAAGGTCAGTATTGCCTCACGTGTTCCAATATTTCTACGGAATCCAAACTGATCTTCCCCGAGATCCGCTTCTACCAGTTTTTCCATTTGTCTGTACAGAATTCGCGTTAGTATTTTGCAGCTGTGACTTATTAAACTGATAGTTGGGTAATTTTCACATCTGTCAACACCTGCTTTCTTTGGGATTGGAATTATTATATTCTGCTTGAAGTCTGAGGGTACTTCGCCTGTCTCATACATCTTGCTCACCAGATGGTAGAGTTTTGTCAGGACTGGCTTTCCCAAGGCCGTCAGTAGTTCTAATGGAATCTTGTCTACTCCCGGGGCCTTGTTTCGGCTCAGGTCTTTCAGTGCTCTGTCAAACTCTTCTCCCATTTCATCTTCCTCTACATTCTCTTCCATTTCTATAATATTGTCCTCAAATACATCGCCCTTGTATAGACCCTCTATATACTCCTTCCACCTTTCTGCTTTCCCTTCTTCGCTTATAACTGGGTTTCCATCTGAGCTTTTGATATTCATACAAGTGGTTCTCTTTTCTCTGAATGTCTCTTTAATTTTCCTGTAGGCAGTATCTATCTTACCCCTAGTGAGATAAGCCTCTACAACCTTACATTTGTCCTCTAGTCATGCCTGCTTGGCTATTTGCACTTCCTGTCGATCTCATTTTTGAGACGTTTGTATCCCTTTTTGCCTGCTTCATTTACTGCATTTTTATATTTTCTCCTTTCATCAATTAAATTCAATATTTCCACTGTTACCCAAGGATTTCTACTAGCTCTCGTCTTTTTACCTACTTGATCCTCTGCTGCGTTCACTACTTCATCCCTCAGAGATACCCTTTCTTCTTCTACTGTACTTCTTTCCCCCACTGCTGTCAATTGTTCCCTTATACTCTCCCTGAAACTCTGTACAACCTCTGGTTTAATCAGCTTATCCAAGTCCCATCTCCTTAAATTCCCACCTTTTTGCAGTTTCTTCAATTTTAATCTGCAGTTCAGAACCAACAGATTGTGGTCAGGTACGTAAATGTACATGTAGAAGTATGTAGTTGTCTCCCGTTCATAAATTACACACATGTCCGGAGCTTCGTAGTTGAATAAACATCTATGGACACTCTAGTGCAAGCAGAAAACGTAACTGATGCAGCTTACCACTGCGAAACTTTAATAGTGAAACTTCACTGCAGTACTTTTGCTTTGATACAAAGTCGGCTGTTGAAGGACATTCTAAGCCGTTGCTGGATATTATAATCTCGAAAACTTTGTGGAAGAAAATCTGCACACACTCCGGAAAATCCACTTGTGTTAAACGTTATATTGCGCAACTGACACCTGCAGATGGATAGGAAAATTCCGAATTTCTGGATTTCCGAAAACCTTATCCATACCTTCTTCGTTAGGCCTAATTGAATCTTAAAGCTGAGGAGGAACGTAATATTACAGTACGTCTATAAACTGCCTATGCGGCATAACATCTGCTTTGCGTGTTTCAGAAATATGTTTGCTCACGTAGTGTTGTTGACAGTGTGGATTACTTCTGAGCCGGCGATTGCCAGAACAAGGTCAACAGTCACGTTCTGCTGTGCGCCAGTTCTGGCGTGGGATTAGCGGATATTGGTAAGAACCTTTTTTCTTCCTCAGAGACTGCTTTCTGCGGAGCTAATCAATGCAAATATTTGTTCCTCTCCTCCCTATCCTGGTAAACAGCCATCTCGGAGAGGTGGACTGCGAGTTTTAGTATATGCAATTGGAGCCTTTCAGTGTGGGCAACCTTCTTCGTCTATGCGCCTCACATCAGCGTTAAACTGTGTTGGGGTTTGACGACTCACTCGAAGCAACGATGAGTATTAGTCAAACTATCAGGTCGCTACCTGTTCCAGCACCTTTTCGATACGCATGTTCTAAGGCGATTTTAGTCATGCAGCACCAACCTGAATGAAAGAATTTAGAGTTGGTTTTTCTTTTTTTTCTATCTTTCAACGTGGCGCAATTTATGTTCAAAATAACACTTAGCTAAAGATCTACGGGATGTAAAAACGGGATGAAAAAATATTTGGCATTTACTGACTCAGCCCTAAAAGGAAAGGAAAGAGGGTAGTAGGGGTGTATACGAGAGAAAAAGATTTTCAATGGCGTGCTGAAAAGTAATGGCTCCGAATTTTTTATGTGAATGCTCTTAATTGCCTATGCCCCCGACAGAAACTCTTTTAAAATAAAACAGACGTTATTAACATTATACGTCTTTGTTCTTCATGCCCACAAATTTGTAGCACCCTGCCACTAGGAGGCTCAGAATTGTAGCATATAACAAGGCAGTGTGTAACATATGTCAGTACATGAGAAACAGCGTACTGTAGCCGAGTTTAGAATTCGAAGAGCTCACACATACATGGAGCGTCCTCACCTTCAGCATGAAAATGCTAGGCCACGCATGAGCTCCGCGACATCTGCAACATTCCGACGCCCTGGGTTCACTGTCATCAATCACCCCCACATAGTTCCTACTTGGCTCCATCCGATTTTCATCTGTTTCCAAAGCTTAAAGAACACCTTCGAGGACTTCCCTTTGATGGTAATGAAGTGGTGCAAGCGGAGGTGAGGTTTTGGCTCGTCAACAGCGCCCAACATTCTACACTGCGGTATCAAGAAACTGGTCTCTCGTTGCGAGAAATGTGTTTGTCGTCAGGGTGACTAACTTGAGAAAGAAATGCGTAGAGATGAAGAATAAAGATATAGAAAGTTAATAACGTTTGTTTTATATAAAAACTTTGAGAGTTTTCACATAAAAAAATCGGAGGTGTTACTTTTTAGCACGCCCTTCTAGATTCGCCAACGTCAAGATCATTAGATTCACAGCTATAAGTCAGTTGCAGGATGGTTCAGTGAAGATGGCGGTGGCGTTTTGGCGACCTATGTAAGGTATCAACCTGTAATGGCAGAAGTCGTTTAGGGAAATAATTTAAAAGCTTATTTCGAATGTCCGCAAGGGAATTTGCTACCTGCTCTTCTCAAATACGAGACGAGATTATTACCACCTTTCTACTGAAAGACCTAGCACTATGTTGCCTACAGAAACAGCTCTGTCCCTCTCTTCCCCCACAGCAAGGACTAAGGTTCATCATTCAAGGCGAGAAGTTCAACTTACTTTAAGTTTGAAACATTTTAAGGACTTGAGTTGTGAGTCGTAAACACTCTCCCCTATATTTCTGTTAAATGGCAGTATACTATAAATTGCAAATCTAAAGCTTTTACTCCGCATATTACTATTAGAGATGCCTTACAATCCGGTTGTTATCACAGTCACTGATTTGTCAACTCCGTTCGATTGTGGAGGAATTCGTTTGATCGCTACATGGAGAATACCTCAGTACTTTGTGCAGCATGCGCTGTGGAAGTTTCAGCGTGCGATCAGGAACGGCAGGAATTCGGGAGTCTATTGAAGATGCGATGTATCAGGTTTACAAAGGACGCGGCGTTTATGTAGCGCCGAGCTTCCCAACTGTATCTTTTTCTGCAGTGGCAGAGCATTTAGCAAGGCGGTACAAAGAGCGAAGTAAGCGTGTTGAAGGATAAGACTCTTTGCGTCAACTCTGCTTTGTCTTTGTAAAAAGATATCCAAAACGAGGGAACAAAAACGATACAGAACGAAGTTATATTCACTCTCTGGTATAAATTTGGTTGGAAGCTTTTATGGAGTCATACAGACTTAGTACTGAAGGGCAAAACAAACAAAGGAAGTTTAAAACTTTACAGCGAGACTTAAATTATATATTCAGCGCTCTCTCCATTAATCATCTCTCCCCCTCTTTTTCTTCCCCTCCCCCCCCTCCCCATCCGATGCTGTCTCTCCCTTCTCCTCTTCATAGGCGACATCATATCACGCAAGTGCACGCTGTAACACGGAACCAACGTAAAATGTCTGGAAACCGTAGACTTCGTAAAAATAATCCTCTTTTGTGCTCTTTTGTAGTTAAGTATAGGTAGTGAAGCTTCTGGTGTAGGATAGCGTACACCGGCTAGTTTCTAGGCATTGGTTCGAATCACAAAAGTGTAATAGATTATCACGCGAGTTTGAGGACACACTGAAATTCACGCCCTTCATCAGTAATTTGTTACATGTGATTCCGTATCGAGTGGTTAACAGCAATGGATGGCTATGTTAGTGAAACGTTTGTGTTGCTAGGAATACTTACGGTAAGTGGAAGAAGCGGGCAGAATACAATACAAGCTGTCACATAGCCCACTCCTTTGGCGCAGCACCACAGAATCAACAGTCACATGTTCTCACTCCAAGAGGCACTAACGAACGATATGGTGTACTTTTTAAGAAATCAGACTCGTATGTTGGTGGAGTGGGCCCCAGTTCTGACTTACCTTTATGATGGTTTTTCTAAATCAATTAAGGTAGTTGCTAGGACGGTGGTTTAAAAAATGAGTCTGCCGGTTTCCTTCTGACCACTAGACCAAGTAAACTAGACATCTGTTTCTAATGAATTCGATGGAGACTGGATGTAAATTATAATTTGGCTTGGTTATTTGAGATACCGCAGAAAGGTCTGTTTAGTTCAAGGTACTGGGGCACAATCTCATCCTGAGGAACGGTACGCCATCGCTTTCTCCATCATGTCGAGAAATATCGGTTTCTTCTGCTAACAAGATACGAAATGCCTAGTCGCACTCCAACGCCGCGTTGCTAGCGAGCTAGGCTAGAGAGACGCGTTCTTTTACGTTCATTTAGTCAGATAAAATCGCAGTTCGAACACCACGGATTTGTTCGGTTATCGTAATGTGTAAAAAGTAAAGTGAAGGACTACTTTTGACAGGCAATATAAACTGCTCAAAAAGAAAGTACTAAGTTACCTGCATATCTGCGAACGGCAGTAAATTCAGATTCGAGGGAAGCGAGGAATTAAAGAATAAGTCTCAAGGGAAAAAATGAGAGACAAAAACATCACGATAACCAAAATAAGGCAGTCTGTTTCGAAGTGCACATGATCTGTGAAGTCAAAAATCTGCTGCCGGTTAACATTCAACCCGTATTCCTCCACGTCGTGTACTGTTCGATGCTTGTTTCCTTCTTGGTACGCTGTCCAAAAGGCACAAGACAGTGAAAACGTCGTTGCCTACCCTTTTTCTTTTCTCGACGCCGCCCAGCTGAGGTCATCCGGTGTTCGAGGAGGATTCATGCAACGACGTACTGCAAGTTTTAATTCGTCCCAGGCGTAATCAATCGGGACCCTATCAGTAGATACCAAAGGCCACTCTATTTGGTTGATCCCTGCCTCCTGCAGAATGTATTCACGAGGTGGGCACGGCGTGATCGTTCATTATCGTACTGAAATACGAGTCCATCGCCAAGATACTGATTGTAAGTCTGAACAATATGTTGGAGGGTCTTGTACCAATACTGCTCAGACCTCAAATTACACTCAATAACGATGTGAGGCGTCCATTGCTTGTACGTGATACCAGCAAAAAACCTGGCTAGGCAACCTCTCTGCCTCGCCATCATGTTCGTCGTGGCTATCGCTGGCGTCCAACTGTTTATTAACAATTGTATGGTGTAGATCTCGACTTACGTGTTTCAACTGGTAGTGCCACCCGTCAGCAGTTGTTCTGTAGGCCTGCTGTGTGTCGCGGATTTAAGTTTGACTTCACTTGAACTTCAGTTGATGTTCATGGTGTTAAGAATTGGATTACTATTGTTGTTGTTCCTGTGATACGGACAGTATCGATACAATTATCTTCTTGGCGCATGAGTCACCTCGTGATATTGTAGCTTACAAGACTTTGTTGTTGAATGAAGCTGTGTGGACATATTCTGTTAAACCTACTGCAAGTGTTCCCGTTGATAAACTATTATGTATTACATCAAGACGTATGTATAAATTGAGTCCTGGTGATACTTTTATTATATGTGTAAAAGCACCTGCTGATATCTGAAATTTAAAGTTACGGGTGATTGCAATGTGTATGCATCATTTTAAAACGAAACTACACATTTAGCTTCTCACAAGCGGAGAAGCCAATCTTTTCTTTCCTGTCGTAGCTCCGTCCGAGAACGGCCTACACCCTCATCTACGAAGTTATCAGCTGCCAGACGAGTTCTGCACTCTTCGATGAAAAGAACTGGACGCCATTTTTCCAAATCTCATTCCACACATTCCTTTGGCATCATTCTTCGCGCACGACGGTGCTGGGGAGTTAATTCATTTCATGCAATATATGCACCTTACATATCAAATAACTAAATGAATGTTCGTTATTTTCGCCGCCACCACTAAAGGTGTTCTGTAGGATTCAGATCAGGACTCTGTGCAGACCAGTCTATTACAGGGTTGTTATTGTCGTGTAACCACTGCGCCACAGGCCGTGCTTTTAAGAACAGGTGTTCGATCGTGTTGAAAGATGCGATCGCCATCCGCGAATTGTTCTTCAACAGTGGGAAGCAAGAAGATGCTTAAAACATCAATGCAGGCCTGTGCTGTGACAGTGCCACGCAAAACAACAAGGGGTACAAGCCCACTCTATGAAGAACAAGACCACAGCATAACACAACCGCCTCTGAATTTTACTGTTGGCACTACACATGCTGGCAAATGACGATAAAAGGCATTTGCCATACCTACACCCTGCCATCGGATTGCCACATTGTGTAGCGTGATGCGTCACTCCACACTGTTCAATCGTCCAACGTTTACGCTCCTTACACCAAGCGAAGCGTCGTTAGGCATTCACCGCCGTGATGTGTGGCTTATGAGTAGCCGCTCGACCATGAAATTCAAGTTTTCTCACCTCCCGCCTAACTGTTATAGTACTTGCAGTGGAAGTTTGGAATTCCTGTGTGGTGGTCTGGATAGATGTCTGCCTATTACACATTACGACCCTCTTCAACTGTCGGCGGTCTCTGTCAGTCAACTGACGAGGTCGGCCTGTTCGCTTTTGTGCTGTACGTGTCCCTTCACGTTTCCACTTCACTCTCACATCGGAAACAGTGGATCTCGGGATGTTTAGGAGTGTGGAAATCTCGCCAATCACCTGACCACGTTCGAAGTCCGTGAGTTCCGCGGAGCGCCACATTCTGCTCTGTCACAATGTCTAATGGCTATTGAGATCGCTGATATGGAGTACCTGGCAGTAGGTGGCAGCACAATGCACCTAAAATGAAAAACATATGTTTCCGGGTATGTCCGGATGCTTGTGTGCAGTCTGTTGCATACTGTACGGGTCAACACAATTCTCATAGTTACCTTCAAAGAGCCATTTCTGTTGCTCTCTTCTCGGGTTAGCAGCGAGCCAGAATTGTAAGGCAACGGATATTATCTGGCCTTGACCACGGGCGCAGCACAACCGGGGTATTTTACACTCATATGTCACTCCAAAAGACGTCTTGAATACAGCAGGAGAGGTTTAATAACGTTACGCTACACAGGTACTGAAAAGTAACCTCGTAATGAAGTCATATGGTATTGCGTATAATACACTGGTGTGCAAAACTTAAGCATGAAAGTAACTTTTGCGCGATGTGTCACTGCCAGCAAACATGTCTCGATTAATCTTGGACCATATATAGAAGTAAGTGCTACAGTGTGGTACAGAATGTAAGAGAAATAAATACACAATGGGACTAACGGGTATGACAGTTTTATACAAAGACAATAATTACACTAAGTCACCGAGGTTCATAATGAACACTGGACATTGCACAACGTGGGTCACCGTTCTTAGTAGGGTACGTGACACCACGGCCGGCAGTGCATGCTCTGCAACGTGCTCCCATGCTGGCCACAACGTTGGTAAGGAGTTCTTATGGTATGGCAACACATTACTCCACCAGCAGGGTTGACAACTGCTGGACGGTCGTTGGTGCAAATGGACGTGCTTAAATACGTCTCCCCAACGTATTCCATACATAGTCGACGGATCTGAAGTCGGGGGAAAGGGCAGGCCAGTCCATGCGCTAAAAATTCTCTCCTTCCTTGAGGTCCTCTAACTGCTCTGTTCGACACGGTTCCGCTTTGCCATCCATAACAATGAATTCATGGGCGAATTATCCCTACAGAGACACCACATGGGGAAGGAGTACAGCGTCACAATAACGTTGACGGGTGAGTGTGCCGCGCGCAAATATTTGGACGTCAGTACGCCCACGGAACACTGTGCTCCTCACACGTCTCTATCTACATCCACATAGATACTCCGCAAGCCACCGCACGGTGCGTGGCGGAGGGTACCCTGTGCCACTACTTATCATTTCCTTTCCTGCCCCACTCGAAAATAGAGCTAGGGAGAAACGCCTGTCTGTATGCTGTGCAAATATATATAAAAATAATAAATATTATTATTATTAACCGAATTAATTATAATATTATCAAATTTGATTTTTATAAATTTTGAAGTGAATGAATTGTCTTTCAGTCTTAATTTACAAATCTTGTAAATTGTAAGTCAGTAGTAGCGTGGACTTAAGTCGATTTTTGCATTCTCTACGCCGTTGAGATTTACGCAATTTAGTTATATGCTTCTTCTTCTACTGTAAGTACTTCTCAGTTTTGACCGTGAATACAATACTGATTTTTACTGGACTTCCTCTTCAGATGCAGGCAGCTACAGTGACATGACGTTAGCATAATGCGAGGAAGAAAATAAAAACTTTCGTGGTTTTGCACTAATAAGAATCCTCACACTTCATATTTTCAAAAAATTATTATTCAGATATCACAAATTCTACTACACACTCCTCACAAAAAATACTTCTCCCTACGAGGACTAAGGACAGAGTCTATTAAATAATTGACAAAAAATTTGAACGAAGTTTCCATAATTTGTCATTCGCCTTCCGGCGTTGCAAAATACATCTTTTTCGACGCTTACAGCTGTCGCGCTGGTGTTTATTATCATTGATTTTTAACTTCTCTCGTAGCGTGTTAGGGCTTTTCCTTATGTATCTACACAATGCCTCCGTATGAGCCCTTATTTCTTGTATCTCATGATCGTTGTCCTTACGCGCAATGTATGTTGGCGGCAGTAGAATCGCTCGGCAGTCAGCTTCAAATGCCGGTTCTATAAATTTTCTCAATAGTGTTTCTCGAAAAGAACGTCGCCTTCACTCCAGGGATTCCCCTTTGTGTTCCCGAAGCATCTCCGTAACACTTATGTGTTATTCGAACCTACCGCTAACATACCTAGCAGCCCGCCTTTGAATTGCTTCGATGTTTTCCTTCAATCTCCCCTGGTACGGATCCCAAACACTCGAGCAGTAGTCAAGAGAAGGTCACACCAGCGGTCTCCATTCCTAAAATTCTCCCAATAAACCGAAGTTGACCATCCACCTTCCTTAGCACAGTTCTCACATGTTCGTACCACCTCATATCGCTTTGCAACGTCCGCTCATATTCAAACGACTTGACTGTGTCAAGCAGGAGACTAGTTATACTGTACCCGAACACTAGAGGTTTGATCATCCTGCTCATCCGGATTAACTTACATTTTTCTACATTTATGGCTAGCTGCGATTCATCACACATACTGAAAATTTTGTCTTAGTTGTCTTTCTACAGTCACTTAGCGTCGACACCTTACCGTACATCACGGCATCATCGGCAAACAACCGCAGATTGCTGCACACCCTGTCCGCCAAATCATTTATGTATATAGAGGCCACCATAGCACCTGGACCATCAGCACGATCGTATTCGACTATGTTCCAGGGTCCATTAAGTGTTCCCACTTCTCCACGTTTGATGGCATATCCAGAGTTGTCGAGCAGGATGACAGTGTACTTACGTCACCAGAAGCCCCGTTGTTACTGCCACTGCGATTCATTAATTTGCAAAATGTGTAACTTGATGAGAACGTCCTCAAAAAACTAACATTTCAGATCAAAAAGGATCACTTAGCCCTGATTTGATATAAACAACGCTTTTTACAAGTCACCACCATTCCACCGGGTTTATGACATTCTCTGCACCCACGAAGGTTGTCAGCAAACGTTCTGCAAGAAGCAGAATGCAGACATTTTCATTGGCCATTTCTTAGTCTTGTTAGCAGCACTCCTCTGCAAAGTGCTACTCCATGCTACCACTTCTCTCAAGTATGTTTCCGGTCGGTTGGAAACAACGGCTTTCATGGGTAAGTTGCTAGCCGGTAAGCCAACATAGTGGGTGACGACTGCAAACTACTTAGATGGATTAGAGAAATACTGATCTATCATCTCCAGGCTTGACAAAATCCCCTTCATCCTTCCTCCGGAAACCAGCTCATGCATTCTCAGTAACCAAGAGGACGAACCCACATGCTTGGCCAGGAAGGATATGTAGCAATATGTGGGCTCTGATGGGTCCTCCTTGGTTGCGACCACCACTAACTGAACGCGCTTGGCGCGTAAACTGATTTGCAACGTCTGTTTCTTTCCTTCAGTGTCAGACCTCGGACGCAGCTTTGTCTGGGGGAGACCGCAACACGCCTGCAGTAAATCGTTCACCCGGTGCCACTGAGTTGATTGATTGTGTAAGGTCAAAGTTCAGAATCTTAAAGCAGCCACGTACTAATATATCACGACCAAAAGGTCCTCAGTAATACAATGTTTCGTTTCTTTTGTATCGACCTATATATCACTAAGGATTGAAGTCCTAGCCTGTACTTTTAAGCGCTTTTTTGAGGATTGTCAGAGTTCAGCAGTGCTGTCCAGTACCTCATTTAGTAAGGCCTTTCCAAGAGCATTCGATTGGAACTCTAGGCCGCGTGAAAAATACATCATTAATGGAATCTAGCCAGAACTTTTTAGGAAGCCAATGAGACGTATTCACATTTAAAAGTTTGCAAGAGATGTTAAAAAACAGGCGTAGTACGTTAAGCTACTGTCCTCTCGTTCTTGGGTTTGTGAATCAAACTGGACATTTGTACCAGCATGTAGATCGTAGAGTTCATGTTGAGGTTCCTTAATTACGCGTCCTTCAGCACTGGAGACAACCAGAATCCAAATGGCCTATGCAACTGCCAGTACCTTAATACCACTCTACCATAAGCCGAGTGTCGTTAGTGAAAGAAAATGTTAGAGCAGTGTTAGTGCAACAGATATCAGTGCTGATGTTCATAGGACATACGGACCTTCTTTTCGATAGTAAGAAACCTTTTGATGAAGTGTTTCTTAGCACAAAAAATAAGTCATCCACACATATAGTGAAACCCTGAACTTCAAAGCCGGCGAAGGCGAAGTAGAAGTAAAAGAATTTTGTTTTTAAGAAGAAATGTTAGTCGAGAAGGGGGATCAAGGGTGCTATTAATTTTACTCCAGGGTGGAAAGTATTATTCAGTGACAGAGCTGTACTAATAGTGGATATTAACATGAAATTCAGGAAGATGTTTTCGAAGAAGTGCAGATCTTAGGATAGGGTATACACGATTGTTGAAAAATTGGCGAAAAAGAGACTGGAAGAATGGTAGCGGCGTAGCAGGATATTAAAAAATTAATTGTACCGATAGGGACAGAGTAAAGTATAATAGAAACAGCTTACTGAAATATCTAAGCTGTGCAGTTTTATGTTGCAGTGATTAATGGACAGACAAAACTGCATGGTCATACCAAGATTACATTGTATAAAATTTTTAACATTTTATGCAGGCGATTTCCAACAGAGGTAATGTATGTTTTGAAATGCGTGACACCCAACTGTAGTAACAGTCTTTCATTATTAACTATTTCGTTATTGTACTGTGATCTCTGTATGAAAAGATCAGTTATTAATCACATGACATATGGATAAATGATGTGACAACTGCTTAATAAATGATATTTTAATACCGAGATGATGGTACAACATCTAAACCGAAACTTCCTGGCAGATTAAACCTGTGTCCCGGACCGAGACTCGAACTTGGGACCTTTGCGTTTCGCGGGCTAGTGCTCTACCATCTAAGCTACGCAAGTACAACTCGTGGCACGTCCTCACAGCTTTACTTCCGCCAGTACCTCGTCTCCTACCTTTCAAAGTTCAAAGAAGCTCTCCTGCGAATGTAGACGAGGTACTGGCGTAAGTAAAGCTGTGAGGACGGGTCATGTTGGGTCCTGCTTGGGTATCTCAGATGGTGTTAGCTGCCCTCTGTAAAAAAAAAAAAAAAAAAAAAAAAAAAAAAAAAAAAAAAAAAAACAACCTGAGTGAATGGGTCAACGAGAGACTTGAACGGGTATCATTGGGCATCCGCGCCGAGCAAACGCAACGAACAATAACGAAAAAAACGAGACGTTTTTTGCCCGCGAAAGGCAAAGGTCCCGAATTCGAGTCTCGGTCCGGCACACAGTTTTAATCTCTCAGGAAACTTCATATCAGCACACACTCCACTGCAGAGTGAAAATTTCATTTCGACAACATCGAAATCGGCAGAGTTCTTTCATCATACAGACGGTAATAACTCACTAATACTCTGAACCAAATAAACTGATTTTATTTTCGGGTCTGGGAAATGACAATTCGATAACGGTAAGTCACACACACAAACTACTTACAAAACAAATAGGAAACGTAACATCAGCAAAGTGAGGTCGGTAGACCAAAGGACAATATATACACTTTCAATCATTATTGAAAGTCGATGCCCTTCCCCCCCCCCCCCCCCTCCCCCTCTCCCGGCCCCTTCCTTCCCGCGGTAGAGCAGAGCTCCCGGAATGTGCGAGTATTTATAACGCACCCGTCGGCCTGCTCCAGGGTAACGTCCTCGTGTCTGGTTCTTCCTGAGAGTTAGTTTGTTGAGGCGAGAGCGACACTAGGTGACCAGGCCAACTACTGGGTTGGTTTGAAGTAGCTGATGTGGAATCTCAGGTTTCTGCCGGTATGCAGGAGTGCCAGCAAAAATGCCAGCTTGACCCGTTCGAGTGATACCGTTAGTTTTATGTCATTGCACGTTATTTGCAAAGTATGTTCACCACGAGTTTGTTTGCGTGGCATATTTACAAAACAAATACGTTCATCACATTTGAGTACTTGAAAATGCCCAGAGAATGGTCGTTGCAAGGGTGCGCACACAG
Organism: Schistocerca serialis cubense; assembly: GCF_023864345.2. Taxonomy (NCBI): domain Eukaryota; kingdom Metazoa; phylum Arthropoda; class Insecta; order Orthoptera; family Acrididae; genus Schistocerca; species Schistocerca serialis. The sequence goes on from NC_064638.1 coordinate 856,023,457, forward strand.
CATCTGTCCTTATCATCACTTGCAAGCACGTTTTAAGGTCCTTGCGGACGAAAGCTCTTTGTTTTCCCCTATAGGATGCAGGCGAAGGGAGTAGCTCTGGTTCAACCGACAATTATCATGCCGAAGAAAACTGTGGGAGCAGGAGTAATGTCTCTACATAAACTATTTCTGCTTTCGATGCTCCAGTCTCGTCTGAAAGCTGTGTGGAGGTCCAGTAAGACCAGTGGCACCGTGGTGGTCCAGATGTTCTCTTGGCACACAAGCGCTGCTTTTAATGTGCTCTATCAGCGCTCAACCCGGTGCTTGCAAAATGGTAGCTGGTCATTTGGTGGTGTTGGAACACTCAAAACTTGGGCAGTTCGAGGAACAGCGTCTCGCAGACTGCTGAGATGTCATTAAATGCTGTCGCCTTAGCCCGTCGAGTGCAACTATGAGTAATCGTAAATACAAGGCCCCGTACTCACTCTGCAGATATCAAATCGATAATCAAAGCTTTTCCCAAGTTCGGCGCAGCATGTCCGTATCAATCTGTTCAAAAGCACTTTTGACGCAAGCTCGCAATTCTGGTAGACTTGTTGAAAGAGCAGACGTAAACACTAATCTTTCACACAACCACACACAAAAAATCGCATGGAGTTAGATCGGCAAAGCAGTGGGGCCATGACATGAATTGCTGAACATCAATCCCACCACGACCGCACCATCAGCTTCTCAATTTCCTGTTTAACACTTAACGAACTTCATTATGGAAGCTGGTGGAGCACCATTCTGTTGGTAGATGAATTCCACATCGTGAATCTTTCCATTCATGCACAAATCCAGTTCACAATGGAAATTGATAAGCAGATATACTTTCCACTTTTGAAAGTTTTAGTTTGGCGCAAGGATGTTTGCACAATATCAGAAACTGTCACATACAGATTTATATTTATGTGCAAACAGCTGGCACCATCCTGCGCATACAGTGGGTGTTCTCAGCACTTTATTTCACAGAGTATACATCACTGCTGGCGAGAGCAGTCTGCAGAACGAGCTTCTTCACTGAAGCAGATGGGTATTCTCCACTGCAGATACATAAGGTGCTACGAATGAAAGCAAAAGTTGCCATAAGCAATGCAGAAGAAGACACAGAAATATTTAAATCCATGGCTTTCCTGCCAAATATTGGAAGCACATCGCCAAAAACACGATGGATCCACAGCAAGCACCAAGTAAAAGCTGTTTTTCGTCCTCCACCGAAGAAAGCAGCAATCTTGGTTCCCAATAAAGATGATTTGATGCTCGGGAAGGCTGGGGTTTACAGATCCCCTGTGAATGTTGCCTTTCACGCATCGGACAGACGACTCATACGGTCCATGAAAGATGTATGGAACATTGCAGGTGTACTGTGAATATCAGGAATCGAGTAAAACATCAGATCTCCACATCGCCTCGGCCGGAAGAAGATCCTGAAAGAACGGGGCCAAAGACGGCTGAAGAAAATCGTTCACTGTGGCAGAAGTGCAACCCTTCCGCAAATTGATGCAGATTTCAACGCTGGGTCATCAACAAGTGTCAGCGTGTGAACCATTCATCGAAACATCATCAATATGTGCTTTCGGAGCCGAAGGCCCACTCCTCTAGCCTTGATGACTTCACGACACAAAACTTTTTCGCCTCACCTGGGCCCGTCAACACCGACATTGGGCTGGTGATGACTGGAAACATGTTGCCTGGTCGGACGAGTCTCGTTTCAAATTGTATCGAGCGGATGGAGATGTATGCGTATGGAGAAAACCTCATGAATCCACGGACCCTGTATGCCAACAGGGGACTGTTCAAGATGGTGTGGGCTCTGCATTGGTATGGGGCGTGTGCAGTTGGTAGTTGGTGTGATTTGGGACCTCTGCTACGTCTAGATACGACTCTGACAGGTGACACGTACGTAAGCATCCTGTCTGATCACCTGCATCCAATCATATCCATTGTGCGTTCCGACGGACTTGGGCAATTCCAGCAGGACAATGCGACACCTCACATGTTCAGAATTTCTACAGAATGGCTCCTGGAACACTCTTCTGAGTTTAAACACTTCCGCTGGCCACCAAACTCTCCAGACATGAACATTATTGAGCATATCTGGGACGCCTTGCAACGTGCTGTTCAGAAGACATCTTCAGCCACTCCTACTCTTATGTATTTATAGACAGCCGATTTTACGCCGTCTCAAAATATCTCACTGCAACGAAAAAAAGGCTGATTAATGCTCCAACTCTTGAATAATATACGAGTTACTCCCACCCTCGCAAATTGAGGGAGAATAGGCTGAAATATGGGGAAATTAAGGGAGAATGTCTTCTGCTTGGCGCAGGAAAATTCTTGTACATGGGGACAAGTATGTGGCACCGAAAGGAATATGAGAAAAAGCTGACATGGATGCATTGAGATCCAGGGAAACAGTCAATTTTCGTCGACAGCAATAAGACGGCTGAAATAGAATGTTTAATGCTGAGGACCACCAAATGTAGTATAATCAATTTATATTTGTCACATCACAAGCGCAGCTGTAACCCCAAAGTTATCAACAACCACCTTATAGATTTTTATAAAGTGTCCTTAGCTAAAGAGTGTTGTATTGCCAGCTGGGGGGCTGCAATATACAGCTACAAACGGATCATGTATTTGACACTGTGTAGGATTGTTTCGGTGTTTTAAGACCTAATACATGTTGCTGGAGAAAACTTCATTTGGTGCTGTCCTTAACACTGTACACAGTTGGAGGAGCTATGGCAAAGAAGCATAATTCGACCCATCCCTAAGATCGAAAACCCGCTACTGCCTAGTGATTACCGACCAATTAGCATACTGCCTGCTGTTTCCAAAGCATTTGAATATATTGTTCATGACCGAATCACTGAACACTTGCATGAATTCAGCCTATATGACAAATTTCAATCCGGTTTCTGTAAACATCACAGCACAAACACTGCTCTAATTAAAGTAACTGATGACCTGAAATATGCCATCAACAATCGAAAGGCAACAATATTGACGCTAGTGGACTTCAGCAAAGCTTTTGACACTGTTGCCTTTGACATATTGCTCAGAAAAATGCAACAGCTTAATTTCTCTGATAGTGCAATGAGATGGTTTGAAAGCTACTTAAAAGACAGACAGCAATGTGTTGTCTGCGTAAATGAAAAATCTTCCTGGAAACATGTTTCCTCGGGATTGCCACAAGGATCAATCTCAGGACCACTTTTGTTTTCTTTATATCTCAACGATATTTCGTCGGTTCTGTCCTCCTGTAAATATCATTTCTATGCCGACGACCTCCAGCTCTACCTAAGCGTCAGACCTGAAGATGTAAACACTGCAATCGCTCAGGTGAATGATGATCTGTCTTCAGTAGTGACATGGGCGAAAAACCTGGGGCTTAAACTAAATGCAAAAAAGACGCAAGTAATCTTAATAGCCCATCAGAAATTAATAAGTTCGGATTTCTGCGAACGGCTACCTCCTATTCTGCTCGACGGTACTCCAATACCATATCAGAAAACAGTTAAGAACTTGGGTGTAACTTTGGATGAGCATCTCAACTGGGCGGAGAATACAGTCGTAGTGTGCCGAAAGACGTCTGCTTGTCTCCGTGCTCTCAAAAAGTTTCGAAACATATTTCCACAGGACTTGAAACGCCAGCTCGTGCAAGCACTCGTTCTACCGAACCTCCAGTATTGTGATGTGATTCAACAAGGCATGAGCAGTGAAAACAAAAGACTGCTAGAACTAACCATGAATGCCTGTGTGCGTTACACCTGCAACATTCGCCGATATGATCATGTTAGTGCTTCATACTCCGAGCTAGGGTGGCTGCGGCCGGACAAATTGCGTGACTACCACACTCTATGTCTACTTCACCGACTCCTTGTCGCGCAAGCACCCCAGTACCTTGCTTCAGAGATTAAAAACCTGTCATGCCATCATAATCGAAACACGAGGTCAATCTTATTTGGTATCCTAACTGTGTCCACTCACAAAACAAAAACTTTTGCAAACTCCTTCTCAGTTGCCGCTGTCCGCCTCTGGAACAAACTGCCCCTTACCTTGCGCAAAATTCAATCTCCTACCGCTTTTAAGAAGAAGTTGAAGCATTGCCTACTATCATCCTCATAAAGTTCTCCACAAAATTAATGTACAAGGCCAATCCTCTCATTTGTCAAATAGCAAAGCTAGCGTCTCCTATCTTGCTCCTGAGATGCCTTCCTCTTCATCTATCTCTATTAGCCACTCAATCTTCTTTTCCTTTATATTTCCTTAATTATGTTTCATCATGTCTCTCTATTCTTCTCCTCCCTTCACCATGAGTCTCCCTCATACTCCCTGCTGCTAGCACTCCTATCTAAAATCTGTCTCTTCAATAATGTTTAATTATAACAGTACTTATGATCTACGAATATAAACTCTATATGTATGTATTTTTCCAGGTGTACCTTTCTAATTGTTTATTTCACTTTTTGTACTAGATGTATTTTAACATGCCTACTAAAACATATGAATGTAAAATAAGTAGAATGCCTGGTTAGATGTAAGAGAGGGCCTGATGGCCCTAATCTTGCCAGGTTAAATAAATAAATAAAGAAATAAATGGCAGCATGTTCTCATTTGCCCCCAGTAATCATCACATTAGCTCAGCTCACCCTGTTTCTCCATGGGCTGCAGAAGGTCTTAGATATACCGCTATCTGACTTCCACTGAATTCCGATTTCAACTGGAATAGTCACATGGACAATGGTGCAGGGAGGGCGGGACATAGACTGAGGAACAGTGACAACATGCGGAGAAACTGTCGAAGCCCACGCTGGAGTTTTTCTGTATGGGGTCCTTAACGGATGATGATAATGATGATGAGGTCCCATACTCCGAGGAGCATAGGGGACGATGCGGGAGACCCGCACCGCCATACCAATCAAAGTCCTAGCGGAGGTGGTTTGCCATTGCCTTCCTCCGACCGTAATGGGGTTGAATGATGATGATAAAGACGACACAACAACACCCAGTCATCTCAAGGCAGGAAAAATCCCTGACCCCACCGGGAATCGAACCCAGGACCCCATGCGCGGGGAGCGAGAACGCTACCACAAAACCACGAGCTGCGGATTCTTAGCAGATAGGTTCGAAAAAGGTGAGTCGTTTCGAGAGATGAGAGTACCACAGTGCCACAGTGGCTGTAATTATTAAACGTCTTAGGGATCCAACGCTATTACGTGATTGAACGGAGATATATGATTCCAAAATGCAGACAGCATTTCTATCAGAAAAGCCAATGTATTGGTGAGTATTGGTCGTAGTATTTTGTTCATTTGGTAGTTTATTGATCTTTCACCAGTATAGGCAACAAAGCTTTACACAGGTTCCTGGAAGTGATTTCGATCGCTGGTCGCCTGCTCCAGTGGACCAATACATGTATATTTAATGCGACCACCACTTACGGTTGATGCCAACATTCGGACAGTATTTGTTTCCCCATATATCAAAAGAGTGAGATGCGGTAAAATCTTATTGAGTTCTGTACCAGGTGACGTTAGCGAAGTTTGTATAATTCGTAGTTTTATTCAGTTACGTGTTACAAAAATAATGGGGAGAGAGGCACTGTGCTTTCAATGAAGACTCGGACACCATTACACTGTCGTATTTCTAAGGTGCTAATCATAGATAGGAATACGATGAAGGAATTAGGTCATGTACAGAAGGGATATTTACTATTAGTCATTCGATGTGAGTGAATTGTAGGTATTATCCATCTGAATTTCTTTGTGCAGCTCATGTTTACTTACATGGTTATGTTAAAAAATGTTCAAATGTGTGTGGAATCTTACAGGACTTAACTGCTATGGTCATCAGTCCCTAAGCTTACAGACTACTTAACCTAAATTATCCTCAGGACAAACACACACACCCATGCCCGAGGGAGGACTCGAACCTCCGCCGGGACCAGCTGCACAATCCATGACTGCTGCGCCTCAGACCGCTCGGGTAATCCCGCGCTGCACATGGTTATGAATTTTCTCCTGTGCATTAGTGTGCTATTTTTCTCGTTGTGATAGCTCTCTACCTGTCAGCTCTCCACCTAATCGAACAGTGCTGTTGGAACGTGATGGAATTTCGAGAGAATCAGCAGGGGTCTGTGGTGGGCGACATCTCTTACTCGTCGAAATCATGTGGATTCAAATGCTATATATCGAAGCCTGGACGATTCGTGAGAACACGGCAGGCAAGCGATACTGTGACGAAAGGTGAGTTGAGAGGCGAGCCCTATACCGTTTTTTCTAAGTATTTTATATTACAGCCTGTCTCATACGTCTCGCAAAGTGACTTCAACAGGAAAATTAGGGCCTAATAGGAAGGTTTCCACAGACAGACAATCAGCAGCAAAGTTCCATGTTTTATTTTCTCAATAATTAAGAGAAAACATTATTCCATGACTTTCGTGTATCTATAAATGGATGGACTGACTCTTTATAGGTAGACTAAACTTACATTTATATGCCTTCTTCGCAGGCCATCATATGGTGTGTGGTGGAGGATATTCTGTACTACTACTAGTCATTCCCTTTCTTGTTCCTCTCGCAAATACAGCGAGGGGAGAATCTACCTATATGCCTCCCTATGAGCGCTAATTTCTTGTACCTCATCTTCGTGGTCCTTATGCGAAATGTATGTTGGTGGCAGTAGAATCCTTCTGCTGCCAGCTTCATATGCCAGTTCCTCGAAAAGAGCATCATCTTTCCTCCAGGGATTCCCATTTGAATTCTTGAATCATCCACCCGCTAAGTTGGCAGGAGGCAAGACGAACGCTTTTATAGGGCTTCATTCTGAGGAAAACCTGGGTCTGCATGCTCATACACGTTTGGGACGTGGCGGTCAGTATACTGGTGTTTTGTTATTGCTCACTGAGCCAGCCTTTCCACGATATTTCGAAAGCAAATCTCAGAAGGTTTCAGTTTTAGTGCGGATGAGGGGAAGCATATTATTCAACATCCTGGTATTTAGCCCAGCGACATTTAAGCGCCCACTCCTTCTGGAAAGGATAGGTCAACTTTAGCGAGTCTGAAATGATTAACAGCTATGCAGCATGGCAAGTGGTGGGTTGTCGCTGGTGGCGGTACAGCCCTGATGCACGGGCGGAGGCTCGCGCCCCAGTGACAGCTGTTCAATGCAGTATGGGGTTGAGAAGAGAGTGAAACATCCTACTGCCTCCCCTAGACTAACAGGTCTCAGCAGGATTAGTTTGGTAGCAGTATACCAAAGTCCAAGTGACTTACTTCCACCAGCATAACAAGACAATCAAGAGAGAGAATGCAAATAGTGTTGGATGTCTTCAGCTATTTGATGTCGATTACAACCCATTTCGGTATCAGAGGAAGTGTTTACCCAGCTTATGGGAAGCCTCCATATACGTCATGGAAGCGTCTCTAACGGTTACCTGGCGAGTGTAATATGGTTGCACGAAAAATATACTCACCATGCAAACGGACTCTCATGATCAAATTAATTAATTAGACTATCAATTTGAAATCAATTGCGCGTTGCCGGCAGGTGGATGGTGAGAGTACCATGGATATGATTCGAGAGTTGGAGTGTTAATCAGGCGTTTCTTCGTTGTGGTGAGATCTTTTGACGAAATCTACACAGGGCGAAATGATCATCATATTAAAATCAGCTATATTATCGAATTTATAAAGTGACACATAGTTTAAATCTAATATTTATAACTTCTCTGTGCTGTTGCCTTGAGGGACTTCGTATCTGATGAGACATACGTTAGGAGAGTTCGAAAATGAGGAGGCCTTTTCTACCTGATGAGAGAACACTTATACGAAATATGGCCTATGTGATAGTGTTGTACAAGATTTTCACAAGTAACGATACTTTAGCGACGTGAAAACGCGTGTATGGTCCGATTTCTTCTATCTTCGAAAATAACTCGTATAAAAGGGAGAAGTCTGCATTTCACATGAGAAATTCGAGGTGTACTGACAAGCCAAATCCCCGTTTTGGATTATTTTATGCTGTGGAGTCTATGTCATGGATGGGGCTGCAGTTAGCCAGAGTAGGACTGCATTGTGCCACGGCTCATGGTGGGAGGTCTTGGGTGGCAGGAAGTTTGGCATATGATTGACAACAGCTCCCCAGCTGGCTGTTTCTTCGGGTACACAGTACACACAGTAGATGGCATTGGACTAGAATGGAGGTGACTGGACATTGCTTGTCAGTTTTGCTTTACGTCTTGAGACACTGTGTTCAGGTAAGATATCGTACGATATATTTCCCATATTTCTCCTGTCTTGGAAGCAACTTGTGTCTCGTAAATAAATATACGTGTGTTTCGTTCTTAAATTATGTTGCAACAGGAGTCCTGTTTATAGTGCAGGCCGTTACATTTGCACTGGGACACACAACAAATGTTTCCGTGTAAGTGTATATTTGAATCCCTGTTGTCTCCCGTATTATTATGTTCTCATGTTCCCCTGTTCCCCTGTCTATCACCTTCTTGTATGTTTTGTTTCATCTTTTTTCTCATTATTTGTATCGGCTGAAGAGCAGCGCACTGTGCCACTGACAGCCCACCCCTGCCCATTTGGGTCCGGCGCATGTACTGAAACGTCCCCTTAGAAAAATTATATACGTGACTGGGCTTAAACTGACACACAATGTTTTTAGCGCAACGCAATCTGACTTTCAAAAATCCCTACAAAAGAATGGCTCTGGCTAACATTAACCTATAGCTGTCACAAATCACTTACCTCACCAAAAATCTTCGTTACTCGAACTACTGCAATACAGCGAGCGCCACTACTGCCAGCTAAATAAAAGATTCAAACTACTGAAGGCACTAACTACTAATAGGCATAGTTAGCAAATGAAAGATTTTTATAGAGAACAAACAATGTATTTACCTCAATAGTGTTCAAAAGTCATAATGTATATAGCAGTTCATGACATCCAGTCTTACAAATTTCAAAACTCCGCCATCTCTCTCCCCACATCCACCATTGCTGGCGGCTCACCTCCAACTGCGCAATGCTACGCGCTGTTAACAGCCAACTGCCCAACGCTACAATGGCGAGTATTACAACAATGCCAACCAGCCACAGACTGCACACAGCACAGCCAGTGATTTTCATACAGAGGTAGCGTTACCAATACAAAAACCTAAACAGCCTACTTACAGTGCTTACAATAAAGAAAAAAAGTGCAGACAGAGAGGTGTTCTAATATTATTATTACCCTTCCTTATGCTCCTCCCAGCAGTGGCTCCTCCCCTGTACTTCAGTGATAACTTGCTGCCCTATCATTATTTCCCATATAGGGCTATTGGCTAGACTGCCAGGAGCAACTCCCCAATGCTAGACTAACAGCAGAAATATCCACTCTTCATTCAACAGTTACAGACAAAACTCGATGGAGCTACTGTTCAATGCTTGATCAATTGCCATTCAAGTTGTTTAAATAAACAATATACCTCACTGTGTGCAAAATGATAAAGACTTATGTCCCTCCTATCCAGCATCCTGGCACAGGCTGAGTCCTTTTCCCACCAAATTCGAGATGGGGAGGGGAGGGGAGAGGGGAATGGGGGTGGCAAACAGTGCCCTCTGATGGTGGTGTTGTGAACTAGGTCATTTTGTCTTTGGACCTCAATGCAAACACACAAAATTTTATACTTCTACCAATAAATTTGAATTTACCGCCGTTTTTTCCTTGGGCCACCCTCTTGGATTATGTCGCTGGAGGGGAGGGGGAATGTAGGGGCTGGGAGTCCCCTGAGGGTGATCCACATGCAGACTGGGGAAAACCCATCACATCATCAGGGGGGTGGGGATAATTAATTGCCCACTTAATTAGTTTGCTTAAATGATTTGATATCAAAATTTCTCCAGAACGGGCTTTGCCCAGTTACTATAGTGTACTTACATTCGAACCCGAGTTGATACGGTAGCAACGATTTACTTGCCTGTCACATACAAATGACACCATTTTGCGAACACACGTTCGTGTTTCGTTGTGTGTATGCCATGGTCGATTTGCTGCTGGTAAATGGGTCAATTTTGAGCACAGTATCGTGGTTAATTTTGTCGTCGACGGTGCTTCCAAAATTAATGATCGCTCTATCATTTCTGATTCGGCGCCTTTTTGGAACAGTGTAGCCCGTTGCACCTACAGCAGACCGCTGGGAGCGTCTGTGAAACTACATGGTGCCGTGCAACTTGTGGCCTTATCGTCAAAACGCTTGGGGTATCAGCAACCGGCTGTTGTTTCCCTTGTGTCGTTTGTTCTTTAGTTTGGTTTAACGAGTGGAATGAGTGACTACCTTCTTTACTTTGTCTGGTGTGGCTTCGCTTGCTTATCTTCAGTGACAATGACTGCTTCTGATGCGTGTCCATTTCACATTGTAGACTCTGGCAGGCGTTCGTTAAAGTTCCGTTGTCATTCATGTCGAATAACCGCAGTCTCGCCCGAGTCGAAATCGTTACTCGTTTGCGCCACCACAGAAGTGTCTGCTTGTTCCATCATTAAGTGAAACTTTGTTTGCTACCGATATAAAAAATTAATATCACTTTTCTCACACGCAGCCATGGCTGTTTTTACTGGTAATGGTAGTTGTGTTAGTCAAACATGCTTTACGTCAGACATTGCTGCTTTATCGACATTTCTCAGGTGGCGCCGGAATTCCAGCTGTGCTCTATCGCCCATACGTTCAAAATGCAATACTTACTGCATGCGTTGGTCCACTGAGTTACACAATCGGCTGACTAATATGTCCTTCAAATGCGGATCTGTTGCACGGGTGGCTTGATTAATGTTAGAAACCACTCTGACTGTTGGCGCAGCTGAGCTGTTTACTGCCACAGTAGTCCAATTAAAATTACTTGATAGTTGACGTCTGTTACCTGTCGCTGCTTTGTTAGCACATCGGCTGCTGGCTGCTGTTCGGTTATATGTGACACACACGGTGGGTCACTTCACAAATGCTGTTAATATGTGGGCGGAGCAAAGTTCGAAGTGGCCGCCGCGCCTATTTCGGAAATAGTGTGATGCTCTATCGACAGCTGATTTTTTTGTGACCAATGACTGAAATACGGCAGATGAAGCGTTTTGTAGCCCTGGATTAAAATTCATGTCCTAAGTTAACAGTAACCTCGTGGAGTGCAATTTATCGGAGGAAATGGCGGTCAACAATCTGTGGCAGAACTAAAATCACGTCGATTCGTTCACGGCGATTAAAGTTAACCTCTACGAAAAAATAAGACGGAAAAAATTCACTCTCAGCGGTAAAAGCGTACTGTAATTTCTCGCTAATGTTAGCCTATCTTTGTGATTATGATAACTGCTTATGTGATGCTGAATCTCGTCTTGTGCGGAAGTATCCAGTAGTGTTTTGTTAGTGCTGTGTGTGAAAGGTGTGTCTCATTAGCATCGGTGTTTGTGTATGTTGTTCTTGCTGTGGTTATCATGTGTGATGAAATACGAAATAAAAGTGACGGACCCATGATTCTGGATCCAAACACATCAAGACAGATTGCCGGTCAAGGAGTTAGAAGTGAACTGACCAACTGTTGTGGCAGTTTGGCAACGGCAAATGGTCCGGCCGTGATACTGAGCGGTCTGATTGGAGGAAACGCGTGAAGCGCCAACTGTCAAGTAATTTTACCTGGAGTATAGTAACATCGTTTTGCGTGAATGCCAAGTCTAACTTTACAAACCACAATTCTGGCTTCTCAACTAGGTATTGCGTAATTTTTTCTTTTTCTTCTCGGTGTGGAAACTACGCTGGTTCCGGCGGCCGAACTGTTTGTCATATTTGCGGTCTGTGTTGCCACTTGCGATTATAATTTAATGCCACTGTGTGTTGAGTTTGAGTTTCAAGGTCACTAATTTGCATGTGCTGATCTTCTTGTTGTTGTAAAAGAAGTCTTTGCATTTGAACATGTTTGAAATCATGATGCGAAGTCAGTGTTTGACTTCGTTGGCTGACTGGGGTTTGTGTGTTCCTTTGTATTCCAGGAGTCACGTATTTATACGATTCCTCCACCGTGTGGCCCGCACAGCAGTAACTCACTAATGCTTCGTAACCGAATAAACTGATTTTATTTCTAGGACTCGGAAACGACAGTTTGACAGTGGTAATAACAGAAACTATTTAACAAACAAAGAGCAAACATCAACGGAGTTGGGTCGGTAGATCTAAGAACAATGAGATATACACTTTTAATCATTATCCAACATCGATGGTTCTTATAAGACAATTGCGCTGAGGTAGCAAATTTCGTGGGATACCCTCTAATAACGTGTCGGATCTCCTTTTGCCGGATGAAGTGCAGCAGTTCGTCGTGGCGTGGACTGAACATGGCGTTGGAAGTTCCCTGCAGAAATATTGAGCCATGCTGCCTCTTTAGCAGTCCACAATTGCGAAAGTGTTGCTTGTGCAGGACTTTGTGCACGGACTGCCCTCAAGATTAAATCCCATAAATATACAAGGTGTACAACTTTGCTTCCGCCGTTTGCCATAGGTGGCAACAACGGTAAGTGGCGGTCGAAAGAAACAGATGGCGGACGTCAGCCAGTTAGCTTGGACCTCGGTCAACATAACCTCATTCAAACATTAGTCGATTTGCGTCTGCATCATAAAGTTGTTCTTGATTGGAAATGTCAGTTTGAGTGCCTAATTCTCGTTATTAGTGGGAGGTGTTACTGTCTTGTTTTAATATGGAGAAAACAGCGGCTGTGTCTCAACGAATGCTCTCAAGTGCGTATGGTAAGGACACTGTTAGTGAAAGAACGTGTCGTGAGTGGTTTCAACGCTTCAAGAACGGTGATTTTAACGTCGTAGACTGGCACAGAGGTGGAAGAGAGAATGTATTAGAAGATGCAGAATTGGAGACATTGCTGAGTGAAGACTAGTGTCAAACTCAAGAAGAATTGGCACGATTAGTGGGAGTGACACAGCAAACCATTTCAAAACGTCTCAAAGCTATGGGCATGATTCAGAAAGTAGGAACTTCGGTCCCGTGTGAGATGAAACCAAGAGACGTTGAATGTGTGTTTGTGAACAGTTGCTTCAGAGGCAAAAACGGAAGAGATTTCTGCATTGCATTGTGACTGGGGACGAAAAATGGGTTCATTACGATAACCCTAAAGGCAAAAAATCATGAGGATATCCCGGCCGTGCTTCCATGTCGACGGCCAAACCGAATATTCACGGCTCCAAGATCATGCTCTGCATTTGGTGGGACCAGCTCGACGTCGTGTACTATGAGGTGTTCAAAAACCAAGTGAAACAATCACAGGTGCTCGTTATCGAATGCAGTTAATGCGTCTGAGCAGAGCATTAAAAGACAAACGGCCGCAGTACAGCGAGAGGCACGATAAAGTGATTTTGCAGCACGATAACGCTCGACCCCACGCTGCAAAAGAGGTCAAAAAGTACTTGGAAACCTTATAATGGGAAGTCCTACCCCACCCGCCGTATTCTCCAGACATTGCTCCCTCTGACTATCACCTGTTTAGATCAATGGCGTATGGTCTGACTGACGAACTCTTCCGATCTCATGAAGAAGTCACAAATTGGATCGATTCGTGGATCGCTTCAAAAGATGAACAGTTTTTTCGACGCAGGATTCGTACACTGCCAGAAAGATGGGAGAAAGTAGTGGCCAGCGATGGAAAATACTTTGAATGATACATGTGTAACCAGTTTGTGTCATAAAAGCCTCAAATGTTGGGGAAAAACGGCGGAAACAAAGTTGTACACCTTGTACGACGAGATTTATGTAGGAGGATCTGGTTGGCCACATCATTCGCTCAAATTGTCCAGAATGTTCTTCAAACCAATCGTGAACAATTGTGGCCCGGTGACATGTTTGGGAACATGAAGTCCGTTAATGATTACAGATGGCCTCCAAGTAGCCAACATAACTGTTTCCAATCAATGATCGGTTCAGTTGAGCCAGAGGCGCAGTCCATTCCATGTAAACACAACCCACGCCATCATGTAGCCATCGCCAGCTTCCATAGTACCTTGTTGATTACTTGTGCCAACGGCTTCGAGGGGTGTGCGCAGTACTAGAACCCTACCATCAGCTCTTACCAACTGAAACCGGGACTCATCTGACCAGGCCACGGCTTTCCAGTCGTCTGGATTCCAGCCTAGGAGAGGTTCAAATGACTCTGAGCACTATGGGGCTATCTGAGGTCATCAGTCCCCTAGAACTTAAACTTAACTAATCTGAGGACATCACACACATCCATGCCCGAGGCAGGATTCGAACCTGCGACCGTAGCGGTCGCGCGGTTCCAGACTGAAGCGCCTAGAACCGCTCGGCCACAACAGCCGGCCCTAGGAGCGGCTCTGCAGCCGATGTCGTGCTATGAGCATACGCGTCGATCGACTGCTGCCATAGACCATTAAAGCCATATTTCGTCGCTCTGTCCTGACGGAAACGTTCGTCGTACGTCCGACACGGATTTCTGCGGTTATTTCACGCAGTGTTGCTTCTCTTTTAGCGCTGACAACTCTATGCAAATGTAGTCGCTGTCGGTCGTTAGGTGAAGGCAGTCGGCCACTGTGTTTCCAATGGTGAGAGGTAATGCCTGAAATTTGGTATTCTCAGCACGCTCTTCACACTGTGGATCTCGGAATATTGATTTCCCTAACGTTTTCTGAAACGGAATGACCCATGCGTCTAAATACAACTCCCCGTTCGTAGTCTGTTAATTCCCGACGTGCGGCCGCAATCGCGTCGGAAACCTTTTCACATGACTCACCGGAGTACAAATGACAGTTCCGCCAATGCACTGCCTTCTATACTTGTGTACACGATACTACCGCCATCTGTATGTGTGCGTATCTCTACAGTATGACTTTTGTCACCTCAGTGTATACACTTTTAATCATTATCAGATTTCGATAAGACAATTAATACAGTTGTGTATCATACATTTCAGAAAATACATGTATTCTGTTATTGGAGATGCTGGATACAACTGGTAAGCAGAGAGAAGAACATTGGTATAAGAAAGGAAGATATGAAAGACAACCTATCTTGTTTTAGAACTCGTCTGTGTATCGGCATGTCACGTGACAATCATATACCCTTCCGTTCTACATCTACATATATACTCCGCTAGCCACCAAGCGGTGTGTGGCGGATGGCACAATTCGCGCCAAAGTCATATTCCCCCTCTGTTCCACTCGCGGATCGCGCAAGGCAAAACGATTGTCTGAACGCCTCAGTACGAGCTCTCATTTCCCTTATCTTTGAATGGTGATGATTGCACGATTTGAAAGTTGGTGGTAATAATATACGCTCTACATCCTCGGCGAAGATCGGATTTCGGAATTTAGTGAGCAGCCCCTTCCGTTTAGCGCGTCGTCTATCTGCAAGCGTGTCCCACTTCAAACTTTCTATGAGATTTGTAACGCTCTCGCGATGGCTAAATGTACCAGTCACGAATCTTGCCGCTCTTCTTTGGACCTTCTCAATCTCTTGAATCATACCCAACTGTCAATGGTCCCATACAGACGAACAATACTCTAATACTGGACGAACTAACGTATTGTAAGCAATTTCCTTTGTTGAAGGACTCCATCGCTTCAGGATTCTACCAATAAACCGCAATCTAGAGTTAGCCTTGCCCGTTATATGTGTAATCTGATCATTCCATTTGAGATCATTTGGAATAGCCACACCCATATACTTGACGGATGTTACCGCTTCCAAAGACTGGGAATTTATTTTGTACTCGTACATTGACGGGGATTTTCGTCTTGTTATACGCAGTTGGTTACACTTACTAATATTGAGAGATAACAGCCAGTCGTTACACCACGCATTTATTTTCTGCAAATCTTCATTGATTCGTTCACAACTTTCGTGTGATACTACTTTCCCCGTCCGCAGTTCGTGGTCGTGCAGTAGCGTTTTCGCTTCCCACGCCCGGGGTCCCGGGTTCGATTCCCGGCGGGGCCAGGGATTTTCTCTGCCTCGTGATGACTGGGTGTTGTGTGATGTCCTTAGGTTAGTTAGGTTTAAGTAGTTCTAAGTTCTAGGGGACTGGTGACCATAGATGTTAAGTCCCATAGTGCTCAGAGCCACTACTTTCCTGTAGACTACAGCATCATCGGCAAACAGTCTCAGGCCGCTGTCAACACCATCAGCCAGATCGTTCATGTAAACCGTAAAAAGCAGTGGACCTATTACGCTGTCCTGGGGCTCACCTGAAGTTACGCTTGTTTCTGTTGAAGTCACCCCATTCAGGACGACATACTGCCCTCTGTCTGTTAGAAAACTCTCTATCCAACCGCATATGTCATCGGATAGACCGTAAGCGCGCACTTTTTGGAGCAAGCGGAAGTGCGGATCTGAGTCGAACGCTTTTCGAAAGTCGAGAAATATGGTATCAACCTGGGAGCCGGTATCTAGAGTCTGTTGTATATCATGCACAAAGAGGGCCAGCTGTGTCTCGCATGACCACTGTTTCTTAAAACCGTGCTGATTTCTGCAAATGAGCTACTCAGAGTCTAGAAAGGTCATTACGTCTGAAGACAAAATATATTCCACGATTCGGTTGTAGCGCCTTGACTGCTCCCCACTTAAGAAGGGAGTTGTTTTGAGACTGGAGACGAAAGTGTGCAAGACTATTGCTTTCCTCTGCGCGACATGTACATCAATTAATACAAATCGCGTGCTAGGGATTGGTAACGCCTATGCACTCTTACGTGTCGCGCGGATTAGTCAAAGAGTATTCGCTGCGCACATAAGGCGGGCGACATGAAAACCGATACTTGCCAGCATTTTACACACTCCGCGTCGTCGACAAAAGAAAGGTGGGACTCGGCGCGAGCGGAAGGGCCTTAATGTATTCCGCGCGGCGTCGTTCGCGCTCCGGGGGAGTTCTTTACGTAATGGCGCAATGGGTATTGAGCCGCGGCTCAGTCGCGCCCGCTACAGTGAAGCCCCGACGGCGGGGCGCGCACATCACCTACACACGGCACAAATCAATACCGCACTGCAAATACACGTTTTGAGCTCCCTTAAATACGGTTTAATCAATAGCGATAGCCGTCTGACCCTTCCGGCGCACAATGGGGGGGAATGAAGCCGGCGCGTTGCGACAGCGCTACCTCCAATTCCGGGGCCGCCGCCCGCAGGGGTTCCCTCCGCGCGCGCGTCTGCATTTTTAAAAGCCCATCTCAGACTTTCAGCCGGAAACTCAAACTGTGTTTCGTATGACGCTTGTCAACAAAATTTCGTCAGGCGGCAACGGCGACGAAATGCTTTTTCGGAGCGCAGACGTTATATAAGGTTTAACGTTTAATGTCCCACCGACAGCAGTCAGGACAGGTAAAGCAGATTGACTGAAATGCGATGCTGGAGAAAAGTATATTATATCTTCTTCTCAGTGAGTCTGATAGAGATGTATGAGAGGCACATGTATAGCTTCCTAACAATGATTCGCGGGCACCGTGATTTATACACTCAGGTGCCAAAAGGCACAGGATAGCGACATGCACTCTTACAGATGGCGGTAGAATCGCGTACGCAATTATAAAAGGGGATTGCGTTGGCGGAACTATCATTTGCATTCATGTGAAAAGGTTTTCCACGTGATTATGGCCGTCCGACGGAAATTAACAAACTTTGAATGCGGAATGGTAGTTAGAGCTAGAAGCATGAGACTTCCGATTAGAAATCCTTAGGAAATTCAATATTCCGAGATCCGTAGGGTCAATACTGTGCTGACAATAACAGACTTCAGGTACTACCCCTCACCACGGACGACACAGTGGCCGAAGACCTTCCCTTAACGACCGAGAGCAGCGGCCTTTGCCATGAGCTGTTCGAGCTAGTAGACAAGCAACACTGGGTGAAATAACTTCAAGAATCAGTGAGGGACGTACGACGATCGTATCTACATCTACATCTACATGATTACTCTGCAATTCACATGTGCTTGGCAGAGGGTTCATCGAACCACAATCATACTATCTCTCTACCATTCCACTCCCGAACAGCGCGCGGGGAGAACGAACACCTAAACTTTTCTGTTCGAGCTCTGATTTCTCTTATTTTATTTTGATGATCATTCCTAATTATGTAGGTTGGGCTCAACAAAATATTTTCACATTCGGAAGAGAAAGTTGGTGACTGAAATTTCGTAAATAGATCTCGCCGCGACGAAAAACGTCTTTGCTTTAATGACTTCCATCGCAACTCGCTTATCATATCTGCCACACTCTCTCCCCTATTACGTGATAATACAAAACGAGCTGCCCTTTTTTGCACCCTTTCGATGTCCTCCGTCAATCCCACCTGGTATGGATCCCACACCGCACAGCAATATTCTAACAGAGGACGAACGAGTGTAGTGTAAGCTGTCTCTTTAGTAGACTTGTTGCATTTTCTAAGTGTCCTGCCAATGAAACGCAACCTTTGGCTCGCCTTCCCCACAATATTATCTATGTGGTCTTCCCAACTGAAGTTGTTCGTAATTTTAAGACCCAGGTACTTAGTTGAATTGACAGCCTTGAGAATTGTATTACTTATCGAGTAATCAAATTCCAACAGATTTTTTTTGGAACTCATGTGGATCACCTCACACTTTTCGTTATTTAGCGTCAACTGCCACCTGCCACACCTTACAGCAATCTTTTCTAAATCGCTTTTCAACTGATACTGGTCTTCGGATGAACTTACTAGACGGTAAATTACAGCATCATCTGCGAAGAACCTAAGAGAACTGCTCAGATTGTCACCCAGGTCATTTACATAGATCAGGTACAGCAGAGGTCCCAGGACGCTTCCCTAGGGAACACCTGATATCACTTCAGTTTTACTCGATGATTTTCCGTCTATTACTGCGAACTGCGACCTTTCTGACAGGAAATCACGAATCCAGTAGCACAACTGAGACGATGCCCCATAGGCCCGCAGCTTGATTAGAAGTCGCTTGTGAGGAACGGTGTCAAAAGGTTTCCGGAAATCTAGAAATACGGAATCAACTTGAGATCCCCTGTCGATAGCGGCCATTACTTCGTGCGAATAAAGAGCTAGCTGCGTTGCACAAGAACGAAACCATGCTGATTACGTATCAATAGATCGTTCCCTTCGAGGTGATTCATAATATTTGAATACAGTATATGCTCCAAAACCCTTCTACAAACCGACGTCAATGATATGGGTCTGTAGTTCGATGGATTGCTCCTACTACCCTTCTTAAACACTGGTGCGACCTGCGGAATTTTCCAATCTGTAGGTCCGTTCGGACAGTGTGACTAAATTTGGCTTTTATGGGCTATGGTAGCAGACGTCTGGTAACAGCACGACATCGCCTGCAGCTCCTCTCCTGGACTCATGACCATATTGGTTGGACCCTAGACGACTGGAAAACAGTGGTCAAGTCAGAAGAGTCCCGACTTGCGGTTGTAAGACCTGATGGTAGGGTTCGAGCGTGGCGCAGGCCCCACGAAACCATGGACCTAGGTTGTCATCGAGGCACTGTGCAAGCTGGTGGTGGCTCCGTAATGGTGTGGGCTCTGTTTACATGGAATGGACTGGGTCCTCCGGTTTAAGTGAACCAATCATTGACTGGAAAGATCGGCTGCTTGGAGACCATTTGCAGCCATTCATGGACATCGTTTTCCCAAACAACGATGGTATTTTTGTGGATGACAATGCGCCACGTCACTAGGCCACGGCTGTTAACGATTGCTCCGAAGAAAATTCTGGAGAATTCGAGCGTCCGACATGAATCCCATGGAACATTTGTGGGACATAATCGAGAGGTCAGTTCGTGCACGAGACCTTGCATCAGCATCACTTTTGCAATTATGGACAGCTGTAGAGACAGCATGGCTCAGTATTTCTGCAGGGGTCTTCCAACGGCTTGTCGAGTCCATGCCACGTCGAGTTCCTGCATTACGCCTGGGAAAAGAAGATCCGACACGACATTAGGAGGTATCCCATGAGGTTTGTTACCTCAGTGTACTCTGTAGCGGGTAGGCTATTTCAGTTGAGCCACATACTATGGACACATGGCCTGTGAAATGTCACTAGAAAAGCGAAACAAGTCTTCTCCCTGTCCATTGCGGCAATTACAACCATTTTCATACGAGATCTTCATAACATAATTGAAAATAATACAAATACCTTATCAAATGCCAACGTTTATTTGAGTTGTTAAGTACTTTGCGAGGTCTGGTTCTGATAGTAGTGACATGCTATTACTACCCACCAATCCGGGACTCAGCTTTCACTGTGATTCAGTAAAGAGGAGGCGGGGAGGGTGGGTGGAAGTAGTTTGGGGGAGAGAACGGAGTCACGGTCTGACGTTAACACTGAAGGATAGGGTGACTTTCAATATTTTGCAAAAAAAAGTTGTTATCAGTGGGGATAGCCATCATACGTGACACAAGAATCGTTCAGAGACTAAACTCTGCATTCCTGTTCTCTGTCTTACGAAGTGAACTAAGGAACTTAATTTTCGTTATTGGAAACCACGAACAGTTCGTGCGTGCCTAAGAAAGAGAAACTTTTTCACAGGATAACCTTTCACACTATTAGAGGAAGACAGCAAACACTTGCGCAGATTGATTGAACCTCCCGGATAGCAGCACGCTTCGCACGCCGCTTCTGGGACTTGGGAAGGTGCGGGGGTCCCGAATCGAATCCGCCCTGCCTATTAACCAAGAGGACCGGTATGATGATGATGATGATGATGATGATGACTGCGTGCGGTGTGGCCGAGCGGTTCTAGGCACTGAAGTCCGGAACCGCGCTGCTGCTACGGTCGCAGGTTCGAATCCTGCCTCGGGCACGGATGTGTGTGATGTCCTTAGGTTAGTTAGGTTTAAGTAGTTCTAAGTCTAGGGGACTGATGACCTCAGATGTTAAGTCCCATAGTGCTCTGAGCCATTTGAACCATTTGATGATGACTATGATGTTTGGTTTGTGGGGCGTTCAACTGTGCCGTTATCAGCGCCCGAACAAATTCCCAATCTTTACTGAGTCCAATCTCGCCACATTTATGAATGATGATGAAATGATGAGGACAACACAAACACCCAATCACCAGGTGGGGAAAATCCACAACCCGGCTGGGAATCGAACCCGGGATCCCGTGATCCAGAGGCAGCAACGAGAACCAGACGGTTTCCCGTATCCGATCTGATATGGGTACTAGACTGCTACCTATGCGCCGCTTCAGCAGACGATTCGCAAACATTTCGGAAACGTTCACTGACTGTCACATGGGATAACACTAGATGCAGATGTAAGATTTCTATCCCTGAAAGCGGTTGGAGCTGGGGGGAAGGGAGGTGTGCCGACAAAATCTGTACCAGTAACATTGACAAATCCAGATTAACACACCGACCCCATTAATTCTCAGAGTACGGCCAAGAAAAAGAAGAAGAATGAGTAAATCATATTATGCAGAAACGTACTTATGATACGTTTACTGACTGTCTAAAAACTAATTTGCACGATATGGCGAATAAATACTACACTGGTGTGCAAAACTTAGCGATGAAAGCAACTGCTGCGTGGTGTGTCACTGCGAAGTATCGTAGCTCGATAAAACTTGTGCCATAGAAAGGAAGAATTGCTACCGTATAGTACAGATATCAACTGAAAAAAATACGCAGTGAGACGAACCGAAATGACACTTTTATTCAAAGACAATAATTACACTGAAGTTACCGCAGTTTATGATGATCCCCTGGACATTACAAAAGGCGGGACTTGGTTGTTAACAGGGTATGTGATCATCACGGACAGCAGCGCATGCTCTGCAACGTGCTCGCGTGCTGGCCACAAGGTTGGTAAGAGTTCTTGTGACAGGGCGTTCCATTCCTACACCAGCTTGGTTGTCAGTTGCTGGATGGTGGTGGGTGCATGTGCAAGCGCTGCAGCACGTCTCCCCAAACCATCCGACACGTGCTTAGTGGGATTTAAGGCGTGGGAACGTGCGGGACAGTCCACTCGCTGAATATCTTTTCGTTCCTAGACTTCCTCTATCTGCGCTGTTCGATGCAGTCGGGCATTATCATCCATAAAAATGAAGTCAAAGTCGAATGCACCCTTGAAAAGACGCTCATGGAGAAGGAGTACAGTCTTCTGTGGAACAATACAATGACACAAGGAATTTTTGAATGTGATCAGTGTAAATTTTACTTTTCTTCCATACATGGAAGTTTAGGAAGTTTATTCTGACGCTCTCGTGCTTGTTTAAGGCACTGAATCCCTAGCTATGGTTTCGCTTTAATGAGAATCCATCTTTGGTTTGAATTGTGGTGTGCTGTGTAAGTGGGCTGCTTCTGTGTTGGCAGCTCTGTGTAGCACTTTGCATTGGATCTCTGGCTGCGCTTTCTATGTAAGAGACTCTGTAGCTGGTCGGACTCTTTGTTGGAAGTTAATCGCCAGTACTGTTGGGCAGTTTAAGTTAGTCGCCAGCAGTGATGGAAGTACTGTTGGCTAGTTGGAGATGAACAGCCAGTCAGCAGTGTGGATGTTAAATGTGAGAAGTTAGCATTGATGGTGGGCAGAGGTCTGAAGTGTTAGCGTAGGCTAACGATCGGTACATGTTCGACTTGGAGACTGAATATTATTCATGATTATGTACCTTTGTACTAGATGTCAATGACGATTTATATTCGTGTTTGAACTGGATTTCACATTATTAAGGTAAAAAATACATTATTTGGTTTGCAACAAAATCTTTCCTCTGCTAACCACACGCCTATTAGTAGTTAGTGGCTTTAGTAGTTATAATCTTTTATTTAGCTGGCAGTGTAACCGTTTGCTGTGTTGCAGTAGTTCGCGTAATGAAGATTTTTGTGAGGTAAGTGCTTAATGAAGTGTATGGGTTATTGTTAGACTTCTGTTTAGTGAGGGCCATTCTTTTGAATTAATTATTTGAAGTCAGGTTGTAATTTCTTTGAGCAGTCAGACTGCGTTGCGCTAGAATATTGTGGGTCAGTGTTGACATGATAAGAATAAGTGAAGAGAAAGTAGGCTCAGTACGTTCAGTTTTACTCAGCTGTTTCAGATTCAAATAACGCAGAAGTTTCATCTTCTCAGTCATTCTGCAATTTAAGTACATGCACACTCATATAAATAAAGAAGTTTCAGCTGTTAATGCGATGTCAACTGATGAAGTTACGATCATGTTCGAAAGGGGTGAGAAATGGAAAGTTCCTAGTTTCTCTCGCTGCTAGGATAGGTGGACAGATCTGGACTAACTTACACACACACAGGCGCGCGTGCAAGCACACACACACACACACACACACACACACACACACACACACACACACACAGCTTTCGGGTAGCTCTCACTCCGTAGTTGCTGTTACGCAATGAATTCCACAACTTAGTTTTCTTTGTTACAAGATGACGCAGAGTTTAAAGACATTGTAGTGTCGCACCAGGATGCTTTCTATAAAAACTCAGCTCAAAGGTGTGGACTGGGTTTATCGCTTAGCGCCACTAACAGTGGCTTTAATGAACTGAGATTCTTCCTTCGACAGCCATGTCATTCTCTGTTGTGGACCTACTGATGGACATTCTTGCTCTTCGGAAGGCCCTCGTGCCTTTCTAGTCCCGATTGGCTAAAGATCTAGGCTTCAGGGAGAGGTCTGCTAGTTCTCAATGCCAATGATTCAAATGTTGGCATAGTGTTGGAGGTATCATGAAACATCCTACCGACGGAAGTGCATGTTGACTGAGACAAAAAAAAAAAAATGGCTCTGAGCACTATGGGGCTTCACTTTTGAGATCATCAGTCCCCTAGAACTTAGAACTACTTAAACCTAACTAAACTAAGGACATCACACACATCCATGCCCGAGGCAGGATTCGAACCTGCGACCGTAGCGGTCGCGCAGTTCCAGACTGTAGCGCCTAGAACCGCTCGGCCACCCCGGCCGGCTGACTGAGACAGTCGACTGCTAAGCAAGAGGAGATTTATGGCTTTTATGGCTTTCCTAAGTCGCTTACTGGAGATGTCCGTACAGGCACATTTTTCCCTCATCATTGGCTACTCCGAGCTTATGCTTTGTCTCCAATGATGTCGTCTTCGACGGGACATAAAACCATAACCTTCCTTACTCTTGGAATCGTTGGTTGGTTTGCTTAGGGACGGATCACAAAGGGCAACATATCCTTGCTACAAGAGAGACACAGCGTGAAGTAAAACAACCCGATAAAAAGTTCGGAGCAACATTTTCCATATAACCGTAGGACGGATATGCACTGTTGCGGAGCTATGGACATGAAACAGCAGCCAATCAACTACGAGCATGCGTAAGTAGGAACCTGTAAAATGACTTGCTCCATGTAGTACCTGTTATGCTAAAGATTTCTGTTTCTAATTAAATAAGCCAAAGACAATTGTTCCAGCTGAATAGTCAAAGCTCGGCGACACTTTACTTTCCTGTCCATGGCTGGTGGTTACGTAAGACGCGAATTTTCGGTGGTGTTTACTGAGTAAAGCTTGACTGTTATGCCAGACGGACAGTAATGTCACTAACTTGTTCAGGATAGTAACGCCATTAATTTGTTACGATAATAAACATCACTACAGAAACAGCACTGATAGACACGCGAAAACACGTTTATTCACTGAAGAAACTGCCACTCCCTCGTCGCTGATTGTCGAACGTTTTATGCCCGTAGTTACACAATGGTGATTTCCCGACCTATGGTTGTCTGAAAAATTTTGCTAGATTTGACGTCCGTTGCCCTGCTCTCACTTTATTATCAGGTTCTTTTTCTTCACCCTGTATAGCCGAGGAGAACAGCACACAATGTGGTGATGAGGATCTCTACACCTTGACTTATTCTTCTATTGATGGCAATAAACCACCGAATAAAACTGTTTACTTTACCAAAATTCAAATTAGGCGCTACAGCATTAGCTTTACCACATGCGTGCTAAAGGGAGCTTGTATTGCGCTTCACAACAAGGAGCAGTAAAGATAACATTTAGTGGCACGCCGCTCTTTTGCAACACTGAGCTGCTGTATAATCAGACCTGCGCCTAGCAACTGAGTACACTGATAAATGATTTTTTAATTAAATCCTGGAGATAGATGGGTGAATTACCTTATTAAAAATGATGATACAATGCTGAATCACCAAATAATCTTAGCTGTTCACTTGTGCCTTGCCCTTTGAACCGAATGCGCGCGCCTTCTCCTGGATCAACTTTTGTCCTGCTGCGTGTAGACAAAGTTAATGGCGTATCATAACATGGCTTCCCAGAATCTTTATTAGCCAGATCCGACATATGATACGTTTTATTCAGTAGCACGACCCTCTCGTTAAAACTATCAAGTCCTGCTAAGGCAGCAGAAGCACATCTAACAATAGCCATAACCATGACCTAACGTTCCGGTGCTGTCAACAATGAAATACATCCTGGGAGAATCACAAACAGAGAGACCGGACACGAGACTGGTTTGGAAAGTTCCTCCCACAGCTTTATGGTTTATTCTCAAACACTCAGACATCAAATCAACACTCTGGATGAGCTCGTACACTGTTGACCGCTGGCGCTGACGACGATGACGTACACTCCCGTGGTGCGGCATGGCTCGGTTGCTGCGTCAAAGCTGTTGCCTGAGCCGCAGCCTCGAGCAGACTGTGTGTGTCAGTGAACCTACATAGAATTCGCAGCTGCATTTCCAGCCTTCTCTGTAGGCTCGGTGAGGACGCCGTCTTTAAAGACATCCGTAGAAACAATAAATATCGACCTGGCACCTAATGCCGAGAGAAAAAGTGGTAGTTGTAGAATACGTTTCCCTCTGCTGTCGGGTTGCAGTATGTCAACTACGTAAGAAAACCAGTTCCACAACGGCGGCGAGATTAGAGCAGTGGTTGTCAAACTTTTAAGCTTGGGAGTCAATATTCACGTTATAGGGCGAAACTTCGGATCGCACATGAAGGGGAGGGCGGAGGGGGGAGAGGGGGCGGAGGAGTGTTAAGTGGGCGTTCAAACAGAAACTCAAATTTCACCAGACCATGGTTGTTGATAGAAGCTTAACTCATTTTGAATCCACATATTATATCACACTAATCATTTCTAAGTGAAAAAGAGAATAATATATTGTAACGCATTTTTCCGACCTCGTGCATTTTTCTGAAGGCTTACACAGTCAGCAGGTTTCCGTGTCTAAGACGGCATTGTGACCACAACAGGATCCCATGTTTGTTTTTCTAATTTCCGGATACATTTTCTAGGCATCTGCACGCCCCGATGTCTGTCTGAAAGAATACCAAGCTGCTGCAACAAACGATTTCGATAGTTTTTTATTAGGTCAAATGTAAGAGAACAGAGGTAGTTTTAAATGATGTAACTTAATTCAAAGTTTTTTCAAAGGGGTAGAATGGCGGATGATAGCTTCTGTTATTAAATGGTTTAGAAGTCAGTTTTATCTGTTGTACTACGTGTGGTTTTTGGAAGTGACTAACTCTTATTGTGATGAATACCTTGGCCACTTTTCCCGGCGAGTAGTGTGATCACTTTTCCCGATCGGGTGCCATGTCGGCATTAGTGATCCACAGAATAGACTACCAAACTGAAATAAATAACAAGGAACTACATTTGTAGCCCTAAAGACGTTGTTTAAATACTGATGTGGTAAAAAATTATTACTCTCCTTACAAGTGAGGTAACAAGAATAATATAAACGAATGTCTAACATCAGACGACTCAAAAACAAAAAAGTTTCTGCTAAAAAATTACGGAACACACTTCCACTGTCAATCTTATTGACAACAAAGGCGATGTATATTACAACCAGTCTGATCACTTCTGGGCAGCCAGCAGCGCTTTTGGTTTTTTTTCGTCCTTACCACTTTACCACACGTTGCCCTACAGAAAATACGATTAATTGGTAACCTACATGAATTAGCATCTTATATTAATTAATAAAAGTAACTGCATTATGAGACTCGATCACAAATGTTTGCTAAATGTTTTGAACGTCATTCTTCTCTTACTCACTGCAGTCTTTGTATTACAAGGGGCGATGAAGAAGTTGCCGTTTGAGGGTATCGCTGCAGCGTATGTGCAACCCTGCGAGACTCAGATGCGGCAATGCGGGTATAGCGGGTATATAAGCCCCGACATGCAGGGGAAGGGTTAGTGTGACCTTCGAATGGAAACTTTTGGTTCGTTCCTTATACAATAGCCTTAACTTGAGTTCATATCGCCGGCCGCGGTGGTCTCGCGGTTCTAGGCGCGCAGTCCGGAACCGCGCGACTGCTACGGTCGCAGGTTCGAATCCTGCCTCGGGCATGTATGTGTGTGATGTCCTTAGGTTAGTTAGGTTTAAGTAGTTCTAAGTTCTAGGGGACTGATGACCACAGCTGTTAAGTCCCATAGTGCTCAGAGCCATTTGAACCATTTGAGTTCATATCTCTGCGAAGCGCATTCAAGAATCCACGTTACTTCCGCTTGACATTTATACCATAGCAGCTGATCGGTGCTAGATAGTTGGTAGCACTGGAACCCAATAAAATATTCCCCCTCTAACTTCTGCCAACCAATCAGTGGCCGTGCTATACACTAGATGTATTCTGCCCCTGACGTAAGTGGCAAACTCTATTTCGATCACTGTGCAGAATTCAGCAATGTCCGTTAAAACTAAGCACATCTTAAAATATTACTGTCTCTATAAGTATTTTCTTTCTATTTTCTATTTAGATCACTGTGCAGAATTCAGCCATGTCAGTTATAACTAAGCACATCTTAAAATATTACTGTCTCTATAAGTATTTTCTTTGTTACTGAGTAATAAAAATACACCGTTAAACAACTCTTGAAGTTAGTCAACGTTTTCGGATTCTGCTGTTAGTTGCATACTTTTTATAAAACACAGTTGAGTGCTGCTGGCCTCGCGAATACTTGATTCGGGTAACAATTTGGACAACAACTGGATTAGAGAGACTAATGTCAGCCCAGATACAAAGAGTTATTTGTTATCGTGTAGCTTTTGAGGCCGTCACGCGTTATTTACCACACGGCAACCAAGTAAGTGACAGTTGTTCGTTGTTGTGTTGACTGTGAAATGCCTCTCTAGGAGAGTGGAATGGCAACCGGGCGAACCGCCAGCGACGCCACCTCCAAATCAGCGCGACCCGCTGCGGCCGGCTTCCAGCTTCCAGCAACCAACAAGCATCTCGCCGCTGCGACGCGGCCGGCCAGCTAGCCGTAACGGTCGATAGCGACAATAATGCGGCGCGGATTATTCTAGGAATTTCTGCCACTCGGATGGAATTTCATTAGCGACTAGTCCGTATTACAATCTGTCTTCAAATGTTAGCCTGCGACCCCGTTGATGTTAGTGAGTACCGACGCTAATGCGCAGTGCATTAAGCGAGCAGACTTTCAACTCATCGCTAACACCCCGCCGCGGAAGACTTGAGAACTCAGAGGCGCTTCTGCAGCGCCGACCGCTCCTGCCAAACTCTTCCCTCTACTTCACTGACACATGCCAGAACTGCGTGATAGATATGTTTCCATTAACTCCTACTGCACAAGAAGTACGAGGCAGTCTGCGAGTGGTAACCAGCTTTTTGGTAAATATGGTACAGGCACCTCCCCGACGTTACAGACGCAGAAAGAACACGACTTGGACGGCAGTTCTGATGAAATTTTACATACTTTCTGTTGCAAGAGTCACCGGTACTGAATTCAGGAAGAAATATTCTTAACATCCTAGAGTTCACCAAGGTGCTTCAGTAACATAAATCACACTAGACTACGAATTTATCTCCAGCTGTGCGATGAGTAGCAGCAATAGCTACTCCTGAACGACAAAAGACAGCATTATACAGATAACTCATGCAAAATTAACGCCTCGTTTACAGCGTGACTGTGAAAGATACTACTACAGTACAAGATAATGCGCAGCCGAACATCTACTTGTATAAGGCGCAGAGGTGGACCAACGCATTAATGACTTCCTCTTTTCTGAAACTGTAATCATTTGTTTGTCTGTACGTTACATCACGTCTACCGATTTTCGTCCATTCGGTTAGTTCCTTCGTGGTGCGCCGTTTTCCTTTTTTTTCCCTTTTCTTTGAGGTGTATTGTGTTCTTAGCGAGATAACATTGTCTTTTGATCAATCGGTTGCTCAGACAGCTCACATTCAACAATAAAATAACTTAGGCCCCAAAAAATAACAGACAATGGATACGAATTTTCTCGAAACAGAGGGCTCGCGAACTTCCTTCGATGATCTGTGAAAGATCAACAACCAACGCAACACGAGGGAGTACCTGCAGAACGAACCGAACTCGACCGAATGTTCTTCGCCTGCTACTGCCTACCATTCACACTGAAGAGAATGCACCCTTTCTGATTATCTTTCGCCTAATTTCTCTATGGTTAGGCTTGTCTGCCTACTGGACCCTGTACAACCACTGACAATCAGTGACATCCACTTCGCGTTCTTCCCTCCACTCCCCCTTCCTCCGACTCAGTACAAAACTTTCAAAGTACCATCAAGATGGAGAACTTTACTTTCTTTTGCTGTTTCTTTCAATTGTTTTGTTAACAGCTATATAAGGACATGTTTTACAACCATTATAAATCTTTAGTCCTGATCTCTAGTTTCACAGTTATATAATTACACTCCTGGAAATTGAAATAAGAACACCGTGAATTCATTGTCCCAGGAAAGGGGAAACTTTATTGACACATTCCTGGGGTCAGATACATCACATGATCACACTGACAGAACCACAGGCACATAGACACAGGCAACAGAGCATGCACAATGTCGGCACTAGTACAGTGTATATCCACCTTTCACAGCAATGCAGGCTGCTATTCTCCCATGGAGACGATCGTAGAGATGCTGGATGTAGTCCTGTGGAACGGCTTGCCATGCCATTTCCACCTGGCGCCTCAGTTGGACCAGCGTTCGTGCTGGACGTGCAGACCGCGTGAGACGACGCTTCATCCAGTCCCAAACATGCTCAATAGGGGACAGATCCGGAGATCTTGCTGGCCAGGGTAGTTGACTTACACCTTCTAGAGCACGTTGGGTGGCATAGGATACATGCGGACGTGCATTGTCCTGTTGGAACAGCAAGTTCCCTTGCCGGTCTAGGAATGGTAGAACGATGGGTTCGATGACGGTTTGGATGTACCGTGCACTATTCAGTGTCCCCTCGACGATCACCAGTGGTGTACGGCCAGTGTAGGAGATCGCTCCCCACACCATGATGCCGGGTGTTGGCCCTGTGTGCCTCGGTCGTATGCAGTCCTGATTGTGGCGCTCACCTGCACGGCGCCAAACACGCATACGACCATCATTGGCACCAAGGCAGAAGCGACTCTCATCGCTGAAGACGACACGTCTCCATTCGTCCCTCCATTCACGCCTGTCGCGACACCACTGGAGGCGGGCTGCACGATGTTGGGGCGTGAGCGGAAGACGGCCTAACGGTGTGCGGGACCGTAGCCCAGCTTCATGGAGACGGTTGCGAATGGTCCTCGCCGATACCCCAGGAGCAACAGTGTCCCTAATTTGCTGGGAAGTGGCGGTGCGGTCCCCTACGGCACTGCGTAGGATCCTACGGTCTTGGCGTGCATCCGTGCGTCGCTGCGGTCCGGTCCCAGGTCGACGGGCACGTGCACCTTCCGCCGACCACTGGCGACAACATCGATGTACTGTGGAGACCTCACGCCCCACGTGTTGAGCAATTCGGCGGTACGTCCACCCGGTCTCCCGCATGCCCACTATACGCCCTCGCTCAAAGTCCGTCAACTGCACATACGGTTCACGTCCACGCTGTCGCGGCATGCTACCAGTGTTAAAGACTGCGATGGAGCTCCGTATGCCACGGCAAACTGGCTGACACTGACGGCGGCGGTGCACAAATGCTGCGCAGCTAGCGCCATTCGACGGCCAACACCGCGGTTCCTGGTGTGTCCGCTGTGCCGTGCGTGTGATCATTGCTTGTACAGCCCTCTCGCAGTGTCCGGAGCAAGTATGGTGGGTCTGACGCACCGGTGTCAATGTGTTTTTTTTTCCATTTCCAGGAGTGTATATGGACATGTGCGAAAGAACAGACACCATATCCATATAAGTATATAGTTCTGACAATACCGGCCATGACCTTATTCTCCTGTGGGGATGCACACATATTACCCGAACTCTTACGGATCTAGGTAAGAATGTCTTCCACGAAAAGTGAGTGTGTTGGGTAGGGACACAACGAATGTAGTGTGTGGACATATAAGGTGAGAATGTGGGTCTCGCGGGAAGCGTGCGTGAGATAGTCCCTGCACTCACACTGTCCTTTGTACCCTCGGTGGCTCAGATGAATAGAGCGTCTGCCATATAAGCAGGAAATCCAGGGTTCGAGTCCCGGTCGAGGAACATTTTCGCCTGTCCCCGTTGATATATATATCAACGCACGTAGCTGAAGGTATTAATATACAGGGTGAGTCACCAAACGTTACCGCTGGATATATTTCGTAAACTACATCAAATACTGACGAACCGATTCCACATACCGAACGTGAGGAGAGGGGCTAGTGTAATTGTTTAATACAAACCATACAAAAATGCACGGAAGTATGTTTTTTAACACAAACCTACGTTTTTTTAAATGGAACCACGTTAGTTTTGTTAGCACATCTGAACATATAAACAAATACGCTATCAGTACCGTTTGTTGCATTGTAAAATGTTAATTATATCCGGAGATATTGTAACCTAAAGTTGACGCTTGAAACCTGCGACGTTCAGTTGCGTGTTGTAACAAACACGGGCCACGGTCGGCGAGCAGCATCTGCAGGGACATGTTTACAATGACGACCGTGTTTACGAGTGTGGCTGTAGTGCACTGTTGTGGTTTGGTCTAGCTGTCGCAGTGTCCGCATGTAGCGCTTGCTGCTATTGTTATTGTGCATTCGTCTCCGCACGCAGACCAACCGTGTTACCAGACGTCTGTGATAGTGTAGTGTTGTAGGAACTGTGACCATGGTGTATTCGAACTCTGAAAAGGCGGAAATGATACTCATCTATGGCGAGTGTCGACGAAATGCAGCTGAAGCCTGCAGAGTGTATGCAGAACGGTACCCGGACAGAGAGCATCCAGCGTGCTGCACATTGCAAAAGATCTACCGCCAACTGTATGCAACAGGTATGGTCGTAGCACGCAAACGGGTCCGTAACAGGCCCGTCACAGGAGAAGCGGGTGCAGTTGGTGTGTTAGCTGCTGTTGCCATGAACCCACACATGAGTACACGGGACATTGGGAGAGCCGGTGGACTGAGTCAAAGTAGTGTCATGCGCATACTGCATCGTCACCGCTTTCACCCGTTTCATGTGTCGCTACATCAGCAATTACATGGTGATGACTTTAATCATCAAGTGCAATTCCGTCAATGGGCATTAACAGAGAATGCGTTGCAGTTCTACCTGTTTACCGATGAAGCGGGTTACACAAACCACAGGGCAGTGAATCTACGGAACATGCATTACTGGTCCATGGACAATCCTCGCTGCCTCAGACAGATAGAGCGACAGCGACCGTGGACTGTAAATGTATGGTGCGGAATCATTGGCGACCATCTCATTGGTCCTTACTTCATTGCAGGGGCCCAAACAGCTGCAACATACATCGCGTTTCTACAGAATTATCTGCCAACGTTGCTCGAAAATGTCCCACTGGAAACGCGTCGACGTATGTGGTATCAGCATGATGGTGCACCTGCACATTCCGCAATTAACACTAGGCTGACCCTTGACAGGATGTTCGACGGGCATTTCATAGGACGTGGAGGACGCATAAATTGGCCAGCCCGTTCTCCTGATCTTACACCTCTGGACTTCTTTCTGTGGGGTACGTTAAAGGAGAATGTGTACCGTGATGTGCCTACAACCGCAGAGGATATGAAACAACGTATTGTGGCAGCCTGCGGCGACATTACACCAGATGTACTGCGGCGTGTACGACATTCATTGCGCCAGAGATTGCAATTGTGTGCAGCAAATGATGGCCACCACATTGAACATCTATTGGCCTGACATGTCGGGACACACTCTATTCCACTCCGTAAATGAAAACGGAAACCACGTGTGTACGTGTACCTCACCCCTCATGGTAATGTACATGTGCGTCAGTGAAAAAGACCAATAAAAAGGTGTTAGCATGTGGACGTAATGTGCTGTTCCAGTCTCTTCTGTACCTAAGGTCCATCACCGTTCCCTTTGGATCCCTACGTAATTCGGTACTCTCCGATACACACGATCGAACAGCGGAGGAGTGGTACTCAAGCGTCAACTTTAAGTTACAATATCTTCGGATGTAATTAACATTTTACAATACAACAAACGTCACTGATTACGTATTTGTTTATATGTTCAGATGTGCTAACAAAACTAACGGGTTTCCATTTTAAAAAACGAAGGTTTGTGTTAAAAGACATACTTCCGTGCATTTTTGTATGGTTTGTATTAACCAATTACACTAGCCCCTCTCCTCACGTTCGGTCTGTGGAATCGATTCGTCAGTATTTGATGTGGTTTACGAAATATATCTAGCGGTAATGTTAGGTGACTCACCCTGCATAATTCTAGTTTCACAATTTGTGAAATCATAATAAATTAAAACGGTATTTATGTATTAAAAAAGTGAAAACAGTGATGGCATGATAACTCAGAGACAGGAGAAATTAGTTGTTTTCACTTCTTAAATTTGATAGAATTTATTCCACCACTGACTAGTTTTCGAACCATTACAGCCTCGTCACCAGATGGAGATGTTGCAGGAACATTATACGAGTGCCATTCAATAAGTAATGTAAAACATTTTTTCTCGGCCAGTGTCGGTTGAAAATATACGGAATTTGTTGTAGTACATCGTAGGAAATTCACTCTTCCACCCCTGCTGCTTCATGAAGTTTCGATAGGCGGCAGCTATACGTAGCCTTCAGCGGTGTCTGTAACGTAGGTGCGTTCCAAGAAGAGAGATGTCATTGAATTTCTTTTGGTAGGAAACCAGAGCATCGCAAATGTTCGCAGTCGCTTGCAGATTGTCTACGGAGACCCCGCAATCAACAGAAAGACGGTGAGTCGTTGGAGCTCACAAAGCCTCATTGGACTGTTCTTCCTCCTATACCCGACAGCCCAATGGAGGTTGCACTCCGTGCGAAGCAGTACGTGGATGCTGGGGAGGTCACTGATGCAGCAAGACGGTGGCTCCGATGTCGACCAGCAG
Source organism: Schistocerca serialis cubense (assembly GCF_023864345.2). NCBI lineage: Eukaryota > Metazoa > Arthropoda > Insecta > Orthoptera > Acrididae > Schistocerca > Schistocerca serialis. The sequence continues at coordinate 856,057,744 of NC_064638.1, forward strand.
AGTGGTACCATGTGGGCATACAGACCCTCTCTGTAAAGTGGCGCAAGGGCGTCGCTTTGAACTGAGATTATTTTGTAAAACAGGGTTTTGTATCCAGAAGAGTGGAGAATAATACGATGTACTGGGATCCTGAATAAAACCAACCAGCTTTCAGAAAAAAAAAATTATGTTGCATCAGTTGCACTGAACGCCCCTCGAACCTTGGACCAAGTGCAGCTACATGCTAGGGGTCGCAGTGATGGCGGAAATAACGGAAGTTTCGTTCATATTCCTTATTTCCATTAGCATTCGTAGTTGTTATTTAAGTTACTGCCAGTTCTTGTTCACGAGCGACTGAAGACGAGCGTCACAAGGTCGAAACGTGTCGTTATGTAATACAGTAAAACCGAATAAACAACAGTGAAATAGATACACTACGTGATCATAAATATCCGGACACGTGGATGAAAATGACAAGTTCGTAGCGCCCTCCATCGGTAATGCTGGAATTCAATATGGTGTTGGCCCACCCTTAGCCTTGATGACAGCTTCCACTCTCCCAGGCATACGTTCCATCAGGTCCTGGAAGGTTTCTTGGGGAATGGCAGCCCATTCTGCACGAAGTGGTGCACTGAGGAGAGATATCGATGTCTTTCAGTGAGGCCTGCCACGAAGTCGGCGTTCCAAAACATCCTAAAGGTGTTCTATAGGATACAGGTCAGGACTCTGTGCAGGCCAGTCCATTACAGGGATGTTATTGTCGTGTAACCACTCCGCCATAGACCGTGCATTTGCATTATGAACAAGTTCTCGATCGTGTTGAAAGATGCAATCGTCATCACCAAATTGCTCTTCCAGAGTGGGTAGAAAGAAGGTGCTTAGAACATCAACGTAGGCCTGTGCTGTGATAGTGCCACGCAAAACAACAAGGGGTGCAAGCCCTCTCCATGAGAAACACGACCGCACCATAACACCACCGCCTCCGAATTTTACTGTTGGCACTACACACGCTGGGAGATGACGTTCGCTGGGCATCCGCCATACCCACAATCTGCAATCGGATCGCAACATTGTTTACCGTGAGTCATCACTCCACATAACGTTTTTCCACTGTTAAATCGTCCAATGTTTACGCTGCTTACTCCAAGCGAGGCGTCGTTTGGCATTTACCGGCGTGATGTGTGGCTTTTGAGTAGCCGCTAGACCATGGAATCCAAGTTTTCTCACCTCCTGCCTAGGTGTGATAGTTCTTGCAGTGGATCCTGATGCAGTGTGGAATTCCTGTGTGATGGTCTGGATAGATGTCTGCCTATTACACATTACGACCCTCTTCAACTGACGGCGGTCTCTGTCAGTCAACAGACGAGGTCGGCCTCTACGCTTTTGTGCTGTACGTGTCCCTTCACGTTTCCACTTCACTTTCACATCGGAAACAGTGGATCTAGGGATGTTTAGCAGTGTGGAAATGTCGCGTACAGACGTATGACACAAGTGACACCCAATCACCTGACCACGTTCGAGGTCCGTGAGTTCCGCAGAGCGCCCATTCTGCTCTCTCGCGATGTCTGATGACTACTGAGGTCGCTGATATGGAGCACCTGGCAGTAGCTGGCAGCACAATGCACCTAATATTAAAAACGTATGTTTTTGGGGGTGTCCGGATACTTTTGATCACACAGTGTAGCAGTGAAATACAAATAAATAAAAGTGTACATCCTTTACATTTACATCTACACATCAACAGCTATACTCCGCAAGCCACCTTTCGGTGCGTGGCGCAGGCTACTTTCTCTACACTATCACCTTCCACCACTCTATCCCAGTATCCAATGGCAGGGCGAAAGAACGACCGTTGGCAAGCCTCCGCGTGAGCTCGAATCTTCCTAATTTTACTTTCTTGTCCTCTTCTCGAAATATACGCAGTAGATAACAGTATATTCGTTAGCTCATCTAGAAACGTACACATTTCAGAATTTTAACAGTAAACCACGTCGTGATGTAGAACGACTCCCCTGCAGTGTCTGCCACTGGAGTTGGCTGAGCTTCTGCCTGAACCTATAACGAAACTCGCTGCTTTGCTTTTTACTTCTATATTTGGTCTATCCTACCTGGAGCGGTTCCCAGATTGACGAGCAATATTTAAGCGTCGAGCAAGGATTTAGTAAGCTGTCTCATTTCTGCGTGCCCTACACTTCTGGAGCATTCTTCCATTGTCAGTCAGGCATGTGCATTACCTCCGATTGTTTTTATGTGGTCGTTCCACTTTAAATAGTTTCGTACACATACTGTTAGAAATATTAGGGCTGTGCCTGCTTCCAGTGATTGTTCTGTAGCTGTGTAATCATGCAATAATGGGTAGTTCTGACTTCTTACACGCGATACGTTACATTTGATTATGTTTAGGGTCAGCTGCCAATCTCTGGACGCAGTGTCGATACTCTGCAGATCTTCCTGCATTTCGCTACAGTTTTCTAGCATTGCGGTTTCTCTGCATACAGCAGCATCATCCGCGAAAGGCCTCATGGAACTTTCGACGTTAATCACACTGTCATTTATACATATTGTGAAAAGTAATTGTCCCATGGCACTCGCTGATGCCCAAAGTTCTTTAACGCGTTAAGACTCTCTCCGTTGAGAATGACATACTGTGTTCTGCTTGCCAGAAACTTTTCAGTCTGATCACACAGCTCATCTGACAGTTCGTAATTCTTATTTTATTCATTAGGGGAAAGTGCGGTACTGTGTTGAATGCCTTTCGGAAGTCGAGGAAGACGGCACCCGGCATAAACATGGGCACTGGTATCTACCGCGTTCTGGGTCTCGTGGATGAACAGAACGAGCTAGGTTTCACACTATGGTAGTTTTATAAACCATATAGAGATACTTTCCGCCTCCAGAAATGTCACAATACACGAGCATGATTTCTCAAAAAATGGTTCAAATGGCTCTAAGCACTATGGGACTTAACATCTGAGGTCAACAGTCCCCTAGTCGTAGAACTACTTAAACCTAACTAACCTAAGGACATCACACACACCCATGCCCGAGGCAGGATTCGAATCTGCGACCGTAGCAGCAGCGCGGCTCCGGACTGGAGTGCCTAGAACCGCTCGGCCACAACAGCCGGCAGCATGATTGCCATCAGAGATATGGGCGTATAGTTCGTGTGTGTGTTCGACGGCCCTTCTTGAAAACTGGAATGATCTGCGGCTTCTTCGAACCACTAGGAACGCTTCGACCCTCTAGAGATCTACGGTGCGCTGCTTCTACAATAGGAGCAAGTTCTTTTGCATACTCCATGTAGAATCGTGTTCGAATCCCATGAGGTCCTGAAGCCTTTCCTCTGTCGTGCCATATTAGTCGCTTTCTCTATCCCGTTGTCACTTATTTGGATGTCTGTTATTCTGACGTTCGTGCGACGATGTAAACATTTTGACGTCCGTGCGACTATGTAAAGGAAGAACCAGAGAACAGTGTTTCTCTGTAAAATAGTTTTGGAAAAAGGTGTTTAGTATTTGGACCTTTTCTGTCATCCTGCGCTTTCCATACAGTTATGGCCAGTGTGTCTGGACAGATGACTTCGATCAGTCTACTGATTTAGCATACACCGAAACTGCTTAGGATTTTCTGTCAAGTCGGTAGATAAATGGCTCTGAGCACTATGGGATTTAACTTCTGAGGTCATCAGGCCCTAGAACTTAGAACTACTTAAACCTAACTAAGCTAAGGACATCACACACATCCATGCCCGAAGCAGGATTCGAACCTGCGACCGTAGTGGTCGCGCGATTCCAGACTGTAGCGCCTAGAACCGCTCGGCCACTCCGACCGGCAAGTCGGTAGGTGCATTTTACTTTCGAATTAATTGAACGCTTCACGCATGGCTCTCCTTGGGCTAATTTTGGTTTCGTTCAGTCTTTTGTTGGTCTGTGAGGTGTCGGCTAAGTTTAAATTTGCAGTGACGCTCTTTTTGCTTTCGCAGCAGCTTTTTAACGGCGGTTCTTTCTCATCCCTCGTAACTTCTCTCGGCACATACCTGTCTAAGGTATATTGCATAACACTCTTGAACTTCATCGGTTGATGATCAACATTTCGGTAGTTTACTGCTTACGTTCAGGGAAAATTAGAGCTGTCCGCTGAGCGCAGACGTGGCGTGTGTCGAACCGAGCGGGCGCATACCAGTGGGGTACAGACTGAGAGGACATGACGGCCGGGCCGGGATGGCAACGCCGCGAGCGTGTGCACTGCGCGGCGCGGCGCGGCGCGGCACTCACCCTGCCCCAGGTGCGCGCTCTGGGAGCCGCGCACACGCTCGCGGCCACTCACTCACTAACCAGTACTCACCGGCCACTACTCACCCACTGCCTGGTACTCTACTGTCAGCCCGGTCGCTTCCTAATACTACGAGGCGCTATTTCCACCGTAATGGACTGCGGCTGGTTAGTGACGCACAGATAAAACAGCAATCTCGGATAGTCACATTCTTCTCCGCTCACCGAAATGCTGAGGGAGCGTACTCACTTCGGCGTTACATGTAGTAAAATTAGAGAGTTACAAGGAAGTTTAGCATGACCTCTGTTCAAGGTTAAAAAAGAAAAAAAATATTGTTAAGTGCCAGACTACAAACCAGTGATCCACGCTTCAAGTCGTCAGTTCTGAATCTACATATACACTCTATAACTTTTGTCAAGTGCGTGCCAAAAGGTACTTCCCATTACACCATGTATTATGGTTTTCTCGTGTTCTATTCGCGTGTGGAATAGGGGAAGAAAGTTGGCTTAAATACTTTTGTTGTTGGTGTACCTAGTCTTAACTTTATCTTCGCAGAGCCGCCGGAAGCCATACGTAGGAGATCCAATTCCTAGTTACCTCAGTTAATAGCGGTACTTGAAGGACTGTTAGTAGTCTTTCATGGGATGGTTGGCTTCTGTCTTCAAGAGTATGCCAGCTTAGGTTTTTCAACATTTCTATGACGGTACCCTGTTGATCAAAGTTGTATTTTGTACACTTTCAGCAATCCGAGTTATTTCTATTTCGTATGGATCCTACAAACTTTTGAACAAGACAGGGGATGTCAAATTGATTACATATTTTTAGATTTCCAGAAGGCTTTCTACACCGTTCCTCACAAGCGTCTTCTAACCAAACTGCGTGCCTACGGAGTATCGCGTCAGCTGTGCTACTGGGTTCGTGATTTCCTGTCAGAAAGGTCACAGTTCGTAGTAATAGACGGAAAGTCATTGAGTAAATCAGAAGTAATAGCCGGCGTTCCCCAAGGAAGTGTTATAGGCCCTCTATTGTTCCTCATCTATATTGACGACATAGGAGACAATCTGAGTAGCCGTCTTAGATTGTTTGCAGATGATGCTGTCATTTACCGTCTTGTAAAGTCATCAGATGATCAAAACGACTTGCAAAATGATTTAGATAATATATCTGTATGGTGCATCTCTTTCGTATTCTACCAATAAGCCAAGGTCTGCTACCTGCTTTACCTACAACCGAGTCTATGTTATCGTTCCAGTTCATATTTTTACAGAGTGCTACACCCAGATATTTGTGTGAATTGAGCAGTTCCAACTGTGACTCACTGATGCTGTATTCGTAGAATACTATGCTTTACATTTTTGAAAATTTAAAGCAAGTTGGGAATCTTTGCATCACTTTGAAATCTTATCAAGATATGACTGAAGATTGGTGAAGCATTTTTCAGACAGTACTTCTTATAGATAACTGCACCATCTGCAAAAAGTCTGATGTTAGTATTAATGTTGTCTCCCACGTCAACATAAATAACATGGCGCCCCATTACACTTCGCTGAAAAACACCTGAAGCTACTTCTACATCTGTCGATGATTGTCCATCCAAGATGACATGCTCTTTCTCCCTGTCAGGAAATACCCAATCCATTCACACACTTTCTTGGTATTAGAGCTTCAGACTGGGACACTCGGTCTGCGTCTGTGCTCCCAACAGACAACATTGTGGCTGATGCTCATTTCGAGACACTGTTTCGGAACCGATCATAGATGCTGGGAGTGAACCCGTAACTTTCAGCTACCACTGCAGCCATTCTCTGCAGCTGAGTTTTAGAACGATGGTAAGCATTTGCAGCATTACATCATGAAGTGAATTCTAAGTCATTTGTTTCGAGTTGGGGTCTTCCTTTCCTGAATTAATTCACGCACTCAGCTAGTTGAATTCAGCAAGAGCTTACTCAAGCGTACTGGTGCTCATTTGGAATTTTCTGAGTCTTTTCTTTAATATGTTAATTAATTCTGCAATCATTGGCGGGTTACGTGGACAGAGCAAATTTTACGTCATTACTAGCGATTGTTTTTCAGTTGCACTCCCCCTGTGCCAAGGAATTATTGTGTATGTTAAGCCATCCATCTTAACCATAGTGCACGTCATAATTACTTGTGTCATCTATTCAACATTTGGAGTCAAGTCAATGAGTGACATGTGATTTCTGTTGAAATTAGGATGTTCCATAATATCTACTGCGCAACTTCGTCTTAATATTCCACGCGATTTTATGGCGAGCAGTCTATTTACTGTATAGGTCACCTGTTTCAGATCCCCGTAGCACCACAAGAATGTGCTTAAATCTCATGGACATACCGTCAAATCATTGACATGCCAATTTTTTGGCACCGCAAACTCGGACTTTTCTTCACTGAACTGAATATTATGAACGAGTCTGATCAAATGTAGGACCGGCAGCAACTGTCGACGTTTTCTTGTTACTGGTAACCACCGTCAATAGCAACTTGAAGAGAATTTTCTACAGAATAGTTCCAGTTGATATGTACTTAAATTATTACAGGCGTTTTTCCAAAAGTACAGGATTTGTGTGCATATCGTAGTGTTTGTAATAGAAATATAGAGAAGTGGTTTGCGAACAGTCCTTTCTGCCGCTGTCATTGTCTTACTTATGTAGGAAAATAAGATACAGAAAACAACCAAGGAGAGCGCATCCCCTAGAGTTCGAATATGAAGCCAACATGAGGTTACACACGAGTATTTGAAAACGAGAATACAGGACTCGGTGTAGTCCGTGCACGCGAAGTTGATCATCAATTAGAAACAGGTATCCCATGACTCGTTTGACGAAGTCCCAAATTAGCTTTCTTCTTCGACATGCGATCGCAACATGCGATATATCTCTCACGACACACGCGAACATCAAGATGGCGAAATGTTTTGGATCATAAACAAAGTGCGAAAGTCTCCTTTTTCTGTGTACAGAACCAGCTACATGCCGTTCAACAAACGTGAGTACACGAAAAACTAAGTAACTTCCCAGTACACACCACAAACTGTATCCCCAGCACTACCGCAACCCCAAGTGTATAACGCTGACATACAAAGTTCACCTCTTAGCACTTGTTTACTAACAGCCGCTCACACAGTTGCAGATGACATGATGTACGCTGAGAATAACGGCAACAGAAAAAGCACAGAAAATATGCCGCAAACAACAACAACAATTCTTAAAAACATGACATAACATACAATAAATAAGTTTGTACGAAAGTATCCACAGAAAATTATATTTCAAAAAACGAACAGTAAAAATGTAATAATTTGTTACAGTGCTTGTATAACTATGCTATTTTCTGCGTGTTTTAGATTTAAAGAACCCACTGATGACGACGATATTTGTCGCCGAAACTAGTTTGGGGAATAAATAAGTAAACAAATAACAAAGTGTTTTGCATAAATGCGGACTCACAGTTCCCATGTTGTTGTTTCTTTATGAAAACACGGATCAAATGGAAGAGTTCAGAGATAAAGTTATTGTCTCTTCGAACCAGTGGATGCCTCACACCCAATCAGGAGTAAGCTTTCTTTACTTTCCCCTTAATAGGGTTCTGTAATGAATCTTATTCTTCCATGTCCTATGTATACCGTACGACTCAGGACACTAACCGTTTGGTTCAATTATAGCTGTCTGGTATAGAATATACTAAAATCCAATGAAATAAACACTATTTATGGCCATGGAACAGCCATGGTACATTACTAAGGTGACACAAGTTCATGATGAAGGCTTGGCTGTAGTATATCAGGTGCATGTGTGGTTCGATACGTCAAGAGACTCTGAATGTCTGCATTACATATCAGTTCCGCATGCTGGTCGCGAGGAGCAATTCAGTACTGACTGTCCACCGTGTCATCTTCTCTCAGTGGCGTCATGTGGATGCGGTATGGAGGGCTCGTTGACACAGCTGGCGGCACGAGGCTGAGTGCGCCCTATTCTGGTTCTCCCACCAAGAAAAAATACCTGGCTGTATAGGGAATTGTAACAGGATCATACGCATAGCTATGGATGTGGACTGTTCAGTACATGGGAGACTTATAATGAAACATTTTTTTACGCGCAACCCAAATAACAGCGCAACTAGTAACTTTTATTAAATCAAGGTCAGGGCCAGTTTCCACTCCTTCTCTAACTAAGTTTGTGCTCAGCACGTATTACTTCCTCTTAGCCAAGAAGAAGTGTCTGATTCCGGTGCACCCATTATTTAATTGCCTCAGATTTAATGTTTTCATTTACTTCAATTGGTATTGTAAAACTGAAGATGGATGAGAAGGAGAGCCTAAAACTTAACATCATACCTTACCAGTGACAGTATAAATGAAGTTGAAGTTTCAGGTAAGTATGTTCAAATCACAAAGAAGAACAATATTTAGAAACAACAGTTTTTAACACTACTACGGCCCAACTGAGTCTCTGTACATTACGATATTTAATCGAGCAGGTGTTTAATGTGCTTTTCGAGAAAAATGGTACTTGGAGTCCATAATTCAATGCTAATGAATGTTGTAGGATATCGACATGTCCAGTTATCACATGATCATAAGTTGTAGACCACTGAACCACATTTTTATGACCACCTTCTAAACGTGAAGTGTTCAATGTGAAGCTCATGCTTTCTGCATACGTTTCCCTCTCTACTGTACTGAAAAAAAAGGAAGTAATTATCACAACTGGAATAACTAATGATGAATAACTTTCAGGTTGTTTTGAAACAGCGAAGTTTTTTAGCTTCTTGTGTTATTGCTGGTGATTATGGATTTAAGGAGACTAAACATCTAAGGTCATCAATCTCCTTATTCTCCCTCCAGGACAAAATCAGTGTACTCCATCTGTCTACGTCTGGAGTAAATTCTCTGCTTTATAAATGTTTGGTTAAAAATGGCTCTGAGCACTATGGGACTTAACTTCTGAGGTCAACAGTCCCCTAGAACTTAGACCTACTTAAACCTAACTAACCTAAGGACATCACAAATATCCATGCCCTGGGCAGGATTCGAACCTGCGACCGTAGCGGTCTCGCGCTTCCAGACTGTAGCGCTTAGAACCGCTCGGCCACCTCGGCCGGCTCTAAATGTTTGCGTTTTGTGTATCTGAGGCGGGAAGTGGGTGCCAGCCCGGTATTCACCTAGTGGGATGTGGGAAACTGCCTAAAAGCCTCATCCAGGCTGGCCGGCACTCCGGCACTCGTCGTTAATCCCCCGCGAAGATTCGATCCGGGGTCAGCGCGCCTCCCCATCTCGAGGCGAGCGCTTTAACGCTCCCGTCAGTTCGAGTGGGAATGAGCTGCTTGTGTCTCTTTGAGATGAAGTGATATTCTGTGCAAAGACAGACTTGGATGACGGGTAAAGGTTTCATCTAGCCAGACAGTGACACCCAGGCGATCTGAAGAATAATATTGTCATCTCAGGAAAAACATCATGCTTGAGAATGGTCTGTCGACGAGCTAAAGTCGTGTCCCTGGGCCATAAAATTTAAAGACCCTAGGGAAAGCGTTGAGTCCAATACAGGGAAAGATTCTGACAAACTACGCATTACTCTACAAGGGCTTTAGGGGAATATTTTATTGGCAAGCGTATAATTTTAACATCATAAAAGAGGGCTTTGGTAGAGAGCACCAAGTTGCTAATTAGTAATTCGGCAGACTAGACTCAAAACCAAATCTGACAAATTAAGGGTAAGAAGTTGCCTAGAGAGAATTTTTGCTGCCCACAAGGGGAGAATATACATTTAGACATACACTTACTGCGGAAAACATTGCTTTACTTTCTGTGGCGGCCACTTAGATTTCTGTTGGTAGTCACTTAAGGTATGAAAGTAAGTTCTGGTTGGCCCTTGGTGCAGCACAACTTAGTTGCACTCTCCATTCCAGCTGCAACTTCGAATGCAAATCGCTATACTTGACTCATGGTGAGAAAGTCATGCCGTGTCCTACGCTGTGACATTCTGCGTGCCAATGTTTTGGTTGTCACAAGATCATTGATAACTGACACCAAGGAAAGAGATCCTGAGATTCTTATTAATGCCTGCAAAGCTTTCCTTTGTAATGCATGGAGGTCATTTTTCTTGTTTAAATACAAGAATGTAAGGTACTAGTTAAGTTTATACTCCTTGGGGCCTCCAGGTCAACAATTGAAATTGATATTACCTTATTAATACCAGAAGGATAAGTACCGCAGTTATACCTGCGATCTAAAACAATTTTGTGCAAATAAATGCAATTATGGTGTATCTTCATTATGTAGCTGCAGCTCAGCCACTTAATCCTTTTACTTTTATTAATTGCAGATGTGTTTAGCATGAGTATTAAACAACATCTGTGCTTACGGAATAATGATCAGGGATATCCGCTTGTAATACTTGTAGTTAAAATTGTTTGGAATGCTGATGGCGATATGACTTCGCTTGTACAGGTATGTAACACCAAGATGAAAAGCTCTGTTGCATTTCGAAAATCATCTTTAATAAAATGTAATGTTTAATTACTATTTGCAAATGAGTATTGCCTAGGAACACATACTTTCTATTTGGAAGATAGCAACTAGCGTACATTGAGGGTATTACTTACTACTTTTAAATGGATGTGTGGAGACGTTTAATTGTGAAGTTTTTTAACATAATACAAATCAATAAATAATGTGTATGAAAACTATTTCAGTAAATTGGGAATTGATGGAGAGTTTTTGATTTTGAATTTCTTTATTACTTTCATACACATGTATAATAATGCTGTTTACATTCTCGATAAAGTTAGGCGTTTTCTGCAAAAGCGTAAGTGTGATGAAGGAAAAATATAACTGTGGGTTGTAGAATACCATAGCAGTAACTGTCTGGAGTGCCTTGTTGTGGAGTATTCCGAGCGTGTTACCTAGAGTTTGCTGTCGTCACATTTAATGCAAGTAAACGCATCAAATGAAGTTTTTGTGAACTATCAGTGCTCCGTACTACAACGACCGCGAACTTTGAGCTATCGCAAGCAGCTTGTTAGTTGGCCATAGGTCACAATGCCACAGACGCTCCGTTTATGTTTGGTTAAACTGATGCAGTTTCTGCGTTCAGAGATCTTGAAGAACCAGTACACATTTTGTGGCGTCTCACAAGAAGAACGATAGTCCCGAAGTTTAGGCGTGCTTCTGGCGTCGCTGGTACGTTGAAAATAGTGGATGTTCCCAGCAGAAGTAGATATGTTCAAGTAACGACAGAGAACAAACCATCCAATTTCTTGAACACATTCCAGTCCTACATTTCAAATCCACAGTGTTCGATTACTTCTTTCTCAGACTGCAAAAATGTCTCCTATGCACAGCAGATACAAGAATTATGCTTTAGCCTGTCTGCTGGACTAGCATGTCTGCGAAAAACTCGTGGATAGGTCATTTGAAACCTGATCTAACAGTACCTCGGAAATGTAAAATGTGTATATCTGAAAATAATACCCCGAGAAAAACATCGAACATTTCGTTTTTTTAATGGTTTGAGAAAAAGCTGGTTTTGTGGAAGCTTAAGGTGGCGTTGCTAAACCACAGCGTTCTGACATTGGTTACCTGTATGAGTCTAAAAGATTAATCAGTCATTTGAATTCCCATTAGTCACGCACGCTTAATGCTCTTATGTTTACTCAGTCAAACAGTCGCAACTTTATTTTGTCAGATAGTGTATATTACCCAAACTGTATGACTACGACTGAGCCGTGGAAAAAATTGCTGTTTTGAAGAGCGCGCCGCAGCGCGTAGTGTGAAGCAGTCGCCCTCCGTTTCTGGCGGTGGCGCCGCTGTGGCAGTCGCAGCTTTGGTCTCTCCCTCTGGTGGAAAAGGGGAAAGTTCGCCTGTTCGCGTGCGTTTAAGGGGCGCGATGAGTTCGCCAGTGACGGTTGATCAGTCGGAGTGAGTCTCGGATCACCAGTTGCTGGTCTGTCTCTAGTTCGCATTTGTGCGGCAGTTAGTGTCTGTCTGTCGTCGGAGTGCTAGTACGTATGTCGTTTGGTTCAAACTTTAAAGCCGACAAATGAGAGTCTTGCCACTCCGCCAATAACAGAACTCAGCTAGTGATCGCCCGGTCGGGGCTGAGTTCCTGCATCTGAGTCTGCGCGTTAGGCCGCCAGTCTGCTGGAGTTGCTTGGGCAACGGTCATTGGCGGTTGGATCGATCGGTTGGTCGGTCCCGCACTGAGACACAAGATGACTTGTCCGTCTTGAGCGTCGGCGCTTGTGAGGTCGCCACGTCAGTCCAGTGGGCCGCGCCGTATAGCGAGGGGTGGTGGCTTCGCGGTTGACACGAGAGCAAGAAGAGTCAACCCACGACATCGGGCTGGCCGGTGCGAGCTGCGACGCCGTGAGATGGGAGATCGGCGCGCCTTCCTGCTTCCGTTGAAGCGGCTGGCAGCGGACGGTTCGGGAGAGCGTTAGGGGTGTTGCGCCAGGTCTTTCCCAGAAATCGCAGTTTATTAGAAGTTAAGTCATTGGAGATATGTTGTTTCATTTACTTGTCAAATTATACTTGTTTTCTTGGTGAGGTCACCAGCCGCTTTGTTTTCGGGTCGTCCCACCATTCTTCTCCGTTTGCCCACCTGCGGGAAGGTGGTTATTTATGAATTGGGTGGTCCGTTTTCCCCTTGTGGAAGGGGCGGGTTAGAGCAACCTGCGGTTCGGGTTGTTCAGTAATCTCCCTGTCAATCTGCCATACGTTAATAGCTGCCTCTATCATGTTTGTCGGATTCGGTGTTAACGAATTTATTGCTTGAAGTGTAACGGCCGAATTCCTGAAATATGTTTTTATCTTGCCTATCATCTTGAGAGGCGGTATATGTGTAATGTAGAGCATGTTTGTATATTTTATGTAAGACTGCATTTCATGGGTTTTTATTTAAATGGTCATTTTAGTATATAAAGTTGCAACCCTTCCACCGTAAGAGTTTTTTTTTTTTAAAATCATGTTGCACCTTCGGTGGCAAGTTAATTTTTTTAGTGTTAGTGTTTTGTACCATTTCCATCCCTCCTACGGGGTGCATAGTTTATGTGCTTGTGTGAGTTGTTAAAATTTTTAGTTTAAAGTAATCTGGTGTGGTGCAGATTTGCACCAATGTAGTCTTTCAGAGATTGTTGTGAGCGGTCGTGACTACGGCCGTGTCAAAAGGCAGCGGCAAGGTTCTCAGCCCGAAAGCTCATACTGTCAATACTTGTTCTTTCTGCCTCTGAAAAAAATGTAACTTGATACATTTTGAGGGTGCTTTCCGATTATAATTTTAAATCTGTTTAAAAAAAAGTGCTTTTAGGAATAAAATTTCCATTTGTTAAAAGAAATTAAATTTGTTTTTATCAGTTACCCACTGGCAACTACTTCCACGCTCACATAGTGTGGTTAAATGTGTTAATGTTCTTGATGAATCGTTAGTAAATAAAGTAAATTCTTAAGAAAAGGTTTTGAAAGTAAATGCACGGTTCAACGACTTTGTACTGTTTTGTCACATTACATGTGTAAAAAGATAAAGTTGTCGGGGACGGGAAAGTTGGCTTTACTTAGAGCACCGAAGCTCTTTACTATAATTCACGTGGCCACGGAAGATCGTTACAGCTAAAGCGGACTTTAAACGGCTGCATCGCGTGTCTGCCACAGCCATTCACGTAACGTGATTTTATTTACGTGTTTACCGCTGTTCTAGGCGATTATGGTTTTCAATCAGTGTTCACGATAGGCTTTTGTACTTTACAGTTGAAGACTGTCAGCTGTCAGCGATCTTCTCTCGCCATGTGAATTCATTTACCTTCCTGCAACCTTTGAACTGAGTGATCCAGGCACTTACAGGGGGCCTGCAGTTTACAGTGGAATCCGAACCACGGCGCAGCTCTGCATTGTCCTCATTCAGAAACAACTGCCAGAGACGAATGAAGCGACAAGTGTCAGAAAAAAATCTTAAGACCGACTGGCTATCGAACCCCAGACTTCTGGGTTTGTATTCTGGCATTTACCCACTTTCTTCCAACTCTCTATTTTTTAAAATCCTTACAGAAGGTAATCTAACTGTTCTTACAAACGCACATTTTGAGTAATCGTTTTAAGAGCATTACATTTAGGTTATAAATGAAATTTTTATGTTAAGGTAATAGAGGGTAGCTGTACGCACTTCGTTTTTAATTGTTTATAATACTTATACCCTTGATTATTTTCGTAAAAACGTATGTAGTATTGTACAGGTTGGGGAATGCGAACACTTAGGCAACATATGTGGGAAAGTGTACCCATATTGTTGATTAATTGTGCACATTTCCCCCACAGCATTTATTTTCTTTAGTTTCATTTCAGCATTTACATTTTACAAATTGTTATTTGTAGTGATCACAAGTAAACTTTCCGCGTCCTACGTATGGTGCGCGCAACTCTTGCTACCACTCCTGACACGCGCCATATTTTATCCTGTCCTCATCGTTACGACACTCGTTGCATCCTGGACAGAGATAAACATTTTTTGAGGTTACATTCGCGTTTGATATATTTGGTTCAAATCGTCTCTGTTGTGAATATGGAGGCCTCTTGGTTTCTGCTTTTTTTCTCGTTGTCCTGATCTGTGGAGGATTCGTCTTGGTGAGCAGTTTTGCATTTTTTGTCGTCACCCTTTCTTTCTTTTTCTTTTCTTCTCGCTCTCATATCTTTTGCTTGTCCTTAAGGATTTTCTTATAAGGGAAGATGTTTGAATCTCCGACTTCTGGGCACTTCGTTTCCTTTTGTTAACGTTCTGACATTTAGAAAAGGGATGAATGTTGGTGGTAGGTATACGAGACAAAATGGAGGGACTGACGGGTTGATTTCTTTGATAATTGGTAGCTGATGATTGATCTGCTTCCTCTTTCGTTGTAATTTCTCCTGCTTCTTTCTCCTGTTGATCGCCTTCCGTTGGGCGGAAAGCTGGTTTTTGATTCTTCAAGATGTTTCACCTCTGGCACGTCGACGTTTGTTGTTTCGGCTGGTAAAAAATCTTCCGTGAACACATCGGGATTATAAAAATAAATCCCTATGTCACGGAAAGAAGCTACAGCTTTCTCAGTAGCTGCACCCTACTCTTTCAATCGCTGCGCGGAATAGATCGGGCACTTCCATTTGAGTAACATCTCTCCCTGGATTGCTACAATGCCACCTCACCATTTATTATGCATAAAATTTGTTGAACGGACCAAATATGACTTTATATAATCGCTGTCACATATGACTTGCATTAGGTGACAGACTTAACAGGACAATATGATATTGTCTGCAAAATTCTACAGCCGAGAGGGTGCAATGAGAGACCTGGTTATCAAGAACCAATAGGGCAGGATCATCCTTAAAAACCTTAACCTATTTTTCTTGTAACCTGATTCACTCATCAGGCGAAGAGATCACACTCGAACATTGTTGAATAGCTCCGGTTTATTCCGCTTACGAGGAATAATCAGTGCTGGTGGTATGGAATATCCAGTGGGATTAAGGCAGCATACGGCTGGGATAGGTTGGTAGGACATGTTTTGAGGCATCAAGTGATCACAAATTTAGCATTGGAGGGCAGCGTGGAGGGTAAAAATCGTAGAGGGAGACCAAGAGATGGATACACTAAGCAGATTCAGAAGGATGTAGGTTGCAGTAGGTACTGGGAGATGAAGAAGCTTACACAGGATAGAGTAGCATGGAGAGCTGCATCAAACCAGTCTCAGGACTGATGACCACAACAACAACAACACGGCTGTTACTATTTCATCTCGCTCTGCTAATTTAGTTTGCTTTATACGAGGGTTTCCAAGAAAGTAATTCACCGCATTTTTTTTTCTCAGGCGAAAACACGAATGCGAAACGTTACGTATGTATTACTTGAAGTCTCCTGAATGAGAGCGTCAAGTTTCCGTCACTTCCGAGGGATAGCGTAGCTGAGGTACAGTTTCAAAATGGCGTCTGTAGGTGATGTACGTCACAAACAATCTGCTGTCATTGACTTTCTCGCTGCTGAAAAGTAACTTTGGGGAATATTCACAAACCCTTGTGCAAAGTCTGTGGATCATCTGCTGTCGACAGATGTACAGTCAGTCGCTGGGCACGGAGGGTGAGGTCATCAGAAGGCGGTTCGGCTGAGTTCCACGATTTGTAGCGGACGGGAAGGCCATCCGTGGCTGTCACACCTGACATTCTGCAGCGCGCTGACGCTGTCATTCGCGAGGACAGACGCATTACGACTCGGCAGTTGGCGCTGCATCTGTCAATCAGCAAAGGAAGTTCAAGCAGTGAAGCACCGGCTCCGCCACTAGGAAAGGATAGGTGCCGACAGGACATACACCCTCTTGTTCCGCGCTGGAGGAAGGTCATAGAACGGGATGGCGGTTGCGTGGAAAAATAGGGTGTGTACATAAAACACCATTCTTTCGTGTGTGTAATTCCCATTATATTCAATAAAGAACTGATGAATAAAAAAAAAAAAAATGCGGTGCGTTGCTTTATGGGCAACCCTCGAAGCTCTCTTCCATTTTGTTGCCAGAACATTGTGTAGGAACGGTAGATTCGCCAGTTTCGTCCATATTGTACAGCCTAAGAGGAGGGAACTTGTACTTTTCTAGATATTCTTTCAGGCTCTGAAAGCACATTTTTACTTGTACCTTGTTGAACTCTATAGCTCTTCCTACGCTGCACAGCTGTGGCGTAGATAAAGAGAGACCAGAATCCTGAAGGAAATAGTACACCCAGACTTTTCCTGCAAGCCCCAGTTCACTCAGAGCGATGCTGTAACCCATTCTGTTCAGAATTTCAGACGCCAGTTTACTGGGTGTCTTAAGGGTCATTCCGTAAAATCTACTGTCGAGATCTTTAATTTGTTTGGATGTTTGGCTAGCTGTGCTACCACTTCCCCACTGTACACTTTACTGTGTCTTCTCATTGAATTAGCTGCGGTACCCTAAATAAAGGAATGATTGATACCAATTAAAACTAAAATAATTCTGCTGACTATCAAAAGTAAATTGAAGGAAATTTAACGAACCTAGCCAACTAAATTAATGCACACCTATTTGAGTCTATTTCTAAATGTAGTTTCTCTGAAACCGACACCCTTCGCAGCAGCCCTCTCACCGGCTCTCTTGTTAGTAATTTTTCTCGCTTCATCATAATGCTCTTGGGTGAGACATGATACTTCGATTTTTCTTTTATATTTTCCCATTTTGTTCAAAATGAAAATACACAAACACAAATAAGTGCTCTCCTTAGACATAAACTGTTGTGTCTAGACAAGACAGCCTAGACACAATGAGAGGAAGCCGAAGTGCACGCTATAAGCTCACGCAGGATGGCGTGAGGTATGAAACAGGATACGTAATGAATGCTATAAAGAAAAGTACGTAGCTGCTGGAATACTTTAATCCATCATTTGTATACATCGTTCTTGATGAGACATGCTTCATACGATAACTATCAATTGCTATGGCGCCTTGCTAGGTCGTAGCCATGGACTTAGCTGAAGGCTATTCTAACTATCTTCTCTGCAAATAAACGAGGCTTCGTCAGTGTTGCATCGCTAGCTAAGTCGTCCGTACAACTGGGGCGAGTGCTAGTAAGTCTCTCGAGACTTGCCGTGTGGTGGCGCTCGGTCTGCGATCACTGACGGTGGCGACACGCGGGTCCGACATGTACTAATGGACCGCGGCCGATTTAAAGCTACCACCTAGCAAGTGTGGTGTCTGGCGGTGACACCACATAAACAGTGTTGGTAAACAAACTGATACATGTTGCTGCAACATTCGTCAACTAAATACACTATGAACTTGAAAGTTAAGTGTACGTAGCTTGAATAGCACGCGCACAGTTGACCGACCTTACCAGTGTATCGTTACAGCTCACGTAGATTGAACTGATTGCACCACTACAGGCTTGTAAATAAAAAAAATGGCTTTCTCCGTGCTATTACAAACAATTACGTTCATTTATATTGACGACGTTGTGAGACTATCTAACGTCATAGTAAAATTACAGATTACAGTCAAGGTAGTGAGAAATGATTTCTTAGCTTTTTCTGTGTGTCAGCAGTCTTCTGACTAGTTTTATGCGGCCCGCCACGAATTCCTCTTGTGTGTCAGTCTTTTCATCACAGAGCAGAATTTGCAGTCTATGTCTTAATTATTTGCTGCACGCATTCCGATCTCGGTCTTACCCGAAAATTTTTACCCACTGCAGCTGCCTCTGGTACCAAGGATGTTATTCGCTGATGTGAAAACAGATGTCCCATTATCCTGTCCCTTCTTCTTGTTAGTGTTTTCCATATATTCCTATCCTCGCCAGTTCTGCGGAGAACCTCTTTATTTTTTGACTTACCAGTTCACCCAATTTTCAACAGCCTGCTACAGTATCGCCTTTCAAATGCTTCAATTCACTCAAGTATCACTACAATAACAGCATACATAAAGCAGTTATAATTTTACACCCTCTCTTCAGACAGTACACTATCACAATAGATACTCAGCTGCTGTTATTCAGTGTAGCCAACAACCGAAAAGAAAAACAGCGTAACCTTACCCACCTGCGCACAGTTACCCTCCATCATTTGATACATAAAACGCAGCTAAAGCTTTCGTAGAATGAGGACTCATATGTACTCTAAGACACGGCAAGAAGGCATTATCCGATGGAAGGGAAATCGCTAGATGTGATGTACATGTACAGACAAACAAATGATTACAGTTCCAGAAAAATTGGATGATTTATTCAAGAGAAATAGCTTAAAAAATTTATCCAGTCGTGGGCGACCGTTTCCCCAAAAAAATGGCTCTGAGCACTATGGGACTTAACATCTGTGGTTATCAGTCCCCGAGAACTTAGAACTAATTAAACCTAACTAACCTAAGGCCATCACACACATCCATGCCCGAGGCAGGAGTCGAACCTGCGACCGGAACGGTCACGCGGTTCCAGACTGAAGCGCCTAGACCGCACGGCCACACCGGCCGGCCCGACCGTTTCCCCACATCTACCCATTGTGCAAGCAGTTATTCAACTTGGTATTGATTGATAGAGTTGTTGCATATCCTCCTGAGGGATAGAGTGCCGAATTCTGCCAACTGGTGCGTAAGATCGTCAAAATTCCGAACTGGTTCCAAGAGCCCTGCCCATATTGCTCCAAACGTTCTCAGTTGGGATGAGATCCGGCGACTTTGCTGACAAAGTTAGGGTTTGGCAAGCACAAACACATGCAGTGGAAACTCTCACTGTGTGCGGGCGGCCTGAAATGTAAGCCAATGATTGTTTGCCGTGAAGGGCGACAAAACGGGGCGTAGAATATGGTCGACGTACCGCTGTCCTGTAAGGGTAACGCGGATGGCAACCAAAGGAGTTCTGCTATGAAATGAAATGGCACCCCATACCACCACTCCTGGCTGAGGGGCCGTATCGTGGGCGACGATCAGGGAGGTGTCCCACTGCCGTCCGCGGCATCTCCAGCCACGTCTCCGCTGTGCTTATTTCTAAGCAGGACTCATCACTGAAGACAAATCTACTCCTCTAGATGGGATTCCACGCTGAAGACCTGTCTGGAGACGCCGTGAACTGTGGTGGGATACCAGCCTGACTGTTACCTGCCATACTTCCCCCACAAGCAGAAGTGATGGTCTTGGGTGCTATTTGTTTCTACAGCAGAGCCACTCTGGTTGTCATTCGTGGCACCCTCACACCACAGCGGTATGTCGACGATATTCTACACCCCGTTTTTTGCAAGATAATGCCCTTGCGCACACGGCGAGAGTTTCTGCTGCCTGTCTTCGTGCTTGCGAAACCATGTCTTGGTCAGCAAGATAGCCAGATCTCCCCCAGTTGAACATTATGGACAGTTTGGAGCATTATGGTCACGGTCCACCAACAAGCTCGTAATTTCGACGATTTAAGGCGCCAATTCGGCAGAATTTGGCACGTTATCCCTCAGGATGACATGCAACAACTCTTTCCGTCAGTGTCAAATCGAATAACTACTTGCCTAAGGGCCAGTAGTGGACCAACGCGTTACTGACTTGGTCAGTTTGTGAGGCTCTTTGTCTTGAATAAATCATCACATTTTTCTGAAATTGTAATCATTTGTTGTTCTGTACATTTACATCACATCTACCGATTTCCGACCTATTCGGGCAATTCCTTCGTGGTGCGTAGAATGTGCATTCTTCAATAATTTTACGTTCAAATAACATTTTAACTTCTTCTAACTGGGAAGCAATTAAGTGGTGGCGTTACTGAAATTGCTTTTTTTTCATAATTCAGTGATTCTTGGCGTGTGCCCTGTGATGTCTCTACGTTGATGCTGACCACAGAAAAATTCTCCAACGCAATTTTGAGGCTTGTCTTTCTTATCTGCTTCTGGCTTTAGCGTCGTCTTTCCAATACATCGGATTTCGTACTTTATTTTGAACAAGACATTCCTCATTCTATTTTACAGCACCTTGATAACTGAATTACTTATAGCATTTTTACAAAATGAGTTTACATAATAAAAAACAAATAGAATAAAAACCTGTCTTCTCATCCCTCCTCCCCAGATCACTGTGTGTCTGTGTCAGTTTCCTTTTACGGCTTAAAACATTCTGGAATACTGAAACCAATTTTGCATTTAAAAAATTATAGAGGGTGTTTGTTTTAACTTGACACAATTAAATGTCTCGGAAATGACGCATCGTACGAAAAAAATTTTCTAGGTGAAAAGGTAACATTAGTAAAAGAGGCATCTGTCTGTGCTACTACTGGCACCTCGTAACCACCCCTCTTGATTGAACGGGTGTCAACTTCGTATTTTCAAACGGGATCCCCCGCCCTTTTTTTTTTTTTTTTTGCATACTCGGATTGTACGCCGTAAAATACGTACAGGTTACTCAGACCATTCTTTTCCATTCGTGGTAGATGACGCTGTAATCGACAGATATTAAGTGTGTCTGTTTTCGCAATTAAGATCCGACGCATTTGGCTCTAAATTTTATTTACGATCTAAATGTAAACCTTTGTGTTCTAACAGTTGATATTTATGATCGAAATTGACTTTAATGTTGCAAGTTTAATTATACAGTACAATATGGTTAGCCGTTTCAGTGGCTGGTTACAAAATACGTTCAGTGTGACCCAGGAACAACGACTTGGATGCAATAGTTTTCTGTTCCCATCGGAATGCTAGATTTCGGTGAGTTCCCTTGCCTCTCGCAACTAGAAGTGCTTGATTTCGGTGCGCATCCATGGAAGACGCGCCTGTCATTTTTCCTTCATGGACATCATACGTTATTACAATGGTTGTGGCTTCTAACCCACCGGCAGCCGCATGGGGGCTAGCGCGAGAGTTACGGCCTTTGGATGGAAACACACATTGAAATAAGTTACCCTAACGGCATGGTCCAAGGGTGGTCACCGAAATCAAGCATTCCGATGGTTTCCGGACTCACCACAGTCAATCCTATAGGACATAGGATCAAAATCAACCGTTGAAATACGAATGTCTACATTTACATTGTAAATGAAATGTAGAATCAGCTGTGTCTGTTCTTAATTGCAATAACATGTGCGCTTTATATTTGTCATTTACAGCATCATCTACCACGAATGGGAAACAATTGTTTGAGTAAAGAGTGGGTATTTTTTGGCGTAGAATCCGAATATGCTATAAAATTGGGGGGAGGGGGGAGATATTTCCATTTGAAAATACAAAAAAAAAATTTGGAAATTTGTGGTAAGGTCTTATCGGACCAAACTGCTTGAGGTCATCGGTCCCTAAGCTTAAGCACTTCTTAATCTAACTTAAACTAACTTACACCAAGGAGAACACACACGCCCTTGCCCGAGGGAGGATTCGAACCTCCGACGGGGGAGCCGCGCGGACCGTGACATGGCGCCTGAGACCGCACTGAAAATACTAACTTGACCCTGCCCATGTAGGAGGGCCAGTTGTACCACAGACAGATGTCCCCTTTATTAATATTCAATTTTCGCTAAGAACATTTTTTTCGTATTATGCGTCGTTTTCGAGATATTCAGTTCGAACAAACACGCTAATTCCACTTGGTGACATGTTTTTTAGCCAGAGTGATTTACATTCCTTTGAGAGCTCACAGCACAAAATGTGGCACTATTACTTTGGTTTCAGATTATGTTAACGTATTCATAATCGTAAACTGTGAAGAACATTACATTGTTATGTTGTCGACAGTTGTGTAATTAATCACTGCAGTTCTACTTCTAGTGCTATTCCACATTTCTGTGGATGCATTGAAAGTGAATTTACGTTATATTGTAAAAGTCTAATCATTTATTGGTGTTCTGTAAGTTTATATTTTTCATTTTTGCATTATCAGGGATCACAATATTTATTGTCTCTTGCCATGCGCAATATTACGGAAAGGCAAGAGGAAGTAGAATGATGGTGAGATGGAGATATGGTACTGTGACAAGACTCAGTCAGAAGTCAGAAGAAGGACTTCAGCAGATGACATTCCCTCAGAATTATTGCAATATTTGGAAGAAAATACCATGACAAAATTTTCCCACCTATTACGCAAGATCTGTGGGACATGCGAAATACCCTTACATTTCAAGAAAAATATAATAATTCGAATTCCAAAAAACAAGTGGGTAGTGAAGATTACTGAACCATCAAATTAAAATTATGGTTGCAGAATACTAATACGATTTTATTGTGGAAGAATGAAAAAACTGCTGTAAACCCAAATATGGGACGGCCATTTTGGATTCCGGAGAAATGTAGGAACACGACTTCTTTGAAGAGATACTAAAGGAAGGAAAACCCACATTTATGGCACTTGCTGATTTACAATAAGCTTTCCACAATGTTGAGAGAAATACACACTTTGAAATTCTGAACGTAGCGGGGACAAACTCCATGGAGCGAAAGGCTATCTACGTAAACCAAACTGCAGTTGTAAGATTAGATGGATACGAAAAGACACGCAGTCGTTACAAATGGAGACGGGGTTCCAGCCTATCCCCACTGCTATTCAGTCTGCACATTGAGCAAGCTGTGAAGGAAATCATGGAGAAATTCGAAAAGGGAATTAAAGCACAGGGAGAAGAACTAAGAACTTTTAGCTTTGCCAATGATATTTTAATTCGGTTAGACGTGGCAATAGACTTGGAAGAGCAATTGAAAACACCGATAGTATTTTACAAATAGTTTATCAGGTGAACATCGACAGTGTAGTAAGGGTCACGGAAAGTATTCGAATTAAACCACGCGATTCTAAGGGAATCAGATTCGGAAATGAGACGCTAACAGTACTAGATACGTTTTGTCATTTAGGCCGAAAAATAAGAGACGATGACCGAAGTAGAGAGGATATAAATGTATGCTGGTAATATATCACGAAATACATATTTGAAAAGGCGAAATTTGTTGACATCGAATATAAATTTACATATTTGGTAGTCTTTTCTGGAGGTATTTGTTTGGAGTGTAGCCTTGTCCGGAAGTGAGACGTAGAAGGTACGCAGTTCAGACTAGAAGAGAATAGAAGCCTCTCAAACGCAATGCAACAGAAGAATAGTGAAGATCACATGGATAGATCGCATAATTAATGAAGTACTGAATCGAATCGGCGGAAATTAAATTTATGGTGCAACTTGACTAAAAAAGGAATCTCGCTTGGGGGGGGGGGGGGGGGGGAGGCTCGGTAGGTTAGGAGTATAAATTATAGGACATCAAGGTGGACTACAGTGAGCAAGTCAAATCGATATAGGTTACAGTAGGTATGCAGAGATGAAGAGGTTTGCACAGTATTGAGCTCCATCAAACGTCTTTCGGCTGAACACCACACCCCATCACACGTCATATACTTCCAACTGAGCTATATTTCCGTCGTTTAGTCTCTATCGTACTTATGCATTGCTGATAAGTCAGTGTGGTTTAGATTTAAGCCACGATTTGCCAAACTGTGTCCCGCAGGAAGTGAATAAGTGTTCCGCGAATAGTTATTAATAACGCGGCATTTTTCTTTTTGACATTTTGACAATACTATTTTTTTAAAATTTTTTATGATTACTGTGTTATTAGTTATGATTTAAAATTGAAGTAATCACAGAATAAAATAAGTTCTTCTTATTTTTAAAATAAACAAGGCGTTCCATCAAAATATAAGTTTTTTCAATGTATTTCGTCGCCGCGCAGGATTAGCCGAGCGGTCTAGGGCGCTGCAGTCACGGGCTGTGCGGCTGGTCCCGACGGAGGTTCGAGTCCTCCCTCGGGCATGGGTGTGTGTGTTTGTCCTTAAGATAATTTAGGTTAAGTAGTGTGTAAGCTTAGGGACTGATGACCTTAGCAGTTCAGTCCCATAAGATTTCACACACACACACACACACACACACACACACACACACACACAATGTGTTTCGTCAGAGGAAAAGTTTGGCAACCTCTGATTTAAGCCCTACCCAGCTAGTTACAGGGAAACCTACATGTTAACATGGACTTTGAACCACGGTTGAATTCATCATTTTTCTTATTAACAAGCATTAGCAGGGGCGAAAGAAGTCACAGATAACATAACAAGAGTGACTGGTGACTGAACCCGAGATCTTTGAATCTGTCGTCTTGCACTTTATGACTTTTTCCTCTTTTGTTTTGTTTTGTTTTTTTTTATTTTTACCATTGTGCCACCGAGCTAGGCTAGAGTGTCTAAACTGTCCCTGAAAATTTCTCATCACTGGAACCTCCGCATGACTGCGCTGATGAGCCATGGAGTCAGTATGAAACACACCATATGCCCATAGACTGGTCCATTTGGCTATTGCAGATGCCAAAGTTGGTTTGGAGTATTCTGTGGAAGTTGGGTTTGTCCATTGTCGAGATGACGGCTGAGTCAT
Organism: Schistocerca serialis cubense; assembly: GCF_023864345.2. NCBI lineage: Eukaryota > Metazoa > Arthropoda > Insecta > Orthoptera > Acrididae > Schistocerca > Schistocerca serialis. The sequence continues at coordinate 856,082,882 of NC_064638.1, forward strand.
GCCACAATCCGCCTAAGTGTTTGAGATAAGTATCTCACAAGGGCAGGTGTCCTGCAACACATGTTGGAAATAAACTTGTGAATAGCCCTTCTAAGAAGTATCGCCTTGCGAAGCAGTGGTGTTGATGAGGGCAGGAAATGGGCAATGAAAGTGCCTGCATTCTGGTGCTGAGGCTGATTGGCGGGAAGGTCGGAATGGTTAAAGCAATATCGTGGAGCTGCTTGGAGCAAGAGAAATCGAGGTATTAGCGGGCAGCACTCACAGGTGTAGGGGGCAAGTTCTGTGCCCTTTGGGGCAGAGGAGATTTTTACGTCCCACCAGTTGGGAGGTAGTGGTCATCTGTGGTTAATGTAGCTACATTTCCAAAACAGAAACCCTACAATAATTCTGAGGTGCGTTCCAGTGCGTCGGTACGGAATTATTCTTAATCTGCTTCCCATTTTTTATGCGTCCCTTACATCGGATCGCAGAGCCAGTAGCTAATTGAGAGATGATATTTGTTAAAGTCACAGATTTGGTGAATTTTAATTAACGCCAATTAATAACAAATATTTCTATGGAAATTTCATGTGTTATGTTTTCTGTGTGATACTTTCCATATTTATTTTAAACTGTATGGTCATTTGTCTTTGAAGATATAATCAACAGAATTTGCTAGGAATCTCCTGGAGGCGCTATACACAGCTGCTAACGGTGTGCGTGTATTTGTCCAGTTGTCGAATCTTTCTGATTGTGGTTTTGGTGAGAGGCATTAGGGAAGTCAGTAGCTAACTGGGAGGTCATTACTTTCGGAGTAGTGAGACGTTCATCCCTACCCTGAGGTCAAAGTGAATATGCCGGCAACTACTTAGACTGCTGTTAACAGTGTAGCAGTTAAAGAAATTTAATCCAGATCCCCCGGTAAACGTTTCCAGGATTCGGTCTGCGCCCGACAAATGGACTTCGAGCGGGCACCCCGGTACCACCGAGGTCTATAAGAAAGAATCATTTCGTGATACAGCCAAACATTTAGCGGCATCTGATTCTTTCAGTTCTTTTGTTATATATCATATCTTGTTTATACAATTAATTAAATCAACGATGTCTTGTCAATCATTTATGAGGGTCGTTCAATAAGTAATGCAGCACTTTTTTTCTGAAAGCAGGTTTCTCTTATTCAGGAACCCAATACGACATATCATTCCCCACTCTTTTGGGTACAAAATCCTGTTTTTCCACATAATCTCCGTTCAATACGACGGCCTTGATGGGAGGACCTGTATGCCCATGTGGTACCACTCTGTCGGTCCCTGTGGCCGAGCGCTTCTAGGCGATTCATCCCGGAACCGCGCTGCTGCTACGGTCGCAGGTTCGAATCCTGCCTCGGGCATGGATATGTGTGATGTCCTTAGGTTAGTTACGTTTAAGTAGTCCTAAGTCTAGGGGACTGATGACCTCAGATGTTAAGTCCCATAGTGCTTGGAGCTTGTCGCGAATAGCGTCGTAATGCGCAATCAGCTCCGCATAGATGACCCTGTTTTGCTGTTTATGGTCTTCTGTTAGGTGCGAGGAACGCAGCCGGCACACATCTTTCAGTACACAAACTGGTGGAAGAGTGTGTCAGCAGTATCAACAGAGACGTCCAGTTGTGCAGCGTGGTGTTTGGTTGAGATCTGTCGATAACCGCGAATGAGAGCGTCCGCGAGTTGCAACATTGCTGTGTGCGTCCTACCGGCACACGGGAGATCGGAGGGGTTTGCACAACTTTGTTGCGATGATGACCGACGCCTCGTGCTTTTGTTCACTACCAGATATCCGTAGACACTCTGCAAGCGCCTGCGAACTGTGAATAACTGCGATGCTCTGGTTTTCCGAAAAAAAAAAAAAAAAAAAAAAAAAAAAAAAAAAAATCAATGACAGTCCTCAGACTGGAACGCACCTCTGTTACAGACCCCATGTTGAAGGATGTCGCCACCTATCGAAACTTCATGAAACTATAGGGGCTGAAGTGGAAATATTCCACGATATCCTCCAATAAATTCGGCATTTTTTCAATCGAAATGGGCCGAGAATAAGTGTTAAAATACTTATTGATCAACCCTCGTATCTGTTGCAGTTTTGTGTATTGCCTGGACAATTGTGATTATTACAGTACCAGGTGTTTTTAGTGTTGAGATTTGGTAATAATCGCCGTGCAGGATTAGCCGAGTGGTCTATGGCGCTGCAGTCATGGACTATGCGGCTGGTCCCGGCGGAGGTTCGAGTCCTCCCTCGGGCATGGGTGTGTGTGTTTGTCCTTAGGATAATTTAGATTAAGTAGTGTGTATGCTTAGGGACCGATGACCTTAGCAGTTAAGTCCCATAAGATTTCACACATTTGGTAATAACCACCTATGATAGTCGATAGTGAAAACTTTCATAGGCTGTTAACGGTATTTGCTAATTATTCAGTCTAGCCATACTTACGAAGAATGTTTGCTTTTGAACGTATCTGCTAAGCGTCACAAATACGATTTCAATAACGGTTCGCTTCGTTTGATATCGGACTGCACCCTGCGACTGTTTGTTAATAAACCAGCGGCTGACATTTACATATCTCGTAACATCAAAGCCCTAAATATAATTACTGTTTATTTCACACTATTGCAGCCAAAATGACATCATTAGTTCGATAATTGCAAATCTAATACAAATATTATGTCATTTATAGTTCCAGGATATTCAGGAAAGTGACTAGTAATGCATATTAATTACTTTCCTTGATGTGATGACTGGAAATTCTAGGAAGACAGGGATGCAGCAAACGAATTATTTAAACCTAATATGTCGCCCAATACAAAGTAATTAGTCAACATTTACTCGGCAACAACAAATCTAGGATATTAGTTGAAACAGAAAACATGCATTTATCATATTTCTGGGGAAAACGGAAACTCGTGGTGCAATTACCTGTTTCAACAGTAGCGCAGAAAGTGCGACCTCGTTTGTCCGCCCGAGCCGGAGGCGCCGTAAGCCATCCGGATTATCGAAAATTCGGATTATCAGGAAATTCTCAAAACTTGATATGATTTCGACTTATCACACCAAAAACGATTTTCAAATTTTTTATTGCAGTTTTCAGCAGCCACAATACTCTGTGAAAGTTTTTCTCTAGATTATGTACCCCATGTAGATCCTTACATGTTTGTAACCTGCCTTAGATGGCTGTGAAATTAGGATCACCATTAGAAAGCTCACCATTAGAAAGCTTCTTGTTTCAACGTATAACTTTTTTTCTGCAATATTTGTTCTGACATTGGAACGGCACTCTCCCTCTTTTCCATAAAATCACATAAGAGCTTCATCTAGAAATTCATTCTTTGCTTTCTTGGTTGTCTCCTTTGTACACCCTATGCAGTCCATCTAACTTTTTGCCCATAGGCACAACCTTCTTCTTGCTTTTTGGTGTTATTTTACAGTTACAGCTCACGGGAACAATACAGTAATGTACAATGATAATCCAAAACATTGTGACCATTCCCCACGTTGAAGTTGGATACCGCCTGGTGGCGTTGTGGGCACGTGATGCGGTAGCAAAAGTATGTAAGCAGAACAGACACGGACGGGGGATCACCCTAGCGAAGATATGGGCTGCAAGTGGTGAAATCCTTTGATATAAGCTACTTTGACAAAGGGTAAGTTATTATTATGCAGAGCCTGAGAACCAGTATCTGTCAAACGGCGAAGCTGATCGAATGTTCATGTACTGCTGCCACGAGCATCTACGGAAAGAGTGACACTGCCACTAGGTGCTAAATGGTTGGGCGTCCACGACTCTTCACAGAGGTTCGGAGGCATGGCTACTCTGTAAAGTGGGATAGATGATGACTGAGGCATCTCTGTCGAAAGAACACATTGCTGGCGCACACAAAAGAGTTTAGGAGCACACCGTTCATCGGACATTGTTGAACATGGAGCTCCTTAACATACTACCCCTAAGTGTTCATATACTGACCCAACCACATTGTCAATTACGACTGTAGTGGGCAAGACACTATCGGGATTCGACTGTCGATCAGTGGAATTCGTATCGGCTCTTCAGGTGAATTCACATTTTTGCAGCTCTAGATCGATGGTCGTCTCCACAAACGCCGTCATCAGGGTGAACAATGACACGAAACGTGCAGCGCGGCACGGAAGCAGACTGGTAAATTGGAAAATTGGAAATTTGTGGTAAATTCTATGGGACCAAACTGCTAAGGTCAGCGGTCCCTAGGTTTACACACTGCTTAAGCTAACTTAAACTAACTTACGGTAAGGACAACACAAATACCCATGCCGAAGGGAGGACTCGAACCTCCGACGGAGGCAGCCGCGAGAACCGTGGCAAGGCGCTCAAGACCGCACGGCTACACCGCGCGGCGCGCAGGCTGGTGGTAGTAGTATTATGCTACGGGAGACATTCTCCTGTGCTTGCATGGGACCTGTCGTAGTAATCGAAGACACGCTGACAGCTACGAACCATGATGTCCTTCCCTGACGGCGTTGTCTTCTTTCAGCAGTATGATTGTCCGTGACTCGGGGCCAGAACTATGCTGCAATGGCCTGGGAAACATTGTAGTGAACTAACATTGATGTCGCTGTGATCAAATTCACCGCGTACGCAAATCAGCGGCCCGTTATTTACGCAAATTAAATGACCTGTACGTAGAAATCTATTGCCATATACCTCCACAGACCTAACAATAAGCTGTCGGATCTCTGATACGCAGAATCAGCGATATAGTTCTTTCAGAGACGGACAAACAAGCTAGTAAGCAGGTAGTCGTGATGTTTTGGCTCATCAGTATATAACTCAATGTTAACCTGTTAACTGACACCGTGCCACGATCCATGTATGACAGTTGGCTGAATTTCAGTTTAATGATTGCCAACGTCGATTATTGACGCTATGACTTCCAGAGTATCAAATACCGTTACGGTACTTGAAGGAAAAAATAAAGATCCTGGTGAACCGGATATCTGGATTAATGAGGGCCGTTTAAACGAAGCTCCTCTGCACTTTTAAATGACAGTGAATGTGGGTTGAACATGCACTTCCATAACGCAGCGGCGAAGGAAATAAACTGTCTACTATGTAGATAGTTACTGGTCGAAATATTCATTAAGAAAAACACAATTTTGGTTGATATAGTTTTGCCGAGCAGTAAGTTTCACTGATGGAATCTCTGGCATGAAAGCGAACATCATTCGAACTATAGCTTTATTTTATTCGTTCTCTACTTAATCCCAGTCAGTCTACTGTTGCTTCCACGACTACGAACGGCTTGTGTCTTTGTTGATATTTGTAGCAGTCATCCTCAATAATGAACTAATTTGTCTTTCTTCCTCATGAAAATATTTCTTTCGTCTTATGAAGCTGACTTTAATACATTTGAATGACGAACATGTATCGATTGATTACTTCCGGCATCGTCAATGACACGGGACACGAATCAGGCGAAAGTGCGAAATGTGTTTTTCGACTAATTAGCATAACGTTAATGGCAACAGCGAGAGAACAATGAAGAATATTACTTTTAATGACCTAGCACCTAGGGATGAGGCAAACAAAATAACTGGTAAACTAATAAACGCGTGACACGGTAGTTTATTTTTTAGAATATTAACAATGTCTACAAGAATTAGACGAGACACGCATGGCTGGCATAAAATACTTTACGAAAGACTGCACAAATATTTCTTTATCGATGAGGAGGAACTTTCTAGGTTATCAATAAACACTGGTCCTAACGTGAATAATGCCATTTTCTAGTTGGTTCAACGTGTTTCGTTTCTGGCACGTTTACGTTTATTTGTTTTTTAGCTTTAGCTTTTCTGCCTACTGCAGTTACTCCCACAAATGAATTTTGTTAAATATATGATCATCTTGTGTTTGTTTTACGTCAATTTGACATCAAAGATGTCATTTTACGTCAGGTATGGAAGTCCAGAAGTAGACGGGGGATAATTCATTTAAGTTAATACACACTGTCGTCACATTTATTAGTTAGGTAGCCCGAATGACTCGTACGACGGTCGGTAATCCATCACTCACCTAGCTGCTTCTCCCCTATCTCCATCAATGTCCCAGTTCCGCGAAAGCTTCGTTATCATACCGCGAAAATTACGGAGACTGAATTTAAAAATGAGTTAGTTCACCGAAACTTATTGATCCATGAAAATCTGATTATCTGGCACCCGCGACCAGTTTTCCTAGTGCTTGTAAAGATACTGCAGCGATACAACAAGCCCCTTGTAGATTTCTAGTTATCACTAAAATAGTACAGTTTAGGCGGGGTCTCGGAAAGCTCGAGTGGCTTCTTAAAGGCTACTTGCACGAAGCAGTGTGAGAAGCGCTGGTGTAGCTCACATTCAGGCGAGAACACATCACAAGGCTGCGTCTCCCAACCTGACGTTTCAGTCAGTGGCGGAAACAGATGCCATCTAACATGCTCTTTTGCTGTCATCAAGGAAGGTTAATGCGTTGCACTCGTATAGGGTGGACAGGGGTTCATATCGCCCACACACCTTTTGTGTTCACATAATTCGCTGCAGCCGATTGCTGCAATGTATCCCTTAAATGTTCTGTGAATAAAGCTGGCAGATCAAAACGTTGCGCTTGTAAAACAAGGTACAGTGTCAGTTTCAACAAAACCTGTGCCTACCTAAATCAATGACAACGTTATTTTACTGGTTCTAATTCTAAATGCTGACCTGATGGTGGCGGTAGCCGAAACGACGTTTTAAGTTAAGGAATATATTAAGAGACTTGGACGATTTTATTCATAAAGTATCCGCAGTGATCGCCGACTCCTCCAGGAAACTAGTTTCCTTTATTAGTAGCTTCATTTAACTAGATGCGGACGATTCTCCGTGCTGGTCCTGTCCTCTCACAGCCACACATCTCTGAACTTGGTGCACCGTCGCTCATTATTATCAACACCATCATCGTTAAAGGCCCTTTCCCGTACATTACGACCTTCAGCTACACTCGTCCATGCTGCTCTAATGTCATCTAAACACCTTCCATTATATAGTCATCTCGGTCTTTTCTTATCTCTTCGAGTCCATCAAGGAACGTTCTTAGTCAATCTACGATCCATTCGCCTGGCTAAATGTCCTGTCCACGTCCATTTCGTTTTCATTGCGGTCATAATGATGTTTTTCACTTCAATTTGTTCCCTAATACATTATTTTATTTTTCTTGTCTCTCCTTGCAATGCGCAGTCTCTTTATTTGCTCGTTCGACAACCGTCAGTTTTTGAATGGATTCCGCATTCAAACTTTATTTCTTACCGCCGTAAGTGAAAACTGATAAATACTCCGTTTTTGAGCTTTCCTTTTCAGACGAATCGGAATTAAAGGTTTGGAAATTCCGTTTAGTTCACCAAAATCAGTCCAGGCTACTTTTACTCTTCTATTTATTTCTTTTGCTGTCCAATTAAGAATTTTCTACAACTGCTCTAAATACAGTTTAAGAACCCTTAAAATGTCATCTGTCGCTGCAGAGAATAGTTTTGATGGTATAAGACCTCCTTCCGCGAATCCGCTTTCAATTCTAAATTTCTCACTGGCGTGATGAAGTCGAAAGGAAGCTGTTGCAGTGGAGTATTATTCTTCAATATACTAACGTAGGTTGACACAATGCTTTGTTTCTCAAGGGCGTATGGTACAAATTTATTTCAAATTAGTTTTCTCAAACGCTTTTGAATCCTATACAAAGCAGTAAATCATATTCATTCTCCGTTCTGTAATTTCATTCACGACTTACAAATGGGTGATCTTGCTGTAAGCACTTCTGAAGTCAGCCTGTTCGCTTGCTGGACTGCAATCCAATTGTTTTCCTATTGGCTGATGGTAATTCTCGTACGCGAGTTGCACATTACGACGAGGAGGCTCATAGGTCCATAGTCTTTTTCTACATGCCTCCTCAAAATATTTTTGTAAGTTATATTATTTTTTCTTCATATTTAATCAGTTCCTGTACAATGCCATCGTATCCTGACGCCTTTTCGTGTGTAAAAGTGATTTTATAGATATACCATTACTTCCCGAATATAGTTTTCATTATTCACAATCTGTGTTTCTGATTCATTTTTTCAATTATTGAAATATTAACGGAAATTGTGTCTCCCTTGCTTGTTAGTTTTCCATCTGCCATCGTTACTGATGACATGCCATGTCTACCCAATAGAAACTTTTATTTTCTTCAGAGTTTTATGGTTGTGAACCGATACTCTTATCACATTATCTGAAATTACCTTGTCACACCCGCTGAAAGTTGTTTGCCAATACCTTTGTTTAAATCAGGAAATTTTAGCAGTTTTTCATTTTCGTTTGTTTGAAAGTTTGGCATTTTCTTCAGTAGTTATTTTGTTCTATTTTAGATGTTATTTTTCTCTTCCTTTTTTGTGCTTGAAACTTCGGGTGCTTTGCTTAGGTACCTTTATTAAATAAATGCCAGTTTCGGGTATAATCTCCATTTTCTAAAATGCTGAACCTCTTGTTTAGTTTAATATGGTATAACTCCAATTTCCTAAATACAATTCTTGTAATATACAATTTAGACTTTCTACCTCATGAATCTGTTTCTTTCTAGTTTTGTGTTTATTTTTTATCTGTGACTTACTAGTTTATTATTACTGCTAATACTAAAATCGTATAAGGACATCACATCCCGTAGTATTATGTATTGTCTTCAAATTCGAACATTATAGGTTAGATTTTACCGAGACTGTTATTGATATCAAATGAAACAACAAGTTCACTGTTACCTGCCAGTGTCACTTTTGTGTCACTCGATTATTTATTGTTTCATGTCTAATGATTCCGTTGTAAATGATAAGGGGAACTTGAGGTGTCCTTCTTACTTTTCCATGCCTTCCTTCAAGTGCTGTCAGTTCTTCTGAGCAGGGGACAACAGGATCGGCTCGCTGACGTCCCCCTCTCCTTTAGCATTGCTTGGCGTTCTGCCATCACTCTCAGAGCCTCGATTGACCTTTTGACGAATGTGCTTGAATTCATAGTAAAACACATGGCTGGATGATGACCTTAAACTAACTCTGTATTCTCACTGGCTGTCCCATCACGAATATATCCTGAAATAAAGTAGTCATTACCTTGGAACTTGGTCCAAACTAGATATGGCGGAACGATCTTGCCTTTCTTTGACTTGTCAGCCGCTTGACGTATATCGTACACTAGGATACACAGTTAAAGAACCACGCTGCAGCATGACTTTTTCACTTGGCCGAAGCCTTCTCAGAAATCAAGTCACAGTGAACGTCAGACAAGAATTTATGATTAGCCGAAGATCGAACCTCGAACGATTGGATTTGTGCTCTAAAACATAACCGCAATTCCAGTTGCGGCAATACCTATGTAACCGGAAAACCAGTTCCAGTAAGACTTATGATACCATCATGTACAGCGGAAGCTATCGAGAACTAGCCTGCGAGACCTGAGAACGGGAGGGGAAAGAAAGGGGGGGAAGGGGGGGGGGGGAGTGAGCTCTGGATTGCCAGACGTTTGGCACTATGCGAGGTGGCGTTCGGTAAAGCTTTCTATCCGTTTCCGGGAGAAATGGAGCTCAAATTCCCGTCCGGTCACCGTAATTATAGTTTCCGTGATTTCTTTAAATAAAAAAGACTTATAGATGGTTCGTCCCTTTGGAGAGGTCGTAGCAAATTTCCTACTTTTTGAAGGGATGCTATCTTATAATCTTATATATATCTTATATAATCTTATTATACATCGAACGGTGTAAGTTTCAGTTATTATCTGGTTTCCCAATCGTCTCTGAAAAAATTTCGAGCTGGCTCATAAACTCACAGCTCAGAGACACAATAGGAAAAGTACACAGTACAGGGTTTTCACGATTCGCAATATGAGCAACACGACTTTTCTGTCCTTAGACTGTAATGACGTTGATATATTTGGAAGTCCCCATACTACAGAAACAAGTACCGATCTTCGGTGGGTATAACTTGCACAATAATTTACAGTATTTTATAACACATCCCTCTACGAATTTCAGTAGTGAAAGAAGTGGCGGTGCACCACATGTAGTCCTTCTTTTGATTAGCAGAACACCAGCTCACACAATTAGAAATCGGTTTTACATTACAAGCAACTTTTCCTGTAAGATTTGCGAAGAGTAACGTGTTAGGAAATCTACAAAGGCTGTTAACATTTAAATTAGTGACATATTTTTAACCCTCTACTAAACATTGTACAGCACATTTCGAAGGTATTTTTAAGTCATTAAATGTGATCCCCTCAGTGCTTGGTATTGCGTGTTCGTATATTACAGAGTTCATTATCTAGTTCATGAAGACCATGTAGAGCTCTGCGACTGTTGTTGGAATGGATAATACACTAATGAGGGCAAGTAGCGCCTAATTAATGCCGCAAGGACCATGAACATACAAATTACATTGCGGAATGCATCCCAATTATTACACACCGCAGATAGTTTTGTTACAAGGAACTGAGAACATTTTGATGCGTTCAGGTTTTGTAATCTAAATAAAACCACATTAGCAATACAAATTGACAATTCGGATCATTACACCACAAAAATCCTGTCCAGAGAGCTCCAGATTTGGCACATTGCAAATATGGTGCAAAGGAGCTCTAGCTTGAAGAAGAATAAATATACATACTCAGATCTCATCGGCTGGTCAACAGGTTTCCCAAATAGTCATCCGCAGAATCTTCTAAACGTTTTCATAGAGAAACACGGTGAATCCTCAACTTACGACTTAGTTTTGGTGATAAATTACGACTGTATTCATAAACTATCTCCCTAACGGTACACTCCCTTCTCATCTCAGCCCTTCTCATCCCCACGCCTATCCGTTATCTGCGTATAAAATAATTTGATGACACTAAATATAGATAACTTCTGCGTATTACGTTACTTGATTTATTATCGTGACAATATGAGACTTATACTTATATGTACATTTTAATAAATTTATTTATCTTGTTTCGAAACACTTGTCATCAATGAATGTGAAATAGCAAAGCGCCTGAATGAATGTGTGAAACTTTTTGAAACAAATTTCCTGCCTTTAACTGTACATTACTGTTCATTTATTCCACACAGTCGTAATTTCGGCTTTATAGCCATTTGAAGTTCAAGTTGAAATATTACAATATATCTGACCTGTCGACGTGACCTGTCATTGTTGAGAAAACATATTTCTGGCCTTATAAATTAGTTGTCATACTACATTTAAACATACTCTTGAGAATAGCTATCAAACCGAAATCATGATTGTGTGAAATAAATGAACAGTAATTTACACTCAAATGGGAGAAATTTCTTTCAATAAGTTCTACGTGGCTTTGGTCCTCCAAATAGGAAAATTCATGAAAATGGCAGTTTACATGTATTTTATTATGTGCTCATATAAACCAGTCAATGAAATATTCCATATTTTTCGGGCGTGCATCCGAGATATTCTTAACTCTTATTCCGATATTTCGGCTGACACCCTTTCAGCCATTCTCGAGGCCCACGTGAAAGACAGGCCGCGGCGTGTAAGTCACGAAGGTAGTCCTAAACTCGCTCGTTCGCTCAGCTCAGCAGACAAAATGCGTTTCTGAACCTGTTAACTCGCAGCTGGGCGTGTAAGTACTAACGAGAATTGCATCTTCCACTGGAATCTGCTATTATGAAGTCTTACTGATTGACAGTACTACAGCAAAATTTAATTTAAGATCAATACCCGAAATAAATGGTATAACGGCTTGTTTATAGCATTTAATCTCTTCTGCTTAACAGTACTCATTACATGCTGGAAGTGGTGCCTTAGGCAACTGGTAATCATTTTAGCACGATTTTATTTTATTTTACGCCAGTGCAGCCGTAACAAATTATAAGTAGGCCCATGGACTTCCCATCATTATAGGACTAATAACACTAAGCTTCCATAATAGCGGACTCCAGTAGAAGATTCAATTTTCGTTTGAACGGACACGCCTTTTACGAGTTAACAGGTGTAGAAACGTAGTTTGTCTGCTGATTTGAGCGAACGAGCGAGCGCAGGACTACCATCGTGACGTACGCGCCGCGGCCTGTCATTCTCGTAGGAGGCCTACGAGTCGCTTATAAGATTTTAAAATCACTTGCTGTGGAGTAAACGCGCATGATCAGAGATAACGCAGGTGGTAACTAGAGCGACGTCATAGATTACACTTATGCGCATAAGAGTGAACCAAAGCAAGGGCAGAATCGGCGAATCCACAACGCTTACGAGTTATTGTTGGCGTATGTTGGAATGCGACGCATTAAAGACTTAGAATGCTATTTCCTTTGAGAGCGCAGACGTGGAACAAGGGATGACGTGGCATAATATACTGATTGAGTATAAAGCAAAAAATGGAACAGAAATAGGAACAGAAAAAAATTGCACCTCCCACGAATTACGAAGAAATCAATTCTCAACCATCTGACTGCGAGTTTTAAAATATCCTCTAACGTTTCCTAACAACTGTTCTGCGATGCTCCTGTACGCAACGGACAACTTACCTCGTCAACTGCGCGATCAGCAACATGCTAAAACATTTCAAAAAGCAATACTGCGATCCATACAGAGTACAATGGACGAACTAATTGCAACAATTACTGTCGCCATACGTTTATACACAGAAATCATATGATCAAGAGGGATTTGGTCAACTGGCCTTAAACGATGTAAAGAAAAATGAAAGAAACCAATAAAAACTTTTAATTTACTATTTTCAGGAAATTGATGATTTAAATGTTGGCAAAAACAGACTTTTAATTATTCCACAATATTTGGGTAGTCAATAAACACGTTTCTGGCCATAACAAAGATACGAATATTACTCTGAGTGTATGCATACATAGATCTGACAAAATCCCTCTAGTGCACAAGCAACCAACAACTACTTGCAGCGAAAAGGCAGATTGACAAAAAAATCCTCAATTAATACAAAGGTCTCCTCGGACGCTACTAGCACGATCACGGCAGGCTGCGAGCTCTGATGTCGCGCGACTGCTCTCCACCGCACCTTGCATCCAGCTACTTCCGACTCCCCTCTAAAGCTGCTCGCTCGATACTAGTCGCGATAAAATATGTCAGACTCAGAGTTTTTGTATGTACACAGCAGAATCACAGGCGTCCAACTTCCAGCATGCTTGGCGAGCCGGAAACCCTCGTCTCCGCTGAGAGGTCGTTTGTTAATTTTGTTTCCACAGTTACGTTGACCACTGAAACCCAGTAGGATGAGGCTGTGGTCAGTATCTCAACTTTCCCGTAATACATGGACTGGACGGTGGAAATACAATGGTCAGCCACTACTGATTTATTAGGCTATAGAAGAGAGGCGTCTCACTGGTGTTCAATGCAGCGTTCTTGTACAGCACATATTGTTTCTCCTATATATCTTTTACCACACTCGCAAAGGATTTCGTACATACTCGCCTTTCGTAAAAGCGGATCATCCTCCATAAATCTCAGAAGAGTTGCCGTCTTGGCTGGTGGAAGGAACATCGCATCCACTTTATCCTTCCTCACTAATCTTGCATTTTTTGAGGAAATATTTCCCACATACCATAGAAAGGCCGTAGACTTTACAAAGGGTTATCAGTTCCAGCTGGCATCTCGTCGGAACAGTGTGAGATGGGGGTTTAGAAATGAAGTAAAAAATTTATCTGATATAATTACTTCTTATTCAGAATACAATTATATTGTACTTGTTGCGGCAGAAGTAGTTGGTACGCCATATTTTTCGGATGATTTCACCTTTATCAGCAAGCCTTTTTTCCTTTTTCTTACTCATTAAACTCTGTGCAAGTCGGCCTGTAGTTAAACTGGCACTGTAAGATTCATTTCGCAGTCCCTCGCAGCAACAGATTTCTTTCATCAGGCAACTGGGCCGACATCAGCGAAAATACTCTTTCCACACTGGCGTTGTGTGCGGGAACAGAAAACAGATACTCGCATAATGTTAGCAATTGGCATTTGCGTTCAAGGTTTCCGGTTTCTTTAAGGGAGTAAATCCAACTTTCTTCCACGGAGTGTTTAGACTTCCATTCATCCGAGACACGCTTAGTTATTCGAACCTGCGACCGTAGCGGTCGCGCGGCTCCAGACTGTAGCGCCTAGAACCGCGCGGCCACTCCGGCCGGCTCAATTTATTCAAATTCATCTTGGTTTACATGCCAATAAAACTGGCAGCCTTCCTTTCATTCAGACATCTTTAAGGGTCGACTAATACATTTCTTATTTCAATTATCGAGACTTTATTCATGTCCATGCTTTTTATATTTTTTTCAAACAGAGCCAAGTTCGACTGCAGATACGTGAAGTAAATTTCGATGACTGGACTTCTGAAAATCATCTGAAATTATTTTAGGTGGCCTGTCTCCGACGTCAGCTGCGGGCATTAAAGGCAACCAACTTGTTTTTGTGTGAGACAGAAAAGTCTGATGATTGACATGAACAGATAAAATTAACTCTTTCAGCTTCTCTGTCCTTACCGTGTATATTGAAAAATAATTAAATATTTTCATGACGGTTAATTCAGTGTCGGCAGTTAAGACTCCAGCAGCGCTATATACAGTGTTGTGGAAAATATGGACAGGGTATCCAAAATCTTCAACATTTTTTCCTAGTTCTTCTTTAATTAACAGGCCGCGTCAATGATGCCCTCCGAAGATGGTGTGGGCTCTGTCTTCACGTAAAGCGATTAATTTATCTAATGAAATTTGCAGTTGTCTTGAAGTGTTTGGACAAAACTTTTGAGTTGTCTCGGATTTTCTTTATTCATTGGCTCTAACTTTGGCAGCTTCTGTTGGATTCCGTCAGTTTGAGTAAAGTGCTGAACAACTAAAGAAAACATGGTTTCAGCCTTGTGGTTCGACCCGTCGGTCGGTGACTATGCAGTAAAATGAAGCTTTTTGAAATTGTTTTATGCATTCGGACACGGTGTGTGGTGCGAGAATATCTGTAGCAACCGCTGTAGCGTTGGTCCTGGCTGTGGACTACTTTGCAGCGACTTTGGATTCAGGATACGTTGCGGCATTCAATTTTACGGTACAGTCAAGAGAACTGAAGGACTGATGATGCTTGATAACTTTATAAGCTGTTGTTAGTTGTACAGCAGCAACGAGCATTTCTATGTGGGTATCTTCTTTAACCATGAATGTAGAAACAGGCTTTCACTTCATGTTACCGCGAATCTGTTTGTATGATTCTTTTTAGAAATGTGATGCCTCACATCTGTCTTACCTCTGTGAGCTGCTGAAATGAAACAGCTACAAATCTCTCACAATGTTTTCTGATTCGTATCTCCTTTCTTGACAAAGTACCACTTTTGTGTGTAATCATCCGAACAGTGACACTTTCTCTTTCCATCCTTAAGCATTTTCATAAGCTATAGTTAGGGAAGTTTATTAGACAGTAAACACTCGACAATAATACTTTAGTCATCGAAGTACACGTCACTATACACTTCACACCCTATATACCAGCAGTAAACACTTCAAACATTACTTTCTTGCATTTGTTCGTGTTACATTTAGAAAGTATCGTCTTATCAGATCGTTATTCAGATGAGAACTACCCGGTTCGTCCGCGTGGCGCTGTTTAAGTAGTTCTGACCCCGTAATACCGGAGAAGTCTGGTATTTTCTCGAGTGATGGCGCTAGATCTAGAAGGTCATCGATACAAGATACGCAACATGCAACGCCATCTGTGAGACGATGTTGTCAACGTAAACATGTTGACATAAATAAAATTAACTGACGCTGCATTTACATGCTGTGCTAACAGATGGCGTTACTTTAGTACTTGAGCCAAGCTCGTTACAATATTTTGTAAAATTGGGATAAAATTGGGTCTTGTCGGTATGTCTGGGCAAGAACGTCCATAACGGTGACGGTCCCGACAGATACTGGGACGGACGGCAACCGTTACTTTATATCTCTTTCTTCGTGGTCTTCTTTTGGTTGGTCTGGTGGTTCCACTTGCAGAGCTGTTGTTCTGTATACCTATTCTTGTGGAGTATTTTTTCCAAGTGTATCAGTTCACCCTGTAGGCTTTCGGTGTCGTACACTATTCACTATTCTCTAAAGTTTAAAGTACACTCATAGTTTACGAAGGATGATGGCAGCTAGACGCCTGAAAGTATAAATCGGTACGGGTGAGTTTAAGGTAAATGCAGTCCTAAAAATCCATCTTCCCTACGTCGATCTAACACATCCAGAAAAAAACTCGTAACTTTACCGTGAAATACAAATAAAACAATGACCAAAGTACACTGAACACTCACCAGTCAGGCTCTCAGTGACCAGCCCTTTCACAAATCCCGCCTCCACCTGGCCTCCAGTCCCTGAAGCAGAAATGACGAACAAAACAATGAATTATTGTGCGCAACAATGTTTTTACTTAACTACCATGTTAAGAAATGCTATACATGTTTGAAATGGTGGCTTTCCTTACAGATCAGTATCATTTCTTCTAAAAGGAAACATGTTACGTTGGATCCCAAGCAAAACTCGAAATTTTAGGTAAGTTTACGACGGTCTGCGGAAGCGAAAATGGGGCTGCAAATGCTTCTTACTAGACGAGCCCCCAATTGCGACGGTCGGCGGAATGGCAAATGGGTCTGCAAATTCTCCTGCTCGTTGGCTCTAGTCGTCTAACTCTGGGATGATAGTACGCTTATAATGGGCAATAATAAAATACTCTTGATGCTGCTGAACGTCAAGCACAGATGTTAACCTGGGCACAGTCTAGGAAGCTGAAGTCAAATTACGAATCGAATGCGTGCGATAAGTTCCTTGAAACTGACAAGTTTTTATTCAAAACTAAATACAGTCCACTTTGTTGGTATCTTCCAAACAGTTACGTGTCCTTTTAATTATTGCTCAAGCCCCCAACAGCGATGCTGAGCACGCTACAAATCTTAATAAACGTTGTTGAAGGTTGAAGACCATCGATTGATATTTAGCAAACAGATCTGTTCGCCAAAACACTGCCTGATCCCGACGATCTTAAGTTCATTCGACACTAACTAATTCCTAAGTGTCGGATGCCACAAAACATTCAAAGTCCCGACTGGTTTAAACGCAGTTAAAGTCCAGAGGTACTGTTTCAGAATCAGTCATCTAAACCTGATGAAAATAATTAGACTCCAACCTAGAAACTAAGTCCCATTGGTATCCCAAATCACAGTTTGGAATACTCAGAAATAAACAGTCCCACACTAGCGCTTCAGTGACTAAGTGTGGTGACACAGGAATAAAAGCAGGGCCCCACAGCTACGATTTTTGCAGCAAGGTCCCGTTTGCTTACAAAAGCAATCACCAAAAGACACGACGTGTATAAAACACAAGTCTGTACTGTGTTCAACGCCGAAAATATCCGAAGTCCGGATTCTTCGGGAAAAATTCTCTCTTCCGTTTGCGCGCACACGCGAAATTCGGTTAAGTTCAACACTTCTGGAACCGCAAAACTATCACCAGTGTCGCGTCGAGCATCACAGGTCCGGCGCGTAGAACTCTGTCCTTGAGCTTTGTGGTAGCTTCCCTCGATCAGAAATTCCCCAAACTACGTCAGGTAACTGCTTTCCATTAATCACCACTTCTTTGCATAACTTTTTACATAGAAGAGCTATCTTAATAACGTTTGTACCATCATATGCGCTCTCAAATTCTCATAAAAAAACGTACCGGTATATTAAATAAATTCATAGCTGCAATAGTTTGCCCAGAATGAATATTTTAATGTTTTGCAATTACCTTTGCAGAGTGCGAAGATAGTTTTCGTCCATGTGTGCCACTAAATAACATTACAGTTCTTCATAAGGCATAATTTTCCATATGGATTTGAAGCGCTCTTTTTGATGGGCTGATCAGAATTCACGTATATACAAATTTTAAGCAAATATGGGCAACAATTACTAGTAAATAAAGACAACATATCACAATAATTACAAATTTCACAAGCTAATCATTCTGAAACGTGTATAACAACACCCACTATCATACACTACCTTGGTGTTTGTGTATCTGTCTTAAATTATTTGTTTTAATTAATTATTAGCAACGCATTAATAAAATTGGTGTTTTAACAGAGAAATACTGATGTTGCAAATTATAAAAGTATGTCAGTCGTTGGATTTCGACGAGACCTTTAAAATAAGCACTCGCTCTACTCCGTACCTGCATTGATTCAAAAGTTATAAATTATTCAGCAAATCGCACATGTTGTAGATTTTTTAATTTAATATCTTTTGAAGTAAAATTCGTATAAATCGTATCAGCGTCTCGGCTGATTCGTCTCAACCTCCTCTTTCATTTTCCGCATTGTTTTTTGTTGCACTGATTTTCGTCTGCGTGTAATAAACGCAAAAGTGGATAAAACGTTGTCTTAAAGCCGTGCGCTGGGACGCGGTAAATCCTCGTGACGTCACGTAGCCTCCTGCCGCTTGAAACTGACTCAGGCCCGCGCGGAGCGACCTGCCGCTGACCACTCTCGCTCGCCGCCGTCTTCCTCCGCCAGCCTCACCGGCCGCCGTAAGCGCGCCCTTTATGCGCTACCCGCGATCAGACTTCTCTCTAAATGACAACAAATGACTATCGTGTCACAAGTTGAACCGAGGTTCTTTGCAGAAAGTCGTTGCTGCTGAGAACAATGTTGGACAAGCAACTATTTGTGACAACAACAAAGATGATGATGTTATTCGACATTGCGCAACCCAAATGGAGTGCGAGTGGGAAAAACGGAAGGTTGAACAAGATTGTGAGAATAAAGAATTGACCGTACCTGTTTAAAGATGGTTCGTCAACAACGCAGAGAAGGAATGCCCGATATTAGAAGAAAAAGCAATTGTATTTAACAAACAACTTACAGGCAGGAACTTGTGTGCAGGGAACGCGGATTGGTTATTAAGGACCCAGCATGCTTTAGTGAACTGTGCACAGAATGCTGGCTTCTTTTTACCTCTATTACGCTGGTGCCTGAAAGCAGCGATTTCCTTTAGTAAAAAAATTACTGCGAAACTTCGACTAATAAACAAAAATTATGTAAGTCATGATGCTGGGGTACAAGTTTTCTTGAGCATTATATAAGGTTTTGCTCTTCAAACTTGAGTAGCAGTAGTTGTGCAACGAATCAATTATTCGAATAGATGTCTGATACTTAGTGTACGTTCGAGCCAAAAATACAAGTGTCTCTATATTGCGCACTCACTAATACTGACAAACGTTATTGGTTTATAGACGTCATCAGCATTGTGGCTGTTTCCTTGTGCCACTTGTTTTGAAACCAAGAAACCATGTTTCTCGGCATCACATGTGGACAAATATTTTCAAGGAGAGATAGTTCAGCGCCTGGAGTGACTAGCTCGATCATCCAGTAAATATCCCAATGAGCCCCTCAGTAATCCTGTTGGGAGGCACATCTTTTCCAGGCTCTTGCTCTGTTGTAAGGAGCTGCGAAAAAGAAATGACATTCGCGGTACATGTGCTTAGTTCCTTATTAAGAAATTCATCCCACCCATCTGCAGCCGGCCGAAGTGGCCGTGCGGTTAAAGGAGGTGCAGTCTGGAACCGCAAGACCGCTACGGTCGCAGGTTCGCATCCTGCCTCGGGCATGGATGTTTGTGATTTCCTTAGGTTAGTTAGGTTTAACTAGTTCTAAGTTCTAGGGGACTAATGACCTCAGCAGTTGAGTCCCATAGTGCTCAGAGCCATTTCAACCATTTTGAACCCATCTGCACGCTTTTTGAGATAACCGTACTCCGCATTGTTGTTAGTGGTCGGACACAAAGCATCTATCCACCATTTGAAAGTTCAAAAAATGGCTCTGAGCACTATGGGACTTAACTTCTAAGGTCATCAGTCTCCTAGAACTTAGAACTACTTAAACCTAACTAACCTAAGGATATCACACACATCCAGGCCCGAGGCAGAATTCGAACCTGCGACCGTAGCGGTCGCGCGGTTCCAGACTGTAGCGCCTTTAACCGCTTGGCCACCCCGGCCGGCCCATTTGAAAGTCCGAACCAATTATTTCACAATATTTGTCAATACTTCAAAATATTTTAATAGCAGTATGTTCTAATTTGAGATCAAATTCATTTTCTGCATCCATGATGTACTTGTGTCATGTCATTTTGTCTATTGTTTTCGTTTCGTTCTTCGAATTTTTTTTATTTGTTCTTATCTTTGTGATATTACTTGATTTAAAACAGGAAGCATCTTTTTAAGACTAATATACACAGCTTAAATTGAGAAATAAAGGTCTATATGTTTCAATTATCTGAACTAAAAACAACTGTTTCACATACCTTTTCATAAGTGCTGATATTTCACATTAGAGACGTAAAGTCGAACTTCTCTGTCGTTCTGAGTTTATTTCCAAAAAAAACGTTTAATGTAGCTGCAGTTAAACACATAATACAAAAATTGGAAATCATTTATGAAATAATAACACAACGCTAGTAAAAAATACAGGCTCACGTTACGCAAATGTTTTCATATCTCAGGACACATATACCGAGAGATATGGTATGAACATGACGACATGGTAAGAACAATTATGGAAGATAAACGACGAAAAACGTAAGACGGCTGTCGTTCCGAGTGAATTGAAAATCTTTTATACAAATCTCGTTGAATCATTGAGGTTACTGTCTTCATGAAAACAATGGAGGGCAACGGAATAAATTATAACAGTTATGAATGTACATTCAGAAAACATGTTAATCACGTATATGTATGGTAATCACGTATATATATATATATATGCACGTTTCACATATCTTACGTCTATTTGGATCACACTGTTAAAAATAGATACTAAAATCTATGGCAGAGAGATATATACTTACATTTCTCGTTCAGATCCCAGAAATTTTAAAAGCAAAAACATTTCTACGAAACTATTGTGACAAAAATTTAATTTCTATAGTATTTCCAAATAGTTTCCAAAACGTCTATAACATTCTAGCTAATCGTCTGTATGTCCTTCCAGTTTTTTATCATCAGATTTAGCACTTGCGTAATAAAATGCTGGTTGCATGATGTATACATCAACGCCAGTAAAATAAAAGGAAGGATCGTTTAACCACATCTTACATTTCCTACATGGTGACACTGTGTTTCGCAATCCTCGCCCTTCTCGTTACACATTCACCTCAGCTAAGTCTGTCAGTTGCGTGGGGAAAAGCTTGAGTCAGTCGGTACCAGATGGCCTACATAAACGATGAGTGATTAATTATGATATTCTCCCTGATTGCTTTAACGCCACGTTTCTGCCAATGTTGTGTTTGCTTCACCTAGTGCAATGCGTGCGGAACTACTGTACAATGTTCTAACGCTGTGAATACAGACTCCGTGATAAATTATCAGATCGTGGATGCACTGGACGTCTCAACGAACTATTGTATGCCATCTATCACTTGACTTTACGTCATGTTGAAAATCTGGTCTGTGGCGATAGATCGTGAATTAGATTTTCTTAGCGGTTTTTGTAGGATAAAATTTAACTGAAGGTGAATTACTGAATATAACTAGTATGGCTTACGCAATTTTAAATGACATGTTAGACTCATGCCATCTTTTTCTTATGTTGGTTGTAAAAATGAAAATAAAGATGACTCCATGTTTCCAGTAAATGAATGCGAAAACGACAGGCAGTGGTAGAGAGTCATAAATAATAAAAGTACTTTGTGGAAACATAGAATTTATTCAGTTCAGTGTGAAGTAAGTACTTTGTCTTGTGGACATAGCGTTACTAGCGTGCAGCCAATAGTATCTTGTAGTAGATGTTCTTCACGAAGTGAGCAAATGAACGATTCCGACCTCTTATTGAAGAAGTTTAAGGAAACAGCATCAAACGTGCATCTACATAGTCGGACGATAATTTGAAACCTTCATGTTCTGAATACGAAATGACTCGCTTAACCACTGCGAAGGTCACTTAGTTGCGGCGTTTGGAGTGATGTCCCGTACGCAGGAAGACGATTGTGCTGAGCCCTTGTAGCAGTGCAGTAGTGAGATCGTATCGGGAACTCCAGAGACTAATTTTCAACTTCTAATATAGTTCGATGCTACGATCTGACTTGTCCAGATAAGAATATCGCCGATTTCACGGAAGCATTAGACGATAGCACACGTGCTATTTGGAGAATAGAGCAGTGTTCAGATACACCCAATCTTTTCACTTCGTACGATTCTACACATCATTTGCAGAATAGTTCCCTTTCTAATACCTATCACCTTATCTGATAAACTTAGTGCCATAAACATTATGACCAAGAAGACTGCAATCTAATGTCGTGCTACGTCGTAGCTGTCGTAACAGCGGGATTTTAACGAACCCAGTGAACTCTAGAGAACAGTTGAACCACAGAAAATAAAAACATACTAGTATCAGCGGTCGTTTTTCGTAATGTCAGGAGAGAGATAGAGCGTACTTTATCGTATAGACAGAATGGTTCAAATGGCTCTGAGCACTATGGGACTAAACATCTGAGGTCATCAGTCCCCTAGAACTGCTTAAACCTTACTAACTTAAGGACATCACACACATCCATGCCCGAGGCAGGATTCGAACCTGCGACCGTAGCGGTAGCGCGGTTCCAGACTGAAGCGCCTAGAACCGCTCGGCCACACCGGCCGGCTCTAGACAGAAGGATACAGCACTGAAGTAATGCACAGAGCTCTTGTGGTATGAACCAGAGAACCTATACAGAGAAAGAGTGGCCAGTTCGCCAGCGCGCGCGACGTTTTTACTATGTTGTGTGCGGGATGTTAAACAGGAGGAACCGGGAGGTCAAATGAAGTGATTCACTTTTATAAGTCATGGATTAATTAAGACACTCCACAACAACTCTTTTAATCCGTAATCTGATAACAATCTGAAGCAAACACCTTTGCTTCAAGGCGATGTACTGTAATGAGGGAATACATGAAACAAGTCTACTGCCAAACAGTGTGCCGGCCGGAGTGGACGAGCGGTTAAAGGCGCTACAGTCTGGAACCGCACGACCGCTACGGTCGCAGGTTCGAATCCTGCCTCGGGCATGGATGTGTGTCATGTCCTTAGGTTAGTTAGGTTTAAGTAGTTCTAAGTTCCAGGGGACTTATGACCACAGCAGTTGAGTCCCATAGTGCTCAGAGCCATTTGAACCAAACAGTGTATATGTACGGCAAATGGCAAAAATCATGGAAATATTAGATTATTCGATGTTCTTCAATTCATGAGAACCGAGCAGAGGCTTTGCTGTTGCTGGATTTCAGGAAGATTGAAATGACTCCAGTTTAAGCTTCTCGGACATTCATTGCTTATGTTGGTAACCACTTAGTTTTGAAAATCTTCTCGCGTCTCCGCGCAGTGTAATTTCGGTGAAAGTGTGTCCTTTTAGTAATTTCTTGTTTTATTCAGGGAATCCAGAAAACTTTTTCCCGTACTTACATCCCGAATCACTGAAACATAAGAATCTTGATGTATTTCGGTTTTATATGGATATACAATCAAAGGGTACAAAAAGAAACCAACAAATTTTGTCATTATGCCATCGAAAACAGTAAGAAATGTTGTAACGTGCTTTGATGAGACATTACTCTGCAACATAGTATTAGTTATCCATCAGCTGCTGTTAGTTGTGCAGTAATTGAATATTTATTTTTACGATCTCTATACTGTCATCATTTCGGTATGACGACAGTTTGCCAATAAAAATATGAAATTTTGTTTTTCTGTTAATAACATGAGACATCGACAGTGCAACCCTAGCGAGTTCGATGAAAAAATCGTTTAATGGCTCATTTCCACTTGTCCTTATCCAATCCGAGCTTGCGTTTCATCTGTGATCATCCCACCGTCAATGAGAAGTTAGACACTAATATTTCAAAGCTGTGAAAGAGTGCTCCTTTGGTTTTGAAAGAAGTTGATGCTGCAGCCACTGATCACCAGTGTTGCTCACAAGAAACTAAAAATAAAAAAAAAAAGGTTCTCCTGCAGTATCCAGTGTATACTAGTGTTGTCTCAGTAAGCGCGAGCTATTCAAGAGGCGTCAACTGGTTGCGATTAACTGAATAACTCTCTCATAAGCTGCAGTGAGTGGGCATGAGGAGAGGCCGTCCTCGTTGGCGATGTCACCAACTTGCAGAGGGTAGGTGACGTTGAGTCTAGAGTTGGATGGCTCAAATCCTGTTGTTGGAAATACTTTCCGTCAGCTGTATCTGAATACAATGCTCAGTAGCGGAGTAGCTAACGCACTGTGGTGCAGTGCCGCTGGAGCGAGAGGTGTCGGATGCGAACCCTGATGGTGAAGGAACTTGTCACCTGTATTCTACCAGCAACGAAGAGGAGAGTGTCGACTGTCAGTGCTGATCGCCAGACTGTGTCTAGATGTCCTGGGCTCATGAATGAGCCCTTGTTGACAATATCAGTGAGGATCTGTTTGTCGGATGGTCTTATTTGGCGACCTCTTAGACCCGATTCAAGAGAAGTGGATCGGTTTCATCCCTTTAATCTACATAAACTTGTATCACAGCACAAACTTTATGCTACGCTACGCATGTACATACTAGAGCCACTTACACAAAACAAGGGACTCTTAATATTGAGGAAATTCTAGGGTACATACGTCTGCATTTCTGAATGTTTCTTGAACGAATATAAAAGTGGGTCAGAAAGATCCATTTTTAACAAAAATCTGTGCAGATATTAGTCAGCAACGGGATGCGAGTTAGTAACCTATAGTTCCTGATGACCAAATTATGCTACAAGACCCTGGACTACGAATCAGAAGTTCGATAGGAGCTGAAGATCAGGCACACCTTCGACGCTTCTTCATCACTTAAATTACATCGCTGAGCTGCAGCCTTTAGTCGTGAGTGGGACTTCAGCTGTTAATGTGACTCAGCATCTTCTTTCCTTCCATTCCAATATTCAGTTACAAAATACTACAACACACTGAGCTAGTAGACATAGCAACCAGCCACATTACTACTAGATAATGTGGCACATCATGTAGATCAGATGGACGAATGTCAAATAACATAGGTAAGTATTTCAGTATGAGCACAACTGACCGTTTGTCACTACAGAACGCTTATTTATTGAGTGCAGGGTCTCAGGAAAGGCAGTGAATTTTAGGAATGACAAACACAACAAAGGGATGACTACAGCGCACATAACAGAAGAAATGAACTCCAGTCATCCTGAACATTTGACATGATATTTGTGAGGAGAACTGCATGGAACGGCAAAGGAAGAGACATACCGGTATACCTGACGTGAGTAGCTTGTGGGTGGATCGCGATAAACGGACCTGAATGTGGTGGCACACAACAGTGTTCCAGAGTGGGATTTGGAGTGTTTTTCAGTGTCAAGACTCGCTAGGCGGGCACACCGAATACTCTCGTTTCAACCGTAACTTTTGGGTAAATAAGTAAGAGATTGAGAAATATAAAAGCAACAAAGGCGTTCCATAAAGACAGGACATTTGATCTCACAACTTGCCTGTCAGATTCTATAATGATTTTGCGGATGAAGTAGAACCTTTCTTAGCAGTAGCTTTTGTAGATCCGAGAGGCAACGGGGAGTCGCATGTCATTGGGGAAAAAGGTATTAGTATTCAAATTTTTAAGCTAGGTTGGACGACAGATGCTTAGAGTTGTGCTCGTGAAAATGGCTTTCTGTGGAGCCCTGTACAAGAACCAACAGAACTTCGATAAACATCAATCGTGTAAAATTGGCAGACTGATGTGCCGTGAAACAGACTCTCTAATTTATCGCAAAGATATTTGGAGAGGTTCATAACTGAGCTTTGAACAGGCCAGACCAGCAAAGTCACTAGATCCCTTGGAACCACGCTCTAATGACACTTGGAATGCAGTAAAAAAGACTTTCGCAATGATAAAACTAACGTCCTATTGGCTGCTCTTACCTCATGATTAGAGTTCGTTTCCGCAGCCGAGTGATCAGCGTGGCCGACTGCCATGCGGAAGACCCAGATTCAATTCGCGATACCACCACTGATTTTTCCTTGTTGGTATGATAGGTAAATCGTGTACGCAGCCTCTTGAGGTCAGCTGAGGACCTAATCGACCGATTCGTCTCGGTTTCCAGATCAAGAAACGCTACAACGAATGGGAGAGTGGTGTGCTGACAACATACCCCTCCATACCGCATCCGATGACACTGCTGGCGGAGCCTGACGAGGCGGTCGGTCGGTATCGATAGGCCCGTGTAGGGCAAGGACGCGGAGCTTTACCGTTTTGCATTTACGTCAGTGTGAGGCGCACACTACTTCTGAGATTTTACCATCGACCAAGACTACTCTTCCGATCGCAAAACAGGGAATTCAGCCACATACTTTCACAAAATACAATCACGTTACTAGAGTTGCCAGGTTCAAGATTACTCGCCTGAGTGACAGATCGTGAGCAGCAGCGTGGCCTTGCAAACCGTATCCTGCTGCTTGCTGACGCGTTGTCTGTCGCTGAACTCTTCAGGTCAGCTGCAACAGAAGTCCTCTGCAGTCGTTGGTACGTGAATTTAGTGACTGGGTTGTAGGGTATGGTTTTATCAGAGAGACGATTTGATATAATGTTTCCATAGCAGAATTACATCTCTAAAAATTGGATAAGGGAGCATATAATTCCTGTAAAATCCCTTTAAAGTAATGGAGTTTGAACCCATTCATTGTGTACCACTGAGATCATTTCTCTGTCTTGCCTCATTCTGATAGAAAAGGCGGCTGTGTGATGAGCAGATTCTGCCTGCCACTAGACAGCCTCAGGTCCATACAATAACATTACGCAGAGAGGTGTCTGGAGGCCTCTGGTTGTCTGATGTACATTTTGCATTGTTATCATACTGGTGAAAGGAGAATAACTGGACTGTACAGGAGAGAGTCTGCACAGAAGTTAAAGGAAGTGAAACTGTACACAGAATACTAGGATACATCTCTCAATTCAGTTTTCCTGATTTTGTGCTAGATCTCAGGCGTATGGCCGTGAACACAGCCTGCCTAAATGCGAGGGACCTAAGCATCCTACAGGGCACTCTGGATAGGTATAGAAATCGATTTTAGAGAGCATGTTGAAGAATGGTGCTGAAAACTCAAATTCGGACACCAGGTTTATGGCCTGATGACCACTCCCTCAAAGGTCTATATACGCATATACTTACTCCTGGTGTGATATCCTACTGTCCCTTCTAGTCGACATGCTTATTGTGGACGTTGATGGACTCCTTTCAAAGGCCCCCAGAGGGTCCATCAGTATCGATCACCCGCCTTGTCATCCTCCACCAATGGCGTCATGGAGGGGTACCTAAGTATCCTCAAGACGCACTGTGGAAAGGGGTAGAATCCGATAGTATAGAGCAAGCTGAAGAATGGCTCTGAAGCCTCATATTCGGACAGCAGGTAAATAGCCTAAAACTTTCTCAAAGGCCCATGTACACGCACTGCTGGTACGAGATGCCGTTGTCCCTTCTAGTTGACCTGTTTATTGGAATGTTTGTAGAGTTCATCCACAGGCCCTGGTAGACCTATTGGTATCGACCGACCGCCGTGTGATCCTCAGGCAATGGCGTTATCGGATGCGGTATCGAGGCGTGTTGGGTCAGCACACCACTATCCCAGCTGTTGTCACTTTTCGTGACCTGTAGCTGCTAGTACCCGGTCGAATAGTTCCTTGGTTGGCATCACGAGGCTGAGTTCACTTCTCTCGACTCCCCACAGCAAGGAAAATCCGTAGTAGTACTGTGAATCGAACGCGGGTCCTCCACATGGCAGTCAGCTGTGCTGACCATTCATGTACTGAGGTGGACTGGTAACGTACTAGTGAAATTCCCCTACAGCATCCATCCCCTTTCTCACCCACAAACCGCATAAGGAGAATGCTGAGATGGACCCTTGGACGAGACCACGATTTGTTTCCTTCCAAAACTTTGTCGATTTGGACTGGTGCTCGTATCTCTAAGGACGTTGACGATGCGTTAAAGTTTAACATTCCTTCGTTCCCCCTAGAGGTTAAAAGAGATGCGACGTAGGCTGCTGTTCCTCAAATGGACAGGAGTGGAGCGATACAGATAAGCGACGTACCCCCGGCGGCCACCGCTGTGGCCTCAGAGGGCAAGTTGCGGCGCGGCGCACTTGCAGCGCAGCGTACGTACCTGTCGCTGAGCGGAGCTGGCGACGAGCGAGCGTCCCGCTGCGGGATGGCGGATGGGGTCACGGCGCGCCCCTCGCGAGCGCCGGGGGCGGGGGTGGCGAAGGGGCGGAGGCGGGCGCGGGGGCGGGGGCGGGGGCGGGGCGAGACAGTTCGTTCTCCAGAGACAGATCGATACAAGCTGCCTAGCTGCTGCTCACTGCTGCTGCTGCTGCTGCGGCCGCGCCACGCAGAGCTGCCACCCCCTGCCGCCGCCGCCGCCGCCGCCGCCGCCACAATGCCGCCAAATTACGGGCTGCGCCTTTAATGAGTATAATGGCACTGACGCCGATAAAGCTTGTTTAATCCGAGACGCCTGGCAGCGCGCACCGCCGCCGATATTGATCAACGCCAATGATACTTGCCGGTGGGAGAACCTCCGCAGGTCACACCGAATTAGAAAACAGTGAGCACGAGAAAGAAAGCTGCGATGCAACAAGCAAGGGGTATGGGTGTCCAGGCGTGTAGTTCTGAGGAAGATTTTCGCAACGAGCTGCAACAGTTGCGCGACTGCCAATAATTGCTCAAATGCTACTCTTGCTGTTTGATGGAAGAACGCCCTCTAGGAATCCCTCTACCTTTTGCAAAGTTGGCTTTCAAGAAGATAGTGGCAATACGTGGTTTCGATTACAAATGGTTCAAATGGCTCTAAGCACTATGGGACTTAACATCTGAGGTCATCATTCCCCTATAAATTAGAGCTACATAAACCTAACTATTCTAAGGACATCACACACATCCATGCCCGAGGCAGTATGGGAGTATGTGGTCTGGACCAAAACAAGAAAACATTGTCTAGGAAACATGGTTTCCAAAAGGCATACTTTAAGAGTTATGACACCTTTTCTGTAGAAGAGGTGTGTTTCACAGTAGCAAAATGGACAAGTATTCATATCTCTTAACGTATGAACTTTGGAGCTGATGTTTATTGGCCGTTTTTTTTAATTTAGTCCATTCTGATTCCTTCTAAAATATGGAAAGCAAAGAGTTTGTAGTAGAAAAGGTTCACTGTCAGAGGTATCAGGACGATTTTAGCTTAGTCACCTTCCCCAAAACCTTTACAGTAGCGAGAACCAGACTCTGGAATAACCTCCGTCGTTATGTTAGAGAACTTAAAAACATGTTCGGCTTCAAAAACAGATGTCTACTTAAGCAACAGTAATGCCTTCCTCTGTACATGAATGCACTCCACTTCACTTCACTTCACTTCATTACTTCCCTCTTTCCCCCTCCTTAAATCTCCCTTCCCCAAAACTGGTTATATTAGTAAACATCTATTTTACAAAAAATGGTTCAAATGGCTCTGAGCACTATGGGACTTAACATCTCAGGTCATCATTCCCCTATAAATTAGAGCTACATAAACCTAACTAATCTAAGGACATCACACACATCCATGCCCGAGGCAGCATTCGAACCTGCGACCGTAGCAGCAGCGCGGTTTCGATTACACTGAGGTGACAAAAATCATGGGATAGCCATATGCACTTATACAAAGGGAGGCAGTATCGCGTACATGAGGTGTAAAAGGGCAGTGCGTTGGGGGAGCTGTCATTTGTAACCAGGTGATTCGTGTGAATCGGTGGTCCGATTTCATAATGGCCGCACGACGGGAATTAACTGACTTCGAACGCGGAATGTTAGCTGGAGATAGACGCATGGGACGTTCCATTTCGGAAGTCGATAGGGAATTCAGTATACCGGGATCACCAGTGTCAAGAGTGCGCTAAGAATACCAAAATTTCAGGCATTACCTTACACCATGGACAACGCAGTGGCCGACGGCCTTCACTAAAAAAACCAAGAGGAGCGGTGTTTGCTAGAGTTGTCAGTGCTAACAGACAAGCAACACTGAGTGAAATAACCGCAGATATCAATGTGGGACTTATGACGAAAGTATCCGTTAGGACAGTGCGGCAAATTTGGCTCTAGTGGTTTATGCCAGCAGACGACTGACGCCAGTGACTTTGCTAACGGTCCGACATTGCCTGCACCGCCTCTGCTGCGCTCGTGACCATAACGGTTGGACCCTACTCGCTAGAAAACCATGGCCTGGTCTGATGAGTCCCAGTTTCAGTTGGTAAGAGGTTATGATAGGGTTCGAGTGTGGCGCAGACCCCACGAAGCCATGGACCCAAATTGTCAAAGGGCACTGTGCAAGCTGGTGGTGGCTACATATTGGTGTTGGCTGTGTTTATATGGAATGGGTTGGGTCGTCTGGTCCAAATGTACCGATCATTGACTGCAAATGGTTATACATGGGTTTCACGTTCCCAACCAACGATGGATTTTTTATGGGTGACGATGTACGATGTCACCGGGAAACAGTTATTCGTGATTGGTCTGAAGAACATTCTGGACAGCTTTAGCGAATGATTTAGCCACGCAGATTGCCCGACATGATTTCCATCGAATGTTAATGGGACATGTCGAGTGGTCGGTTTGTGCACAAAATCATGCAATGGCAACATTTTTGCAATTGTGGACGGCTATAGAGGCAGCATGGCTCAGTGTTTCAGCAGGGGACTTCTAACGACTTGTTGAGTCCATGCCACTACGCCGAGTAGAAGGACGTCCGACACGATATTAGGAGGTATTCGATGACCTTTTGTCAACTGAACGTAAAGCTAGGAGTACTACACAGAGACCATTTACTACCAACTGGAAGGATCGCCTACACTAGACTCCTTAATAGCGATTGTGTTTGCCCTGAAAGGCTACGTGATGACTGATCTGCGGTAAATGTCAATTGACGGCAGGCTCATTGTGCACTTTGGTGGAACTTGATGGTTTCTGTTGCCACTTAAGGGCTGGAAGCCAGCAGCCAGACAATCAAATTTGTCTCCAGTATAATACATGTTATTGAGGCTCGGATACCTAGAAGGTAAAAGTAGAGGACATGCATCGTGGTTCGGGAACGGAAGGTATATTGCAGAGGGCGGCAACCATGACGTCACATACATACGGATCACTCGTCCCTGTGTCCTCGATTAATATGCAAGCCAACGGCAATTCTCAGACTGGGTAGGTCCAAACAGCTGGTGTTAACAAGCTGTTAGTTTTCACAGTCACTAGTTAGCCTAGACTCACAGAGACCACTGTCACATTGACCACAAGAGACCCTGCTCTCGTCAGTAAAACCACTGATTAATTCAATGCACTCTCTCTTGAAGTCGCTAGAGACATTACTCTCGATAATCACTCGGGATCACAGAGCCATTTCGAACAAGTGCGTTTACGGCGGGCACTGCAGCTCTGGTATCGTTAGCAGTGGCCGTATTGTTCAACGGGAAAACCGTAACTATCCTTGCATTGCTAATCACTGAGTCGAGGCCCCTCTGGCGGAAAACGGTTGCGATAGCAATCTCTTGCTTCCCACCGTCTCCACCACCGGTGATTCACCGACACCTCTCGCAACCTACGTGGTTTCGTTCCTACAGAATCGCCCACTCTGCTATCACTCACGTTAAAAGCCACTTAAATGCAAAACAAGTGTTGGCTTCGTCTTGCTTACTTTGGCTACGCTTCTGTGTTCGTAAACAACGGAAGCTCTCTGCCACTAACCTCTACGTATAACCAGAATACCTTAAGTACGGGAGTGAGCCTTATGTTTGAAAGTCTCTCAGTCACACGGCATCGAAAAGTCATGTATTTCACCCTCTGCACATGCAGATTTTATGTCGCAACAACACTTGAGTTGATGTTCAGTGTGCATCCTTCAGCGAGTTTCCTTCAGGTTTCGTGTTCCATATGCGCAGCTACCACGGTCGCACATCGGCAACGAGTAGCTAATAAAATACGTGAAGGTTCGTATGATGCGTGAGAAGATGTATA
The DNA here is from genome assembly GCF_023864345.2 of Schistocerca serialis cubense. Lineage (NCBI taxonomy): Eukaryota > Metazoa > Arthropoda > Insecta > Orthoptera > Acrididae > Schistocerca > Schistocerca serialis. Next base: position 856,114,932 of record NC_064638.1, read on the forward strand.
CGAATGAGCAATTGGATTAGAGCCACCTGTAATCTTGGAGATACAGAGTTCCTGTCGCCTCAGTGAATGGAAAACTCGGCGTACCACGTGCTTGTGATAAATTCGAATACTGTGCTGGACGTATGAGCGTCAGTAACGAGACACGGAATGGTATTTGGCAAACTACTGTACATAAGCGAACAAATTTTTTTTAATTTAGTTTTTCGTGTCTTTATGTCGAGCTGTTAGAGCAACAACAACACTCCGTAACCAACCACTAAGCCTTACATTTACATTTCGATGGATTTCAGAAGTTTGCCGGCCGGAGTGGCAGAGCGGTTCTAGGCGCTACAGTATGGAGCCGCGTGACCGCTACGGTCGCAGGTTCGAATCCTGCCTTGGGCATGAATGTGTGTGATGTCCTTAGGTTAGTTAGGTTGAAGTAGTTCTAAGTTCTAGGGGACTGATGACCTCAGCAGTTAAGTCCCATAGTGCTCAGAGCCATTTGAACCATTTTTTGATTTCAGAAGTATAATCCTTTCTTCAGCAAATAACCCTACCTATGCTGATGAACTAAGAGCAAGACTGGCATTTAAAGATGGAGCTAATCCATCTTGATAAATGTAAAGCTGTATGGTAGTTTCTGGAGAATGTTTGTCGCTTTAACATTTCAGCAGTTCTGTACATTTAATCGCTTTCACTTCGTAGGGAACAGACGCATGGAGTACTCCATTTCTGAGATTTTCCAGATACTGGGCATTCATGGGCCACCATGTTCACGGTCTACACATAAATACCTCCAGTTGTTTGAAACGACTCGCGACAGCGTCACTCGCCTGACGTAACGTGTGGGTGTCTGGTATCTCTGTCGGCTGACTTTTATTGAAACAACGGCCAGTCTAGTGTATCGCTCAACAATGTAATCTGAACAGTGGCACTGTGTAAGCAAGACGGCCAACTAAACCTATCTCATCACTATGGAGTTCAGAAATCACCGATGCGTAGTACCGCGCCTAACAACGCTACGAGAGCATAGAAACCGGCATGAGAGCAAAAATACCGCTACTAGAAGCTCTGAATATGGATAGAGCTCACCTAGACTAAAGACTCACATTGCATGTTGGTATCTCACGACCGCATTTCACAAACATATCGAGAGGAAGAGGTAGCGAAAGATCCGTATTGCCAACAGGACAGAGTTGATGCTATTGGAGGTGTCCTAATAAGCAAATGTTTGCATAAGATCAGCTGGAGTATCTGGTGTGTTTGTCATCATCCCTCATAAGCACGTTATGCAAGGACTAGGTGGCACACTATGTACATTACTTTATGACTGTGCTTCAAAGTTGTCTGTTATTACTTGCGATGTTCCATGTATTATACTTTAATTGTCTACTAGTCACAAGAAACTTATTATCATATCTGGCGTGGCAGAAGAACAAACATGGCCACAGCATTTACGAAAAGACTATATAACATCAGTATGACCTTATTGTAAAGTTGTTTTTGTAATGACATTTAGCCTGACGATGAGGTATTTCCTCGAAACATGTCGCTAAATAAATAACTAACACAATAGTTGGCAAAGTTTGTGACTGATAGCGGTAATTTAAAAAAAGACCTTTACATAAAGTCTATTCCGTTCCGACTGGTTTGTAGTGAAGGTTTGTTTTTGCTTTTGTGTAATATGGTGTGCTGTTGAGTGAGACTACTTTGGAATTATAATGAGCAATATGGAAAGCGGATATCTAAAAGCAGCTTATAACCTAGTTTTTATTCATGAAGTGGTACAGAGAAGCGAACGAAACGTTTTTTCAAATGTCAACTTCCAAATGTAAGATCAAGCGTTTCTTTATTTTACGACTTGGCGAGCCATATTCCAAAAGTAATCTATCATGGTTGCTAAAGCACAATGAATAGCAGAGTGGTATTCGTGATTACGAGCAATGTGGAGGAGATCCACTGTATTGATTCACAATCGAATTTGGTAAACTGGTAGTGGATTCACCAAAAAGGATTTTTCTATTTGTTTAATTCACGTCTGCCCGAAAGCATAGGTGTTTATATGATAGTCCTGTGTAAACCACATAGTTCACATAATGGTAGTATTATTGTTCTAGGTACTGCAGTCTGGAACCGCAAGACCGCTACGGTCGCAGGTTCGAATCCTGCCTCGGGTATGGATGTTTGTTATGTCCTTAGGTTAGTTAGGTTTAACTAGTTCTAAGTTCTAGGGGACTAATGACCTCAGCAGTTGAGTCCCATAGTGCTCAGAGCCATTTGAACCATTTTTTATTGTTCTAGGTAAAAACACTTATTTTTATAGGGAACTAATAATCACGGTTTAACAGATCTCTTATCCTCACTTTTGTTTTATTCATTTCATCAATTTCACTAAATGAAGTATAATTTTTCAATACGGTAGTATAGAGTAATGGTGAGGCTTTGCACTAATGCCTTGCACAGGAATAATAAGAGACACGACTTTATGCTTTCAGCTCTCTCATTTGTTCAGTGATAACTAATTTTCATGTCATACGAATTGTACTGACCCAGCAAGGCGTTTATTAATTTAATAAATTGTATTCAGATTCCAGAAGATAAGTTTACCCGAGAATTCCAGGCCAGCTATTGTTCACTATGTTGCTACGATGTTCGGTGGGAACGATATACACTCCTGGAAATTGAAATAAGAACACCGTGAATTCATTGTCCCAGGAAGGGGAAACTTTATTGACACATTCCTGGGGTCAGATACATCACATGATCACACTGACAGAACCAGAGGCACATAGACACAGGCAACAGAGCATGCACAATGTCGGCACTAGTACAGTGTATATCCACCTTTCGCAGCAATGCAGGCTGCTATTCTCCCATGGAGACGATCGTAGAGATGCTGGATGTAGTCCTGTGGAACGGCTTGCCATGCCATTTCCACCTGGCGCCTCAGTTGGACCAGCGTTCGTGCTGGACGTGCAGACCGCGTGAGACGACGCTTCATCCAGTCCCAAACATGCTCAATGGGGGACAGATCCGGAGATCTTGCTGGCCAGGGTAGTTGACTTACACCTTCTAGAGCACGTTGGGTGGCACGGGATACATGCGGACGTGCATTGTCCTATTGAAACAGCAAGTTCCCTTGCCGGTCTAGGAATGGTAGAACGATGGGTTCGATGACGGTTTGGATGTACCGTACACTATTCAGTGTCCCCTCGACGATCACCAGTGGTGTACGACCAGTGTAGGAGATCTCTCCCCACACCATGATGCCGGGTGTTGGCCCTGTGTGCCTCGGTCGTATGCAGTCCTGATTGTGGCGCTCACCTGCACGGCGCCAAACACGCATACGACCATCATTGGCCCCAAGGCAAAAGCGACTCTCATCGCTGAAGACGACACGTCTCCATTCGTCCCTCCATTCACGCCTGTCGCGACACCACTGGAGGCGGGCTGCACGATGTTGGGGCGTGAGCGGAAGACGGCCTAACGGTGTGCGGGACCGTAGCCCAGCTTCATGGAGACGGTTGCGAATGGTCCTCGCCGATACCCCAGGAGCAACAGTGTCCCTAATTTGCTGGGAAGTGGCGGTGCGGTCCCCTACGGCACTGCGTAGGATCCTACGGTCTTGGCGTGCACCCGTGCGTCGCTGCGGTCCGGTCCCAGGTCGACGGGCACGTGCACCTTCCGCCGACCACTGGCGACAACATCGATGTACTGTGGAGACCTCACGCCCCACGTGTTGAGCAATTCGGCGGTACGTCCACCCGGCCTCCCGCATGCCCACTATACGCCCTCGCTCAAAGTCCGTCAACTGCACATACGGTTCACGTCCACGCTGTCGCGGCATGCTACCAGTGTTAAAGACTGCGATGGAGCTCCGTATGCCACGGCAAACTGGCTGACACTGACGGCGGCGGTGCACAAATGCTGCGCAGCTAGCGCCATTCGATGGCCAACACCGCGGTTCCTGGTGTGTCCGCTGTGCCGTGCGTGTGATCATTGCTTGTACAGCCCTCTCGCAGTGTCCGGAGCAAGTATGGTGGGTCTGACACACCGGTGTCAATGTGTTCTTTTTTCCATTTCCAGGAGTGTATTACCAGGTACAAATCATCAGATGTTACGAAATATACTTGAATCCACGGTATAATACATGGCTTGTCTTCCAGGCATAATCTACATGATGTTTATGGTAACAAATGTAAGTATCAGTGATGAGGAATTTACTCAGTGAATGACATTAAATAATTCCAGATACGGAAGAATATCTGTTGTGTTGACTATGGATGTCAGTATTGAATCATACCGAAGGGCTGTCAAATCGCGTGATAATATTACTTTTTGGGCTTAATTTACTTAATAAAGAGGGCATGACCACAACCGCGAGCACAACTGTTTTAGGGACACCATACATCTGATCAACTCTGCCTTGATTTAAAAATGAAAAATGGGATTTTTTTCCTTTGGGTAGATAACAAATAAAATTTCTTTATTTGATGAATAACATTTAAATGTATGTTGAATATTTTATTTGTGTGGTACAAACTGTTCAGTGGAAATAAAGTTATCATCTAATTTACAGCGTATTACAGAGTATTATAATTAGTACTAATAACATAGATTGTTGTGCATTAAAAGTTATAAAATATTTCTCTTCTCTTCCGCTAGCGAATTGCAACAGTCAATGATATTCTGCGTTTTTTGAGGATCGGTGGAATTTACGTACATTGTTGTTGTTGTGGTCATCAGTCCTAAGACTAGTTTGATGCAGCTCTATCCTGGGCAAGCGTCTTCATCTCTGAACAACTACTGTAACCTACATACTTCTGATTCTGATTGCTGTATTCATTCTTGGTCTCCCTCTAAGTTTTTTTATCATTCCCCCTTACTTCCCTCCAATACTAAATTGTCCTATCGACTGATCCCTCTTTTTTGGTCAGTTGTGCCACCTATTCCTTTTCTCCCCAATTCTATTCGGTATTTCTCATTAGTTACGTGATCTAGTCACCTAACCTTCAGCACTCTTCTGTAGCACCACATTCCAAAAGCTTCTCTTGTCTTCTTGTCTAAACTGTTTATCGTACATGTTTCACTTCCGTAAATGGCTACACTCCAGACAAATGCCTTCAGGAAAGACTTCTTAACACATACGTCTATATTTGATGTTAACAAATTTCTCTTCTTCAGAAACAATTTTCTAGCCATTGTCAGTCTAAATTTTATATCTTCTCTAGTTCGGCAGTAGTAAGTTATTTTACTACCTAAATAGCAAAATTCGTCTGGTACTTCAAGTGTCTCATTTCCTAATCTAATTTCCCCACGATCACCTGATTTGGTTCAACTACATTTCATTATCATTGTTTTTCTTTTGTTGATGTTCATCTTATCTCCTCCTTTCAAGACACATCATTCCGTTCAACTGCTCTTCCAAGTCCTTTGCTGTCTCTGACAGAATTACAATGTCATCGGCAAACCTCGAAGTTTTTATTTCTTCTCCCTGAACTTTAATTCCTACTCCAGATTTTTCTCTTGTTCCCTTTACTGATTGTTCAATGTACAGATGAATAACATCGGGGATAGGCTACAACCCTGTCTCACTCCCTTTTCAAACCACTACTTCCCTTTCGTGCTCCTATACTCTTATAACTGCTGTCTGGCTTTTGTACAAATTGTAAATAGCGTTTCGCATCCTGTATTTTACCCCTGCTGCCCTGAGAATTTCAAAGAGAGTGTTCCATTCAACATTTTCAAAAGCTTTCTCTATGTCTACAAATGCTATAAACGTAGGTTTGCATTTCTTTAACCTATCTTCTTAGATAAAACATGTCCGCCCCCGGTAGCTCAATGGTGCAGGCACGGTAGTTCAGCGTGCTCGGTCGGAGGGTTAGGTTTCCTCTGCAATCTAAAAAACGAGTGAATGGATCAACGAAGACTTAAACGGACGTCATAGGACGTCCGTCCCGCACAAATAGAACAAACTATAACGAACAAAAAAGCCGGCACGGTGGCTCAGCATGTTCGGTCAGAGGGTTTAGCTACCGTAATAAAAAAACTGATCAACGAACAACCTGAACGAGTGTCATCGGACGTCCGCCACGAACAAATTCAACGAACCACAAAAAAAAAAAAAAAAAAAAAAAAAAAAAAAAAAAAAAAAAAAAAAAAACTGGTCAGCGCCACAGACTGTCAATCCCAACAATCCCAAGGGCCTGGGTTCGATTCCCGGCTGGGTCGGAGATTTTCTCCGCTCGGGGACTGGGTGTAGTGTTGTCTAGATAATCGTCATTCCAAGTCGCCGAAGTGGCGCCAAATCGAAAGACTTGCACCCAGCGAACGGTCTACCCGACGGGAGGCACTAGTCACACGACATTTACATTTTAGATGAGTCATAGCGTCAGTACTGCCTCGCGTGTTCCTACATTTCTCCGGAACCCAAACCGATCTTGCCAGGGGTCAGCTTCTACCGGTTTTTCCATTCTTCTGTAAAGAATTCGTGTTAGTAGTTTGCAACTGTGACTTATTAAATTAATAGTTCGGTAATTTTCATACCCGTGACCAACTGCTTTCTTTGGAATTGTAATTATTATATTCTTCTTAAAGTCTGAGGGTATTTCGCCTTTCTCGAACGTCATACGTAGGTAAAACATTTTGGGGGATAAAATGTAAGCTATTCAGGCATGTTTCAAGCTTTAATAGTAAACTAGAAGAAGAAACTATGTAATTGGGGGACTACAAGTATGTAATTGTGGGATACAAGTGATCCTTGGAGAGAACATTTCTGTTTTGGTTATTATGTGTAACTTCCTTTACTAGAAAGGGTTAGCACTATGGCAGAACATTCATTTCTGGCTAGTGTATTAAGAGTAGTCTAATTCATAGTGAATATTTACTGCAGGGAGTCTGTGAAATAAGATAGGCACGTGCGGAGAATTGAGAGAGGATTTTTGGAAGTTATGGTGTAGTCAGCAGTTTCTTATTTAAATTTTGCTGTTCAATGAAAATTCTAATTTCCTTGCTAAATACATAATTAGGAGGCGAGAGGATAAATATTTATTGTAATTAGATTATTATAGTGCGGAATACTGGGCCTTTTGATGATAATATTTTGTGTTCATAATATGTAAATTTTCTTGCAGGCTATTGCAATAATTGTTCAGTGTTTTGAGATGCGCAGTAGCCAGCAACAGGCGCGCACGGGCAGTGACGCATAGTAGCGGCTAGGGACACAGAAAAAGTACCAGTACTGTTGGATTCTGTAGAAATGCTGGAACACGTGAGGCAATACTGACCTTACAACTTATCTTAGAAGAAAGATTAAGGAAAGGCAAAGCTACGTTTCTAGCATTTGTAGACTTAGAGAAAGTTTTTGAAAATGTTGACTGGAATACTATCTTCCAAATGCTTAAGGTGGCAGGGGTAAAATACAGGGAACGAAAGGCTATTTACAATTTGTACAGAAACCAGATGGCCGTTATAAGAGTCGAGGGGCACGAAAGGGAAGCAGAATATTTTGTGTTCATAATATGTAAATTTTCTTGCAGGCTATTGCAATAATTGTTCAGTGTTTTGAGAGTCGCATTCAACAGTGCAATTTTTCGATTACTGTATGGGGTTTCATCATAATGTTTTGGATGCTTTTGCACTGTACATGTGTCTGTAGAGTAAAAAATGACTGGGGATATGTGACTTTTTTTTCAGATTGGAAATTCTCTTGTTGAATAACAAAGGCGTGTCTGTAACTCTTATGGCCTTTAACAGATAGAAAAGACAATGGTACGATTTAATACAGGTGATTTAGTTTTGGAGGCCTGTGGTAGATAGAAAGAGGAGACATTGTCAGACGATTGTAGAACTATGAACATTGTGATTACAATAAACACTACGTGTTCAAAAGTATCCGGACAACCCCAAAAACATAGTTTCTCATATTAGGTGCATTGTGCTGCCACCTACTGTCAGCTACTCCATATCGCCGACCTCAGTTGTCATTAGACATCGTGAGAGAACAGCATGGGGCACTCCGCGGAACTCACGGACTTCAAACATGGTAAAGTGATTGGGTGTCGCTTGTGTCATACGTCTGTACGCGAGAGTTCCACACTCCTAAACATCCCTAGTTCCACTGTTTCCGATATGATAGTGAAGTGGAAACGTGAAGGGGCACGTACAGCACAAAAGCATACAGGGCGACCTCGTCTGTTGACTGACAAGAGACCGCCGGTGTAAAGAGCGTACACATTGGACGACTGAACAGTGGAAAAACGTTGTGTGGGGCGATCCGATGGCAGGTTGTGGGTATGGGGAATGCCGGGTGAACTTCATCTGCCAGCGTGTGTAGTGCCAACAGTAAAATTCGGAGGCGGTGGTGTTACTGTCCGGTCGTATTTTTCATGAGAGAGCTTGAACCCCTTGTTGTTTTGCGTGGTCCCATCACAGCACAGGCATACATTGATGTTTTAAGCACCTTCCTGCTTCCCGCTGTTGAAGAACAATTCGGGGATGGCGATTGCGTCTTTCAACACGATCTAGCTCTTATTCATAATGCACGGCCTGTGGCGGAGTGGTTACACGACAGTAACATCCCTGTAATTGTCTGGCCTGCACAGAGTCCTGACCTGAATCCTACAGAACACCTTTGTGATTTTTTGGAACGCCGACTTGGTGCCAGGCTTCACCGACTGACATCGATACCTCTTCTCAGTGCAGCACTCCGCGAAGAATGGGCTGCCATTCTCCAAGAAACATTCCAGCACTTGATTAAACGCATGCCTGCGAGAGTGGAAACTGTTGTCAAGGCTAAGGGTGGGCCAACACCATATTGAATTCCAGCTTTACCGATGGAGGGCGCTACGAACTTGTAAGTCATTTTCCGCCAGGTGTCCGGATCACATAGTGCATGCAGTCTTATTTAGTTATTTATTTGTTGATTTCAAGAAAAGTTTCGTGGGACGTAAATTGTTGTTTACCTGCATAGTCTTTGAGGTGATGATGAAGCTACATATACATGAGGATTATTGAAACAGTTCAGGTTCTAAGTGCGCTGGACAATGTTTTTGAAGAAGATTTTGCAGAGGTTCTTAGTTGTTTCAATTAAATGATTTACTGTCTAGCGTTATTTTGGTTTTGCTGTTCAGCTACATATACGTCTACATCTACGTCTACATCATACCCCGCAAGTCTCTAATGGGGTGTTGCGGAGGGTACTTCTGTACCACTAACTGATCTCTCCCACCCTATTCCACTCGCGAGTAGCGCGTGGGAAGAATGATTATCGGTAAGCCTCTGTATTGGCTCTGATTCCTCGAATTTACTCCTCGTGGTCATTACGCGAGACGTATGTGGCGGAGGAAGTAATATGTTGTCTGACTCTTCCCAGGAAGTGCTCTCTCGAAATTTCAATCTCTCCGTGATGCACAAGGCCTCTCTTGTATCCTCTGCCGATGGAGTTTGTCGATCATCTTCGTAAGGCTCTCGCGATGGCTAAACGATTCCGTGTTGAAACGCGCCGCTCTTCATAGGATCTCCGGTACCTCTATTTGTTTTCCGTGGTCATATCACTTATAAGTAGGCTGTTTAGGTTTTTATGTTGGTAACGCCACGTAGCGCTCTGTATGGAAATCACTGACTGTGCTGTATGCAGTCTGTGGCTGGTTGGCATTGTTGAAATATTCGCTTGTGTACTGTTCGGCAATTGGATGTGAACAGCGCGTAGCGTTGGGCGGTTGGAGGTGAGCCGCCAGCAATGGTGAATGTGGGGAGAGAGATGCCAGAGTTTTTAGCGGACGATCTGGACGTGTGTCCGTCAGAAAAAGGAAATTTGTTTAATTGGATGTCACAAAATTACATAAATTTTTGAACGCTATCAACGCTATGAACGCTTTTGTTCGCTATCAAAATCTTTCATTTGCTAACTATGCCTATCAGTAGTTAGTGCGTTCAGTAGCTAGAATCTTTTGTTTAGCTGGCAGTATTGGCGCTCGCTGTACTGCAGTAGTTCGAGTAGCGAAGATTTTCGTGAGGTAATTGATTCATGAAAGGTATAGGTTATTGTTAGTCAGGGCCATTCTTTTGTAGGGATTATTGAAAGTCAGATTGCGTTGCGCTAAACATATTGTGTGTCAGTTTAGTGATGATCATTATAAGTAAGGAGAAAGCTCTTTGAGTTCGTTGAGTTTTGCTCAGATGTTTGAAAATCAAATAACGTAAGAGTTTTTCCAGCACTGTCATTCTTAATTTTTCTAAGGGGACGTTTCATACACTCAAGGTGGCCCTGGATAGTTATTCCCAGATATTTCACTGTAGGTACTAGTTCCAGCAGCTTGTCATCAATATTTTAGCTGTACAGTACTGGATCTATTTTCCTATGTGCACGGAGTATGTTACATTTATTTACGTTCAAGGTCAACTACTAGAGCCTGTACCGTTATTGTCTTCTGGCGTTGCTACTTTGTTGTAGAAAACCGCATCATCTGCGAAGAACCTTGAAGAGTATCCGACGCTTTCTGCTTGATCATTTATATAGGCCTACATATTGTAGACAGTAATCCTTCTATCTGCAAGAAAGTATTGAATCCAGTAGCAAATCTGCTCCAATATTGGATAAGATACTTCTTGATACGAAAGGGAGGAAATTTTAACAGCTGGTTTCTGGCAAGCTTTTGGGGAATTTTGAGGTCATTATTTTGTTTTCATGCAGTTCTAAAGTTGAACATTGTAGCCTGATTCTTGTTGGTATTAATATTCAGAATATAATCGGGAATCATAATGTCAGTCAGAAAGGGACCAGGAGAACACGTTTTGAGAAAATTAGAGAAAGACAAGAACCCAGAATATTCTGATTCAGATGTCTTGTCAGCCAATTGGTAATACTTCATACAGTGATTCAGTTAAAATGTCTAGTAGGCAAGGAGAGTTTGTTCCAACCAATGTAGCAAATACAGAAGTTCAGGAGACTGATTCGACCACATCTGCCTGCTGTGATGTATCAGCATATCCTTCCACTGCTTCCCCAAAGTTTTCAATTCCAGTTGAACAGCACAGTAGTGGTTCAGCTGCTACTCTTACTGTTGATAAAGATTTCTTTAATAGGTTGTTGGCATTCTTAGCGAGGTTAGAGAATAATACAAAAGGATTTGATGAGAAATATAAAAGAATTCACCGGGAGAATGTTCGCTATGTTTTTGATTATAATCATTTCTTATCAGTCAAAAAGTATTTCGAAATTTAAGAAATGAAAGTCATCCTTGTGCAGAAATCTGGAAAATGGCACAGGAAGAGATGATCGAACCTGCTGTCAATTCTTATAATAAACTGTTCGTAATGGCGTCAAAGGAGGGAGATGCTATTAGGTCAGTTCTACATTACATGCGGTTTAATACAGTTATGGTACCTAAAGTGATAGGTTTTTGACATTAGATGAGTTATTGCAAAAAAAAAAAAAATCATGGTGCTGAGGTCCTGTCTTCGATTGACCTATGAGCTTGCTACAGATAGATTGCGCTGCATCCTTCATGTTGAAGTCACAGCATTCTTATGTTATAGCTGTTGCTATCAGTTTCGCAAGTTATCCTTCAGGTTCAATGTTAGTTCAGCTGCATTGATCCGAGGTTTTAATAGCATTGTTCCAGTAGATTTGAGAAAGAGGTTGAGCAGATGTGTTGATGAAACGTTAACTGCAGAAGAGAGTTTGGAGAAACAATGAGGTTTTGGATAGATTGCGTCTTCAAAAAGTTTGGTGTAACTGTCAACTTGGAAAATTAAGAATTTGGATGGAACCAAGTTAAGTTTCTTGGACACATTGTGACTGTAACGGTGATTTATCCTGATCCAGATAAAATAGACGCAGTTAGAGACTTTCCTGTTCCTAAGATAAGCATATTCTTCCTTTTTAGTGATTGATTTATCTTTACAACAGAGCTATGAATTTTACTGCCTTGTTATAACACGTTTGTGGACATTGCTGAGCAAGAATACTTCTTTGAATTGGGACTGCCTATACACAGACAGAATTTGAGAGTATAAAACAGCTTCGTTTGGACGCTCCTTTCCTTTCTCATCCAGACTTATGCAAGGATTTTGGACGAATCTCAGACAATTCCAAGACGGGTCTTGCTGCTGAACTCCAGAAATTTGCAGTAACTGGAGTGGTGTAACGTCATAATATCACTTTTACGTGTTGACTGCTCACGAAATGTGAACGCAACTGTTCAGTAACTAGGTTTAAGTCTCTACCTATTGTAGAGGGCTTTGTGAAATTTTGGTATTACTGCTTTGGTGACCAAGGTTTATACTGGTTGTCTATATTCCTGCTCAGGACAACATTGTTGCTGAGGCTCTTCCCTCCTGAATCAAGGGGCTGAAGATGATCTCAAAGAAAATCTTTTACAATTCTGTATTTGCAGAACATCACTAGAGCAGTTATCTGTATCATTTAAGAATGTTCCAGTCGTGTTCATCGTGGTCACAGTGAGGCCATATTTTAGGCGTATTTCCTGCACTTTCAGTTTGATAATTTCCGTATAACTACTGTACACTATTTTCCACTTGTGTTCATCATGGATAAGCGAATCCACATTTTAGATTAATTTACTACAATTTTCAATTTGACTTTTGCATATGATCTAAGGATATTCTCACACACATACAGATTCATCAAGGCCACAGTGAGGCTATACAGTACTTCAATATTATTTCCTACATTCATCAGTTTGTTAATTTTTTCTATAACATTTGTATGTGAATTGAGGATAGTCAACCCACTTGTGTGGTCATCAAATTCGCACTTCTCAGTTTTACAAATTATGCCAGACTTTTGTACACGACGCTTTTCAATTTAATGATTTTTCTATAACTTTTATATTATTTATACCTTCTCAGGCCCCTATCTTCAGCATACGTGAGTTCCCTTGGTGAACATTTAAACAACTTGTTACGTTCTTTCAAGTTAATGATCTTTTATGGATTGTATATTAGTACATCAACATTAAGAACACGCAATGTTATTGCTTTGTTAGAAAGGCTCAGAAACGGATTTATTGCCGAACTATGTTTCATCAGGACGACAGGTCCTAGAGTTTATTTTAGTGGTCTATGAAGTTTTGATTGTGTTAACCCTTGCCCCATTTGTGGTGAATGAGTACTGCATTTCTGCTGATTATGATGGTTTAAGTGATCAGCTTCGAATATTGTTTACTGATTACACTGCAAAAACCATCAAATTCTACTCTCCAATTCCAGAGGAAACTGATGAATATTGTTTGTTATGATTTACCAATTTCCATATGTTATATTTTACATGTCCTCACAAGCGACCTTTGCTATCATATCTAAGCTCATTGATCGATTTTCTGCGTACTCACTGCTGCATCAACTACGCTTGGCTATTTTCCCTAAGCCCTTTGGGCGAGGACAGCCTCGGCTAACCGCTAACGAGAAATGAGAGCGCTGACAAGACCTGCGGGCTGCAGATTTTGAAGGGAGCCACAGCCGCTGTTCTTTGTGTCTGTTCCGTTTGGGCTGTACTCGTGTGTGTGTGTGTGTGGGGGGGGGAGGTGTTTCTACTTGTGTGCGATATGGTGGGTTTTTGGGCAGGACTGCATTGAAATTATACTGAGAAAGATAGGCAGCAGTATTTAAATGCATATTATGGTTTCTATTCATGCAGTGGTGCTGAGAACCGAACATAATGTTGTTGCTTTTTTTTTTTTTTTTTTTTTTCAAACGGCAATTCCAGAATATAAAGTAATGTGTTCCTTTATCTTATGACTTGGCGAGTCATATTGGAAAAGTAATCTCCAAGGGTTACTTCAGTAGTATAACAGGGAAGTGGTATTCGTCTTTACGATTACCACAGGGTGCAGGGAGTGGCAATTGACCCCCAACGTACACTAATTTAAGATATTGCGAATATATAGCCAAAAGGACTATTTATCGTATGATTACACGATTGCAGAACAAACGCTGGAAGCAGTTACTTCCATAACACATCTGGTAGTATGAGTCTGGTGCGATTTGAAGTGGAACGACCGTATATAATCGCAGGTAAGGCAGATGCCAGACTGAGATTCACTGGAAGAATCCGCCGGTAATGTAGTCCATCAACAAAGGAAGCAGTTTACAAACACTCTGTAGCCTTACGACCATATATGGGCATATGAGTATGAGCCTGAGTAGTGTAATGCAGCAGTGTTGTCAGAGGCCGAGCACATGATGTTGCCACTGTAATAATTCTACAAGGCCTGCACAATACTGTGAGGCAGGTTATCTTGCTGAAACAACAAACTCAGCAGTACTGCACCAGCTAGTGCATAGACAAGGCAGACAGATTTCCACACTGACGGTGGCAGTAGTGTTTTAATACGTGTGACCAGTACTGGCGCATATGCACAATAAAGGTACCACTGCCAACTATGAGTACTGGTCATTTTTGTAACAGCATGTTTCTGAGTCTAGCGACCAAACCAGGAATACGGGGCTGTGCCGAATGAGAAAGCCATATGGACCTGCCAGCAGAGATCATCGGCTTGACGCCATGGTAGGGCATCAGCTCTGTGTGCTAAGTCCCTCCCTGGACTTGGTGCCATGGCACAGCTGGTCACCACACTAGGTGATCTGTGGCAGCATGACTGACTCCTGCCCAGGAACCAACGTCTCGCTTCCCATGCATACCAGCCACCATCCCCCACCGCTGGATGGATGTCTCAGTAAAGTGGGCATCCCCCTCTGTGACGCCACCAGACGGCGCCAGGGGCCTAAGTGGCCACAGCAGCATCTAGTTTGCACACCACTGGTATAGGGTTTGACTTACGTAATGAAACCACTGGTGCGCTGTGATACTGTTTCAGGAGCACTGGTGTATGGGCAGCCAGCCCAGCAAAATTCAGCAGTAGCTGGCCACTGACCAAGAATAGCAGCTGTCTTTCTCTGGAGTCACTTGGGCTCCAATATCACGTCTACCACCCTCTCGCACCATCCTGGCTCAAAGCCGCCCCATTCTACACTAGGCGGTCCTGTACTTTGATGTCAGAATTGGGGCATCATCTCCACGCAGGATGGTGTCTGGACCACGACCTGTGGTGTCATCATGTTACAGTGAATGATGAACTGTTTGGTTATGTTTACGAGAGTGAAATACACTTGGAGGTGAGGCGTGTCTATTATTTTAACTCGAAGGTTATCTTGTTTAGGCTGGAGGGGCAGATTGGCTTATCTGAGTTTAAAGGTAATGGTAGGGAGCAGTATGGACTGCAACTTAGTGGTGCATTCTGTGCAACGCACGGAGTCAGTGCTGTTAGCGTGTGATATACGTCAGTGACACCGAAGACTATATAGAGAGTCTAGATGGCTCATGATAAGATGTAAGCGCTAATTGGTAGTGACATTATGGAATTGTAATTAATTTTGTTTCGTTGTTGTTTTATTGTGTGTAATGTAGAATGACAGTGTCGCAATGGAAGAGTCTGGGACGAAAGGTGTGTCAGAGACAGAAACAGTACAGATACTGTTTAAAAAAGTAGCGCAGCTGACAGTGGATAATACACAAATGCATGTCTCAAGTACTACAGCATGAGCTGGATGCAGCTCCGCAGGATCTATTGTTCACTTTTCTGAAAAATCATCTGAGGATATATGATCGGTGTGAGAACGTAGATGGGCGATTGGACGATTGGTCAGTTGTTGAGGATAATAAAATTGTGACTTGTGGGAGAAACAAAAATGTATGTGTGGGTGTACGGGAGTATTAAAGAACGTAGGAAGCATTGAACAATCACAGAAAGGGATTTTGCAAAGGTATAAGAAACAGAATAGCGCAAGATATTTTCAGGAACAGTTGAGCACAATCGTGAAGAAACTGCATGGGGAAACTGTAGAACGTTTCAGGGGTAGCATAAGGAAGTGTAATGAAGACACACATGAGTTAGGGCAGGGTGATGCAGCCAACCCAGTTTTGCTGCAAGAAGCTGAGCAAAGGGCGCCCAGTGTTTTTCTGAGGGGTTTGTCATCAGACATGTAAAGGGCGGTATGTACAGGTGCACCAAAGGATCTGTATTCTGCTTCTAGGTGGTGATTCATGGTGTGTGAAGAAACTGATAAGTCAACGGGGGCATGAGATAGAGTGGGGTATTTTCTGCTAACATTATGTGTTACAGGTGTGGGCTGGACGAGCATTTACAGAGGCAGTGTCACCAACCACAGAAAGGCAGAGGAAATGGAAGATATCAGCAGCAGAGTTTTTGTAATGGACATAGGGGTGAACGAAGAGGTGGTAAGCAGCTGTTAAATGCAAGAGGGAACCGGAATCCACCTAAAGGCGTTCATATTAAAATTATATGCAACAAACACGTATGCAGAGCTGGAGTGAGCAGTAAGAGGTGTTGTAGGTGGTACAGAGTACATATTTTTGTTGCACGACAGGGCACAAGTGTCGGTTGCCAGTAGAGACTTAGTGGATCAAAGCCTGGCCAGCCACACTGTTGGTTGCATGAGGTCGGTAATGATGTGAGACCGGTGGAATCGGCAGGCATAGATTTTCATATAAGGGATTGTTCGATTGAAGCTGTATTCAGAGGTAATATCATATGTGAGTGAGGGCTGCAGCATGAACTTGGGGTTAGGCTTTTCGTATCAATATTGCCCAAAAATTGATCTTTGCCATTGTACCGTAGAACTTAGTGGAATGACATTACCCGTGGGAGAAACTGTTGCCCGTGTAGAGCAGCCACGAGGGGGTCTAGCATATTAGAAAAACAGTTGAACTGTGTACGATCACAATGAGGCATGGTTCACATGATTGTGTGCCAGGTGGCACTCAGAAGTTCCTTTGGATGGATGTGGAGCCAGATTTACCTTTGGGTATGTTATGTGTTGTGAAGCCGCTGGAGGAGAACGATATACTGGATCCAGCAAGTTTCTTTTTTGGGGGAAGTGCTGTACGTGAACGAGAGAGGTATCGCGGTAGAGTGATACCCATAAATATAGATAATTTTAGCACCAAGGTAGTGAAGATACGAAAGGGGATACTAAGAGCAAGTTTAGACATTCTCAATGGTGGTGTGTGGTACACAAGGATTGTGAACCACAAGCAAGCGCAAGCCGCCATGAGAGCTGCATTATGTGGTGGAGTGTCTAAAGGGAATAGAATGGGAGTGGAAGAAGAATTAGTGTTTGTACTTGAGGACTTGCTTTTTCCATGAGATCTGTTGCCAACAACGCCCATGACCCAACACCTAATTCTAACAGTGAACAAAGTACTTGTATATGGGAAACCATACCGCATTCGTAGTTATTTATAGCCAGTTATGGAAGATGTTTTACACAGAAATTAGCTGATGGGATAATAGATAAGAATAACAATCTATGGGGTGCAGGACTCGTGGTCATAAGAAAGAAGTCTACAGATGGATCTAGACAGTATAAGTTCTGCTGTGACTATGGTCACCTGAACAGGAAGACCATAACAGGTGTCTACCGCATCCTATACATTACTGAGACCATAGATAATTTGTTTCAATGTCGGCATTTCTTGACTATGGATTTGAGAAGTGGTTACCCTCAATTAGAGCTTGTTCCGGGGCTAGCCAAAGACAGCACTTTTAGTACCATGGGAGCACTACCAATTTAAGAGAATGCCGTTTAGATTAAAAAATGCACCTGTAATGTTTCAAAGGATGCTAGACGGTGCGGTTAAGTGGTTTTAAACCACTTCTGTGTCTAGTTTATTTGGATGATATGATTGTATATTCAAAAGACATGGAGCAGCGTAGAGAGTGTCTATAGGTAGAAACTGAACGCTACATGTCTAACACTGGGCGTAGAGAAGTACCATTTTGCATAAGAATAGGTATAGTATTTAGGTCATGTAATTAGTGAAGATGGAATGAGGACAGGCCCGAGGCTAGTAAAAGCTTTATGGGAATTCTCAGGGCGCAAGTCGATTAAGGAACTACAATCTTTTTTGGGGATCTCAAATTACTATAGAAAATCCATGAAAGGGTTTGCTGTCATAGCATCACCACTCACACTGTTGGTAAGGAAAGGTGTGAAATTTATATAGACAGAGGAGTGACAGAATGCATTTGAGAAAATGAAGAGAGTTTTGGTATTCAGCCTAGTTCTAGTATTTCCAGACTTGCATAATTTGTTTATCCTTTCATCTGACGCGTCTGATCATGCTTTGTGATATGTTTTAAACCAGGAGATTAATGGTGAAGAGCATCCTGTAACCTACATGTCGAGACAGCTGAATGCAGTGGAGAAGAACTGTTTAGTGACAGGGGAGGAGATCTTGAGTCCCATTGATGGTGTTAGGTGTTTTAGATATTATCTTTGCGGGAAAAATTCCGGGTGGTGATTGACCACGCTAATCTGAAGTGGTTATTGAGACTGAAGTGGCCGTTTAGCAGGCTGACAAGAAGGGCCCGGACATTTAACGAATTCGTAGTACAAAAGCCAGGGAAGAAGCATGGGAATCCAGATGCACTAAACAGGAAGATAGCAATGCTGGAAGTTCTGGGTCATTGTCTTGTGGAGTTCCAGACAGTGCAGAGTGCTGACAGTGACTGCAGACACTACAGGACACAATCACAATTTAGCACATGTGACGGACCGTTGTGCAAGGAGAGAAGGCTAGGCTGCGGACAGTACTACCAGAAAAGTTTAAAAAGCAGACTTTAAAGGAAGTACATCATCACCTATTATCCGGTCATGGAGGACGCAGAGCGCAAAATGCAGACTGCCCAAGAGATACTGTACTGCTGGAGAGGAAGGCAAGCAGATGTGGATCAATACGCGAGGAATTGTATAGTGTGCATAGTGAGGTGACTTGAATCATAAGCGAGTACCACTGCAGAGGCTACCAGAAACATCAAGACCGTTCGAAATGCCTGGAATTGATGTAAGGTAACGTTGCTCAAGTCATACTCCCTTAAGGGAGAATTGCGGTAGGGTAAATCAAATAGCACAGTTTGTTTTGCGTATGCTTAACCTTTATTTTTTAATATATCAACCACCTTCCACATAAATACAAAAATATTTCCTAATAATCAGTTTTCAACCTCTTTAAAATATATACTTTCGGTACGATAAAGGCGCCTGGTTTCCTAATCCGCATCGCCTATAGTCTAAGTCGTACTTAGGATAAGAAGTAAGCGACAGCATATAAATCCATGGAATATTGGAACAGAACGTCGCAATAACAAATTATGAACTACAAAGGTAATGTTACTTCCATAGTTACGCGTAATGAAATTACACGTAGGAAACAAAATATAAATTATTAACAAGTTAAATTATTTAAACTGGCGTGTAGAAAATCAGTTGGTTTGAACACAGATACACAGAAATTTTGCGTAATTTTACTTTGCACGTCAGCACATAGGTTATGTACATTTCATACATCAAATCATGTCTTCTTCTTGGTCTTCTTTACACAGTTGGTATAACCATTTCACTGTGCCCTTTAGTTTTTTATTCTTGTTAAAGTTTTCAACTACCTGTCACTTTTTTATAGGTTTCTGGACAGGTTTCTTCTTTTTATTTGCCTTTTCTTTTGCTTCTATTTCCTTTCTGTAAGGACTTCGTGCTAATTCAGCTGGTTTACCTCGTTTCGTATTTTTCTTCATAACTGTCGTTATACACGGGAAAAGAACTAAAGCGTTCGCCGAGCGGTTAGAGGCCCCATGTCACGGACTGCGAGGCCACTCCCGCCGAAGGTTCTAGTCCTCTCTCGGCCATGGGCGTGTGTGTTGTTCTTAGCTGAAGTTAGTTTAAGTAGTGTGTAAGACTAGGGACCTATGACCTCAGCAGTTTGGTCCCATTAGGAATTCACAAACATTTGACCATAAAGTGTTCAAGTAAGATTTTATTTGTTGACTATTCATTTCGACAACTGTTGCAGTATTGTTTTCGAGTCCATATTCTTAAGACGTTATAGAAGGTCCGAACTGATCATTGAGTGGCGTTGTGATTTTAGGCGGCCTTCCAGATTTCTCGTTGTTGTTTCAGTTCCATCAGCCGGTTCTTGGTCTGACTGATCAATATGTAGAGTAGTAGCTAACAAATACGTTTCTCTGACGACATTTCTGTCACATGCCCATAAACCTGTGGCTTTAAAACCGCCTGATGCTACAAACCAATCTGGGATGTGCGTTACCCAGGAGTTGTACGATATTAGCTTATTTTATGACACTTCCAGGACTTGAACGTAGTCACAGCTTCATTGTAGCTTTTTTTAGTGTTTTGAAGAACGATCTATCCAGTGGCCGTGTGAGTGGGAAAAGATAGCATGACTGTACCGTAATCACAAGCCAGCTGAACTGCCTCTAAGTTTTTGGTCTGTGTGCTTTTCCATCCAGCAAAAGCAAAATTTATTTCTGGTCCCTTTTTTATATTTTTATAGATTTTTGAAACGTTCTAGCCATCCGACAAACAGTTCTGATGTTATACATCCATTTGTCGAGCATCCAGATGCTGTGTCTGTGCTGTGTCTTTTTAAGACATCATCCATTGTGCTGCGCATAAATATTAACGTCGGAGGTATGAATTCGCTTGCTCCATTAACAGAACATACACATGTCGTTGTAGGATCCCTTTCTCCGCTTGTGATTGCGCCCACTCGGTGTTTGCGTTTTCTGCCAAGTATTTTAGACGGATTGTGCACTCTGGATAATGCGGTTTCATCCACGCTATACAGTTCATCAGCAGAAACTTACGTTCATCTAATATTTCCTCATATTTATCAAAAAACTCATTAACACGCTTCTTGTTAAACCACTTTCTTCGTGTCATCGAATTGCTTCGGGAACTCTCAAGAACAAAGTGGGATGTTCTTTCGCAAACTTGTAATGCTATTTTTCACAGGCTATCTTTTTCCTTTATTGAACCAATGCGGTGGATGATATTTCCCAGCCAGTTCGCAACCAAATTTCCTTAATTCAGTAACAGCTATTCCGAAGAAACAAGACTCTAAATTAATTATATGCAGTGCTACTTCATCTTCCATCTCTGCTGTCATATCATTAGGTCTTCAAAATTTTTATGTTTTATTTAAACGCTTCAAATGACGGCGCAGTGTAGGTTTTGGTGTATTATATCTTCTACACGCTTCATTAAATCCAGTTCCACCATTCCGAAGTTTCTGGGAAGTTTCACCCATACGCCCTGCTTCCGCCTATTGTATGCTTTCTTCATCATAATTATCAGCTGAAACAAACAATTTTTAGCTGGTATTTGATTTCCATCAACGCCTGAATTCCCCACAGGTGTGACTTACGCAGTGAGACCTCTACGGTTTCAAACCGGACCTGTAGGCATAACCTCAAAGTTTTCTAGCGTTTGATTATGCTCAAATGAATGACTGAGTACCACGAAAATAGATATGAAACAAAACAATTACTCTATCATCATATTCTTCTTTGAAATTGCTTTCATATGTGTGAAAGGACGTAAGAAAAACTTATTTGTTAATTATTTTTCTATCACGATAGCCAGCGGTCCACTCGCTTGCACGATCGTTTAGTTCAGTTTTACATGACTTGATGTAGCATTTTATAAATGTGGAGTCAGATATTACTACAGTGCGACGTAGGCTGTGGTACGACTAATGCAACTTTATCCTATTAGGACCGGTCAGTTGATGCCAGCAGAAAACCAGTTCGTATTAAAGTAATAGATCACTATTCTCAGAGCACAGAGATGGTTACTATGCCGAATCAGCAGACAGTGACAGTAGCACTAGAAATGGAATGGTTAACTTCATTTTGAAGCCTGAAGTACCAGGAAAGATATTTATGGACTAGGGTAAAAATTTTATGTCGGGCTTATTGTTGGAGCTGTGTCACTTTTACACGTGAAGAAGTTAAAAATTAGTCCTCTTCGTCTACAGCTCAATGATAGAATGGAACGTATGCATAGAACAACTGGGAAAATGTTATTATCTGAATACACATCATGTTGTTGTTGTGGTCTTCAGTCCTGAGACTGATTTGATGCAGCTCTCCATGCTACTCTATCCTGTGCAAGTTTCTTCATCTCCCAGTACCTACCGCAACCTACATCCTTCTGAATCTGCTTGGTGTATTCATCTCTTGGTCTCCCCCTACGATTTTTACCCTCCACGCTGCCCTCCAATACTAAATTGGTGATCCCTTGATGCCTCAGAACATGTCCTACCAACCGATCCCTTCTTCTAGTCAATTTGTGCCACAAACTTCTCTTCTCCCCAATCCTATTCAATACTTCCTCATTAGTTATGTGATTGCCGGCCGCGGTGGCCGTGCGGTTCTGGCGCTGCAGTCCGGAACCGCGGGACCGCTACGGTCGCAGGTTCGAATCCTGCCTCGGGCATGGGTGTGTGTGATGTCCTTAGGTTAGTTAGGTTTAAGTAGTTCTAAGTTCTAGGGGACTTATGACCTAAGATGTTGAGTCCCATAGTGCTCAGAGCCATTTGAACCATTTGAAGTTATGTGATCTACTCATCTAATCTTCAGCATCCTTGTGTAGCACCACATTTCGAAAGCTTCTATTCTCTTCTTGTCCAAACTATTTATCGTCCATGTTTCACTTCCATACATGGCTACACTCGATACAAATACTTTCAAAAATGACTTCCTGACACTTAAATCTACACTCGATGTTAACAAATTTCTCTTCTTCAGAAACGATTTCCTTGCCATTGCCAGTCTACATTTTATATCCTCTCTACTTCGACCGTCATCAGCTATTTTGCTCCCCAAATAGCAAAACTCCTTTACTACTTTGACTGTCTCATTTCCTAATCTAATTCCCTCAGCATCACTCGACTTAATTCGACTACATTCCATTATGCTCGTTTTGCTTTTGTTGATGTTCATCTTATATCCTCCTTTCAAGACACTATCCATTCCGTTCAACTGCTCTTTCAAGTTCTTTGCTGTCTCTGACAGAATTACAATGTCATCGGCGAACCTCAAAGTTTTTATTTCTTCTCCATGGATTTTAATACCCACTCCGAATTTTTCTTTTGTTTCCTTCACTGCTTGCTCAATATACAGATTGAATAACATCGGGGAGAGACTACAACCCTGTCTCACTCATTTCCCAACCACTGCTTCCCTTTCATGTCCCTCGACTCTTATAACTGCCATCTGGTTTCTGTACAAATTGTAAATAGCCTTTCGCTCGCTGTATTTTACCCCTGCCACCTTCAGAATTTGAAATAGAGTATTCCAGTCAACATTATCAAAAGCTTTCTCTAAGTCTACGAATGCTAGAAACGTAGGTTTGCCCTTCGTTAATCTAGCTTCTAAGATAAGTCGTAGGGTCAGTATTGCCTCACGTGTTCCAACATTTCTACGGAATCCAAACTGATCTTCCCCAAGGTCGGCTTCAACTAGTTTTTCCATTCGTCTGTAAAGAATTCGCGTAAATATTTTGCAGCTGTGACTTATTAAACTGATAGTTCGGTAATTTTCACATCTGTCAACACCTGCTTTCTTTGGGATTGGAATTATTATATTCTTCTTGAAGTCTGAGGGTATTTCGCCTGTTTCATACACCCTGCTCACCAGATGATAGAGTTTTGTCAGGACTGGCTCTCCCAAGGCCGTCAGTAGTTCTAATGGAATGTTATCTACTCCCGGGGCCTTGTTTCGACTCAGGTCTTTCAGTGCTCTGTCAAACTCTTCACGCAGTATCGTATCTCCCATTTCATATTCATCTACATCCTCTTCCATTTCCATAATATTGTCCTCAAGTACATCGCCCTTGTATGGACCCTCTATATACTCCTTCCACCTTTCTGCTTTCCCTTCTTTGCTTAGAACTGGGTTTCCATCTGAGCTCTTGATGTTCATACAAGTGGTTGTCTTCTCTCCAAAGGTCTCTTTAATTTTCCTGTAGGCAGTATCTATCTTACCCCTAGTGAGATAAGCCTCTACATCCTTACATTTGTCCTCTAGCCATCCCTGCTTAGCCATTTTGCACTTCCTGTCGATCTCATTTTTGAGACGTTTGTATTCCTTTTTGCCTGCTTCATTTACTGCATTTTTGTATTTTCTCCTTTCATCAATTAAATTCAATATATCTTCTGTTACCCAAGGATTCCTACTAGCCCTCGTCTTTTTACCTACTTGATCCTCTGCTGTCTTCACTACTTCATCCCTCAGAGCTACCCATTCTTCTTCACCTGTATTTCTTTCCCCCATTCCTGTCAATTGTTCCCTTATGCTCTCCCTGAAACTCTGTACAACCTCTGGTTTAGTCAGTTTATCCAGGTCCCATCTCCTTAAATTCCCACCTTTTTGCAGTTTCTTCAGTTTTAATCTACAGATCATAACCAATAGATTGTGGTCAGAGTCCACATCTGCCCCTGGAAAAGTCTTACAATTTAAAACCTGGTTCCTAAATCTCTGTCTTACCATTATATAATCTATCTGAAACCTGTCAGTATCTCCAGGCTTCTTCCATGTATACAACCTTCTTTTATGATTCTTGAACCAATTGTTTGCTATGATTAAGTTGTGCTCTGTGCAAAATTCTACCAGGGGGCTTCCTCTTTCATTTCTTAGCCCCAATCCATATTCACCTACTACGTTTCCTTCTCTCTCTTTTCCTACTACCGAATTCCAGTCACCCATGACTATAAAATTTTCGTCACCCTTCACTATCTGAATAATTTCTTTTATTTCATCATACATTTCTTCAATTTCTTCGTCATTTGCAGAGCGAGTTGGCATATGAACTTGTGCTACTGTATTAGGCGTGGGCTTCGTATCTATCTTTGCCAAAATAATGCGTTCACTATGCTGTTTGTAGTAGCTTACCCGCATTCCCATTTTCCTAGTCATTATTAAACCTACTCCTGCATTGCCCCTATTTGATTTTGTGTTTATAACCATGTAGTCACCTGACCAGAAATTTTGTTCCTCCTGCCACCGAACTTCACTAATTCCCACTATATCTAACTTTAACCTATCCATTTCCCTTTTTAAATTTTCTAACCTACCTGCCCTATTAAGGGATCTGACATTCCACGCTCCGATCCGTAGAACGCCAGTTTTCTTTCTCCTGATAACGACATCCTCCTGAGTAGTCCTCGCCCGGAAATCCGAATGGGGTACTATTTTACCTCAGGAATATTTTACCCAAGAGGACGCCATCATCATTTAACCATACAGTAAAGCTGCATGCCGTCGGGAAAAATTACGGCCGTAGTTTCCCCTTGCTTTCAGCCGTTCGCAGTACCAGCACACCAAGGCCGTTTTGGTTAGTGTTACAAGGCCAGATCAGTCAATCATCCAGACTATTGCCCTTGCAACTACTGAAAAGGCTGCTGCCCCTCTTCAGGAACCACACGTTTGTCTGGCCTCTCAACAGATACCCCTCCGTTGTGGTTGCACCTACGGTACGGCTATCTGTATCGCTGAGGCACGCAAGCCTCCCCACCAACGGCAAGGTCCATGGTTCATGGGGGGGATACACATCATATAGAGTGGAATACATACCTAAGGTATGTTGTGTCAGCGTGTAATTCAAAAGCCCAAATAATTGGTTTTCCCCATATGATGTGGTGTATGATTGGTAAATGCCATCAAAGTTCGACTTGATAAAGGCGAAGAGAGGTGAAGTTGGAGAATCGGTACGTGGGTGCAAGAAATACAGAAAGACTACGGAAGGCGATTATGAAGGCGTTAGAGAAGTAGGAGGAATCAGTGATACATACGACAAGTTTACCGCAGTACCGGGGGCGGTCGGAAAGTTTCTAGCCCGAGATAGTTACCGTAATGTCTCGCACAACCAACACCACCTACTTTTCAGCTTCTTTAGTTTTGCCGCAAGAATGCGTTGTATACCGTAGTGTAAGGAAAATGGTGAACATCGAGACAATAAAGAACCGTGCTGTGAATGAATATCTTCATTAGAAGGGAATGACACCCAAGGAAATTGTGGAAGACATGCGGAATACACTTAAGGACAGTGCTCCGTCTTATGCAAACGTGAAAAACTGGGCATCTGACTTCAAACGTGGAAGGTGGAAGATGCGCCAAGGAGCGGAAGGCCTGTAACCATTGCCACTGATGAAACAGTGATTGAAATTCACGATACAATTTTGCAGGATCATCGAACAACGTTACAGCACATTGAAACCACATTTGGAAACTCCCCTGGGCATGCTCATGGCATTGTTGTGAATATTTTGAGAATGCGGATAGTTTCATCTCGGTGAGACCCGAAAGATTTGAATGCAGATCAGAGACGGGAGCGTGTGCAGTGTTGTGAAGAAATCGTCCGCCAATTTGAAGCGGGTGAAAACGGCTTTCTTGCAAGGTATGTGACTATGGACGAAATGGGTTCACCAGTTTGATCCCGAGGCAAAACAACAGTCACAACAACGGAAACATCCTTCGTCCCCTACACCAAAAAAATTCCAAGTCCAAAAATCAGCCGGTAAGGTGATGGCATCGTTCTTCAGGGATGCAGAAGGGGAAATTATAATGGATTACTTGCAAAAGGGCGTAACTAGCAATGCATCATACTACTGCACCCTCCTGCGCCGTTTGAAAGAAGAGCTAAAGAAAGAAAGGCGCAGACAATTGGAGCGCGGAATTCTTTTGCATCATGACAACGCACCGGCGCACAAAGCCCTAGCAATACTGGAAACTCTGCATGGCTGCGGGTTCAATTGTTACGTCAGACGCCACATTCTCCAGATTTGGCTCCGTCAGACTTTTTTCTTTTTCCAAACCTAAAAAAAATTACCTCAAAGTAGGACGATTTGACAATGATGATGCAGTGATTGATGCTGTGCAGGGTTGGTTGGAATCGAAATCGAAGACCTTCTATTTTAATGGTTTGCAAAAGTTACCTGAGCGTGCTCGCAAGTGTATTAGTGTGCATGGGTATTATTCTGAAAAATAAATTTATATTATGAAATTTCTGTCATTCTTTATTTATTACGCTAGAAACTTATCGACCCCCCCCCCCCCCCCCCCACCTCCCGACCCCCTCTTATAAGGTAGGGCAATGGATGATATCATCCAGTCCTCACACGCCAAAAGAGAAGATGAAGAAGTTCATCGCGAGATATCAAGGAACTCATCAAGTGGGCCGGCCAGAGTGGCCGTGCGGTTCTAGGCGCTACAATCTGGAACCGAGCGACCGCTACGGTCGCAGGTTCGAATCCTGCCTCGGGGATGGATGTGTGTGATGTCCTTAGGTTAGTTAGGTTTAATTAGTTCTAAGTTCAAGGCGACTGATGACCTCAGAAGTTAAGTAGCATAGTGCTCAGAGCCATTTGAACCATTTCATCAAGTGGTGGAGACTGCTACGCTAGTCAATATGAAGCTCCAGTTAGCAATAAGAACAACAACAGTACACGTTGTACGTCTTGATATTTTCCAGGTAGTCCAGAGTGTTAAGGATGGAGCCGGAGAATAGCACGACAAGTAGGAGTCGGAGGAAAAGATAAGAAGATGTAGCTGAGGAAGTGCTGTATCCATTAAGGTCAAGGAGGTGAGAGGTTTTTGGCAGGGATTCTTTCGTTTATACGTTTGCATATGTGTAAGGTTGTAGTGAGCAAATTGTGGTAGTCTATAGATTTTTCCCGTTTTTTTATTGTTTTTAAGTAGGTTTGCTAATGGCAGCAGCCTTCTGAGGAGGGAGGAAAAGTGATGTTTCACCCTGTGGCAATACGTCGATGGCAAGAATGGAAGGAATACGAGTCATAGCAGTATTGCATTTCGTCGCCTGGATCAGGACAGCGGCGTTGCAGAACCAGCACTTGCAAGGAGGAATGCTGTTCTCGATGCAAGAGGATGTGATAGTCACCAGCCACCAGTTGGCGTTGAAGGTAATTTTTAAAGCATAGCAAATGTAAAACGAGGTGAGGAGGTTAAAGAAACAGTGGGTGAACTTCGCCAAAATGCCAGGAGCATATGGGTACTCAGGGAAGTGTCAGGTTAGTGTGATAAACTGCGTAGATCCTACGAGCAGCTACTAGAACAACTGAGACAAGTAGTGGAAGCTGCGCCACATGTACGGTGGGAGAGAGGATGGTTGGATGCTGTGAATAAAATTTTGAAAACGGTGTTTGAAACTGCAGATGAGAGTGATATTAGGGACTTAAGCACAACTACGGAAGCAATAACAAGTTGACAGAGGGAAGTGAAGTTATTGGAAGAATGGCACGTGACATAGATTGCTATATAAACAGCGAATTTTGAGGGCAAAGAGCTTAACAACACACGGTTGTTACAGAAATTAACGGATAAAGTAGTGGATTACGCTAGAGCATCGGAGACGTGATGAAGCGGATTTTGGGAGTGTTGCAAGCAGGGATACTGGACAAGGGAGTTGTAGTGACAAGACTGTTACAAGTGTCAGCAGACAGCTATCGGATGCGCGAGGGCTAGTTTCAAACTTCAAGCGTCACATCACGTGCTGCTTGGAGAGTTGCTAATCTTTTGTCGTCTGAACAGTACTCGTCAGGGGTACAGACAGCAAGGAGCGAGCTACGTAGGAGTTGAGGCCAATAGTAGAGAAACCGTACCCTTCTACTGCCACACGGTATCAGTAGAAGAGAAAATTGGCTGAGTGCGATTGTATATTCTAATCTGATTCCCGGTAATGTGAAGACATACACAGTTTATATGTTCTGTCACACGTACCCAATGAAGCGGGGAATTCTTGGAAAATTAGTGTAGGGGGGAAACCGCAGGGTATTATTAATTTCGGGAGATGGTAGTGTACATGATGTAATGACGGAGAAGGAGTTGCAACATTGTCGAAAGGGGATGGTCATAATGGGTCCAACCAGAGTAATACAGACCAGCCAGAACACATGCACAGTGCAGCTGTTCTTAGCCAGACAGAAGGGGCTAGACTGTCTGAGTGATATCACTGCATCCCAAACTGCATTTCCAGCTTGGGCTAGACTATCTGAGGGATATCATTGGATCCCAAATTGCATTTCCAACTTGGGCTAGACTATCTAAGGGATATCATTGGATCCCAAACTGCATTTTCAGCTTGCGCTAGACTATCTGAGGGATATCATTGGATCCCAAACTGCATATCCAGCAAGCAGATTTTAATTGAACTTATTCCATTTAAGATGATATAGTAATAGTGACAAGTTGTTATGAGCAGGGACAACTCACAGAGGCCGATGGATTGAACTGAAGCGACGTGGGACTACATACGACATAACGGGGCCAACCTTCCACTTACGAGCCACAACTGTGGGAATCATCCAAGTGAACATCTAAAACCATAATTGTATTAACCAGATGTACCTTTGCAGTTATTGCCAGGGCGAAATATAAAATTTCTAAATCAACCTCTTGAACCTGACTTAATACATTCCCTGGTCTGGATCACTGCCACGCAGGGAAGGTGCATTTCAGCTGAGCAGTTAATGCAGGACGTGGAGCAGTTCAGAGAAGGATAATGACGATGCTGCCACTATGGCTCTAACTCTGCTGTGCGTAGATTTTAGTCTTTTGAGGTGGAGAGCTGGTCGTCAGCATAAACCAGTCGTCCAGATTCCAATAGACTGGAGGGAGGGTGAAAGTGAAACCTTGTAGTGTGAATGAAGGATGAAACTAAATTTAGGGCTAAGAGGGAAAGAAGCAACAGGACAAGCCATGAAGACTGAGTTGCCAGAAGCGCAAAACAAAGATAAGAACTATACTTATAAGTAAAGCAGGAATAAGCAGAATAGTTTGTAAGATTGGATGCTTCATCCAACCAATGTGAACACGTCGCAGTTATTTAATTATAAAATTTCTCTGTATTCTGTACAAACATGTTGTTGATATGACACTGGTTTTAAGATAGGCGCGATGGAGTGGGGCTTATTCATAAAGGGGGGTAATGTAGCGCATATACAGGGCATATTAGTGTGACCCTGAGCACTGTATTGCAGCGGCGCTGATGGTGGGCGAGTGCAGGGTGTTGTCACTGTAATAACCCAACAAGGCCAGCACAATGTTGTGAGGCAGGTCAGCTTGTTAAAAAGCGAACTCAGCGGTTCTGCACCGTCTAGTGGAGCAAGGGGAAAGGCGGATTTCCACACTGACAGTGGCAGTACAGTTTTAACATACGCGACTGGTAGTGGTGCATATGAACAACAAGCGCAACACAACCGACCATAAGTACTGGTCATTTCTGTAATGGAATCATTCTGAGCCTCGCAGCGAACCGGGACGATGG
This sequence comes from Schistocerca serialis cubense, assembly GCF_023864345.2. Classification (NCBI taxonomy): domain Eukaryota; kingdom Metazoa; phylum Arthropoda; class Insecta; order Orthoptera; family Acrididae; genus Schistocerca; species Schistocerca serialis. Next base: position 856,145,097 of record NC_064638.1, read on the forward strand.
GGCTGTGCCAGAAGAGGGTGACACATGGACGAGGCCACTGGTTCGAGACCATGGCAGGGCAACGGTTCTGCACACTGAAACCCTCTGAGCCTTAGCGCGTCTATGTAAGTAAGAGACGGTAGCAGGCAGGCAGCTTCGTATATGCTTCGTAGCTAGCTTCAAGAGTTTCGGCTGTGACCGAAAGCTGTTGCATGTTATGGACTCTGAAGTTATCATGTAGTTAAAACTGTATATTTGGGAAACAAAACTGTATTTATTGCGATCACTGCGACTTTCAATAATTATTGCTAATTTGTCTATTTATTAGTGTGAAAGATCATGTGAATGTAAAGTATTAAATAAACTAATATTATTATGCCTGTTAATTGAGTATACGTTAACATGACAACTGTGTGTTGAGAGAGCCAATCATACTCAGAGGAAATTGTAAAGTGCAACTACCAGTTTATGGGACTGAGAAAACAATCACATTTTAGGATATTTTTTTATAGAGGGAGTTATTTTGATACTTGTGGATTTTACAAATTTGTTCTTTTGATAGATTTTTCATAAAAGCTATGAAGTTGTGATTGGCCAGAAGTAAAAGACGGGGATTGCGCGATTTAATTCTAATATTGATTGGTTGCAATGTATATCAACCAATTAGAGAGCAGTACGTTCGCGCGTGTTTTGAGGGCTAAGAGAATTAGTTTGTGAAGCGTAAGCTCAGTTCAGATCTCAGCCGTGATCATGTTCGGATGTGGATATAAGGAACTCGGAATAGATATGAAAATTTTACGGATTAATGGTTAAAACTTGACCGTGAAGTGCCGCAAAGTGAATGAAAGCGTGTGAAAAAGGCGAACACACTGTGGCTTTTGAATAACCCAAAACCCACGTGGCATGTTACACAAGCCATGATCGCAGACTGAACATTTGTAGTGGTCAGACTGTGAAATACTTTAGCGAGCATTCTGCCACAGATAATTCGTATTGTAATCCTTTCTGATATTAGGTTTGTTTCGATACCATAAGCTGGCTATTACGAGTGACTATGATTGCGTGTGTGTGTTGGAACTGGAACATACGATTAGCACTGGCTAGGCAAGTGTTTTTGTTTCAAACAAGTGCCAGTATGTCGAAGTTTTCACTGACAAACTACCTACCAATTAATGGCTCAGTTAACCTGAAACTGATAAAAAAAACCATTTGTTGCACTCGTTGAACTCGTATAATGCTACTGGTTCCACTACAACTATTCTAGTCGAAGAACATCATTCATTTTTATCAGGGAAGGCATGTGGACCGGACTGCAGAAGAAGAAATACTCCACAGGGTGAGTGAACGTGTTGTATGAACGACGAAATACAAATAACGGTGCGTGACACCTTCCTGGACTTGCAATGAATGCCATGGCGCAGCTGGCCACACCAGGTCACCTCCAGCAGCACTGTCGACTCCTGCCCAGGCAGCAGCGGGGCAGTAACCGTGCCACTAGCCACCATCCGTCACCGGCGGGCAGGCGCCCCAGGGCGGTGGGCATCCTCAGCCGTGATTTCGCCGGATGACGCCAGGAGCCGAAGTGGCCACAGCCACCGCGAGTTGGCACACCGCTGGTACGGGGACGGTGCAGCAGCTTTACGGAACGATGCCGCCGGTGTGGTGTAGTACCGTGTCAGCAACATGGGGGTGCAGGCAGCTAGCCCAGCAGAATCCAGCGGGCAGCCGGCCACTGACACTGTGTAACAAGCAGAGCAATTGTGTGAATAAAAGAACTTGTTACATTTGCAGCTGCCTTTCTCTGGAGTCGCCTGGGCTCCCATCTCGCGTCTACTAACCGCTTGCACCATCCTGGCCCGTGTCTAACCCACCCCGCACCAGGGGGCGCTATAAGTCGTTGGATGAATACTTGATATAGTTCTTCAATCTGGCATCCACACCAGTAGGATTAATACAGGAAACAGAGAAGATCCACAGAAGCACAGCACTTTTAGTTACAGGTTCATTTAGTAAACATGAAAACATCATGGAGATACTCAGCCAACTTCAGTAATAGACGGTGCAAGACAGGCATTCTGCACCAAGGTATGGTCTATTGTCACAAGTTGCAAGAGCTGAAATTCGCAGAAGAGTCAACCGATATATTGCTTCCTATATATACCTTGAAAAAAGACCATGAAGATGTAATTCGAATGAGATTCGAGGCCACGTGGAGGCTTACCACTAGTCATTCTTCCGGCGAAGCATACCCGAGTGGAACAGAAAAAGGGGAAGTGACACTGGGGTACAAAGTAGCCTCCGCCACGCACCGTAAGGTGGCTTGCGTGGTCTAAATGTCGCTAGACATAGAGGTAATGCTACTGTTTCTCTACATGTTTAATTCACGACTACAGAGAAGGTTAGATATTTGTATTCTTTGTATGATTGTAGTGTGTGAGCCACGTGGTTCACGTAAGGTTAACCTTATTGTGCTGAGAAGTAGTAATCACAAATTAACAGAAAACATCAAATTTTTATTTCTGTTTAGTTCCTTTAATTCATAATTTTTCAAGATGGTAGTATTGAGTAACCATGAGGCATTGCACTGATGCCTTGTATAGGAATAAGAAGACATACTAGTTTATACCTTCAGCTCACTAATTATTTCGCTGATAACTAATTTTCATGTCTTGCGAGTTGTACGGATCCATTAAAACGTTCTATTACTTGAACAATTTGTTTTCAGATTCCAGAAGGCAAATTTTCCTCGAATGTTCCACACCAGCAGTTGTTCGGTGTACTGATACGATGTTTGATGGGAATGATAATTTACCAGTTACAAATAGTCAGGTGTTAAAGAATATAACTGAATCCATAGTCATGTCTTGCCATCTAGGTGTAATCTAAATGATGATTATGGGACTCAAGGTTAGTTTTAGTGATGATTCATTTGCTCAGTTAACGGTATTGAATCACCCCAGATGCGAAAGAATATCTGTTGCATTAAGGATGAGTGTCTGCATCGAATAATTCCGGAACGGCACTAAGATCGTCTAATAATATTATTTTTGTGGTTAATTCAGTTAGTAATGTGCTAACATTAATGAAGGCAATTTTGTTTGGCACTTATAACCAGAACTGAAAGATCACATTTTTTCAGACGCCATACAAAGTCCATACATTCAGCAACAGATTTTGGAGTATTATCCAAATCTCCTCGTAGTGTGTCAGAATGATTACAAAATTTATGAATACACGTCTGGGCGCTGAGGTTCCCTAGCTGGAATATTATCGAATCGTTCTGATATATTCTGTAAGGAACGTTAGCAACTTAAATACTGTTCGGTCCAAACGTTTGGGTCTTGTGCGTCTATTAAACCATTATAGATCGACGTGGTTCCAGCGCCTTTACAACAGTCAGCAGGGTGAAACGGTGCTGCAAGTTACAAGAACTACATCTACAATTTAATTTATCATAAATATATAGAATAGGTAACACGTTGATAGGTGATTGTCGATATAAACAGCATGAATTTTTAGAGCATTTGGAAGCTTATGCAGTCCATGTATAGTTGGAGTAGGCAAGTGGGCAGTACACGAGTAACCTTGGTGGTAGCTCTAGGGGACATAATGCCACTAATATCGGAAATTAATGAGAGTCAGGAAGTTGAGTGAGAGACAAATAACGCATGCAGTGTTGGAGTCCGCTTTTCAAGTGAGCGTGCAGCCAGCCACATCCGTGTCGAAAGTGACTCGTGGGCGAATATCTCCAGGTAGGTAATCGGTTTAGGGTATAGTATCGTTAAGGACCTCGCTACATCGATAACAGAGAACAGGACGGCATGTTTGCTTTTAAGCAAAGGATTGCGCATTCTTACGTAACCAATTTCCTACGCATTTATATTGACAAGCGATGGAGAAATCCAGTCGGTAATAACTTTTAAAATTGAGGAATGTTTTCCCCTATCCATATGTCCACGGAAGCATTCTCAACATATCTGGTTCGGAAGGTATCTTCGCAGACTAGGTGCTCCCGTTACCTTTCCTGTATGCAGCAGCAAGTACGACGATCTGACGCGGCCTTCTGAAGTAACCAACATGGCTAGGAGTACACATATATTTATTTATCTTCCTAATTCGCGATCATTAATACGAGTGAGCACTTTTAGTTGTGTTCAGTGATTAGAGTCCACAACGAAGCCTACGACAGCCGCGATGTACACTGAAAATATATCTCCTCAAATATCTGTGGCAATCAGTCAGCATCAGGATGAATTTATCCGAGATCGTACAATCACTCTTGAATATGAATGCGGTAGGTACACTGCATACATACTAGCTGCTATTCGTAATAGTGTAATTCGACTGTTGATCGAACTAAGTAACCAGCCAACAAACGGATCTATCTGCTCGCTACACAGGGAAAGTCACATCAGAGATAACAAGGTTGGTTTGCTGCCGATACGCGAATCCCTAATCGTGGTTTCAGACTCGGATTTAAAAGGCGAGCTGCCTCATTGCTAGGTTTGTTCCCGCGCTCCCATCGCGCCGGGCTGCGGGTCACCTAAACTTGCTACTCTCTCCGGCTTTTCTTCTTGCTTGTTCCTTAGCGCATTTGCCTCTGCGGCTTTTCTGACAGCCTTAATGACCAAACTTTAAACATTAAGAATTTTACAGCATAGGAAATGGCACAAGAACAGGAACAGAGAATTTACATTTTCATAAAGCGACCTGCGCAACTGAAATGTATTGCCTCCAGCTCCACTTGAAGTGCAGCTTCTATTCTTTAGACGGCTGGAAGACATTTCGGCGTATCTCCGAGCTCCGTTTAATGTCTGTGTCACATTTAACTGAAGGTATTACACAGAATGAGAGTCCTGTCACACGACTCTCCGTCGATGTTCATTCGACGCCAATCGCAAATCTAAACTGACAGCGTCGTTTGTGGAAACGCAGCGCTTAGAGAGGTACTTGCGAATGAAATCAACTTTATACAGCAAATTAGGCACAGTATTACACGTAAAGGATTTAGATTACAGAGAAGTGCGTGCTCTCTGATGTTTTAGATTTTAATATAATGTGAAACGCCTCGAAACGCCGTTTCACGGAACCAAGGAGAGCCTTCTTTCTGGCGAATCTTGCGCCATATAGTTTTCGTGCGATTCAACAAAGTATTGGAGCAGCATGAAGACGCGTCCGACTATTCAGCAACTCTTGGCTTTTGCCTATTTTGCGCCCGACTATGAGGCTGTCGACAGACGTTCACCTGCCTTCAGGCAACCTGTTCTGTCTGACGTATTTCTGCTTCAGCGCAGATTGTGGAAGATCTGTTTTCTGGATCGACATTTGGGAAATTCACAATCTCGAATTAATGCAATCCCGTTATTCATTAAAACGTATAGGATTTATATTCTCATTCAGTAAAAAGTAATGATATAGATTTTTCGGGAATTCAACGTACAGAAGTGCGTTGTAAGAATTATACCTGGTGTTAACTCTAGAACATGTTGTAGATTCTTCTTCAAAATGCAGTTTTTGTGGTTTGGACAGCTACTTCATAGTACATATATTCATTTACGTCCTCCGTCCTTACGAACAGTTCTCTTTAAAATGAACTTCAAATCACGAATATAATACCAGAAGCAAAGACATACTGTACAAAAGCTAAAAGAGCTTAAAATTAGCGCAGAAATGAGTCAAATGCGTGGATACACATTTTTCAGGAAACTGGCAGAGAACATTAAATGTCTTGTGAGTAATACTGTTGAGTTCAAGATTGAATTAAGGAACGGTTTTTTTCATTCCACTTAAGAGTATTTTTACAGAATTTCTTAAAATTAATATTTTAAATAGATATATATCAATATTAGCACCCTAATACTATAATCATTCCTAATTCAGGTCATCGCATCATACGGCGTTTAAGTCTAGATTCATACACTCTTCTCTGCATAATCTACCCATTGTGATTCATGTAAAGCAATGCAGTACTATAACACCTTTGTGGTGCATTATTCTCTCTGAATTCTCTAGGGAACCACGTATCTACAGGATTGTAGCAGTTTATTACCATTCAGGAAAACGTATCAATGTCTACAAAAACAGGAACCCACTTGACTGAACTGAACGTATTAGCAAGAACGAGATAACATTCTCATCAGGAAGACTTCACTACATTCAAACACACAAATATTTTCAAGCAAAATAGGAATCTCCTATTAACGACACTTCAGATATTAAATCCTGTAGAGGATTAGCGTGAGTTTCAAGTAGATAATGTTATGATTGAGAAAGATTCAGTGACCATTAAAAGCGAAGCTACACGAATACTTATAGTTGTCAAAATATAGCGTTTGGTTAAACTTAAGCTTGTAAGTTAGCTTATTCCAATTTCTGACAGTATATCATTCTTATTAAATCTGTCTTTTAACATCAATAAAAAAGTGACATCTTAAACAATGAAAAGGAAATAAATCGAGTATCGGAGGCCTTTTACAAATGGAAATATTAAACTGATTTTTGAGCAGAGTGTAAAATTAAGAGGAAAACTTGGAAGATTTTGAGTTTACTGAATGACCAGGTATTAAGGATGGTATTGATATTGGATTTAAACCAAATGGTAGAACTTTTACAACTAACACAATATTTTAAGAAACGGAAAAACTACAGAAACGTAATCCCTTTTCCAAAATTCTAGGCGCTTCAGTCCGAAACCGTGAGACTGCTACGGTCGCAGGTTCAAATCCTGTCTCGGTCATGGATGTGTGTGGTGTCCTTAGGTTTAAGTAGTTCTAAGTTCTAGTGGACTGATGACCTCAGATGTCGTCCCATAGTGCTCAGAGCCATTTGAACCATCCAAAATTCTGGACAGCTTAATACACCCAGAGTCATGCGACACATTGTCATACTCTGATTAAAGTAACTTAGTGATAGACGTTTCAGCGAGTCAAGTGGTGGGTGCTAGCCGCCAGTCAGCAGTAGTTCTTTCTCGAGCGTCACATGCTCGCTGTGTTGCCTGTTTTGTAGGTACATGCAGAACTTTATCTGTAGCATGGCTGGCTGCTCGCCGCCATCACAACCCCTGACACCGCCATCTCAGTAACAGTTATTTTAATAGAGTTAAATATTGTTGACACTACATAAAAATAGATCTGAACCTGACGTTACCATAAAAAATACTAACAGATACGCGATCGTTACTGTATAGTATTCTCATTTTGGGAAAAAAATAATTCTATGTGATGTTCAAATGTATATCTTAGCAAATAAGTATTTAAGGAAACGTGTGATGCAACTGGGAGCATTCAAGTTAACTAAACATTTTAATAACCAGTAAATAAGATCAGTGTGATATTCATCTTCTGAACTACTGTTGTTGTTGTTGTTGTTGTGTCAACGCCAGACACCACACTTGCTAGGTGGTAGCATTTAAATCGGCCGCGGTCCGTTAGTATACGTCGGACCCGCATGTGGCCACTATCCGTGATGCAGACCGAGCGCCGCCACTCGGCAGGTCTAGTCTAGAGAGACTCCCTAGCACTCACCCCAGTTGTACAGCCGACTTTGCTAGCGATGGTTCACTGTCTACATACGCTCTCATTTGCAGAGAGGACAGTTTAGCATAGCCTTCAGCTACGTCATTGGCTACGACCTAGCAAGGCGTCATATTCAATTACTATAAGTACTATTTTCAAGAATATTCTGAACAGATAATATTGTGAATCATGTACCGTCAAGAGCGACGTTCATCATTGATGGATTAAAGTTAAGTATCAAACTAATTACGTCCGCTTTCTGAATTCTCATTCCTTGTCATGTTCCAGACCTCTCGTCAGTACAGTTCTGCCCTCCTCACGCCAGCCTGCGTGAGCTAAAGCGTGTGCATTTCGGCCTCCACTCGTAACACGGTATTGGCTCTTCTGCTAACACAGAAGTTGTTGCTGTGGTCCTCTGTCCGACATCACAGCCCCCCTCCACCACAGTCTCAGGCACTGCATGCAAAAGAGATTTGAATCTGATATTACAATAAAAATACTAACAGAACCGCATCCATTACTGTATAGAATATATGTTGCATCCTTCTACAAGGACTTCAGTCTGATTAATAATTTATTTGAACCTGTTAAACACATTAGGTAAGGAATGAGGAGGTTCTACGCAGAATCGGAGAGGAAAGGAATATGTGGAAAACACTGACAAGGAGAAGGGACAGGATGATAGGACATCTGCTAAGACATTAGGGAATGACTTCCATGGTACTAGAGGAAACTGTAGAGGGCAAAAACTGTAGAGGAAGACAGAGATTGGAATACGTCAAGCAAATAATTGAGGACGTAGGTTGCAAGTGCTGCTCTGAGATGAAGAGGGAAGAGGTTAACACAGGAAAGGAATTCGTGGCGGGCCGCATCAAACCAGTCAGTAGACTGATGACCCAAAAAAAAAAAAAAAAAAAAAAAAAAAAAAACACATTCATGTCTAGGTCTCTCTTTTCAATTTATAATCTTCTTACTTCCCTTCTTATTTTCTTCTTCTTCTTCTTTGGTACTACAGCCCTTGATGGGCTCAACAGTCTGTTTCTATACATCTTTTTTTTCTGATTTTGGTCTTCCGTCCTCGGATCTTCCTCTTGGTAAGGCCAGCCAACATATTGTCCAGCCTTATAGCTCTTGGTCCGCCCTTCCTTCTGGTGGAATACGGTGTGCCTTTCATTATTCGTACTGAAAGTGTTTTACATACCTCTTTTCAACTGCAAGAAAATGTGTATTTTTTCACGAAATGCGTTTCGTCTTATTGATATAAAACATCATCAGTAGTCTGTAACGATACGTATCTGTAATTTGGCTCCCTTTCTAGATCGTAAAATAGTCATTACAAAAGATGCTGATTTTACTTACGATGTTTCATGTCCGATTTCTGCTCACATCTGCGTGCACATTATTGAGGAATTCCTTCGTTTGATACTTATGTCTTCCGATAGTCACACATTGTTTCACGAAAATTAAAAATTTTGGTATGAAACACGCACAGTGTAGCAGCACTACTGTTTGTTTGCATCCTTCTGGAAAAATATATCTCTGTTTTTTGTGAGTAGCATTGCCAACTTAACCACTAACTTTGGCTTTCCCTCGATATAAAGACGTTCTCCTCTTCTGCGCTTCGTCAAGCGTATTATGTCGTTTGGCCCTACCAAAAGTAACGCATTGTCCATAACACGTAATAACAAGGGGAGCGGGGGTCTTTGTGCCTACGACAAAGCAAAACAAAAGTTCGTTAAATGTGTTTAACTTTTATTACAACATATTTTTAAACAGGCACTGATATATGGCAACGGCGTTGCCGCAGTGGATACACCGGTTCCTATGAGATCACCGAAGTTAAGCGCTGTCGGGCGTGGCCGGCGCTTCGATGGGCGACCATCCAGCCGCCATGTGCTGTTGCCATTTTTCGGGGTGCACTCAGCCTCGTGATGCCAATTGGGGAGCCACTCGACCGAATAGTAGCGGCTCCGGTCAAAGAAAACCATCATAACGACCGGGAGAGCGGTGTGCTGACCACACGCCCCTCCTATCCGCATCCTCACCTGAGGATGACACGGCGGTCGAATGGTCCCCATGGGCCACTTGTGGCCTGAAGACGGAGTGCTGTGTGTGTGCTGCTGTACTGATATATAAGTAGGGTACAGAACCAGAAAATATCTTTTAGCACAATCTCAGCAACACCATCGCATTTTCCATAACGTTTACACCGAGTGGTAAGTATTTCACTACCACAACAAGAAATTTAAAAAATACAGATTTGGTTAACTGTCGTTGATTTTCATTCACATCATACATTTTAAAGTTATGTAGACGTGTAGGAAGGATACTGAACCTGAAAATATGAATGTGCCATTTTTTGTGAAAAGTCACAAACTTTTGGGTTAAGTTTTACTGAAAAATTTAAAACAGTTATTGAAACTGATATAAGAAATCACTAGGAACAGTAAACAATTTTTTTAAATTTAAATCATAAAGTACCAGATGAGAGTACGATATTACACTCCTGGAAATGGAAAAAAGAACACATTGACACCGGTGTGTCAGACCCACCATACTTGCTCCGGACACTGCGAGAGGGCTGTACAAGCAATGATCACACGCACGGCACAACGGACACACCAGGAACCGCGGTGTTGGCCGTCGAATGGCGCTAGCTGCGCAGCATTTGTGCACCGCCGCCGTCAGTGTCAGCCAGTTTGCCGTGGCATACAGAGCTCCATCGCAGTCTTTAACACTGGTAGCATGCCGCGACAGCGTGGACGTGAACCGTATGTGCAGTTGACGGACTTTGAGCGAGGGCGTATAGTGGGCATGTGGGAGGCCGGGTGGACGTACCGCCGAATTGCTCAACACGTGGGGCGTGAGGTCTCCACAGTACATCGATGTTGTCGCCAGTGGTCGGCGGAAGGTGCACGTGCCCGTCGACCTGGGACCGGACCGCAGCGACGCACGGATGCACGCCAAGACCGTAGGATCCTACGCAGTGCCGTAGGGGACCGCACCGCCACTTCCCAGCAAATTAGGGACACTGTTGCTCCTGGGGTATCGGCGAGGACCATTCGCAACCGTCTCCATGAAGCTGGGCTACGGTCCCGCACACCGTTAGGCCGTCTTCCGCTCACGCCCCAACATCGTGCAGCCCGCCTCCAGTGGTGTCGCGACAGGCGTGAATGGAGGGACGAATGGAGACGTGTCGTCTTCAGCGATGAGAGTCGCTTCTGCCTTGGTGCCAATGATGGTCGTATGCGTGTTTGGCGCCGTGCAGGTGAGCGCCACAGTCAGGACTGCATACGACCGAGGCACACAGGGCCAACACCCGGCATCATGGTGTGGGGAGCGATCTCCTACACTGGCCGTACACCACTGGTGATCGTCGAGGGGACACTGAATAGTGCACGGTACATCCAAACCGTCATCGAACCCATCGTTCTACCATTCCTAGACCGGCAAGGGAACTTGCTGTTCCAACAGGACAATGCACGTCCGCATGTATCCCGTGCCACCCAACGTGCTCTAGAAGGTGTAAGTCAACTACCCTGGCCAGCAAGATCTCCGGATCTGTCCCCCATTGAGCATGTTTGGGACTGGATGAAGCGTCGTCTCACGCGGTCTGCACGTCCAGCACGAACGCTGGTCCAACTGAGGCGCCAGGTGGAAATGGCATGGCAAGCCGTTCCACAGGACTACATCCAGCATCTCTACGATCGTCTCCATGGGAGAATAGCAGCCTGCATTGCTGCGAAAGGTGGATATACACTGTACTAGTGCCGACATTGTGCATGCTCTGTTGCCTGTGTCTATGTGCCTGTGGTTCTGTCAGTGTGATCATGTGATGTATCTGACCCCAGGAATGTGTCAATAAAGTTTCCCCTTCCTGGGACAATGAATTCACGGTGTTCTTATTTCAATTTCCAGGAGTGTATTAAAAGGTGGGCACAAGGTATCTCCGCCGCCTTGCTATTGTGACGAATATTTATGTTATGTTATTTAATGTACAGTGCTGGGAATGAAGATCTAAATGGTGAATGGGAGGAGGGTGTGTGTGTGGGAGGGAGGGGAGGAGGGGGAGGGTTGCAGGAGTGTCAAAGATGGGTGAACAGTGCAAATGTGAAGAGGGGAGCGGTGAACGAAAAAACTTCTTCTTCCCCAAGTCTCAGTCTCTCTCGCTCGGTTTTTCTCCTCCCCCCTCCCAGTGCCTCCCAATATCTCTCTCACTACGGCTTTTACAGCTTAGCGGCATAGCGATCTGAATCACTGTTTGCACCCCTGCAGCTCCATACGTCTATGACTAACTATGCCTGTCATGCTTTTACTGACACTTGGTCTGTTTGGCTAACCACTCTAATTTTATTCGAATTCCATGTTCCCAGATATATTCTCTGTGTGGAAAGCAGGTACTCTCGACGAGTTGCTTCTTCGTGTAATGAGTTATCCACTCGTTACATTCATTTCGCCCTTTGGATTGAAGTATCACAAAACTAGCAATAGGTCTTAGTTTTGTACTTCACTATATTTACTTTCAAGGTCTTCATAAAACTTCTCTTATTGGTTCTCCTGCTTCCTCTGTTGGCGCGTAAGGTGTTGCCATCGCTAAGTCTTGAATTTCCCTTTTATTCTGTCTGCTAAGTATATCCTTTATTGGGTTAAAATTCCAAAAGATTCTCTAATCATTCTTTTTATTATAAATCTTATTCCACACTAACCTGTTCTTCTTTCAGAACCACGATACAGCAGAGAATACACTCCATGATCAAACTGACCATGCCTTGTTGCCTCAGGATGTGTTCCATCAATCTCTTCTTTTAGTCTGATTGTGCCACAAATTTCTTTTTTCATCCGATTCAGTAACTCTTCATTAGTTATTCTATGTACCCATGAATCTTCAGCTTTCTTCTATAGCACCCCATTTCAAAAGGTTCGATTCTCTTCTTGTATGAAATGCTTGTCGTCCACGTTTCACTTTCGTACCAGGCTACACGCCAGACAAATACTGCCAGAAAAAACTTCTAACGCTTAAATTTATATTCTATGTTAAATAATTCTTATTTCTTCGGAAATGTTTTTCTTGTTATTGCCAATTTGCTTTGTGTGTCTTCTCTACTTCGGCCATCACCAGTTTTTTACTGCCCAAGTAACAAAAATCATCTACTATTTGTAGTGTCTCATTTCCTAATTTAATGACCTCAGCATTGCCTGAACAATTCCACTACATTCCATTATCCATGTTTTGCTTTTGTTACTATCCATTCCATTCAAATGCTCTTTCAAGTCCTTTGCTGTCTCTGACAGAATTACAATGTCATCGGCAAACCTTTAAGTTTTTGTTTCTTTCCCCTGAACTTTAAATCCCTTTCCAACTTTGTCCTTGGTTTTCTTTACTGCTACAACCCCATACCACTCCCTTCCAAGTATTGCTACTTTTTCATCATCTTCGACTCTTAAAACTGATGTCTTCTTTCTGTAAAAATTGTAAATAACGTTAAGCTCCTTGTATTTTATCCCTGCTAGCTTCAAAATTTCAAAGAGTTTAGTCCAGACCACATTGTCAAAAGCTTTCTCTAAATATACAAATACTATAAACGTTGGTTTGCCTTTCTTCAGCCTCTTCTGCGATAAGTCGGAGGGTCAGTATTGCCTCATGAGTTCCCACATTTCTGCAGAAACCAAATTGACCATCCCCGAGGTCAGCTTCTACCAGCTTTTCCGTCCTGCTGTAAATAATTGGTGTCAATAACCATTACATATTAAACTAATGATTCCTTAGTATTCACACCTGTCGGCACCTACGTTCTTTGATATCGGAATTGTTACATTCTTCTTGAGGTCTGAAGCTGACTCCCATGTCTCATACACCTCAGTAAACCTGAAGGAATGGCATCTCCTGCAAGATTTTAGCGCTACTAAAGTTTTTCAATGCTGTATCAAATTCTTCTTATAATTCCCATCTCATCTTCACCTACGTCCTCTTCTCTTTCTGTAATACTGTTCTCAAGTTTGTTTCCTCTGTATAGATCCTCTATATACTCCTTCCATCTTTCAGATTTCCCTTCTTCGCTTAGTACTGGCTTGCTATCAAAGCACTAGATATTCATACAGCTGCTTCTCTTTTCTCCATTTTTTAAATTGTCCTATAGGCGACACCTACCACTCGCCTAGTCACGCATTTTTCTACAGCGTCGCATTTCTTCCCTAGTCATACCTGCGTAGCCGTTTTGAATTTCCTTTCAGTATCTCTTCTTATTTCTTTTTTTTTTTTTTTTTGCTTCATTTCCTGTACTTTTATATTTCCCCCACTTGTCAATCAATTCCAATACCTCCTGTTATTCAAGAATTTCTAGTAGACCTTGTCATTTTACCTATGTGGTCCCCGCTGCCTTCACTATTACATCTCTCAAAGCTAACCACTCATCTTCTGTTATATTCCTTTTACGCATTTCAGTCCAGCTTTGCCTATGCAACACCTGTGACTCGCGACAACCACTCCTTCTTTCAATTTATCCAGGTCTCAGCTTCTTAAGCGTCTTAAGATGTGGCAGTTTCTTCAGTTCTGATCCGCAGTTTGTTTTCAATAAATAAAAACAGTTTGTGGAAACGTCTTACAGTTTAAAGTCTGGTTTCGAAATCTCTTTCAACATTATAGAGGTCTTACCGTCTCCACAAGTCTCTTCTCGTACACATCCTTCTTTCACGTGTCATAAACCAAGTTTTATCCCTGGTTAAATTAATATCTGTGTATAATTATACCAGGCAGCTATCCTTTCATTGGTTTCTTCCAGTCAATGTTCCCCTGCTTTTTTTTCCCTTCTTCTCCTCTTCCTGCTATCGAATTCCAGTCCCACAACACGATCAAATTTTCACCTCCCTTAACTATCTGTGTAACTTCTTTTATTTCTTCATACATTCTTTCAAGCTCTTCAACATATGCAAAGCGAGTTGGCATATAAATTGTACTGTTACGGTGGGTGTTGGTTTCGTCTGTGTCTTGACTTCGATAATGTGTTCGCTATGCTGTTCGTAGTAGTTTAGACGCATTCCTACTTTCTTATTCATGATTAGACTTATTCCTGCATTACCCATATTTGATTTAGTATTTATAACTTTATACTCATCTGACCAAACGACTTGTACTTGATGCCACCGCATGATTTCCACTATATCTAACTTCAACTAGTCTATTTTCTCTTTTAAATTCTCTAACCAAGCTAACCGATTAACGGACCTAACACACACGCTCCAATCTGCGGAATGCCGATTGGAGATCCGGAATATTTTAGCCAAGAATATGCCATCATCGTTAAGTCAGACATTATGGCTTCATGCCCTCTGGAAAAAAATAGTATATGTAGTTTCTCCTTGCTTTCAGCTATTCGCAGTAGCAGCACAGCAAGAGCATCCTTCCTAATATTACAAGACCGAAACTGTCAAACATCCAGACTGTTGTCCCTGCAACTTCTGACAAAACTGCTGTGCCTATTCAGAAACAAAGGGTTAGTTTGACCTCTCCAAAGACACCCCTCCGTTGTGGTTGCATCTACGGTGTGGCTGTCTGTCACTGAGGCACGGAAGTCACCCCGCCTCAGCGAGATCCGTGTTCCATGGAGGAGCTAGTCAGCTATACAGAATTTGTATCCGACAGTGATTCTGATTCCCGCCCAGATTGAGTATCGGTATTGAGAACAGGTGACAGGTGCTCGGGCTACGTACTCCGGGCGAAGCACGCTTCAGCATGAGGCGCCGCTGCAGCCGCAATTACGAGGGACATACGGTGAGTAATACAACACGTTCTTTTTCTGAAAGCAAGTTGGTTTTACGCAGGATTCCAATATACCATATTATTCCCCACTGTTTTGGCTACAAAACCCTACTTTTTTAACATAATCTCCGTTCAATGCTACCGCCTTACACCGCCTTATTGGGTGGACTTGTATGTCCACATGGTACCACTCTACTGGTCGACGTCCGAGCCAACGTCTTGCTCCATCAATAACCTCCCCTTCATACAAGTACTACTTCCCGCTGAATGCATTCTTCATTGGGCCAAACAGACGCAAGTCGGAAGATGCGAGATCCTGGCTGTAGGATGGACAAGGGTTACAGTCCAATAAAGATTTGTGGGCTCCTCTCGAATGCACAGATTTGTGTGAGACGTTGAGCTGTCATAGACAAGGAGAAGTTCGTTTGCATTTTTATGGCGACGAACACAGTGTAGTCGTTTCTTCAACTTCCCTCAGCACAATACACTTCAGAGTTGATAGTTTCATAACGAGGGAGGACATCAAGCGGAATAACCCCTTCAGATTCCCAAAAGACCGTCACCATGACTTAACCGGCAGAGGCATACCTTTTAAGTTTTTCTTTGGTGGAGACGTGGTGTGGCGCCACTCCATGAATTGCCGTTTTGTTTCCGGTTCGAAGTGATGAACCCATGTTTCATCATCTGTGACGATCTTCGACAAAAAATTGTCACGACCAGCCTTGTAACGCGCAAGCAATTCCGCACAGATGGCCCTTCTTTGCTGTTTACAGTCTTCTGTTAGGCAGCGAGGAACCAAGCTGGCACACACCTTTGACTTCCTATTGAACGGCGAGGTGTTTGATTGTCATCCGTCTATCACCTCGAATGGGAGTGTCCTCACGTTCCAACAATGCAAAAGTCACAGCTGTGTGCGGCTCTCCGGCACGGAAATCGGACAGGTTTGCAGACAGACACCTGGCCCAACGAGTCATCGTGCTTTTGTTCACTGCCAGGTCTTTATACGCATTCTGCAAGTGCCTATGAATATCTGCAGTGCTCTCTTCAGTGCTCTCCGTTTCCGCCAAAAGAAACTCAGTGACAGCTCTCTGCTTGGAACGCACCTCCGTTACAGACACCATTTTGAAGGTTACGTATAGCGCCGCTATATCAGACCTTCATGAAACTAGGGGGGCTAAAACGGGAATATTCCACGATGTCCCACAACGAAATTCGCATTATTTAACCGAAACTGGCCGCGAAAAAAGTATGTCGCATTACTTATAGAACCTCTAGCAGCAGTCAACTGACGCTCGCTGCTCATAAACACCCGAGGCCCCTATTTGCTGTCAGTCCTTCGGTAATCATTGAAGTTTCCAATACGAGCTATTGACTAGTTGAGTTTTGATCTTGCCTGATTACGTTTTGAATTCAGATTACTCCCTGGACGGTTTGTATAGGCTTGAGCTACTTTGCTACGCTTTGGTCTCGTTTTTGGTTAACCGTTCACTTCGCGAACACGGCGGCCATCGACTTCTGTAACTGCCAGTTTGCTCCAAAGAGTCTCTGCGTTGCTTCCAATGCGAGTGATCAAACTGTATTCTACCTAAGCAGAGAAGGACAGAAAATAAACACTAAAGAACTCTTAAGAATTTTTAGATCATTTTTTGTGTCTGACTTCAGGTGCTGTGCCATTTTTCCCCTACCCGACAAAAGTATCTATCTTGCTTCCCACGCTCAAAATTTAAATTTGTATTGCCTAACGACTTTTCATGATATCTTCCCAATTTTTTTTATTTAATGGCGAACTACAGATTCAAATATTGAAATTTATTCCCAAAATTCCTCTCAACTTGAATAGCTACAGACGTACTACCTAAAGTCTCGGTCCTGCACAAGTTTTCATATGTCATTTTGGATAGAACATCTATATCTATTACAGTTAAGTTCAATTTCAGGAATAAATTTCAGCATCTGAAACCGTAGTTCATCATAGTAGTGTACATACACAAAGGCGAACATGGATCTGTAACGAAAATGACAACGATAGTCTAAGACTTCCAGTTATCTTGATTTTGGAAACCTACATGGGAATCAAGAGCTTTGCAAATGTCCTTGAGAGGAAGTTTGGCAATGAATTGACAATTTGGTTGGAAAAACCATTGAAAACAGAGTGTAACAAAACAGGAACTTATTTTAGGCAGGCAACAGACTGAATCAGTTGAGAATGCAAATGTCTTGGTAATTGGCAGCAGAGAAAAAAATGTACAAGCATTCCAAGCTTTGTGAGTGTATAGTTCACAAAACTCAAAAATAAAGGTAGATCGTATTGAACGGTATTCGAGAAGTAATGTCAGTTGTCTGACTTATGAAGAAGGGAAAGTTGCCAGTACTTCGGTAAAAATGGTAGCAGTAATAGAAAAAGCATTATAGAAAGGATATGCAAAACTGACTACTGAATGTCTACAGACGAAGACAATTCTTCAAAACTATAATAGCGCTGTAATTATTCTACTTTCTAGGAAATAAGACACACTAGATATAAAACACTGTAAAACTGTCAGCTGTCTCGTCATATTATATAAGACAGTCACTGAAAATATCGCAAAATGCGGAGAAAAAAATCATAGTATTTTAGTTAGGTAAGGAAATAATTTGGCTTTTGAGGTGATGTAGGGCAATGTTCTATTTGCTGATTGTGTGACTCTCGTTTTGTAGGTATTCTATCTTGCTCATCTCACTCTGCTCTTTAGTCTTATTCTTATTAACATCGCTTCATCCAACTTCTATTGCGAAAAGATTTCTCCTAGTCCGCAAAGATATACTTCGTGTCTGTTAACCTTACTTCCATTACTAACCACAAGGCCAGAACTGCTAATTTCATATGTCTATGTTTCCTGTAGTGTAATACTTTTTTTATTGTGCACCGATTCAGTTTTTCTTTCTGTTCTTCTGTATATCACAGTAGGCAGCAACTGTGATGTTTCCGTCTGATTGACCGAAAGTTTTCAGAATAATCCACAAGCGGTTTTCTTTGGCAGTGTCTAGCTAATCCTTTGTTGTATATTTGTTTGTGTGTCTTCTATCCTATAATTTGATAATGCGTATGATCACATATGTTTCCTTAAAACAGTAGGATCAGAAGTCTTTATTTATTTCACTGCTCTGAGGTGATGTAGCCAATGTTCTATTTGCTGATTCTGTGACTCTCGTGTAAGTTATACTCCTCGCCGGTCATTGGCATGAATAAAAAGTTCTATTTGATGTGATAAAGCACTCGTCTATTTACATGATATCTCTGAGATACACCGTATTATTATTTTAACGTCCTTCTTGAGATCAGATGCCAGATTAGCATTATCTGTCTTTAACAGTAATACATTAAGCCCTTAAATACTCCTCAAAAAGAGTTTAGCAAGTAAATGCTCCAGGTAGCAACATTTTAGTTGAAGCAGTGTACTACGATTAGCAAGCTATAACGAAGTGCAGGTGTCCACAGAAGGGGGACGGCTCGCTTGCTTGCAGACACGCTTCCCAGAGTTGTGTCGGAAGCCTTACGCAAGCCCCGGGAAGACCCACGCTACGCACACTATTTAAAGGTCACGGACTTGTTTCAAACAGAAAGGCACCATTCACTGTAATGCGCACTGGGGTAACCTTATATCGATATCTGATGGACGCTAGTGTCTATGGAGACCACAATGTTTTGATGAAAACAAATCGATCCGTTAGATACGCAAAAGCAAGTTCCTCGTGGGTAAACTATTTCTTTGCAACGGCAGTGAGAAAATGAGATGCCAGTGCTGCGGATGGTATCAAAAACTGTACTGCATCGCAAATGGTCTTCAGTCGACAATTTGACGAACTGTCTTCGACGAGCGAAAATCAAAATACCAAACCTTGATCGACCATCCACATTCAGGATTTCGATGTTTTTACTGAATCACTTCAGATGACTACAGGAACAGTTACTACATCATTGTCACCTCCGATCCATTTTCTCATTCGTTTACAATGAAGGCTAGCGTCCCCTCTCCAATTACATCTATGTGGTACATAAAAGCTAACCTCCCTGTTCTTTCCTGAGCTGTTTCATGTCTACAAGTGTTGCAAGAGATATAAGGGCGAGTATACAAGTAAATGACGATGTAACTGTTGCACATGCATAACCAGAAGAAGCTGTAAGTCTGTTAACAATAGGAAGTCTCCAGGGAAAGATATGACTCCCAATGAATTATTAAAGTAGGTCTATGGAGGATATCCACTAACAGAAGAATTAACCTAGTTGATTAACAGTGTTACAACTGGTAATAAAATTCCAAACGACTGGGGAATTAGTGTTACAATTCACATGCAAAAAAGGACATAAGAAAGACCTACTGAACTACAGAGGGATAAACCTTCTGAATTCAGTTCTTAACCTCATGACAAAGAAACAGGAAATAACATAAAAAGCTTTACAACCCTTGCAGAGGAATACTATGGTTTTAGATCCGGCAGGTCACACACAGATGCATATTCACTCTTAGAAAGATTGTAGAGAAGCCCGTTGAATACAACAGACCAGCTCATCTTTTGTTTTATTGATTTCCAGAAGGCTTTCGATAGGGTTCAGTTAATGGATGTGGTAAACCTGCTCTACAATCGGGGGATTTCTTCCAACTTAATAAAAACAACTGGTGATATTTATTGCAGTAACTACTTCCAGGCGAGATTGGTTCCAGGTTAACTAGCTGCACAGCAGTTAATAACGGTGTTAGACAAGTTGACTTTTTGAGCACGCTGGTTTTTAAATATAGTCATGGACGAGGTGATAAAGAAGGTATTGGCTAGTAATGGTTATAGAACAGGAGACGAAGAAATAATAATCATTTGTCAGACTGACGATGCAGCTCTGCCGGCAAAACAGTGAAGATAACCTGAAGAAGCATATTTAACGTGCCAGCCAAAAACCTAAATGTGGTTATATCCACTCAAAAAACTAAATGTATGACATCATCTCTGGAACCAATTAGATGCAAACTGAAAGTGGTTGGAAAAATTATTCAACGGATATGACATTTAAATGTCTTGGTATTGAACTGGCCACCGGTGGAAACGTCGAAAAGAAGTTAGAGAACAAGTAGCAAAAGTAAACAAAGTGACAGGGAGATTAAATGACAGTATTTGGATAAACAAGCATGTAGGAAAACATGCAAAGGCAAGAATAAAGGAAATAACAGTGAGACCAGTTATGACATACACAGCTTAGAGAAGACCGGAAACAACAAAAACGAAAAGACTTTTGGAAACCACAGAAATGAATATTTTGCGAAGAATTGCAGGGAAGACACTGAGAGATAGAAGTGAAAGCATTATAAAAGGATGTAAAGTGGACTTCATTAATAAGTGGGTACATAAGAGAAAGCATGAATGGAACAAACACAAAGGCAGGACGGATGAAAGGAAGATTGCGAAAATCGTAAGAAATAGATCACCAGCTGGTAAAATAAGTATTGGCCGCCTAAGGAGAAGATGGAGGGACAAAATCAGGGTAGACTCAGGGCTGCTGAAGGAAACAGGCTTTAACCAAGGAGAGGAAATGTAGAAAACTAAGAAAATAGTTAGATTCGGACGTGACAGACTCTAAATCTCTACAGACAATACACATTTTGAAAACGCTGTTAACAATAAACTTCCAGTTCTTCCCGACGAACTGGCAGGTTGCTGAAATTTTGGGTATGTTGAAGATCGCTGGAAGGTACGCAACTGAAATATTGACGTAATAAGTTAATTGTATCCGTCCGCATAAGCGAACTCTCTTGTGATTGAAGATTGACGATAAAGGACACGTCGAAAGCAAGTGACGCTTAGATCTGATTTCTCCCCACATCGAAAGTATTTTATACGCACACCTATCCGAGTGATTGGCGGACGCCTTACTTTAGGTTCGCACGTAATCTTAAGATGTCTTACCAGATGTTACCAAGCTCATCCTGACGCAGGATGGAAGAATGGTGTGGGTACAACGAATCAAACGTTCTAGAACCATCCAAAGCCACAATAACGGAACTCAGAGAACTGGAATTGGCAGACCCGACGCACAGAACTGTATTATGTAGTTACATGTATGTATGGCTAGATTTACGAATCTTATTGTGAAGTCAAAAATAATGCCTTGCATGGAGCAATTTCAACAAGCAAGATTCTGAGAAACCGGGGCTGTTTGAAGTACAACTCGCGCTGTCCACACAAGATAGTCCAATTGCAAATCTGAACTCCTTGAAAACTTTTGATTCACTACCACAACGATACCAACTAGTGAAAATACATTTAGAGTCGTAGTGAGTTTTGTGAGCACTTTCAGGATTTAATTACATTATTCTGGATGAAGAGTCGTCTACAGACACAATAATAATTTCATTGCTTCCATGGAGGTGTTGTAGGACCATTAATTTACGAACTGTGAATTAAGTCCACTAAAGAGACAGCTTACACTACACTCGTTCGTCCTTTGTTAGAATATTGCTGCGCGGTGTGGGATCCTTACCAGGTGGGATTGACGGAGGACATCGAAAGGGTGTAAAAAAGGGCAGCTCGTTTTGTATTATCACGTAATAGGGGAGAGGGTGTGGCAGGTATTATACGCGAGTTGGGATGGAAGTCATTAAAGCAAAGACGTTTTTCGTCGCGGAGAGATCTATTTACGAAATTTCAGTCAACAACTTTCTCTTCCGAATGCGAAAATATTTTGTTGAGCCCAACCTACATAGATAGGAATGATCATCAAAATAAAATAAGAGAAATCAGAGCTCGAACAGAAAGGTTTAGGTGTTCGTTTTTCCCGCGCGCTGTTCGGGGGTGGAATGGTAGAGAGATAGTATGATTGTGGTTCGATGAACCCTCTGCCAAGCAATTAAATTTGAACTGTAGAGTAATTATGTAGATGTAAATGTAGGTGTAACGACATAGCAAATAGTATTAGCCTCAATTTCAGACCTCCCATAGAGGTCACAGGTTCATCTTAGGAAATGTTATCACATAAAAACTGTAATATCAAGTCATATTTGACAAAGAATCATAGTTGTGTGCGGAGTTAGAGAAATGGAGTAATCTTTGACCATATCACCAATTGCTCCCACATGGAACCAGTCACACCGAAAGCTGCACCATATTAGTCCGAAGAAATGCGATACGCTTAATACACGGATTTGTTCTTGTCCACCGTATGTGTGGAAGTAGCTTGTACCTGACTCTACTCTCTTATATAAACGCCAAGGATGATAAAGCTATATTCGCAATTCGTGCCAAGCTTCAACGGGAACTACTGGAAGCTTCCTTGTTATTAAACAGCGAAGAAAGTAATCATTCCAGGAGATTAATGTCATGTTTCCAGTCACTGGATTACGGCACAACTGCTATTTGTTTCCAAAGCAACAGCTTGTAGAGCACAAGTAGGCAGATGGAATCCTTGCTAGGTAGAGGTGATGTGAAGATCTGTGCATGACGCTAGTGCCGTTTACGATGTGTATGTAATTATTCAGTTCAGTAATGTCACACAAACGCTCCTAATACAAAACGAAAAACTATAACGTGACTACAATGTTTCAGTGGAAAATAAAATATTGTCAAAACTCCAAAAGTTTTGTTTTGTTTGGGTTCTTGGAGCACGTTGACTTCGTGTTGCTGTTGTCGTTGTGGCCTTCAGTCCGAAGGCTGGTTTGATCCAGCTCCTAATACCCATGCAACTTTTGAGCCCGCTAACTGTATGTATCTTTTGGATTCCTTGTACAATTTCCCCCTCCCTCCCCCCCCCCCCCCCCCACACACACACACACATACATACTCGTTTCCCTCCAGTACTAAGTTGGCTGTTACTTGATGTCGCAGAATGTATCCTATCAATCAATCCCTTTCCTTAGTCAAGTTATGCCAGCAATTTCTTTCCTCCCTAATCATATTCCGTACCTCTTCATTGAATACAGGATCTACTCATCTAGTGTTCAGTATTCTTCTGTATAACACATTTCAAAATCTTTCTATTCTTTTCTTGTCTGAACTGAATATTACCCACGTTTCGCTTCCATACAAGGCTTCACTGCAGACAAATACCATCAGAAGCGACTTCCTAACGCTTCAATGTATATTCGATGTAAACAAATTTCCGTTCTTCAGAAACGCTTTTCTTGCTATCAGCAGTCTGTATTTTATATTCTCTCTACATCAGCCCTCATCTGTTGTACTGCTACACAAAAAGCGAAACTCATCTACTACCTTTAGTGTCTCATTTCCTAATCTAATTCCCTTAGTATCGCCTAATTTAACTCGACTGCATTTCATTGCCCTTGTTTTGTTTTTGTTAATGTTCATCTTATATCTTTCTTTCAAGACACTGTCCACTCCGTTCAGCTGCTTTTCGAAGTCCTTTTCCAAGTCCCCGTGACAGAAATAAAATGTTGTCGGCAAACCTCAAAGTTTTTATTTCTTTTCTCTGAACTAATCCCTACCGCCAATTTCTCTTTGGTTTCCTTCACTGCTTTCTCAGTGTACAGTTATCGTGTCTCTTCTGCGATGTGAGCGGCAACACAAAGATATCAAAATATACACCAGCAAGATAGGAGATGCGACGCTCCATGCGAAAACCGTTGGCGTTCATTTTAGAGCTTGCGTTGTCCATGTTTCTCACACTAATTTAAAATGTCTTCCTCACATGAGACACGGAGACTGTTTATCCATCTTCAGCTTCCAGGTGCACTTGTTGACTGTCGAAATACGCCGGCGTATATTTTTCGTTGCGCAGCAGGTATCGCACGTACGTAAACATTCTGCATGAGATGTTAGTCAGCAGGTTACCTTTTGCAGTTTGCTGTTAACAGAGCTTGTTTGTTGCAAAGCTGACCGCATCGTGATATACTCATCACTGCGTAGCGAATCCATTAACTCCAGAGGTTCCAACCAATTGTTTACAGTGCCCCTTTTTACAGTGAAGCGCCAATTCAAATACAGAGATATATAAACAGGCAGAATACGGTGCTGCGGTCGGCAACGCCTAAAGAAGACAACAAATGTCTAATGCAATTGTTACGTCTGTTACTGCTGCCGCAATCGCAGGTTATCAAGATTTAAGTGAGTCGACACGAGGTGTTATAATCGGCGCACGGGCGATGGGACACAGCATCTGCGAAGTAGCTATGAAGTGGAGATTTTCTCGTATGACCATTTCAAGAGTGTACCGTGAATATAAGGAATCCGGTAAAACATCAAATCTCCGACATCGCTACTGCAGGAAAAAAATCCTGCAAGGACGGGACCAACGACAACCGAAGAGAATCGTTCAACGTGGCAGAAGTGCAACCCTTCCGCAAATTACTGCAGATTTCAATGCTAGACCATCAACAAGTGTCGGCGTGCGAACCATTCAACGAGACGTCATCGATATGGGCTTTCGGAGCCGAAAGTCCACTCGTGTACCCTCGATGACTGCACGACACAAAGCTTTACGCCTCGCCTGGGCCCGTTAACGTCGACATTGGTCGCTGATGACTGGAAACATGTTGCGTGGTCGGAAGAGTCACGTTTCAAACTGTGTCGAGAGGATGGACGTGTACGAGTAAGGAGAAAACCTCATGAATCCATGGACGCTGCATGTCAGCAGAGGACACTTCAAGTTGGTGGAGACTCTTTAATGGTGTGGGGCGTTTGCAGTTGGAGTGTAATGGCACCCCTGATTCGTCTAGATACGACAATGTCAGGTGACACGTACGTAAGAATCCTGTCTGATCAGCTGCATCCATTCATGTCCATTGTGTATTCCGACGGAACTGGGCAATTCCAGCAGGACAGTGAGACACCCCACAAGTTCAGAATTGCTACAGAGTAGCTCGAGGAATAATCTGAGTTTAAACGCTTCCGCTGCCCACCAGACTCTCCTCCGGACATGAAGATTATTGAGCATATCTGGGATGCCTTGCAACGTGCTGTTCAGAAGAGATTTCCACCCCTTCGTACTCTTACGGATTTATGGACAGCCCTGCAGGATTCATGGTGTCAGTTCCCTCCAGCACTACTCCAGACATTAGTCGACTCCATGCCACGTCGTGTTGCGGCACTTCTGCGTGTTCGCGGGGCCCTACACGATATTAGGGATATGTACTAAGTTTCACATTTAAAGAATCATATTTTACTCCTTGCAATCATCGTATTTAAGCATTATAACGGTGATTCAAATTAATTTTTTTGTTGCTGATGTTGGTTAACTGTTCAGGTTGTTGATACGAGAAAATAGATGGTGGTTTCGAGGAGTACATCATAAACGAAGTTCTCGATCGCAAATGGTAAGTAGCTCACGCTGGAACGATGTTGCTAATCCGTTACACTTCACAATTAAGTGCTTGGAAGAGGTTTCATCGAACCACATTCACTCTCGGACAGTGCATGCGAAAAACGAACACTGAAATTTTTCTGTGTGGGCTCTGATTTCTGTTATTTTATCACTATGATTATTTCTCCCTATGTGGGCGTGTACCAACAGAATATTTTAGCACCCGGAGGAAAAAGTTGGTGATTGAAATTCCACGAGAAAATCCTGCAGCAACGAAAAACGTATTTATTTTAATGATTGCCACCCCAGTTCACGTATTATGTACTTTCCCCTCTATTTAGTGACAGTAGAAAACGAGGTGCGCTTCTTTGGACATTTTCGATGTCCTCCGTCAGTCCTAACTAATGCGGATCCCACACCGCATAGCAACACTTCAGAAGAGAGCGGACAAGCGTAATGTAAGGCTTTTAGAAGACTTTTTGCACTTGTTGCTAATAAATCGTAGTCTTTGGTTTGCTTTCCGCACAACATTATTCGTAATTCCAATCCCTAAGTATTTAACTGAATTTACAGCTTTCAGATTTGTGTGTTTCTCTGTGTAACCAAAATTTAGTGGATTTCTTTTAGTATACACTTGGATGATTTCACACTTTTCATTATTTTGAGGCAATTGTCACTTTTCGCACCATACAGATATACGGGTATATATTTGGTTGACAACATTTTTCTGTGGTAATAGTTATCTGTCTGTACACGACGCAGAAGGAGTTGCGGAATGTATGCCACGTAAAGAGTAGCAACCACTGAGCTGGGCGATTGTATGCTCCCGCATTCAGAATAATGCAGAGGTTCTCGACTTTTTTGTCGTCGCTTCCAATCAGCAGTTGCGGATATGAAACGTAATTGGTAAAAAAAAGTTCGTCGAGTGGGATTTCTCATTTCGTGACTGCTCTCGTAGCCAGGTTGTGACTCGGTGCCACACGACGACAAAAAGCGCTAAGGCAATATCCTGAGCACGACTGTCTCAACTGCAGGTTGAGTCACTTTGCTATCGACGATCAGATACTCATGAGAAACTGGAGTGCAGAGCGATGTCCGGTAAATGAGTCACAGTACATCATGTGTCTTCTTCTCGCCACGCTTTTTCACCGCTGACGGCGGCTCTAGAAACACTCTGGTATACGGAAAGCCACATATAATAGAGAAAAGAGGAAACTGCAAAGAGAGGAAGCAATCATTCGCTATAAATGACCATTAAGATATCTCCACAAACGGACAGACAGAAGTAACGTATAGGCCTACCACATCTTTGCAGTGGTGTGGGATTTTAACTGTGGTAGCACCCTCGGATTTTCCTTTGTAAAGGACCAAACCGGGGTTGGCCTTTCAGCTTGTACTTTTCTACCCTCAGCTTCGGTTCCTGTGTCGTCCTATGGTGTCTGGACGCTAACGCAGGTCTGACTGACTGTCTTTACATTTGGTTCAAAAATCAAATGGCTCTGAGCACTATGGGACTTAACATCTGTGGTCATCAGTACCCTAGAGCTTAGAACTACTTAAACCTAACTAACCTAAGGACATCACACACATCCATGGCCGAGACAGGATTCGAACCTGCGACCGTAGCAGTCGCGCGGTTCCGGACTGAGCGCCTAGAACCGCGGCCGGCTTTACATTTGGCTACCAGTGCTCTGGGTTTCGTCAGAGATCTTTCTTTGAAATACTGCTATGGTAGTCGCTGAAGGCTTCACACATTGGTCTTTGACAACCAAAACTGTTGAATGTAAGATGTAGTGTTTAGATGTTCAATTTATTTTTATAGTGTTTTCAGCTTAGGAAGTACTCTTTTTTGTGTTGAAGACATGTTTCGGCAAGGCGATAAATACGCGGATTTAGTACAAGAGGCATTTGATGAAAAATCCTCAGTAACCACTGTACCTCAACGTAACGCGGTTCGTCGACTTTTTGAGCAATTTCGAGAGACAGTACAGTTTTAGATGTTGAACGAACTGGAAGACCAACCAACTTAAACAAACAGAAGACATTAGATATTTCTGACTCTATGCTGCAGAGCCCAACAAAATCATTCCGCAAATTGGCACAAGGAAAAGATATCGGGTTTGTTACCATGCACAATGCGGTTAGGCAGACACTGATATTGTTCCCGTATAAACTGACAGCAGTGCGAGAACTGAAACACGCCGATCATGAAAAGCGAAACTATTACTTCAAATGATTTCTATCTTTTACGAGAGGAATACCACTGATATTGTTGATTTCCCCTTCAGTACAGACGAGGCCTGGTTCCACCTCTCTGGTCGTGTTAAAACACAAGACATACCGCTAACGGAGAACCCTCGCGCTGTGCTTGAAACGCCATTCCACGATCTGAAAATTGGAGTGTGGGTAGATATATCCAGACGGCGTTGGACGTTTATTTTTCTAAGAAATCGTGGACAGTGAACGCTATTATTTCATGATTCACGATTTCATTAGCCAGCAAAAGAAAGACAAAACCAACTACTCGTTGTGTGAGCAAGATGGCGCTACTGCGGATACAACTAAGAACACTATGTGTCTTCTGGGAGAGTTTTATGGGGAACGTGTCATTTTTAAAAAATCTATGGTTCCTCGCTCGCCATTCCACCAGACTTTTTTCTTTGGGGAGCTGCAAAATCTGTAGTGTACCGCAATCACCCACGCACACGTTTTGAGGTAAAAACTAAAATAACTGTGTACATGAGATGTGTACCACAATAAGGTCCGTAGAAACTGCTTCCCAATAAATAATTTTGTATAGCCGTCCGTGGACATCATTTCCAACATACGTTGTAACTGCACAGCAACTTTGCAAACACACTGTACTTCACTGAATATTAAATCTCTCTAGTTCTTTTAGTTGCCCTGTACAATCTTGTAATCATTGTTCCTACAACTGCCTGCTAGTCACTGATGTCAGCTTCCTTGTGAACATCTTGAAAGGCATTAAGTCTTTTTGTTGACGGTAGATGTTAATACATTTCCTTCATGGGTAGGCTTTCGCACTATGTGTCCGAAGTATTTTTGTGTCGGAAAGGATTTGGTATTCTCACGCTCTCTACATTCAAAACTGTAAGTTGGATGATTAAATGGTTCAAATGGCTCTGAGCACTATGCGACTTAACTTATGAAGTCATCAGTCGCCTAGAACTTAGAACTACTTAAACCTAATGAACCTACGTACATCACACACATCCATGCCCGAGGCAGGATTCGAACCTGCGGCAGCAGCGGTCGCTCGGCTCCAGACTGTAGGGCCTAGAACCGCACGGCCACTCCGGCCGGCGGATGATTAAAATCTCCTCCAATGGCAATAGTATAATTTGGAACATATGTATTTCAGAGCAGAGATTTTGTCTGAAGTTTTCGCTTTTATACAGGGATTCGAAAGGCGCGGGTTTAAAACTTCCGCCTGGCCATCCAGAGCCCAGTTTTCCCGGACTTCATCTACCTCCGTTGTTTCTGTTTCAGATTTGAGTGGCCGTTAATACCAGACGTACGTGTAGCTTACCTGCCTGCAGCTGTAACTAATTAAATGCGTTGTCATGCAATTTTACAATTTATAAAGCGTACTAAAGCCTACTAATCCAGTCGTTACAGCATGCATGTATTGCTGGGTAACGCAGCAGCGCTATCGCTGTGAAACTGCAAGTCGTGTGGTGCTTGTAGTGTGCACAGCTATCAGTCAAAAGTTAACAAGACGCAGGAATGCACTGTACTTGTGCAACTTTGCAACATATCCCTAAGCTCGGCGGACTGACGATGTTCCTGTATTTTCTGAGCACAGTGAGTAGGCGTGATTCTGAAAAGATAATTTCAGTAGGTGGGTTTACAAAATACCTCTCAAGGTTATTTACTTAACTTCCTCTCTAGATTCCTTTTGTGTCTGTTATCTTCAGTACACCAAATTTACTTACTCTCTACGAGCATGATGTTATTTTGCTTCATTAGCACCATCATTATCGTCAAGTTTACCATTTATTTCTTCAGGATTTGCCCTCACTGAAGAAAGCAACCGTCAATAATGTAGTATTGTTCTTTCACTATTTGTTAACATGTCTTTAATATTTTTATTAGGAGCCGCAACGCTCTTTAGGTTTGCACCAATGTCAGTTGCTCTAAAGAAGGTAAACTGAACCGTGTGAACGTGTGAAGTTTGTTCAGCGTTTGTTCGTATTTTAACTGTTTAGTGTTGTGTTACTGTGTCGTGGGCGGGCAACCAGTCTGTCACTTGCTTAGACAAGTCTGGGAAACAGCCTGAAGACTCTAAACTGCCTGGCCTCCGCACCGCACGTAACGGTAGTCAATCCGGCCCGCAGATACGAGTACAATTCAGGTTGCTGCTCACTTTCCTGTCTAGCTAACCCGCACGCTGCTCATTAAGCTACATTAGCAACAACTTTCCACTGTCCGTCAAAAATCCATTAGCAGACGGCGATAAAAAGAGTTTTTTCCCTTTTTTAAGAGAGGGCTAATTAAGAATTGATAAACATGATTCTTGGAACGCTGTTGATGGAAGGTACAAACCAAAGCGACATGCAGTCATATGTTTGTAGGCGTGCGAAGATGCTGCTGTGATGAGAAACGTGTATTGGAAAATTTCATTTGAACAGTTGGACAGCTGGTAAGGTTCCTGCTCGCTGTTCCAGAAACAAACAACAGTTTTCGCAGCTCGAGGAACTTTTGAATTTTAATTGAACATGGGAGAGATGTACATATCTGACTAATGCATGAGCACCTGCTTCTTTGCATACAGTAACTTAGTATAATTTTCATGTCGTATCATGTGCGGTTTTTATTTATGAACAGCAGCAGGTAATCCTTGCATACATAATCTCACATGTGTCCCTAAACCACCCTATACAGAACTTAACATCCACCGTTTCTGTTAAGGATGGTCACGTCCTCTTCCAGTAGTATGGTTTTGTATGCCAGGATTTTGAAATTTAACGGATGTCAGTATTGGGTGTTGGGATTGGAATAAATACATAATTAAAAAATTAGATCGTTGCACAATGTCCACGTTCTGTTTTGTTGTTTATTGTCATGATACTGAACTCAAATATGTTACAGTACGGCCAACATAGATCCTCACGTGCAACAGCAATTCTTTGTACAGGCGTGTGTGTGATCACATCAATGTCTTATATGTAACTGTCTCACATGGATACAAAGGCTTCTTATGACTTGCTCTATAGTACTTTAGTTCGGACACTTCGACGTAGTAGTCAGCCGCGAGCATAAACAAAGGAGAAGTTGGACGTCTGCGGGTAGGAGAAGAGGGGCGAGGGATACAGCCCCGCTTTCCTCCTGCAGGGCTGGCGCTCTACAGCCATCATTTGTGTTCCTGTGAAAGCAGAACTGGCTTATGATCACAGGTGTCGTCAATCCCTTCTGGAGTCATGGGAGCAGTACTCGCACCCCATGATGGATCAGCTTTCGTCACTTCACTCATTTCAAAATAAAAAAAGGAAAACAACAATGCACAATTTAAAGCAAAGTGGAACACACAAATCATTTTGTAGTGGTTGACGTGTAACTACTTCCCGAGTTTGGCAGTGTCATAAACGAGGTAGTATAAACCAGAAGTCTGCTGGAATCTTACGCAGCCATAGTTCAAAAGACCCTCTTATCTAAAACTGCCACTTTAAAGTGTCCACGCTATGAAATCTCTTTACATGATCATTTTTTTTTAAACAGATTATGCATTCTCGTCTTTATTTTGAAGACAGTAACGGAATGGAATTTTGCACATCAATAAAGAGAACATTATTTTATAGTGCAATCGTGGATACATGAAAATTAAATAATAATTAGTTTGAAACAGAATCTTAGAACATTTAGCAATAACATATCAACTTTTAGTATCAAAATACATAACATTTTATCAAAGGCTAAAATTACATTTTTTTTACAGAAAGCACATCATATTGGCGTGCTGGGGCATAGCCAAACGAACATTAGTTTCGATTCAAACAATCAATTATAAAATTACTTCTGGTTTCGAACAGAGTCGAGCCCTCTTTGAATCTATTTCTTCATTGATGAAAATAGAGTCTAATTCTTTACTACTTGTTACTAATGTCAGATGATTATTATTTCAGAGATTATTAAATTCATAAATTTTTTGGGGTTTTTATGTAACTATTTGCATACAAAAATTTGAAGCAAAAGTTATCATAATGACTCCAAATTTCAACTGGAATGTACTTCAGAAGTCAAAATTTCCTCTTTTATTCGACATATTTCCGTTTATTATTTAGGTGTAAAATTTTCTGAAGTTCTTTAATGAGAATACCTTGTACACTTGATGCTCTGCAGTTTGTAGAAATTGCATGAATGTTATATTAATAATTAACTGTTTGCTGTAACCTGCTTGATGGTATAGTATATTATAACAGGTTAATTTCAGGTACTGCTCATTATTGCCACTGTCTTCATTACAAAAGACACATTTTTCTTACAATATGGTTGCCTATCTGTTACAGAAATTCTCTCTGTTAATCAGCACTATGGTGTTTATAGCCTCCTAACTCCAGTAGAAGTGGAGGTATGGGCAGAAATGTTTTTCCCAACCCCTGTCATAAGGCTGCCCTGCATGACTGCCATGTTTAGTGGGACTTATATCAGCCTATCAAATTAACCTGCTTTATAGACTAGCCTACATGTCAGGAGCAGGAAAAGTTTATCTGGGCCCTGACATGCAGGCTGCCCTGTATGGCAGCTGTGTTGTGTTTGAGTAGTATCAGTCTGTTTTATCAACCTACTTTTCATGTCAGCCTGTAGGTCAGGGGCAAATAAAAAATACAAAGATATGTTTGTATACTGGAAAGATAATGCCTGTGTTCTTTTTATCTGGAAATGAGTGACAACCAGTTCCTATTGCAGTTATTGCAATCTGTAACTGTGCCATAGCAGATGTATTGAATGAATTAAAGTAACTTTAGTGTGCCAAATAGAAATGTCTTCTTACAGACCACTTGCAAAAGAAAAATTATTGTGTGAATGGGCATAATATAGAGCAACAACAGCAACGTTTAATCGTTTGGTGGGCGCTCCTTTCATACTTTTACGAGTGGACGCGTTGCGGCTTTTACAGCGCAATTAGTATTACATTTTTAACTCAAGGAAAAATAATCTTTATATAATCGCCAGTTACTTTTTATTGGAGAAAACATAACATAACATTACATAACTCTGTAGAAATAATCTTTTATTTATTTGTTGCCTTCACAATTGTCTATTATTGTCATTGTAATTTATACCAAGCAGATATTCTTTAATGCCTTCATAGTTCTTTTAATTAAATCACTTAATTGCACTGATTCACGTGAAAAGAAAGTAACAAGGGAACACATTATGAAATGGAGCATTCATAAACTCCCACTCCTGTTTATGATTGTGAATAAATTAGTCAACTTCCATCTGCAGCTCACTTTCACATTGCACGGATTTTGTATCTATGACATTGTTTCATGCATACATTTTTCTTGCATTTCATACTGTTTTGGTTCTGTTCTTTTTATGTCTGTCACATATGTAACAAATTCCAGAGTTTGTTAGGTCCTTGGTCTTTTCTTCTTCGTGCCTGTACTTGATCAAGAAGGCGTGAATATCCTTGGGAAGTGTCTCAAGTAGCGCTCGTTGATTCAAATGTTCTTCCATTACATCCAGAGCCAGATGTTTCAAAAAAATTCGTCTTCTTTCTTTATTATCATGATTGTTGAATTTGAAAATAATGTTTGCATTTATCCCAGCGCTAGCTAGATGTCTGTAGAAAAGTGCAAGTGGCCATCGTCGCGTTATTCTGGAAGTACTGTAGGATGAGCACATCTGATCTACAGTGTCTACTCCTCCTCTGGTAGCATTGTAGTCCAAATTCACTCTCGATTTCTTAGTCTCTTGATCTATTTCATTTTTGCAGTGCATTGTCGATAAAAAAATCAAAGCTCTGTTCTTTTTAGGAACAGTCGAGACCATACAAAAATCGTCTTGAAAACCGAAGAGACATGACTGGACTTCTCGGGTTTTATTTTCTTGGAATTCATGAGGTATTTCCTTCTTATTTTTTTTTTCATGGTTCCCAA
The DNA here is from genome assembly GCF_023864345.2 of Schistocerca serialis cubense. Classification (NCBI taxonomy): domain Eukaryota; kingdom Metazoa; phylum Arthropoda; class Insecta; order Orthoptera; family Acrididae; genus Schistocerca; species Schistocerca serialis. The sequence goes on from NC_064638.1 coordinate 856,178,751, forward strand.
GAAAGTCAAACCTTTGCTGAGGAGATTTTTAGCCAGCGGGTAGTTGCTGTAGTAATTGTCAGTCGTAAGATTTCTGTTTGTTTTCTCAATTTGTGTCACTAATCTTTGCACAATGTCATCAGGCTTATTAGACTTCAGGTAGAGTCCTGGCATCTGCTTGCCACAGCAAATTTCAAAGTTCAGGGTGTAAAATGTTTTGGCATCACACAAGGCATAAATCGTGATCCCATATTTGCAGGCTTATTAGGGATACACTGTTCAAATCCGCAGCGTCCTCTGGAAGGACGCAACATCTCGTCAGTAGTGACAAACTCGCTGACATTGTAGTGAGTAAGGCAGTTGTTGACAAACTCTTGATGGAAGTCCCGAATAGGTGCTAGTTTGTCACTTTGTTTTCTTTCATTCTGGGTACCCAGGTCGGCGAATGCGCTTATAGCTGAAGAGAGCTCGTAAAATAATCATTCCTGTACCATCTGCATCCCACAGTTCACAGCAATTCGTGTGTCCTCCTTTCTTTATACCTACTGGATATAATGCACCTTAAAGAGCCTTATCTCTGGTTTTGTGGTGTCTCTGCAGTCTCGTCCTCTTGAATACTGAACTTCAGCTCGTTTACTATTCTGGATGTATCGGTCTGTAGTTTTTACAATGTTGTCAATCATCCCATCAGTAATAAATAGGTAAAATGCATCAATTTCTTTTTCCGTAATTTCAGCATTTGATTGTGGACCTGGCAAAACTTAATAGGATGTTCTTGGCCTTGGTTTTAGAAGAAGAAGGAAGCGGTTCACTTATCCAAATAGTTTCTTTATCTTTTCCTACGTAAAATCGGTAATCATCTGTTTTTTGTCTCCCCTCTTGAACCAAATGGTCATCTGTTTCCTCTGTTGATTGTTCGGAGTCACTGCTTTGGTTTTCTTCTTCAGTAACTTCCTCTTCCCATACAGATTCAGATGAATCTGACAATTCTTCTAATTCTTCTTCTGACAATTCTCGCAATACTTTCTCATAGTTTTCAGAACGTACAATTAGACGGTGTCTGTCAAATGCCTTCTTTTTCTCCATTTCCACACTTTTATGAGACCTAATGAAACACATGTTTTTTATAAAAGTAATATATTGAAGCAAATCAATATCCAAGATTTTAAAATGTAACGAAAATTGCATATCGGAACTTTCAAATGATTCGAATATTTATTATGTACTAATATAAATTGCCTTGAGGCGAAAGAAAAACTCAAGTATAGAAAAAACTTACATCACAACGTGCGTAACGGTAAACACATCGCAAACGCAACACTCACGTTTCAAACAACAATGGTGACCAAACTGCTGAAAGCATGAATCGCGCAAATGTAGTAAGTGGTGACATCTGTTGAGAATAACATTAACGTATCTGAACGTGGACGCAAATGTAACGCTTACTTTGATACTAACAGAAAACAAAATCTTGCGGCTAACTGCCGCAGGCGAACCCACCGAAGGGTTACAGCAATCATTGATTTGGGCAATTACGTGTGTGAAAAAATCAACAGCAGTAGATAAATACAATTAAGACAACGAACTGTGGAGAGCGCGGCACCATGTGATCAAAAGTATCCAGACACTTCCCCAAAACATACGTTTTTCATATTAAGTGCATTGTGCTGTCACCTACTGCCAAGTACTCTAAATCAGCGACCTCAGTAGTCATTAGACATCGCGAGAGAGCAGATTGGGGCGCTCGGCTGAACTCACGGACTTCGAACGTGGTCAGGTGATTGGGTGTCACTTATGTCATAAGTCTGCACGCGAGATTTCCACACTGCTAAACATCCCTAGGTCCACTGTTTCCGACGTGATAGTGAAGTGGAAACGTGAAGGGACACGTATGGCACGAAAGTACAGGCCGACCTCGCCTGTTGACTGTCAGAGACCGCCGACAGTTGAAGAGGGTCGTAATGTGTAATAGACCGACATCTATTCAGACCATCACACAAGAATTCCAAACTGCATCAGTACCCACTGCAAGAACTATGACAGTTAGGTGGGAGGTGAGAAAACTTGGATTTCATGGTCCAGCGGCTGCTCAAAAGCCACACATCACGCCGGTAAATGCCAAACAACTCCTCGCATGATGTACGGAGCGTAAACATAGGACAATTGAAGAATGGAAAAGCGTTGAGTGGAGTGACGAATCACGGTAGACAATGTGGCGATCCGATAGCAGGATGTGGGTACGGCGAATGCCCGGTGAACGTCATCTGCCAGCGTGTGTAGTGCCAACAGTAAAATTTGGAGGCGGTGGTGTTACGGTGTGGTGAAGTGGACTTGCACCCTTTGTTGTTTAGCATGGCACTACGACGTCACAGGCCTACATTGATGTTTTAAGCACCTTCTTGCTTCCCACTGCTGAAGAGCAATTCTGGGATGGGGATTGCATCTTTCGACACGACAATATCACCCCTGTAATGGACTGGCCTGCACAGAGTCCTGATCTGTATCCTATAGAACACCATTGTGATGTTTTGGAACGCTGACTCCGTGCCAGGCCTCACCGATCGGCATCGATACCTCGCTTCAGTGGAGCACTCCGTGAAGAAAGGGCTGCCTTTCGCCAAGAAACCTTCCAGCAACTGATTGAACGAATGTGTCCGCAGCTCGTGGTCTCGCGGTTGCGTTCTCGCTTCTGGAGCACGGGGTCCCGGGTTAGATTCCCGGTGGGGTCAGGGATTTTCACCTGCCTCGAGATGACTGGGTGTTTGTGTTGTCCTCATCACTTCATCATCACCCAGGAAAGTGGCGAAATTGGCCTGAGCAAAGATTGGGCAATTGTACGGGCGCTGGTAACCGCGCAGATGAGCGCCCCACAAACCAAGAACGAATGCCTGCGAGAGAGGAAGCTGTCATCAAGGCTAAGGGTGAGCCAACACCATATTGAATTCCAGCATTACCGCTGGAGGGCGCCGCGAACTTGTAAGTCATTTTCAGTCATATGTCCGGATACTTTTGATCACATAGTGTATGTGCAGCGTTGTGCGGGAACAAAAATCCGGAGGCACGTCCCGGTCGCCCCAAACACTGCAGGCCATTCGTTTGCCTTTTGCAGGTGGCGTGTCAGTTTCAGCAGAAACAGACGAGTTGTGACCGGGCTTGGAGAGACGGGTGAGAAAATCGTTGTGCCATTAGCGATTCAGACTGGTGCGTTAGTTAGTATCCGCTCACAGAGGCGTGCACAAAAGCAAACTGGAACCTTACAAAGTTATGGTAATACATCGATTCAAAAATTCAGACACTGTTGCTCGACACAAGTACTGCAAATGGCTGTCGCAGTCTTTGCATGATGGAGATGCTGAACCTGACGTGGTGCTTTTTCCTGAATCGCCGGTACGTGAACTTGCAAAGCCGTTACATCAATAGCCGTTACATAATGTTAAAACTGACGTGTAGTGTGCATTTGGTGCAACACGAATTACTGTGCCGATCTTATTCCATCAAAACATAACTTCTAATGGGCATACCAATAAAATACTGCAACCATTTTTCATAGAAGTAACAACTGACGAGAAGACCTATGATTATTTCATGCAAGAGAATACAGAAGAGCACATACTGCCAGTGGGTTTAAGAGGATAGCTCCTGTAGTCAAAGACTCCTCGCTTCATTTCGAGTTTGTGGTGTCTTTGTGGACTGATGCTACTGAATCACACTAACAAACACATTACTATTGACACACGGTGATTACTAAATGGAGCAACGATGTTCTTCTTCTGTTCCAAAGCCGCTCCTAACTTGTCGAGCTCGGGTAAAACAGATATGCCACGTGCCGAGGTTCTATGAATGCTCTGCAATGTATGCGGCCGGCGGGAATTTTTTTTCTAGCGCAACGCTTGCGCCGTTCGCGAAACACCCTGTGTTTCCCCCACCAGACATTTCCACAGTAGTACGCTCTTGAGTTCTTGCAGCAGTAGGTTCCACGATATTTTTAAAAGATAGTAGTGGAATATAGTTAATCCCTCTGTCAGTGCAATATTATATTTTACATAAGTGAAGCCACTTTATAAAAAGGGAGACAGGGATAATGTTGACAATTATAGACCTATTTCTATGCCATCGGTGTTTGCTAAAGTTATCGAGAGGGTTGTATATACAAGGCTACTGGAGCTTTTAAATTCACATAATTTGCTGTCAAATGTACAGTTTGGTTTTAGAAATGGCTTAACAACTGAAGATGCTATATTCTCTTTTCTCTGTGAGGTTTTGGACGGATTAAATAAAAGGCTGCTTTGATTTAACGAAGGCTTTTGACTGTGTTGACCACAAAATATTACTGCAGAAGTTGTACCATTATGGAGCAAGGGGAGTAGCTTACAATTGGTTCTCCTCTTGCTTTAAGAACAGAAAGCGGAAGGTATTTCTCCGCAATATTGAAAGTGGTAGTGATGTTCAGTCCCAATGGGACACTTAAGTTGGGCATTCCCCAAGGGTCGGTGCTGGGGCCACTGCTGTTTCTTACTTATATACTAAATGATATGCCGTCTAGTATTACAGGTGATTCAAAAATATTTGTTTGCTGATAACACCAGTTTGGTAGTGAAGGATCTTGAGTGTAATACTGAAACACTATCAAATAATGTAGTTCATGAAATAAGTTCGTGGCTTGTGGGAAATAATTTGATGCTAAATCACAGTAAGACTCAGTTTTTACGGTTTCCAACTCACAAATCAACAAGAGCCGATATTTTGATCAGACAGAACGGGCGTATTATAAACGAGACGGATCAGTATCTGAAATAAGTGACAGTTCAACACGAAAAGTAGTCTACTTCGCATATTTTCATACGCTTATTTCATATGGTATTATTTTTTGGGGTAATTCTTCTGATTCAAAAAGGGTAGTTTTGGCTCAAAAACGGGCTGTTCGAGCTATGTGTGGTGTAAATTCGAGAACCTCTTGTCGACCCCTATTCAATAGTCTGGGAATTCTGACATTGCCCTTACAGTATATATTTTCTTTAATGTCGTTTGTTGTTAGCAATATTAGCTTATTCCCAAGAGTTAGCAACTTTCACTCAGTTAATACTAGGCAGAAATCAAATCTGCATGTGGAATGCACTTCCTTGACTCTTGTGCAGAAAGGAGTGCAGTATTCTGCTGCATCCATTTTCAATAAGCTACCACAAGAACTCAAAAATCTTAGCATTAGCCGAAACACTTTTAAGTCTAAACTGAAGAGTTTCCTCATGGCTCACTCCTTCTATTCTGTCGAGGAGCTCCTGGAAAAGCTGAAAAATTAAGCAAATTTCAGTGTTACATTGTTGATTTTCTTTATTTAAACTTACGAATTGTCGCCTGAATATGTTTCTTATATTTCATTTTATTTGTTTCCACTATCGTGTTATAGTTTCATGTATTTTACTCGTTCCATGACCATGGAGACTTCTGATTAATGTGGTCCCACGGAACAATAAATAAATAAATAAACAAATAAAAATGGCAAAGGAAACGGATTTGTGGGAATCGTTCATCGAAAGACTGCTGTTTGTTTGTTTTGCCCTATAGCGTTTCCTAAGTGTCATTAGACGGACGATACAGAAGACGCGTTTCGGAAACAGGGGTTAGTGTAGTTCTTCCGACGTTTTGAATATGGACAATAGTGGTGCAATCCATTCAGTCAGTGCCTATCAGACATGGTAGCGTGCAGCGGCGATGCACCGTGTGGGAGATTACGAACGTGCTGTAACTCGTAAACGATGACTACGCTAAGCTGCGAACGGCGCAAGTAGCGACCAATCAACCAGTGCCGGTTATGAGATTAGGGCGCAGATGCACTTAGCGAGTGATTACCGAGCCTGGCGCGGCAGCGAGTTGTGAAAGCAGGCGGCGATAATCCGCGCCCGGGAAGAACGCGTAATGCGCTGCCTGAGCCACGCGCCATTACCGTCGCGCTGCCCGGGGCGGCGCCGGATTCCACTGTCCGAGCACCGCCGCTTATCCCCCACAACGGCTTGCTCGCGCCTGGCGGTCGACGTGTCTCATCCTCATTAAGCAATAGTTTTATCCGCTCAGATACGCCTGGGACAAATTGCCGTCTACTGTCTTTCCGAACGAGTAAATGTACGAGGTGTGCGAGAAAAGCAACGAGACTGACAACATTGAGAGCAATCTAGCAATAATGTAGACCGGTGTGTTCAGTCCTTCCCGATGCCCAGTCCGAGTATCAGTTCTGTACAGCCAACATGTGATTTATGAGAGCGCCATCACTGAAGTCGGTTTTCGTTGTGTGTTATGAAAAAGGAGCAGCAGAATTTAGAGAAACGTTCTGCAATCAAGGGCCGGCCGGAGTGACCGAGTGGTTCTAGGCGCTACAGTCTGGAACCGCGCGACCACTATGGTCGCTGGTTCGAAGCCTGCCTCGGGCATGGATGTGTGTGATGGTTCAAATGGTTCAAATGGCTCTGAGCACTATGGGACTTAACATCTGTGGTCATCAGTCCCCTAGAACTTAGAACTACTTAAACCTGACTAACCTAAGGACATCACACACATCCACGCCCGAGGCAGGATTCGAACCTGCGACTGTAGCAGTCGCGCGGTTCTGGACTGAACGCCTAGAACCGCTAGACCACCGCGGCCGGCGATGTGTGTGATGTCCTTAGGTTAGTTAGGTTTAAGTAGTTCTAAGTTCTAGGGGACTTATGACCTCAGGAGATGAGTCCCATAGCGCTCAGAGCCATTTTTTTTTTCACTCAAGGTTTGTTCTAAACTTGAGAAATCCACAAATGTGACCTCTGAAAAATTGAAACAGGCCTATGGGGAACATTCCTTATCAGGGACAAGTTTTTCGCTGCCGCAGATCATTTTTGGAAGGCCGAGAACACGTTGAAAATGAGCCTCGCTCAGAGAGACCTTCAACTTCAGAAGCGGATGTGGTATCAGACCGAAGATTAACAATAACGATGATGGGTCACCTGTTACACTTACATACTTTCACCATATTAGGATGAATCGAGTGAGATGGGACATTGTAGACAAGTGGATGCTGCACCATGACAGCGCCCAATGTCACACGACCACATCCACGAAGGAATTTTTGACCTCAAAAGGCATTCCAATTGTTCCAGAGACCCCTTATTCACCTGGTCTGAGTCCTCGTGTCTTTTTTTCTTTTCCCAGTATTGAAAAATGTTTTGAAAGGATATCGTTTTGGGGCTCTAGACAACATTAAAAAAAAAGTGACTGACATGTTAAAGGCCCTGCCAGTATAAGTCTTTCAGCGCTGCTGCCACTTTTGGGAACAAAATGGTGCAAATGGCTATAAGGACTATGGGACTTAACATCTGAGGTCATCAGTCCCCTAGACTTAGAACTACTTAAACCTAACTAACCTAAGGGCATCACACACCTCCATGCCCGAGGCAGGATTCGAACCTGCGACCGCAGCAGCAGTGCGGTTCCGAACTGAAGCGCCTAGAACCGCTCGGCCACAACAGCCGGTGTATAACTACTGTGAAAGGGAAAATATTGTTGTTTCAAAAATAGCAACTTTGATGGACAAAAAATAAGGCTCATTACTTTTCTCACAGACTTCATAGCTTCTAAAACTACCAACAGAAAATTCGTGCGCTTCATATTCCTCTGTAACTCCTTTTCCCAACCTTACATTTCGGACCTCCTTCCGCGGTCTCTGTACGGAGTCTTAATGTGCCACCGGGTGTCTAAATACACCACCGATGTTTGAAGAACTGTAGCTACTCCGTAAAGTTCCTCAACTATCATTAGTACGCTATCGACATTAAGTAGGTACTGATAACTGGTACTGAAAAAGACTTTATTAAAATGTTATTATTGTCGTGCCGTTAAGGTACGTTTCTGATGGTGGTTTATATTACTGAGGCGCCGTGGTTAGGTAACTACTGGCCATTAAAATTGCGACACCACGACGATGACGTGCTACAGACGCGAAATTTAACCGACAGGAAGAAGATGCTGTGATATGCAAATTATTAGCTTTTCAGAGCATTCAAACAAGGTTGGCGCCGGAGGCGGCACCTACAACGTGCTGACATGAGGAAAGTTTCCAACCGATTTCTCATACACAAGCGGCAGTTGATCGAGGTTGCCTGGTGAAACGTTGTTGTGATGCCTCCTGTAAGGAGGGGAAATTTGTACCATCACGTTTCCGACTTTGATAAAGGTCGGATTGCAGCCTATCGCGACTGCGGTTTATCTTATCGCGACATTGCTGCTCGCGTTGGTCGAGATCCAATGACTGTTAGCAGAATATGGTATCGGTGGGTTCAGAAGGGTAATACGGAACGCCGTGCTGGATCCCAACGGCCTCGCATCACTAGCAGTCGAGATGACAGGTATCTTATCCGCATGGCTGTAAAGGATCGTGCAGCCACGTCTCGATACCTGAGTCAAGAGATGGGGACGTTTGCAAGACAACAACCATCTGTACGAACAGTTCGACGACGTTTGCAGCAGCATGGACTATCAGCTCGGAGATCATTGCTGCGGTTACGCTTGACGCTACATCACAGACAGGAGCGCCTGCGATGGTGTACTCAACGACGAATCTGGATGCACGAATGCCAAAACGTCATTTTTTCGGATGAATCCAGGTTCTGTTTACAGCATCATGATGGTCGCATCCGTGTCTGGCGACATCGCGGTGAACGCACATTGAAACCGTGTATAAATCATGGACATATTGGCATATCAGCCGACGTGATGGTATAGGGTGCCACTGGTTACACGTCTCGGTTACCTCATGTTCGCATTGACGGCACTTTGAACAGTGGACGTTACATTTCAGATGTGTTACGACCCGTGGCGCTACCCTTCATTCGATCCTTGCGAAACCCTACATTTCAGCGGGATAATGCACGACCGCATGTTGCAGGTCCTGCACGGGACTTTCTGGATACAGAAAATGTTGGACTGCTGCCCTGGCCAGCACATTCTCCAGATCTCTCACCAACTGAAAACGTCTGGTCAATGGTGGCCGAGCAACTGGCTCGTCACAATACGCCAGTCACTACTATTGATGAACTGTGGTATCGTGTTGAAGCTGCATGAGCAGCTGTACCTGTACACGCCTCCATGCTCTGTTTGACTCAATGCCCAAGCGTATCAAGGCCGTTATTACTGCCAGAGGTGGTTGTTCTGGCTAATGATTTCTCAGGATCTATGCGCCCAAATTGCGTGCAAGTGTAATCACATGTCAGTTGTAGTATAATATATTTGTCCAATGAATACCCGTTTATCATCTGCATTTCTTCTTGGTGTAGCAATTTTAATGGCCAGTAGTGTATTTACTTCTGTGATACGGAAAGCCACGAAACAGAAACCCTAAAACCGTTATCGCTGTTGAAATGATACTAATTCTTAAAGCTTTCAATAGGTTCTTCTATAAATATTACATTCTTTGACTACCTCCTATTTGTTTTTAAAACCTATACTTAAAGGGATGTAGTCGAATTAAACCAGGTGATGCCGAGGGAATTAGATTAGGAAATGAGACACTTAAAGTAGTGGATGAGTTGTGCTATTTGGGAAGCAAAATAACTGATGATGGTCGAAGTAGGGCGGATATAAGACGCAGACTGGCAATGGGAAGAAAAGCGTTTCTGTAGAAGAGAAACTTGTTAACATCGAGTATAGATTTAAGTGCCAGGAAGTCCTTTCTGGAAGTATTATATGATGCGTTGCTATGTATGGTAGTGAAACATGGACGATAAACCGTTTGGACAAAAAGAAAACAGAAGCTTATGAAATGTGATGCTACAAAAGAATGCTGAAGATTTGATGGATAGATCACGTAACTAATGAGGATGTAATGAATAGAAATAAGGAGAAGAGAAATTTGTGGTACAACCTGACTGAAAGAAGGGATCGTTTGGTAGGACACATTCTAAGGCATCAAGGGACCACCAATTTAGTACTGGAGGGAAGCGTGAGAGGTAAAAACCGTAGAGGGAGTCCAAGAGATGACTACAGTAAGCAGATTCAGAGGGATGTAGGTTGAAGTCGTTATTCTGAGATGAAGAGGCTTGCACAAAATTTATTAGGATGGAGACAAAATTGAGTAGGCTGCATCAAACCAGTCTTTGGACTGAAGACCACAACAACATCCCATCCCGTCCTGCCGGTGTTACGCAGATTGTCTTTAAACCTGTCTGGCTTTGCGCTCTTTAAGTGGACCTTTAATTGACAATGACCACGAAGACCTGCACACTTTGTAAGAGGTCCGAGCAGACGTAATTTCGATGTATTGCTCATGCGCTGCCTGCGATATGCAAGGTTCTGACCAGAGAGCAGTGTTGACTGCAGTAGGAGCTGTGTAGCTGTAGCAGTAAGTTGTTGCTAGTCTGGAGTCTGCTCTGGTCTGGTCTGGTGTATCGTGTTGGCTGGCCCGGTCGCGGTGCAGCGATGCCGGAGCCTGAGTATTATTGTACAAGGTAAAAAGCAGCCTCGCGCATATGTAGTAATGTTATCTCAAGTCGCATGTAAATGTTTTAAAACTCTCGTAATAATAATCTTCCTCATAAAAAGTAACTTTTAACAACCATTCATTTCAATTTAAAGAATTTACTAATTTCTCCCATCCATGATCATCCAGATTACTGCAATAGAAAAATCAGTTGCTTTCTTTCATAAATGACAGATAGATCGGCCAGCATTGCACAGAGCTGTGCCGGAAAAATTTATTGTAAGAGCAGATATATCCGGCGACTTCATTGAGGTAAGAATTTTTCCTTTTTTTATTCAGAATGATCTTTCAGGGCCATGACGCAGCACTGCTGTCGTCCAAAATTTACCAGGTTAAATTCACAGTGAATTATTGAAAAGTCATAAGTGAGCGACAATTTGAGAGCTTAGTTACATTGTTTTATTACCAGGCTACTGAATTTATTTTTTTATTGGGACGTTACACTGAATGTTAACGACATAATTATAATTTTTACTGTTGAGAGGTTTAGGAATTTTTCTGTTGTGAGGTTACGCTAAATGTGAATGAATTTTGAGCTTAGATTAAATCAGAAAGAATTTTGTGTGGAGGTTAAATGTGAATGAATTTCTGTAGGAAGGTTATAAATGTGAACGAATTTTGTGGGGAGGTTACACTGTGAAAGAATTTTGTGTTAGAATCTTATTCATATTATTTATATTTTTTTATATTTTGTGGGGAGGTTACACTTGGCGACAACCGGCCAGGATCGTATTTCTTTGTGAATCTCTGAGAAGTAATCATATATCTGCTCTTATTTACTTAAATGTAGTTTGCATCTGGCGCAACGCATTTACTAATTTGTCACTCTTTCTTTCACAGATCATCGGCAATTTATTGCTCTTTGTTGTAATTGTGTTTGTTCCATTTTTGCTTCGTCTTTGTTTCATTTTGTGCTTAATTCTGATTGGTGAAAAATGCCGCGAAAAACTGTTAACAGTACATCGTGATGTGCAATGAGTGAAATAGTCGACTCGAATAATTTGACCGATAATACTTGCGACACTTAGTGTAATAATGATAATCCTCCATTTACAGACAATCAGTGCGTACCGATCACTAGTATTGATATTGATCCTAATGATGAGCAAACAAATGCAATTATGTCCAGAGTAAATGTAACAATTGATGACGCGGCACGTTCCGTTACAATGAACGCTGTCCAGTTTGACACACCTAATTTGCAAAATGTACGTAGTGAACAGATAATTGTTTCTAATGAAGGTGAACAATATTCACAAAACACGTCAAGTTTATTTGATTCCGGTGTAGTGACCAACAGTGCACATTCAATTGGCAAACCTTTTCAAGAATTACAGAATGAGCAAATGGTTACAGAAAACGTGACAAATGCAGATACATCATCACACAGCACTGAGAATAGAGTAGGTAATGTTGGCATGGATCAAGTTATGGCATTATTGCTACAAATTAATCAATCGAACAAAAAACATAATGATAAACAAGATAACCTTAATGACAATTTCAAACAGTTGAATGAAAAACACGGCAACCTAAATGAACAGAACAAACAACTTAGTGAACAGATTACAGCCATTGCCACGCAATGTCATGATACTAAAGAACAATTACGTGAGGAAATTAAGGCTTGTGCTAGGAGCAATAGTGAAGAAATTAGATCTGTGGCTCAAGAATTAAGTAATACACATGCAGCCACAACTAAATTACTTAGAGATGAAATTAGTGCAGTTGCTAAACAATGTTCTGAAAACGCAACACAGTTACGCAACGAGTTTAAATTAATGTCAGCAGAACTTTCACAGACGCGAAATTTGACCAACAGAACAGCCAAATTGACGAACGTTTTAATCACCACCTACGAAACAGTGAAACGCGTTACAGTAAATTTATACAGGAACAGAATAAAGTAAAGCGACAAGTCATGGAAACAGTTACTGCACAGAGACAGAAAGATAAGCGTAAGTTGTTTACGAAAGCAAAAACATACGTAGACAACAATATTGCTACAGTATCAGACGAAATCAAACAGCTGAACACCGAATTGCATGATGAAATCTCCGATCTTAAAACAAAAACAGACAAACACACATTAGACTTTCAGACAATAACCAACAGACTTGAAAAGTTGGAACTAATACAGGATCCCGATGCCATTAAAGCAGACGTTAAAAAATTGAACAAAACCACACGTAAAATACAAAAACAAATTAATGCTTGTGATAATAAAAACGATGATCAGGTAAAAGCACTGACTGAAAAATATGATGAATTGGCCAGTCGTATTGACGTTATAGAAAGTAATAATGGCACCAAATCAGACGATACGTCACCAGTTTCGTTTAATCAAACACCCGAATTCCAAAATTTACAGCAGACGATCAGTGAGATAGGTTCGTCTAATAATAGATTACGCAGAAAATTGTCATCTTTAGAGCCCGAAGTGACGGAGATGAAAAATATTTCAGCCTTTAACACATCACAGCATACGCCACTTTCCGAACATTTGTCAGACTCACACAGCCAGTATAATTTAGGTAATTTACAGAGAGTACATGACTTAGATTCCGAACAATCACAGACAAACAGATTATCATACAATCCTGAACCCGTTCAGACATACAGAGACGATAATTTTGATTACAAGCACTTTCTATCCGTGAGAAAATTTAAAGTATTTAAAAATGACAGAACACAGATTCACCCCGTGGATTGGATACAACAATTTAGCTTTCCTTTTTCACCAACTTGGTCTGTAACACACAAACTTGAATTTATTTGCAGTTTTTTGGAAGGCGAACCGGCAACTCGTATGAGACCGATCGCGAGACAATGCTATTCGGTAGAATTTCAGAATGTTTTTCTGTCAGCGTATTGGTCGAAGACGACACAGCGCAGAATCAAGGATCAATTGATTAGTTTACCGAATTATGAGAACTCAAATTTTTCCACTGTCACGCAATTTTTTGAACACATGGTCCAACAAAACCAGTACTTAAGTGAGCCATACAGTGAATCTGTACTTATCCAATTATGTATTTCTAAATTACCACAGTCATTAAGAGTATCACTTTTGATGGGTCAGCAGAAAGAAAATATTTCGGCATTTAGAGATCTGTTACAGCTTTTGGAAGTTCAGCAATCAGATTATTCCTTCTTAAACAAAAATTTTTCACATCATAACCAAGGCCAACCAACATACAGTAATTACGATCAGCCACGCTATTTCAATAGCAAAGGTAATAGACGCTCCAGGAACGACAACCACCAGAACTTTAATAACAGACAAAATTTTAATTATCAGTATCGTCAAAATTATCAGCAACAGGAACCACATTTTGGTAACAATAGAGGTTTTTCCCAACAACAGCAACAAAACCAACCGGTTAGCATACCTAACCAACAATGTAATGTGCAAGGTCAACCAAGCTTAAATGTTTCGCTGCCTACTCGTATAGCATCGGCTCCGCCAAACACAGCATCCTCCCGCGAATAACAGCACGTCAGATAGAATTTGACTAGGTACAGTGCAGAACGAATCTTCCAGCAACGCAAGCAATACTTTTGACACAGAGAATCATGTTATTACTTTTGACGACATCCGAGACACACTTTTGCATGAAAAACCAGTTATTCAAAAAACCATTTCCCACCCTGTCATTGAAGTAAAGATTGGATCATCCAAATTTTCAGCAGTAATCGAATCTGGATCACCTATGTCAGTTATAAATGAGGAAACTTTCAATGAATGTAACAAAGAGAATACCTATCCTACGTTACCATTAGGCAAAACTAAAGTAAAGGGAGCAGTATCTGGTAAAGGAGTAGATGTAAAATTACAGACACACTTATCGTTTTGTATTGCAGGTCATACGTTTCACTGAAATTTTTGGATTGTTCTCTTATTGCCAACAGAAGTTATTTTAGATACGAATTTTCTGGTACAACATGATGCAATTATTGACTTTCAAAATTCGTATTTAATGTTAAAGGATGAAAATGTACAAATGGCATTAGAATTTCAGCACTCTTTATCTGCAGAAGAACAAACAATTAATCGGACAGAGGTCATTTCTGCATCACGTAACATAGACTGTCATTCCACATTGTTCACAGATATGTACGTACGCAGCTATAATACTCCGGACGAAGCCGACTATGACGTTATACAGATGATTTCTGATAAAGTTAAACAGAGCAATGCAAATACAGACGACGAACGTACTCAACTACACAAAATTCTTTTACAGCAAGCTCCAGTTTTTGACAACATCCCTGGTACTATGTCCGGTTTTATGTATGAATTTCAAGTTAAACAGCACGACACATTTAAAGCCAAACATTATCCCATTCCTTATATTCACACAGAGCAAGTTAAGAAAGAATTGCAAGCTATGCTTGACCAAGGAATTATTGAACCGGCAGTTAGTCCGTACATAAACCCACTCCATATTGTTAAGAAAAGGGATGGTTCACTTCGCCTCGTACTTGATTCGCGTCACATCAATGAGATTATTATTAATGAAACAGATCGCCCATAAACACTAGAAGAACTTCTACAGAAATTTCATGGTACTGCTATTTATTGCACGCTAGATTTGATATCGGGATTTTGGCAAATTCAGCTCCATCTGAACTGCAGAAAGTACACAGCTTTTCTCTGTTTTGGTGACTATTATCAATTTTGTAAATTACCGTTCGGTTTAACTATTTCCTCAGCAGCATTTATTCGTGGTTTGAATACTATACTTCCGACAGAATTAAAAGACAGAATCACAACGTATGTAGACGACATTCTTATTGCAGAAGCTAACTGGTCTGAACACAATCTGATTCTTGAACAACTGTTGCAAACTTTTCGTGCACAAGGACTCACAGTTAATCTTAGCAAATCGCACTTTGGCAAAACTTCTATAAAATTTCTTGGACATGTAATTTCAGCAGAAGGCATTGCGCCTGACCCGGAAAAACATCAAGCTTTACGTGACATTACTGTACCTACGACGAAGAAACAACTACGCAGCTTTTTGGGTTTAATTAACTTTTTTCGTAAATTTATTCATTACTCTGCTTTAGACACCCCTAGATTATGTCAGTTGACAGGTAAAAACACTATTTGGTCCTGGGATAGCCAAGCACAGTCTGAATTTGTCAATCTGAAACAAGCTTTGTCGAATGCACCACTTTTATCACATCCAGATCTTACTAGAAATTTTTCCATTGCCACTGACAGTTCTAACACCGCTTTAGGCGTACACATTTTTCAGGAAATTGAAGAAGACAGTACTACAGTAATTAAAAACTTCGCCTTTGCGAGTTGTATTCTGTCACCTGCTGGACGTAATTATTCTGTTACAGAACTTGAAACATTATGTGTTGTATGGGCATTTACGAGATTTAGGCATTTTCTTTATGGAAGACATACGACCGTTTACACAGATCATAGAGCTATACAGTTTTTACTTTCCGCAAAATTTACACATGACAGATTAAGCAGATGGAAACTTTATTTACAGGAATTTAATTTTACAATTGTTCACATTCCCGGTACACAAAGTGTTGTAGCAGACGCACTATCCCGTTCTCTCAGCAACAATCAGCAAGACATCGGAACCAACTTCTGCCAAGCAAATTTTAGCGTCATGTATATTCAACAAGTTGCATTTGAAAATTTCATTTCGTCGTCATTACGAGACATAGCACAAGAGCAGAGTAAAGACAACGTATGGAAAGAAATTAAACACCTTTGGCAAGATAGGAATAATGTTACCATTAGAAACCATTACACTGTACGCAATAACATTCTGTTTCGCCGCTTCACCCTGACAGCAACAAGTGGTTACTATGCATTCCTGACGAGCTTGTTAACAAATTAATTTGGTATATTCATTTAAGTTACGCACATTATGGAGCCAGAAAATGTTTTCTTATACTGAGACAGAACTGTTAGTTTGCCAAGATGGAGAAACGTATTCGACGAGTTTTAGCGTCATGTAAAATCTGCCAGAAAGCTACGTCAGACACGACTTCACATATTCCTCCGTTAAATCCCATTGTACCTGTTAAATTGAGACACATGGCCGCTGTAGACATTTTTGGTCCGATTCCCAGAACTAATAGAGGTTTTTGTTACATCTTTGTCGCTGTTGAACTTACTTCGAAATTTGTTACCTTCACTCCGTTACGCAAAGCTACTGCTAATCTGTATCGAATGCATTTGTAAAACATTTTCTATTTCCTGTAGGGGATGTATTGAAAGTAATTTCCGACAATGGACCACAATTTCGATCTACTATATGGACACGTACGTTACGAGCAAGAAATATTTTTCCGATTTATATATCCAAGTATCACGCTTCTTCGAACCCTTGTGAACGTCTAATGAAAGAAATTGGTAAACTATGTAGAATATACTGCCATAAAAAACATATCGATTGGGATACACACATACTGTCATTCCAGGATGTAATGAACTCGATACCAAATGAATCTACTATGCTATCTCCGACTGTTATACTGAAAAATGTTGAACCACCAAACAAAATTGAAGAATTAGTATCCTTTCCTACCTCTCGTCGACTACGACACCATGAAATAATTGACATTGCACTCAACAACATCAAACGTGCCGCAGAGCGCCGAAGAAGACAGCAAAAACAGGTTTGTACAGGCCGTGACTTTCACGTTGGACAGAAGATATTAGTTCGCACACATTATTTATCCAACAGAGGAAAGAGTAGATGCAGTAAATTTGAGCTTCTATATGCAGGTCCATACAGAATTCGCAGCATTCCTCATCCCAATGTAGTACACGTCGAAACTCTGAGAACCAGAAAAAGTAAAGGAAATCACCATGTCTCCAATATTAAACCCTTTATTGAATGAACATACTTTATGATTTATCACACTGTAATGTCATTTCTGATTTTTATATGACCAATGATGCAATTATATTTATGTGACTACTTACTGATGATTATCATATTTTTTCTTGCCAAGTGCCCGGCAAGGTAAGGTTAGCAGGTCGCTTTTCTTGTCGTTACACATCAGACCATGCACATTTTTCCAGATAAACTTACATATTTTATGACCAATTATGCAATTCTATCTAGTGACAAAGCGCAAGTGTAACTGTTCTGTGTGTGGAAGTGTGATTCAACGTACACATCTGGCGCGGTTCTTCTTCAATAAGACAAGAAATTTTAAATACCATTTATACTGAAGTAATTAAAAAAAATAGAAATACTATAATTGCGCAAGAAAACCAGAATTACACTCTAATACAAGAACACAAGCCAGATGCTTTGTTGACTAAACCTGTAATGACGCATTATTTAAGACATTGAAATAATGAAAAAAAGGGAATTTTTTTACCTTCATATATATTGACGAAAAGCACTCTGATCATATCTCCATTCGAACAACATCTGCTGTCTAGCCCATCAAACAACTGCATAAAACATGGAACAAGCACTCCCTACTACAACATCTCAACACCGACTCACTGCTACCACATCTCGATAAGCACTCTCCACCACGACTTCTCGACAAGAACTGCCAGTGGAGGCGGCTGAATAATACTCTTTGGCGCACTCTCTGGCGCTGTGGCTCAGTGTAGCCACCTTTCAAAGTGTCGTAGTTATCGTCCTCTGTAAGCAAAGTGAATTGATAAGTTATGTTATTAACGTTCAGTATTTTTCAGGATATGGTTGTATAAAATATTTAAGACCTTCAGGTAAATTCTGTGTGTGTCCGACGTTAAGAGGACTTGCTATCGAGAAAATTTCAGGAAGAATGTAATTTCGAAGAAGAAACTAATAAACTAAAAAGGTAACTATTAATTGAGTTTAATTTTCAGGTAACATATTTCCACTTAGGTACGTACTTTAGACGTAATTTGCTGCTCGCGATTACGTGAGTCAGACTTTGTGCTAAATATCATGTTCTATGAATTTACTTGTGAAGCGACGTGCTTGCGTACGTTAACTGATTTTGACAATGATTGATTAATGAACTGGGTTGTTATTAGTATATATTATGCATCGCTTGGCTGCACTGCTTTTTCACTGATGTCATATTTTTTTAATTATGTGCCTGCTGTGCTTATTTATTTTCACCTGATTAATTGTGCTGACTGTAGTTATGTATGTAGGTTACACTTTGTGATTTATCTGCTTGCGCCTTCATGTTTACTTATTAAGATTACATACGAACATTTATTTGCTTATGCTGATATGATGCTAATGACCTGTTTATTACGTAAGATATATATTTCCTGCTTTGCTTATGGATTGCATATTTACACATTTCTGTTTGTTGTCATAACTACTCTTTAATTTCGTATATAGAAATGCTGATATAAGGTGTACGAACATGGAGTTTAGGTCACACTATGGTATTAATTATAGATTATTTGCTTGGCAGAGCCTTGTTGTAGGAATTGTGCTGCATCCACTTGTTGACATTCAGTTCTCTACTGGCATATTTACTCGCTATTGCTTGTTTTGCTTACGTTCAGTGTCTTATATTTTTAAGATAAGAAAATGAACTGCTATAATTCGACGAACGACATTAGTACAAGAAACTTCATAGAAGTCACATGAGCTGGAGGTTTTATGGAAGCTGTATAAATTTATGCTAATAGGAAGGAAGCTAACGACATGACATACCAACACTAGGGTTAGACCATTGACAGTTATTACACTGCATTCTTCGTGAGCAATTGAAATTGGAAGTGACACTTGACACAAGAAATACTCCACATGTATGTTTCTGATTTACCATGATTCTTGAAGTGGTGTACACACTGTGAAATATTACTCAAAGTCTTATGTGATCTTTCATACTACGTACTCGTACTTACTTACTGAGAGTCGTTCGAACTAAAGGCTGTTAGAGGTCATGTATGCATTTCTTTTGTTTAATGATGGACAAGGTAACCAAAATGTATCTTATAATTCATAATGAGTAGAAGATTTGGATCAGATGGATTACACAGAGGTTGTGTGTGGACATTGTATCTTCGGATTGCGTGGGATGATGAACTGAAGTTTGCTCTAGAATTTTATCTGTACTTGTTCGAGGAGACTGACTAGAGGGAAGAGTTGTTATGGAAGTGAAATGATATTGGCGATAAGGTTTATATGTGTCGACGTATTGAAGAGGTATTATTGAGGTATTGAGATTGTGTGAAGCTGATGATTATTGGAGTTTTGGTGGACAAGAGGTAAGGTAAATGATATTGATGATAAGTTTTATATGTATCGACATAAGAGGTATTATTGAAGTATTAAAATTATGTGATGCTGATGATTATTGGAGTTTTGATGGATAAGAGGCAAAGTAAGTAAGGAGCATATTTTTTTTGTTGGTTTATATGGAACAAGGAGGATGAAGATAGCAGACTACAACACTCAAGTGGAAAGAAGATTGTCTACACACACACTTTGTTAAATCAATAAGCAGTATAATTTTTTTTTTTTTTTGAGAGAGGAAGCATTTGCATATCTTGGCTCAATGACAGTTGTTCAGTAACCGTACATTTGATTTGGCTTGGCAAACATTGGTCTTGACATGATGATTATGACATTGACTAACTATTATTGACTGTTATACACTGTGCCACTACTACTTGATACACAAGTTGAACATCAAATCTTTGACAGAATTGCATTTACACAGTTAACACTATTCAATTACACAGTAGCACTTAATGTGGATGAAAGATGTGTGAGTGTTTTTTGTGTGTTTTCCCTTCCTAATCCCAGATAATTGATACCGACCTATCTCCTAAATATTATTTTACTTGTTTGTTGTGGCTTGCACTGACACCCATAAATATTATAGGTTTACTGTTATTTGTGTATTGTAATCGTTAATATGAGAATTATCTGATATCATTTGAGTGTTTATTATAATTTGTATGTTTAGTGTAAGAGCATTGAGAATAATTTTGTAAAAGCAATTGTGTGTGCATTCAAACTGTTGTTCATGCCTGCACTGGTTCAACATTGATGTGTGCCACTTGGAAATGTTTAATTTCTGTTGATAAACTCTGATAAATTGTCTGATTAGTGACAGTGAATATTATGGACTGTTACTTGCACTGGCTCAACATTGCTGGGTGCCACTGATGGAACTGTTTCTACTGACATAATGTCACTTGTTGCTGTCTGCACCTGTTCAACATTGGTGGGTGCCACTGATGGACTGCTTCTACTGAAATGATGTCACTTGTTGGTGTCTGCACCTGCTCAACATTACTGGGTGCCACTGATGGACTGTTTCTACTGAAATAATGTCACTTGTTGGTGTCTGCACTTGTTCAACATTGCTGGGTGCCACTAATGGAACTGCTTCTACTGAGGTAATGTCACTTGTTGGTGTCTGCACCTGTTCAACATTGCTGGGAGCAACTGATGGAACTGCTTCTATTGAAATGATGTCACTTGTTGGTGTCTGCACCTGCTCAACATTGCTGGGTGCTACTGATGGAACTGCTTCTACTGAAATGTCACTTGTTGGTGGCTGCACCTGTTCAACATTGCTGGGTGCCACTGATGGAACTGCTTCTACTGAAATGGTGTCACTTGTTGTTGTCTGCACCTGCTCAACATTGCTGGGTGCCACTGATGTAACTGCTTCTACTACAATGATGTCACTTGTTGGTATTTGCACCTGTTGACCATTGCTGGGTGCTACTGCTGGAACTATCAACTACTTGTTTTTTTGAATCATTGAAAGCATTTTATGTGAACATTTGTATAAACTGATTTTTTGTGTAAACTATTATGTAAAGTCACATGTATGAAAGAATTTGTATTGTTTACTGTATTTTATATATTAGGTTATTGAAAGGTCAGTGCAAAGCCAAAATTTTATCTAATTATGTTATATTTACGTATTAATATTATCTTTTATTTTTGTCTGCATTTTTTTGACGAATTTGGTGGTATTTTCACCACCAATGCTGGCAAAAATACCATCAAATTCTGGCCCGCAGAGGAAGGGCATATGAAAGGTGGCTACACTGAGCCACAGCGCCAGAGAGTGCGCCAAAGAGTATTATTCAGCCGTCTCCACTGGCAGTTCTTGTCGAGAAGTCGTGGTGTAGAGTGCTTATCGAGATGTGGTAGTAGTGAGTCGGTGTTGAGGTGTTGTAGTAGGGAGTGCTTGTTCCATGTTTTATGCAGTTGTTTGATGGGCTAGACAGCAGATGTTATCCGAATGGAGATATGATCAGAGTGCTTTTCGTCAATATATATGAAGGTAAAAAAATTCCCTTTCTTTTTCATTATTTCAATGTCTTAAATAATGCGTCATTACAGGTTCAGTCAACAAAGCATCTGGCTTGTGTTCTTGTATTAGAGTGTAATTCTGGTTTTCTTGCGCAATTATAGTATTTCTATTTTTTTTAATTACTTCAGTATAAATGGTATTTAAATTTCTTGTCTTATTGAAGAAGAACCGTGCCAGATATGTATGTTGAATCACACTTCCGCAAACAGAACAGTTACACTTGTGCTTTGGTTTCGTACATTTTATTGTTGCTGGAGACTTTATTAATTAATTGTGTTAACGGAAATTTTCTTTCATTCTTTGTTGTTGTTCTATGCAGTCAGATTGCTTACAAATACTAGTCAGGGCCAACCGTTTATGAGACTGCGTAACCGGACAGTCAGCTACTAAAAATTAAAAGTATTTGCATTTCATATTTATATAAATAAGCCCCCATGCAACTTCCACAGAATTATCTTACAGCAAGACGCACATTTAGTGCTAGAGGACATGCATTTGAGAGATTAATTTTGTACTTAAGCCATTTATTTTTCAAGATTTTTGAATTACAAAGAAAGTTTTCCATGATACATTTCATTCCATTGCTGTAATCTGTAACACCTGAGGGTATAATTACATTAATCCTCAGGGGGGTACACGCTTACTTTGTGTACCATGTGTTTGGCAAGCACAAGGAGCCCTAGCTAATATGGTATTTGCTTATACAACTTTACACATCGGTACCATATTTCTCTAACACACAAATTACACAGCTATCTGATCATTTAACTGAGAGAGACAAACTTTTTTACTACATCAGTGACAGATGTTTACGTAATTACACCGTTGGATAACTTCACACTTACGAAATTGTATTTTGTCTGTACTTTGTGAACTGTTCATATTTTTTTGGACCCATTGTGATATTATGAGAGCTTTGAATGATATATTTGGTATGGGATCACGATTTTTAAAGTACATTTGAGGCAGATGACACTTTTGACATGAGCAGAGAATTTTTTTTAGGTTTTGAAATTATTGGAGGAAGCTACGATGATTTTGGGAGTTGACTGAGGCGCTATGATGTTATTATTACGATGACTGTGTGTATTATGCTGTTGTGGTATGTTTTGATCAATAAGCTGATGCTATATGAGTTATTTGATTATGCTACGTATCTGTTATGATGAAATATTGTAGAAGTGTCAACGATATGTATATGTATAATAAGGTAAGGAATAATGAGTAGTGGTTAGGGACTCTGATTTGTGGAAAAGGTTGTTTGGATACCAAGAATTGTACTTTAAGAGTTATGAAATGTATGTAAATGCGTGAGTGTATTACAATGCCGACGAAAATTTTTTGGACACTGTTATATTTATAGGATTTTGTTTCTATAGATTTGCAACGCAAATTCTCGAACTGTGAAATTTTTATATGAGACTGTCATTGTAGTGCAAACTGGTGTCGTAAATATTTCGGTAAGAAAGTTAAGTGACCACCTGCACGTAATGTGTCGTGGGCACCCAGCTGCGCGAGTCGCCTGGAAAAAGCATTAGTGTGTACCTTTCAGAGGCACAGGTGGAGAAAAAAAAAGAGTCAATTATCCTCTCTATTAACATTCCTTTGTAGAAAGCATCGCAAATACGACACACTCAAACTTGAAAACATATGATTACACTGTGGAGCTCTTAATTTATGATATTTACTGAAATGCCTAATGAAATGATGAGAAACATTTTACATTTATTGTCTTTCTAGTTGAGAGATTGTTTTGCCTTTGGAGACACCATTTGCCTAGTGAATGACGTTTCATGCATTGCTCTATATAGGCTATATATATTTGCTCATTTCGTTTAATATCTAGTTTCTAGTTGCACTGCAGCATTGGTTATTATAAAATTTAATAGATGTACTAATATCACTATTTTCTGTCTACAGACCCAGGAAAGAATACATTTATGATGTACTTTCTAAGAAAAGAGAGCACAAATAGACATTTCCCTTCACAGGCACTGCATAAATAATATTTTAAGCGATTTGGTAACTTGTCTACTACAGTAACTTATCATGATGCATAACTCTAGTATTAAGCTGTGACATAGGTATTAGACATGGCCATCTTTAGTGTAATATTTTTTCCGATTGAGCTTTGTCATGTTTAGATATAAGTTATTGCATTTGCTGCTGCTGTTTGCCAGGCATAGTGCTACTAAATTTCGCTTTGTATTACTCTGTTAAGCTAGTTTTACTACTGATTTATTTTTCTTGTTGCTGCACATTGGCTTATATTAGTTGTAATGTTGCATTGCTTGGTAATTTAGATTTATTGCAGCTTGCTGTGACAATTTCCATTTTTTTCATTGCTGTTTGTATTAATTGTTTTGTGCTGCTGCATTTCGTCGTCCCTTGGTTTAGCATCTGAGCTCAGTAGGTTTAAGTTAGCTTAAGAGGGGGTAGACTATATAAGAGAATGAGTTGCGATGAATTGGAAGAAATGCATTGAGAAGTTTTACGAAAAAAGTACAGAAAGCAGGTATAGATAGCACTTTTTGAAATAATGAAGAACGAAGGGAGATTTCCAAGAAGTAAAGAAAGTTTTGTTTGCAAGATACTGCAGTAAAACAAACCCTGTCCTTTCCCTTTCTGTTATTCTGCTACGTGTTTGTGTACTCTTGTATATTTGTGTTCTTCCTCTCTTTATGTGTTTAGCTGATATGTGTTATGTTGTGGAATTTTTCTAATAATATGTTATTATCTTTGTAAAGATATTGAGACATTATTTATTCTGTTCTGTTTTAATGCTCATGTGTGAAGTTGATGTTTCGAAAGTTATTCTGATCTTTTACGTATGTACTCATGTCATAATTCCTGTAACACTGATGTATATGTTATTTCGATTCTTTTGTAAAGCCTGTACTATTACAGATTTATCTGTATTGTTATGTTCTTTAATGATGTATTTTGTACCTTTGTAATTGTATTCTTATGTTATAAAATTGTAATTGACACCAGTTCATCATATTATTAACTTGTAAGTTCCATTTCACTACACACGTTTCTGTTGGTCTTAGTAATGCACAATATGTGAGAAGTAGGGATTGTTAGTGTTTGCACGTGTGTTAATAATTCAGCAAGGGACTGGATAACAGCATTGCTGGATTTAAGGACAATTAAAAAACTATATTTTTTTTGTGAGTGCACAAGTGGTGGTTTATGGACTTGCTATATTGTCCACAAGACTCTTCGATGGTGATTGTGCACCTGCACAGTCGCAACACATGGTTGCTGGCAGTCTCTACAAGGACTACAGTGGGTCTGCATCTTTGATGATCCACCAATACCTTTATTCCTACAAGGACTGCAGTGGGTCTGCACCTCTGGTAGTCCACCAATACCGTAATCTCTAACAAGACTACAGTGGTCTGCTCTGTGATGACCTACCTACCAATATTCTTCAACTTTGGCTGACTCTGCTGTGGGTTTTCTCTGTTGTGGCCCATTACCTGTCTGCATGTGAAGAGTCAGCACTGTCTTTTCATTGGAAGGACAATACTACTTCTTCAAGACTGCATGGAAATCCACTACTTCTGTGTGCATTTTCTTCTACTGCTCAGACTTTGAGAAAAACACTGCTATTTTACTGTGATGAACGATCAGGACTGTCTTTATGGACTGTGAGAAAATTTTAGCTTTTGACCAACATTGTACCAATAAGTATGTGCATTTGATTTCTTTGTTATTGTAATTATGAAAAATTTTTTCAAATCTGTATTGGCCACTGCACAAAACAATTTGTAAAATTTTTGTGGGGAGCATGGGGGCTATGTAAGTGGGCTGTTTAAGTTTTTATATTGGCAACGCCACATAGCGCTCTGTATGTGCTGTGTGCAGTCTGTGGCTGGTTTGCATTGTTGTTGGAATATCTGCCATTGTAGCGTTGGGCAGCTGGATGTTAACAGCACGTAGCGTTGTGCAGTTGGAGGTGAGCCGCCAGCAGTGGTGGATGTGGGGAGAGAAATGGCGGAGTTTTGAAATTTGTCATGAACTGCTATATATATTATGACTATTAAGGTAAATATATTGTTTGTTCTCTATTAAAATCTTTCATTTGCTAACTATGCCTATCAGTATTTAGTGCATTCCATAGTTTGAATCTTTTATTTGGTTGGTAGTAGTGGCGCTCGCTGTATTGCAGTAGTTCGAGTAAAGAAGATTTTTGTGAGGTAAGTGATTTGTGAAAGGTATAGGTTAATGTTAGTCAGGGCCACTCTTTTGTAGGGATTATTGAAAGTCAGATTGCGTTGCGCTAAAAATATTGTGTGTCAGTTTAAGCACAGTCTTGTATAATTTTTCTAAGGGGACGTTTCAAGTTCTAAGTCTAGGGGACTGATGACCTCAGATGTTAAGTCCATAGTGCTTAGAGCCATTTGAACCATTTGAACGCCACCTAAGGGACACACGTTGTTATGTAAGATAGGCTATCTCTCTTAAACTGCGTTAGTCATGGTATAAGCGTACGTTGAATTGGCGAGATACAGTGTATCGAGATTTTAAGTGAGGCACGTCTTCGTTTTGTTCTGTACAATGTGTTATTATATTTTTGCTAGAAATGTTGCTGCTTATTTGTTATGTTTACCTGACAGATTCGGATGATGATTGTGGTCGAAACGCTTTAAGGTGTATATTTCCAAAAAATACAAACTGCGATCAAGTCGGATAATCACGTCAATCACAGAATAGGAAAGGTTGTGCAACTGGGAAAAGAATCTCGAGTAATGATTTGCTGGCAGAGTACACCGGCGGAGTGTTTTTCAGTCATATCTCATTCATTTCTGCCTCAGTGCCCACATATTGACACAATTTCGGAGTGTTGTGTTTGTTTCAGTGACTGGTAGTTGTAGTAACCGAAAGTTATTAAAATAATGGCAGATGAAGAGGCACTGCTAACCAATAGCCCACATTTCAGATATGTCACAGAAATAATTAATAAAAACATCAAGGAAAAATTTGAAGTCATTTATACAAATAGATATATAACCGCCAAAGTTCGAAACCCGTAAATACGCAAATTAGCTAGCTCACCCGCAGATTAACTGATTTTCTCCGCTAATCTGCGGATTCCGCATTTCATCTAGGTAATGAGCACATTAACGACTTCCGTATCGTTAAAATTCAAAATTTTTTCTCTCATTTTCTTTCCCTACTCCTTCCCCTCTTTTCCTCCATCTTTACTTTGGTTACGCCAGCGTCTTGTCGTCGACGATTGTTTTTATTTCTCATAATTTGCGTCGTCTGCAAGTGCGTGAATTTGTGTCGCTTTTTTTTTAAGCAGATAAATTTAGCTCCTAGTGTCTATACGAAGCAGTGTTTGGTTGGCCTGCCAAGGGGAGATTGGCTGCTCTGTGATACCACAAAAGCTTATTATTTTCTTTTATTATACGGTTTCACAAAGTAACATTTTACATTTTTCGGTACCCCAAGATTACACATCAAATTTCATTTTCATCCACCATTTTTGTCTATCTGTCCATAACTTTTCTTCAATATTTCTTCTTCTGATACAGGTCTGAATTCCTTCAATCCATGTGGTTGGCAGTCTACCTCTTTTCTTTCTTCATGGTGGTTCCCACACCATAATTCTCTGTGGTAATCTTTCCTTTGACATCATTTTTGTATGTCCGTACCACAAGGTTTTTTTCTTCAATAAAATCTGCAATTGAATTTGTAACGTCCATTTTCTTCTTGATGACGTTATTTCTGATTCTTTCTCGCCTAGGTATCCTTTCGGACCCCCTCCAAAAATCCATCTCCGTTGCCATCAGTCTTTTTACTATTTGCGATTTAGCTGTCCATACTTCTGATCCATATGTCATAATAGTTCTGATAATTGTGTTGAGGAATTTTCTTCTTGTTTCCTTTCTGATCTGTTGGTCCCATAAAATACCATTCACTGTTCCAATAGCAAACTTCCCAGCATTTATTCTTGAATTAATGTCCTTGTCTTGTTTTCCGTCTTGCATGGTATTGACTCCTAGATATTTGTACTCTTCAGTGTGTTTAATAGTTCCCATCCCTTCTTCCAGTGCCAAATCTTGATTTGTGTCTCCTATTACCAAAAATTTTGTTTTATTCCTGTTGACCTGAAGTCCCGATTTTTATACTCCTCTGTTAATTTCCTTATATTGTACTCTGTCTTCTTTATCATCTGCCAAAATTAGTTGCTCATCATCAAATTGTAATGAATATATTGTAAGATCATTCACCAGGGTACCTATGCTTTTACATTTTCTTTTCCGGTTTTAAAATGCTTATTCAGTATATATTTTGTAAATTGTTGATAACAGACTGCATTCTTGACGTAATCCTTTTTGTAACTTTAAATCCAGGTGAGAGATAATTTTGTAATATTATTTTTGCTATAGAGTTTTTGGAAAGACTCCGGATTGCTTTAAATATGATGGAACTAATATTAAACGCTTTTAAAGCTTTCCACAAGTTACATATGACTATATTATTTGATTTATAGTTGATCTTCCTGCTCTGAAACCAGCTGTTCCTCGGCCTCCATACTGCTTCTAAAAAATGTTTGATAATTCTTCAATAAAGTCTGCTAAATACTTTAGTTACAGTTCTTGCACTCATTTTTTCTTCCTTTCTTGCGTGTTGTTGAATGTAATTTATGTGTACAATCTTTCACCAGTTCAGCTGGTACTCCTCCAATCCAAAAGCACTTCCTTTTTTGAAGACTTAATTGAGTTTTTAGTACTTTTTATATATTTATTATTCGTATCAAAAAATTATCCTCTGTTTTTAGTCAATAATTCTTTGAAATATTTTTACCAAGTCTGTATACTAATGTAGTTAATTTGTTAAGTTTCTTTAGAATTTTTCCTCGGTTTTTTCAATATCTTCCATGCCTCTGAGCTTCTCGTACCTCCAATTAGATTCTCCACTTTATTACAGGTATTTTCCCAATTATTATTATTATTTGCTTCTGTCACCATTTTCTTCTAATTTTTGATTGTTGCGTTCTTTATTTATCTTGTCCTGGATACTTTGTGTATTTAGCCATTTTAAACATTCTTCTTTCTGTATTTGTACCTTTTTATCTATTTCTGTGTCAAAACAGTCTAAAGATTTTTTTCTCATACTCAAGTATATTACATTTAATAAATACTGACGAAGACTTTGAAAAATCAGAGGATTCATGAAGACTATGATTATGGGGTCACAGTCAAATCCTACTCAAGAGAGCATCCCATTATCCCCGACTACTATAGACTCACATACAGAAATGCAAGAATTTATCGATAGTAACTGCCATCTACACCGCTGGCTGAGAATACAGTTATGAAGAATAGTTAGTTACCCTGCACCTCCAATCAATCAAGTCCGCATGTTGAAGTCTTAACTTAAGTTGCCCTCAACTTCAGCAAAATCGTCTGGATCTCAGTTTCGTATAGTGCTTGAAAAGAGGACTATGCAAGACACGGCCGGTACTTATTTTGAGGCTGAAGCTCTTCTGTTCGCTTCTGCTTACAAAGAAATTTGTTTTGGGGAGGGACCACCCTTAATAGGAAAAAAAAATTGTGTTTTTCTCAAGGCGAGCCCTCTCCAAAACCCGTTTGTATTGTCTGCCCAAAAAGAGCATCAGGTGCTCACAAGTGTAAGTCGTGTGATATGTTTGTTCACGTAAATTGTTGCGAAATAGATCCTCAAATCGAAGGGTATGATAAGAATGTATTGTGCAACATTTATAAAAAATATGGATCAGTAAATATTACTTGCTGAACCCAAGAAAGGTTCAGAAAAGCAAGCAAATTAAATTTTAGCAGTTTCTAATGCAAAGCACACAGACGACGATGATGGATTAAAGTACTAGAAGTAGACAGAGCAAAAAGTGATGCCCACTCGATTTTACCTGTGGTTCTTAGTAAAACAGAGGATGGATTTTATAAACGTGGTACTAAAACGGATATTTTAAAACAAATGTACGCAAAATCTGAATTCAGTGTTTCTAAAGAGAGATTTTTAAGGGAAGAAGAGGTCCTTGTCGTATAAGTATCTTTCCGTCAAACAGCAAGAAAGCATTCATCTTGGTATGGGGCAGGGTTTCAGAAAATGTGCTGTGAGTTTAAATGTGCCACAAGTTGGTGTACTAGTCGCAAAAATCCAATTACTGTGCAATTAAAAGTGCACTAATAAGTAAGCACAATTTTACTATATGTTTTGCAATTTCATCTCCTAAATTATAATAATACTTTAAACAGATTGATTCTTTGTATTAGGGTTTTTAATTGATTGATACTGACTCTATCGTCTAATTTGTTGATCGTTTGAATTAACTTGATTCTTTAGATATCGCAAAACAAAGAAATAACATTATGTTAATTTATGAGGACAGAAAGATTGCCGTTGTTCCAGCAAAGATCCAACTTTAACGAGTACCTGGTAGGCAATGTGCAGACTATCAAGGTAATTTACAGATTCCCTGGATAATTTAAGGAATGAAACAATTTTCGGCACTTTAACGGATCGCTGTAGTTAATGCGCACATCATCTAATCTTCAGATAACCGATTTCTACACTTTAGCGGTAACAGATACACTAATAACAGCCATGTATTAGGAGTTCATATCAGATGACTAGTGGGTACAGCATCCCACAGTTGACATTTTGAGTTTGGTTCTTCGTTAAACAAATCTTTGTGGAAGTATAGTAGAATATTCATGTATGCTCAGATATTACTTGCGTCGAGAGATACAAGAACTTAGTCACTTGGAGATAAAAAATGAAATATGGCTACAACGGTGTTTTTTCTGCATGGTAGGCACTGAGAGAAGTAACCACAAGATAGTAAACTGACGTTTCACTTTTTAGTGAAATGAGTATACTAATAATACAAGCTCAGCACTGCGTTGGCCTACATCTTACACCATTTGGACGAGATTTATTGGATGACGGGAAATCACAGGAGGAGAAGTTTCTTTTGTCGGCGCACGCAGTGACCGAAGAATGGAAAGGCAGTATCACGACTCAGTTGAAGCACAGTTTACTTGACGAGATACCAACTCGTGAATCACAAGCAAGAGTACGTGCTAGGACTATCATAGTACTTAGTACGTTCCAGAGCAACGTCGCGTCCAGTGTAGCAATTAGAGTTCACATGGCCGACACAATACTAAAACTGAAGTCCAGAGAGCACTACCAGATCTTATACGTAATTATGCTGAGAGGCATTTTGTGAATAAGCAGAAAAATAGCACTCGTCGAAAGATACGCGAGAACGCCTCATCCATAGTAGTCAAACTTTTACCAAGCTAAAGTTTTCCGAGCCCAAAAACGTGCAATACGAATTACTTGTGGCCTGAACTCTAGAACGTCCTGCAGAGGGCTGTTTAAGGAACTGCTGCTTCGGTGTATTTATTCCTTAATCAAATTAGTCATTACAATATATCTTTTTTTTAAAATCAACAGCTCGGTTCATGGAATCAATACTAGAAATAAACTAAACTTGGACAAACTATCAGAACGATGTCCAGTATGCAATACTACCCATTCTCAGTAACACACCAGCAGCCATAAAAAGTTTAACTAATAATAAAGTTCAGTTTGAGAACAGTCTAAAGAATTTTTTGGTGGCCAAGTCCTACTCCATTGATGAATCTATTAGCAGAACCGACTGATGTGTGTATGTTATTAATAATATTACATAAAGTGAATATTGCGTACAATCTGACTTCTGTACAAATTTTGTGCCGTAATGCGATCATTGTGAATAAGTACCGTAAAATGTTTTTTTTTAAAATTTGATTATGCGTGGCTGTAATAGCCTAAGAATTATCCCGTGCACCTAATTGAATTGAATCTTTAATATTTGGTGAAAAGTTTTATACCCTTTTAAAAGTAAATGTGCTTAAGATTTTTTAATTTATTTTGTTATCGATTCCACATCCAATATGGGAATTTCATTTGGGTCCTATGCAAGGTACATTACCTAATGTGTTCTTATTTTGTAAATATTTATTGTGTATTCTTGTTTTCTGACGTGTTCCACATCCCAGAGGCTCTACTCACTGTGGATGAATTGGTACGAAAAGCATACCTACTCTAATCTAAAGTACGACATTAAAAGCATTTCCTGGAAATCACCTCCCCCAGCAATAACGCAGTACCGACAATGGTACCGACTTAATAAATGTGTTACTCCATCATTGATTGTGGTCGGCAGTCCTAAATCTCAGTGAAGCCAATAAAGGAGGGCGTTGTTATCTGCTTTCTTTGCCATAAATACAGAGTTTAGTACCAAATCAAGAATGAGATCATAGCAGATGGAGTTCTAGGTCTGTCGGACAAGGGGCGCAGGGAAAGACACGGGAGGAAAGTCGATGAAGGTCGATTTAAGGGAGCTGTAATGGAAAATAATTAAAATCTGAACCTGAATGGCTGAACAGGGGCTCAAATCCTGTGCTTACCAAGTAAACCTAAATCTACATCTATACTCTGCAAACCAATGTGAAGTACATGGGAGAGTGTATTTACACTTGAACCGCTTATTTGGGCTTTGTCTCATTCTATTTGTGTGTGGACCTTGGGAAGTATGATTGCTTAACGTCGACGTGCGCGCTGTAAATAGACTAATCTCATCTTCACAGTGTCTACTGGAGTGACACTTAGGGAGCTATAGTATTTTCCTGGATTTCTCATTTAAAGCTGCTTGTTGAAACTTTGTCAGTAGGGTGGTTGGCGACAATCTTCAAGAGCCTGACAGTTCAGGTTTTTCGGCATCAGCGTGACTCTCTCTCAAGACCTAATCAAACTTTTCACTATTTGTGTTGCTCTTCTTAGCTCTTTTTGGTATGGGAACCCCAACACTTGAGCTATATTATAGGAGAGCTGCACGAGTATTGTGTACTTGTAAGCAATTTCATTTGTAAACAGACTGTCCTTTTCCAGTTTCATATAAATCAAACGAATTCTGCCACCTGCTTTACCTAAGACTAGCCTACATGATCTTTCCAGTTCATATCACTAAATAGTGTTAACCGAAGTATTTGCATGAGTTCACTGATCCCAGTTGTGGCTCGTTGATATAACAGCCACAGGATGCAATGTTTCTTTAATTTTTGAAGTGTCCAGATTTATATTTCTGAACATTCACAGTAAGCTGGCAGTCTCTGCACAACGTCGATGGCACATCGTTCGGTGAGCTCCCTCGTTGTTTCGTTGTTGTTCTGGTCTTCAATCCAAGGCCTGGTTCGCCTAGGCCCTCCATGCTACTGTATCCTGTGCAGCCTCTTAATCTCCGAATAACTGCTGCAACATACATCCTTTTGAATCTGCTTACTGTATTCGTCTCTTGGTCTCTCTCAACCATTTTTACTCCCCCACGCTTCCCTCCAGTACTAAATTGGTGATCCCTTGATGCCTCAGAATGTGTCCCATCAACCGATCCCTTCTAGTGGCTTTGTACCACAAATTCTTCTTCTCCCATCTCCATTCAGTACCTCCTTATTAGTTACGTGATCTACCCATCAAATCTTCAGCATTCTTTTGTAGCATCACATTTCATAAGCTTCTATTCTCTTTTTGTCTAAACTGTTTATCGTCCATGTTTCGCAACCATACATAGCAACAGTCCATACTAAGACTTCCAGAAAGGACTTCCTGGCACTTAAATCTATACTCGATGTTAACAAATTTCTCTTCTACAGAAACGCTTTTCTTCCCATTGCCAGTCTGCATCTTATATCCTTCCTACTTGGACCATAATCAGTTATTTTGCTTCCCAAATAGCAAAACTCATCCATACTTCAAGTGTCTCATTTCCTAATCTAATTCCCTCGGCATTACCTGGTTTAATTAGAGTACATTTCATTATCTTCGTTTTGCTTTTGTTGATGTTCATCTTATATCCTCCTTTCAAGACACTGTCCATTCCGTTCAATTGCTCTTCCAAGTCCTTTCCTGTCTCTGACGTAATTACGACGTCATCGTCAAACGTAAAAGTTTTTATTTCTTCTTCCTGGATTTTAATTCTTACTCCAAATTTTTCTTTTTTTCCTTTATTGCTTGCTCAGTATACAGATTGAATAACATTTATACTAGCTCTCGTCTTTGTACCTACTTGATCCTTTGCTGCCTTCACTATTCCATCTCTCAAAGCTACCCATTCTTCCTCTACCGTATTTCTTTCCCCTATTCTTGTCAATCGTTCCCTAATCCTGTCTCTGAAACTTTCTACAACCTCTGGTTGTTTCAGTTTATCCAGGTCCCATCTGCTTAAATTCCCACCTTTTTACAGTTTCTTCAGTTTTAATCTACGGTTCATAACCAATAGATAGTGGTCAGAGTCCACATCTGCTCCCGGAAATGTCTTACAGTTTAAAACTTAGTTACGAAATCTCTGTCTTGCCAATATAATCTGTCTCCAGGTCTCTTCCACGTATACAACCTCCTTCCAAGATTCTTAAACCAAGTGTTCGCTATGATTAAGTTATGATTTGTGTAAAATTCTACCAGGCGGCTTCGTCTTTCATTCCTTACTCCCATTCCATATTCACCAACTACTTTTCCTTCTCTTTCTTTCCCTACTAAGGAATTCCAGTCCCCCATGACTATTAAATTTTCTTCTCCCTTCATTATCTGAGTAATTTATTTTATCGCTTCATATGTTTCTTCACTCTCTTCATCATCTGCGGAGCTAGTTGGTATATAAACTTATACTACTGTGGCAGGCGTGAGCTTCGTGTCTATCTTGGCTACAGTAATGCCTTCACTATGCTGTTCATAGTAGCAAATCCGCGTTCCTATTTTTTATTCATAATTAAACCCACTCCTCCAATGTCGCTATTTGATTTTGTATTTATAATCCTGTATTCACCTGACCAGAAATCATGTTCTTCCTGCCACCGGACTTCACTAATTCCAACTATACCTAACTGCAACCTATCCATTTCCCTTTCAAAATTTTCTAATCTACCTGCCCGTTTAAGGGCTCTGACTTTCCACACCCCGATCCGTAGAACACCAGTTTTGTTTCCCCTGATAATGACGTCCTCCTTAGTTCCCGCCTGGAGATCCGAATGGGGGACTATTTTACCTCCGGTATATTTTACGCAAGAGGACGCCATCATCATTTAGCCATACAGTAGAGCTGCATGCCCTCGGGAAAAGTTAGGCTGTAGTTTCCCCTTGCTTTCAGCCGTTCGCAGTACCAGCACAGCATGGCCCTTTTCGTTAATGTTCCAGGGCCATACCGTCAATCATCAAGACTGTTGCCCTTTAACTACTGAAAACGCTGCTGCCCATTCTCAGGAACGACGCGTTTGTCTTGCGTCTTAACAGATACCCCTTCATTGTGGTTGCACCTACGATACGGCTATCCCTATCGCTGGGACTCCCTCAAGTATTATTAACCCTAAATTGGCAGTTAGGTCTAATGAAATCCTCACGTCTGGCACTGTAGCTAGTGGTTTCAACTGGGGCCGTGCTTAAGAAACGTTTATTTTCCTCATAAAATAAAGGAAGCCAATAAAGGAGGGCGTTGTTATCTGCTTTCTTTGCCATAAATACAGAATTAAGAGACTCCACTTCAATGGAACACTTGTGACTACAGCAAAATATGTTCATGTTGATCAAATAACAGTTTGTTGTCGACATCCTTCGTGAGGTGGCGTAGCAGAAGTTATATCAGCATGCAAACTGACTCACGTAAATCAAAGTTTACGCACGGTTTAAAAAAAATTAGAACGGTAATGAAAGCTCATCGTCAAATGTTACGATATATTATAGCATCTTTGATACTCATATGTTTGTAAGCTCTTTGTATGTATCAAAACATGTGGTGTGTGGTAGAAATCTTCTCAGTGACAAATCTAAAGTGTTCAGTGAGAACAATTTACGTGTGCAACAATAAGAATGCAGTAGGAATGTATTCACATTTGTTGGACGAATGTTATGAAAACAAACACTCCAAACCGACGTTTCACTAAGTCACATGGAACGAAAATCTGTAACGCAACCATCTGTGTGTGGCGTGTTTATAATTATGTATTATTTATATTTTAGGACAATTAATCTGTAAAAACACACCATATGTCACAAAGCAAGCGTGTAAACCGTCTGAGAATGAATCACAACGATTCGAAACCGGTAACGGTACCTTTTGAATAAAGGAACTGAAAGTAAATTTGTGGCTGGTTGCTATCCTAACACCATCAACATTTGTTTTCAGGAAACATTTTTATTGATTATCTTAAGAAATACGTGAAACATAAATTTGAAAACACGTTAGATTTCCCCTCATCACTATTCGCCTGTACAAAAATGAATAAATAAATAAAATAAAATGAAATGAAATAAAAAAGAATGCACTCAGATAATAGTTTCATATAAGTATTACAGGGAAATATGCACTGAAATGACAGGGAGTTTTGCAAAACTGAAGAACTACAGTACCAAAATTCTTTCAAATGACCAATAGTCTGTTATTTGTAACTTCTTGTGGATTTATGTAATCCTCTTAATGAATTGGTTTATCATCATATTCGAGTTCATAGTTGTCAGTGTCATTGTTATTGCAACCTTGCAGAGTTTCTATATAAAATATTTTTGCTTCATCCGAAGAGTTGTCGAGATACTTTAGTAGTTTCTTTACGTCTTCAGCTTTCTTAGCGTTGACTAAATTTTCTGATCTCAGAAATGGAGCATTGTCCATTTAACTGCAGTTGGTGGCTTTTTGTACAGCACTTCGCCTAAGGTTGTAGATCCATAACACGTGTTAAAAACTTTGCAAACAACAAGATTTTCTCCAGCCTTCTGGTATACAAGAACTGTTGCTCCGCTTATTTCGAATTTTTAAATGGTTTTGTTGTTTGCAGATTTCATATCGTGAATGTGCCAGGCTCTCTCAAATACTATACAAATGCTACACTGATTCAGCATACCGTAGATTCCTTAGTTGTTTCCAACGACACCGAATACGAAGTCAGGAGGCATTTAACTGTACCCCTTGACTGAAAAAAAAATCCAGGGAACTCTTGATACTTCACAAAATCTTCTTTCTTCTCCAAATTTATTAAAAAAATATCTTGTAGCAGCAGCAATTTGATTTTCTCGAAATGACACTTATATTTCGAGCCATGTGTAACGGCAAGTATTTTGTTTTTCTACATTTATCTCAATTTACTGTACAATTATGTAACGAGACGTGTCAAGTGTAAGATGTTTCATCAGTAGACAGTTTTGAAAAGGTTTGGTTCTAGTGACAGTTAAAGCATGCATTGATGGCATCTGTTACTTTTAGTTAAAGAATTTCATGTAACTTATTAGCAGTCAACTTGTGAAGGCTATAATTCGTTCTTATGCAATTTTTTTCATTTATGTCTTTGTAAGCTTTGACTATCAACAATAGTTCTGTACAAACAGAGCACGTGTCAGACGTCGGATTGCGATAAAATATGTTAAAACATTCGTAAAAGTTGTCTTTATACTTGTAAAGGGAACACTTTAGATGGCCTTGTTTGATACGGTCTGCAGCCAAGAGGCTCCACATATTCTTCATATTTAATTCTGGACTTAAATATGACCGCGAGCTTGAGTGAACACTCTCCCAACACCGGCATTTCAAAATATCTGTTTTAATAGCTTCCGTCATTCCTTATCTCTTTAAGTTATTCTTCGTCCTCCCCTTTCTTTTTTCGGCATTTCACCAAACATATATTTGTTGCTAAATTTCTTATTCTGGCACCTGATACCCCCTTACTCTCATAAATGTGGCAATAAAAAATTCGATCTCCTCTCCATTTATTTCTGTTATGAAATAACTTGAAGCAACAGATATTTTGTTTTTCTTCTAATCATCAAGAACAATACATCTTTCAGCAAGCTTAATGCATTTCAAAAGAAACATATCTTGATTTATTTTATCATTAATGTAAAACATATGCTGAAATTCTGACATGTCATTTTGTGAAAGCTGCTGCCTCGTCAACAACTTCGTTTGGAGCTTTTTTCGACACATGTCTGACCATGAGTACAGGCTAAATCAGGCTCACCTGCAGTTTTTTGAGTGTATCGATTACTTCTTCTTCTTCTTCTCCTTCTTCTTCTTCTTGGTGTATCATCACTCCGTTTACATCCACGAGGTACTTCTGGATTGGGACATAAATAATCTGTTTCGCTAGTGTGTTATGAACCCATTGAAATAAGTTTTAAACAAAAATAATATGTCGGCCTATCTGTTTTCGATCACACTGAGCGTGTAACGCCCGTAAGCAGGGTAATTATCGATGCTTACAAACTTTTAATAAAGAAAGGAACTTACCTTTGCTGTATTGACATACGACGTTTAAGCTTATGTTTGATGTTTAATCTCTGAAGAACAAACAAATTATGAATCTGCGCCTTTGTTACAAACGAAAATCAGCCAACGGAAATGTTTTGCCGTTGTTGAACGGTTACACACAGTGTTGTCGAAACAAGGAATTGAACAGCATCACTATAATCACGGGAAATCACGTTAAATTTTGCTTTAAAATAGATGTGAAACAATTTGTTTGTGTAGATGTTAAATTTTGGAAACTTTATCTTTCAGTGGAGGTTACGTTTTGCAAAAATTTGCTTTATTTCATGCGTATTTAATGTGGAATAAGTTAAGTTTTGTTGAATTTTAACTGGTGAATTGGATTCCTCTCATTTTAAAACATAAATTTATGTATAGCTCAAAATCGAACAGTTGTAGATGTTCAGTTTGGCAAAAACTTTCCTCAATAAGTGACATGTTAAAAATTTTAAACGTTCATACAGCAGAAATGTAAATATAACTACAGAGAATGAGGGAGTAGGTAAAAAAAAAACACCATACGAGTCTTAACGCATACGGAGGAACTTGGTATTAATCCAACCTGCGTTCATTAAAG
Source organism: Schistocerca serialis cubense (assembly GCF_023864345.2). NCBI lineage: Eukaryota > Metazoa > Arthropoda > Insecta > Orthoptera > Acrididae > Schistocerca > Schistocerca serialis. The sequence goes on from NC_064638.1 coordinate 856,217,427, forward strand.
TTCGCTTTTATATGAAAAAAATGCTATTTAACCCGAAGGTGAGCGATATATATTTAGAAAAGTCTCTGTAAATGTAATATGATAATTCTTCATCAATTAGTGCACACGGTAACGTAGACTTATATGCAAATCTTTTAGGTGTTCAATGTGTCCCTAAAATCGTTGAGCATGACAGAGATTCTTCTTTTACAAGAAACGAAACTCTTAGTTTGTAATCAAAAAGAATTAATAAAAATTGGTTGTTGTATTTAAGCATGTTGTTTAAAGCAACAGATAACATCAGCAATGGGGTGGAACGCTATGGTTATAGGTTACCACTTAGCGAAGTTCTTGCTTGTAGGAAGCGTCGTGTCGTTCGAGTCTCCGTGCTACTGAAACTCGTGATATATCGATGTCCTTACGGTTTCAAACCGTTTCTTGTTTGGTGCAAAAACTGTTCTGTACGAGGAAGTATCACTGGAAAATAATTTCGATCTTTGATACACATAAATTTCTAACAATTTAGAATAACAATGTTCAATATGTATTTTCGTTACATCAGTCTAAGTAGCCTATAAATAGGTCTTTTGTTTGAGTCCTTGGCAGTACTCAGAATAGTTTCAAAGAGCGCCTATGCAAGTGTAATCATAGTGCCACATTCGTCCACGCCGTGTATTCAGTATAGCTGGCGTCCCTTCTTCACGCAGGCAACGGCAATTGCCGTGGTACAGCTTCTGGTCGGCTGACGTGCCTCTCAGGTGGCAGTGGTTCTTAACCGTGTGTGGGCGGACTCCAGGAAGTGTTCTCAAGGGAAAGCGGTCCTGAGCGGCTCCAGCTGATACACGGCGAGATCACATTACCCGCGCGCTGTCTGCTCGATGACACTGCCTGCTGCGCTCACCTCTGCGAAGTCCGCCCTTACGCTTCTGCTTCGTCTAGATCGAGCTACGAGTGTTGGTCACGCTTCTTGAACGTCGTCATCCGAAGATCTTAACGAAAGTTTCTTCCTAAAAGTTACCTAGCTTCACGTAGAGGCTTCCAACCCAGGATTTTTCTTTGAGTAATGTAATTATTCTTACTTACATAAAGTCTTCTCTGCAGCATGACTCTACTAAAAGTTAAAAAATAACATGCAATCTGCAATGATTTAGTCTTAAATTAGTAAAAATATTGGATATGGAATATCAGTAACTAGTCAAACATCTCGCATTACACACGTAGGACAATATATATTCTGAAGTATACTATAGTAGCACTAGCTGTTACCTGTCCTTCGCTCGCATATCAGTAGTTATGCTATGATCAGTGATACTGAATAAGCAAGCTAGTAATTTTACGATGTGTCTATGTATAAAACGATGTAAACACTTACGTACCGGGTGATCAAAAAGTCAGCATAAATTTGAAAACTTAATAAACCACGGAATAATGTAGATAGAGAGGTAAAAATTGACACACATGCTTGGAATGACATGGGGTTTTATTAGAACAAAAAAAGAAATTGCTAGACGCGTGAAAGATCTCTTGCGCGCGTCGTTTGGTGATGATCATGTGCTCAGCCGCCACTTTCGTCATGCTTGGCCTCCCAGGTTCCGAGAACTCAGTCCGTGCGGTTATTGGCTTTGGGGTTACCTGAAGTCGCAAGTGTATCGTGATCGACCGACATCTCTAGGGATGCTGAAAGACAACATCCGACGCCAATGCCTCACCATAACTCCGGACATGTTACAGAGCTGTTCACAACATTATTCCTCGGCTACAGCTATTGTTGAGGAATGATGGTGGACATATTGAGCATTTCCTGTAAAGAACATCATCTTTGCTTTGTCTTACTTTGTTACGCTAATTATTGCTATTCTGATCAGATGAAGCGCCATCTGTCGGACATTTTGTGAACTTTTGTATTTTTTTGGTTCTAATAAAACCCTATGTCATTGCAAGCGTGTGTGTCAATTTGTACCTCTCTATCTACATTATTCCGTGATTTATTCAGTTTTCAAATTTATACTGAGTTTTTGATCACCTGGTGTAAAGAATGTATGCACTGCCGCTAAGTATGCACACAACGAATGTGTTTCTTTTATTATGCTGTAAGCCGAATCTGAAAGTATGCATTATATTTTTTAATTATGTTTAAAACGCCTCGTTTCATTAAATTTGTGCAGAAGTAGACTTTTTAGATATTTCTGTAGCTCACCAAGTACTCGATGTGAGATTTTTCCACCAGAGCAACACCTGCTAACCGTTTCTCGTTTCCATTTTAATTTTAATACGTTGCCTACATTTTTCATCCATCTCCTATGACGACTAATTTATGATTAACGTTGTCAATTAATAGATCATAATCAAATGCAGCCTCACTAAAAGCCTCTTACGTTCCACATGTAAACCTATGACTCCCTGTTTGTCACACAGTCGTTGTGAGTCTTCAAGCGGAAGCCGTAAGCGATGCTTGACGCCCAGCTTCTAAAATGCGACGTGCTTGCGACTGTTCTAATGCCTCTTAGCTCCTAAGGCCGTCTGACGTTCTGCATCTGGACATGAGATTCCTCTGATGTTTGTTCGATTCGAATAACTTTCGCTCTTCTAGCTAAATCAGAATTGCGTTTGCGAGGCTTATAGAAACAGTTTTAAATAGGATTCTTGGGTTTAACGTACGATTTTATTGTTGCATCTACCAAAGCTCTGCGGCTGGGCCACGAGGTGTAGGAACTCAATGTCATAAACCAAGCGTACAACATTAGATTTGCACTGTCATGCAATAACCTATTTACACTAACAGTCGCCGACCATCCCGGCAGACTCGTCTGCATGCTGTTTACGTTTACCATATTTAAAAATGTTAATCATACTCAAAAAGATACAACTTTTTAAAGTAACCTATGGTCTTTCTCAGGGTTCCAGCTACCTCCATACCAAATACCAACGGAATCCGTTCAGTGGTAGATTCGTGACAATATTAAAACATTGAGTTACTCCTGCAATTAATAATACAAGTATTAGTATGGAAGTATGGATTAAACACGTTGAGAGTTGAGTAAGCTTTGTATTGATTACACTACATCGTACTACGTAGAATATAATCAATAAAACCATTTTCACAAATATGATAGAGTTCAAAAGTGAAACAGTCTTTTTCAAAGAATAAATTATTTTTCTTAATTTGCCTAATATTCTTCAAATCAATAAATATCTTCTACTTCACACTTTCAATCTTCTTCATCAGGGTTCAAGCTAGCTCACGCCAACTTTAATCGGTATCGGTTCAACAGTTTAGTAGTGAAAACGTGACAGTGTTACTTTCGCATTTATAATATTAGTATGAAAGTGTGGACTAAACACGTTCAGGATTGTAAAAGCATTGCATTATAGCCGTTACTCACGGCTGCGCTTGAGTATCGGTAAAATGAAATGAAACGTGCGTATGTCTTTATTGGTTGGGAGACTCCGGTTGCAATGTTCGGAAGCTTGATGGAAGTCTTTTTATTTGATACCTCTTCGGTGACTTGCACGTTTATGACGATAAAATGATTATGAGGACAACGTACACATCCAGACGCGAGCATAAAAAAAAACATCTGGGCGGGAACTGAACCCAGGAAACCATGATCGTGAAACAGCAATGCTAACCGCATGGCCACGACCTAGTCATGCTAATTTGAGTGCAACAAACTTGTAAGTGACGCATGACACTCAGCGGCTGAAATGTGACGAGTTTGTGACTGAAATTAGTATGGAAGTTTGGTAAACACGTAGAGGGTTGTATAAGCATTGCATTCATTGCATTAATTGAATCGTATTCTGTAGAACATATCAAAGAATAAAAGCATTTTCGCAGTTATCGTAAAGTTCAAAAGTCAAAGAGTAAACAGCTTTAAGAATAATTATTGTTCAATATTTCGGTTTACATTCTTCAAATCAATAAATATGTTGTACTACACACTTTCTAAACTAGCCTATGTTGTTCCTCAGCGTTCAAACAATCTCCATACGAAACTGTACCAAAATCGGTTCATCGGCTCAACTGTTCTGTCCCGGAAGCGTAACAGACAGTGTTACTTTCGCATTTATAATATTAGTGTGGATTATGAGAACGGTGACAAGAGCTATAACTTCGTGGAAAAACTGAAGTATGTACTTCAAATCAGTGAAAACAATATTGTTAACAATTATTACATAATATAATCGACTGAAAGCCGTGATTCGCATCAGGGAAAAAAGCCGAGTGTATAATGCAATAATAACCAACCAGTTACATAAAAGAAGTTTAATTTCTGTACCGGTTTCAGACACTTAGTGCCCTTCCTCAGAAGATTATGCCTATCGAACTACACTCCTGGAAATGGAAAAAAGAACACATTGACACCGGTGTGTCAGACCCACCATACTTGCTCCGGACACTGCGAGAGGGCTGTACAAGCAATGATCACACGCACGGCACAGCGGACACACCAGGAACCGCGGTGTTGGCCGTCGAATGGCGCTAGCTGCGCAGCATTTGTGCACCGCCGCCGTCAGTGTCAGCCAGTTTGCCGTGGCATACGGAGCTCCATCGCAGTCTTTAACACTGGTAGCATGCCGTGACAGCGTGGACGTGAACCGTATGTGCAGTTGACGGACTTTGAGCGAGGGCGTCTAGTGGGCATGCGGGAGGCCGGGTGGACGTACCGCCGAATTGCTCAACACGTGGGGCGTGAGGTCTCCACAGTACATCGATGTTGTCGCCAGTGGTCGGCGGAAGGTGCACGTGCCCGTCGACCTGGGACCGGACCGCAGCGACGCACGGATGCACGCCAAGACCGTAGGATCCTACGCAGTGCCGTAGGGGACCGCACCGCCACTTCCCAGCAAATTAGGGACACTGTTGCTCCTGGGGTATCGGCGAGGACCATTCGCAACCGTCTCCATGAAGCTGGGCTGCGGTCCCACACACCGTTAGGCCGTCTTCCGCTCACGCCCCAACATCGTGCAGCCCGCCTCCAGTGGTGTCGCGACAGGCGTGAATGGAGGGACGAATGGAGACGTGTCGTCTTCAGCGATGAGAGTCGCTTCTGCCTTGGTGCCAATGATGGTCGTATGCGTGTTTGGCGCCGTGCAGGTGAGCGCCACAATCAGGACTGCATACGACCGAGGCACACAGGGCCAACACCCGGCATCATGGTGTGGGGAGCGATCTCCTACACTGGCCGTACACCACTGGTGATCGTCGAGGGGACACTGAATAGTGCACGGTACATCCAAACCGTCATCGAACCCATCGTTCTACCATTCCTAGACCGGCAAGGGAACTTGCTGTTCCAACAGGACAATGCACGTCCGCATGTATCCCGTGCCACCCAACGTGCTCTAGAAGGTGTAAGTCAACTACCCTGGCCAGCAAGATCTCCGGATCTGTCCCCCATTGAGCATGTTTGGGACTGGATGAAGCGTCGTCTCACGCGGTCTGCACGTCCAGCACGAACGCTGGTCCAACTGAGGCGCCAGGTGGAAATGTCATGGCAAGCCGTTCCACAGGACTACATCCAGCATCTCTACGATCGTCTCCATGGGAGAATAGCAGCCTGCATTGCTGCGAAAGGTGGATATACACTGTACTAGTGCCGACATTGTGCATGCTCTGTTGCCTGTGTCTATGTGCCTGTGGTTCTGTCAGTGTGATCATGTGATGTATCTGACCCCAGGAATGTGTCAATAAAGTTTCCCCTTCCTGGGACAATGAATTCACGGTGTTCTTATTTCAATTTCCAGGAGTGTATATGCGAGTGTCAGTCATAGAGTGCATACAGCAAAATACCAAGGTGCTACAAAATATATGCACGAATAATAAGTAATACAACGATAAATCCATTAATACAATAAGAGCTCTTATATGCCTGCATGTAGTTGACAATGCCTCCATTAAACTAGGACTGAAGAAGAGCACTAAGTGCCCCAGACCAATACAGAAATTAAATTTCTTCTATGCAACTGGTTGCTTAGTATTTCATTACACACGACTACAGTTGCAGAAGATGGATAATACACTAAAAACCGAATGTATTATCCAACACAAATCACACCGTAAAACAATGGTATCATATCAGCATCCTTGAGAACGCATCACGGCAGTACGAATATACTTATGAGATCTAATAGAAATTCATTCGTTATGTACTCAAAAATATAGAAGTAATAAAGGAAAGCGTGCGAATGTAAGTAGCTTGAAGAAACAGGAGCTCTATCAGGTTGCTAACTAACGATTCTGCTGCTTAGAGGAATGTTTTATCGCTGAATAAGCGTAAGTAAATACAGAAAGGTGTTCATAAAATTTGCACACGATGTTCTGAACGGCATCTCGCTCTGAATGTTTGGGCACAAAAGATTCTTGTAAACAGAAGAAAAAATGTTGTAGCATTCGATTTTAGCATTAGTGATGACTCTAAAATGCATTCGGAAAGAATAAGTACGTTACGACATGATATTAATTACAAAGAATATGAAACATTAGCTGCAAGGGCAGTGACTGGAAGGTTTAAGGCTCTAAGTAGGTTCGGCGTGCCTACAAAGGAAAACTTAGGAACACACATTCCTGACTGCTCTTGGACTGTTTTGTATTTTTTATATCTTCTTCGACAGAATATACAGGATCATTAATTCATCCGTATCAATGTTAGCTGAGTTCTGTGGCTGTGGATCGAATTACTTGAAGATGTGCAACGACCAGTTGCTGCATTTCTTCAAGCAGTTGCACTGGAGGATATGAAGTAATTCAAAACTGTGTTGTCAGTGAACATGTATAGAAATTGTTAGAAGAGAATCAATGATCCAATCGTAAGAGGACTGAGAATTATGTACAGAATCAATGGTCGAGATAAGCTATAGAATAATTCTATGGCAATTATAGCATAATGCTCATCAGGAATGTAGGGGCGAGATAAGAAAAGTCATGACGCTGCCACCCTACCGCCATTCGCTAAATGAAATAAGGAAGGGGGCAGTTAGAAATAACAGCATCCACTGTGTAGTGACTTATAAAGTGAATGTGAATGTAGATACAATGACCGTACTCAAGGAGTCCTGATCTGTAGCAATGTTTCTGAAGCGAACTCGCTGTGTAATGTTAGATACCAAGTTTTACGAACAGCCCGTGATAAACAATATGTCGTGGTTAATTCTCCTGTTTTGACCGTGTTTATGAAGGCGTTTCCATATAAATGTAGATTCAACAAGAAAATTTATGGAATTAATCTTCGCAAGGATTACCTAACACATCGCTCTCGTAACAGAATTTAGCATACATGAACAAGCACGTCAACAGAAGGATCAGATCTTTTATAACGACGTATAAAGGTCACCTTAACTATCAGAAAGGTTAAAGTAATTCCGCCTCCAGGTCCTAGGCATAGCGCGATGCCGACGTCTACTGTAAAATGCAGAGAACCTAACACGAAAAAAATCTTAGACATGCAACAAAGCCAAAGAAACGATGTTGTCAAACTAATCACACAGTCGGGCGTGTGCTAATGAAGCACATTACATATTTATTGCTAAATTCCTTAGAGTAATTCTGTAATCAAGATGTAAACAAGTGAATTTGCATATGCATACAGATAGTATTTAATTAGCCTGCCTGCTTAGCTGGGTGGCAACGTGCTTGCCTCCTCTGCACTGGGCGCGGGTTCGATTCCCAGCCAGGTCGAAGATTTTCTCCGCTCATGGACTGGGTGTTGTACTGTCCTCATCATCATTTTCTCCTCATCATCGGCCGCAAATCGCCAAATGTAGCGCCGACTGAAATAAAACTTCCACTGGGCGACCGAACCCGAGTGGGACCTCCCGGCTAATAATGCCATTTTTTTTCATTATTTAAATACGTTTGTATTGCCCGCTGTTTTAAGGCAGTCATTCATTTGAACTACAAAAACCAGAGAAACACCTGAAGAGTACGGCGAAAATAATCTTGCAGCGCTAAGGTACAACATGGCGCGTACCTGGTAACACTTAGCCTTTGGGTGTTTGGTTGCGCGCCTGCACGATTTCTTACAATAGCCGCCTTTAAAGTAGAAAGCGAGGGGGTCACCGCTACCTTGAAACTCTGCCAAGAAGTAAATAAGCTGTCACTCAGAAACCGTATGCAGGGACCGACATTACTCAGATAACCGACGGAGGTAATTTTGCTGTCGTTTCTGTTAGAACCTGGAAGAATCGTTCTTCCAAAGATCTGTTGGGTTGGTTATGTGAGAGAAGCCGAAATCAAGACATTCTGAAACCGTTGATACAAGCCCTATTGTTGTCTTGTGTGAGTAAGTGGTCAGTGATTTCCGTCGGTGGTAGAGAGCAGATATACACTACTGGCCATTAAAATTGTTACACCATGAGGGTGACATGCTACAGATGCGAAATTTAACCGACAGGAAGAAGATGCTGTGATATGCAAATGATTAGCTTCTCAGAGCATTCACACAAGGTTGGCGCCGGTAGCGACACCTTCAACGTGCTGACATGAGGAAAGTTTCCAACCGATTTATCAAACACAAACAGCAGTTGACCGGCGTTGCCTGGTGAAACGTTTTTGTGATGCCTCGTGTAAGAAGGAGAAATGCGTACCACCACGTTTCCGACTTTGACAAAGGTCGGATTGTAGCCTATCGCGATTGCCGTTTATCGTATCGCGACATTGCTGCTCGCGTTGGTCGAGATCCAATGACTGTTAGCAGAATATGGGATCGGTGGGTTCAGGAGGGTAATACGGAACGCCGTGCTGGATCCCAACGGCCTTCTACCACTAGCAGTCGAGATGACAGGCATCGTATCCGCAAGGCTGTAACGGATCGTGCAGCCACGTATCGATCCCTGAGTCAACAGATGGGGACGTTTGCAAGACAACAACCATCAGCACGAACAGTTCGACGACGTTTGCAGCAGCATGGCCTATCAACTCGGAGACCATGGCTGCGGTTACCCTTGACGCTGCATCACAGACAGCAGCGCCTGCGATGGTGTGTGTACTCAACGGCGAACCTGGGTGCACGAACGGCAAAAGGTAATTTTTTCGGATGAATCCAGGTTCTGTTTACAGCATCATGATGGTCACATCCGTGTTTGGCGACATCGCTGTGAACGCAAATTGGAAGCGTATATTCGTCATCGCTATACTGGCATATCACCAGTCGTGATGGTATGGGGTGCCATTGGTTACACGTATCGCTCACCTCTTGTTCGCATTGACGGCACTTTCAACAGTCCACGTTACATTTCAGATGTGTTACGACCCGTGGCTCTACTCTTCATTCGATCTCTGCGAAACCCCACATTTCAGCAGGATAATGCACGACCTCATGTTGCAGGTCCTGTACGGGCCTTTTTGGATCCAGAAAATGTTCGATTGCTGCCCTAGCCAGCACATTCTCCAGATCTCTCACCAATTGAAGACGTCTGGTCAATGGTGGCCGAGCAACTGGCTCATCACAATACGCCAGTCACGACTCTTGGTGAACTGTGGTATGGTGTTGAAGTTGCATGGGCAGCTGTACCTGTACACGCTATCCAAGCTCTGTTTGATTAAATGGCCAGGCTTATCAAGGTCGTTATTACGGCCAGAGGTGGTTGTTCTGGGTATTGATTTCTCAGGATCTATGCACCCACACTGCGTGAAAATGTAATCACATGTCAGTTCTAGTATAATATATTTCTCAAATGAATGCCTGTTTATCATCTGCATTTCTTCTTGGTGTAGCAGTTTTAATGGCCAGTTGTGTATCATAACGACCATCTTTGTGAAATATGCGCCTATGGTTAAAAATTATTCAATGTGGTATAACATCAAATGCATAGTAATGAACGTTCAGTTGTTTTCCACGGCTGTTCATTGAAATCCCTTGAGGAGTGGATGGTCTTCCCAGAAAATCTGCGTTGCGCCCGACGTGGAAGAGGACGCACCACTTAAGGTGCCGACACCACCGTTGGTCATGCTGCATTCTGCTCGTAAACTCTCCGTACGTAGAAAATTCCAGACACGGCTGTATCTCTGATATCTCTGAAGCTCAAAGGATATATTGAAGACAGGCACGCCACAACGTTTGTAGAAGCAATCAGTGTTCAACTATCATTTTGACTAAACCTCCATTTAGTACTGTCCTGATGAATTATTCCTGTAGCTCGGCATCTCTCTCTGAACTAGTAACGATCGATTTCGGCCTGTCTCTGATCACACCTTGTTCACGTAAACCTCACTAAGAATGCACGAAGTTTCTTGCGTTCACAATTTCTTATCCGTGACCAGCCCAGTCAGTAGAACGTGTGTTCATCTTCCGCACGGATATTAGCCATTTACTTCAATGAAGCATCTAGGCAGGATATTTATTGAGAAATGATTCATTAATTAATCATGCCAGTCCAAGTGTCAGAAATTTAGGCTATTTGATCAGGGAGACAGCAGACGAAAATTGTATGAAGCGAGTGGGACAAGGATATTTCTGCACGCATGGCTGGAGACAAGCAGTCTGAAGAAGAGTAACCACTGGTATTCTGGAAGCTTTCGGTCGCACCATGGTGCTTCCAGCCTCTCCCCCACCCCTCAAACATACATACACTCCTGGAAATTGAAATAAGAACACCGTGAATTCATTGTCCCAGGAAGGGGAAACTTAATTGACACATTCCTGGGGTCAGATACATCACATGATCACACTGACAGAACCACAGGCACATAGACACAGGCAACAGAGCATGCACAATGTCGGCACTAGTACAGTGTATATCCACCTTTCGCAGCAATGCAGGCTGCTATTCTCCCATGGAGACGATCGTAGAGATGCTGGATGTAGTCCTGTGGAACGGCTTGCCATGCCATTTCCACCTGGCGCCTCAGTTGGACCAGCGTTCGTGCTGGACGTGCAGACCGCGTGAGACGACGCTTCATTCAGTCCCAAACATGCTCAGTGGGGGACAGATCCGGAGATCTTGCTGGCCAGGGTAGTTGACTTACACCTTCTAGAGCACGTTGGGTGGCACGGGATACATGCGGACGTGCATTGTCCTGTTGGAACAGCAAGTTCCCTTGCCGGTCTAGGAATGGTAGAACGATGGGTTCGATGACGGTTTGGATGTACCGTGCACTATTCAGTGTCCCCTCGATGATCACCAGTGGTGTACGGCCAGTGTAGGAGATCGCTCCCCACACCATGATGCCGGGTGTTGGCCCTATGTGCCTCGGTCGTATGCAGTCCTGATTGTGGCGCTCACCTGCACGGCGCCAAACACGCATACGACCATCATTGGCACCAAGGCAGAAGCGACTCTCATCGCTGAAGACGACACGTCTCCATTCGTCCCTCCATTCACGCCTGTCGCGACACCACTGGAGGCGGGCTGCACGATGTTGGGGCGTGAGCGGAAGACGGCCTAACGGTGTGCGGGACCGTAGCCCAGCTTCATGGAGACGGTTGCGAATGGTCCTCGCCGATACCCCAGGAGCAACAGTGTCCCTAATTTGCTGGGAAGTGGCGGTGCGGTCCCCTACGGCACTGCGTAGGATCCTACGGTCTTGGCGTGCATCCGTGCGTCGCTGCGGTCCGGTCCCAGGTCGACGGGCACGTGCACCTTCCGCCGACCACTGGCGACAACATCGATGTACTGTGGAGACCTCACGCCCCACGTGTTGAGCAATTCGGCGGTACGTCCACCCGGCCTCCCGCATGCCCACTAGACGCCCTCGCTCAAAGTCCGTCAACTGCACATACGGTTCACGTCCACGCTGTCACGGCATGCTACCAGTGTTAAAGACTGCGATGGAGCTCCGTATGCCACGGCAAACTGGCTGACACTGACGGCGGCGGTGCACAAATGCTGCGCAGCTAGCGCCATTCGACGGCCAACACCGCGGTTCCTGGTGTGTCCGCTGTGCCGTGCGTGTGATCATTGCTTGTACAGCCCTCTCGCAGTGTCCGGAGCAAGTATGGTGGGTCTGACACACCGGTGTCAATGTGTTCTTTTTTCCATTTCCAGGAGTGTACATACACACACACACACACACACACGCACGCACACGCACACACACTTGCGGTGCTGTATGGTGTCAAACATTCAAAATAAATTACTGTATCATCGACATCAAAGCTATCAGAAACGTGGCGCTACCTCTGTTACCCATATAGGCTGAAAAAAAAAAAAAAAATCTGCGTCGTACAAGAAGCCATCCCAGTTTTCGCCACGAATGGTTTAGAGAAATATCGGAAAACTTAAAACAGGATTTTCGATCGTGGATTTGTTGTGATCATCTCCGTTTCATTCCGACTCTAGTTTTAATCACGTCCCCACATTGTTCGATGCTGCATCATAGGACATGCATTGGAAGTTTTGTTTTACTTTCTATTTCACATGTTTATTTTGTTCCAATAGCTGCAAAACATTCCCGTAAGATCGTCTGAAATGGATCGATGTAAGTTTTACAAGCTGCATCATAAATGATGGACGATTCCTTGTGGTCTCATATATGATGAAGAAAGAGGATAAGTTTACATCGACAGCAAATGGGAAATGTTTAGTTTCTAGGTTATGAGACAATAAATTATGGCTATCGCGTCATTTGTGTGTTTGTTTAAATTGCTTCTTGGAAGTTATTGGTTTGTTATGACAGTTATGCTGTACAGTTCGCGGCGCAGTTCTGGGGACAAAGTAGGTTTTTAACGTTATACATTTCCAGCAAATGGTAAATAAAAGGTTACTATAATGAAAATTTCGATTTAAAGGAGCTCATACAAATATACCCAATTTTCAGTGGATATGGAGACATTGTTGCTTGAAACTGATGAAAGCTTCTATGATGTATGTGCCTAAGCCTGAAACAGATAATTAGCAGTCGCAGGTCTTTCTCTCTCAATCAAATTACACTACAGTTTCTGACAGCTCGTATGTGACCGCACAAGTATTGAAAACAACGATCCACAGCCTTACATGAGATTAATACGTCAACATCGCTTTTATTTATGTTTTCTAATGACAATGCTATTACCGTTTGCGGAGAATACCGTAGGTATCTTCATAAATACCGGTGTAGGGTTGTACACAGTACACTCGTGTTTCGAAGGAACTTCATGGAAGTAGTACAGTTACATGCAAACATTTCTCTTGAATGTGTAACTGTGTATGTTTTAAATAGAAGTTTATTCTACCCATGGAACGAAGCCCTACCACAAGTACAGGAAAAATTATATTGCTTCTTATATATCATTACGAGTGTCTTGAAAGGTGGATATAAGATGAACATTAACAGAAGCAAAACGAGGATAATGTAGTCGAATTCAATCGGGTGACGCTGCGGGAATTAGATAGGAAATGAAAGGCTTAAATTAGTAAATGAGTGTTGCTATTTGGGGAGCAAAATAACAGATGATGGTTGAAGTAGAGAGGATATAAATGTATACTGGCAATGGGAAGGAAAGCGTTTCTGAAGAAGAGTAATTTGTTAACATCGAGTATAGATTTAAGTGTAAGGAAGTCGTTTCTGAAAGTATTTGAACGGAGTGTAGCCATGTATGCAAGTGAAACGTGGACGATAAATAGTTTGGACAAGAAGAGAATAGAAGCTTTCGAAATGTGGTGCTACAGAAGAATGCTGAAGATTAGATGGGTAGATCACATAACTAATGTGGAGGTACTGAATAGAATTGGGAGAAGAGGAGACTGTGGCACAACTTGAGTAGAAGAAGGGATCGGTTGGTAGGACATGTTCTGAGGCATCAAGGGATCACCAATTTAGTATTGGAGGGCAGTGTGGAGGGTAAAAATCGCAGAGGGAGACCAAGAGATGAATACACTAAGCAGATTCAGACGGATGTAGATTGCAGTAGGTAGTGGGAGATGAAGAAGCTTGCACAGGATAGAGTAGCATGGAGAGCTGCATCCAACCACTCTCTGGACTGAAGACCACAACAACAACATATCATTACGAATCGTGTCTTTTTCTTTAAATGCGGTTTCTGCATCTTAAAGTACCTGACAGCGTTCGACTATTGGGTTTTCCAGATGTGTCGCCTCTTATCAGTGATTAACTGCATAGGTATTCTTCAGTGATGAAGCTAGTTTTAGGGGTTCGCTTATGAGTGAGTTCCTTACGTCACTGTGCGACACGACATGAAATCTACGTTCCATTTCGGAGATATATAGAATGTTCTGTAATCGACTATCGATTATTTGGTCCATTTAAAGAGTCTGCACTCTCACTTTCGCACAGTATTTCGACGACCAACCCAGTCGCCCTCTTCAGGTTCTGCGAGTTACGTGAAATGTGTACCCGCTTCCTGGACTTCAATCATACTCTGGACTGTTACTAGACTCGCGCCGCCATCTATAGTTGATCGTGAGTTCGACGCACGACGCCCATTACGGTCTTTGATGTTCTTTTGTTTTTCGGAGCCCGCAATGACGTTCCGTGAAGCAGTCATTTTCTGAACGTTTTCCTCCTCCGGTAGATGAGACGGTCGGCGGGATCTTATTGAATTGAATGTCGGACCCAGAAGTCTTCATCTCGATAGATTCCTTCAATATGTTGTCCCAAAAATTGGCATTTTAACCACGATACTAATCTCATAATATTCCATTTATGGTTATATTTGGGACAATTCTTGGTGACAGCTGATGCGATTGGTCGCTTTCGTCGGGTGTGGCACTGATGTTCCTTGCATCTCTCTCCGGTTAATAGTCTGCCCTGCGTAAGACATCCTGAGTTTGCGGATGCATCCTTCACTGGCCCACCATGACGTAAGTAAGAGATTCTTAGCTTCTCTTTCTCTCTGTTTTTAAAGGTACCTGTGAGAGAGCAACCGTAGAAGTATGTGACAGGTATAAAATTGCCAACTGGTTGCAACAAAATTGCTTTTTGTTGCAACCGGTTGATGGTTTTATACTTATCATTCTCTTTATTGGCTCAGTCTTAGTCTCAGCTTCTTTCTCGGGGTTGACTGCAACGCAGACTCAGTTTTACGATCTGAGTACCCATTTCTTTGGAACAGTATTCGAGGTGTTGTACTATTTCGGGGAAACTATCCTTGTTTGAAAGCGTTCGAGTACTATGGACAAGGCTTTATTTTATTTATTTCTTTTTTTCATTAGTCTAATGACTTTCCTAATGCGGCCTGCCGCGAGTTCCTCTCTTGTGCCACCTTCTTCATCTCGGAGTAGCGCTTGCGCCTTACTCCCTCAGTTATTTGTGGTATGCACTCCCATCTCTGTTTTTCCCCTACAGTTTTTGCTCTCTATAGTTGTTCCCCGATTTCTTAACAGATGTCCTGTCATCCTGTCCCTTCTTCTTCTTCTCAGTGTTTTCCACATATTATATATTCTGTTCCTCTTCGATTCTGCGCAGAACCTCCTCATTTCTTTCCTTATCAATCCACCAAATTTTCAACACTCGCCTGTAGCACCACATCTCAGATTCTTCGATTCTCTTCTGTTCTGGTTTCCCCACAGTCCACGTTTCACTACTATACAATGCTCTGCTCCAAACGTACATTCTCAGAAATTTGTTCCTCAAATTAAGGCCTATGTTTGATACTAGAAGACTTCTCTTGGCGAGGAATGCCCTCTTTGCCTGTGATAGTCTACTTTTTATGTTCTCCTTGCTTCCTCCGCTGTGTGTTATTTTGCCTTCAAGGCAGCAGAATTCCTACAATGCTTCTACTTCGTAATCATCAATTTTGATGTTGAAGTTATAGTTAATCTCAGTTCTATTGCTTCTCGTTACTTTCGTTTTTCTTCTGTTTATTCTCAATTTATGTTAGGTACCCTTTGGAGTGTTCATTCCATCACCAGATCTTGTAATTCTTCCTCACTTTCACTGATAGCAATGTCATAAGCGAATCTCATCAATGATATTCTTCCACACTGAATTTTAACCCAGTTCTAGAACGTTTCTCTTATTTCCATAATTACTTCTTCGCTATATAGATTGAACAGTTGCTGTGAAAGACTACATTCATTTTAATACAAGCACTTCGTGCTGCGTCTTCTATCCTTACTGTTACCTCTTGTTTCTTGAACATATCGTTTATTCCCCTTCTTCTCTTCAGCTTAGACCTATTTTCATAAATTTACAATAAAAATTTGAATAGTCGTCTAGTTGCGACGTCTCCAATTGATTTCAGAAATTCCAAACGGCTGCTGTTTATTGTTTCTGCCATATTTGCTCGCAAGTTTTACAAAACTCTGACTAACACTGGATCTCTTATCTCTTCCTGCTCGATTTGCATTTTTTTCTTCAATTACGTCATCAGAAATTTCCTCATCTTCCTCCTCGTAAAGTATTTAAATGTACACTTCCATCCATCTGCTCTCTGTCTCTCTCTCCTCCGCGTTAAACAATGGAATTACCATTGTACTCTCAATGTTCCGACCTTGCTTTTAATTTCACCGCTCGTTGATCATATGTTTTTCGATTTCTTCACATTTTTTTCTGCAGCAATTCCGCCTTGGCTTCCCTACACTTCCTATTTATTTGTTTCCTAAGTGACATATTTTTGCACGCCTGTCTTTCCCTGAACATTCTTTCAACGATCAACTGAAGTATTTTTTCTGTTATCCAATGTTTCTTCGCAGTTACCTTCCCTGTTGTCTAAAAAACTTCTGTGATCGCTCTTTTTAAACACTGCTCTTTTCAACACTGCCTACAGTGGTCTTCATTATCGCTTTGTATATGTTCGCTACGAGAGTCGGTAACAGGCCACCCATTTCCACGCCATCGGTTTGTCCCTAATATTTTTCATTGAAAACGAAATAAATTGACGTTATAACGTGCCTAAATTTTTCGGTGGAACAGTCGTCAAACTTTTCTGTGATTACTTCCGAGGAGTCAGAAAATGCGTCTCTCGATATGAGAGAGAGTACATCAAAACTGACCTTAATTCTCATAGTCGACTGAGTTGGTGTACAAAGTGAGCGGCGACCCGAAAGTGGTATTCACACTTCCCCACATATTTGCTAAGAAGGTGTTGCAGGAAATTTTCCAGTTGGTTTTTAGAGGCACTGGTATTACCAACTATGGGTCTTAGTGCAACGCCTTTCTCGTGTACCTTAGGAACGCCATACAGCAATGGTGACACAGCTGCTCGTGCTCTAAGACCCTTTGTGATGTTACGTGGGAAATCTTACAAGGTTGAGAAGAGTCAACGTCTTTGTGTTCAAAATGATCAAATGTGTGTGAAATCTTATGGGACTTAACTGCTAAGGTCATCAGTCCCTAAGCTTACACACTACTTAACCTAAATTATCCTAAGGACAAACACACACACCCATGCCCGAGGAATCAGCCGCACAGTCCATGACTGCAGCGCCTTGAACCGCTAGGCTAATCCCGCGCGTCCAACATCTTTGTGTCAAACAAAATTTTAATACCATTCAAAAGATCGCGAACATGACATTAGGACCGAAGCGTTGTTCATGTCGTCAGGCAGAATTACAGATCCCTTGTCCCAGTGATTTTCGTTCTTGGAGACGTTACATTTTAGCATTGGCGTCTCGCTAAGTGCTCTATAGATTTAACGGGGAAGCTCTTCTGCTTCCAGTAGGATCGAAGTTGCAAGTTCCTGAAAACTGCTGTAATCTGCTGTTGATAGTATTTTTGGATTGGGTGCGAGATTTAGACCTTTAGGAAGGATCTTCACTGAATCCTTGTCCAGATGTATGTCAGTGACGTTAATTACTGTGCTGCTCCCTGCATCTTCTCTTGGCTGTTTGTGCAAACGATGGTATTTTGCTTTCTGGCGTGCAGACGTTTTCACTTCCATTCATTCCGTTTGTGACCATGTTGTACTGTCATCCCATTCCCAAGAATCTGCGGAGAGTGTAACAGTTATGTAAAGAAGATAAAAAATCTCTTTTGAAGTGACGTCTCGCATTCGTCGTGTGTCCCGAATTCTATCTCGTCATAATGCCAGGCCTGCAGGGCGCATAATCCTATTGACCGCTGGTGTGTGAATATAACGGACGAACATATCTTAAATTCGTTTATCTCGACACATTGTGAGGGACGTCTGCGTTATTGATTAATCTGAGAAATCTCTTCACATCCTCAGTTGGGCCATTTGTCTTATCGGATAATCTACCAGGACTCTCATATGGTGACTTCTTGCAAAATGAGTTCTTAGTGTTAACTCTCCACTGCAGTCGGGCACATATCAGTATACCAAACATAAAACACTTTTATAGCTGATACAACAAAACAACGAGTCAATTAATCAACCTCAGTGAATTTAATTAACCCTGCAATGAAGGGGACCATGAATTAATGTACCATAAATAGCAGGGCGCAATCAAAAGAAAGTATGAAAATACTCGATACAGGATCTTACCCAAAACCCAATCCTAAAATGAACCTAACCAAAGCTTCACCTTATTTAACAGTATACAGGTAGTACAAGAGAGACAGAATCAACAGTAAAACGCTAATCATATGTACACTCTCCTAGGCACAGCAGAGGAGAGTAGCTCTATGGACCTTCTCTGACATGAAGTGCTACCTACATAGTGGTAAGAGCGCTGAAAAATGTATTGAAGCCTCATTTCTAGTATGTCTTTGTTCCGTAAATGTTATAAGTAAGTAATTTTCATGTTTTAGATTAACTTTAATTTACTTTATGGATTACATCTGAACAGCCGTTACTGTACACCCACTGACAATTGGCTACATCTTTATGTCTAACTTTTAACTCGAAATACTTTATACCATCACCTTCTTGAATATTTGCAACCTACCATCACCGCACTGAACATCTAGTATATGACGACACAGACAAGAAGGAAGTGGAATTAAAAGTGATAGAAGAAGAATAACTGGGAACGTAAATTCCTTGTGGATTGCAACAGGAAAAAAAAGTCGTTTTGTTGCTTTGGATCGTATATCTACGATTGCACGCTCGTTTGTGTGTGCCTGTATGTTTTGCTTTTCCTCTGTCCCTATGTCCTTTTCTTCTCAACATAATGGATGACGGCTCTGTGGGCTAGATAACACCACACGGGAAAAGAGGTAGATAGGTTGATACTGGAATAGTTAAGCTGACAGCAGAGTCGGTAGACAGATTGATTGAGAGAGAAAGAGAGAGAGGGAGAGAGAGAGAGAGAGAGAGAGAGAGAGAGAGAGAGAGAGAGACAGAGGCAAAATACATGGGTTTAAAAACGATAAACTTGCAACGGTAAGAAGCTGACTTACATCAAGATAACTTATATCCACCCATTTTCTCTAATCCTTGAATACTTCCGATAAGGATGTTTAAAAGAAAACGTTTTGAAATGCATAACATCACGAAAAAATTTCTGCTCACAATATAATTACGATCTTCCACTGATATCTTCATCACATTTCAATTGGTCATAAATGTTGTTTGCAGCACTATCTCGATGATTATATTGTATTTCACAAAATTTATATATACATAATAAACAGAAAAGGACATAACGAGGCTGATAAGTAGCTGTCGGGTAAAGAAATATGCATTGCAACTAAGTGTATGATGTTCTAAGTCATTGAACAGGTCTCGTTGTCAGATATGCTGTATACGAATATCGCGTAACACTAGAGTTTGAAAGAAATTAAGTTTGGGGTTTAATATCACCTAGAGGATCAAGTCGTTAATGGTGAAGCTCGAGCTCTGTTCGGAAAAGGATGGACGAGGATTCGCCTTAAATTATACAGGGTGTGAAACCTACGTATACAAAATTGTAGAGTTTTTAGAGGAGATAAAAAGAAACACTTCTTAGCAAGATGTCGCAGGTATACAGTCTCCTCGATAGGGGTTCAAGGAGGTTTTGACGCCAATTCTGTTCAGAACTCCGGAGATAGTGTTCAAACTGCCGTGTGATGAAAATCGTCTTAGAGGTGCTGCTGAAAATGTCGTGCCTTCATATTAACGCACAACTGGTATCTGCGTTCTTATGATTCTCTAACATGCTAAAAACAACAAAATGTTTCACGAACACTGACTGCAACTCCAGTCAAACGGGCAACCAGCAAAACCACGCCATCTGTCTCCACAAAAGAAATTCATAGGCAAAACAACATTCAACACACGGCAGTTTGAACACCGACTTTGAACATAACTAGCGTCAAAATCTTCATGAACCCTTAGTAGGAACACAGTGCTGTCGTGACATTTGTCAAATACAAAAGTGTTTCTTTTTGTCTCGTCTACGCACTAAAATTTTAATATTTTGTATACCATATAAATGGATATGGACGCGACTTTTGTTCCGGAACCTACTCCCCTCCCCCCCGAATGAGAATCCAGTGCCTTGTCAATACATCAACTCCTTTGTTGTTTAACGATGTCCAATTCCACTCAATATACTCCCATCCCGACTTATAAGAAAGGTAGATAGACGCTTGTGAAATTTGCAGGTCTGCATTATTAATGTGCAGAGGCCGTTCTGTCGGATCGCTTTGCTGGGCTCATATTTTCCTGTCAGCCTCCGTCGTGGGAAAACTCATCTGCTAAGTCCTGATACGTTCGCGAATTCATCTTTCTGCGAGTAGTGGTACTTTGACAATCGCTCGAGGCGAATATCTCGTTCCGTCCTGTGCAAAGCCTCTCGTAGATTATTCTTCCGTCTCTTACCCCCCCCCCCCCCCCTCGTCGCCCCATCATCCCTCAGCAAACGACCCTGCGCCTACTCAACCAATACCTTTCATCGTCCCAGCGATAAGACGACTCAAGCCTATTATTACGCGTTCTCTAACGAGCCGTAAAGCTGCAAAAGTACCCACGGCCGCTTACAGACCGTAAAGTATTCTCCAGATAAAAACAGAAAGATATAAAACTACATTTGCAACTGCTTTTTGTAGTATCACTTTTAGCTCTGCTGTGAAAGAGCACACAAGGTAAACACTGTTGCATGTAATCTCTAATATACATTTCATTATAGCTGTCATTTTGATTTTTTTTAAACTGAGGAGCTTAAACTATAATCTTCCTTTTTTGCAATTGTTTTTCTGCTTGTCCAAAGTTGCTTTACCGATCCCACCCTTCGATTTTCGTCATATGTCTACGGCAAAGGAATCCTATCCTCTACAAACAATTTGCTCTCTATGTAAAATTCTCAATGGTTTTTAAGCAGTCCCCGCTAAAGAAGGAATTGTTTCATACATACACGATCAGTATGAAAGTATTGTGAATACTGATTTCTGTCCCGCTGCTGTACTTAATATTGTTGTTGTTGTGGTCTTCAGTCTGAAGACTGGTTTGTTGCTGCTCTTCATGCATATTTAGGTAGACAGTTTCAGCGTCCAGTCAGAAACGTTGTTGATAGTGTGAACAATATGCAAGTACGAGACAGTGCCACTGAGAATTTCAGTGCACTTTTTTTTACGATTTTAAAGAGCTTTTGAAAGAAAATAACTGGCTTGAATGGCTGCATCGATCATGAGGAATTCTTCCCCTTCCAAGTCCAAAATATTCATTGGTCTAACTAACTGTTGCATAAAGGATAGTTTCTTGAAAGTCCATGTAGAATCTGAATACTCAGCATCAACTGCCATCGAAAACAATGTATTCATGTTTCGCATAATGAAGCATGAGTACAATCGCTGCACACTCAACGTCAGTTGTTACTACTATTGTATAGCCGCGTTTCCCTGTTATCAAGGCTTATTTAATATTAATAACTTAAATACAAAGTATTGATGTTCTATAATAATGTTTATTAGTTCGTAATAAACCGACTTTCGGCTTCTTAGGACATCGTCAGATAACTCAATGCTAAACAGATAGTTCACACAACTGCAGGGAGAATTCGTAGCCGTACAAAGAATGCTGTTCAAAGATAGGAGACGTTTTATAACTATATCGATACAAAACACAAGCATGATGTATTACCTAAAGAGACACTGAACAAATAGATCTTATATTACAGTATATTCAAATATTAAAAGCTATGTGAATGTATAAAACAGAAATGTTCTACAAATGAGTAATGGCACAGGCTACTTTGTGAATGTGATGGACAGGCCGAATAAAGGGAGGAGAAGAAAGATGTCTGTGGCCTGTGGGTGTGGAATAGTTATAAAAAGCTTATTAGCTAATGGTGAGTAATGGAACTGTGTTTGGTCATTAAGGACCCGGTCAGGATTCTTTGATTGTTGTTTATTAATAGCCATAATTCCAAGCAATGTTAAATTTCTCCCTTTAGTTCCTTTATAGAGAACATCACATTTCACATCATATGAATGATATTCATTCAGAGCATGTTCACCAAAGATTGAATCTTCCTTTCGCGGTCTCCAACTCCTTTCATGCCCAGTCAGTTTAGTAGTTATAGCCCTACCTGATTGACCTACATATAATTTGCCACACAGATTGCAGAAAATTATATAAATTGCACGCTGTTATAAAGGTGGAATCATATCTTTACTTTTAACAGAATGTGAGCAACAGTATTCCTAGTGCAAAAAGCTGGAGTATATTTTCTGGATTTTATTTCCCTGGCAAGAACCTGCGAAGTCCCGCAAATAGCATGGGGGGCCCATTTGTTATCAGTGTGGTTTTGTGTTGTCTGAAGTGGAAAAAGGAGAGCTGTTATCCTCTGTCTCTTCTTTTTGCTGAGGATACTGTTAATCAGTATAGTACTATAACGATTACTGTATGTTATTTTTTTAATTATTTTCAATTCGTTTTCAAGATCGGGTTTGGTTTGGGGTACAGATAGCAGCCGGTGCACCACGGAGTGGTATTAATGTTTCTGTTGAGGTTACATTCCTCTATATGTTAAATGAATGTTGTTGGTTACTGATGTCAATGGTGATGTCTAAAAGTTGATATAGTCTCCTCCCGACTCCATTGTAAACTTGATTTTACTGTGGCGGGAATTCAAATGTTGCAAAAATTTAGTTAATAGTTTGGTGGTACCTGTGCACGAGCTCAGTACATCATCCACATACCTAGTCCAGTATTGTATTTTATAACTTAGAGGCTATTTATCTAAAAATGTTTGCTCAAAATTTTCCATAAGTATTTCAGCTAATAAGAGACTCAGTGGTGACCCCATTGCTAATCCATCTGACTGACTTTACAGGGTCTGCTGGAATTGGAATTTTTCTTTAAGCATGTTGTCATCTTTATGTCTTCTGTCTCTGTTGTATTTGTTGTGGTTTTATGTAGCCATTCTGTTAAAATTTCCTTTGCCTCTGCAACAGGAATTTTTAGAAAGCAGGCTGCCAACATCAAGTGAGACTACTTTTGCTCTAGGTGGAATGGGTATATCTTTTAGTTTTTTCACTAATGCAAGTGAATTAGGTATTCCAGATTTTGGCTGAAATTTATTTTGTGTTTTAATTAGTGAATCTAACTCTCTTGCTAATTTATGAATAGGTGTTGAAAACGAAGACATTAAAAGGCTTATTGGAGCACCTTCTTTGTGAAGCTTAGGTAATCTGTTTAACCTGGGTGCTATTAGATCCATATTTGTGGTGTATTTGGCATACGTTCAGTTCCCGTATGTCATAATAAATACTCAACCTTCTGAACGGTGACAAAACGCGGTCGTACCAGTTTGATCCAGAGGTTAAGTGGCTTTTACGATTATGAGTATTACCGCTATAGTTCGCCAAGAAAGGTTGACTGCACGAAAATAGGCTGTGAACTTCCTTCAGTTCAAGTAACATACCATCACAGTAATCTTTCATGCAGGTAAGACGATAACGGGAAATTAGTATACTGAATGATGCCTTCTTAAACGTTCTCCTACGTTGCCTGCCGACAAGGATTATAACACTAACATTTCTTAAATATTCCACACAGTTTCGCAACCGTCTCGCAGTTCATATATGGTATTATATGCTTTCTTTCTCGACACAGAGGCGAAGGTAAGCCATCCGTAGGTGAGAAAGCGACTATTTACCTAGGAAGAATTCCTGGGCAACGTCCTCGATATACAGAGAACACTTCGCTTGGTGATCTGCTGGTATGTTGCGGCGAATGTAACTTGAAAGAGAACACGGGAACAAAAAATGGTTCAAATGGCTCTGAGCACTATGGGACTTAACATCTGTGGTCATCAGTCCCCTAGAACTTAGAACTACTTAAACCTAACTAACCTAAGGACATCACACACATCCACGCCCGAGGCAGGATTCGAACCTGCGACCGTAGCGGTCAAGCGGTTCCAAACTGAAGCGCCAAGAACCGCACGGCCACACCGACCTGCGAACACGGGAACAGTATGTGAATTCAAGTATACAACGAAAATCATGGAAATATGTGGCTAGGTTCTAAAATTTTGGAGTGACTACCAGAAGGATTTCGACTTGCACACACATGCGACGAGGGCTTACGTTTTAGGAACTAGAGAAAGACAAGTAAATAACCATTGACCGCAAAGACAGTTAAGTTAGCTTATTAATGTAAAATGATCGTTACGCAACATTGAGGCCCAGGTTTGAGGACTAAGTGAGATGAACACTTCTGGTTTGCTTGCCGAAAATCAACGAATGGTAAAGGTTTTTTCAGACACGTCAATATACGAGTAGTTATACAATGCGAAAGGGTGAAACGGACCAACCAGTAGCGACTCACTGTCAGAGCTTATATCATGAGTATCTCCGAAGAAGCACGGTTGGCACACGAGCAGCTGCACCCCTCAAGTAGCAGATTATTCTATATGCCTCCACATCGTGTTCGGACGAGAAACACTAATTTGTGTCTACTTCATTTTAGTTCATTAACGGAAACATATTTTAGCAAGAACTATAATATTTATGGCGATGTGTACATTAACAGAACTAGAGTGGAACATGAGGACTCGAACAAACACGCTTTCCATACCATCCTTTGTTTAAGGAGACACACACTACAAAGCTACCCGCTTCTGTAGAAAAGTCTGTTATGCAATATTAATCTCAACAAAAGTAAGCGACTGATTTCGGTTTCTTAAATGTCATCAAGCGACAATTTTGCAGGTACAGATTTTACTTCAGTTTTTACAGTGTATCTAAGGAAGAGCGTAGCTCAGACTTTAAAAAGAAATGCTGCCAGTTTTTCCGTTTCCAGAACGCCAGGACATGTAAATTGCTGGCGGAGTGGACATATCTTTTCAGCTAATACAACAATTGTTTAACGGTCGTAGCATTTCAGGTAAGCGCGAGAAGATTCATACATATTATGTGACAAACTTGGTGATCTAAGACTGACTATAGAAAGAAAACAAAAGAATGGCAAACAGTAGGAGGCAAAATTACCTCCGAATATCTTTAGGACTCATTCGAATTCGTTATTAGTGAACATTAATGATGTCAAAACATCAGAAAAATTTGATAAGACGCAGAAAAGAAGCTTGGGGCATGACCACTATACAGTGGGAAGTAGAAAATATAAAGAAAAGGAGATCCTGAAACGTATCATGTGGACTGTGAAAAGAGTGACCGCAAGAAATATTACTATTTACGAAAGTTCGAGCGCCTAAATATTTTAACTCTTGAAACTTTGTGTAACTATAATTTAATGGAATTGGGACTCTGCAGATCTCAATGTGAACAGTGTTTTATGCAAATTTATAAGAAGTCCATTTAAAACGAGTACCAAGTTGGAGGCGCATTTACGCCGTTAAGCAAGCACCTACACAAAAGCTTTATCAGATGTGACAAGTCCACTGGAGTGGATTAAGGATTAAAAACGCTGACACCTCCTCGTGTCCGCATTGATCAAGCGGACAGAAAGACGTCCTTGTAACGAGAATCGATAGTCCAACAGCGTCATGACAGCAGACGAAACACGAGGTGACGTCTTTGGGATGGTGCGTGTTCAGCGACGTGCCACGGCGACAAACAAAAGTACGTGGAGTGAACTGTCGAGGAAACTAATCCCGTTAACGGAGAACGTTAAAATGTTTCTGTTTTTCACCGAATCTCGTAGAATAATCCAGTCATAGGACACTCGAGATTTTTAATAAGCTGCAACAATGGAAAATTTGTGATTGCCGTGTTATTTCTTCCACGCAAAGTCCTTGCGGCTTTCTGATTCTCCCACGAAATTCTGCAAACCGAGAAAACTTCTATAAGATTTCTATATTTGTTTTGAGATATGAAAATGACGAATTACTCCTGAATAAGTACACCTCGCAGATTCTCAGCATAACGAAAAATGAGAAGGGTTAATGCGGTCTATTAAGATATGAACTGTACATAAGGCTGCTTTTCAAAAGCATTATTTTGAAACTTTTGGGTAAAAAAAATCGGCCTAAGCGGCGAAACAAGATCACACTCTTACTGAAAAATAGAGTCCTGCATCGCAATAGACAATTCAAAGATATGGGCAATTTGTTAAGTACTATTTAGGAAATAGAGAGAATATCATTGCGAATTGGACAGAGAAGATGTAGGTGAAGAAAAATTATCCTACTTATCTTTCCACACATGAACATAGTGGCAACCCGTACGTAACGTTAGCTATGGGACAAAACTTCCGGATTCAGAGGTTCATCTTTTAGGTACCAATGTATTAGTTATCGACACAAACACACACACACACACACACACACACACACACACACACACACACACACGCACACGCACACACACACACACACACACACACACACACACACACACGAGAACGTGCGTAAGCGCAGGCACGCATAATGGCAGTGAAACAGCTCCTTCCGTCCATATCATTTGTTGCCAAATGGAAGATTAACAGACAAAAGTTTGTTATGTTTCAGAATTATGATCAGGCTTTCGTTCTTATCTTGCGCGAAGCAATCGTCAGCCATTCACTTAGTGTGTCTGAAACTGAATGAGCCTGATAACATTTTTGCTACCAAGCTGTGAATGCTACACAAGTGAGAAAATGATGCATCACAGAACAAGTACAATTTCGGATCCGTTAGTTTTTAACGTAGAGCAGATTTATTCTGTTGCAAAGCATATACTAAACTGCTTGCAAGAACGTACAGTTACAAGTGGAGAAAATTTACCAGAGAAATAATATTACCGAATTTCAGATGAAATAATTAATTTTCAAACACCTGCAAAAATAGTACATTCCGTTAACTTACTTAAATGTAACACATTCAAGAGTAGTATTTTTGTTCACAACCGCCAAAAATACTGACAAATAGGGTTATCATCATAAAAACATAACAACCACAAATTCTACGAAGCTTAATCACAGTCCACACGGGTTAATGACTAGTGGTATTTGTACACCAACAGGAATACTGTTCATCATTTGGCTGTTTTATGCTAAAAGCTTACTGTTTAAAATTTTGTCTTACTTCTCGTCGACAACAGTTTTCCATCCATGAAGACGGCAGAATGAGCATTGTGCGTGTATTAAAGTTGGTATTCAACAGTATCTTTTTTCTTTTTTTGTTGTCGTTCGTATTCTGGATATTTGTGTCGTTAGCTGGTCTGAAATTAGAAATGCACAATTCAGAAATCCAGTAGTACCTTCGTTTCAATTTTTAACGTAAAAACACTGTTTAGACATTTAGCTTATCATATCTGATTATTCTTAATTGTTTGCAGTAAAAACTTCCACGTCTAATTTGAATATAGCATGACAAGCGTACCTGACAGCAAAAGTTCAACGTTCGTTGGAGACTTCACCATTTTCGTATTCTCGTGTAGCACGGTGCAACTTCGTTGCGCAAAAGCTCCATAACAAATACGCGCTGATGTTTGCCCACACTTACATAATTGTTGTTTCTTAGTGTTAAAGATTATTGTCATACCTATGTATGACTTTTCACTTTTAAAGTAGCAGCGTAATATTCAGCGCCAACGATATTTGTAATCTGTTTAAGACTGTTTCCATCGAGTCTCTATAACGATTGTCCTATAGTAATATCAAAGTCTGGTAGTAATGTTTCGCCACTGCCTACGAGTTTAAACACGACAATACCGCGACGGTTTAATACTACAATATGATGAAATAATTTACACTACAATAAAAATTTACATTCCACAATAAACGGAAATGGTTCTCCTTGTTGTAATTTGTTTATTGTTTCTACTTCACATGAAATGGCGTATAAGAATTTCATAAAATATAAAAAGGAGACATACTACTGGATGTGTGTAATAGATATTTTCATCTGTTTTAAAAGAACAAAAACAATATATTGATCTACGCATTAGTTTTCATTTCTGTAGTATGATGAGTTAAGGAAAGGAGGTCACGTGACAAGGCAAATTTCTCTTAAATGCACGGTGCAACACTGGCGAAGTAGAATCTCAGATGGAAAATTTTATCGAAGGAAATACAGAAGGGCAAGGTGAGACTCCGCCTGGCTCGGACATGGTGTTTATGCCAAGTAAATTTAATTCCTTTTTACATTAGCAGATGATGCAGCGTAACTAAATCAAGCATGAAATCGATCTGCTTATTAATTTGATTTATGTTGTTCCCATCATCAGTCCCAAGGTTGGTTTGGTGCAGGTCTCAATTCCAATAGCATTCCAGCTAGCCTCTCCATTTCAACGTTACTGCTGCATCCCACATCATCAACGATCTGTTATGTAATATATGATGATCTTATATCCTCCTTTCAAGGCACTGTCCTCTCCATTCAACTGGTCTTCCAAGTCCTTTGCTGTCTCTGACAGAATTGCAGAGTCACTGGCAAACCTCGGAGTTCTTACTTCTTCTCCTTGGACCTTAATTCCTACTCTAAATTTTTGTTTTTCTTTACTGCTTGCTCAGTGTACAGATTGGATGTCGGAGACAGGTGCAACTCTGTCTTACTCCCAAGCATTGCTTCCCTTTCATAACCCTCGACTGTTGTAACTCCCATTTGGTTTTGTGTACAATTTCTAAATACGAACTTCCAGCACGCTGAAGTAGCTCGGTTCAGCAACTTCTGTTAATCAGTAGAACAAAAAACTAGTCAAAGTTGCAAATTTTTAATTTTTGTTCATTCGATGACTGGTTTTGGGGCGAGACCCATTTTCAGATCATCATAATATAGTCGAAAATGGCACTTCCGAAGATGTCAAAAATGTGCAATGAATATTTACAGCAATAGTAAATGTTCATTGCACATTTTTGAGACCTTCGAAAATGCCAGTATCGACTACGTTATGATGTTTTGAAAGTGGGTCTCGGCCCGAAACTAGTCACCGAATGAATAAAAACTAAAATTTACAACTTAGACTGAGTTTTCAATCTACTGAATTTATAAATAGCCTTTTGCTCCGTGTATTTTGCCCCTGCTACCTTCAGGATTTCAAAGAGAGTGTTCCAGTCAACATTGTCAAGAGCTTTCTGCAAATCTACAATGATATAATCGTAGGTTTGCCTTTCCTTAGCCTATCTTCTGGGATAAGTCGTAGGATTAGTATTGCCTCGCGTGTTCCTACATATCTCCGAAACTGTAAAGAATTCGTGTTAGTATTTTGCAACCATGGCTTATTAAACTGATAGTTCGGTTATTTTCATAATTGTCAACACCTGTCTTCTTTGGTATTGGAATTATTATATCGTTCTTGAAATCTGAAGGTATCTTGCCTGCCTCCTACATCTCGCATGCCAAACGGATGAGTTTTGTTATGGCTGACTCTCCCAAGGCTAAAAGTAGTTCTAACGGAATATTGTATACTCCCGGGGTCTTGTTTTGACTTAGGTCTTTCACAGCCCTGACAAATTCTTCTCGCCGTATCATTTCTCCCATTTCATCTTTGTCTACTTCCCCTTCCATTTCTATAATGCTGCCTTCAAGTACACCTCCCTTGTACAGACGCTCTAAACACTCCTTTCACCTTTTCCTTCTTTTCTTAGGACTGGTTCTCCATCTTTGCTTTCGATATACAACAGCTGCTTCTCTTTTCTCCAAAGGGCTCTTTAATCCTTCTGTACGCAGTATCTATTTTTCCCCTAATGAAACACCCTTCTAAATCCTTACATTTGTACTCTATCCACCCCCGTTTAGCCATTTTGTACTTTCTGTCAGTCTTATTTTTTGGGCGTTTGTATTCGCTTTCGCCTGCTTCATTTGCTACATTTTTATATTTATGTTTTTTATCAATTAAATTCAATATGTTCTCTTGTATCAAAGGATTTTTACTAGGCTTTGTCTTTTTATCTATTTGATTTTTATCTCTGAAAGCTGCCAATTCGTCTTCTGCTGTATTTCTTTCCCCTGTTCTAGTCAACCACTGTTTACTGCTCTCTCTGACACTTTGGTTCTTTCCATTTGTGTATGTCCCCGTCTCCTTAATTTTCTACCTTTCTGCAATTTCTCCAGTTTTGATCTACAGTTCTTAACAAACAAATTCTGCTCAGAATCCACATCTGCCCCTGAAAATGTCTTACGATTTAAAATTCGAGTCTGAAATCTCTGTTTACCATTACATAATCAATCTGAAACTTCTAGTTTCTCCAGGTCTCATCCATGTATACAGTTTGCTTTCATGATTCCTAAAGCAAGTGTTAGCGATGACTAAATTATACTCTGTGCAAAGTTCTACCAGACGGCTTCTTCTTTCAGTCCTTTGCCCTAGTCCATATTCACCTAGCATTTTTACTCCTTTTCCTTTTCCTACTATCGAATTCCAGTCCCTCATCACAATTAAATTTTTTTCTCTTCCTACTATCTGAACTATCTCATCATACATTTCTTCAATCTCTTCATCATCTACGGAGGTAATTGCTAACTGGCATGTTAACTAGTACTAGGGTAGTAGTCTTGGCTACAATATTGGGTTCACAATTCTTTTCTCAGTAGCTTACTCTCATTCCTATTTTATCATTCATTGTACTCTTCCTGGATTACCTCTACTTGATTTTGTATTCATAACCCTGTATTCACCTGACCAGAAGTTCTATTCTTCTTGCCACCGAACTTCGCTAATTTCCACTATATCTAACTTCAAATTATCCGTGACCATTTTTGCATCTTCTAATCTATATGCCCAACTAAGGGAGTCGACATTCCACACTCCGATCCTCAGAACGCCAGTTTTGTTTCCTTTAGTGACGACATCGTTCTGAGAAGCCCCCGTCCGGAGATCTGAATTGGGGCTACTAAAACTAAACTAAACTCCGTCCGAACAGGCCTTGGAAGGCCCGACGGCACCGACCGGCCGCCGTGTCATCCTCACACTTTACCTCCGGAATATTTTACGCAAGAGGACGCCCTCATCATTTAACCATACAGTAGAGTTGCATGCCCTTGGGAAAAATTACGGCTGTAGTTTCGCCTTGCGTTCAGGCGTCCGCAATACCAACAGAGCAAGGCCGTTTTGGTTGATGTTACAAGGCCTTACCGTCAATCATCAAGACTGTGGCCCGTGCAACTACTGAAAAGGCTGCTGCCCCTTTCCAGGAACCACGCGTTTGTCTGGTCTCTCAACAAATACCCCTTCTTTGTGGTTGTACCTACGGTACTGGTATTTGTATCTGTATCATTTTACAAAATGATAGAACCTGATGTATTTTGTCATTCTGTTTGAATGTCTGAGTACGAGTGAGTGAAAATGGGACAAAGTGGATGAAATTTATGTTCCATGTTCTATCTTCTGGAATCTAATCTTAAACATTTTAGCAACATTTTTCTGAAATTAGTGTAGTAAAGATAATAATGGTATCACTGCGAGTGCCCTATAGATTCAACCATCCAAAAATTATCTTCTAGAATGACTGTGCACCTGTCAGAAAGTACTTTGCTAGTGGCGAAGCTGAGAAATTTTAAGTATAAATTGTTAAAAATCAGCCTATTCATCAAATTTCAGTCTGACACCCACTTAATCCCACTTTCAGAGTTATCTTTAACAGGAGAACGATACCTACGAGAAATTACAGAGGGTTAGTTTTGTATGTTGCAGATCATCGAGAAATGTAGTTCAAAAATTTAATCTTCTCACAGGGACAAGTGCATTGACTTACAAGATAATTCCGTCGTAAGACATACATAGAATGCATCGTCTTTCACTACGGGCCGTGAACATACGACGTGGTGCTCAAATTTGAAAACCAAAGTATGTACCTATTGACGAAGAAAGCTGGGGAGAGAAACATCTTGATCGGAACATGCACTCCAAAGAAACTGCGGGCCACGAGGAGTCACTGCAGGAAGGATGGCAGAGTAGAGAGGGAGGGGAAGGGGTAGGCTCGGAATACCGGAGGAGATGAAACCATTCCAAATTTGTGCTCCACGTCGACCGACCCGTCGGCAAATGGACTTCACGTTCTAATCTTTCTTCTCGCGGACGAAATCGCTAAAAGTACTGTTCACTGTCCTCCACAGCAGCTGCAGATGCTGTATGTCACCTGGCGTGTCGGTCATTCTGAGAAATTGGAGTTGAGAAGCACTCAATAATCGCAGTTGCACAGGTGACATGACTTCTCGTGCCTATATGTAGTGTCTATTTCTGTATTTATATCAGCAGTAGAAACAAGGAGGATTACAACTAACGTCCCGTCGAAGTCTCCCAGAGACGAAACGCTACGCTGATTTGGACAGGAACAGAGAGGAGTGGATCGTGGCTCTGCCTATGGAACCCTACAATCGTTGGAGGATATTTGAATCCGACCCGTCCAAACTACACTTATGCTCATAAATTAAGGATAATTGCAGAATGTGGTGCCACAAAACTGGCGCTAATAGCATAGGCACACAGGGAACACACACGACACAGATCTGTAAGCCCACAGTATTGGTGATAAGTTGAGAAAACCGTCCCGAAACACATGTGGCACAATACGCCATTGTTTCCTGCGCATCTACCCTGACATCAATATAGAATATGATCACTATACACACCTACATAGGCCGCACAACGGGTTGACATACTCTGGATCAGATGGTCGAGCAGCTGCTGGGCTATA
Source organism: Schistocerca serialis cubense (assembly GCF_023864345.2). Taxonomy (NCBI): domain Eukaryota; kingdom Metazoa; phylum Arthropoda; class Insecta; order Orthoptera; family Acrididae; genus Schistocerca; species Schistocerca serialis. The sequence goes on from NC_064638.1 coordinate 856,250,186, forward strand.
GCCTCCCATTCTTGCACCATTGCCCGTTGGAGCTCCTGAAATGTCCTAGGGGTTTGAAGACATGCAGCGATACGTCGACCGAGAGCATCCCAGACGTGCTCGATCGGATTTAGGTCTGGAGAACAGGCAGGCCACTCCATTCGCCTCCTGATATCTTCTGTTTCAAGGTGGGGCCGTGCGTTATCATCCATCAGGAGGAAGGTGGGACCCACTGCACCCCTGAAAAGGCGGAAATACTGGTGCGAAATGACGTCCCTATACACCTGGCCTGTGACAGTTCCTGTGTCAAAGACATGCAGGGGTGTACGTGCACCAATCATAATCCCACCCCACATCTTCAAACCACGACCTCCCTACAGGTCCCTTTCAAGGACATAAAGGGTTGGTATCTGGTTCCTGATTCACGCCAGATGAAAACCCGGTGAGAGGCACTGTTCAGACTATACATGGACTCGTCCGTGAATATAACCTGGGACCATTGTTCCAATGACCATGTACTGTGTTCTTGACACCAGGCTTTATGGGCTCTCCTGTGATCAGGGGTCAGTGGAATGCACCTTGCAGGTCTCTGGGCGAATAAACCATGTCTGTTCAGTCGTCTGTAGACTGTGTGCCTGGAGACAACTGTTCCAGTGGCTGCGGTAAGGTCCTTAGCAAGGCTACCTGCAGTACTCTATGGCCGTCTGCGGGCACTGGTGGTGAGATATCGGTCTTCTTGTGGTGTTGTACACTGTGGGCGTCCCGTACTGTAGCGCCTGGACACGTTTCCTGTCTGCTGCTTGAGATCACACTTTGTGGCACAGGGAGGGCCCATGCTACGACGTGCTGTGTTTGACCAGCATTCAGTTACCCTAGTATTCTACCCCTCACAACGTCATCAATACGTGTTCTTTGAGCGATTTTCAACACACATTCACCATTAGCACGTCTGAAAACGCCTGTACAGTTACTCGCTGCACCGTACTCTGACATGCACCAACACACCTCTGCATATGTGGACTGCTGCCAGCGCCACCGTGCAACGACCGCAGGTCAAATGCACCGCATAGTCAGACCCCGAGGTGATTTAAACCCGCAAAGAGCCCACCAGAGCGTTGTTTCACCATGTGTCAGTGTTATCCTTAATTTATGAGCATGAGTGTACGAATCCAACATCACTGCGAATATCCCACCTCGTTCGTGCTTGGTAGCAGAAAATATTATAGGGTTAATTATAGTGATTCACAAATTAATAAGTTTCGCCTTTCACTCATTACTTCAATCCTCAGGGAAAATGGTTATACCAGCCTGTAACGGTCTGCCTCTATACCAAACAGCTGACTATAGTGTTCGTTTCTAGTGCCCCTTTCTAATCCCAGTCTCTTGCGTAAGTGTAAGTACAGGGCCACTATAAATTATTCATTCGTTTTCAGAGCTCTACATTTTTGAAGTATTTCAGGTACAAATATGATTCACGCATGAACAGAGCCGCAAACTCACCGGTTTTACGTTATGCCCACGAGTCGAAGTTACAGTAGCAATGCCTTGGCAAAATGGCAGGAATATGAGAGATGTTTAGCTGTTATTACAGTGCAGCCTGCTTTCAGAAGGAATTATGGGAAACAACCACCAAGTAAGCAGAGTATTATGGGTTGGTCGACCAAGTGTGCCAGAGGCAGAGGCAACCTTGGAGAGGGTGAAGGAAATCGGTAAAAAGAACCGGAAGATTACGGCCGACGCCCACAATTTAGCATCACAATGCAGCAAGCACTTGTGGACGAAACTTCTCCACCAAGCTGATTTCAGCGGCGAAGAAACCTTCCATCGTCGCAGTGTGAGAGTGTGGGGTGCTTTAAATCCTCATGGAATTGTGGCGCATGAATGACATTCGTCGAAGTTTAATTTTTTCTGTGCAGTATGAAGCCGTATGGGATGTTTTTCTTCTGTGAGGAGACTGTGACGGGTACCTCTTACCTTGATGTGTTGCAGTTGTGGTTGTTCCTCAGCTATAATTCTTTCCATAACAGAACGCAGATTACGAGAATTTCATCTTCCAACAATGTGGGGCTTCCCTCATTGTACCAAGAATGTTCGTCACTACCGAAACGACGAACTTTCGCTTCGCTGGATTGGGCGTAGTGATGAAGATGACGTGGTATCCCTTGTCACCTTCTGACTTTTCGTTTCGGGTAAATTCAGGATCGTGTTCACGTAGGCCCACTGCCAAGAACACTGGAGCAGCTCAGATAACGCATAAGTGCTGCTGTTATGATCACTGACGGGATGTTGCTACATAAGGTACGGAAAGAACTTGACTACCGCTTGAACGTTTGTTTTGTGATCAGAGGGACACTCACAGAACATTTCTAGTGTGTGAAAATGCAGACTTGTCGAGTTCACGATTCTGTTCATGAGTCAGTCATATTTGTACATGTAATACTTCGGAAAGTATAGAACTTTGAAAACTATTGAATCATTTACAGTAGCCCTGTATACAAAAATGGAGCTGACTGTTGTCTCTTCTTTTGATTCAATCTGTGCAGCAAGTAATAGAAACTAAATTTTAGTAGCCCTACTTTTTCATACTGCTTTCTAGGATTAACCTGGACCGTTCTTCGCTAACATTGAACTTAACAGTATGTTATGATTGTTCAGTCCCCTATCATTCTGCACTAGTTTCACTGATTTCCACATTCTATCCGATCTGAGAACATACAGGATGCCCATTGAGGGTTTTTGTCATACACGAATTTCGTCTTCTTTTTGAACAATTCAACCCCGTGGAAAGCCTGTAAACAAATGTTTCCATAAATATGTTACCTGTGTAGGTGGGTTTTGTTTTTATCTAATTTTGAATCAAATTTTCGCTCGAACAACTTACCGAGCGGGGTGGCGCAGTGGTTAAACACTGGACTCGGATTCGGGAGGACGACGGTTCAATCCCGCGTCCGGCCATCCTGATTTAGGTTTTCCGTGATTTCCCTAAATCGCTCCAGGCAAATGCCGGGATGGTTCCTCTGAAAGGGCACGGCCGACTTCCTTCCCCATCCTTCCCTAATCCGATGAGACCGATGACCACGCTGTCTGGTCTCCTTCCCCAAACCAACCAACCAATCGAACAACTTGCTAGAGACTTGGGCGTAAATAACATAAACTCAAAAAACAAACGTATTATCTGATGTAAAAGTAATCGCCAGCTGCGGGAAACATTTGATAAGTATTGTAACCATATCCACTGAGAAAATGAGAATCGCACAGTCTGTCCTGTTACGCTGCGCCGTCGGAGAAAGCGAATACGTTGTGTACGTCGTCTAGGCGGTCTTCACCTGCGTCTTTAATGATGTTCCTCATTATACGTCTAGAGTCTTCTGCGTCTGTTTGCTACTTTTTTCTTCGTGTTTTGTTCCTCTTTCTCCTTAAGCACAGCATTACGTGGCATTACGTCTTTAGCTCGGCCTTTTCCACTGCCATTTGCCGCGCTAACCATAAAGTCGACGACAAACGCCAAGCAGCAAAATATGAGACCATGAGAACCATCAGCGAAGATGGTGGAAGGTGTGCGACAAATATTTACCAGCACTCCAAAAATTTGTAAAATGCAGAAGACGTAAACAAAGGGTGACGCAGAGAACTGTCTGGAACATTACAAACAAACGTCTTCGTGGGATCCCACAACGGGTGCAGTTGTTGCAGACCGTGGGTCACCAGGATTTCGGGCTTCGTTGCCACTTTTGCACAGAGTCCCGGAAGTTCTAGGTGAAGCCGGCACTTGACGGGCTTTGGTCTGTACTGACGAAGCGAAAGTTCACCTACGAATTAGGTGAGTCACTGCGTACGCATTTGGGAACAGAAATCTCTCATGTGATCGTGAAATACATTAGTGATTGCCCTAAATAGAATGTGTTTCGTGCTACTCCCGTGCGCATACCGCATTTCTTTGTCGAGTGGTTACTAGTATAGTGTACTTGGATATATGGAAAGACAATGATTTTTTTAAAACCATGACGATGTGCTAACATTCATATGCTTGTAATCACCATAGTACTAAGGTTTAACGGTGCTCACTGAATGAGCTCTACATCATGACTTTCTTCTTCTTATGGTCCTTCACGATCACCTTATGTAACTTGAATTTTTTATTTGTGTAGTCACGTAAAAGATTACGCGTTCCTGCCTCCTTTGCGTAAACTGAAAAAGGTTGTAATGTAATGCCCATAAGGGAACTGAGCGAAGTACGAATGTGTGTTAGGGCAGTGCTTTATAACATCAACTTCGTTAGGATCATTGGACCGTTCAGATAATGAACCCGCAAAAGAGCTTAAGAACTTTTCTCGGCGAAGTCAAAAAACTCTCTTACAAGATACAGGGTGACTCCGTGATGATGTTACAAACTTTTAGGGATGACAGAGAAGGATAGACGTATCAATTTGAGATAAGAAATCCTCACCCGGAAACGACCAACTCGAAAGTTATAAGCTAAAATCCTCCTGATACCTCTGACAGTGGATCTTTTCTACTACAAAATCTTTGCTTTCCATATTTTGGGATGAACTAGAATGGATTAAACGAAGAAAAAAACGTCCAATAAACATCTGCTCCAAAGTTCATACGCTAAGAGATATGAATACTTGTGCATATTTGCTAGTGTGAAACACACCTCTTCTACAGAAAAGGTGCTCATAACTCTTAAGGTATGCCTTTTGGAGACCATGTTTTCTAGACAATGTTTTCTTGTTTTGGTCAGACTACATCCTCCCAAAATATGGAAACCAAAGAGCTTGTAGCAGAAGAGGTCCACTTTCACAGGTATCAGAACGATTTCCGATTATAAATTTCGATTCGGTCGTTTCCGGACCAGGTTCTCTTACCTCAGATTGATACTTTATCCTTCTACATCGTCCCTGATGGTTGGTAATATCATGGCAGGATCACCCTGTATATGTGGAGATCGAGCATGCGCTATTAAGAAGTAGTAAACAGTATTATGTTGACTCTCCAGAAACAGCGAAACCTGATTTTCTTTGTTGTGACAATGTGTGCAGTTTCTTCACAGATGGGAATTCACAGCGAGAACAAAGGATGTCGTAGATGGCCCCATTACGTTTACTGGCGTCCAAGGAACTGCCTTTCGTCAAGGGCCCATATTTACCCGAGCCTTAAGGACATTGGCAATACCCATTTTATCTGTTGTCAACGAGGAAGACTGAGAAACTGCAGCCGGCCGGTGTGACCGTGCGGTTCTAGGCGCTTCAGTCTGGAACCGCGTGACCAGTACGGTCGCAGGTTCGAATCCTGCCTCGGGCATGGATGTGTGTGATGTCCTTAAGTTAGTTAGGTTTAAGTAGTTCTAAGTTCTAGGGGACTTATGACCTGAGATGTGAAGTCCCATAGTGCTCAGAGCCATTTGAACCATTTTTTGAGAAACTGCAAAATCAAAGTAAGCAAGCGGAAAGTGGACTCACCGAACGAAGGCTGTGGATATGAGGAATGTTGGGCAGTTTGAACAGTAGTTACAAACGAATTAACGTTAACGAGGACTGGCTGATGTGTTTTGAAAGTCGAAGTATGGTGTCCGAAGCTGGAAGAGAACCATGGACTAAGAATACGAGTTTAAGATAAGCCCACATGGACTTGAGACTTTGAATGTCATTACGTCGCTAATGCAGACAAATATTGTTCAAAAGTACCGTGAATTTTGTAGACGCGTTTCAAAAGTTTGGAAAGATAAATGCAGGGGCAATTTACTTGCTTACGACAAACGTCGCGGCTCAGATGACACTAGTTGTTCATTGTTACAGGGAGACAGGGGACAGCCACCGCTACTTTTAGGCTGTGTACTGATTTTGATCGGATTGCCTAGTTCGTGTTTTAATAAAATATGCTGCAACAAATGGTTCAAATGGATCTGAGCACTATGGGACTTAAACTTCTGAGGTCATCAGTCCCCTAGAACTTAGAACTACTTAAACCTAACTAAGAACATCACACACATCCATGCCCGAGGCAGGATTCGAACCTACGATCGTAGCGGTCGCGCGGTTCCAGATTGCAGCGCCTAGAACCGCTCGATGCCGCAACAACATTGCAAAATACCCCCAAAGCACGCCAAAGTGAAGCACCTAGGAAAGAACTTCGTATTCGAGGCTATTATACGCAGCAAATTAGCGATTCATCACACACTGGAATATTTTAAGGGACAAAATTTTTCCTATTTTGCTATTCTGGGGCCGTATGTTCAAACTTTGTCCATTAGTTAATTATTAATCATAGATGATTGTACTCCATGACATAGGTTCTAGTACTATAGTCTTTTAATATGACTATTTTAAACGTATTAGTTTGAAGTTCTGTGTAATCTTAAGGCAATGATTCATACGGTTTGTATAAATCTCAGTGCCGGCCGAAGTGGCCGTGCGGTTAAAGGCGCTGCAGTCTGGAACCGCAAGACCGCTACGGTCGCAGGTTCGAATCCTGCCTCGGGCATGGATGTTTGTGATGTCCTTAGGTTAGTTAGGTTTAACTAGTTCTAAGTTCTAGGGGACTAATGACCTCAGCAGTTGAGTCCCATAGTGCTCAGAGCCATTTGAACCATTTTTATAAATCTCACCTGCATGTGGAAATTGCTCGAAATGTTTATGCATCCAACAGATTGATTGACAATAGACTATCGAGTTTATCTGGCACATGTCTCATGAATGGCCATATGATCACATGAGTTCGTCCGACGATATTAACTCTTTATTACACGTCGTCTCAACTTTTTCAACATGTAATGTGGTTCTGATTTCTGCAGCAGCACCAATTATTCACTGTTGCTTTTGCTAATAAATAAACGTAAAAAATAAATATAACAAGCGTCATAAGTAAGTATAATACAAGATCCTTTATTAGCTCAAAATGTAAACAAATAGCATCATACGTATGTTTCGTGACAGTTTCGGTTAAATACATGGCGATATCCGCTTTACTCTCCGTAGATACTCCTGATCTAAGAACACGACTGAAGCTTGTATGAGATGCGTGTGCGCAGCACGTGTACAAGCACAGCTCAACGTACCCCCGCTGCAGCACCGCTACTCGTGGGCGCCGCGACGTCCCAACAAGTGCACCAGCCTGATGCAATGGAAATAAGAAGCGTGCATGAATTTGTCGTGGACTGAATCCTCATTTTGTGTGATCTGCCGTAAGGCGCTGTGCAGGTAGATGTTTTGTTCGAGCAGTTCGTACTAACTTGCAGTGGAGAGTTTGAATTCTGTGATATTTCACTTAAATAGAATATGGACTCACAAAGGACACCAGCAAAAATTCTGTTTGAAATAAGCTCCAAGGAAGGCTTTTTAAGTGGTACGTGATGTCGATCATGACATGGACGAGCATGGTAAGATTTAAGTTTTCTAGTAAAGATTCCTTCATCACGAAGCGCTGCTACACTGAACACCTGTAAGATGTGTTTCATATTTGTATAGAATGTTTATCGAGCTTCGTACGTGTTTTTAATGTGTCGCCTGTTGTACATGAATAGGTGCACTATAAAATTACGGGGAAATTTGTGTCTGTGCTAGCTGAGTATCCAGCATTGCCTATGTATGTATTTACTCCAGACTTCTATTAGTCCATTTGCTCTGCCTCTTTTCCCTTTTCATCTTCTGCTTCCTCTGTCTATTTCCTCCAACCCCCACTCATCGTCCATCTCGTCCTAGCCCTCTTTCCGTCCATCTGCACCTTCTCCCTGTGTCCATCTGCTTCTTCCGTTTCCCCTTCCTCCTCCTCCCCTCTACCTTCACATCACCCCTCTTTTTGTCCATCTCGTCCTGACCCTCTCTCTCTGTCCATCTCCTCCTTTCCTTTCTCTGTTCATCTCCTTCTCTACCCTCTGTACGTCTCCTCCTCTTTCTGTTCTGGTTACTTCCCTCTCCCTCTCCCCCTGTCGTTGTCCATCTGCCTCTCGCCCCTCCCCCCTCCCACTATCTATGCCCATCCCCTACTCCACCCCTATCTGTGTCCACCTCCTGCTTCCCCCTCTCTTATCTGTCGCTGTCCATCTCCTCCTTCGCCTTCTCTCTCCACATTATCAACCCCAACGCAATAGGAGGTTCCTGGTTCTTCACCCCACAGTATTTCTTTCCAGATACTAAGTAATATGTCCACCAGGTTAAGTTACAGCGATCCAGGGGTGTAGGAAGAGCTTTTTACTTGTGGTTTTGCCCGCGTACGCTTATGTCACATATTTAATATATTTCACACATATTCGTACGCATATTTCACCTTATCTGTAGCGAGTTTTCCTTGCAGTTTCGTTTTTACGCAGCTCAATGTTTATGACTACATATCTTCTTAACTGCATGTCGTACAACGCTGTATTTTTGCAAGCACATTCTGAAGTATGCGTGAATACTGACTGCAAAATTTGTTACAAATAGAATTAGTAATAAAGAATTAATACGTTAAAAGGTCATGTCTGATGCGGCAGTCTTACTGTATGAGCGGCGAAAGTGTAAACTTTTCAAATTACCTTCCACTAGGACCGTGGAATGCAGTCAACGACTGTGATATGACTTTAAAAATGATGGAAAACAGCAATCAGTCGTCCTTTCCTTTCAGGCTTTATTAAAGCAATTCTAGATATCTGGCAATACCTATCCATTATCAACGCAGTATATCAGTTTTAATACATGTTGTAGTACGTCAATCCCTGTTATTCGGACTCCAGACACAGTTCATTAAGGCTACTGTAGTAGATTTGCTTTAATAAAGCGTGGAAGGAAGAGACGACTGATTGCTGTTCTCTATCATTTTGATAAATGTTTTTCCTTTCATCATTTTGTGAGGTGTGGGCTAGAAAAAGTCTCTTAAAGTTTTGATATTATGTGCAAAGTTTGTTGCATGTTACTAAATGCTACAATTCTAGGGCACTGGATGAATGTAGTGTAAGATGTCGTTGTCTCCTGACCTTCATTGCTTACATATTACACCCTCACAATCATATTCTGCACATCAAGACGCTTCATTCGAACCCAAACTCGATAAGATAAAGTCAGTATTGTATGAATTCATGTAAACGATTTGCAAATAACAAGTAAGTACACCGTGGTTGAAATATTCGAGGCTGGCGTACACACATACATTCCAGACACGACGCTCACAGGAGCTTTTAGTTCGAGAGAGGCAACCGCACGCCAGGAGGCCAGTCCCAACCCATCCACGTCGGCTGGTAGACGCACGTGGAGCAGACAGCGTTCGCCCGAGGGAAAGGAGGAACGACCCCGTGTCCAGCTTAAAAGCAAATTCCGCTACATTGTGTGGGAGCGGCCAGCCTACCCATTCTTTACACATAGCACGCAGTTTCAGAGATTTTCACAGGGAGACAGCAAACGCCAAACGCCGATGCTACAGATTTCCGGATTGGTCGCCTTAAACGAAACGTCATTCTCCCATTTTAGAAGAGCAGTACTGATTGGCAGACGATTTCTGACGCCTTGAGCTGAAGGAGTAATGGAAGAGACTGAAAGATATACCTCTTCACGTCTGGCGTGGAGAGGGGCCATTCCGTTGTCGCTCTTGGAGCGAGAACACGTAACGAGAGCGTGTGCACTCGTACGTGTACTCAAAGAGCGAGGAACAAGTCTCTCCTCTGTACTTCACTGGGAGAGCACGTCTGTCGAGAGCGAATCGGAGTGCGACTCTATATTTAGTCCTTGCCATGAAGCGTTGTTCACTGTGTTGGCCGCCACACTTATTCTGTGGTGTGAACGGACAGAGTTATAGTTAAACGCCTGCGAGCGAATTTTTGAGTGGCATCGCGGTGCACTGGTTATCTGACCGGTGTACCACGCCAGTAGTTAGACTAGGAGCGAATAGAAGTCCTTGACTTCATCAAGGCACAGGGAGAGTTTGATTGGCGAAGGTCAATCCAGATAGAACGAGAGTTATCTTATTTGTCAGCAGCGAGCGGCGCAGACAGCAGTCATCGCAGCTTACGGTATTGTGCGCTACAGCTCTTGCGAGCCCCATATTTCCTGCACAACAGTACACTTCACTGCATTTCACACGCGACAGCCTCAGCCGTACCTAGCAACATTCTAACGGATAATTGTTCAAGTTGAGTAGGCGCGGCTCTCAGCCATTCTGCCAAGTCAATAACAATCTTTAACTTTGAATAGAAATTTCATTAGCGAATCCTATCCTTAAGAGGTAACTTCACATTCCGAAAAGAACGTGTTCAGTTCATAGCTAAAAGTGCCATTGTGATTTTTCAGAATTTTTGCAAAATAAGTAATAATTTTCGTTAGTTTCATGTTTTTCTTACACTAACTAGCACTACTCCAGTACCCAAGTATCCCATTAGTTACGTAAGAAATTTTGTGAATTTTTGTGTGATTTCCTTGCAGCGGACGATTCCAGAAAATATTTATTGGTGAAAGTTTTCAGGCATTTCTCTTTAGAACGTTAGGAGCGTCTGTCTGACTTCTGTAGTAGTGTGGGGGTGGAAATTGCATCTTGCAGGAGCCACAGGGTAAAGGGTACATCTCAGATTAATCCGTTGCGTAGAATGATAGAATAGCAACCCCACGCTGAGAGTAGTCTTGCTATTTGCATGTCGTGAGCTACGCACCTTTTCCATCCCCACCCACACTCTCACCCCTTTGAGAAATATGTGGTTCTTATCTACACAGTGGCTCTTTCCAGACGGTAAGTGATAGTAAGTGATATGTGTACCAATTTTTATTTGAAATCGATTCAGTGGTTTAGGAAGAGAAGTGTAACATAAATACGTAGACCCACTTTTATAATACGTACGGACTTCTCTGGCTGTTTACCCTGGCCGGAGCAGGGACGCAGCAGCCTCCCTTACGCCCACAATGCGAGTCGGCCGCGATGAGTGGCACAGTGTGGACTGCGCGGCGAGTGCATTAGCGGATGCAGGGCCCTCAGCGCGGGCCGTAAAGCGCCGGCGACACATTGCTCCGGCGGGCTGCCCACCGCCGCAGGGCCATCAATTTTTATGTCGGCGCTCAAATGGCCGGCCGAGTTACGGTCGCGCTTACACGCAACTTACACTGTTTTACTGCACATCCGTTTCATTACAGCTGGTGTCAATCCTCAAGTCGCCCCCCTCATTCGGCACACCCCCACTCGAGCCTCCACACTACTGTACCACCACTGCGGGATGAAAGTGTTTCACGTCTGAGATGTGCGTGCCACTATCCTCATTTTCACTAAAAGAAATATAAGGGAACTCCTTGAAGATGCACGCACTCTGGCAGTAAAAACACGCTTACATAAGGCGCTTACGACACTGTATTTATGAGCTCGACTGCTTGTGAGAAAATGTGCGGCGCTACAGGCGCGATTTATAAATCAGTACGACAGCAGTTTCACCATCAGAACTACTGCTGACTGAAAGTTCGAGAAGAAGAGAAGAAAACAACGAATACGTTTGGCCGCAGTGTTGTGAGGTCACGAATTCTGACAAGCAAGTCGTATGCGAATCGGAGCAATTCTACATCCTGCCGATAGACGAGAGCTGTATTGCGGAGTTCGTCTTCAACGGAGGAAATCAATATACCTCGTAGAGTAATGGAACACTTTTTTTCTGAAAGCAGGTTGGTTTTATTTAGAATTCCAGTGAACTATATAACTGCCTAGTGTTTTGGCTACACACCCTATTTTACAATATAATCGTCATTCAATGCAACTGCCTTACGCCACCTTTTGGGAAGGATTGTATGCCCGCATGGTGCCACTCTATCGGTCGACGTCGAATGATGATGTTTCGGATTGTGGGGCGCTCAACTGCGTGGTTATCTGGCCCGTACGAATTACCAATCTTTACTCAGTCTAAACTCGCCACTTTCATGAGTGATGATGAAACGATGAGGACAACACAAACACCTAATCATCTCGAGGCAGGTGAAAGTCCCTGACCCCGCCGGAAATCGAACCCGAGACCCCGTGCTCAGGAAACGAGAACGTGACCGCGAGGCCACGAGTTGCGAACTCGACGGCGAGGCCAGCGTCTTGCTCCATCAGTAACCTCCCCATCATCCACGTGCTGCTTCCCATGGAGTGCAACATCCATTAAGCCAAACACATGGAAGTCGAAATGTGCGAGATCGGACTGGACGGTGAGTCAGGAAGAACAGTCCAACTACGTTCTCTGAGCTTCCCACGGTTGCGCAGCCATGTGTGAGGCTGAGAAGGAGAAGTTCGTATGCATTTTTGTAGCGACGGACACGATGAAATAATTTCTTCAGTTTCCTGAGGGTAGCGCAATATACACTACTGGCCATTAAAATTGCTACACCAAGAAGAAATGTAGATGATAACGGGTATTCATTGGACAAATATATTATACTAGAACTGACGGTGATTACATTTTCACGCAATTTGGGTGCATAGATCATGAGAAATCAGTACCCAGAACAGCCACGTCTGGCCGTAATAACGACCTTGATACGCCTGGGCATTGAGTCAAACAGAGCTTGGATGGCGTGTACAGGTACAGCTGCCCATGCAGCTTCAACACTATACCACAGTTCACCAAGAGTAGTGACTGGCGTATTGCGACGAGCCAGTTGCTCGGCCACCATTGACCAGACGTTTTCAATTGGTGAGAGATCTGGAGAATGTGCTGGCCAGGGCAGCAGTCGAACGTTTTCTGCATGCAGGAAGGGCCGTACAGGACCAGCAACATGCGGTCGTACACTATCCAGCTGAAATGTAGGGTTTCGAAGGGATCGAATGAAGGGTAGAGCCACGGGTCGTAACACATCTGAAATGTAACGTCCACTGTTCAAAGTACCGTCAATGCGAACAAGAGGTGACCAAGACGTGTAACCAATGGCACCCCATACGATCACACCGGTTGATACGCCAGTATGCACTGTGAAGGGTAACCGCAGCCATGGACTCCGAGCTGGTAGTCCATGCTGCTGCAAATGTCGTCGAACTGTTCGTGCAGATAATTATTGTCTCGCAAATGTCCCCATCTGTTGCCTCAGGGATCGAGACGTGGCTGCACGATCCGGTACAGCCATGCGGATAAGATGCCTGTCATCTCGACTGCTAATGATACGAGGCCGTTGGGATCCAGCACGGCGGTCAGTATTACCCTCCAGAACCCACCGATTCCATATTCTGCTAACAGTCATTGGATCTCGACCAACGCGAGCAACAATGTCGCGGTACGATAAACCGCAATCGCGATAGGCTACAATCCGACCTTTATCTAAGTCGGAAACGTGATGGTACGCATTTCTGCTCCTCACACGAGGCATCACAAAAACGTTTCACCAGGCAACGCCGGTCAACTGCTGTCTGTGTATGAGAAATCGGTTGAAAACTTTCCTCATGTCAGCACGTTTTTGATGTCGCCACCGGCGCCAACCTTGTGTGAATGCTCTGAAAAGCTAATCATTTGCATATCACAGCATCTTCTTCCCGTCGGTTGAATTTCACGTCTGTAGCACGTCATCTTCGTGGTGTAGCAATTTTAAAGGCCAGTAGTGTAATTCAGAGTTGATCGTTGAACCAGGAGAGAGGACATAAAGTAGAATAACCCCTTCAGAGCCCCAGAAGATCGCCGCCATAACTTTAACGGCTGAGGGTGCGACTTCGAACTTTTCCTGCCGAGGAGAGGTGGTATGGCACCACCCCACGGATTGCCGTTTTGTTTCCGACTGGAAGTGATGAACCCATATTTCATCGCCTATGACGATGTTCGGCAAGAATATGCCACGATCTGCTTCGTAACGCGCAAGCAGTTCAGCACAGATGTTCCTTCGCTGCTCTTTACGTTCTTCCGTTAGGCGGTGAAGAACCCAGCGGGCACACACCTATCAGAACCCCAACTGGCGGACGAGTGTATCAACACTTTCCAATAGAGGTGTCCAATCGAGCAGCGAGGTTTTGCACCATAAGGAACTCAATGACAGCTCTCTGATTGGAACGCACCTCCGTTACAGACACTATCGGATTTCATGAAAGTGTAGGGGCTGAAGCGGGAATATTCTACCATGTCCTATAAAAATAATCTGCATGTTTTCAGTTGAAATTGGCCGAGAAAGGTAGTGCTGCATTACTTATTGAACGACGCTCGTACGTATACATCTACACTTATATTCCGCAAACCATCGATTTAACGTACGGTTCCATTCGCCTTTGGTCGAAGGAAACATTACTATATTCTTATACACGTGTCCTAATCTCTCTTATCATGATCCCTGCAAATCATATAAGCTAGTGTCACCACAACAGTCACACTGTCTTTCACAGGTTCTCTGAATTTACCCAAGAAGACTTCGCGAGAAATACACTATCTTTGTTCCATGGGTTGCCAGCTAAATTCCCCGGTCTCTTTTGTTAAACTTTCGTGTATGATTATTCCGACCAGTTACGATCCTAAGCCGCGCGTCTCTGAGTTCATTCGATGCCTATTATCGTACCAGTTTGAAAAGGACTCCAAAGATTCGAACAATCCTCTATTATTACTCACAATAGCATAGTGTATGTGATTTTCTTAACAGATGCATTGCGTTTTCTCTATCCCCTCGGGGGTCGCCGCATCCCATATATCTGTGGCAATCGACTTCTATCTTCCCATCCTTCATCATCTTCGTTTGTTTCTCCTTTTCTCATGGCCTCCGTTACCACATCTAACCAGGCAGCCTTCGGTCTTCCTCTTTTCCTTTTTCCCACAAGAGGGTACAGCAATTCCCATTATAACTTTTCAGACGCTTTAGGAACAACACCACTAGTCTCAATGACGTCAAATTGCAACGGAATACTATCGGAGAAGGGGGAAAACGTATGCCAGAAATAGTGTGAAAAGCGAACAATAGATGGCGCTGTATATGTCAGAATACTTAAATGAAAACACCTGTCATGTGTACGGCCCGTTGAAGTTAGTATAAACACGCCGCGGCTTTTCCGCCTTTCGCGTCTGCGACGTTCGCTATGACAGTCTCAAATGGTTCAAATAGCTCTGAGCACTATGGGACGTAACATCTGTGGTCATCAGTCGCCTAGAACTTAGAACTACTTAAACCTAACTAACCTAAGGACATCACACACATCCATGCCCGAGGCGGGATTCGAACCTGCGACCGTAGCGGTCACGCGGTTCCAGACTGAAGCGCCTAGAACCGCACGGCCACACCGGCCGGCTGACAGTCTCAATGCAGGATCGCGCTCTGCTTGGTTCAAATGGTTCAAATGGCTCTGAGCACTATGGGACTTAACTTCTGAGGTCATCAGTCCCCTAGAACTTAGAACTATTTAAACCTAACTAATCTAAGGACATCACACACATCCATGCCCGAGGCAGGATTCGAACCTGCGACCGTAGCGGTCGCTCGACTCCAGACTGTAGCGCCTAGAACCGCACGGCCACTCCGGCCGGCGAGCTCTGCTTGTAAAGCTGTATTACAAGAATGACAACTGTGCACACGTCGCTCTGCAGAGTTCCGGACACTAAAGGGCTTGAAAAAAGGCGTTGGTCCGATGACTGCCGTGGGTGATGAGAAAATGATTCGGAAATTCGAAAAGACGAGGTCTTTTGTGTGCAACCTGGTAGACGGTGGAAACGAATTGATTCGACGTCAGTAGAAGCAGTGGCCACAGCAATGCAGGAGCAGACGAGTGATGGTGTGCAAACGTGTCGTGCACGTAGAACTGCCCGAACATTTGACACATCCGTGAGCACGCTGCGTAAAATCCTACGAAGCATCCTTCTTTGCTAGCCATTCAAAATTACCCATGTGCACGAGTTGCTTCCTGTTGACCTGCCAGGAAGAGAACCTTTGCTTTAGAATTTCTTGCTCGAATGGAAGTGGACAATGATTGGCTGTGGGAGATTTTATGGACAGACGAAGCGCAGTTCCATTTGACATAGAAGTGTCGAATATAGCCAACGGAAAATCCACACGCAAATCAACCAGTACCACTTCGTCCTGAAAGGGTCATTGTGTGGTGCGGGTTTAGGGCAGCATTTATCATAGGGCCATATTTTTCGAAGAGAGAGGTGTCGTGTTACATGTACCGTCACTGGTAAGCGCTGTGAGTGTCTTTTGTGCAACCATGTCATTCCAGCTCTCCAACAGCGTGGATGTGTGGATGGGACCAGTTTTACGCAAGATGGCGCACCTCCGCACATTGCAAATCCAGTTAAGAAGCTTCTGAAACGCAATTTCGAAAATGATAGAATATCAGCCGCTATTTCCATACAGCCTGGCCGCCCCAATCACCTGATCTTAATCCGTGTGACTTCTGGCTGTGGGGCTATCTGAAAGATGTTGTGTTCAGTGTTCCGATTGCAAACTTAACTGCATTGAAGGTACGCATTGCGCAACACATTCTGAACGTGACCCCGGAAACACTTTGATCAGCTGTGGAACAAGCTGTTTCTCGATTTCAACTTGTTGCAGAAAACGGTAGACAGCATATTGAACATGTTTGGCGCCAGTCACACGGAAATTAATAATCCGATTTATATTTTGACTGATGCTTTTTATGCGTTTTTTTGGCCTCAGGACAATTAAAAACCGATTCTTTCCTTCTGATGTGATATGACCTTGCCGTGGTGAATGGGGTTACGTTACTAACACTACCACATCTGTGCACCCATGCACATTGAGTAGTATAGTTTGTTTAACGTCCAACATACAGCTTAGGTTCAAATGGTTCAGATGGTCCTGAGCACTATGGGACTTAACATCTGTGGTCATCAGTCCCCTAGAACTTAGAACTACTTAAACCTAACTAACCTGAGGACATCACACACATCCATGTCCGAGGCAGGATTCGAACGTACAGCTTAGGCATTGTTGTATGCCCTATTTGTCGTTTGTAATCGACCACTATTAAATTACGATACTTACAGCGCCATCTATTGCTACATTTTGTAACTATTTATTTTTCTTTTGCCATACGTTTTCCCCTTCTCCAATAATAAAAAAAGGTTCAAATGGCTCTGAGCACTATGGGACTTAACATCTGTGGTCATCAGTCCCGTAGAACTTAGAGCTACTTAACCCCAGCTAACCTTAAGACACCACACACATCCATGCCAAGGGCAGAATTCGAACCTGCGACCGTAGTAGTTGCGCGGTTCCGGACTGAGCGCCTAGAACCGCTCGGATACCTCGGCCGGCTCTCCAATAATATTCCATTGCAATTTGGCGTCATTCTGACCAGTGGTGTTAATTCTACAACTGTCTGAAAGTTTAACGTTAATTATAATCACCCTGTATGTATGTTCATACCGGGCAAACTGCTGTTCTTATGTCCTGTCTGTGATGCTTTCTTGAGCCTAGGTCATTTCGCTAATCGTTGTATTTTTTACGTCTGCTCGACGAGATATTCTGCACGATCTTCTGAAGCAGTCGATTTCTACAACTCGCAATTTGCTTTTTTTTTTTTAAATTTTTTAAATTTTTTTTCCCAGGAAGATCTCAGCACTCATCCGTAAGTTGTTACAATCTCTATAAGACTCCTATAGACCATCGCTACTTTCCAACTTTGCTTAGAGAGACCACAGCAGACGGTTCAGCTTTTGGAATGCTGTTTTCCCACGGTCTATTCGTTGCTATATTTCTCAATTACTGAACCCTTTCAACACATCTAAGACCTTCGCTCGCCTTCTCCAATACTGATTATTCTTGGTGGCCTCCCTTCGTATCGCTTCTTAGCGTTAACGCTAAACGCCTATACTATGTGACCTATTCAGAATCTTCACCACTAATCTTACAATCGGGTAGTTTGCTTTGTAATGGGCATTTTCTTATATTTAATATTTGCTCAATATCTATGGGAATTGGATATATATCGTAATCTCTTCCCCCCTTCCCTCTCTGTCCCCCTCCTCCTCACACTTATATTTGTCTGTGTCCTTGTCCAATTTTCTCCCCCCCCCTCCCTCCCTCTCTCTGTCCATCGCCGCCTCACCCTCCCTCACTCTATCTCTTTCTCTCCTCTCACTGTCCATCTCCTCCTCCTCCTCCTCTCCATGTCAATTTTCTCCCCCCCTCCCCTCACTGTCCATCTCCTCCTCACACTTATATCTGTCCATCTCCTTGTCTTTCCCCTCCCTCTGTCCATCGCCACCTCACCCTCCTCTTGCTGTCCATCTCCTCCTCCTCCTCTCCATGTCAATTTTCTCCCCCCCTCCCCTCTCTGTCCATCTCCTCTTCACACTTATATCTGTCCATCTCCTTGTCTTTCCCCTCTCTCTGCCCATCGCCACCTCACCCTCCTCTCACTGTCCATCTCCTCCTCCTCCTCTCCATGTCAATTTTCTCCCCCCTCCCATCTCTGTCCATTTCCTCCTCACACTTATCCTGTCTGTCTCCTTGTCCTTGCCCTCTCTCTGTCCATCGCCACCTCACCCTCCTCTCGCTGTCCATCTCCTCCTCCTCCTCTCCATGTCAATTTTCTCTCCCCCTCCCGTCTCTGTCCATCTCCTCCTCACACTTATTTCTGTCCATCTCCTTGTCCTTCCCCTCTCTCTGTCTACATCTACGTCTATGTGATTACTCTGCTATTCACAATAAAGTGCCTGGCAGAGGGTTCAATGAACCACCTTCAAGCTATCTCTCTACTGTTCCACTCTCGAACGGCACGTGGGAAAAACGAGCACTTAAATTTTCCTGTGTGAGCCCTGATTTCTCTTATTTTATCGTGATGATCATTTCTCCCTATGTAGGTGGGTGTGAACAGAATGTTTTTGCAATCGGAGGAGAAAACTGGTGATTGAAGTTTCATGAGAAGGTCCCGTCACAACGAAAAACAACTTTGTTTTAATGATTGCCACTCTAATTCACATATCATGTCTGTGCCAGTATCTCCCTATTTCGCGATAATACAAACGAGCTGCCCTTCTTTGTACTTTTTCAATGTCATCTGTCAGTCCCACCTGATGCGGATCCCACACACAGGAGTACTCCAGAATAGAGCGGACGAGAGTGGTGTAAGCAGTCTCTTTAGTAGGCCTGTAGCAACTTCTAAGTGTTCGACCAATGAATCGCAGTCTTTGGTTTGCTTTACCCACAATATTATCTATGTGATCGTTCCAAATTAGGTTAGTTGTAACTGTAGTCCCTAAGTATTTAGTTGAATTTACAGCACTCAGATTTGTGTAACTTAACGTGTAATCGAAATTTAGCTGATTTCTTTTAGTACTCATGTGAATAACTTCACACTTTACCTTGTTCAGGGTCAATTGCCACTTTTCGCACCATAGAGATATGTTATCTAAATCATTTGCAAGTCGTTTTGATCATCTGATGACTTTACAAGACGGTAAATGACAGCATCATCTGCAAACAATCTAAGATGGCTACTCAGATTGTCTCCTATGTCGTTAATATAGATCATGAACAATAGAGGGCCTATAACACTTCCTTGGGGAACGCCGGATATTACTTCAGTTTTACTCGATGACTTTCCGTCTATTATTACGAACTGTGATATTTCCGACAGAAAATCACGAGTACAGTCGCACAACTGAGGCGACATTCCGTAGGCACGCAGATTGGTTAGAAGACGCTCGTGAGGAACGGTGCCGAAAGCCTTCGGGAAATCTAAAAATATGGAATGAATTTAACATCCCCTGTCGATAGCACTTATTACTTCATGAGTATAAAGAGCTAGTTGCGTTTCACAAGAACAATATTTTCTGAAACTGTGCTGACTATGTGTCAATAAATCGTTTTCTTCGAGGTACTTCATAGTGTTCGAATGAAGTATATGTTCCAAAACCCTACTGCAAATCGACGTTAGTGAAGTAGGCCTGTAATTCAGCTGATTACTCCTACTTCCGTTTTTGGGTATTGGTGGACTTCAGCAATTTTCCAGTCTTTAGGTAAGGATCTTTCTGTGAGCGAGTGGTTGTATATAATTACTAAATATGGAGCTATTTTATCAGCATACTCTGAGAGGAACCTGACTAGAATACAATCTGGACCAGATGCCTTGCCTTTATTAAGTGATTGAAGCTGCGTCATTACTCCGAGGATATCTACTTCTATGTTTCTCATCTTGGCAGTTGTTATTGATTCGAATTTAGGAATATGTACTTCGTCTTCTTCGGTGAAGGAGTTTCGGAAAACCGTATTTAATAACTCTGCTTTAGTGGCACTGTCATCAGTGACTTCACCGTTGTTATCGCGCAGTGAAGGTATTCATTGTGTCTATGCCACTGGTGTGCTTTATGTATGACAGGAATCTCTTTGGGTTTTCTGCCAGACTTAGAGACAGAAATTCGTTGTGGAAATTATTAAAAGCATCTCGTATTGAAGAACGCGCCATATTTCGAACTTTTGTAAAATTTTGCCAATCTTGGGGATTTTGCGTTCTTTTAAATTTGGCATGCAACAACGATCTGACCCGTTTTGTGTACCTTGGGGGATCAGTACCATCACTTATTAATTTATGTGGTATATATCTCTCAATTGCTGTCGACACCATCTCTTTGAAAACATTCCACAACTTTTCTATACTTACATGATCAGATCGGAAGGAGTGAAGACTGTCTCTCAAAAAGGCGTTAAGAGCTTATTTATCAGCTTTTTTAAATAGATATACTTTGCATTTCTTTTTGATGGTTGTAGGTGTTATGGTATTCAGCTTAGCAGCAACTGCCATGTGGTCGTTAATCCCTGTATTTGTGACAATACTCACTATTTGTCCAGGATTATTTGTTGCTAAAAGGCCAAGTTGAAACGTCCCCTTAGGAAAATTATACATGACTGTGCTTAAACTGACACACAATATTTTTTAGCGCAACGCAATCTGACTTTCAATAATCCTTACAAAAGAATGGCTCTGACTAACATTAACCTATACCTTTCACAAACCACTTACCTCACAAAAATCTTCGTTACTCGAACTACTGCAATACAGTGAGCGCCACTACTGCCAGCTAAATAAAAGATTCAAACTACTGAAGGCACTAACTACTGATGGGCATAGTTAGCAAATGAAAGATTTTGGTAGAGAACAAACAATGTATTTACCTCAATAGTGTTCAAAAGTCATAATGTATATAGCAGTTCATGACATCCAGTCTTACAAATTTCAAAACTCCGCCATCTCTCCCCCACATCCACCACTGCTGGCGGCTCACCTCCAACTGCACAACGCTATGCGCTGTTAACAGCCAACTGCCCAACACTCGAATGGCAGACAACAATGCAAACCAGCCACAGA
Organism: Schistocerca serialis cubense; assembly: GCF_023864345.2. Lineage (NCBI taxonomy): Eukaryota > Metazoa > Arthropoda > Insecta > Orthoptera > Acrididae > Schistocerca > Schistocerca serialis. Next base: position 856,271,369 of record NC_064638.1, read on the forward strand.
CTGCACACAGCACAGCCAGTGATTTTCATACAAAGCGCTACATGGCGTTACCAATGAAGAAAACCTAAACAGCCTACTTACATAGCCCCCTTGCTCCCACAAAAAATTTTACAAATTGTTTTAGGCAGTGGCCAATAATGATTTGATAAAATTTTTCATAATTACAATAACAAAGATATCAAATGCACACACTTATTAATACAATGTTGGTCAAAGCTAAAATTTTCTCACAGTCCATAAAGACAGTCCTGACCATTCATCACAGTAAAATTGCAGTGTTTTTTTTTTCTCAAAGTCTGAGCAGTAAAAGAGAATGCACACAGAAGTAGTGGATTTTCATGCAGTCTTGAAGAAGTAGTGTTGTCCTTCCAACGGAAAGACAGTGCTGACTCTCGACATGCAGACAGGTAATGGGCCACAACAGAGGAAACCCACAGCAGAGTCATTCGACATTTTGAAGAATATTGGTAGGTAGGTCATCACAGAGCAGACCCACTATAGTCTTGTTAGAGATTACGGTATTGGTGGGCCACCAGAGGTGCAGACCCACTGCAGTCCTTGTAGAAATAATGGTATTGGAGAGTCATCAAAGGTGTAGACCCACTGTAGTCCTTGTAGAGATGGCTAGCAGCCATCCATTGCGACTGTGCAGGTGCACAATCACCATCAAAGAGTCTTGTGGACAATATAGCAAGTCCATGAACCACAACTTGTGCACTCACAAAAATTTTTTTGAAATGTCCTTAGAACCAGCAATGCTGTTATCCAGTCCCTTGCTGAATTAACACACTTGCAAACACTAACAGTCCCAACTTCTCACATATTGTGCGTTACCCTGACCAACAGAAACATGTGCAGTGAAATGTAACTTAGTTTGAAGAACTGTTGTCTATATTATTATAAATTTACAACGTAAGAATACAATTACAAAGGTACAAAAAACATCATTAAAGAACATAATAGTACAGATAACATTTGTAGAAATACTGGCTTTACAAAAGAATAGAAATAGACATATACATCAGTGTTACAGAAATTATGAGATAAGTAAATATATAAAATAATGAGAATAGTTTTCGAAACATAAATTTCACACATGAGCATTGAAACAGAACAGAATCAATAATGTCTAAACATCTCTACAAAGTAAATGACACATTATTAGAAAAATTCTACGATATAACTCTTATTAGCTAAACACAGAAAGACAGGAAAAACACAAATTCACAATTGAACACAAACACATAGAGCGATAACACAAAAGGAAAGGACAGGGTTTGTTTTACTGCAGTATTTTGCATGGAGATCTCCCTTTGTTCATCATTATTTCCAAAAAGTCCTATCTAAGCCTGCTTTCTGTATTCTATTCATTCTCTTTCAAAATCCTTTTTTGGCCAAACCATTATCTTATAGCTTCTCAATGCATTTCTTCCAATTCATCATAACTCGTTCTCTTATATAGCCTACCCCATCTTAAGCTAACTTAAATCTACTGAGCTCAGATGCATAAACTAAGGGACGAGGCAATGCAGCAACACAAACAGCAATGACAAAAAAATGCAAATTGGCAAAGCAAGCAGCAATATTACAACTAATATAAGGCAATGAGCAGCAAACAAAAAAAATAAATCAGTAGTAAAACTGGCTTAACAGAGTAATGTAAAGTGAAATTTAGTAGCACTATGCCTGGCAAACAGCAGCAGAAAATGCAATAACTTATATCTAAACATGACATAGCTCAAGCAGAAAAAATATTACACTAAAGACAACAATGCAGATAAGGGAAATATATAATCACATCTTAATGTCTATGTAATTAAAGTGGTGCACCACAAAAACTTATTCTATGAAATAAATTACCAAGTACTTGAAAAGAAAATTATGTATGCAGTTCCTGTGAAGGGAAATGTCTTTTTGTGCTCCCTCATTTTTTGGAAGTATATTACAAAATTATTATTTACTGGATCTGTAGACAGAAAATATTTATATTAGTACATCTATTAAATTTTATTTTAACCAATGCTCCAGTAGAGCTAGAAACTAAATATTAAACAATTGAGCAATCTCTCAACTAGAAAGACAATAGATGTAAAAATGTTTCTCATCATTTCATTAAGCATTTTAGTAAATATCATAAATTAAGAGCTCCACAGTGTAACCATATGTTTTCAAGTTTGAGCATGTCGTATTTGCAATGCTTTCTACAAAGGAATGTCAATAGTGAGGATAATGGCCTCTTTTTTTTCTCCACCTGTGCCTCTGAAAGGCACACACTAATGCTTTTTTCCAGGCAACTGTCGCACAGCTGAGTGCCCACGACATATTATGTGAAGGTGGTCACTTAACTTTCTTACCGAAATATTTACGACAGCAGTTTGCACTCTCAGTGACAGTGTCATATAAAAAATTTCGCAGGTCGAGAATTTGCATTGCAAATCTGTAGAAACACAAGTGTCCAAAAAATTTTCGCCAGCATAGTGATACATTCACGCATATACACACATTTAATAACTCTTAAAGTACGATTCTCGGTTTCCAACATCCTTTTTCACAAACCAGAGTCCCTAACCACTACTCATTATTCCTTGCTTTATTACACATATACATATTTGTAGACAGCTCTTCAATATTTCATCATAATAAATACATAGCATAATCAAATACCTCATATAGCATCAACTTATTGATCATAAACATACCACAGCAGCGTAATACACATCGTCATCATAACATCATAAAACCTCAGCCAAATATCAAAATCGTCGTAGCTTCCTCCAATAATTTCAAAACCTAAAAAAAATTCTCTGCTCATCTCAAAAGTGTCATCTACCTCAAACGTTTTTTAAAAATCATGATCCCATACCAAATACATCATTCAAAGCTCTCATAGTATCACAATGGTTCCGAAAAATATGAAGGGTTCACACAGTACAGACAAAATACAATTTCATAAGTGTGAAATTATCCAGCTGTCTAATTGCGTAAACATCTGTCACTGACGTAGTAAAAAAAAATGTTTGTCTCTCTCAGTTAAATGATCAGATAGCTATGTAATTATGTGTTAGAGAAATATGGTACCAATGTGTTAAGTTGTGTAAGCAAATACCATATTAGCTAGGGCTGCTTGTGCTTGGCAAAAACATGGTACACAAAGAAAGCGTGTACCCCCTTGAGGATTAATGTAATTATACCCTCAGGTGTTACAGATTACAGTAATGGAATGAAATGTATCACGGAAAACCTTTGTATCATTTTACTTCAAATATCTTTAAAAATAAATGTTTTAAATACAAAATTAATCACTCAAATACGTGTACTGTAGCGCTAAACTGTGTGTCTTGTTGTAAGATAATCTCTGTGGAAGTGTCATAGTTATCGTCCTCCGAAAGCTAAGATCTGCAGAAGTCAATGTACTTACCTCATGATAAACAAAAGTGAAATGCTTTGTGTATAGATATCTTAGTTATTACGCTTATTGCCATAATGAAGAAAGTACTGTGCTGTAACATATTGTTGTGCTACGGAAAAGGCTGTCTCCTTGTAGCTATACCACAAAAGTTACTACTAAAACATGTTTTACTTTCCAGAATAATACAGAAAAACTGTGCAGATATAAAACAGATACACCGCAAAAGCAACATTGTAAATTGTCACTCATTAGTAGCGTCGTGATAAAATCGTGTAGCTGTCACATAAACTAACCACTGTGTCATCTGGTATCTCACAGAAAGTACTTTCAATCCAGAATGTATTTTCAAGTAAACCAAAATGTTGCATTAAAATCTCATTAGCAGTACTGTTCTAAGTATGAGAGCCTTATAGTCGTCACGTAATCGTGCAACAAACAAGTAAGAATGTACAAACAACAACAGTGTGTCGTCTGTTCACTATAACAATGCATTCGTAATTACTGTTTAATAATGTTCCCTAGGTTCTAGGCTGGATAGTTAACTTCAAAACATTGTTGCATGTTAACAGTTTCTCAGTGTGACAAATTGTACTAGTAGTGTGAAGTGAAAAGTTTTATGGCAAAGACTTAGTTAAAAAACAGATTATCTTTCAATAAACGGTTTTACATGAGAAATGTGGTGTAATCCTTTACTCTCTAGTGCGCAGAGTTTCAACTTCAAAGCAATTATCATGTTGTATACGTCGGTAAGGAATTGCTAAATTTTTTCTCAAGGCTGGCGTCGTATGTTATTTTTCTCGGAGCCAGCGGGCGCAAGTGACTGCCTGCGGTGCGAGTCATTGTCTGTCTCTTTGTTGGCGCGCGTCGTTATTGGGATTTGGAGACCTAACTTCTACAAATTCACCTTTTCGAGAGGGCCCTGCTCTGTTTGAATCCCGCCAGTTCTGATGCAATTGAGGTCTGTCGTTACGATCATATCGTCTGTCGTCATGTCGGTAGATTCCATAGTTTCTTTCTTGTCGGTCACATGGTGGAGAATTTCTCCCTGAATTGTAACTGCGCGCTGGACCGTTGCATCTAAAGTTATTCTGTCTCCCTTGACAATGATTATTTTGGTTCCCATATTGTCTGTTTCTCTGATTGTCTCTGTGACAGTCATTACCGTGGAGAGGTGATCTTTCCCTGTAATTATTACTACTCTGCCAACGGTAGTCATACGCATGGTGTCTGTTTTGACACGATTTACGTTGTAAGAATAGCCATGTTGTGTATTATTTCTGTCATCGCAGAATTGTGACAGATCTGACCTGTAATTGTTGTGCTCCTGTTTTCGCGTTCCGTGATTGTGAGTGTCAATTTCCAGTTCTTGTAACAGTCCCTGAAAAGCTTCAATGTCGTCTTTGCAACGTCCTGCTAAAATAATATGTCGTAAATGTTCAGGCAGCTTGAGTTGTATAGGTTTGAAAGATACTGATTCTTATGCAACATGTCTCCAAAATATTTCATAAGACTAGAAAATTCAGATTGTTCGAAACGTTTCATCATTATGATGCTATATTTTACTCGGTCTTGTGTAGCTTGAGACCAATACGCTGAGAGGAAGGCATGATAAAATTCTCCTTCACTGTGACTTCGTGAATGACCGATCGCATTCTTACAGCTGGTTCATTCTCCAAGTAGCCACACATAAATTCTAACCTGTGCTCCAATGACCAGTTTGGAGGAAAACAATCAGAGAATTGATGAAGCCATGCTTGTGGATGAATGTCGTTGGCAGAATTCTTGAATGTTTTGAATTTACGTGTAGTAATGAACAGCTTATAGTCAAAATCATCGTGTCGGCGAGTCGCACATCGCTCATTGTTACTTCGTTTCGGCAGTTCCATCTCAAAATCCAATGTGCCTTGCCAATTTCTTTCATAATTTCCGAAGTGTCCTGTGTTATTATTTTGTGGTTGTTCCGTATTTCTATGTCCCTCTTCCCGTACTGTAGCGCGAGTGTCCTCTGAAATATGTAATTCTTGTATTACTTGTGCCAACTGATCTTGTACTTCCCGGATTTCTCTTTTGTACTGTGTATTGATTTGATTTTGATTTTGTTTGAATTTTCTAATTTGTTCATACTCTTCAGTGTTCGTGAAGGTTACAGGTCTTGTGTCACTCAGATCATCATCTACCTTTGTAAATAAGTTAGTGAACTGATCTGAAAGTTCGGCTACTTTATCCGATAGTGAAATTATTTCCTCTGTGTGTTTTTCTGAACCAAGTTACAGAGGGTCCATTTGTGTTGAAATCGTATCTACTGTGTCCTTTAAGTTTTCTTGAGTGTTTCCAAGTTGCGTAACCGAATCGGTAGATGCAACTGAGTCAATTTTAGCTTGCAAGGTGTCGTGATTTTCACGAACAATAGTTTCCAGTTCTTTTATGGCTGCTTCGTGATTCTGTAATGCATTTTCATGACGCGAAAAAATAGATTAGAAATGCTCACAAATTTGTGTTTTTACGTCATTACAGACTTTCTGACATTTCGATTCAGTGTTATGTAACTCAGTAGTTAAATCTTCACGTGTTTGTTCAAGTGTGGTGTCTAACATCCGAAGATTTTGTTCCATTGTGTCTAACTGTTGCTGTGTTTGTCTCTCGTGTTGTTCAATTGTGTCTAACTTTTGAAGATTTTGTTCCATTGTGTCTAACTTTTGAAGATTTTGTCCCATTTGTTTCTGATTTTGTTCAAGCGTTGTGTCTAACGTTTGTAGCCTTTGCCCCATTTGTTGCATTAACTGTAATAACAGTGCACTGGTGTCTGAAACATGTTCCTCAGTGCTATTCGGCAGTGCATTTGAACCGGCAATATTCGCATTTTGAAAAGCAGAAAATGTGTCTTGATTTATTTGAGTAAAAGGTGAGGACGTAAAACCTGAATCTACAGTATTTGCAAGATTGTGTCCTGGCATTTCGGAATCCTGAGGCGAGCTGTTGCCGACCGATCGATCGATAATGCTTCCCTGTTCACTAATTGTTTCACTGCCTACACCATTATTAAAAGCCCGCTCCATTTCCCTATGCACAACTGCCAAATTACTACTTTGAACATTAGTTAATTCATTACATGGTGGCGCTAACACACTGCTTTCGCCTTCACTGTCATTTCTCAGTTTACTTTGGAGCCTAGTTTTACGTTTTTCACACGCCATTATTGTCACAATATTTCACACGACAACACAGAAAAACACAATTTGAAGAGCAAAAATAAGAGAACACATTAACATAGTACTGAAAATAATATCTCGTTAATTGCAAGCGCAGCTGCGAAATACTTGGTGCAAATTTACATGCGTGCCACACCTGTTTTACTGTACAACAATAAAAGACTGCAAGTACAAAGGAGATTCTCTCTACAATTACGCGCTAGCAATAAACAAAATATACACTAATTACACAAACTACAAGAAAAAATTAGAAGATTCCAATGAGGTGTCCTCGGATAAGGGTCGACATATGAAACGTCCCCTTAGAAAAATTATACGTGACTGTGCTTAAACAGACACACAATATTTTTTAGCGCAACGCAATCTGACTTTCAATAATCCCTACAAAAGAATGGCTCTGACTAACATTAACCTATACCTTTCACAAACCACTTACCTCACAAAAATCTTCGTTACTCGAACTATTGCAATACAGTGAGCGCCACTACTGCCAGCTAAATAAAAGATTCAAACTACTGAAGGCACTAACTATTGATGGGCATAGTTAGCAAATGAAAGATTTTGGTAGAGAACAAACAATGTATTTACCTCAATAGTGTTCAAAAGTCATAATGTATATAGCAGTTCATGACATCCAGTCTTACAAATTTCAAAACTCCGCCATCTCTCTCCCCACATCCACCACTGCTGGCGGCTCACCTCCAACTGCGCAACGCTACGCGCTGTTAACAGCCAACTGCCCAACACTCGAATGGCAACCAGCCAGTGATTTTCATACAGAGCGCTACATGGCGTTGCCAATGAAGAAAACCTAAACAGCCTACTTACAAAGTATGCTTTCGCAACCATGTACACTTCGAGTGGGCTCATGAACTAATTGATCAAAATAATTTTCTGAGAAATGATTCAGTACAATTTCGGATGCCGTTTCAAGCCTGCCGCCGGGTTTAATCGTATATTTCTTCCAGCATATCGAGGGTAGATTAATGTCACCACCGACTATAAGTGTATGAGTGGGATACTTATTTGAAATGAGACTCATGTTATCTTTGAACTGTTCAGCAACTATATCTTCACCCTCCCTCACTCTATCTCTTTCTCTCCTCTCACTGTCCATCTCCTCCTCCTCCTCCTCCTCTCCATGTCAATTTTCCCCCCCTCCCCTCACTGCCCATCTCCTCCTCACACTTATATCTGTCCATCTCCTTGTCTTCCCCCTCTCACTGTCCATCGCCACCTCACCCTCCTCTCGCTGTCCATCTCCTCCTCCTCCTCTCCATGTCAATTTTCTCCCCCCCTCCCCTCTCTGTCCATCTCCTCTTCACACTTATATGTGTCCATCTCTTTGTCTTTTTCCTCTCTCTGTCCATTGCCACCTCACCCTCCCTCACTCTATTTCTTTCTCTCCTCTCGCTGCCCATCTCCTCCCTCCCCCCCCTCGTCTACATGTCAATCCCCCCCCCCCCATTGTCTCTGTTCATCTCCTCTTCCCATGTCTCTCTGAACTCGGCAGCTTAAATACATTTGTTATTTGCAAACGTATCATTGATTGGGAACTGAAGTTGTTTGGAGTGAATGGGTAAGCTGGTTGGGTTCATTGGTTACAGCGTATGAGAGAGGCCTCTCCAGCTGCTGGTTCTGTGAGGATAGTGGCTTAAATGACATTATTTCCCATACCTTTAATTTGTGAGTGCGCAGGACTACAAACATTTGGTCGATTGGGGTTCTATAGTAGTATACTAATCAGTTGCCGATAAGCCATAAATACAACTGCCTTGCATTCTGTTAAAACCGACTATGTGGTTCATTATTGTGTATACAGTTTTTGTTTAAAATTATACGTGCAAGGAAAACGGATATATATGGGAGAAACAATTTGTCTAATGGTTGAAATGTCCTGCTATCCTAGTTAAAACTGACTGCAAGAAAGAAAACGAAACTGTACATTTTGACAGCACAGGGCAGCTCAACATTTTCTTTCTCGCGGTTGTTTTTAACAGAAAACTTGCACGTTATTGCTAAAAATATATAAATTATGTCCGTTTGCCTGTTTATTAGGAGTATCACATAAAAATTGGGAATGAATTGGTAACGAAATGCTTGAGATCTTTATTGAAAATGTTCTCCTTTTAAATATTATATGCATTTTATATATTATAGATATTTAAAATATGTAGATTATATCTCGAAATGCTTATTAGCGTTGTTGCTGTTGTGGTATTCAGTCCTGAGACTGGTTTGATGCAGCTCTCCATGCTACTCTATCCTGTGCAAGCTTCGTCATCTCCCAGTACCTACTGCAGCCTATGTCCTTCTGAATCTGTTTAGTGTACTCATCTCTTGGTCTCCCTCTACGATTTTTACCCTCCGCGCTCTCCTCCAGTACTAAATTGGTGATCCCTTGATGCCTCAGAACATGTCCTATCAACCGATCCCTTCTTCTATTCACGTTGTGCCACAAACTCCTCTTCTCCCCAATTCTATTCAATACCTCCTCATTAGTTATGTGATCTACCCATCTAATCTTCATCATTCTTCTGTAGCACCACATTTCGAAAGCTTCTATTCTCTTTTTTCTAAACTATTTATCGTGCACGTTTCACTTCCATACATGGCTGCACTCCATAAAAATACTTTCAGAAACGACTTCCTAACACTTAAATCAATACTCAATGTTAACAAATTTCTTTTCTTCAGAAACGCTTTCCTTGCCATTGCCAGTTTACATTTTGTATCCTCTCTACTTCGACCATCATTAGTTATTTTTCTCCCAAATAGCAAAACTGCTTTACTACTTTAAGTGTCTCATTTCCTAATCTAGTTCCCTCAGTATCACCTGACTTAATTCGACTACATTCCATTACCATCGTTTTGCTTTTGTTGATGTTCATCTTATATCAGTTTTCTTTCTCCCTTATTAGAGTATCTCGTAAAAATTTGAAGAGAATGCTTCAAGAGTTTTTGGTGGTTTTTTTCTAACAATGTTTCCCTCTCATATGTTATATACTTATATTTACATTTAACAGATGGCTCTCCAGTAGGTACATAAAAATATGCGCGTATTAGAATGCAACGTTGTGTCAAAATTTCAAACCTATCGTTGAAGTACTTCCACCGAACAAACAAACATTTACATTTTTATTTATACAGATGGCAGTTGTTCATTACATGTAGAGCAAACCTTGTCAAGTTCTTCTGCAGTTCCTTCTGATCTTCCATCGACGATACTGGTCTGTAGACAAGTCAGCGTACGATCTTATAGGGCTACTGTTCCTAACTGATAAGTAGTTTATGTACTCGTATACTGGGACATTTTATAGCCCTTATCTAAATCTATCACTAATGAAAAAGAAATGTATGAATTTCAAAAACACATCCACAACAAGGATGAGTTATCAACAGCTGAGACGAGGTATGATGGGGTCTTTACGACAGCGCCTATTCAATCATCGCAGCTTGTACGTGCGACATGATTGCAAAATTCGAAAATTATTTTTGTTCCGGAAACTTGTCTGGAGATTGCCTTTCCTGGCTGCTTGGAAATATATGACGGATATGTTACCAGACGGAAACTGGTCGTAAAACTAACCAAAGCTAGTTTTCGGTGGGTGGAGGGGCTGTAGTTGGTACTTCCCCTGCCAGATGTCTTTGCTGTACACGGTGTTTTGAATCAGTTGATCGCAACCGTGCGGAATCGTCGGTTACGTGGATGTACTTTTTTCCTAAACGCTTTTAAACCTCCTTCACGAAATGCAGTTGTATGCATGAGATAGGATTTCCAGAAATTAGTATCGTTCACAAGATGTGGTGTTACGGGCATGATCTAGAAACTAAAGAACAATCGACATAGTGGAAGACTCTTCAACATAACCTAAGAAGCAAACAGGTTAATATCAACTCCTAAACCATGTTGGTTTTTTTACCTGACACGAAGGGGAGAATCCTACATAAATTTATACTCCAGGATATCACACATAACCATTACTACCATCAAGTGCTGAAACTAAGGCGCGAGATGTTTCGGAGATTAACCATCTGCTTCGTGTCAGTCGAATGGTTGGTTCGTTCTCCAATAAAACACTGCCGGTGCCAGGCACTGAGATTTAAGCAGAGTTTTGGCAAAAAAAGACTATTTCTCACCCATTATAACTAGTGGATCTGCTACCATCCACCTTCAACTTTATTCTGTTCCCTAAAGTGGAAGGGAGAATCTAGATGAAAGCATTTTTAGTATAAAAAGTGAAAAATATTCGCCGAACACGTGAAACAGCTCGTACGGAAACGGTACACTTGAAAGTAACTAAAGCTTTCGAAAGAATGACGACTGGTGAAGTCGTTCAAAAAATATGCAGGATAGGCACGCAGTAGGCCCGCCCATAGGGACGAGATTTTATGTCTTTGCTTGAAGACAGACTCGTAAGCCGAAATACTTGGTCCTAGCTAAAAGTGGAGCAGATCGTTCATCAGACTTCTCTTAAATTCGTTAATAAGGAAATTTTTTGCCAAGGGGTGACGACAGAATTCGTCACGACAAGCAATGTGCATATTTTTCTCTTTTTGAGAAACATTCTTTAAATATATTCTTTCTAATCAAGTAGACGCAGCAGCAAAGCTGTGAGTATAGGATTCACTTCCTTGTATGCATTAATTGGATTTTTGATCGTCAGTCTTACGGAGCTATTTGTTTATACCGAAGAGAGCCCTGATCTCATTCCTACTTCTCGTGTGCTAGTGTACAGCTGTCCATCTCTTCAACGACGGAGGGTTGCTGCCAACCTGGTGAGGCGTTAATATCGGATGTCAAATCCTTCAGTCTCTTTTGCATATCATTTGAGATATCTAAACTGAAAGCAGGACAGCATTACGTTCCCACGTTTGGCACAGACCACTTCTGGCGAAATCCCAATAGCAAGATATCGGCCGTCAGAACAAGGTCTCTTATTTGTAGCACAAGGAAGCGTTGGATCTTTCTGTACAATAACTTGTCTGTTACTGCAATACTTTCCTTTCCCTCTAGCAGTACTTCGTATGTGTATATTCATAGTGATGATACAGTATTCAGCTGCGTCTGTCGTCGATTAACTTTCTATTAGGTCGGCTACATTTATGAAAGAATAGTACACTTTAAATATCCCACATGTGTTCCTTCTCCATTGCAGCACTGTACTGGTGAGAAATTTTAGAGGACACGTTCAGGCGACAGTACACAATACGTCCAGCTAACTGTTTTTGTCTGCTTTTTCTCACGTCACGTGAAGTATAAGCCGTTAGTTAGTAATGATACATAAACTGTAGCATAAAACAAACAAACAGACTAGTGAGAACAGCCTGAATGCTTTTGGTAAACTAAACAGTGTTTACAAAATTACGCTTCTGATGTGTCTGAAAACGAAATCTACAATCGGAGTGTTTATTATGCTTAACTTATGGCAATAATACGTGGATTTTCAAGACGAGACCATTCAGAAACTGAGAGCTGCGACTTAGGAATTAAAAGCAGATACAGGGAAACAAAAAACGTAACAGGGAACTGCCTGGACTGGAAGACGTGATCATATCCATGGTTAAAAGGAAACGAAAGTTGACGAGACAGGCAGATAGGTGATAGGATGGATTAATCAAAGATATTTTTTGCTTCATTTTAAGAGGAAAGAAAAGATCGAGACGACGATCGAATGGAAGTTGGGTAGATGACATGCAGGCGTAGCATGGATGAGTGTAGCTTAGACCATAATGTGTGAGTTTAAAGGAGGGTTTTATCCAGCTGTGAAGGGTAGATGGATGCTCCAGCTGCTGCTCATGATGATAGATCTAACCTGGCTGGAGTTCGGCAAGTGTTCCTGCAACTTGGCCTTCGTTATGTTGAGTATACTGCTTCTGGACTACGTTGCAACTGGATGCTGTGATCAGTCCTATACGCTGAGGCGTTTTCCAAGAGAGATGATTATTTATAAGACTTCATGTCGCCGTTCCGGAACAAGAACGACTTAAGTGTCAAAATGGAAAGTTTACAGGAGTCGCAGGAAATCAAATGGCGTTGTTTTAAAATTTCATCAAACAAGGCTAAAATTATCTGTGGAACTGAAAGTCAGCCTAATTGTGACATTAACAAGGGAAAATTCGCAGGTGTCAAATGATCTTGATGAAACTTGGTAATTTTGCAAAAAGCTAATTTTGCGTTTTAGGTTTAGAAGGGATAGCTTCGGAACAATGATATATAAAAAAGGTATTTCATATAAAAAGTGATATATATTTAACGTTCTTGATAACTGTGTGATCAACTTTTGTAATAATTTGAAATTTTTCAGAATATTGCATCACCATTAATTATCTTGAAAAGTGAAAATTTTCATTACAACATGAATTAAAGAAACTTTCAAGCCACATACGTATAAGCCAGCTTCCGAAATACCGTTTTTGGAAAATAAACTATAGACAGTGTGTCATCAGAGTATTTTCAACAACCTAGTTAAAAAATATCTAAATATTCATTACTATTCTAATTATTTATTTTACTTGCATGTGATTGATGTGTTGTTGTTATTTTACGTTTTACATTCATTTCTGTCTTGTTTTTTGGTTTACTGTTGGCAAACGTGTATTTTGTTAATTGAAAATCATAAGTAACTCATTATTATGGTAGAAAATAATCACAAAAATGATAATCTGTAAACAAATGCTTAAACCATACACCACACACATGAAATGAACGAAATTTCTTGTAATATATAGTATACGACGGAGAAGACGAAATAAAACAAAAATCAGCAGTATTTCAAATTGTCACTGGTGATTCTCTAAATATCCTGATTTGTATCAGGCCTATTTAGTGCATTGGTAAGCCTTGGCCAAGAGAACTGATTACGTACTAGTGACTTCAGCGTGATTATATTGTTTCTCACATGGAGACTGGCATCATAATCATTCAGTAGAACTAGATTTGAAATTCTTCTCACATAAACTCTTCCAACAATGAGAGATCCATCATGGCTGCATCTATGCTGTTGAACTCTTTGGGATCACCAGATGAACAAATTCCTTGTCCTCAGGTACGATGCTCTAAACGGTTCTTTCACACTGACCACGCCCAGAATCTAACACAGAGGCAAAGAAGACATCTTTCCAATATCTTTTGATCCGGTCAGACGCTTCCTTCCCATCATTAGTTTCTTTTAAAACTATTAAAAGGTGGATGGTCAGTATGAGGTAAACCATCCTGAGCGTCGTACACGCCGAAATGAAACATCCCAAAAGGCTCGATGGAACAGCCGTGGGACGTATATAGCTTTCGATGTTGAAGAACTTTGTGAGAAGACTTTCAAATCTAGTTCTGCTGAATGGTTATGATGCCAAACTCCACTTAAGGAACAATACAATCAACCTGCAATCACTAGCATATAATTAGTTCTCTGTGCCAAGGCTGAACAGTGTACTGAAATACACTTGATACAAATAGGATATTTAGAGGATCATCCGTGACAATTTGAAAGCCTGCTGAATTTTGTTTTACATTGTCTTCTCCGTCGTGTATATTACATCAGGAAATTTCGTTCATTTTATGTGCTCAGTGTATTTTTTAGCATTTCTTTGCATATTATCGTTATTGTAATTATTTTCTATCATAATAATGACTTACTTATTATTTTCAATTAACAGAATACACGCATGTGAACGCTAAGCTAAAAAACGAAAAGACCATGAATATAAAACGTGAAATAACAGTTACATATGAAATAAATATAAGTAAAATAAATAAGCAGAACAGTAATGAATGTTTCGAGTTTTAATTAGGCACGTTGAAAACACTTCGACAGTACATTGCATGCAGTTTATTTTCCAAAACTGGTATTTCAGAAACCAGCTTTATTAAACAGGGATGTAAGTGGCTTGAAAGCTTCCTTAATTTATGTTGTAACAAAAGTCCCCATTTTTTCAAAATTAATGAATGCTGGTGAGCTATTTTGCAAATTTTCAAATTATTACAAAATCTGATCACCTAGTTTTCAAGAACGTAAATTATATATTACCTTTTATATGAAAAAAGATTTTCGTATATCGTTGCTCTGGAGATATTCCCTCTAAGCCTAAAATGCCAAATTGCCTTTTGGGGTTTGTTTTACCCCTTAAAAATGAATCTGGGCACAAACAAAAAAGTCCGTTTTGCACTATTTTGCCCCCTCTACATGCCTGACAAGTTTCATCAAGAATGTTTCATCGGAATGTTTCCTTGTAAGTATTTACTACGAAATAGAAAAATTATTTCTGCTCATCAGGCCCCATTAACCTCCTTGAAACCCTTTTGTCAAATATGTCATTGTTCTTCTGACATTATTAAACAAAATAACAAATACAGCCAAAACAGCTGTGTGGGAGAAGTTAAATGCATCTCTAAACCACTATGTTTTTCGCCATTCTTACAGAGTTTCATTGTTCTATTATATTTTTATGTATTATTTGCGTCTTGTGAATGAAATAAAATGACTCACTGAGGGAAAGAAAGAAGCTCCAGAGAAACGACATATTACTTTTATGTAGAAAGGGAATCTTAGAAATCCTTGTAATATTTAGAAATGATGTTGCTAACCAAATTATTTAAATATCGAATCTTGTTTTCTGGAAGGGTAATTATCGCGGTAGAAGCAGGTTTCAAATGCAAATGACTTCCATTTACATTCCATATTAAATGACTCTTTCTACCTTTAATATAAACTTGTCCCCACTCGCACTGTTTGTAGCTATTCATAACTGAAACACGTCCCTTCCCTTTTCACGTAGAAATAATTTAATTTCAGACATTTTGAATATATTGCCGTCGGTGTCCTTCGTCATGTAATGAGCCATCTCAATATGCAAAGCTTTAATGCCCATTACTTCTGAAAAACCCATTTCTCTAAGATGTAGAAGATATCCCTTTTTTGCATTTCGGATCACTGATAAGGTACATAAATAAGCCCTCTTACATGCACTCTTAAATGATCTCTCAGTGATACGTGAAACTGCATCTCCCTCGTTCTGGGAACGATCACGAACCAACGAACCGAATATCCACCCATTTTAACGTGTAAAAATACGATGTAATCACATATCTGAAACAGAAAACGAAAATTTTAATCAATGTGATTTGTACAACGGAAAAATTTTGTTACATGATTTCTACGAATCACACTCTGAGTGTTTGCTACTTACTTTTCCTTCTGTTGTCCTCCACAAATTTTGGAGTAAAATACGACATTAATCCCAGCAAGGTTCTTAGATAATTCTTCAAGATATTGTAAGACAGAAGTTGCTACAAGGGTTGGCCAGAAAGTAATGCACCGCATTTTTTTCTTCAACTATTCTTTATTAAACATAATGAGAATTACACACACTCGAAAGAATGGTGCTTTATCTACACGCCCTATTTTTCCACGTAATCTCCATCCCGTTCTATGGCCTTCCTCCAGCGCGAGACAAGGGCGTGTATGCCCTGTCGGTACCAATCCTTGTCCTGGTGGCGGAGCCAGTGCTTCACTGTGGGAATCACCTCATCGTTCTCGAAATGCCTTGCACGAATGGCATCCTTTCATGGCCCAAACAAGTGGAAGTCGGAGGGGGCTAGGTCAGGTGTGTCAGGTTTGACAGCCGTGGATGGCCTCCCCGACCGCTGCAATCGTGGAGTTCCGCCGAAACGCCTTCTGACGACCTCACCCTCCGTGCCCAGCGACTAACTGTGCTCCTATCGACAGCGGATTCTCTATAGACTTCTCACAAGCTTTAGTGAATATTCCCCATAGTTTCTTTCACTGCACTGAAAAATTCAATGACGACACGTTGCTTGTAAAGTAAATTACCTACAGGCGAATTTTGAACTGTCTTGCAGCTACGGTATCTGTCGGAAAGTGTCGGAAACTTGGCGTGCTCACTCAGGAGACTTCAAGTAATGCAAACGTAACGTTTCGCCTTCGTAGCTGAGAAAAAAAAAATGCGGTGCATTACTTTCTGCGCAAACCTTGTATTCCTACCACGTCTCTGTTTCCAATTTCCACAATGTGTGTATGGACACTCACTGTGAAATTGTAACAGTTGAGCCTCGATTTGTATGAAAACACAGATATTTGTCGTGTTGGTACTAGTAAACAGCTTGTAAATCATAAACGGCTTGTTGCATCTCCTTATTTTGAGCCAATTGCTGGGCCAATTTTCTCTATTTCATTTGTATTAAAAGACAGATGTTTGTCTCCTTGGCTCTAGTAAAACAGCTTGTAAATCATAAACGACTAGTTGTGTGTCCTTATTTTGCGCCAATTCCTTTTCCGTATTTCTCTTGAAAGGTGGCTACACTGAGCCACTGCGCCAGAGATTGCGCCAAAGAGTATTATTCAGCCGCCTCCGCAGTGCTTGGGGAGAGCTCGTAGTAGTCAGTGCCTGTCGAGGACTCGTAGTAGTCAGTGCTTGTTGAGAACTCGTAGTGAGGAGTGTTTGTTGAGATGTGCTAGTAGGCAGTGCTTGCTGAGATGTGATATTGGAAGG
Source organism: Schistocerca serialis cubense (assembly GCF_023864345.2). NCBI lineage: Eukaryota > Metazoa > Arthropoda > Insecta > Orthoptera > Acrididae > Schistocerca > Schistocerca serialis. Next base: position 856,288,496 of record NC_064638.1, read on the forward strand.
TTCTTGTTGAGATGTGGTAGTAGCGAGTCGGTGAGGAGAGATTGTAATGTATTAGAGTGCTTTTCATCAATATAAATTAAGGTAACAAACTACTTTTCTTTTTTCTCTCATTATTTCAGTGTCCTGAATAATGTGTCATTACAGGTTCAGTCAACAAAGCATCTGGCGTGTGTTCTTGTATTAGAGTGTAATTCTGGGTTTCTTGCGCAATTATAGTATTTGTAATTTACCTTTATCACGTCAGTATAATTGGTATTTAAAAATTCTAGTCTTGTTGAAGAAGAACCGTGCCAGATGTGTACGTTGAGTCACACTCCCACACACAGAACAATTACACTTGTGCTTTGGTTTCGTAGGTTTTATAGTTGCTGGGGACTTAATTAATTAATTGTGTTAACAGAAAATTTTCATTTTATTCTTTGTTGTTGTTCTATGCAGTCAGATAGCATAATAATACTAGTCAGGGCTAACCGTTTACGAGACTTGCGTAATCGGACAGACAGCTACTAAAAATATTTGCATTTTAAATAATAAAGCCCCCATGCACTTGGCGACCGCTGCTTCGGATCGTCCCTTGGAATCTTCTGATTGTAAAAATAATAGACAGTAGTATTGTTGTAGTAATTTGTAGTTTAGTAATTGTAGTCTATTTTGCATCTGTAGATTTGGTAACTGTCATTCTTCTAATGGTATTTTTTTCTCAGAATTTGATTTGTTGTCTTGTATACGCGTTTGACGATTTAGTGCAATTATTTCAATTGTTCGTTAATCGTGTTTGAGGGAAACATTTCGAGTGAATGGTATTGTTGGAGATAAAGTGTCATTGTGTGCAGTTTTCATATAGTGACGAGTTTTGTATATTTTGTAAATGATTACGCAATCGATGAAAAAGGCAAAAATGATGGATAATGAGAATGACGAAATTGTTAACATGGCGAACTCGCCAACAGAGGAAAACAGTATGATGGATAATGAAGTGGAAAACAATGTAATAAGTCGGGAAAATAGTCCGGAACCATTTTAAAATTTTTCACCATCAAAAAATTTTCAGAATCCGGGATTAACGACAGAAGATTCTGGAATAGCTATGACGGAGGAAACTGGTTTCGTGGGAAATGTTAGGGGTGAAAAGAATTTTGAAACAGTTACTATGGAGCAGTTGATGAGTGCTATATTAAATGTGGGATCACAGTTACGATCTGAATTTAAAACAGAGATAGGAACAATTAAAACTGAGATGGGAACAATGGGATCACAGTTACGATCTGAATTTAAAACAGAGATAGGAACTTTGGGATCTGAATTAAAAAATGATATGGGAACAATGGAAACACGGTTAGACTCACTTGGATCACAGTTAGGATCTGAACGAAAAACAGAGATGGGAACTTTGGAAACACGGTTAGATTCACGAATAGGGACATGTTTCAAAAATATGAAAGATGAATTAAAGAAAGAAATCAGAGAAGAAGTACAAATGATTTTAAATGCTCACAATAATAGATTAGTTGCAGTAGAGATTAGACAAAGGGAACAGGATAGAGAACAGGAAGAAAGAGATCGCGTGATAGTACAGAAATTTTCAGAGTTAAATTTACAACGTACAAAAGATAAGGAAGAAATATTTGAGAGAATCGAGGAATCCGTACTGAATGACAGATTAAATAACCTAACACAACAGTATGAACAGTTAACTACTAAATGTGCTAATACTGAAACGCGAGTCGCGACACTTACGGAAGACGTAAATAAACAGAAAGAACAAATAGGTGATTTATCGGAAAGAGTTGAGGAGATTTCAGATAAACTGACAAGTCTTAGTTTAAGTGGGGACAGAGATTCAGATGATACAGCACCATTGCCATTTGCAGAAACCGAAGAGTATCAGAACATAAGTAAACATGGAGAAAATCAGGGAAAATTTAATGAACGCGTTAAAAGGGAAGTTGAGGAATTACGAAAGCAAGTCAAACAAATTGAAGGTGAAATCGTAGGAAAAGACGGCAAAGGAAATTTAGAATCGCAGATACCAGAGGGGTTTGAAGAAAATAATTTGTTTCATTTACGGGATGCACCAAGAGAGCGCCAGGCGCGCGAACTTTACAATAATCGACATTTGGACTGGGACAGACGCGGTAGGTCTTTGTCGCCACGAGGCGAAATCTTTGACTATAAACACTTTTTGACTGTTCGGAAATTTAAGATCTTCCGCAATTCTAAGAATGACATACATCCATGTGCATGGTTAGATCAATTTATGTACGCACTTCCACCAAATTGGCCACTAAGTCACAAACTGGAATTTATGTGTGGATATTTAGAAAACGAACCGGCGACGTGGATGCACGCACTCATTAGAGATTGTAATAATCTGAATGATTTTTATCATGCATTTCTATCGGCATATTGGTCCGAAAACACGCAAGACAGAGTCAAACACAGTCTTATTATGCAGCGTAATTTCAAACAGTCTGAGTTCCGCACGCCAGCGGAATATTTTGAAGACATGATTCGAAAGAATCAGTTCCTTTCCAACCCTTATAGCCCGACTGAATTAATTCACATTTGTTTAACTAAGCTGCCACAATCCATAAGACAAATTGCTTTAGCTGGAAGATGTAAAGACGACATCGAGACTTTTAAGACTTCGTTGCAAGAACTTGAGTATGACAACGACGACGGGACTTCTTGTAACTTTTTCAGTAACAGTATTTACAATAGATTTTCAGAGAAAAGAGATAGTGATCGGAACGGGCGTTATATGGGTAACTTTGAGAATGACAGACATAACAGACAGGACAATAGATACCAGCCTTATGACAATAACAGACGTTCTAACAGAAATTACACAGACAATTATAATAACGGTAATTCGTACCGGAATGATCAATCATACGGAAACAGTAATCGGTATCATCAAGACAGAAATTATTCATACAGTAATAGAAATTCTTACCACAGAAATAACCAGGGTAGTAGATACAACAATAATTTCAGAAGTGATAGTCGAAATTACACAAGAAGTAGTTATGCAGACAGACAGGAAAACAGAAATTTTAATAACAGACACAACCAAGAATTTGCATCTAACAGACAGGAAGGACCTAATTGGCATCCTCCACGTGACAGAACTTCAGAGAGACAAGTGCAAATCGTAGAAATTGATCCGCGAAATGACGCGAATAATCAAAGACGTGACGCAAACAATCGACAGTGACTTGCAGCTTCGGCTTCTGGCAGCAATATAGACGGTTCAGAAAGTAATGACACTACGACTTTACACTACGTACACCTGGAAGACATGAGAGACATTTTGTTAGACGAAAAGGAAAATAATGTAGACGCGTTTTTACATCCTGTTATTGAAGTATGCGTGGATAAGAATAAGTTCACTGCAGTTTTAGATTCTGGGAGCCCACTGAATGTCATTAGTGAATCAGTTTTTCGTATATGTGTAAGAACTATTGCTTGTCCTGTGTTACCTATTTCTAAAACTAGAATTTGAGGAGCGATTTCTGGAAAAAGTGTGGAAGTCAAACAACAGACCAATTTAAATTTCATTTGTCAAGGATACGAATTTTCTGCTAATTTTATTATTGTTCCATTACTCAGTACACAAATCATATTAGGTATGGAGTTTCTTAACACACATAAGGCAATTTTGAACTTTAAAGAAGGAAGTGTGAATTTGACTGTTGCCGGAATGCCGAAATGTTTGAAATTTTTCGAGTGTTTAACAAGATCTGAGTCAGATACAAAATGTTTAAGGTTTCTTACTTCTGATGTTTTCGTTGAGCATTATGACGACAGTGTGTTTATTCATGACAATGACAATAGATACAGAGACGCGATGGATGATATAATTAATAGCGAAGAATTAATTAATGAAAAGGTTAAGAAAGCTGAAGTGCCAGATGACGTTGCAAGAGAAGAGCTGCACCACATTTTGACTTCACATGCTACAGTATTTAGTCATCATACAGGAACTATACAAGGCCTACAATATTTATTTAAAGTAAAAGAACACACACCATTTCGCGGGAAAACGTACGCTAGTCCTGTGGCTTACAGAGACAAGGTTAAGAATGAACTTCAGTACATGTTAGATCAGGGCATTATTGAGCCTGCAGTCAGTCCTTATACCAGCCCATTACACGTTGTTCTTAAAAAGGATGGGTCAATTCGTTTGGTTCTGGATTCCAGACAGATAAATAATATCATCATTCCTGAAACTGACCGCCCACAAAATTTAGATGAACTTCTTCAACATTTCCATGGAATTAAAGTTTTATCCACGATTGATATGCGCGCAAGTTTTTGGCAAATAGAACTCCACCCTGATTGTAGAAAATATACTGCCTTTTTAGCCTTTGGTAACTGTTACCAGTTTCGGAAATTGCCGTTTAGACTTACTATATTTTCTGCAGCATTCATTCGTAGCTTAAACGAAATTTTATCTGTTTATCTTCGTGACAATATTACTTCATATGTTGACGATATTCTTATTGCTAAACATTCTTGGAGTGAGCACAACAAAATTTTGGATTCATTATTACGTATCTTTGCAAGAGTTGGCATTACAGTGAACTTAGAAAAATCTGAATTTGGTCGTTCTCAGGTGAAATTTCTCGGTCACATTATTTGTACAGAAGGTATTCTTCCTGATCCAGAGAAATTAGACGCTGTTCGTAATTATGCTGTTCCTACCACAAAACGTGAGGTTCGTAGTTTCCAAAATTTGTGTGGAATGATATACTTTTGAAAAATTTTTGTGGAATGACATACTTTTGAGAAACTGACAGCTAGATGTAAACATGCGGAGAGTACAAGGATACCGCGCTGTGTTTTGGCGGCGGCATATACTCAAAGCAACAGTCAAGTCTGCGCGCCGCACAAGGCAGTCGTTGACCGCAAACAATTGCTTCCTACGTCACGCGCCTACAGCTGATCGAGCACTCAGTGCGAATGCACTGACAGCCGTAAACAAATACACAGTTTAATTTCTCCGATTAAATTCAGTATAAAGCTATAGTGACTTGATGAATTATGTTATTAACATTCAGTATTTTTCAGGATACGGTTCTATAAAATATTTAAGAACTTCAGGTAAATTCTGTGCGTGTCCGACGTTAAGACGACTTGCTATCGAGAAATTTTCAGGAAGAATGTAATTTCGAAGAAGAAACTAATAAACTAAAAAGGTAACTATTAATTGAGTTTATTTTTCAGGTAACATATTTCCACTTAGGTACGTACTTTAGACGTAATTTGCTGCTCGCGATTACGTGATTCAGACTTTGTGCTAAATTTCATGTTCTATGAATTTACTTGTGAAGCGACGTGCTTGCGTACGTTAACTGATTTTGACAATGATTGATTAATGAACAGGGTTGTTATTTGTATATATTATGCATCGCTTGGCTGCACTGCTTTTTCACTGATGTCATATTTTTTAATTATGTGCCTGCTGTGCTTATTTATTTAAATTATAATTGTCACCTGATTAATTGTGCTGATGAGGTTAGGTATGTAAGTTCTACTTTGTGATTTATCTGCTTGCGCCTTCATGTTTAGTTATTAAGATGACATATGAACATTTATTTGCTAATGCTGATATGATGCTAATGACCTGTTTGCTGCTATGCATATGGATTGCATATTTATACATTTCTGTTTGTTGTCATAACTACTCTTTAATTTGGTGATAGAAATGCTGATATACTGTGTACAAACATAGAGTTTAGGTCACACTATTGTATTAATTATAGATTGTTCGCTTGGCAGAGCCTCGTTGTAAGAATTGTGCTGCATCCACTTGTTGACATTCTGTTCTCTACTGGTATATTTACTCGCTATTGCATGTTTTGCTTACGCTCAGTGCCTTATATTTTTAAGATAGGAAAATGAACTGCTATAATTCGACATAAACGACATTAGTACAAGAAACTTCATAGAAGTCACATGAGCTGGAGGTTTTATGGAAGCTGTATAAATGTATGCTAGTATGAAGGAAACTAACGACATGACATACCAAAACTAGGTTTAGACCATTGACAGTTATTACACTGCATTTTTCGTGAGCAATTGAAATAGGAAGTGACACTTGACACAAGAAATACTCCACATGTTTGCTTCTGTTTGCCATAATACTTGAAGTGGTGTACACACTGTGAAATATTATGATCATTCACACTCTGTAATCGTACTTGATTACTGAGAATTATTCGAACTAAGACTGTTAGAGGTCATATATGCATTTCTTTTGTTTATAATTCATAATGAGTAGAAGATTTGGGTCAGATGGATTACACAGAGGTTGTGTGTTGACAATGTGTCTTCGGATTGTTTGGGATGATGAACTGAGGTTTGCATAAGTATTTTATCTGTACTTGTTCGAGGAGACTGACTAGAGGAAAGAGTTGTTATGGAAGTGAAATGATATTGGCGATAAGGTTTATATGTGTCGACGTATTGAAGAGGTATTATTGAGGTATTATTGAGATTATATGAAGTTGATGATTATTGGAGTTTTTGTGGACAAGAGGTAAGGTAAATGATATTGATGATAAGATTTATATGTATCGGCGTAAGAGGTATTATTGAAGTATTGAGATTATGTGATGCTGATGATTATTGGAGGTTTGGTGGATAAGAGGTAAAGTAAGTGAGGTGCATATTTTTTTTTTTTTTTTTTTTGTTGGTCTATATGGAACAAGGAGGATGAAGATAGCAGACTAGAACACTAAAGTGGAAGGAAGATTGTCTACACACACTTTGTTAAATCACTAAGCAGTATATAACTTTTTTTTGGAGAGAGGAAGTATTTGCATATCTTGGCTCACTGACAGTTGTTCAGCAACCGTACATTTTGATCTGGCTTGGCAAACATTGGTCTTGACATGATGACTATGACGTTGACTTAACTATTATTGACTGTTATACATTGCTGCCACTACTACTTGATACACATGATGAACATCAAATTTTGACAGAATTGCATTTACACAGTTAACACTATTCAATTACACAGTAGTACTTAATGTAGATGAAAGATGAGTGAGTGTGTTTTGTGTGTCTTCCTTTCCGAATCCCAAATAATTAGTCCCAACCTATCTCCTAAATATTATTTTAATTGTTTGTAGTGGCTTGCACTGACACCTATAAATATTATAGGTTTACTGATATTTGTGTATTTGTAATAGTTAATATGACAATTATCTGACATCATTTGTGTGTTTGTTATGATTTGTATGTTTAGTGTAAAAGCATTTGTATGTGGATTCAAACTATTGTTCATGCCTGAACTGTCTGATTAGTGATGGTGAATATTATGAACTGTTACCTGCACTTTTCAACATAATGGGTGCCACTTAGGAATGATTAATTTCTGCTGATGAACTGTGTGATTAGGATAGTGAATAATATGGACTGTTACTTGTACTTTTTCTACATGATTGGTGCCACTAGGACATGTTTAATTTCTGCTAATAAACTCTGATGAACAGTGTGATCAGTGATAGTGAATATTATGGACTGCTCTCTGGACCTGCTCATCATTGCTAGGTGCAACTGATGGACTGCTTCTGCTGAAACGATGTCACTTGTTGGTGTCTGCACCTGCTCAACATTACTGGGTGCACAGATGGAGCTACTTCTATGGAAATGATGTCTCTTGTCGGTGTCTGCACCTACTCAACATTGCTGGGTGCCACTGATAGAACTGTTTCTACTGAAATGATGTCACTTGTTGGTGTCTGCACCTCCTCAACATTGCTGGGTGCCACAGATGGAACTGTTTCTACTGAGATAATGTCACTTGTTGGTGTCTGCACCTATTCAACATTGCTGGGTGCCACTAATGGAACTGCTTCTGCCGAGAAATGTGACTTGTTGCTGTGTGTACCTGCTCAACTTTACTGGGTGCCACTGATGAACTGCTTCTACTGAAATAATGTCACTTGTTGCTGTGTGTACCTGCTCAACATTACTGGGTGCCACTAATGAACTGCTTGTACTGACATAATGTCACTTGTTGGTGTCTGCACCTGCTCAACTTTACTGGGTGCCACTGATGAACTGCTTCTACTGAAATAATGTCACTTGTTGCTGTGTGTACCTGCTCAACTTTACTGGGTGCCACTGATGAAACTGCTTTTACTAAAATGATGTCACTTGTTGGTGTTTGCACCTGTTGACCATCGCTGGGTGCTACTACTGGAACTAATCATTGAAAGCATTTTTTGTGAACATTTGTATAAACTGATTTTTTGTGTATTGTGTAAACTATTATGTAAAGCCACATGTATGAAAGAATTTGTATTGCCTACTGTATTTTATATATTAGGTTATTGAAAGGTCAGTGCAAAGCCAAAATTTTAACTAATTATGTGATATTTAGGTATTAATATTATCTTTTATTTTTGTCTGTATTTTCGTGGACGAAGTTGGTGGTATTTTCACCACCAATGCTGGCAAAAATAGCTTCAAATTCTGGCCTGTGGAGGAGGGGCATATGAAAGGTGGCTACACTGAGCCACTGCGCCAGAGATTGCGCCAAAGAGTATTATTCAGCCGCCTCCGCAGTGCTTGGGGAGAGCTCGTAGTAGTCAGTGCCTGTCGAGGACTCGTAGTAGTCAGTGCTTGTTGAGAACTCGTAGTGAGGAGTGTTTGTTGAGATGTGCTAGTAGGCAGTGCTTGCTGAGATGTGATATTGGAAGGTTCTTGTTGAGATGTGGTAGTAGCGAGTCGGTGAGAAGAGATTGTAATGTATTAGAGTGCTTTTCATCAATATAAATTAAGGTAACAGACTACTTTTCTTTTTTCTCTCATTATTTCAGTGTCCTGAATAATGTGTCATTACAGGTTCAGTCAACAAAGCATCTGGCGTGTGTTCTTGTATTAGAGTGTAATTCTGGGTTTCTTGAGCAATTATAGTATTTCTAATTTACCTTTATCACGTCAGTATAATTGGTATTTAAAAATTCTAGTCTTGTTGAAGAAGAACCGTGCCAGATGTGTACGTTGAGTCACACTCCCACACACAGAACAATTACACTTGTGCTTTGGTTTCGTAGGTTTTATAGTTGCTGGGGACTTAATTAATTAATTGTGTTAACAGAAAATTTTCATTTTATTCTTTGTTGTTGTTCTATGCATTCAGATAGCGTAATAATACTAGTCAGGGCCAACCGTTTACGAGACTTGCGTAATCGGACAGACAGCTACTAAAAATATTTTCATTTTAAATAATAAAGCCCCCATGCACTCTGTGTGACTTTCTTCCTGATGTTCTTGCCATGCATTTGTAACTTTGCCTTCTCTTCATATGCAGCGTTTTTATAAGCTTCACATTGGTGGCACTGATCCAGCTTTGGTACCAAAAATCTGATATTGAAGTCGGTATTGAGTGTAAGCGCTTAGCCGTCGTAATTTGCAGCTGGCAACCTAGTGGAAGATCGCTCTGAAGCGTAATTTCTATTCATTTCTACGATGGATAATCCACTGTCGATGAATTCTCTTGTTATGGCACTCCTTACATAGTGACTCTCAATAAGGGTAATTGAGTTTATGTATTTCCTAACTCACTCCGAGATATCTGGATCAGTCTCCCAATGTTTTCCATGACGCCCCCTTTTGTCCACAGGTGCCATCCCAGTGGGTCATTTTCGTTTCGATAACAGTACGGATCTGCCTTTGGGTTGCTGCCAAAGTGTTTAACAGAAACGTTTTGCACACACAAATCTTGTACTCATTTTTCTTCAAGTGGAAAGCGTTATTATGCTTTCTACTTTTTCGGGCAGTAATATTTGAGACCGTGCGTTTCAGTGCATGAATTCAGAAAATTCCGTTGTCTTTGTAACGGTACCAGTACACAGTAATTCGTGATCAGCTGACGTCTGTAATCTTCTGATAGTTTCCTTGTACCAGAGAGGTTACGTTTATCAGTAGACGCAGCCCCCATTTTTCGAGCCTTGACAGTTTTGTCCGTTCTTGAACTACAGCTTTTCCAACTGTATCTCAATACTTAAGCTTAAACTCTGCCCCAATTACTAATATTCCGTATTCTTTTCAGGTTTTTTAATGGGAGATTTTTCTTTATAGGTGAGACATCTTTTATTCGTATTTGACGATTCGTCGTTGCTTGATGGTTCATAATTGTCACTTGAACCAGCAGATCAAACTGAACTGCTTTCGGAACTGCTGCTCATCAAAGGGGATATTTCTGACATACTGTTCAAAAACGATTTTGGTGCGCTTGCCGTTTCAACCATGAACACATTTGAAGTTTCCGTCATTTGTGTCACGTTGAACTTAAGTTTTGATGGTGATGCCTGTGGTTCCACCTTGTTCTCTTGTCTGTTTGTTATTTGACAGCGTGGTATTGGTGGCTGTTCCTCTCTATTTCTGACCCATGTATGAGTTTCACTTATCATGAAACAATTTACCTCCTTTGTCGTTTTGTTATCCTTCATTAGTCCTTCAAGGGCAAGGCGCTTGGTTTTCTTTGCGCGGTCGCTCACTTTTGCTCCTGTAAAACAAAAATTAGATTGACTTAAATATATTCAAGCCAGTTTGCTTACATCAAGAATGACACTAAGAACTCTAACGTTATTTAAACTTTGGGGCAGTAATGACACTAAGAACGATTTGATGCAGAAGCTATTCAAACGTCAGGAAGATAGTGACACAATGTACAAATGGCTCTGAGCACTATGGGACTTAATTTCTGTGGTCATCAGTCGCCTAGAACTTAGAACTAATTAAACCTAACTAACCTAAGGACATCACACACATCCATGCCCGAGGCAGGATTCGAACCTGCGACCGTAGCGGTCGCGCGGTTCCAGACTGTAGCGCCTAGAACCGCTCGGCCACCCCGGCCGGCGACACAATGTACACTTGACGTTATTATCGCACCTAGAATTTCAGTTGAAACGATTCTCGATCTGCACTGCTAAACACCTGGACCGCTATTTCACAGGATACGTTACTTCATTCGCCAAACGGAAAAACGCAGTTGACGAGTATGACGACGTTCTTCCCATCAGTCACAACAATCTGTATTTCACAAAGACGCAACTACCCTCTAGCGGCACTACTTACACTGAGGTGACAAAAGTCATGGCATTTCTCCTAATATCGTGTAGGACCTCTTTCTGTTCGGCGTAGTGCAGCAACACAATGTGGCATGGACTAACAAGTCATTAGAAGTCCCCTGCAGAAATATTGTAGCATGCTGCCTCTATAGCCGTCCATAATTGCGATAGTGTTGCCGGTGCAGGAGTTGTACACGAAATCACTGTACGAACTGACCTTTCTGTCATGTCCCATAAATGTCACATGTGATTCATGTCGAGCGATCTGCGTAATCTAATCATTCGCTCGAACCGTCCAGAACGTTCTTCAAACCAATCGCGAACAACTGTGTTCCAGTGCCATGACATCGTTCTTTAGGAACATGGAGTATATGAATAGCTGCAAATGGTCTCCAAGTAGCCGAAATAATCATTTACGGTCAATGATCCGTTCAGTTGGAGCAGAGGACCCAGTCCATTCCATGTAAACAGGCCTACACCATTATGGAGCCACCACCAGTCTCCACAGTACCTTGTTGACGTCTTGGATCCATGGCACACTTGAACCCTACCATCAGCTCTTACCAACTGAAACTGTAACCAGGTCATGATTTTCGAGCCGTCTAAGGTCCGAGCGATTTGGTCACGAGCCTAGGAGAAGCACTGCGGGTGATGTGCTACGTTCTTCGTGCATCCCACATTGATGTCTGCTGTTATTTCTCGTAGTGTTGCATGTCCGTTAGTACTGACAACTCTACGCAAACAACGGTGCTCTCGATCGTTAAGTGAAGTCCTTCGGCCAATACGTTGTCCACAGTGAAAGATAATGTCTGAAATTTGGTATTGTCATCTCGGCTGTGGGCTTCCCGTTCACCATCTTGCTCCTTTAGACTTTTTAGTATGGGGGTACATAAAGTTGAAAGTGCACACTAGCAAAGTGAATGGTCTGCCTGGTCCATGGAATCGTATCAGGGAAGCAGCAGGTCACACTAAGGCTGAAATGTTAAGACCTACATTTCGTTCCACTACTGAAAGGTGGAGTATGTATTTTGACCTAAATGACGATCATGTAGAAGGGGAGAAGAATATGTGTAAAAGTTCACAATAAAATTGATTTTTCGGTCACTGTCTTCCTTCATTGAAATGTATAGCGACTTTAGAGACTCCCTGTACTTAATTTCATTCATAATAATCGATGTTTTTGTAAGAGGGCTGGTTAGGTTTTTATATTGGTAACGCCACATAGCGCTCTGATGAAAATCACTGGCTGTGCTGTGTGCAGTCAGTGGCTGGTTGGTATTGTTGTAATACTCGCCATTGTAGTGTTGGGCAGCTGGATGTGAACAGCGCATAGCGTTGCGCAGTTGGGGTTGAGCTGCCAGCAGTGGTGGATGTGGGCAGAGAAATGGCGGAGTTTTGAAATTTGTAAAACTGGATGTCATGAACTGCTATGTATATTATGATTTTTCAACACTATTAAGGTAAATATATTGTTTGTTCTCTATCAAAATCTTTCATTTGCTAACTATGCCTATTAGTAGTTAATGCCTTCCGTAGTTTGAATCTTTTATTTAGCTGGCAGTAGTGGCGCTCGCTATATTGCAGTAGTTCGAGTAATGAAGATTTTTGTGAGGTAAGTGATTTGTGAAAGGTATAGGTTAATGTTAGTCAGGGCCATTCTTTAGTAGGGATTATTGAAAGTCAGATTGCGTTGCGCTAAAAATATTGTGTGTCAGTTTAAGCACAGTCGTATATAATTGTTCTAAGGGGATGTTTCATATGTCGACCCTTAGCCGAGGATACCTCACTGGAATCTTCTGATTTTTTCTTGTAGTTTGTGTAATTAGTGTAGATTTTGTTTATTGCTAGCGCATAATTGTAGAGAGAATCTCCTTTGTAGTTGCAGTCTTTCATTGTTGTACAGTAAAACAGGTGTGGCATGCATGTAGATTTGCACCAAGTATTTTGCAGCTGCGCTTGCAATTAACTAGATAATATTTTCAGTGCTATGTTAATGTGTTCTCTTATTTTTGCTCTTCAAATTGTGCTTTTCTGAGTTATCGTGTGAAATATTGTGACAATAATGGCGTGTGAAAAACGTAATACTAGGCTCCAAAGTAAACTGAGAAATGACAGTGAAGACGAAAGCAGTGTGTTAGCACCACCATGTAATGAATTAACTAACATTCAAAGTAGTAATTTGGTAACTGTGCATAGGGAAATGGAGTGGGGTTCAAATAATGGTGTAGACAGTGAAACAGGTAGTGAACAGCGAAGCATTATCGATCGATCGGTCGGCAACAGCTCGCCTCAGGAATCGGGAATGACAGAACACAATATTGCAAATACTGTAGACTCAGGTTTTGGGTTCTCACCGTTTTCTCAAATGAGTCAAGACACATTTTCCGCTTGTCAAAATGTGATTGTTGCCGGTGCAAATTCACTGCCGGAAAGCACTGAGGAACATGTTTCAGACACCAGTGCATTGTTATTACAATTAATGCAACAAATGGGACAAAAGCTTGAAAAGTTAGACACAATGGAACAAAATCAGATACAAACACAGCAAAAGCTTCAAAAGTTAGACACAATGGAACAAAATCTTCAAAAGTTAGACACAATGGAGCCGGTCGCGGTGGTCTCGCGGTTAAGGCGCTCATTCCGGAACCGCGCGACTGCTACGGTCGCGGGTTCGAATCCTGCCTCGGGCATGGATGTGTGTGATGTTCTTAGGTTAGTTAGGTTTAAGTAGTTCTAAGTTCTAGGGGACTGATGACCACAGAAGTTAAGTCCCATAGTGCTCAGAGCCATTTTTTAGACACAATGGAACAACACCAGAGACAAACACAGCAACAGTTAGACGCAATGGAACAAAATCTTCACACCACACTTGAACAAACACGTGACGATTTAACTACTGAGTTACATAAAATAGAATCGAAATGTCAAAAAGTCTGTAATGACGTAAAAACATAAATTTGTGAGCATTTCCAACCTATTTTTTCGCGTCATGAAAGTGCATTACAGAATCAGGAAGCCGTCATAAAAGAACTACAAACTATTGTTCATGAAAATCATGAGACCTTGCAAGCTAAAATGGACTCAGTTGCATCTACCGATTCGGTTACGCAACTTGCAAAAACTCAGGAAAATTTAAAGGACACAGTATAAAGACAAATGGAGGAAATTAGTTCATTATCAGAGAAAGTAGTTGAACTTTCGTATCAGCTAAATAATTTATCTACGAAGGTAGACGATAATCTGAATGACACAAAACCAGTAGTCTTTAATGACGCAGAAGAGTGAGAACAAATTAGGAAATTCAAACAAACTCAGAATCAAATTAATACGCAACACCAAAGATATATCCGGGAAGTACAAGATCAGCTGACACAGAATTACGTATTTCACAGGCCACTCGCTCTCCAATACGGGAAGAGGGACATAGAAATACGGAACAGCCACAAAATAATAACTCAGGGCACTTCGGAAATTATGAAAGAAATTGGCAAGGTGCACCGAATTTTGAGATGGAAGCGCCGACACGACGTAGCAATGATCGATATGCTACTCGGCGACACGATGATTTTGACTACAAGCTTTTCATTACTACACGTTAATTCAAAACATTTAAGAATTCTGGCAACGACATTCATCCACAAGCATGGCTTCATCAATTCTCTCATTGTTTTCCTCCCAACTGGTCATTAGAACACAGATTAGAATTTATGTGTGGCTACTTAGAGAATGAACCCGGTCATTCACGATTGCCACAGTGAAGGAGAATTTTACCATGCCTTCCTCTGAGCATATTGGTCTCAAGCCACACAAGACCGAGTAAAACATGGCATCATAATGATGAAACATTTCGAACAATCTGAATTTTCCAGTCTTGTGAAATATTTTGAAGACATGTCGCACAAGAATCAGTACCTGTCAAACCCATACAGCCCCTCAGAACTCATCCGGATTTGCTTAATCAAATTACCTCAAATTTACGGCATATTATTTTGGCAGGACGTTGCAAAGACGACATTGAAGCTTTTCAGAGACTGTTACAAGAACTGGAAATTGACACTGACAATCGCGGAAATCGCGGAACGCGAGAACAGGAACACAACAATTACAGGTCACATCCGTCACAATTCCGTGACGAAAGAAATAATAACTGGACACGACAAGGATATTCTCACAACACAAATCGTGACCAAAACAGACACCATCCGTATGACAACCGTTGGCAGAATAATACTTACAGAGAAAGATCGCTTTTCCATAGTAATGAATGTGACAGAGACAACCATAGAAACAGACAATATGGGAACCAAAATAATTATTATCAAGGGAGACAGAATAACTTCAGACGCAACGGTGCACCACGCAGTTACTATTCCGGGAGAAATTCTCCACCACATGACCGACAAACAAGAAACTATGTAAACTACCGACAAAACGACAGACCTGAATTCCATCAGAACTGGCGAGCTTCAAACAGGGCAGGGCCTTCTCGTCAAGGTGAATTTGTAGAAGTTAGGTCTCCTAATCCCAATAACGATGCGCGCCAACAAAGGAACAGACAATGACTCGCACCGCGGGCAGCCGCGTATGCCGGCTGGCTAAGAGAAAAATAACATAGACGCTAACCTTGAGAAAAATGTTAGCATTCCTCACCGACGTATACCACATGATAGTTCCGTTCAAGTTGAACCTCTGCATACTAGGAAGAGTAAAGGTTTACACCACATTTCACATGTAAAATCGTTTGTTGAAAGATAATCTGCTTTTTAACTTTGTGTCTTTGCCATATAACTTTTCACTTTACATTGCTAGTATGCTTTGTCAGACTTAGAATCCGCTAACATGCAACAATGTTTGAAGTTAAATATCCAGTCATGAACCAAGAGAACTTATTTAAACAGAAATTACGAATGCATTGTTATTGTGAACAGACGACACAGTGTTATTGTGTGTGTACATTCTTGCTTGTTAGTTGCACGATTACGTAATGTCTATAAGGCTCACATACTTAGAACATTTACCAGTACTGTTAATGAGATTTTAATGCAACACTTTGGTTTACTTGAAAATACATTCTGGATTTAAAGTACTTTCTGTGAGATACCAGATGACACAGTGGTTAGTTTATGTGACAACTACACGATTTTATCACGACGCTACTAATGAGTGACAATTTACAATGTTGCTTTTGCAGTGTATCTGTTTTATATCTGCACAGTTTTTCTGAATTATTCTGGAAAGTAAAACATGGTTTAGTAGTAACTTTTGTGGTATAGATGTAATGAGGCAGCCTTTTCTGTAGCACAACAATACGTTACAGCATAGTACTTTCTTGATCACGGTAATGTACGTAATAACTATGATATCTATATGCATAGCATTTCACTTTTGTTTATCATGAGGTAAGTACATTGACTTCTGAAGCACTTAGTTTTCGGAGGACAATAACTACGACACTTCCACAGAGATTATCTTACAGCAAGACGCACATTTAGCGTTACAGGACACGTATTTGAGTGATTAATTTTGTACTTAAATCATTTATTTTTAAAGATATTTGAAGTACAATGATACAAAGGTTTTCCGTGATACATTTCATTCCATTGCTGTAATCTGTAACACCTGAGGGTATAATTACATTAATCCTCAGAGGGGTACACGTTTACTTTGTGTAGCATGTGTTTGGCAAGCACAAGGAACCCTAGCTAATATGGTATTTGCTTATACAACTTTACACATCGGTACCATATTTCTCTAACACACAAATTACACAGCTATCTGATCATTTAACTGAGAGATAAACATTTTTTTTACTACGTCAGTGACACATGTTTATGCAATTACACAGTTGGATGACTTCACACTTACGAAATTGTATTTTGTCTGTACTTTGTGAACTGTTCATATTTTTTCGGAACCATTGTGATGTTATGAGAGCTTTGAATAATGTATTTTGCATGGGATCACGATTTTAAAGTACGTTTGGGGTAGATGACACTATTGAAATGAGCAGAGAATTTTTTTTAGGTTTTGAAATTATTGCAGAAAGTTACGACGTTTTTGAGATTTGACTGAGGTGTTATGATGTTATTTTTACGACGACGATGTGTATTATGCTGTTGAGGTATGTTTATGATCAATAAGCTGATGTTATATGAGGAATTTGATTATGCTAAGTATTTATTAAGATGAAATATTGAAGAAGTGTCGACGAATATGTATATATGTAATAAGGTAAGGAATAATGAGTAGTGGTTAGGGACTCTGACTTGTGAAAAAGTATGTTGGAAATCAAGAATCATACTTTAAGAGTTATGAAATATGTCTAAATGCGTGACTGTATCACAACGCCAACGAATATTTTTTGGACACTCTTATATTTATAGGATTTTGTTTCTACAGATTTGCAACGCAAATTCTTGAACTGTGAAATTTTTATATGAGGCTGTCACAGTAGTGCAAACTGGTGTCGTAAATATTTCGGTAAAAAAGCCAAGTGACCTTGATGAAATGCGTCTTGAGCAGCCAGCTGTGTCAGACGCCTGGAGAAAAAACCATTAGTGTGTGCCTTTTCAGAGGCACAGGTAAAAAAAAAGGGGGAGTCCATTATCCTCGCTATTGACATTTCTTTGTAGATAGCATCGCAAATACAACACGCTCAAACTTGGAAACATATGATTACACTGTGGAGCTCTTAATTTATGATATTTACTGAAGTGCCTAATGAAATGATGAGAAACATTTTACATTTATTGTATTTCTAGTTGAGAGATTCTTTTGCCTTTGCAGACGCCATTTGCCTAGTGAATGACATTTCATGCATTGCTCTATATAGGCTATATATATTTGCTCACTTCGTTTAATATCTAGTTTCTAGCTGCACTGCAGCATTGGTTATTATAAAATTTAATAGATGTACTAATATCACTATTTTCTGTCTACAGACCCAGGAAAGAATACATTTATGATGTACTTTCTTAGAAAAGAGAGCACAAATAGACATTTCCCTTCACAGGAACTGCATAAATAATTTTTTAAACGATTTGGTAACTTTTCTGCTACAGTAACTTATCGTGATGCATCGCTCTATTATTAAGATGTGACATAGGTATTAGACATGGCCATCTTTAGTGTAATATTTTTTTCTGATTGAGCTTTGTCATGTTTAGATATAATTTATTGCATTTGCTGCTGCTGTTTGCGAGGCATAGTGCTACTAAATTTCACTGTGTATTGCTCTGTTAAGCTAGTTTTACTACTGATTTATTTTTCTTGTTGCTGCACATTGGTTCATATTAGTTGTAATGTTGCATTGCTTGGTAATTTAGATTTACTGCAGCTTGCTTTGACAATTTCCATTTTTTTCATTGCTGTTTGTATTAATTGTTTTATGCTGCTGCATTGCCTCATCCCTTAGTTTAGCATCTGAGCTCAGTAGATTTAAGTTAGCTTAAGAGGGGGTAGACTATATAAGAGAATGAGTTGCGATGAATTGCAAGAAATGCATTGAGAAGTTTTACGAAAAAAGTACAGAAAGCAGGTATAGATAGCACTTTTTGAAATAATGAAGAACAAAGGAAGATATCCAAGAAGTAAAGAAAGTTTTGTTTGCAAGATACTGCAGTAAAGCAAACCCTCTCCTTTCCCTTTCTGTTATTCCGATATGTGCTTGTGTACTCTTGTATATTTGTGTTCTTCCTGTCTTTATGTGTTTATCTGATTAGAGTTACATTGTAGAATTTTTCTGATAATATGTTATTTACTTTGAAAAGATGTTTGGACATTATTTATTCTGTTTTAATGCACATATGTGAAGGTGATGTTTCAAGAGTTATTCTGATCTTTATGTATGTACTCATGTCATAATTCCTGTAACACTGATGTATCAGTTTATTTCTATTCTTTTGTAAAGCCTGTACTACTACAGAGTTATCTGTATTGTTATGTTCTTTAATGATGTATTTTGTTCCTTTGTAATTGTATTCTTATTTTATAAAATTGTGATTGACACCAGTTCATCATATTATTAACTTGTAAGTTCCATTTCACTGTACACGTTTCTGTTGGTCATAGTATATGGACAATATGTGAGAAGTAGGGACTGTTAGTGTTTGCACGTGTGTTAATAATTCAGCAAGGGACTGGATAACAGCATTGCTGGTTCTAAGGACAATTCCAAAAACTTTGTGAGTGCACAAGTGGTGGTTATGGACTTGCTATATTATCCGCAAGACTCTTCAATGGTGATTGTGCACCTGCACAGTCTCAACAGATGGCTGCTGGCCATCTCTACAAGGACTACAGTGGGTCTGTATCTTTGATGACCCACCAATACCATTATTTCTGGAAGGACTACAGTGGGTCTACACCTTTGCTGACTTACCAGTACCATTATTTCTACAAGGACTGCAGTGGGTCTGCACCTCTGGTGGCCCACCTATACCACAATCTCTACCAGGACTACAGTGGGTCTGCTCTGTGATGACCCACCTACCAATAGTCTTCAAAACTTCGAATGACTCTGTTGTGGGTTTGCTCTGTTGTGGCCCATTACCTGTCTGCATGTCGAGAGTCAGCACTGTCTTTCCATTGGAACGACAACACTACTTCTTCAAGACTGCATGGAAATCCACTACTTCTGTGTGCATTTTCTTTTATTGCCCAGACTTTGAGAAAAACACTGCAATTTTACTGTGATGAATGATCAGGACTGTCTTTATGGACTCTGAGAAAATTTTAGCTTTTAACCAACATTGTATCAATAAGTGTGTGCATTTGATTTCTTTGTTATTGTAGTTACGAATTTTTTTTTTCAAATCTGTATTGGCCAGTGCCCAAACAATTTGCAAAATTTTTTGTGTGGAGCATGGGGGCTATGTAAGAGGGCTGGTTAGGTTTTTATATTGGTATGCCACGTAGCGCTCTGATGACAATCACTGGCTGTGCTGTGTGCAGTCAGTGGCTGGTTGGCATTGTTGTAATACTCGCCATTGTAGTGTTGGGCAACTGGATGTGAACAGCGCGTGGCGTTGTGCAGTTGGGGGTGAGCCGCCAGCGGTGGTGGATGTGGGGAGAGAAATGGCGGAGTTTTGAAATTTGTAAGACTGGATGTCATGAACTGCTATGTATATTATGATTTTTCAACACTATTAAGGTAAATACATTGTCTGTTCTTTATCAAAATCTTTCATTTGCTAATTATGCCTATTAGTAGTTAATGCCTTCCGTAGTTTGAATCTTTTATTTAGCTGGCAGTAGCGGCGCTAGCTATATTGCAGTAGTTCGAGTAATGCAGATTTTTGTGAGGTAAGTGATTTGTGAAAGGTATAGGTTAATGTTAGTCAGGGCCATTCTTTTGTAGGGATTATTGAAAGTCAGATTGCGTTGCGCTAAAAAAAATTCTGTGTCAGTTTAAGCACAGTCGTATATAATTTTTCTAAGGGGACGTTTCATTTTGAAAGCCTGCAACCATGGCATTTATGGTTTCAATAATGAAACACTCCACGAGCTAAGTAGCTTTCGTGCTTTGCTCGACGCATTTCGAGAATTTATTCTCATTGTGAAGTTAAATAATTACATAAACATGACACAAAATACTTATGTAATTATTTGCACTTGACAATGAGAATAAAGTCTTTAAACGTGTCGTACTAAGCACGAAAAATACGTGGCTGTTACTGTGTTTCATTATTTAAGTCACGTAGTAAATACGACGCCACATAAAGGATTTACTTCAATTTGCACTGCAGTAAGAGACCACCAAATGCTTTTCGAATGTTTCTGGCTAATCTGAGTGTCTGAATGAAATCACTAACTCCGAACGACGCATTTATTGTCTAATATGCGAAACGTTATACCTGCCCAATAGCTTTTCTCTGAAAGTAATAGTCCGTACTTCCTGTTAATACAGTTACTGCGGCCTTTTCAGAAACACCTGAACAGAACTGCTACAGAACATAGACTGTCCCTTTCTGTGAGGACAGGCACCTCGTCAAGAAATAAATATCGATTTTGCATGCCTTATTGGTAAACTCTGGAGCCACGCAAATGAGACGGCGTAGCGACATTTTAATAAGGAAAAAATCGTATTTCTGCGCATAAATTTTGCAGTATAGGAATCGTGTCAAATCTGATTGTTAGCTGTCGTGAAGAGTGAGTTATCCGACAAATAACGCTAGGTGCTGCTTGATCAGACACGACGACAGTTTTGTTAGGAGCACTAGTTATCGATTTGTTGACGATTGGTCTTAAATGAGTGAACGTTCTTTCCATCTGCGAGGACAAAAGTGTGTCAGTCAACAGCTCCTGAGAGTTTCGCATTGAATAAATGTCCTCACTCCTTACTGTACCATGCTACTATATCGTACATGGAAATATGTAATTAATGAAGTGTCCTTTCCGGGAACTCGCGACCTGATTTTCAAACGTAAACACCAGAAATAACCCTGAAGCATCGACGTAAATTTCAGTCAAAATAAATAAACGTAATCTTTCTGATATTTAACTGTGAAATGCAACTCTTATTTCGAAGTTATGTTAAATCTGATCTCTTTCGCAGTACAGTGCTTTGCTTGTAATGGTAATCTAATTCGAGACTGTGAGTCGGGACTGTGATTCAACTAAATAATATATGATAGCAATTGCAGTTCATATGAAACACCCCATTACTGTAAAATACCTTATCTAAACAGTTGGTTTTAAGTATAATAGCTGTTGTACGCAGTATGAATTTATATTATACACTCTGAATGTCCATATCAGATATGACAATTTTGCTCAGATAACGACACAATTAAAAGAGCTTGTCATTCACATAGAATAATATTTCATCTATATCTGAAACTGAATACGGGCGTGTGTAATGGATATTATGCAAGCTTTTGAAACAAATTCTGCAATGGTCTGAATCTAAATCAGAACGGATGTTACTAGTACAGTTCCGTTGAGAGATTCAGCCAGCAACGGTAACTTATTATTCGCATTAATACTCTTACAATGATTCTGTTTTAACAAATTATCGTGAGAACTCCCTAACATTACAGTCTGTAATGCTGATTAACGATAGTTTGGTGCTGTAGTATAGTACTAGCTGTGGTTACGAAAAGCATTTTTGCGATAATGCTTTGACAGCGGTAGTCAAATTAAAACTTAATAAACATTGCACGACAGCAGTTAATCGGATGCCCGTATCCATTGGCTATGTTGGAGTGTTCTCACTGAATGACATCTTCCTGTTCGCTGTTAATTCTATTGCTGTACAGTGTTTTGATATTTAAACATACATGCAGTGCAGTCATTGTACATAAACGATCTCTTCCTTCTAGTGTCTGCGCATAATTACGTATGATTCTTAAACCTCGTATATGCACCCACTTGTATTAGAAACCCATACCTTCCCAGAAATTCTGGATGCAGCAGATGACGCTGGTTGGTGAAACACTCTTATTTTAATCATGTTTAGTACAGTAGATGTAAACATAGTAAGTTTGGAAGATATTTTGTTGGAGGTGAATACTATCACAGTCTGGCTATAGGTTTGCAGGAGGAAGCGTTTCTTTTTTCTACTTGTTTGAATACTTGCGTGTTACTCCTTATTTTAAATGTTTCTACTTTTGTTCTGTTTCCTAACATCTGCCCCATAATCTTTATTTCCTTTCTCTTGATTTTATCACTTGCTATTGTCAATCCTATTGTGAGGTGCCAGGTTGGAGATGACTTTGTACCTCTTTAATTCAGATGAATTTTGCATGAGAACGAGACATGCGCTGGCCCCCCTCCTCATTTCCCAGCTAATTAATTATGTGTACAACGGTAACGGAAGGAAATGATGGTGGACCCTGCTAGCTGGCAAAATAAGGATTGCACACTGACAATAATTTAATAAAAATCGTAATCTACTCAAAAAAGAGCGCGCGTGCTGTTGGGGGATTCAGTATAAAATTCATAAGGTCCTACAATGCCGGAGCCGCAAAATACTGTGCCAGTACTGAAATCTGCAGTGCGTCGTCGGTAAGCAGCGCCCTGATGATGTAGGCGCCGACTTCTGCTGTGCAGCGACTGCGTCAACCCCTGGCCGCGAAGGCTTTCTGAGAATTCTAAGTACTTCCGAAAACGAGCGACCAAGTCGCGAGACCGTCCGACTCTGAGGAAGATCAGACCCCGAATTCCCTGTCCGCGCAACGCAAGAGTGAAGCCAATATTGCTGTACCCCCTACTCTCCTCGAAAAACTGCGAATCAGCACTCAGTTCTGATTCCAAAATTCCCCCACACTGTCTCAGAACATCATTCGCGCCAATACGGACCGTTCCCTCCAACTTCGAGCAGGGCTTTATGACGTTAACTAGCCTCAGTTTTAGTTGAACAATCATGCCTCTGCTATTCAGCTGAGGACACTGAACTTGCTGTTTGACCGGCTACGAAAACAACCTGCCTAGACCACCGGCCATCCGGTGCCAGACAGTCACACTCAGCAGGGCACAGTCCACAAGTTTTCTCCCAATCAAGAGGACAATGCAGTCAGTCGGTGCCAGGAATCTTCGTTCTGGACGCGCCGAAGCGGTAAACACATAAATTGCGACGACACTCAGACGACTCGCAGGTTGTTTCGCCCTGCATACAACAGGCGAAACTCGACCGACGTCAGTCATTCCGCTAGGCGCTTAAGCCTATTGTACGAACCCAACAGAATTCAGGGAAGTGCAGCCCCCAACCGGAAACGCAGTGTTCCACGTCCTCCGATGCTCGCCTCGTACGGACCACCCAAGGAAGTAAAACAACATGTTTAGGAGTCAAGTGAAAAGTATTTTTTGAGCTCTCAGTACAAATACTCTCATTACAGTAACCTTATTTGATCTATTACTACCTTGCAATGACTTAGAACATTAATAAAATTGATGAAAATGGGAGGAGACATGC
The DNA here is from genome assembly GCF_023864345.2 of Schistocerca serialis cubense. Classification (NCBI taxonomy): domain Eukaryota; kingdom Metazoa; phylum Arthropoda; class Insecta; order Orthoptera; family Acrididae; genus Schistocerca; species Schistocerca serialis. Next base: position 856,312,505 of record NC_064638.1, read on the forward strand.
AAAAGAGGGCATGGAACCTCTCACTATTATTAGTGTTTCTGATGTATATGTATATTCTGGCTAAATTACTGTCTTGCAGTGATGAATTTTTGTATTTATAGGGAGTCTGCTTTCATTAAGAATACCTATTGTTGTGTGGAATGCTAATTCTGTATAATAAGTAAAAAATATTCTGTTATTCTGATATTTTCCTTAGGTTGGACTTAATGTTGATGGTGCTGTTTCATTGCTTATAATTACCTCGTATTTTTCAAAGGAGATGCACTGTTCTGTTTTTAAGCTGTTTACTTTTGTATATCTATCTGTCTTTCTGCTACCTCTACACTATTTGTCATAAATGTTAAATAATCTTCAAATGCTAAAGAAAAAATTTTATAATCGTCCCACTTATAGGCAATTCATCATTCAGTTTCTATAATAGGATATGTCGAGTTCTTCCACCACCCTATGTTCACGTTTGCAAGTCAGCAGCTAAACAGAACCTATACGTTGTACAGCTAATTAGCAACTGTGTGCTCGCACAACAGAAATGTGTCTATTTGGTGCCAAAATTGGGAGTTATTTAATATACGAGCTATTTTATTTACGCGTGATTTGCTTCCAGTCACTAGCGCAGGCACTGTATAGGATTCTGATCCACAATGGCGTGTTATTTAGGTCTTCTGGGAACACCCGTGAATTGTTACACGGTCCAGTCACATTAGTGTGGTCACCGTTTATGTTCGACCTCAACGTGCAATAACCACTCACGGACGGGAGATGGCAGTACAAAATGTGGAGAGTATCTAAAGGCCATAAATTCAACTAAATACCCAGGAATTACAATTACAAACAACTTAAATTGAAAGGAACACATAGAAAATGTTGTGGGGAAGGCTAACCAAAGACTGCGTTTCACTGGCAGGACACTTAGAAAATGTAACAGATCTACTAAGGAGACTGCCTACACTACGCTTGTCCTCCCTCTTTTAGAATACTGCTGCGCGATGTGGGGTCGTTAACAGATAGGACTGACGGAATACATCGTAACAGTTCAATGAAGGGCAGCACGTTTTGTATTATCGCGAAATATGGAATAATAGAGAGTCACTGAAATGATACAGGATTTGGGCTGGATATCATTAAAAGAAAGGCGTTTTTCGTTGCGACGGAATTTTCTCACGAATTCCAATCACCATCTTTCTCCTCCGAATGCCAAAATATTTTGTTGACTCTGGCCCGCATAGGGCGAAAGGATAACCACGATAAAATAAGGGAAATCAGAGCTCGAACGGAAAGATATAGGTGTTCATTCTTCCCGCGCGTTATACGAGATTGGAATAATAGAGAATTGTGAAGGTGGTTCGCTGAACCCTCTGCCAGGCACTTAAATGTGATTTGCAGAGTATCCATGTAGATGTAGATGTAGATGTGTCCAGAGGACGCGCCAAAACTGTGCAGTCATTGTTGTGATGCAAATTGCCTGACTTCCAAAAAGGGCATGATAATTGGCTTTTGGGCCACGGGTGGAAGCTTATCCGAAACGGCTAAGTTTGTAAACTGTTCGCGTGCCGCCCTTGTTAATGCACACCGTGCGTGGCAAAATGGCGAATCCGAAACCGGCGCCACACCGTGGTGCAGGGTGACGGGCAAACAATGGCGTGTACGGGCGAACATACGTGCAATTGTTGAGCATCTGAGCGCCCAGATGACCCAAGGGGCTACCAACAGTGTCTCCTCAACGATCGTTCAGCGAACGTTGTTTCATGTGGGCCTCCGCAGAAGGCATCTGTTCCGTACATCCACGCTAGCTGCTGCTCAGCAGCGATGAAGGCCGGACTTTCCACGCTAAAACTGCAACTGGATGTTTACTGAGTGGCGACAGGTGGCCTTCTCAGATGAATCACGTTCTGTGGTCCGTCGGCGTGAAACGTCTGAAAGCAGACACCCTGCAACATTGGAGGGAAGGATCCAGGCCAATGCAGGAAGTGTCGTGGCCTGGGGAATGTTTTCGTGACATTCTGTGTGTGATCTCGCCATTCATGAAGGCACACTGGATCAATCCAAGTACGCATGTATGCTTGGGGATCATGTCTAGCCGTACATTCAGCTTTTTTCCTCAGCATGTTGGTATCTACCAGAAGGACTACGCAACGTGTCACACAGATCGCAGAGTACATGCGTGTGTCAGAGAGCAACAGGACGAGTCTACCCTACTCCCCTCACCACCATACTCCGCGGATTTAAACCCATCCAAAAATATGTGGGACCACGACGATCCAGCTGTTCGCGCCATGGATCGTCATTCGAGAAACCTAGCGCAGCCGGCCACAGTACTGGAGTTGGCCTGAGTCCACGTCGCTGTCGATACCTGGCAGAACCTCAGTGACTCTCTTCCTGCACGTTTCGCAGCGGTTCGCGATGCAAACGGTGTTTATTTATGCTTTCGACAGGTGGTCACATTACTGTGACTGGACAATCTAATTGGCTTAGCTTTTAAGCCCTAGACCGGAATACTTGGACATAGGAAATGTTCATCCATAGGGAACTACAGCGGCACGACGGAAAAACTTCACCATGTACACGAGTAGATGGTAAAAGGAACTTTCTCATGGCCAGAAGCACGTGGCAGCTGACCGTGGAAATTCTGATCACAACGTACTTTGATAAAAAGAGCAGGGTCGGAAACACTTTGCGGGAGAGTTCAGTTTTGTTAAGTGTGGGGGAAGAACACTTCTGTAGGAGGAGTTCAGATGCATCAGTGGCCACTACTGCTCAGAGACAGTGACCATGTCAGTGAACACTCACCTTGAACTTCGATTGGAAGTGACGCGTTGCAGTTTATTTCAAACATCTAAGCGCTGCAGCATATACATTATGGATAATATCAGATTTTGGAGACGAAAATGTCTAAACATTGACTTACCTTTCATCCGATGGTGTCTTACGGTTCATATCCAAGGTCAACTCATCAATGCGTGTTTATTGCGCAAAAGCATGTAATAAGGATAATATGTGGTTTCCAGAACCTCTTGTACAAAGTTCTTTCAACAGCTGGGCATTGAATCCGTTATGAAGTTTGTTGTCGACAGTCAATTACAAATCGAAAACAATCATATCACTGATTCTGTCATAAGGAAAAATGAGGTACACGATCATCAACTTTCGCATGGTGTGTCGTTGCCAAGTGATGTACCGGATAGTTATAATTAAACTTTCCCTGTTTAGCACTTTATAACACGGAAACTAATTACCGTATGAAGCATTAATGTCAAGGACATGGGAAAGAGAAATAACCCATAATCAATTCAGTTGAAACACTTTTAATGTGCTGCTACGGTACATCATAAGGATACCATTACTGCTACAAAAGGGGATCAATATGCAGCCATCAGTGCCCAGAAGAGTCTGAAAGCGCAGGATTGCATTCTGCACAGCAGAACGAAGCATGTCCATAGATATTCTGGCTATCTCTCTTCATATGCTGCGCCTCAGATCAGCACATGTGTGAATATTCCCCTCGTACTCCCTGTCCTTCAGGTAGGCCTACTAACAGAAATCACAGGGAGTGAGATCGGGTGATCGTGCCGGCCAAGCATTTGGGAACGATCGGCCGATAATTAGATCGTTTCCAAATGTGTTGCGGAGAAGCAGACGAAGTTCACGAGCTATGTGCGGTGGGGCCTTGTCTTGCACGAAAACGATTGAGTTGAATGCGTCTCTCCTGTAGGGCGCGCATGACATGCTGGCGAAGCATATCGCAGTAACGCTGGCCAGTCACACTGCACGCCGTTGGTTCTCGAGCGCCAACCTGTTCAAAAAAGGAATGGAACAATGATGAACGCAGCCGTGAAGCCACCCTGTACGGTGCCACACTTCGTGCGCAGTGACTGGAGGTGAAGATCTCCACACTCGACAATTCTGCGTGTCCACCTCGCCTGTCAGAGAAAAATGAGCTTCGTCTGTCCATAGGATGGTCCACAGCCAGCCCTCGTCAACTTCTGTCCTTGCGAGAAAGTGGACAACGAAGTCAACACGTCGTTGTGCAAGCTGCTGTACGATATGGATCTTGTACGCCTACCGTTTGGAAATGGTTCAAAGCACTTACCGTGCAGTGGAAGACGGGATGTTTAGCTGTCGTGACACAGCATGAACAACGCCTGACGATCAGGAATTGCACGCAGCGTTGTCTGCCACAGCAACAGCGATTTCATCAATTACCTGTGGTGCAACCGGTCGTCGGCCTCTTCCCGGAGCGACGCCCAGTTCTCCAGTTGATTTGAATTTCTTCATGATACTCAAGAAGAATATAATAATTCCAATCCCAAAGAAAGCAGGTGTTGACAGATGTGAAAATTACAGAACTATCAGTTTAATAAGTCACAGCTGCAAAATACTAACACGAATTCTTTACAGATGAATGGAAAAACTGGTAGAAGCCGACCCCGGGGAAGATCAGTTTGGATTCCGTAGAAATATTGGAACACGTGAGGCAATACTGACCTTACGACTTACCTTAGAAGAAAGATTAAGGAAAGGCAAACCTACGTTTCTAGCATTTGTAGACTTAGAGAAAGCTTTTGACAATGTTGACTGGAATACTCTCTTTCAAATTCTGAAGGTGGCAGGGGTAAAAGACAAGGCGAAAGGCTATTTACAATTTGTACAGAAACCATATGGCAGTTATACGTGTCGAGGGGCATGAAAGGGAAGCAGTGGTTGGGAAGGGTTTGTAGTCTCCCCCCGATGTTATTCAAACTGTATTCAGAGTAGGTATTAAAGTCCATGGAGAAGAAATAAAAACTTTGAGGTTCGCTGATGACATTGTAATTCTATCAGAGACAGCAAAGGATCTGGAAGAGCAGTTGAACGGAATGGACAGTGTCTTGAAAGGAGGGTATAAGATGAACATCAACAAAAGCAAAACGAGGATAATGGAATGTAGTCGAATAAGTCGGGTGATGCTGAGGGAATTAGATTAGGAAATGAGACACTTAAAGTAGTAAAGGAGTTTTGCTATTTGGGGAGCAAAATAACTGATGATGGTCCAAGTAGAGAGGATATAAAATGTAGACTGGCAATGGCAAGGAAAGCGTTTCTGAAGAAGAGAAATTTGTTAACATCGAGTATAGATTTAAGTGTCAGGAAGTCGTTTCTGGAAGTATTTGTATGGAGTGTAGCCATGTATGGAAGTGAAACGTGGACGATAAATAGTTTAGACAAGAAGACAATAGAAGCTTTCGAAATGTGGTGCTACAGAAGAATGCTGAAGAATAGGTGGGTAGATCACATAACTAATGATGAAGTATTGAATAGAATTGGGGAGAAGAGGAGTTTGTGGCACAACTTGACAAAAGAAGGGACCGGTTAGTAGGACATGTTCTGAGGCATCAAGGGATCACAAATTTAGCATTGGAGGGCACCGTGGAGAGTAAAAATCGTAGAGGGAGACCAAGAGATGAATACACTAAGCAGATTCAGAAGGATGTAGGTTGCAGTAAGTACTGGGGGATGAAGAGGCTTGCACAGGATAGGGTAGCATGGAGAGCTGCATGAAACCAGTCTCATGACTGAAGACCACAACAACAACAACATGATCCTCCACACAGAAGTTGGAGAAAGAGGACCCTTCCGTAATCTTTGGAGCCGGAGATATTCTCGAAGCGCAGCTGCAGCATTGCTGTTGTTTTTGATATTAGGGCTTCCCGGTAATGCCCTGCTCCTTTTGTCCACGCTCATGTTGACACGTCAACAAGTGCACTGCGACTGGTCAGGTATGTGAGACTATGAATGACGATGACTGATCACGGCATCTGGTGGCCATTGAAGAAACTAGACTGTAGCGCTGTGACGCATGGAAATAGTGCACCCTATACGCTGGACACTAATGCTACCAAGTTTCGCACTCCTACAATGATTAGTTTCCGTGTTATTACGTGTTAATAGTTTAATTATAACCATCCGGTAGCTCTACGAAACGTGGACTGTACATACAAAGAACTGCTACTGTATAGTATAAAAAGTAACTGAAAGGATTACGCAATGAGACGAACTGAAATTATACTTTTAGTGGAACATAATAATGACACCGTGATTCATGAATGTCCCTTGCACATTATAGAAGGCGGGATATTGTCCTTCAAATAAAATCTGTGATCATCGCGGACGGCTATGCGTGGTCTGCAACGTGCTCCCATGCTACACACAAGTCATTCCACACGTTCACAGTGGGATTTAAGAACAGTGAACCGTTGCGCGATCGATAGCCCACACCACGTCTCCTGAACACAACCTTCAGCGTGAAGGGGGCGTGGCACGTTTGTCACGAATGCCGTTGGGACCGTTTTCCGGGTGGGGGCAGCCAGTGAAGTATCACAGACAGCACAGGTCTGCGGCTGTTTGTTCAAACGCCCGTGTGACGTCCAATTTTGTGTGGCTGAGCGTCTTCATGACACGAGGGTCAGGAGGCGAGCGATGGGTAGCCGTCATCCACACACCTCCTGGGGGTTTCAAATTTTTCTGCTGTTTATCATATCACAGCGGCTTTCAGTGCTCGGTGAGCTCTTTTTAGTTCACTGCTTCGCTGCCGAGACCACGTGGCATTTGAAAAGACTGACCTTCCCACCCGCTGCAAGTATGATAATTGTGACTCGTTCGCTTCCTGTGCATGTATGTATCCTGCTGCTTGTATATTGGACTCGGTTCAGTTTATTGTTGTTGTTGTTGGCCGGTGTGGCCGTGCTGTTCTAAGCACTTCAGTCTGGAACCGCGTGACCGCTACGGTCGCAGGTTCGAATCCTGCCTCGGGCATGGATGTGTGTGATGTCCTTAGGTTAGTTAGGTTTAAGTAGTTCTAAGTCTAGGGGACTGATGACCTCAGATGCTAAATCCCATAGTGCTTAGAGCCATCTGATTTTTTCGTTGCTGTCAAAACATAATACCTTCCATTTTGGAACTGTCATAGATCTATAATTTGACTGTGTGTTTTAAATAATTGGGGTTTAGTACATTTTTTGTATGTTCAGTGTCATTATTTGTGACGTACAAAGCATTTTTCTGCCTGGTATTTTGTGTACTAAATCGCCAAGTTGCTTTCTTTAGTTATTTGGAGCCCGAAAGCTTACGTGCCTCACTGGGGCAAGTCTTGTTGCTTGTATTTCGGTGGGTTATACGTCCAACCCAAGGTTGTGTTTGTATAGGTGAGTTTCATCAGCCAGTCATTCCTGTCTTTATTTCATCTATCTTTTCCGCGCCTTGCGAAGGTTAAGTATTTACTGTTTCTGTCTCGAGGTGTGATTTGAAGCTTGATCTCGGTTGGCCGCTGAACTTTTTTAAATTCACATGTTAGCTTGGCCAGTTACCTTATTATCTTTTAGCTATTTTTCATGAATGTTTGTCTACGCTGCCAGCGTGGGATCTCATGACTCATGTTTTACTCGTTTCACTTAAAAATTACTGCTCTGTTCATCAGGCTGTCATCGTATGTTTGTATCATGGGGAGTGTTGCCACTGGTTGCTTGGTAAAGGTGAGTGTGGTGAGCAGCGTATCGGGCCTGCCCTAAGTAATCTGGGGTCCATTCGTCCGGACTACATTGCCTGACACGTGGTGGTTTCATATCGACCAGCTTTAATTGTTTCTTTGTTTCCTTTAAGTGAACTTTTTTTGGTAAACCCCAATTATTTGTTATATTTTAGTCAAACACATTCTAAAGACGTTTCTGGTCTACCTACACTACGTGATCAAAAGTACCCGGACACCTGGCTGAAAATGACTTACAAGTTCGTGGTGCCCTCCATCGGTAATGCTCCAATTCAATATGGTGTTGGCCCACCCTTGGCCTTGATGACAGCTTCCACTCTCGCAGTCACACGTTCAATCACGTGCTGGAAGGTTTCTTGGGGAGCGGTAGCCGATTCTTCACGGTGTGTTGCACTGAGCAGTGGTATCGATGTCGGTCGGTGAGGCCTGGCACCAAGACGGCGTTCCAAAACACACCAAAGCTGTTCTGTAGGATTCAGTTCAGGACTCTGTGCAGGCTAGTCCATTACAGAGATGTTATTGTCGTGTAACCACTCCGCCACAGGCTGTGCATTATGAACAGGTGTTCGATCGGGCTGAAAGATGCAATCGTCATCCGCGAATTGCTCTTCAACAGTGAGAAGCAAGGAGGTGCTTGAAACATCAATGTAGGCCTGTGTTGTATAGTATCATGCAAAGCAACAAGGGGTGCAAACCGTCTCCATGAAAAACACGACCACACCATAACACCACCGCCTGCGAATTTTACCATTGGCGCTACACACTCTGGCAGATGACGTTCACCGGGCATTCGCCATACCCAGACCGTGCTATGAGATCGCAACATTGTGTACCGTGATTCATCACTCCACACAATGTTTTTCCACTGTTCAAACGTCCAACGTTTACGCTCCTTACACCAAGTGAGGCGTCGTTTGGCATTTACCGCCATGATGTGTGGCGTATGAGCAGCCGCTCGACCATGAAATCCAAGTTTTCTCACCTCCCACCTAACTGTCATAGTACTTGCAGTGGATCCTGATGCAGTTTGGAGTTCCTGTGTGATGCTATGGATAGATGTCCGATTTTTACACATTACCCTCTTCAACTGTCAGCGATCTCTGTCAGTCAACAGAGGAGGTCGACCTGTACGGTTTTGTGCTGTACGTGTCCCTTCACGTTTCCACTTCACTATCACATCGGAAACAGTGGACCTAGGGATGTTTAGGAGAGTGGAAATCTCACGCACAGACGTATGACACAAGTGACACTCAATCACCTGACCACTTTCGAAGTCCGTGAGTTCCGCGTAGCGCCCCATTCTGCTCTCTCATGGTGTCTAGTGACCACTGAGGTCGCTGATACGGAGTACCTGGCAGTAGGTGGCAGCACAATGCACCTAATACAAAAAAATGATGTTCTGGGGGGTGTCAGGATACTTTGAATCACATAGTGTATGTGTACACTGTTTTCTAAGTATCTTGAAAGAGACTGTCATGTAAATTCAATTGGTGAAATATTATGTTGCCTCTCTCATTGAAATATGCTGTAAATATTTTAGTAATAGTAACCAATGGCACAGAAGATTTGTATATTTTTGGAAAGAGAACAACATTTGTTGTAAGTTTAAATATTCGTACTTCATTTTCCCGTGAATGACTTTTGGAGAGTTGAGAACAAGTAACTGAATTAACACTATAACCTTTTATTATGTGATCTAACTGAAACATGTAATGACACTGTTGATCAATTATTAGTAATAGTTCTTAAGTAACTTTATTTAATTTAACATTTTCGTTTTAATATATCAAATTCCTGTTGGCCTAGCTAGTAAAGTTATTTTGCTGGCAAGTGTTAATAAAAATCTTCATACGAATGATGTTCATCCTTTATGTTGTCTGATCCTTCATCTCCCAGGGAAGCTTATGTCAGTAGCGCGTACCAAACTGGACTAGCAAAACTATAATGTTCGACAGTGTTCATGGGTGAATTATGTGTGCCCACCTTTCGACATACGAGGGTATGACCAGCATTATCGAACATGATCGTTTTTCTGGCCCAGTTGTTACGGTGTGTGGAGGCGTAATGTTGCATGGGCGTACTGAATTCCAGATCTCTTAACACGATACACTCACCGATCAGGGTTATTGTGACACTGTACTCCTTCCCCACGTGCCTCTTTTCAAGGATACATTCGTCCCTGACTTCATTTTTATGGATGAGAAAGCGCGACAACGTCTAACAGTGCAGGCAGAGGAGCTCTGGGAACAAGAGGACATCCGGCGAATGGAGTGTCCTGCACATCGCTCCGACTTAAATCTCATTGATCACGTATAGGATTTGTTGGGAAGACGTACTGCAACACGTCGACATGCACCAATGGCCATCCAGAATCCGTCAACAATGCTCGTGGAGGAATCGAACACGCTACCACGAGAACATTGTAGCCGGCATGGGAACACGTTGCAGAGCTTGTACTGCCGCCGACGGTAAACATACGGCCTATTGAGAATCATTTCCAGCTTTTTATGATGTCCTGGGGACCATCATGAATCGCAGTGACTTCAGTGTAATTACTGTCTTTGAATAAAAGTGTCATTTATGTCTGTGTTATTATATACACTCATGCTCATAAATTAAGTATAATGCTGAAAGATGGTGAAACAACGCTCTGGTGGGCGGTTTGCGGGTTTAAATCACCTCGGGGTATGACCATGCGGTGCATCTGAACTGCGGTCGTTGCACTGTGGCGCTGGCAGCAGTCCACATACGCAGAGGTGTTTTGGCGCATGTCAGCGTACGGTGCAGCGAGTAAGTATGCATACGTTTTCAGACGTGCTGATGGTGACTGTGTGTTGAAACTGGCTCAAAGGATACGTATTGATGACGTTATGAGGGGTAGAATACTAGGGCGACTGGAGGCTGGTCAAACACAGCAGGTCGTAGCACGGGCCCTCTGTGTGCGACAAAGTGTGATCTCAAGATTATGGCAACGATTCCAGCAGACAGGAAACGTGTCCAGGCGCTACAGTACGGGACGTCCACAGTGTACAACGCGACAAGAAGACCGATATCTCACCATCAGTGCCTGCAGACGACCACGGAGTACTGCAGGTAGCCTTTCTCGGGACCTTACCGCAGCCACTGGAACAGTTGCCTCCAGACACACAGTCTACAGACGACTGAACAGGCATGGTTTACTCGCCTGGAGACCTGCAATGTGCATTCCACTGACCCCTGGTCACCGGAGAGCCCGTAAAGCCTGGCTTCAAGAACACAGTACATGGTCATTGGAACAGTGGTCCCAGGTTGTGCCCACGGACGAGTCCAAGTATAGTCTGAACAGTGATTCTTGCCGAGTTTTCGTCTGGCGTGAACCAGGAACAAGATACCAACCCCTTAATGTCCTTGAAAGAGACCTGTATGGAGGTCGTGTTTTGATGGTGTGGGATGGGATTATGATTGGTGTCTTTGACAGAGGAACTGTAACAGGTCAGGTGTATCGGGACGTCATTTTGTACCAGTATGTCCGCCTTTTCAGAGATGCAGTGGGTCCCACCTTCCTTCTAAAGGATGATAATGCATGGCCCCACCGAGCTGTCATCGTGGAGGCGTACCTTGAAACAGAAGATATCAGGCGAATGGAACGGCTTGCCTGTTCTCCAGGCCCAAACCCAATCGAGCACGTCTGGGATGCTCTAGGTCGACGTATCGCTGCACGTCTTCAAACCCCTAGGACACTTCAGGAGCTCCGACAGGCACTGGTGCAGGAATGGGAGGCTATATCCCAGCAGCTGCTCGACCACCAGATCCATAGTATGCCAACCCGTTGTGCAGCCTTCGTACGTGTGAATGGTGATCATATCCCATATTGATGTCGGGATATGTGCGCAGGAAAAAGTGGCGTTTTGTAGCACATGTGTTTCGGGACGGTTTTCTCAACTTATCACCAATACCGTGGACTTTGAGATCTGTGTCGTTTGTGTTCCCTATGCTATTAGCGTCAGTTTTGTGTAGTGCCACGTTGTGTGGCACCACATTCTGCAACTATGCTTAATTTAAGAGCATGAGTGTATTTCTTTCAGTGTTCTTCTGTATTAAACCGTAGCAGTTGTTTCTGTGTATGGTTCAAGTTTCAATGAGCTACATTACTTGGCAACGAGACATAATAAGTTTTCCACACCATGTAGTTTGAAGCTTTTATATATTTTATTGGTCAAAAATATTAGACGACTATTGTTCTTTATGAAAATACAGTTGCAATGATTAGGCTTCTTACATTTCTGTTGGTTTTATCGAAATTCGTATCATTACAGTTCACCAGTAAACGCTTACTAAAATTCAGTGAAACATGTGTATAGCTACTTCAGATAGATGAGGGTTCTTGCGTTTTATTAAACTGTAGACTCGCCTATCAAGAACAGTCAGAAATCTGTTGGATTTACCTAAGTTAAGAAGGACGGTACATCATTCAGACTGTGTAAAGCGGCTACCTCTGAAAGCGGCACGTCTATCATATCAGACCAGATGCCAGGAAGCGAGCCGCATTAGCTGAAACTCGAGAGGATGTTTTGTGAGCGCAAGTCTAGCACATTTTGCAGCTAATTACCATGTTTGAGTGCAAGTATGTAGCCATACAGATTGCTTTTGGGCACTGGATTAACGTTTCCTTAAAGTAACTCTACAAATTAATTTTCGTGTGTAGTAGAAGTACGAAGAAAAATCTTAACTAAACCGAATTTAATATAGCAAGACAGTTTACAAAGAAACAGTAACTATAAATGAAAGGAAGCCACAGCACTGCCGAGAATGAAAGTTAATTTAAACTCGGAATGACCGTGTCTTTTATTTCTCCGCTGGCGACCCTACGCTGCCGCCCGCCGTCTTGTTCTGCTTACCGTCCGCGCTGTTGTGTGTATTGTCTCAGCTCGCTGCGCGCGTTCCCAAGAAAACCTGTTTAAATATCATCGTAAGTAATAAGAAAGCATCAAGTACGAAATGCAATTTCCTTCGGCACGCAGCGGAATCCGTGCTTCTCATGTTTGATTCAACGAACATTACCAGCATAACAGCGGCGCTGAGAACAGGTTTCAGTTCCAGAAAAAGTTCCCGGGACGCGCAGTGAATATTAACCTTCTCCAAGAGACTATTCCACAGGCCGCAATTTAGTCCAGCCGTTACTTTACTTGCCAGTCCAGAGCCATTTCCAGAGCTTAAAGCACAACCATCGACATGTTATTTCTGCACGGGGGAGACGTTCCCCTTAATGGATGTTCATCGCCATTTTGACTAAAATTAAACCCACGCTGTGACACCGGAAAATTCCGTTTCTGACGGAGTATAAACGACGTGTCGATTTGATCGATGATTCGTACTCAGTTAATATCCTAAGAAGACAGATCCTACATGTAACTTGCAGCAAAGCTATATGTACACTGCGCAAATGGCCTCCAATCGATCGAGAGAAAGAAAAGGGGATAGTCATCGCGTTCATTTCCCCCAACCCTTCCTAAAGTGGAGCGCATGATCATTAGTGGTCGCACGCCACAGATACATGTTTGCCAGCTATCAGTGCTGTCTACTTTTCTTTCTCTCTAGCTTCGCACTCCCGTCTCCCCCTCTCTCTTTCTCTGTCACTCTCACGCACGCACACACACACACACACATACACACACACGATCACGAACACGCACACTGGAACACTAACTAAAAGGATTTAGGTGTTACAGAAAACTCATATTTTTCACTATTACCATGACAGACTATGTAACTGAAATATGCATTGAATATCGTGTTATTGCCTTTGGAGCCCAAAAAGCCAATATCAACTGTTAGAGAATATTTCGAATTCATTCACACGATGATATAATGGACACACACACACACACACACACACACACACACACACACACACACACGCACGCATGCAAACACACACACAAACACGTACACGTACACACTCTACGGATTTATTTTATTTATTTATTTAGTCGTATAGTGATTTTATACAATATACATTTATATAAGACAAGTGATTTTATACAATATACATATGATATGAGACAATATTAAACCTTAAAGTCCGTGTTTTTCAACCAAGTAATTAAGCTTGGTGTGAGAGTGAACAAGTCGTCGGGAATTCCAGGGTATGAATGAAGTGGACAGCGTTGGACTAGATGTTCAGTTTTCTTCGTATATCCATAATTAAAACGGACGACTTGGGACGTCAGCTGGTATAATATATGTTAAAAAATGACGCAATTCCTCCAACTGTATTAAGGTGTTGGTTTTATTGGCAACTAGTTTCGATGTTGTTACAACATCATCTTCAGGCCCATACTTGTTGACAGTAACCGAATGTGTCTAACACTAGTAGTCAGTGGTGAGATAGGCGTGTGGAGTTAATACCTGCCTTCCGCATGGCAGGTGGAGTTACTACCTGCTTTCCGCATGGAACACGCCTATCTCACCACTGACTACTAGTGTTAGACACATACGGTTACTGTCAACAAGTATGGGCCTGAAGATGATGTTGTAACAATATCGAAACTAGTTGCCAATAAAACCAACACCTTAATGCAGCTGGAGGAATTACGTCATTTTTTAACATAGATGTTCAGTTGTCTGCTCTCCTTGATTACATTCACATATTGGTGAAGTGATCCAGCCCCATTTGTACCTGAAGTATCTACAACATCCATGTCTAGTCCTTAACCTGTTGAGGCGGCAGCAGAGGTTCCTCGGTAGGTCAAAACCTTTTGGCTTCTTTGTGGGATCGAGTTGATGGGCTCTTCTTCCCAATGTTTTTGATGACCATTCATGCTTCCAGTTTTCAGTTAGATCAAAACCATCCGTGACGAGTTGTCCTGCAGTAACACTTGCTGGTCTTCTTGGTAGCAATCGTTGCTGTGGCGGATGACAGAATTCCTGGTGCAGCTGTAGAGAGGGTGATGCAGAGATTTTCTTGGCCTCCCTCAGTAGAGCTTGTTTCCGCCTTAAGTGAGGTGGAGGGATGTGACTCAGTACAGGTAATCAGTGGCATGGCGTTGATTTGATGGAACCAGTAATGCAGCACACTTTGTCGTTCAGTTTTGTGTCTACCTTCTTCACATATACACTTTCCAACCAGACAGGTGCGCCGTACTCGGCAGCAGAGTACACAAGACTGATGCCAGCTAAATGCAGACAGCCATCAGAGGTTCCCTTGGTGGTACCACTGAGCTTATGTAGTATGTTGTTCCTTGCAGCAACTTCATGAGAAAGCTTGGTGATGTGCTCTTTGTAGCTCAGGGTTCTATCTGGAGTCATTCCGAGATATTTTGGGAAAGTATTGTACCTCAACGTCTGTCCATTGAGCAGAACTCTTGGTTTGTAGTTCGCGGCATGATTCGCTAGATGGAAACAAGAGACTTCAGTTTCTGATGTGCTTGGGATCAATCTCCAGGTCTTAAAGAAAGTTGACATCTTCTCCAGATCCTCCGTAATAATTCGTTCACCATCTTCGAAATGACTGCTCTGTGCTACCAGTGCGATGTCATCAGTATAGATGAATTTAGTTGATGTTGTGGTTGGTAAATCATTAATGTATAAATGGAATAGTGATGGGGCTAAAACTAATCCCTGTGGTAGTCCATTATTTAGTTTCAGTTTGTGGCTTTTAGAGCTGCCTAGAAACTTTTCACATTTACTTTCACGAAGCATGTTGGACATTAGTTCACAATTTCTCGACTTGGTACAAACTTGCAGTAGCTTGTAGATCAGTCCCTGTCGTCAGATAGTGTCATACGTGGCTGTCAGGTCGATGAAGACAGCTGCTGATTTCAGATGGCCTTGAAAACCTGCTTGAATATGGGTGGTTAGGGCAAGAACTTGATCGGTGCAGCTGCGTCCTTGTCTGAAGCCAGCTTGCTCAGGAGAGGTAGCCACCTCGAAGAACGGTGCTATTCTAGTTAGGAGGATGCGTTTCCAAAAGTTTGAATGTACAACTGAGCAGTGCTATGGGACAGTAGCTTTCAGGGCTACCTTCAGGCTTGCCAGATACAAAAGCTACAGTGTGAGGGTCGTGCAGTCGCGAAACTGTCAATATCCGATGTACGCCGAAATTGTGGCACCAGCATCAGATAGTACTCTGCTCAAGAGACTGTAGAAGTTCTGAAGGCCTCGTGACCTACATCTGCATTGGATGAAGCGCTGTAACGTACAGGAGTTGGATAAAAATATAGAAACAACGCGAGAAATGTACGCTGGAACATAAATGCAGATGTTAGCCAAACCTGCAGGTTGCGTTGTTATATTTGATCACGAACGGCAGCTGTGTAGTGTTTCCAACAAGAAGCAAGTGTCAGTCGTTTTCAGAATACTATTATACTTGTATGTATTTGTGTGTGTCTTATTTTGGAGCTAAGTGAATTAGAATGTGAGCAAAAATTGTTGGAGCTCATATGGTGGGTGCTCCGTTAAATAAGAGAGCCAAAGTGTTCGGTGTTGCAACAGGCACTGTATCGAAGATTTATACCGCGTACAGGGAAAGTGAAATACATGATCCGGTAACTCACAACGCGGACAAAAGTGTGCGTCGAATGATAGTGACAGGCGGTCATTGAAGAGGATAGTGGGGAAAGACACGAGGACGACAGCTGCAAAACTCACTGAAGACTCACGAGCCCTGTCAGCAGCAAAACAACACGAAGGAAGCTCCGTAAGCTGGAAATTGCAGGACGAGCTGAGATTCCAAAACCACACATCAGTGACGCAACTGCCAGTGAAAAGAAAACGTTGTACCGAAGCCATAAAACCTGGACTATGGGGCAATGGAAGAAAATAATTTGGTCGGATGAGTCTTGTTACATACTGTTTCCAACTTCTGGCCGAGTTTACGTCCAAAAGAGTGAGACTTGGGAGGGTTCGGTGATGATTTGCCCAGCCGTAACGTGATATTCTATGGCCACTATAATTCCTCTGCATGGTCTCATTACTGCCAAGGATTATGTGACTATATTGGTTGATCATTCACGTCCCATGGTACAATATTTATTCCCCTGTGGTGAGGTTGTGTTGCGAGAGATAGGGCCCCTGTTCACTCAGATCCCATCGTACAGAACTGGTTTCCCGAGCAACAGAATGAACTGTCGCATCTCCCCTGGCTACCACAGTCGCCACATCTCAATATTATTGAGACTTTGTAGTCTATTTTGGATAGAAGCTTGCGTGATTGCTATCCACCCTCATCGTTACCCCTATCTTACCAATATTTTGCGGGAAGAATGGTGTAAGATACCATTGAAAAACACACCGGACCTGTCTTTATCCATTCCGAGACGATTGGGGGCTGTTTTGGACGCCAACTGGTTTCCTGCACCGTGTTAGACATGGTAACGTGTTGTGTTTCTATATTTTTGCCCACCTCTGTGTGTTCCACAGGGTACTTTTTATTGTACCACATCTTAAAGATGTCTTTTGATATCTTTTACAAGTGAAGGATGCGAACAATAATCGATTACTCTCGATGCTTCGCCTTCTGAAATGGGTGGGTGCAGACAGCCGAAGAATGTTAATAGTTTGCGTCCTGAAACGAGGTCCTTGGAATTTTCTGAGCTAGTTTAATGCGCTGTTATATTTTGCTAGCGAAATATTTAAACAGGTTGTCATTGAAAATGGTTTTCCTAGTGGAGGTGGGTTCTGCACTTAAGAAACGTAAAATGTAGTATCAAGTTAGAATGATTGAAAAGCCGTGAATTCAGATCTCTGTATTTCTTCTCGCTCGTCCTGAGGCTTTATTCGTAGCACCTTCTTTATCTGTTGTGGACAACTACAATTTGCTTCTAAAACCTCCCTTTTGTTTATCACATAGTGACTGTGGTAAACCCTTAGCCTCATTACTAATAGTTCTTATGAGAAATGTGTTCCTCATATATGCAATTCTAGGGATTTAACTGACAAAGTTAAATCACTGAGACTGAACGGTTGTGATTCACTAGTCACCTGTGATGTTTCTCTGTTCACCAAGGTTCCCCTTTCTGAATATTTATCTCTTATTGGCAAAAATTTTGATAAAGAAGTTTTTCCGTGTTAAAATGCGTTCTGACCTAGATTTACTTTTTATTTAATAATGAATATTTTGAACATAGCGTCGTGTCGTCATGCTGTAACACGCCGGGTGCGTATTATGTTACGACAATGATGCTACCTCTCTCACCTTCATTAATCAAAGGAGACATATTCCAATGACTGACAGTTAAAGGAAGCGGGTTGATGGGTTTGAGTGAGAACAGTTCTTGTTAGCAGATTGCAAACACTTTTGAATATGCACAGTTTAGCGTTATTCCACACGCTATCATACGGCATCGATCTTCCCACACTGAAACTTTCAACTGAACAAACGCGACGCGGATAATCATATTCAAAGCGAATTAGGAATTTTATCCGAACAGTTCCGGTACGCACACTGTCTCAACCCAACCGTTAGGCAGGGAATCAAAGACTGTACTCAGCTAGACAGTCTCGCTCAGTGCTCTCGCCCTGCAACAATAGTCAGACATTATTCAAAACGTTCTATGGACACCAAAACATCTATGGACACCATTCTTTGTTCAACAAAGACATACACAGAGACATACAAAGAAATACCTGATTTGGATGTCTTTGTTGAACCAAGAATGGCTAACTAAATGCTGCTGTCAATCGTCAATCAATGATTGACAGCAGTATTTAGTTAGCCATTCTTGGTTCAACAGAGACATCCAAATCAGGTATTTCTTGCCACTTTTATAAAGTTATGTCACAGTATATGTCAATGGAAAAGACAAAATGAATTTAATTATTAGTATGAGGACAGTGTAAGAATAAATTTTCATGTCGAGTTCAGTTTTTATATTTCTCCAGTGTTGACATTATGTAACTGTAATCTATAACGAAATATTTTCTTATTGAACGCTACGCCTTTAATGTTGAAATTTTGCTGCAATAAACTAAAACATCTTCATTCACTACCTTAAATCTCAATCTTCTCAAAATAGTATCCATCTTAGAAAAACCATCTCATTCTATGCATAATGAGATTCTTTCTATAACAGTAATATCTTCCATCAGATCAATAAAATAATTCTCTACAGTATTCTTCTTGTACAAGCTTACTGCCACGACATCTCGCTACAGCCCCCTATCTCCTACCCTCGCAATCAACACTCGCGATCAACACTCGCGCATCTTTGCAGAGCAGAGATGACCTAACTAGTGTCCGGGCAGCACAGCATCTCTGCCGAGGCTGTGCGTGCGTAGCGAAACGATACAGATATTATATGCAAATCCTAAGACATCCAAAACACTAAAATTACCTATAAAGTACACACACATCTTTCGTCCTCACATAGTCACAAATCTGAAAATTTATGCCGACATAAATTTTACTGTGAAACCGATCACCTGCGAAGAGTCCCAACAGAGAGGCAAGACAAAAAGAGCAAAAATACATACTATGAAACTGACACACCCTTAAACTATTCGCACTGAATAGGTGTAACATGTAAAAATATCTCTTTAAATTTAAAGTGTCTGTCACATCACTAAAAAACTTCTTTGTACTATGACCATGGAAATGTTGGTAGACAAGGATAAAAGTAACGCTCTTAAACTTTAATTGTCTGTGACAAATGACATTACTAACTACGGAAGATGACAATCAATAAGCACATTTTAGTGCACAACCTCTGTCTCTTTATTTTCATAAAAATGTATGATTTGATTTGGAAGAAAGGTCATTAACAAATCGATGGAACGTGTATGTTTACTAGTAATGCATTAACTAATAGTAATTCATGTTGTGCTACAGAGTAATGTAAGTGAGCGGATCGCACTTTGTTTTGTCCATTTATCAAATGTTAAATTCTAGCATGGGAATGAAACAAAAGTAATCATATCATGAATGAAATAGCTTCACCAAATGGATAAACATCTTGAGTTAAATATACAGACGTTAACAATAATTAAACTCAGAGATGTAAAAAGAAAGTAGAAAGGGAATAGGTTTGTACCATGCAGTGTACAGATCCAGTTACATGAATGCAGAAATACCATAAAATTTGACCTTTTGTATTGTACCTTTTTCTCACACTTTTTCACTACATTCACAGGTGCTCTGCTTTTTGCAGTGTAACCAAACCGACACTATAAGTAGGTCACATAAACTCGAAGAGTCTGGTGTCGCTCTAACTCATGCGGGTTTGTTGATAAATGGGCACTGTGTTGCCTGCTGGATAATGGCGTTGCCAGTTCATGCAGTGTAGCCACATGCGTCGCCACTGTGCGTGTCATGAACCAGCGCACTCCTCTCTGGAAGGTTCGCCAACTGTTGGCCTTGCACGTTGTGACGTCGTAGATCTCTCATGAACCTCCTCCCTACACGGTCCTACAGCGTTGCCAGCTGGTGCCTCGTGAACAACAAGAACGAACAATGGGCAATATCATTTTAAAACAAACTCGCGCTGCTGCCTCATAAGATTAACAGTGATGCGCAAGTTGGTTTAACACTGGGTCATGATGTAACTAGAGTTACAACATACTTTAACCAACTATATATTGCCATGTTCCACACGCAAAATACATTTGCCGTGCTAATCCATTGTTACTGATAATTCACTAATTACAGGGACCATGCTCAACCAGTTTCTTATATTACATCGCTGGGAAATATACTCAGCCAGTCTATTACTTACTAAAACAAACGTAATATGAATATATCATTACTACAACATTATTCACTTACAGTTTCATATTTTTCATATGACGATGGTGCAATTTAATATTCTCCACATGATGAAATCCAAGATATTTTTTGCCATAAAGTTTCTCGAACTCAAAAGAATTTGGGTGCACTCTTCTCTGGATTTTAATGGCACCAAGTAATAAAGGAACGGTTTCTTAATTTCATTCTTTGTCGCTGAGGTTTTGAAATGCAATCATATTAGTACACAGTCTCCGATTCTGTACACAACGGGTTTCACCAAACTGTCGTGTCTTTCTTTTTTTGCAGTTGCCATCTTCTCCATCTGCTTCTAGGCCATTTGTTGTCTTCCTTTTGTGGTTAATTTATTTTGTGACAGAAAATTAATAATCTCGTCGAAAATATTATCAGGTTCTTTGCCATGTAAAATGGCACAAGATGGCAAAGCGGTACCACCCATGCACTAAAGTATTCATTACATCTTCAAAGGCAGATAATTTATTAATTCGGTTTTTGTGTTTCTTCCCACAGTATGCTAGGAACAATGGTCCTAAATGTGGTTTGACGCAGGCCTGTGTGTTGATGTATCAAAATGATGGGTCTTCTGCTCCTCAATAAACGGTTTCCAAACTGTATGGGGAAACTATGGTCCATTATCCGACAAAACACTTTGCAGCCAAATGGTATTCAGAAAATAGCCCTCTTTCAAAATTTTAACTATGATCTTAGTGTTAGCTTTACCCAGTGGAAAGAAGAGAACAACTTTTGAAAATAACTCCAGCACTACCACTGCCAGAAATTCCCATCAGCCTTTGGAAGGTGTCTAGAAATATCCAAACCAATGATTCTTCCTATAGTTTGTGGGAGAATCCGTATTGTAAACAATTTGGTACATTGACTTAAGTTATGTTGTTTAATAATTCCTCATACTTGCCTTAACATTTATCAAAAATCACTTGTCTTCTCGTTGTTGTAAACATTTTCTTGGACCAAAATGTCTAAAACTGTTATCGATATGCTATCAAATCATCGATGTCTTATGCTGGTATCCAAAGACTTCATGCTTCTGAGTTCACCTCCGTTCTTCAGTGTAAGACATCTATATGTATTAAGTAATATTGTCGAATTTTAATGTTTGTTTCATCTGGATAAATCGTCGTTATTGTTTTTTATATCTCATCTGCTTCTCGCTCTGCTTTGATACTGCATAAAAGCGAACGAATTCCTGGTTCTTTTTCTACTCCTCTCATAAAATTAATCTTGATTGCCTTTACACGTGGTGTCTCAGAGCAGATGTCTTTCAAATGTTGTGGAAGACATGACAAAGCAATTGGTACCGTTTCTTTCTAAAATCTTTCATCTGATGAGTGCCTGCCCAATAGCTCCACTTCTATGCCCAGTGGCAGCAGATGCATGCAGACTATTGACAAGGAAATCAGATACCCCTTCTGTTTCACGAAGCTGTTCACATAAATTCTCGAGATCGCAGTAGTATCACTTCCAGAATCTAAAACATCTGTAATCTTCCGACAACTTACACCGAATTCAATAACTGGATACAAAGCCTCGCCTATAGTTTGCACACCTTATCTCAGAAGTTTAGCTTTAATGTCTTCAGTTTCGCATCTAATCATTTGTGCTCACACATCTAATCCATTCAACTGTTGACATGTTCCTGAGCACGTCTCATCCAAACATAATTTATTTTACCAGCGATCACTAGCGTTATTGTTGTATGTGATCCATATCATAGACCAACGATTGATCCTGAACTCATCCAATGCCGGTTCTATCTGTCAAAATCATTTTCCCTCCTCTCATCATTTTCAAACTGGTTATCACTGCATAATTGCTTTTGCAAGTGTTCATTTCTTAACTTATCATTATACTGCTGTTGATTGTCGGTTTGTTCATTCCACTGTAGATGTCCAAAATCATCTTGCCACAGCGTGTCACATCACTGAAAATGTTGATTTTGACCTGTCCTATTTTGTTACGACCAAACAGGCGTTCATTCATTGCCGCTCGCTTCTAAACGATCTACAACTCTTATTAACTCATGAAAATCATCAAACGTTCATGAAGCTGTTTCCTTACTTTGCATGGTACATGTTTTATCAAAATTATGATTAAGTCATCATCACTAATAGGATCGATCAGATAACTGTTATGTTTAGTGTGCTTCTGAAGGAAGTTACGCATCAGGCCTTT
This sequence comes from Schistocerca serialis cubense, assembly GCF_023864345.2. NCBI lineage: Eukaryota > Metazoa > Arthropoda > Insecta > Orthoptera > Acrididae > Schistocerca > Schistocerca serialis. Next base: position 856,334,932 of record NC_064638.1, read on the forward strand.
GTGGTTATGGTAATTGCGTATCAAAATAATTTTTCTTAGATGTACATTGTTTCTCATCATTACTACAAAATTAGCATATGTTATCTGCAAATTATATCAAACTATAGTTCAAAATGACATTACATCTATATTTCTTGGTATTTTTATCACATGTATTATTGCTTGTTACATATTTATTATGAACTAGACATCAGAGTTAGTATTTTAGTGGTTTCATTTAATGAAAAGCTAAGGTACGTGGATGCCATTTTTTAGGGGAAGGGGATGTTAGGTGGTTGGGTATGTGTGTATGCATTTACATGTGCATGCATGCACATGTGTGTGTGTGTGTGTGTGTGTGTGTGTGTGTGTGTGTGTGATAGGTGTTGGAGTAATGGCTTAGTTTTACAGGGTTAATGATTCTTTAGAATTCTGAAAAAGGTTCCTCACTAAATCTGTTTATTCATTTTAAATCTACATCTACATCTACATCTACATTGATACTCCGCAAGCCACCCAACGGTGTGTGGCGGAGGGCACTTTACGTGCCACTGTCATTACCTCCCTTTCCTGTTCCAGTCGCGTATGGTTCGCGGGAAGAACGACTGTCTGAAAGCCTCCGTGCGCGCTCTAATCTCTCTAATTTTACATTCGTGATCTCCTCGGGAGGTATAAGTAGGGGGAAGCAATATATTCGATACCTCATCCAGAAACGCACCCTCTCGAAACCTGGCGAGCAAGCTACACCGCGATGCAGAGCGCCTCTCTTGCAGAGTCTGCCACTTGAGTTTATTAAACATCTCCATAACGCTATCACGGTTACCAAATAACCCTGTGACGAAACGCGCCACTCTTCTTTGGATCTTCTCTATCTCCTCCGTCAGACCGATCTGGTACGGATCCCACACTGATGAGCAATACTCAAGTATAGGTCGAACGAGTGTTTTGTAAGCCACCTCCTTTGTTGATGGACTACATTTTCTAAGCACTCTCCCAATGAATCTCAACCTGGTACCCGCCTTACCAACAATTAATTTTATATGATCATTCCACTTCAAATCGTTCCGCACGCATACTCCCAGATATTTTACAGAAGTAACTGCTACCAGTGTTTGTTCCGCTATCATATAATCATACAATAAAGGATCCTTCTTTCTATGTATTCGCAATACATTACATTTGTCTATGTTAAGGGTCAGTTGCCACTCCCTGCACCAAGTACCTATCCGCTGCAGATCTTCCTGCATTTCGCTACAATTTTCTAATGCTGCAACTTCTCTGTATACTACAGCATCATCCGCGAAAAGCCGCATGGAACTTCCGACACTATCTACTAAGTCATTTATATATATTGTGAAAAGCAATGGTCCCATAACACTCCCCTGTGGCACGCCAGAGGTTACTTTAACGTCTGTAGACGTCTCTCCATTGATAACAACATGCTGTGTTCTGTTTGCTAAAAACTCTTCAATCCAGCCACACAGCTGGTCTGATATTCCGTAGGCTCTTACTTTGTTTATCAGGCGACAGTGCGGAACTGTATCGAACGCCTTCCGGAAGTCAAGAAAAATAGCATCTACCTGGGAGCCTGTATCTAATATTTTCTGGGTCTCATGAACAAATAAGGCGAGTTGGGTCTCACACGATCGCTGTTTCCGGAATCCATGTTGATTCCTACATAGTAGATTCTGGGTTTCCAGAAATGACATGATACGCGAGCAAAAAACATGTTCTAAAATTCTACAACAGATCGACGTAAGAGATATAGGTCTATAGTTTTGCGCATCTGCTCGACGACCCTTCTTGAAGACTGGGACTATCTGTGCTCTTTTCCAATCATTTGGAACTCTCCGTTCCTCTAGAGACTTGGGGTACACGGCTGTTAGAAGGGGGGCAAGTTCTTTCGCGTACTCTGTGTAGAATCGAATTGGTATCCCGTCAGGTCCAGTGGACTTTCCTCTATTGAGTGATTCCAGTTGCTTTTCTATTCCTTGGACACTTATTTCGATGTCAGCCATTTTTTCGTTTGTGCGAGGATTTAGAGAAGGAACTGCAGTGCGGTCTTCCTCTGTGAAACAGCTTTGGAAAAAGGTGTTTAGTATTTCAGCTTTACGCGTGTCATCCTCTGTTTCAATGCCATCATCATCCCGTAGTGTCTGGATATGCTGTTTCGAGCCACTTACTGATTTAACGTAAGACCAGAACTTCCTAGGATTTTCTGTCAAGTCGGTACATAGAATTTTACTTTCGAATTCAATGAATGTTTCACGCATAGCCCTCCTTACGCTAACTTTGACATCGTTTAGCTTCTGTTTGTCTGAGAGGTTTTGGCTGCGTTTAAACTTGGAGTGGAGCTCTCTTTGCTTTCGCAGTAGTTTCCTAACATTGTTGTTGTACCACGGTGGGTTTTTCCCGTCCCTCACAGTTTTACTCGGCACGTACCTGTCTAAAACGCATTTTACGATTGCCTTGAACTTTTTCCATAAACACTCAACATTGTCAGTGTCGGAACAGAAATTTTCGTTTTGATCTGTTAGGTAGTCTGAAATCTGCCTTCTATTACTCTTGCTAAACAGATAAACCTTCCTCCCTTTTTTTATATTCCTATTAACTTCCATATTCAGGGATGCTGCAACGGCCTTATGATCACTGATTCCCTGTTCTGCACTTAAAGAGTCAAAAAGTTCGGGTCTGTTTGTTATCAGTAGGTCCAAGATGTTATCTCCACGAGTCGGTTCTCTGTTTAATTGCTCGAGGTAATTTTCGGATAGTGCACTCAGTATAATGTCACTCGATGCTCTGTCCCTACCACCCGTCCTAAACATCTGAGTGTCCCAGTCTATATCTGGTAAATTGAAATCTCCACCTAAGACTATAACATGCTGGGAAAATTTATGTGAAATGTATTCCAAATTTTCTCTCAGTTGTTCTGCCACTAATGCTGCTGAGTCGGGAGGTCGGTAAAAGGAGCCAATTATTAACCTAGTTCGGTTGTTTAGTGTAACCTCCACCCATAATAATTCACAGGAACTATCCACTTCTACTTCACTACAGGATAAACTACTACTAACAGCGACGAACACTCCACCACCGGTTGCATGCAATCTATCCTTTCTAAACACCGTCTGTACCTTTGTAAAAATTTCGGCAGAATTTATCTCTGGCTTAAGCCAGCTTTCTGTACCTATAACGATTTCAGCTTCGGTGCTTTCTATCAGCGCTTGAATTTCCGGTACTTTACCAACGCAGCTTCGACAGTTGACAATTACAATACCGATTGCTGCTTGGTCCCCGCATGTCCTGACTTTGCCCCGCACCCGTTGAGGCTGTTGCCCTTTCTGTGCTTGCCCAAGGCCATCTAACCTAAAAAACCGCCCAGCCCACGCCATACAACCCCTGCTACCCGTGTAGCCGCTTGTTGCGTGTAGTGGACTCCTGATCTATCCAGCGGAACCCGAAACCCCACCACCCTATGGCGCAAGTCGAGGAATCTGCAGCCCACACGGTCGCAGAACCGTCTCAGCCTCTGATTCAGACCCTCAACTCGGCTCTGTACCAAAGGTCCGCAGTCAGTCCTGTCGACGATGCTGCAGATGGTGAGCTCTGCTTTCATCCCGCTAGCGAGACTGGCAGTCTTCACCAAATCAGATAGCCGCCGGAAGCTAGAGAGGATTTCCTCCGATCCATAGCGACACACATCATTGGTGCCGACATGAGCGACCACCTGCAGATGGGTGCACCCTGTACCCTTCATGGCATCCGGAAGCACCCTTTCCACATCTGGAATGACTCCCCCCGGTATGCACACTGAGTGCACATTGGTTTTCTTCCCCTCTCTTGCTGCCATTTCCCTAAGGGGCCCCATTACGCGCCTGACGTTGGAGCTCCCAACTTATATTTGTGGATGAGAATCTCTAATTACCCCCGAATGTCTATTTCTATCCTGTTATCTATGGTTTGTAGACTGTCTAGATTCCTTTTATGTCTGTAATGGAACGGCTATTTTATACTAGGTGCGCAGAAAAACTCGATTTGCGTAGACTTTAAAGTGTAGTATGTCAATGTACTCTTGGTTTTGAAGTTTCTTCCTGTTTGCCCTATTTGGCTGGAGGAACGGTAGTCACGAGTTAGTTTATATATTCTGATTTATGATAAGCTGGACAGTGTGTTTCAGCGCTATGAATTGAATTGTTTGGTATTTGCATTTGTCGTTTGTGTGAAAATTTATTTTGACGTTGTGTGATGTAAACAGTCTTGCGAGAAACGGTAGAGAGACATATTTGTTTTTTGTGTTAGTGAAGACTGGTTTGTTGATGATGTGTGTTGGTTTTAGCTTTTGTATGTAATTTGTCAAATGGATGGGTCATAAGCATTGTTGTAGGTTATTTGTAGCCTACTGCTATTAAAATATTTAATTCTTTAGACTCTATAATGCGTTCAGCCTGAACTTTGTTTCGGAACAGTTAGAGATTTCGACCCATAACTTTACGTCTCTGAACTCCATTTCAAATTAACAAACAAATTTTAATGAAGAACCCTTTTATATGAATGCATGGTGTCTGTAATTGATTCGCCTTGATCGATGTTCTTTCGGACATGTCCGACAAAACAGACACCACGCATTCAGATAATCGATTCGCTTCAATGGACAACTAATCCACCACCTTCAGTGCGGACGCACGAGTACGTTCTACGCCTGCAGGAATATCAAAGTAGCGAGCATGGAGGACATGGATAGGGACTGCGGGTAGATGGTGCCAAGTGGGAGTATGGGTCTCCCGAGAGACCTGCCGAGGTAGTCCGTGCAGCTGGGATAAGCACTGTGTCGGCGTGGCGCAGTGGTTAACACAACTGCGTAGTAAGTCAGCTTTCGGCCGTGGCCGCGTGCGCACCTACTCCGCCAACGCAGCTGTTTCCTTCTGCATCGCGTCCATCTTGTTGTACCCCATGGCGCACTGTTACCGCCGAGCGACACTTAGTTACATTCCATGCCGAACATGGGCTTATGAAATTGAACAATTAATTCCTGAAGAGCTGCAGCTGGACCCACAAGAAGTGGTAGGTATTCCCTTCTGTGTCAGCGGCAGCATCGTCTACATTAAAATGACCATAGATGAACCATGCGCTGACGTAATTCGGCAGCATGCACACGGGCTAAAATTCAAAGATTCTGGCGGGCATATTGGGAAGGTGACAGCAGACCACCTTAGTTTCTGTTTTCGAACAATTCTGGCTTTTGAACTCCCTTTCGAGGTGCTGCAAGACGTGGTCGTTGATGCCTTCCGACCCAACAGCGATGCTGTGAACCACATCGCGGAAAAATGGCAGATGTTCACGGCGAACCAAGTTTTAAATAGTGTTCGACAGATCAAGATCGGCCGGCCACTGTGGCCGAGCGGTTCTAGGCGCTCGAGTCTGGAACCACGCGACCGCTACGGTCGCAGGTTCGAATCTTGCCTCAGGCATGGATGTGTGTGATGTTAGGTTAGTTGGGTTTAAGTAGTTCTAAGTTCTAGGGGACTGATGACCTTAGAAGTTGTCCCATAGTGCTCAGAGCCATTTGAACCATTTAGATCAAGATCAAACTTTCCAAACACATACCATCCTACCTGGTGATAGATGGATGCAAGCCATCGTCACATATGATGGGCAACTGCAGACATGTACTGCTTGTGGACAAGAGGGCCCTGTTAGGTGTAATTGCCTCTGTAGGCGTTTGCTCCAGATCCTGACCAGTGTAGCAGCTCACCTCTTTACTAGACATCTATGCCTCAGCTGCCTCAGCTGCCTCAGCTGTGCACAACCAGGACAAGTCACTTCAGAATGCGACTGTCCTCCAGCTAGCACTCCACATCAGAAATGACAGTGTGGTGCACCAGCATGGTCTCCTCCGACAGCCACGAGAGCTACAACCCTCCAGAGCTCGATGAACAACCCACCCGCTGCAGTGGACATCGAAACGATTGTTGTGTCTAGCTCTGCTTTCCTTCAGATGGGCACGACGTCAGATGACAAAAGACCACATTCCAACATGTAACAGCACCTCCAAAAGCAATGGTCGACTTGAAGATGGAAGAAGCGAAGTCGATGGTCTCCTCCGACAGCCACGAGAGCTACAACCCTCCAGAGCTCGATGAACAACCCACCCGCTGCGGTGGACATCGAAACGATTGTTGTGTCTTGCTCTGCTTTCCTTCAGATGGGCACGACGTCAGATGACAAAAGACCACATTCCAACATGGAACAGCACCTCCAAAAGCAATGGTCGACTTGAAGATGGAAGAAGCGAAGTCGAACTCCCTCTGATAACACACTCCTTTATATGGCATCATGGATACTGGACCAGATGCTGGATACTGATCTCCATTTGAACTACCCAATGACAAGAGCAGCCACTCCTGATGTCACATGTAGTAGTGTCCTTTCTGCTGCCTGTGATCCCGCCTGACAACGACGGATCCCTTGGAGGGAAGTTCCCCAGATCTCACTGTGGTAGTGTCACCACTTCTAGCTCTCGGTGGGCATGACAGTCGCCAGCCACCAGTTTCAATCTCCTGGGATGATGACTCGACGACAGAGCAGATCGAGATGCTGGCCGACCTGTTCAATAGTGCCCAGCAGTGGTGATTGACCCAGCTTCCACCCACTGATTGGGGCCACACTGGCTTCACCAGATGTTTCACGCCAGCTAGACATCTCTGCAGGACCCTCCATGACAAAAAGGGGAGCGCATCCACAACACTACCGCGTTGTGACAATGAATCTGGCCACCATTTGGGCTCCATCTAAACCTTCAATGTTCAGAGACACCATTTAACTGCAGATGTCGACATTGTCCTCCTCCAAGAAGTGATCGTCGCTGATTTCTAAGCTGCAGCTACACATTCCACATCTCCTGTGCCTCAGACAATGGTAGCAGAGTGGCCATACTCCTCCTCACAGGCCTCCCCACTGAAGATGTAGTGTATCTTCCTAATGCTAGGGGTATAGCCACCAAGCTATTAGGCATCTGCATCCTAAATGTGTATGCACTATCTGGCTCAGGTCGACGTTGTGGACGACACATTTTCTTTGCTGACGAGGTAACGGCACTTTTTTGAGGGTCCTTTGGATGATCTGCTCTTCAGTGGGGGTTTCAACTCCATTCAAAGGCCTACTGATCAACTCCCCTAGCATTCCCTATATGCAGCTCTCTCTGTCATCATTGACCCTTGTCAGGTCTTGCACACATGACCATATGCCTCACAAAACGCTGTCGATGTACCACCTTCTCACAGAACGCCAACATAATCGTCGAACTCTCATACACAACCTCACAGATGCACAAAGATACTATACTACACAATGCGTAACTGGTCCGGCTTCTCATTCCCATTTCACCTGACATTAACCAAGGAGGTAGCGGTCTCACTGCAAACATCGTACTGGAGGCTCAAGAAATTCAGGAAGACGTGACCACAGATGAACTCATAGACGCTATTAAGGCGGGAGCCGCCAATAATTGACCCAGAGCTGACGGTCTTCCTCGAATTTTACAAGTGTTTTTGCTATGTTTTGGTTCCCTGTTGGACGTCCATCTGTCGTGAACTGATGTCCCCAACCACGACGATCCCAACCACCTTCCCTGAAGGTGTCATTATTCTGGTCCCTAAACCATATGGGCGATCGCGGATATATGATACCGGACCATCACTCTATTCAATAATGGCATGAAAATTTCACTAGTTTGTTGGCATCACGTCCCTTGATCCGAGTTTCTTGGGTTGTGACAACAATATTCGTACGACACTTTGCCATAACAGCGACATGATTGCATTCGTAGGTCGCGACATTAGTCTTGTGCACTGGCATCGCTTGACTTCAGTCAGACATTCGATTGCGTCGATCACACCTTTCTGAAGATGGTCCTCCACCATATGGGTTTTCCAACTGATATAGTAAGAGTGGTAATGCGTGTCTTGAGTAGTGCAACTACATGAATACTCTATAACAGGCACTCCACTGTGCCTGTAGCGATCAAGCGCTCAGTCTGAGAGAGTTGCCCATTTTCTACGACACTGTATGCTTTAGGGTCAGAGCCCTTGCTCATGGACTTTGCCAATGCCTGGACGGCCTGTCATTGCATGGACACCGCTTTTGTTGTACGGCCTCTGCTGACGATCTTGTCCTCTACCTGCACAATGAAGATGATGTCTTCATCGCTCTGACATGGATGGCGACATGATGAGGCATCGGGCAGTTCACTTAACGGTTTCAAATCGTAGTTTGACCTCATTTATAAGGGCTTGCATGAGAGATATATCGATCCTCTAACTGTGACCACCACCGTCTGCTGCTTGGGGCTTGATTTTATGAATGATCTTCGTCTTTCGGCGGCAGCTAACAGCAGACGTCTCCTCCAGACGATCAGGGTTGGCCTTGTCGATCACCAACTTAGATCACTCGACGCTGTACAGCGTGTGCGATACCATACCTCTCACAAGTCACAAGTGCTTCTGGTCTCGATTACCGTCGCCCATCGCATGCTAATGAGGATAGGATCCTTTATCTGCATTGACTCACCGGAGGAGAAACACCCCTCTGAAGATGTCCAGCGCAGCTCTGGACGAAACGTTAGGAGCTGAAGAGTTTCATGGACCACGACCTTACATCCCGGAAGGTTTACCAGAAGAAATGCTATTCGAAGTTCAATATGTTTCCCTTATCCTCCCATGGGAGCGTAGTGGTGTTGGCTTATTCCATGTGTTGAACAGAGTTATGGCACTTTTTGCTGGCTCCAAACAGAAAGTCGGGCGCTGTTACCGACGAGCCTCACTGGATTGTTTTTACTTGAATATGCGCCAGTCTCCATGTCATCCCATTATGTTATCAGACCTGCTTACCATTTCTGTTTATCCCATTCTCTTACACCACATTCACCTGCATCCCCCCCCCCCTACCACCACCGTGTCCCAAAGAACCCACATAACATTTCATTAAGTGAAGCCATCAAAATGCTAAGCATTCATAACTAATTCATAAGCAAGAATAAACCTGCTAAATGTAATTATGTAATTTAAATACCAAGAAATGTAGAAGAAATGTCGTTTTTAACTGTAGTGTGACAGATTTTGTTCAAATGGTTCAAATGGCTCTGAGCACTATGGGACTTAACTTCTAAGGTCATCAGTCCCCTAGAACTTAGAACTACTTAAACCTAACTGACTTAAGGACATCACACACATCCATGCCCTAGGCAGTATTCGAACCTGCGACCGTAGCGGTCGTGCGGTTCCGGCCAGCACAGATTTTGTAAACAGCACATGTTATTTTTTAAGAGTGTAATTTGTCCTTCAAGACCACGTATTTTTCGAAAATGCGAAGATCAGCCATAGGAAGTTTCTGCTTCAACGCAAAATACTCTTTTGTTTTTTTACATCACGTAAAGCAAGCGGATGCTTTAACCTGTTGAGTCCAGGAAGCAAGCGCATCCAAGAGCGTAACTCGCAGCAAGTGACGAAGACATCTAGGGCGGTCGCCATTTACTAAACGCGAAACAGTAACCAACTCGGCAGGATATCTATGTACCCGAATAATTTGTATGAGAATTTTTAAGCCAGCAGAGTGATTTTTCTCTGGATGAAAATTAATTAATGCAGCTGACTCTGGGAGAATGCATGGGTCAGTGAGAAAACTTTTTATAATGTCTTTTTCTGTGAGAGTAAAAAGTAACACAACCAAGTTTTAAATCTTTATTACCAGGAGACAACAACATTAACTCAACACAATGGCCTCAATTACAAATGTTCAGATGTGTGTGAAATCTTATGGGACTTAACTGCTAAGGTCAACAGTCCCTAAGTTCACACACTACTTAACCTAAATTATCCTAACGACAAACACACACACCCATGCCCGAGGGAGGACTCGAACCTCCGCCGCGACCAGCCGCACAGTCCATGACTGCAGCGCCTTAGACTGGCCTCAATTATAGTAGAGGTTCAAAAATCCCTCCATTGGCTTGTAAACAGAGCTAAACCGATGAGTCATGTTCCGTCTAATACAGTCACGGCTGCAGGAGTGTCCTTAATTCCTACAACTGCTGTTACTATCCGGGTAATCAGGTCCTCTTCTGTTTCAACAAGGGTTTTGTAAACAAGATTGCACATCTCTCGTCACACAAAAACGGGTGAGATCGGCAATCGAGTAGGCCATGATGTAGGACCACCACTGCCAACTAACTTCTCTGGAAACTGTCAGTTCAAGGATCGTTACACAGGACGACTGAAATGTGCTGGCACCCCGACATACTGGAGCCACGTGCGCTGCCTCGTAGCGAGTGTCGCGTCATCTGACAACTCCGGCAATGTTATGGCGAGCATATGGTTATAATTCCTGTCATTTAATGGCCTCGGTAGGAGATACGGCCCAATTAAAATGTTACCCACCACACTTGCCACACATTCGCGTAGAACCGCAACTGATGAGCGCGAGGCGGCCGGTGTGGCCGAGTGGTTCTAGGCGCTACAGTCTGGAACCGCGCGACCGTTACGGTCGCAGGTTCGAATCCTGCCTCGGGCATGGATGTGTGTGATGTTCTTAGGTTGGTTAGATTTAAGTAGTTCTAAGTTCTAGGGGACTGATGACCTCAGAAGTTCATTTCCATAGTGCTCAGAGCCATTTGAACCATTTTTGATGAGCGCGAGTAAATGTGGCATGTGGATTAATCTTATTCAAAACATGCGAATTGTGGATGTTGAAGACCGAATAACGCCCGGACGTTGCTTCATTTGTAATCACAGATGACAGAAATGTATGACACTGTTCCAGGTACCACAGCGAAAACTGTGTTCTGACTAGATAATAGTCCGATTCCAAAAATGACTCTGAGCACTATGGGACTTAACATCTTAGGTCATCAGTCCCCTAGAACTTCGAACTACTTAAACCTAACTAACTTAAGGACATCACACATATCCATGCCCGAGGCAGGATTCGAACCTGCGACCGTAGCAGTCCCGCGGTTCCGGACTGCAGCGCCTAGAACCGCACGGCCACCGCGGCCGGCAGTCCGATTCCAGGCTGAGCACACGCTGTAAGTGAAATTGATTAATAATTACTCATTAAGGACGTTTGTTACATTCTTCTGATTCGTCCCAGTGTTATCCACAATTGCACGAGTGCTGAGAGCGATTACGCCCTCTACCGGATTAAAAAAATGCTCACAGGTAATTGCGACATTGTTTGTGTTTATTGTGTATTGAACCGAGAACCTAGAAACGACGGAGAGGCTTCGTTCCGCCGTAGCTCTCAGTGGTACACAACCCCACAACAGGCCACAACAGTCCACACCCACCTCACCGCCCCCCCCCCCCCCCCCCCCCCACACACTGAACCCAGGATTATTGTGCCGTTCGGCCCCCAGTGGACCAGCTCCCCTCCCCCTGGGAACGTCAATGTTTGGGTGGTAGAGTAATTATGGTATACGCGTACGTGGAGACAGTGTGTAACATAGTGTAACTGAGGCGGAATAAGGGGAACCAGCCCGCATTCGCCAAAGTACACTACTGGCCATTAAAATTGCTACACCAAGAAAAATGCAGATGATAAACGGGTATTCATTGGACAAATATATTATACTAGAACTGACATGTGATTATATTTTCACGCAATTTGGGTGCATAGATCCTGAGAAATCCGTACCCAGAACAACCACCTCTGGCCGTAATAACGGCCTTGATACGCCTGGGCATTGAGTCAAACAGAGCTTGGATGGTGTGTACAGGTACAGCTGCCCATGCAGCTTCAACACAATACCACAGTTCATCAAGAATAGTGACTGGTGTATTGTGACGAGCCAGTTGCTCGGCCACCATTGACCAGACGTTTTCAATTGGTGAGAGATCTGGAGAATGTGCTGGCAAGGGCAGCAGTCGAACATTTTCTGTATCCAGAAAAGCCCGTACAGGACCTGAAACATGCGGTCGTGCACTATCCTGCTGAAATGTAGGGTTTCGCAGGGATCGAATGTAACACATCTGAAATGTAACGTCCACTGTTCTAAGTGCCGTCAATGCGAACAAAAGGTGACCGAGACGTGTAAGCAATGGCACACCATACCATCACGCCGGCTGATACGTCAGTATGACGATGACGAAGACACGCTTTCAATGTGCGTTCACCGCGATGTCGCCAAACACGGATGCGACCATCATGATGCTGTAAACAGAACCTGGATTCATCCGAAAAAATGACGTTTTGCCATTCGTGCACCCAGTTTCGTCGTCGAGTACATCATCGCAGGCGCTCCTGTCTGTGATGCAGCGTCAAGGGTAACCGCAGCCATGGTCTCCTAGCTGATAGACCATGCTGCTGCAGATGTCGTCGAACTGTTCGCGCAGATGGTTGTTGTCTTGCGAACGTCGCCATCTGTTGACTCTGGAATCGAGACGTGGCTGCACGATCCGTTACAGCCATGCGGACAAGATGCCTGTGATCTCGACTGCTAGTGACACGAGGCCGTTGGGATCCAGCTCGGCGTTCCGTATTACCCTCTTTAACCTACCGATTACATATTCTGTTAACAGTCATAGGATCTGGACCAACGCGAGCAGCAATGTCGCGATACGATAAACCGCAATCGCGATAGGATACAATCCGAACATTATCAAAGTCGGAAACGTGATGGTACGCATTTCTCCTCCTTACACGAGGCATCACAACAACGTTTCACCAGACAACGCCGGCCAACTGCTGTTTGTGTATGAGAAATCAATTGGAAACTCTCCTCATGTCAGCACGTTGTAGGTGTCGCTCCGAAAAGCTAATCATTTGCATATCACAGCATCTTCTTCCTGTTGGTTATATTTCGCATCCGTAGCACGTCATCTTCATGGTGTACCAATTTTAATGGCCAGTAGTGTAGATGGAGAACCGCCTTAAAAACCGTCCACAGGTTGGTCGGCACACCGGACCTTGACAAAAATCCGCCGAGCTAATTCATGCCGGGGACCGGCACGCCTTCCCGCTCGGGAAGCAGCGCGTTTGTCCGCTCGACTAACCGGGCGCGCAGTTGCGACTTCAGAGAAAACTGTTTCTCTGTCCTGTGCAACTTCCCAGAGTTTGTTGGTTTAAATAATTTTCACTCTGTAGATGAGTTAAATGGCAGTTATTTATATTTTACCAACATTCAGCTTGAGGCTTTCTCTAATAGGCGATACATCAGCACTGTGAAACCTGTGCGGCTGGTACGGTGTCAGGAGTTAGTCGGTTCCGGCGCCGCTGCTTAAGAACCTCCCTTATCAGCAGCGGCGAGCGAAAGGCGCGGTGACTGGCGAGCAAGAAGCGCCCGGCTATCTGGCGGCGCAGCGACAGCGGCTGTGATCCGCGTCGGCCGTAATTCGCAGCTTGTCCGCGATAAACGGACAGGGCGCTCTAATTAGGCTCTAGCTCACGTTGATGTGCCGCGCGGCGCGGACGAAGGCAAACGTGCCACTTTCACACGCGCCTTACGTAAGCCGCCGCGCCGCTCTGCGTCTCATATTTCAGCGAAAGCTGCGCACCCTGTACCACACGTGACCACTGCCAACTTTCCACGGGGTTACGGACACCATTAGCTATTCTGCATTTCAACTAGCTCGCCAGGGCAGGCCGCCGCTGTTGGATAACGGACCACTTTCGATTGCACTTAGCCTTAATGACCGACGCGCATGTGAGCTGCGTACACGGACGTTTTCCGCGGAGAGTGCCACAGTATTGGAACTGTGAACAGCGAGCGCCCCGCCTTCTGGTGCAATTACTCACGCTCGTGGTTCGTAGGCATTCTAGGGGATCGTAATTACCGTGTAGCGGTCCTCACAGAAGGGCAGCTCAGCATACCGGATGAAAGTATTTAGATCAACATAGCTAATTTGTAGCTCACGTTCAGGTTAATGAGACTTCATAGCTAATTTATAGCTCACGTTCAGGTTAATGAGACTTCACAACAAAGTGACAACGACACGACCATATTTTATTTGCTTTGACCAACTCCACAGCAGCGCATCACGGACATTTAACCGTAGGGTAATCACCTATGGGTAAGCACGGAGGGATGCTCACTAGGATGCAAGCATCTGAGACAGTTACCTAGAGAACCTAGAACTGGGACGTTAGTAAGGGTCGAACCCGAGTCAAAGCTGAGCAGTCTCGTGCGCTATCATCTACGCTATGAGAACAACTGACGCTAATTGTATCTCGCGTGCCGCTTGAATTTGCTCGCGCAATGGCCTGATTCGCTAACTTCAATGCCAATTAACTCGGAAATGGCGCCAAGGAATTTCCTTGAACAATTATTTCTTATCACAGCCTACCCTGCAACAAGCGTACAAGCTTTCCTAACTGTTTCTAAGCCGCCTGTAAGTGAAAACCGTATCAAAATATCTACAGCAGTACCAGAGATTGGCCTTCAAGTGTAGACAGAAAAACGCGGCAGGGGACTTTAAATTAGTTTTATATGTGTAGATGAATCTCAGATTGTTTTCGGCCTCCACTACTGTCACGAACTTTACTTTAGTGCCTCCACTACTGTCACGATCTTTACTTTGCTGACAGACCTGGAATGGGGCCCACTCAGCGCAGTGAGAACGCCTGATCAGCTTATTTTTTTAATTTTGTGTTTAATTTATTTGCCTTCAGAAATACAGACTATAACAATGCAGCAAATGAAGTGGGAAAAAGGGAATACAAACGTCTAAAATATGAGGCTGACAAGAAGTGCAAAATGACTAAGCAAGTATGTTAGGGGACGAATGCAAGGCTGAAGAAGCATGTATGACTAGGGCAGATATGGGTGCCGCCTATAGGAGAATTAAAGAGACCTTTGGAGAAGAGATGTCAGATGGCAAGCCAGTACCAGGCAAAGAAGGGAAAGCTAAAGTATGTAAGTAATATACTGAAGTGCTACACAAGGGTAATGAGTTTTAAGGACAGTATTACTCAAAACGAAAAGCAAGGAGATGATGAACTGACAGATTTTAGACCGCAACAAGAATTTGACAGAGCACTGAAAGACGTAAGTCGAAACAAGCCCTCTGAAGTGAACGACATTCTCTCTGAATTATTGACATCCTTGACAGAGCATGCCATGCTAAAACTATTCCACCTGGTGTTAAAGATATAAGAGATGTATACGAAATACTTCCGGAGGAATGTAGTAATTATAATCCCAAAGAAGGTAGGTGCTGCCAGGTGTGAATATTATCGATTTATAAATTTAAAAGTCATTAATTCAAACTTTGACATAAATCATTTATAGAAGAATGGGAAAACTGGCTTAAGTTGACCTCGGGGAAGATCAGTTAGGGTTCTGGAGAACTGTTCAAACACGCGAGGCAATGCCGAGTCAAATGGCTCTGAGCACTATGGGACTCAACTGCTGAGGTCATTAGTCCCGTAGAACTTAGAACTAGTTAAACCTAACTAACCTAAGGACATCACACACATCCATGCCCGAGGCAGGATTCGAACCTGCGACCGTAGCGGTCTCGCGGTTCCAGACTGCAGCGCCAGAACCGCGCGGCCACTTCGGCCGGCAATGCCGAGTCCACCGGTTATCTAAGAAGACAGGTTGATGAAAGAGAAAAACACGTTTTAGCATTTGTAGATCTAGAGAAAGCTTTTGACAATACCGTCAGCAATACATTCGTTCAAATAATGAAGCAAGAATGAAATGCAGAGAACAAACGGTTGTTTGTAACTTGTAGAGAACCAGAGTGAAAAGACAGGCAATTAGTAGTTGAGAAGGAAAAGAGACTGGGTTTTAGTTATGCTCGATGCTATTCAGTATATATATCGTGCAAGTAGTAACGGAAACAGGAAGAAAAGGAACTAATTTTTGGAAGAAAAATTTGAAACTTTGTTATTTGCTGATGACATTCTAATGCTGCCAAAGACGATAGTAAACTTGGGACAGCAGTTAAACGGAATGGATAGTGTTTCGAAAATAGGTTATAAGATGAACCTGAACAAAAAGTAAACGAGAGTAATAGAATGTAATGAAAATTAACAGGTGATGCTGAACAAATTAAATTAGCAAATGAGGCTAACAGTGTGACCAGTGTGACATTAGCATGGTTATCAGGGCAGCAAAATAGCTCATGACCGCTGAACTAGAGAGGATATAAAATATAGACTGGCAATAACAAGAAAAGGATTTCTGGAAAAAGAGAGATTTGTTAACATCAAACATAAATTTAATTGTTAGCAGGTGTTTTCTGAAGGTATTTGCGTGGAGTGTATCTTTGCACCGATGTGATACGTGAATGACAAACAGTTCACACAAGAAGAAAAGAGAACAGAAGCTTTAAAAATGTACTGCTGCTGGACAGTTGTGAGGATCAGATAGGTAGTTCGAATAACTAATGAGAAGGCATTGGACTGCGATATGAAACATTTACAAATGGCGATAGTATCGCATACACAACATATACTCGAAAAAGGCCGATGCATCGGCTGATCTGTCATTTGTACGCAGGTGATTCATGTGAAAATGTTTTCGACGTGATGGCCGCGAGAAGGGAATTAAGAGATTCAGGATGCGGAATGGTAGTTGGAGCTAAACGTATAGAGCGCTGCATTTTGGAAATCGTCAGGGAATTCAATATTCCGAGATCCACTGTGTCAAGGGTGTGCCGAGAATATCAGATTTCAAGAATTACCTCTCACCATGGACAAAGCAGTGGCCGACGGCCTTCACTTAACGACCGAGAGCAGCAGCGTTTGCGCAGCCTAGTCAGTACTAACAGACAAGTAACACAGCGCGAAATAAACGCATAAATCGATGTGGGATGTAAGACGAACATATCCGTTAGGATAGTGCTGCGACGTTTGTCTTTAATGGACTATGGCAGCAGGCTACCGACGCGTTGGGCTCTGCTAACAGCACTACATCGTCTCTGCTGGGCTCGTGAACAATTCGGTTGGAACCTAGACGACTGGAAAACCGTGACCTGGTCAGATGAGTCCCGATTTCAGTTGGTAAGAACTGATGGCAGGTTTCGAGTGTGCTGTGGACCCAATACGTCCGGAAGGCACTGTGCAAGCTGGTGGAGGCTCCATAACGGTGTGGGCTGTGTTTACATGGAATGGAGTGGGTCGTCTGGCCCAACAGAACCGATCATTGACTGGGAGTGGTTATGTTCGGCTGCTTGCTTACAAGCAACGATGGCCTTTTTTATGGATGAAAATGTGCCATGTCACTGGGCCACAGTCGTTAGCTAATGTTGAAGAATATTCTGGACAACGCAGGAGAATGATTTACCTACCCAGATCTCCTGATATGATTCTCACGAGACACTTATGGGACATAATCGAGAGGTCAGTTCGTGCACGAAATCCTGCACCGGCAACACTTTCGCAATTACTGATGGCTATAGAGGCAGCATGGTTCAATATTTCTCAAATGGACTTTGTGAGATGATGGGCGAGTTGTGGCGCCCTGGAAATATTCTGAGTTGGCGTGGCCGCGCGGGGGCCTCTCGGTGGGCCGCGGGCCGGCAGCAAACACGTGGTGTTGAATGTTAGCTGAGCATGAGGGATAGCCCAGCGCGTGGTCCAGCTGCGTGGCTGGGAATTCCATGGTGGTGTTGTGTCGATGAAGGAGGCAAGCCGGGCGTGCCAAAGATGGCGGACTTGCGAAACCTTAATGGCAGACATTTCACAATTCGTATAGAAATTAATAGTAGCCAGATGAATTATGATACCTAAAAAATAAGTATGTACATTACCATTATGTGCACGATGATTCTGATGGTGTAATCAGATTTTCAATATCTTTGTTAGTTTAAAGTTTAGTATCTGACTATAAATTATACAAGTAACAAACACCCAGCAACAAATTTCCAAAGTCTAAACGGTTCATCCGATTGCGTCGATATACGTGTCTCTGCAGGGCTATTAGTGTAAACCTAAAGTGGTATAAGTTATGGCATGTAACTTGAATAGTACATGAGTTATTAGAGGTCAAAGTGGACGATTACTATCGATCGCGTCAGGCCATAAGTACCCCACAGTTACACGAAAAAACGGTAGCAGCATGCTTATAAATATATTTATTCATCTATGTTTTTGTTTATATCCGAGATATACCACTCATGAAGAATATTTACTGTGTTTTAGAAAGCACAGAGACATTAAGCTACTGGCCGACTTCTGCTTGCTATTCCTTTGATATATGCTTATTTAATTTCAAAAAATAGCTCTGAGCACTATGGGACTTAACTGCTGAGGTCACCAGTCCTCTAGAACTTAGAACTACTTAAACCTAACTAACCTAAGGACATCACACACATCTATGCCCGAGGCAGGATTCGAACCTGCGACCGTAGCGGTCGCGCGGTTCCAGACTGTAGCGCCTAGAACCGCTCGGCCACTCCTGCCGGCTTATTTAATTTGTTTATGTATTTAATAATGTATGTTAGAGCATGTTTATGGTCCAGCCGTTGGAATATTTATTTAATTTAAAGTTATTTAAATGTAAATCCAATATTTCGAATGTGTTTCATTATGTTCGTGAATGTGCATTGGCTTGAAGACATGGTGGGAGCGCTCTAGCCAATCACAGCGCTGGTGAATGGGGAGACTGGATGGAGGTCGGAGAAGATTACGGGAGTGGACACGGGGGGGGGGGGGAGGGGGGGAGTACAGCGCGAGGGACACACGGTCGCGAGAGAGACTGGGAGTGTGGAGCGGTTTGCGCGTGGTCGTGAGTGATAGAAATACTTTGGAGTGCTGACTTGTGAACTTGTGAGATTTCCGAGGTTTCTACAGTGAAGACGTAGTATGCATTTAGAAGTGAATATCTCGCGAGCTATGTTGTCGTTCATAACTAATTACGTGCAGTAGGAATCTATTGTTTCCCTGTTATTCAATTTATATTTTATTTAACTGCTGGACCATCGACACCAATAAGTATTCTGCAGAAATACACCACATTCTCAAAAGTACTTCTACTATCGTACTGATCATTTAAAGTCGTTAAGATAACACCTGCAGATTTTATTTATTGCAGTCTTTTATTTATAAATTTCTACGTTACATTCGCGATTGCTGAGAGCTAGGAACCTTCGACCATTCGATTCATGTGTATTTTCATATTACATACTGTAGACTCAGCAGTATTTGGCTTGTAATGCGGCGAATACGTATCCCAGCCCCTAGACAACGAAAGCAGCCAAAACTTTTAATATTTCAACTTTGAGTCTGAGGATATGTAGTTGAGGGCCACCACCTTCATTTGTGTTAGAAAGCCCGCAACTTCCAGTGACTTCTTGAGTCCATGCCACGTCGAATTGCTCCACTACGCCGGGCAAAAGGAAGTCCGACATGATATTAGGAGGTATTCCAGGACATTTGTCACCCTAGTGTAGTTATGCAGAGATGGTGGGACATGCACATAATTGACCAACTTGTAGAGCTGCATCACACTAGTCTTCACGCCGAAGGCTACAGCAACGACATTGAATACACAGTTCCTACCCCACGGAATATCTTCTTTGAGAACTGTTAGCATTTGTTGATATTCTGTAGCTGATAGCGAAATTAGAATTTTCTTTGCTCATTCATCTAATATCAGTGACCCATACGTTTCGGCTATGAAAACGTTCATCTGTAGGGTACAGGGACTTATTGGCTGCGGCAGCTCAAGTTGTCAATAGGAAGGACGTTGTGTACATGCTGCGATGCACTGCTAGCTACAAAACGTAATCAATTATCCGCCCACGATGGTCTGCTCACGTAAGCGTGTAGTAAGCATGCCGTGCCATGTGGCCCAGTGGGCATTCGTCGCAGTGCGCCTACCGTAGACCGAGAGCACTAACAACTAACTAGCAGCTGACGACTGGCTCTGTGATGCCACTATAGCGCCCTCATACAGTGAGATAACCAAAGTGCTGGAATACCTCCTAATACAGATTCGGGCCTCCTTTTGCCCAGCGTAGTGCAGCAGTTCGACTCAACAAGTCGTTGAAAGTTCTCCGCAGAAATATTGAACCATGCAGCGTCTATACCCATCCATAACTGCGAAAGTGTTGCAGTTACAGGATTCTGTGCACAAACTGACCTCTCGATTAGGTATTATGGTTGGGATTCATGTCGGACGATTTTGGTGGCCAAATCATTCCCTCGAGTTTTTCAAGCCAATTGCTAACAACGGTGGTCCAGTGACATGGTTCATTTTCTTCCATAAAAATTCCAATGTTGCTTGGCAGCAACCAGCCGACTGCATCCCAGTCAATGGTCGGTTTAGCTCGACCAGGGACCCAGTCCATTCCCTGTAAACACAGTCCACACCATTATGGATCCACCAACAGCTTGCACAGTGCCTTGTTGACAACTTGGATCCATGGCGTTGTGGGGTCTGTTGCACACTCGAACCCTACTACCTGCTCTTACCAATTGAAATCGGAACTTACGTGACCAGGTCACGGTTTTCCCGTGATGGCTGTGGCTACATGGTGTGGACTGGATCCTCTGGTCCAACTGAACCGATTGTGGACTGGAAATGGTTATGTTCAGCTACTTGGAGGCTATTTACAGCCATTCATGGACATCATGCCCCTAAACAAAGAAGCAATTTTTATGGATTATGGTGTGCCATGCCGTCGTATCACAGTTGTTTGCGACTGGTTTGAAGGATATTTTGGACAATACGAGCGAATGCTTTGGCCACCCAGATCGCCTGACTGGAGTATCATCGAACATTTATGGGACATAATCGACAGGTCAGTTCATGCAAAAAATCGTGCACCGGAAACACGTTCGCCATTATGGACGGCTATAGAGACAGCATGGCTGAGTATTTCTTCAGGAGACTCGCAGCGACGTGTTCAGCCCTTGCCCCGTCGAACTGCTTCACTACGCCGGGCAAATGGAGGTCCCACATGATATTACGACGTATCCCGTGACTTTTATCATCTCAGTGCATGCTGCCTGTAAGCCACCTCTTGCATTCTGGTTCGCGAAATCTTGCTTGATGATGAGTTTCTTTGAGTGCACAATACCTGCGGGCTTTTCCATTCGTCTCTCTTTATAGTGAGCTGTCTGAGTGGTATGCTGTATTACAATAATTTGTAATCTAATGACAATTTCTAATATAGTCACATCGTTGCAGAATCTTAATAGTTCAAAATCTTCAATTTATGTGAAACTCAAAAAAAGGAAAGAAACTTAGCTCTGCGTATTCATAACCCAGAAAGTCACCTCATTTTGGTTGTTAATGATTAGCTAATGTTAGCCACTAACTATTCTCAGCACTGATGACGTCAGTATATCTTAAAATTTTCCTCGCCATGCTGTTCGAGAATAGGAACGAAACAATGGCGTAGAAGATTTAAAGGATCGTTAATACACAGAAGATTTGACGTGCTTTTCGTTCTTTCTACAGACTTCTGCTGCGGACAATCTGCATGTCAGACAGCTAGGCGTTTTTGAGATTCTGGGCCACTGAGGGAATTCCTCCATTTATCTTATCGGCACATTTTTATAAACGGCTGCGATTAATAACGTTCCCATAGTCAGCGTAAAACTGCCAACGTACAGGAGACAAAATGTACAACAAAAAGACCAAAAACCATGCTATAACTTTCTTTTCTGTGACTGTGCTACCAGATATGTTGTCCACATTGTAAAATGTAAATATCGTGTGACTAGGGCCTCCCGTCGGGCAGACCGTTCGCCGGGTGGAACTCTTTCGATTTCACGCCACTGCGGCGACTTGCGCGTCGATGGAGATGAAATGATGAGGACAACACAACACCCAGTCCCTGAGCGGAGAAAATCTCCAACCCAGCCGGGAATCGAACCCGGGTCCTTAGGATTGACATTCTGTCCCGCTGACCACTTTTTTTTTATCGTTGTGTTTGGTCGTTGCGGACGTCACATGACATCCGTTCAAGTTCTCAGTTTTTTTTATTACAGAGGCCAGCCAGCTCTCTGACCGAACACACTGAGCTACCGCGTGCCGGCTATCCACTCAGCAACCGGGGGCGGACTGTTGTCCACATTCGCAGAAACTTAAAATAACAGAGACATTGCATATAGCGTCAGCAATACATAGGATTGTATACTGGCCATAAAAAACTCATGTCGACTGTATAAACGTTTTCAGTAAGTTGTATGGACACTGCTGGGATGTGGTACTTATATCCTTCAGTCGAGTGTGGGCTATGACGAATAAGAGCAATAAGTTAAAACTGTTGTTAGGCCGAGAGTGGCAGCAGGTAACTGCTTCCCATGGTCAATGTGCTACTGATTGTGCATCCCAAGTACTCCCGCGAATTATCCCTAACTCTCAACCTGACGACACAGTCTTTTATCTATGACAAATAGTAAGTTATCTAAATAATGAAATGTCTGAGGCTTTATTGTCTGTGAATTCCGAAGGGACCAAACTGCTGAGATCATCGGTCCCTAGACTTACACACTACTTAAGCTAACTTAAAATAACTAAGAACAACACACACACCCATGCCCGAAGGAGGACTCGAACCTCCGGCGGGAGCGGCCGCGCAATCCGTGTGACGGTGCCTCAGGCCGTGCGGCCACTCCCCGCGGCTGAGGTTTTATTCGGAAACGGTAGGCAGTCGTTATGTGGTCACCGAATTACGACCACTTCCACAGTTCAGCGTATCTCCTCCTTCCACATGTCGTAATGTGCCAAGCCAGTGTTAAAGATGTGTGTATGGCTGAAAAAACTTCAACTGTTGTCATAGTTAGCGATGAGCAAGGGCTGAATTCTGGTGTCATGCAGAGTGAAATACGTAGTCGTCATGAAGAAGTTTCTAACGCTACCTGGCTCGAATAAACGCCCGTAAAATAGTCATAAGCACACATTATCGTATAAACTACCACAACAGAATGAAAAGGAGCTGCCTACCTGGAAAAAAAGGTTCAAATGGCTCCAAGCACTATGGGACTTGACATCTGAGGTCACCAGTCGCCTATACTTACAACTACTTAAACCTAACTAACCTAAGGATATCACACACATCAATGCCCGAGGCAGGATTCGAAACTGCGACTGCAGTTCCAGACTGAAGCGCCTAGAACCACGCGGAGACTGCGGCAGGCCGCTATCTGAAAATAATACAAAGTATGTAAGTGAATAGTTTCGAGAAAGCAAGGTTCTCGCTTGTAGATATCTGCTATGCCGTGGGACAGTTTCCACAATAGTGTACTCATCAGTTCAGAGTTTATGCAGTAGCTAACTATCTGAAAAAATTATTTAATAGTTCTTCAGTATCTCTCATATATGAAACAATAACTCAGTGACACAGTGCTGCCACCCGTAACACACCAGTGACCAGTGACACAGCTTATATCTCGCCCTACTTTACTCAATTGCTACAAAAATAGTTAGCATGCAAAGAGATTGTACTTAATTTTATCATTAGCCTCGGACCATGGTTCACTGTACGTAGCCTTAATCATCAGAATGACTTTTACCTCTGCTGACACTTTGTGTAAGATCATGGCAACAAGACAGCAGGACCTTATTTGAGGAATATTTAATTAAACCTTGAATAAAAGCAATGATGTGTCTAGTAAATCACTATATAATAATGGTTGTTTATGATAGTACATTATTCCTCATAAGGATGGATACAAATTACAGTCTCGTGATTAGATTCCTACCCACAATATTCCTTACAAAACGAATATTCTATCGTTGCAAAAATAGTCCAGTGTTCTTCGTAGAAAACAGACTTTGCACTTCTTGTATCTTTAATATGGAAGAATTAGAGACATAACAGAATGAAACGAAATTAAAATGATGCAGTAACCAGTCTCCAAATACGTGATAGATCACAAGCTCTTCAAGCTACTCCATTGCATATGAATATGCGGTGTAAGTAGGCTGTTTATGTTGTCTTATTGGTAACGCCACGTAGCGCTCTGTATGAAAATCACTGGCTGTGCTGTGTGCAGTCTGTGGCTGCTTTGCATTGTTGTAATACTCGCCATTGTAGTGTTGGGCAGCTGGATGTTAACAGCGCGTAGCTTTGTGCAGTTGGAGGTGAGCCGCCAGCAGTGGTGGATGTGGGGAGAGAAAGGGCGGAATTTTGAAATTTGTAAGACTGGATGTCATGAACTGCTATATATATTATGACTTTTGATGACTATTAAGGTAAATACACTGTTTGTTCTCTATTAAAATCTTTCATTTGCTAACTATGCCTATCAGTAGTTAGTGCCTTCCGTAGTTTGAATCTTTTATTTAGCTGGCAGTAGTGGCGCTCGCTGTATTGCAGTAGTTCGAGTAACCAAGATTTTTGTGAGGTAAATGATTTGTGAAACGTATAGGTTAATGTTAGTCAGAGCCATTCTTTTGTAGGGATTTCTGAAAGTCAGATTGCGTTGCGCTAAAAAAATATTGTGTGTCAGTTTAAACACAGTCATGTATAAATTTTTCTAAGGGGACGTTTCATATGTCGACCCTTAGCCGAAGATACCTCACTGGAATCCTCTGATTTTTCTTGTAGTCTGTGTAATTAGTGTAGCTTTTGTTTATTGCTAGCGCGTAATCATAGAGAGAATTTGCTTTGTAGTTGTAGTTTTTCATTGTTGTACACAGTTGTGGCATGCATGTAGAGTTGCACCAAGTATTTCGCAGCTGCGCTTGCAATTAACTAGATATTATTTTCAATGCTATGTTAATGTGTTTTGTTATTTTGCTCTTCAAATTGTGCTTTTCTGTGTTGTCGTGTGAAATATTGTGACAATAATGGAGTGTGAAAAACGTAATACTAGGCTTCAAAGTAAACTGAGAAATGACAGTGAAGACGAAAGCAGTGTGTTAGCGCCGCAGAGTAATGAATTAACTAATGTTCAAAGTAGTAACTTGGTAATTGTGCATAGGGAAATGGAGCGGGCTGCAAATAATGGTGTAGGCAGTGAAACAATTAGTGAACAGGGAAGCATTATCGATCGATCGGTCGGCAACAGCTCGCCTCAGGAATCCGAAATGACAGAACACAATATTGCAAATACTGTAGACTCAGGTTTTGGGTCCTCACCGTTTTCTCAAATGAGTCAAGACACATTTTCTGCTTGTCAAAACGTGAATGTTGCCGGTGAAAACGCACTGCCAAAAAGCATAGAGAAACACATTCCAGACACTGATACATTATTATTGCAATTAATGCAGCAAATGAAACAAAATCAGAGACAAACACAGCAACAGTTAGACACAATGGAACGAAATCTTCAAAAGTTAGTCACAATGGAACAACACCAGGGACAAACACAGCAACAGCTTCAAAAGTGAGACTCATAGGAACAAACTCTTGAACAAACACGTGAAGATTTAACTACTGAGTTACATTAAATCGAATTGAAATGTCAAAAAGTCTGTAACGACGTAAAAACACAAATTTGTGAACATTTCAAACCTATTTTTTCGCGTCATGAAAATGCATTACAGAATCACGAAGCAGCCATAAAAGAACTGCAAACTATTGTTCATGAAAATCGTGACACCTTGCAAGCTGAAATTGACTCAGTTGCATCTGCCGATTCGGTTACACAACTTGCAAAAACTCAGGAAAACATAAAAGACACAGTAGATACGATTTCAACACAAATGGACACACTGAAACTTGGTTCAGAAAAACACACAGAGGAAATAATTTCACTATCGGATAAAGTAGCCGAACTTTCAGATCAGTTCACTAACTTATCTACAAAGGTAGATGCTGATCTGAATGACACAAGACCTGTAGCCTTCACGGACACTGAAGAGTATGAACAAATTAGAAAATTCAAACAAAAACAAAATCAGAATCAAATTAATACGCAACACCAAAGAGAAATCCGGGAAGTACAAGATCAGTTGACACAGGTAATACAGAAATTACATATTTTAGAGGCCACTCGTGCTCCAATACGGGAAGAGGGACATAGAAATACGGAACAGCCACAAAATAATGACTCAGGGCACTTCGGAAATTATGAAAGAAATTGGCAAGGTACACCGAATTTTGAGATGGAACCGCCGAAACGACGTAACAATGACCGACATGCGACTCGCCGACATGATGATTTTGACTATAAGCTGTTCATTACTACACGTAAATTCAAAACATTTAAGAATTCCGGCAACGACATTCATCCACAAGCATGGCTTTATCAATTCTCTCATTGTTTTCCTCCCAACTGGTCATTAGAGCACAGATTAGAATTTATGTGTGGCTACTTAGAGAATGAACCAGCTGTAAGAATGCGATCAGTCATTCACGATTGCCACAGTGAAGGAGAGTTTTACCATGCCTTCCTCTCAGCATATTGGTCTCAAGCCACACAAGACTGAGTAAAACATAGCATCATAATGATGAAACGTTTCGAACAATCTGAATTTTCCAGTCTTATGAAATATTTTGAAGACATGTTGCATAAGAATCAGTATCTTTCAAACCCATACAGCCCCTCAGAACTCATCCGCATTTGCTTAATCAAACTGCCTGAACATTTACGACATATTATTTTGGCAGGACGTTGCAAAGACGACATTGAAGCTTTTCAGGGACTCTTACAAGAATTAGAAATTGACATTGACAATCGCGGAACGCTAAAACGGGAACACAACAATTACAGGTCACATCCGTCGCAATTCCGTGATGAAAGAAATAATAACTGGACACGACAAGGCTATTCTCACAACACAAATCGTGACCAAATCAGACACCACCCGTATGACAACCGTTGGCAGAATAGTAATATTTACAGAGAAAGATCGCATTTCCGTAGTAATGAATATAACAGAGACAATCATAGAAACAGACAATATGGTAACCAGAACTATTATTATTACGGGAGACAGAATAACTTCAGACCGTGCAGTGATAATTCAGGGAGAAATTCTTCACCACTTAACCGACAAGAAAGAAACTACAGGAACTACCGACATGACGACAGATGATACAATCGTAACGACAGACTTGAATTGCATCAGAACTGGCGAGATTCAAACAGACAGGGCACTCTCGACAAGGTGAATTTGTAGAAGTTAGGTCTCCTAATCCTAATAATGACACGCGCCGACAAAGAAACAGACAATGACTCGCACCGGCAGGCAGCCACGTGCGCCGGCTGGCTTGAGAAAATAACATAAGCTAACCTTGAGAAAAATTCCAATGTTCCTTACCGACGTAACCACATGATAATTGCGTTGAAACTGAAACTCTGCGTACTAGGAAGAGTAAAAGATTGCACCACATTTCACATGTAAAACCGTTTATTGAGAGATAATCTGCTTTTTAACTTAGTCTTTGCTATAAATTTTTTCACTTTACATTACCAGTATGCTTTGTCAGACTTAGAATCTGTTGACATGCAACAATGTTTAAAGTTAAATATCCAGTCAAGAACCAAGAGAACTTATTTAGACAGTAATTACGAATGCATTGTTATAGTGAACAGACGACACAGTGTTATACATTCTTGCAACACGTAGCACGATTACGTAATGACTATCAGGCTTACATACTTAGAACTTATACTGCTAATGAGAGATTAATGCAACATTTTGGTTTACTTGAAAAGATACTCTTTATTTGAAGTACATTCGGTGAGATTAAAGATGACTTAGCATTTGGTTTCTTTGATAGCTACACGATTATATCACGATGCTATTAATATGTGACACAAATTACATTGTTGCTTTTGCGGTGTATCTGTTTTATATCTGCACAGTTTTTCTGTATTATTCTGGAAAGTAAAACATGTTTTAGTAGTAACTTTTGTGGTATAGCTACAATGAGACAACCTTTTTCGTAGCACATTATAGTACTTTCTTGATCACGGTAAGGTACGTAATAACTACGATATATATACGCAAAGCATTTCACTTTCGTTTATGATGAGGTAAGTACATTGACTTCAGCAGAACTTTGCTTACAGAGGATGATAACTACGACACTTCCACAAAATTATCTTACAGCAAGACGCACATTTAGCGCTACAGGACGCGCATTTGAGTGATTAATTTTGTACTTAAACCATTTATTTTTTAAGATTTTTGAATTACAAAGTAAGTTTTCCGTGATACATTTCATTCCATTGCTGTAATCTGTAACACCTGAGGGTATAATTACATTAATCCTCAGGGGGGTACACGCTCACTTTGTGTACCATGTGTTTGGCAAGCACAAGGAGCCCTAGCTAATGTGGTATTTGCTTATACAACTTTACACATCGGTACCATATTTCTCTAACACTGAATTACACAGCTATCTGATTATTTAACAGAGAAAGAAATTTTTTTTTACAATGTCAGTGAAACATGTTTTCGCAATTACACAGTTGGATAACTTCACACTTATGAAATAGTATTTTGTCTGTACTTTGTGAACTGTTCATATTTTTTCTGAACCATTGTGATACTATGAGAGCTTTGAATGATGTATTTGGTAAGGGAGCATGATTTTAAAGTATGTTTGAGGTAGATGACACTATTGAAATGAGCAGAGAATTTTTTTTAGGTTTTGACATTATTGCAGAAAGCTACGACGTTTTTGAGGTTTGATTGAGGTGTTATGATGTTATTATTATGACGACGATGTGTATTATGCTGTTGAGGTATGTTTATGATTAATAAGCTGATGCTATATGAGTTATTTGATTATGCTACGTATCTGTTATGATGAAATACTGAAGAGGTGTCGACGAATATGTATATGTGTAATAAGGTAAGGAATAATGAGTAGTGGTTAGGGACTCTGATTTGTGAAGAAGGATGTTGGAAACCAAGAATCGTGCTTAAGAGTTATGAAATGTGTGTGTATGCGTAATGTATCACAATGCCGATGAAAATTTTTTGGACACTGTTATATTTATAGGATTTTGTTTCTACTCATTTGTAACGCAAATTCTTAACCTGTGAAATTTTTTTAATATGAGACTACCACTGTAGCGGAAACTGCTGTCGTAAATATTTCGGTAAGAAAGGTAAGTGACCTTGACGTATTGCGTTTTGGGTGCCCAACTGAGAGAGAGTCGTCTGACAAAAGAAAGCCATTAGGTGGAGAAAAAAAGATGCCAATATCCTTGCTATTGACATTCCTTTGTAGAAGGCATCGCAAATACGACACCCTCATTACTTGGAAAGATACTTACATCTGCACACCTCATTATGATAAGCATCTTTCTATGAGAGTTGAGAGAATTGCTACTAACTTATAAAATGTCACATGACTATTGAATGATATTTTTATGCTTTGCTTTTCATAGTTGCTTATTTCATTTGATATCTGATTTCCAGCTGTGTTGCAGCATTGGTTTTATAAAATAAAATTAAATGCATTTGCTAATGTGAACACTTTCTGTCAACAGATCTGTTAATTAATAATTTTATGATCTACATTCTTTAAAAAAAGACAAAAAAAAGGAGCACTTGGAAAGGCAAGAACAGTAAGAAGGGACTAATAACAGTAACTGCATAGATAATTTACTTTTCAAGTACTTGGTAATTTTTATGGTAGAGTAAGTTGTGGTGCACCACTTTAATTACATAGACATTAAGATGTGAATAGACATTTCCCTTATCTGCATTGTTGTCTTTAGTGTACTATTTTTTCTGCTTGAGCTTTGCCATGTTTAGACATAAGTAATTACATTTGCTGCTGCTGTTTGCCAGGCATAGTGTTACTGAATTTGACTTTGTGTTATTCTGCTAAGCCAGTTTACTACTGATTTACTTTTCTTGTTTGCTGCTCATTGCCTTATATTAGTTGTAATATTGTTGCTTACTTTGCCAATTTGTATTTTTTTTTTGTCCTTGCTGTTTGTGTTAATTTGTTATCTGCTGCTGCATTGCCTCATCCCTTGGTATATATATCTGAGCTCAGTAGATTTAAGTTAGCTTAAGAGGGGGTAGACTATATAAGAAACTAACTATGATGAATTGGAAGAAATGCATTGAGAAGCTATAAGAAAATGTTTGGCCAAAAAAGTAGTGCACAGTGGAGAAAAACTATTTTTGAAAGAGGATGTGAACAGAATACAGAAAGCATGCTTGGATAGGATTTTTTTTTTTTTTGGCTGGAGCAAATGTTGAAATAAGAGGGACGATATATGGAAAGAAGTTTTGGGTTGGACTGCAGTACCAAATGTTACACTGAAAACGAACCCTGTCCTTTCCATTGTGTTATCCCCCTATGTGTTTGTGTACTCTTGTATATTTGTGTTTTTCCTGTCTTTATGTGTTTAGCTAATAAGAGTTATGTTGTAGAATTTTTCTGATAATATATTATTTTCTTTGTAAAGATGTTTAGACATTATGTATTCTGTTCTGTTTTAATGCTCATGTGTGAAGTTGATGTTTCGGAAGTTATTCTGATCTTTTATGTATGTACTCATGTCATAATTCCTGTAACACTGATGTATATGTATATTTCTAGTCTTTTGTGAAGCCTGTACTACAAATGTTATCTGTATTGTTATGTTCTTTAATGATGTATTTTGTACCTTTGTAATTGTATTCTTATGTTATAAAATTGTAATTGACACCAGTTCATCATATTATTAACTTGTAAGTTCCATTTCACTGCACACGTTTCTGTTGGTCATAGTATATGGACAATATGTAAGAAGTAGGGACTGTTAGTGTTTGCACGTGTGTTAATAATTCATCAAGGGACTGGATAACAGCATTGCTGGTTCTAAGGACAATTCCAAAAACTTTGTGAGTGCACAAGTGGTGCTGCTGGCCATCTCTACAAGGACTACAGTGGGTCTGCATCTTTGATGACCCACCAATACCATTACTTCTACAAGGACTGCAGTGGGTCTGCACCTCTGGTGGCCCACCAATACCACAATCTCTACCAGGACTACAGTGGGTCTGCACCTCTGGTGGCCCACCAATACCGTAATCTCTACCAGGACTACAGTGGGTCTAATCTGTGATGACCTGCCTACTAATATTCTTCAAAACTTCGAATGACTCTGCTGTGGGTTTGCTCTGTTGTGACCCATTTCTTGTCTGCATGTGGACAGTCAGCACTGTCTTTCCGTTGGAAGGACAACACTGCTTCTTCAAGACTGCATGGAAATCCACTACTTCCGTGTGCATTTTCTTTTACTGCTCAGACTTTGAGAAAAACACTGCAATTTTACTGTGATGAATGATCAGGACTGTCTTTATGATGGACTGTGAGAAAATTTCAGCTTTTGACCAACATTGTATCGAAAAGTGTGTGCATTTGATTTCTTTGTTATTGTAATTATGAAAATTTTTTTCAAATCTGTATTGGCCACTGCCCAAAACAATATGTAAAATTTTTTGTGGGAAGCATGGGGGCTATGTAAGTAGGCTGTTTATGTTGTCTTATTGGTAACGCCACGTAGCGCTCTGTATGAAAATCACTGGCTGTGCTGTGTGCACTCTGTGGCTGCTTTGCATTGTTGTAATACTCGCCATTGTAGTGTTGGGCAGCTGGATGTTAACAGCGCGTAGCGTTGTGCAGTTGGAGGTGAGCCGCCAGCAGTGGTGGATGTGGGGAGAGAATTGGCGGAATTTTGAAATTTGTAAGACTGGATGTCATGAACTGCTATATATATTATGACTTTTGATGACTATTAAGGTAAATACATTGTTTGTTCTCTATTAAAATCTTTCATTTGCTAACTATGCCTATCAGTAGTTAGTGCTTTCCGTAGTTTGAATCTTTTATTTAGCTGGCAGTAGTGGCGCTCGCTGTATTGCAGTAGTTCGAGTAACCAAGTTTTTTGTGAGGTAAATGATTTGTGTAAACGTATAGGTTAATGTTAGTCAGGGCCATTCTTTTGTAGGGATTTCTGAAAGTCAGATTGCGTTGCGCTAAAAAAATATTGTGTGTCAGTTTAAACACAGTCATGTATAAATTTTTCTAAGGGGACGTTTCAGCGGAAGTATATCAGCGCGCCGACTGTTACAGTATGTTCCCACGAATATGGCTCCGGAACCGGACACCTCTTAAAACTTCAAGGCAATGTGCAGCGGATGTAATGGCTGACTTCCTTCGAACACGGAAGCACATGGCGTTCTTCACTGTCAAAATGCACTATTGGCTGAGGGCCAACCGGGTCACCGAGGACTAAGCTCCGATGCAGCTGTTAAGCAAAGAGCTTGAGAAATTAAGTGAATCGATACATATCGAAGATACTTGAGTTAATAATTCAAAGCCAGTTGTAAAACAACTATTACAGATTTTGAGAAAGATAAAATAGGTGTTGAGGAAAATAAAGAGCGAACAAACACGCCCCTTTCAAGTTTTATGTTGATCTATCGGTAATTGCGTAATCGTATTACCGTGAACGCTGCATTAAAAAGACTTTTAGAAACCATGAGTAGGTTGGCGTCTATATGCCATTAAATTGCATGCTTTCAATTGGATAAGGCGTGGGATCTGATCTTTTTTTTAAAAAAAAATCTTTACAAAAAAATTTAACTCTAGCACCACTTCTAGTGGTAATTACTGTTATCAAATTTTTATATATTTTTGATTCCCTGCCTCTTCGAGTAACGACCCAGTGGAGAGTCATAGACTCTGCAGCTAAATTCCAGACGAACTGGTAGTGGGGCAAAAGGGGTCCCAATTGAAAATATTTGGGAGGAAGTTACCAGTTCCAGCAGTTTACTTATAACCAAAGGAAACCTCACGAAAACCTTGGTCAGAACTGCGGTATGAAACTATTTGTAATTTAATTATGTAACAACATGTTCCAGACAGAAGACATGAAAGTCTAGTGTACGCACTGCTGTAATTGCCCTGAGTGAAGTCGATCACTTGTTCTACATACTCATTACATCTACTAATCAGACCAGCGAATTTTTACTCGCAGGCCTCATAATTCGACTAAGGGCTTGCGTGCAATAACACCATTGCGTAAGCGCCGGATATCTTACGCTGGACCAATAACGACAGAGGCCGTTAAATCCGACAGGGGGCATTTATGCAGCCAAAACCTATACGCATGATCCAATGTACCAATTTTTGATACAAACATTGGGGTACGCACCAGTAATATCCAATTATAAACTGTACCTGAAGACGGCTACTTGGTTACCATGCGAAGATAGCGCAAGAGATCGGCATCGTCCGGCTGCAATTGCGATACCTCATTCAACAGTCTTCAGATATGTAGATGCCCGGAGAGAAGACGGGGTTTCCAATAAGACTGTCCCACCACCTAAACGTTTGACATTTTTAGGTGCTCCACGAATTTGGTGAATTCCCTTCTACAATACCAAAAAGAGCGACTGCTTGTCGAACGTCATGTGGTTTCATTTAATATAACTTTGATTACTTACATACAAATAATTATTAAATTGCCATGCCCATTATTTGAAATGACGTACTGAGAAAGAGGTACTTGGTCCGTGTTAGTAGGTTTCTCCCGTGGTCCATCCGGTCCACTGGGATTGCTTATGGAAGAATCAGTGCGCTCCCAGTTTCTCCATCAAGACTACTGAACGGTCGACAGAGAGACATCCTCGTGTACAAGAATCAGGCTTTATATAGCTGCACTGTGTCAGGTCCTGTAGAGGTTGTCAGCTGACGACTGGCTCACTCTAAAAACTATCCACCCCGCGCACTTCTAAAGTAGAAGTTTTACTGTTGGTGAATAACGCAACCAGCTACAATTTTTGGCTGATTGCGTTATTCACCAACATCCATTAACGGTCGCGGAGTTCACAAGATCCAACATGGATAAATATAGCCTGTACACTGAGTTGTTCACCAGTAAGCACGACCCGAGGTGCATGTATGGATTATCAGATACAACGTTTGCAGTGAGCCCCAAAGTTTACATAATCTTTTTTTTATTAAGTTCATTTTGAGGAGAGGGGGATGGGGGTGGTCCAGACTTACAGGTATAGTGTTTTTGATGTACAGGAAATCTCTCCTGCCATCTGTTACAGAATATATTTATAGATTAATCCCCTTTGTAGATTTAAATAATAATCTTTTATCAAAAATTAGTATACAGCCCGATTATAAAACAAAAATTAGTAAAGAATAGAGTACGTCTGTATTCAAGGACTTGCCAGAGCGTATTAAGTTTCTTGTGTAATACAGTGAACCATAAGAACGAATTAAAGAATTCTCCGAGTATCAAAATTTTATAGACTTTTGGAGAGCGTCTTCAAATGGATTTTAAAAGCCAATGTTTTACAGTACAAAGACATTCACATTTCCCTTTCTATTATCATAATCCGTAACTTCAGATGACTCTGCATTTAAAGGGTTTTCTTTGAATTCTTTGCCCATCCCAGAATAAGCTCTATGGGCTGTGCAGTATTTATTAATCATATAATATAAAAAGTAGAAAATACAAATATACTTCCCAGACAAAGCTGCCGCTGTCATCATGAGCTATGGACATCATACACGATGAATTAACAACTCTCGCGGATCACATCTATTTACAATGTTAAACAAAAACCGTAAGATTATAGACCAATAGACCTTTCCGTCTCGTCGTCCGTGGTCTTGGCATGCTCGTTGAGTCAGAAGTGACACTTTTGCCACTGAATCTGCATTGTGAATTGCATTGGTTATGCTTTCGGAGTCTACTGAACTAAATATTACGTGCGATATTAGGGATATTTTGCCAAGTTTATCGTTGTATTAATCGGTCTGTAAGGTCGAATCACTTGTCGATCCAGTCGATTGCCTGGACTGCACGATCATTTTTCCAGCCACACCTCTGCTAATCCCGCATTTACAACGTACTCAGAACAGCTCATGCATCCTACGTCCACAATTATTTGCTGGTTGTATTCTTATTTCTGTCTTCCTCTATAGTTTTTACTCTCTGCAACTCCCTCTAGTACCACAGAAGTTTTTCCCTGATGCCTCAACAGATGTCCTATCATCCTGTGCCTTTTTATTGTCAGTGTTTTCCATGTTTCCTTTCCTCGCCGATTCTGTGAAGAACCTCCTCATTCGTTACCTTATCAGTCCACATAATTTTCGACACTCGTCTGTAACACCACACCTCAAGTAGTTAAATTCTGTTCCAGTTTTCCCGTAGTCCATTTTCCACTACCATACAATGCTGTGCTCCAAACGTAGATTCTGAAAAATTTGTTTCTCAAATTAAGGCCTATTTTTGATAGTAGTAGATTTCTCTTGTCCAGGAATGCCCTTTTGGCCAGCGCTAGTCTGCTTTTTATGTCGTCCTTCTCTGTCTGTCGTAGACTACTTTGGTGCTTAGGTAGCAGAACTCCTTAACTTCACCTGCCTTGTGGTCACTAGTTCTGATGTTACGTTTCTCGCTGCTGTGTCAATATAATAACATAATTTGCCGTCACCCTCGCTTTGAACATGCCACAGTTGGCTACGATTTTAATAATAATAATAAGTATATAATATGTTTTAATATAAATTTTGCATGTAATTAATTTTTCTTAGCAGTTAGATGTAGTGCAACAACAAAGAAATTGCAGTTCACAGAAATACATCATTTGAAAAGCATTCATCATAAATTTTGTGAAATATATGTTGAACTTGTAGGGAGCTAGGATCTGGAAACAGTATTAATTTTTCCCATACGGCGTTTTTATTAAAAAATCCAGTGATATTTGTTCGGCACAAAGTCTATGTCTGAAAACAAATCGTTAGTTTCTCAGAAATACCAAATATTTCTCAAAAAGTTATTCAAAGAAATTCATTAGTACATACTGGGAAATAGCTGACACAGGAAATAATATGTATCTGCATGTCTGTAAAGCAAACAGGATACAGAAGAGACAGTACCAGCAGTAAATATCAAAAAGTTTACGTACACAGCTGACATACAAAAAAGCTTTATATACACAGCCGTGAAACAGCCAAAGGGAAAAGTACGTTTCGTTAACGTGCATGACTGCAGTAGACAGCGAATTTAAAAAAACGTACACGTCTGTGAAACAGACTCTCGCTTTTTGACTTTGCACACAGAGCTGTGCAACAGCCTATAACATTAATATGCGTAATCGTAGAAAATTTAAAATATGCACGTCTATGAAGCGGAATGATCACTAATTCTCAGGCAAGCAAAGGGCCTGAAGCGTACAAATTAGCAAATAGAGTAACGTTTCGATTTCGGCCTACTTTCCAGACTAGTGAGCAACAAATTCTAAAAGATATGTATAGAGCGCAAATTAAATATATACAGCAGTTGAATTCAACAGAAACATGAGGGCAAAGAACTGAGTCCATTTGGCCTGCTAGTATCAGAGAAGTAAGTAAATATTAAAAGGCAGCTAAAACCAGGAGGCAACAGACATAAAAATTTTAATTAAAGAAAAAAAAACCATGTACGTCTTTCTGAAAGTCACCCGCTTAAAATTAAACGAGAATTTGTTTTACACGGACTCTTATCGCCAAGATGCTGATCCGCCCGAAGGAATGGGTCAAACATGGCCATTATAACGATCCGTATCAGTTAAATGTCAAAATAACAGACGACGCTCAGAAGTAAAATGTCCGAAGCTCGTGGTCTCACGGTCGCCATGACGCTTCCCGAGCACGGGGTCCCGGGTTCGATTCCCGGCGTGGTCAGGGATTTTCACCTGCCTCAAGATGACTGGGTGTTTGTGTTGTCCTCGTCATTTCATCAGCATTCATGCACGTGGTGAGAGTGGACTGAGAAAACGTTGGGAATTTGTACGGGCGCTGATAACCGAGCAGTTCAGCGCCTCACAAACCGAACATCGTCATCGTCAGAAGTGGCTTCACTGGTGGGTGAGCTGATTCGCGAATCCTGACCAACATTTCAGAACAATGTTGCTCACCGTCATTCCCATATCCGCCTGAAGCAAATCGTTGACAGTTATATGTGGCCACGTCCTACGGCCAAGGCAGCAGGAACACGCCGCTCCAGAAGACGGTCCTGCGGTTGTAACTCCCCAGTAAGCCGCCAGCACACCGAACGAGTTGCACTACTGGCCATTAAAACTGCTACACCAAGAAGAAATGCAGATGATAAACGCGTATTCATTGGACAAATATATTATATTAGAACTGACATGTGATTACACTTTCACCCAATTTGGGTGCATAGATCCTCAGAAATCAATACCCAGAACAACCACCTCTGGCCGCAATAACGGCCTTGACACGTCTGGGCATTGAGTCAAACAGAGCTTGGATGGCGTGTACAGGTACAGCTGCCCATGTAGTTTCAACACGATACTACAGTTCATCAGGAGTAGTGACTGGCGTATTGTGACGAGCCAGTTGCTCGGCCACCATTGACCAGACAATTTTAAGTTGTGAGACATCTGGAGAATGTGTTGGGCAGGGCAGCAGTCGAACATTTTCTGTATCCGGAAAGGCCCGTACACGACCAGCAACATGCGGTCGTGCATTATCCTGCTGAAATGTAGGGTTTCGCAGGGATCGAATGAAGGATAGAGCCACGGGTCGTAACACATCTGATATGTAACGTTCACTGTTCAAAGTGCCGTCAATGCGAACAAGAGGTCACCGAGACGTGTAACCAATGGCACCCCATACACCAGTATGGCGATGACGAATGCACGCTTCCAATGTGCGTCACCGCGATGTCGCCAAACACGGATGCGACCATCATGATGCTGTAAACAGAACTTGGATTCATCCGAAAAAACGACGTTTTGCCATTCGTGCAGCCAGGTTCGTAGTTGAATACTCCATCGCAGGCGCTCCTGTCTGTGATGCAGCGTCAAGGGTAACCGCAGCCATGGTCTCCGAGCTGATAGTCCATGCTGCTGCAAACTTCGTCGAACTGTTCGCGCAGATGTTTGTTGTCTTGCAAACGTCGCCATCTGTTGACTCAGGGATCGAAACGTGGCTGCACGATCCGTTACAGCCATGCGAATAAGATGCCTGTGATCTCGACTGATGCAGCACGGCGTTCCGTATTACCCTCCTGAACCCACCGATCCCATATTCTGCTAACAGTCATTGGATCTCGACCAAAGCGAGCAGAAATGTCGCGATACGATAAACCGCAATCGCGATAGGCTACAATCCGACCTTTATCAAAGTCGGAAACGTGATGGTACGCACTTCTCCTCCTTACGCGAGGCATGACAATAACGTTTGACCAGGCAACGCCGGTCAACTGCTGTTTGTGTATGAGAAATCGGTTGGAAACTTTCCTCATGTCAGCACGTTGTAGGTGTCGCCATCGGCGCCTATCTTGTGTGAATGCTCTGAAAAGCTAATCATTTGCATATCACAGCATCGTCTTACAGTCGGTTAAATTTCGCGTCTGTAGCACGTCACTTTCATGGTTTAGCAATTTTAATGGCCAGTAGTGTATTTAATGTTGACATGGCGCTCTACGGGTTTTGTGACTTCACTTCTTGGTATTTCAGTTGAGGAACCATTTCGTCATGTGAAACAGAAAATAAGGCCAGTGATATTTCGGCGACGTATCACATAAAGTAGAACCAAGAGGAAGCAAGAACGCTCGCTACGCCACAAGTAGAAAGCTTTAGGTACACAGAAAGCAAGACGGCAGAAAGCTTTAGGCCCATAGAAAGCAAGACGCCATATTGTATTTGTTCTGTTCAATAGCGGGCCATATTCGCTGGGTTTTATGTTATACCTCTCATCCCATGAATATATGCTATTTCTAAGCACCAGCACATTGAATGTCTCGAGAACAAATCGCTATTGTTACGATTTGTTGTAATAAAACGACGGGAAACGTCGTATTGATGTTTAAAGGGTTTCCCTATTTACTTATTATAGCGTTATAATTCGCGTGTTAAGAGTGTAAACCATTTTAAGGCAATGCCACATTGAAGATTCATGAAAAACATGTCATACTTGTTAGGATTTGTTATAATGAAATATAAATTATTAACATTTCAGCGATTAAAGTGTATAAAGACTGTAATATAAAATACACAGTCGCTTATCATGAAGCTACAGCCCAGAATCGCGAGCAGAGGCGCCATGTTATGGAGTAGGAATGACGTTTCTAGAGGGTTCGAGTCCTGTTGTATCCAGATTTTTTTTCACCATCGCGTTTTCTAAAAGGTTAAGGTTCCGGTACTTCCTTATAGTTTCTTACTAAAGTAATAGAAATATTTTTTGTAATATGTATGCCATGTAAATATAAGCGTGCTCTCTGTCAGGAGTAAGTTTGTTTGATTTGGTGATTTTTTTATCAGCTGATGTCCCTGCTGACTGGACATTTATCTTTCCATTTTGTCATATTACATATTTACCGATACTAAAGTTTTTATTTATGAAAAGCAGAAAGAGAACAACATGACTAGCATGTGGACAAGGGAGGATATGTCCGGTTTAATAGAGTCAACGTAGGAATTTTACGCACGCCCATTTCCGAGAGCAAACTGTACTGTTTACGAGCCAAAGAAAGCCAGCAACTGCCACTGCGGAGCACCGACAGCTTAAAATCACGTTCGTCCACTGTCCCGTGTGCCGTCGGTACAGCTTCTCGTGGCGTTGGATGTCCCGTCTGCGTGCACGTCAACATTAGCTGCCTCGGCCCGTATGCCGACGGTTAGTAGGCGAAGATTAGGCCTGCGAAGTAAACATCAACCGTGCGGGGTCTCTATGAGCAACCACCATGGTTCCGAGATACAAGCCGCAGTAATACGCGATGTTCCATCAGAACAATGAGACTCCAGTCGATCGCGTCTGAGATGCGCGCCTGCTTAAATCTCTCTCGACGCCAAGCAAGCTGAAGCTAAGCAACGCTAGACAAAGAGTTTCCAGAAGCACGAGAATCGATATAACCAAGCTAACGGTCCACATATGTCACACAACTGATTTGTAGATTCAGGAAATACGATTTTCTGTTTCCAGCAGGTACGGTCAGCCAGTGAATATGTTCCTTTTTCTCGCTGGAATGTTCCCTGCAGGTGGCAAGCCTATCGACGTGGCATAGCCCTCAGGAAACTGAAGGCAGTCTCTGTCAAGCATAGCTTGCAATTTGCAGAATTCCTCGCCATTTTCGAGACTCTGACTTTTCATGCAACGTTACTCTGCTGTAAAGAGCTGAGAAATCTTGAAATACGTTAAAATATAAACGCTTTTTCTAGTATGTTCTTCGGTGATGATGGTGGATCATCACCGTCAACGCCCCATCCACCCCCTCCCCCCCCCCCCATTTCTATTCTAAGATCCATGCTAGTAGTGCGATGGGGCTCTGAGGACAATTTTAGTATAAAGTTGATATGTAAATTAATTAAACTGCTCAATTAATTACTCCCCCCCCTCCCCCACACCTACCCATGCCGTCATCTGTTTTCCTCAACCTGCACGTGGTTTCCCCTCCCCATACGTCCCTCTGACTCCCCGTCCTCAACTACCCTATTGGTGGGAATTTCGAATTTTGGCGAAAATTTTTTTGTCCCAGGGCTGTGTTGACATCCCTGCCCCCCCCCCCTCACCCTCCCCCCCCCTCCCACTCGGGAATTGCCGGGAAAATGGCAGTGCCCTTTCTGGGACTCTAACTCTGGTCATTCTGGATGGAAAGACCATATGCAGTCCCCAACACATGGAAACTCTCTAGAGGCGGGAGAGGAGGATTAGAGTAGTGTACTTTATTTATTTTGGTTGGGAAACTAACGTTAAGATTCGTCCTAATTACGCAGTTAATCATAAAAATTGGTTCTAATTACACAACTACATGCATTGCTCTACACAAGGAATGCCTAAAATCGCAATAGAGATCAAAAATTGACAATGCCATGGAACTGGTGTTATTCAGCTAGGAAAATTTTCGTAATATCACTCAAAACTAGGGGAAGACACACTAAAGCTCCAACCTTCACCT
The DNA here is from genome assembly GCF_023864345.2 of Schistocerca serialis cubense. Classification (NCBI taxonomy): domain Eukaryota; kingdom Metazoa; phylum Arthropoda; class Insecta; order Orthoptera; family Acrididae; genus Schistocerca; species Schistocerca serialis. The sequence goes on from NC_064638.1 coordinate 856,375,693, forward strand.
AAAAGCTGGTGGGAAAAAAGGCTGGAGTGGGAGGTACTGCATTTATTTTTTTGGTGGGAAATATGTACAACTGATAAGATGCTGGTGCTGGACAAAGATGAGTGTAATAAGTGTATTACATGTAAGCATAAGTCTGAGGACTGTGTCTATCGTTGTTTGATGTCAAGAGTGCGCTACAGATGCCTCCCTCTGCATTACTTGGGAATCACCCTGCAGCACAGGTAATAGAAGCCAATAAACACTATCACAACTGATGGAAAGTGCTTCACTGTTCTAATTACACATCGAAATTGTCTTAAAAAAGCCAGCACTCATAATCAGTGGGTCACAATGCAATACATATACTGTGGACTTGTCGTCCCAAAAGGTTGCAACGGGAGAGATGGGCAGCAGTTGAACACGTATTTTCCTCGATGTACAGCTGGAAACTAGCGAAATTATGGGCACGCCTACATTCTCTCATCCCTCCCCCTCGCCCTCCACTTACAGTGGGACACAGATTTTTCAAATGGTCATCTGCTACCGCACACTGAATTTCTTTGCGGCATACCGCAGCATCTGGCCCACATTGAGACTACAGTCCAGGCATCGGCCCTTCACCAACACTAAAGGGAGCAAAGCCAACCAAACAATACGAGATAAATAAGGGCCACCACAAGTGCAACTTCGTTGTTCGTCTAAAATGCAGTGGCACACCCCCTTCCCCCCCCCCCCCCCACACACACACACACGCAGCCCCCTGGTCGTGATGCAGCTGCATTGGCGATCTCACACACAGAAGGCCCACCCCGAAACCCAGCCATTCTGCGAAGGAGAACAATTGTATTTAACGTGAATGCACCTCTTATAAACGAGCATCTATTACAAAGGAAAACACAATTCCGACTGTAATAATTTCCACGAAAATAGGTGCAGTTCATTTTCTTTTAGTTTGATGAGCAACATTTGCACAGTTTTTACGCTCAGATGCATGATACAATGCATATCTCATTATTTTGTGACATCCAACAAAGTGAGAAAAACTAGAACACCGCCGCCGATTACAGATGACCAAACTGCAGAGGCTAGTGCTACACACCTGTCAGATGTATTAACTTACCTCGCATCTCGCTATACATGTCCATCTTGTGTAAAATAGGGGAAAACATCTTCCACTATTTTGCTGTGAAAACTACCGATCACTGCAGAGTATCCTCATTATTTCGAAACCATCGGAATAAACAAAAAGCGAGAAGAAAGAACATATATTTTAAGCAATTTCTTTCAGCTTGATGGACAAATTACACTATCTGAGCGCGTCTCTTGCGTGCCAATCAGTATTTGTAAATAAAGTGTTACATACATGTGTACTACAAACATTTCAGTCACGTGAAATAACGTTGCAGGGAATACAGCCTTTCACGCCATTTGCTCACATGTTCGTAAAAACACCATCATTTTACGTTCGACAACAAGAAGCTATAATTCAAGAGGACATTACTGCTTTGTACACTATGGGAGGTCCCGTTTTACCAATGCAGTGCTATATCACAATGGCGTTTACGAAACGTGAGAGTCTGTCTTGTAACAGAATTTCTTATAAGATTTTACCACTTCTCTCTCTCTCTCTCTTCCGATACTTCAAAACCAAATACTGTCTGCCTGCTTACGTTTGACTTTTTGGTCCATAACTGCTCCTTACCGTCCTGTCTGTAAAGTTTCTGTCATACAACAGATAATTATTCGCAACAGCAGCAGATTCTTGCATTGTAGTTTTGTAAGCAATTTGATCATCACAGCTTGTTTCACGCAGTCTACTCATATGTCGGGAAAAACATTATCATTTCTAGGTTCCACAAGGAGCTACAATTCAAGTGGTGTCTTCCTTATAATTAGAGGTTATGAAATATGCAATAACACAGGACTTGCGGTAACACTCGTTTTTTAAACATGTAATCGTCATAACAATAATAAAAACAGTTATGATTCCATGATTATAGATACAGCCAATTTCTATTAGTTCTATGAGCAAAATCGATGTAGTTTCGAGAGAACTATATGATTCCAAACTTTAATCAGCTATACCACCCCTTGTAATAGAACCTCATATAAGATTTTACCGCATCTCTCAATATATCGAAAAAACAAATACCGTCTGCATGTTGACATCGAGCATATTACATATACATGTAGTACCCCACTGGAGCACGTGGCCTATGGTTGAAGTTGCTTGCACAGACCTGCGAAATGTTTTGTTGACTGTACTGCAGGAAGACCATATCCAACAGACTATCAATCACAAGAGATGGTTCCTCTATTGATCCTTCATAAGTGGTTTAATACATTGTTTTTTCAGCTGTAGCGCATCAAAGTAGTATACGACTACAGCTTTGTTCATTGTGAGGTCTGCGTCACGTGCTAAACCAACATTAACACGTTTCGATCTGTTGGCTGTCATAGATAGCTAAATATTGCCTGATGTAAACTATGCAGCTCTCACAACACACAGGATGGTAGAAATAAAACACAAAGGCGATGTTTCTCATTGACAAAAATGTGGAAGACATCGGAACATACGGAAACTGGAAGAGCATTGTTTCCTCATTTTGCAGTCATGTACATGATTACTGTTCCAGTGCTGACCATCGCAGAAGGTGCTGTTCATAACAAGCGTAACACAGTATTAATAAAAAGAGGTACTGTTACCTTATTGGCGAAAAAAGCCATGTGGAGGGAATTGCTGCATATGGAAATAGGACAAGATTGCAGCCTTGAGGAATTTTTACAAACAACTGCTTGGAGGTGACGACCTCCACATTTAATCCCATGCTCCGCAGTGACAAGTAGCAGATATCCAGTGTTCGACAAGGCTCTCTCCATATCAACCAAGTAGTGACAGTCCATCACCATGTGGTTATCAACAGTGGACGGATGGGATGGGAAAGACACCGTTGATATGGGAAGGTGTACTGTAATATGCACGACAGTTGATTGCACGATCAATTTTAGCAATTTTAGCAGTTGTTCCATAATTTCAATGCGAGCCAATGACACAGCAGAATGCTTTCCACTTTCTTTATGATCGCTAAATCAGCCATCCACTACTGTGCAAGTACCACATACTAGATTGTGAATGCAGATAGATGACTGTGCAGTACATCCACCAAAGTATACCAGACAGCGTCCTATACCGATGCATTTGGGTTTCTACATGTTTACAGCTCATCAAGCATACTGCAGAATTTACGATTAGGACTGGTCATCTTTCCCTGTGTGGATGAGCATCATAGAGTATTTTCACATTCGTAGGATAAAGTTGGAGATTGCAGATGCCTTCCACATCGTCCTTGACCAATCCTCCCCGCAACACTATCGCCAATTTAAACCGCAACTGACCAGAAATATGAGGGTCCTACCCCCACCACATTCCACGTCTCGGGAAGGGACAGAGCGAGCTGTTTCTGAAACTGCTGTTCAGAAAAGACTGTTCCACATCAATCTTATTCACCACACCCATCCAAATGCACAAGATCTCTCCAGATTCGTGCATGCCGAGGAGGGTAGCACCCCTTAAGATGTATAGTAGACATGAGTCCTGCAGTGATATAACAGAAGGTTAAGAAGAAACGTGTAGTTTATACATGATAGAGCTCCACACAGATGGAGTTTGAAACATTTCACGTAAATCAACAGTGCTATCAGTTCTGAAGTATTGTTCCACTGCCCAGAGTCAGTACCAGGAAAGTATTGGCATGAAAGAAATGATCGTAGTGCATAAACACACACTCATATCGCTACATGGTTCTGTACCTAACAATGCTATATTGTTAAAGCATATGGTTTCCGAAGAATTAGTTATGTGGAACGCAGTTCTCCTAATAGTCTAATGCAGGATATATTTCTCCAACATCAGACACACAACCACCCTGCAAGTTTGCTACGTCAGTCACGGTGGTGACAAACTTTAACATTATAAATCTACTTCCTCATCCACACAGGGAAAGATGGCCAGTCGTAATCGCAAATTCTACTCTGTGGTAGATCTGCTGGAAATATGTAGATAACTTAATTGCATCAGTATAGGATGCTGTCTGGTATACTTTGGTGTATATGACCAAATGGAGATACTGCACAGTCATATATCTGCATTCGCAATCTATTATGTGGTGCTTGCAAAGTAGTGTAGGGGTGATTTAGCGGTGATATAGAAACTGGGAAGCGTTCTGCTGTGCCATTGACTGGCATTGAAATCATGGAACAACTGGTAAAATTGCTAAAATTGATTGCACGTTGTGGATGGATTCCATGACCCACGGTAGGCCTGAGTTACTTTTAGAATGTGGATCCACAAGGGTTTGAATGTGAATCCACCACACATTATATCTGGAACGATGTCCAGAGGATGATTTGCAATGCGGTATGTGTGAGATAGGTTTCAAAGGTGGATCCATCAGTGAGAGGACAGGGTCAGGTTTATTGGAGCCATCCACAACAGATGCATAGGTACAGACACACAGAAAAGAGAACAAATGCATTGCATCTGTACAGTGTTTAGTTGTGCATTTGAGTACTGTGCTAAACTATACTGTCCGACTAATGTGCTGTCCTATCTCGTACATAAGAATAATACTCATGAAAGACTGTTTCCATCCTCCCAACGTACATCTAGCACACAAAATAGCGTAATTGGCATAATCGTGTGCCATCATCATGGACCTATAAGAGTATAAAAGGAGGAGTGATAGGCGCACCAGGTTGCCTTGGTTTGTTGCCATTACTGGAGAATCTAGACAATATTGTTACGAAACATCGGTAATATAACTTTCATCCAAGATGTTATGCTCTTTAGCAGGATGAATTTAAATGTATACATCCTCTATAGAATCGTTTTCCGAATAGCTTTTTGCTCTTTGCAGGGCTTTAGCACTGTCGAAAATAACGTACAAGTGGTTTAAATCGAGACTTTGAAGTTGGTAATATGCATGCATGCATGTAGAGCTGTCAGCGGCGGATGATTGCAGTTTGAATGCATAATGTATAACTTGCTAACTGTTCGTCTATAAATTATTTTGCCAGGGGTGCGCACTCTGTAGGTACGAAGAAGAGAAACTCTCACGTTCCAAGATGCTAAGTGGACTCAACACACTGTCAACTAACAAATAACTTACAGCTAGGATAAAAAAAGCCCGAAATCTACAGTTTGTAGATGTCCTGACATGGTTGTGGGGACGAATCAAAGTTGGAAGGTGTAAACAAAAGTAGCGAAGCTCATCTGGTAAACAATAAGAGCATATAGCTATGGGGAAAAATATCAGAGCACAAGCAGAAATCAACTCCCTACACATGTCAACTCCCTGTTGCAGATCCCTACACAGTAGAGTGGAAGTCAAATGAATATGTAGAACTGTGCCAGACTTTGAGTTTCGAAGTGCAACGCAGACAAGCTCTCTGATGTGTCGTAGCAATACACGTATTTGCTTCCAGGCTACGAATTATGTGAAACAGATTGTGATGATCCAAGTACTTACAAAAATAGAACACAAGAAAGAATCTGCTGCCATTACGAATGATTGTCTGGTACAGGGTTGGTTGGTTGGTTTGAGGAAGGAGACCAGACAGCGAGGTCATCGGTCTCATCGGATTAGGGAAGGACGGGGAAGGAAGTCGGCCGTGCCCTTTGAAAGGAACCATCCCGGCATTTGCCTGGAGCGATTTAGGGAAATCACGGAAAACCTAAATCAGGATGGCCGGACGCGGGATTGAACCATCGTCCTCCCGAATGCGAGTCCAGTGTCTAACCACTGCGCTACCTCGCTCGGTCTGGTACAGGGTGGGAGTGGGGAGCAGGGGGGGGGGGGAGGGGGGGGGGGACGTCAGCACAGTCCTGGGACAAAGAAATTCCCTCCAAAATTCGAAATTCCAGCCAAAATTCGAGATTCCCATCAATAGGGTAGGTGGGAAGGGGATGGGTAGGGGGCGGGCGCGGGTATCCAAGTGCCGGCTGAGGAAAACACATGACATCATCTGGGGATAGGCGTGAGTGGGGGTGGTGCGGTAATTAATTAATCAATTTAATTAATTTTATATCAAAATTGTCCTCGAAGCACCAGCTCTGTACTACTCGCGCTTGCCACTGAAGGATGGCTTTCTGTCGTGTGACTTCCATAATTACAGGCACAAGGATATGGTGACGCATTTTTTGGTCGCTTGCCTCCCATTTTATTTCTTCCTGCAATGCTATTGTGTGGTTATAATTAAAATGCATGTACTTTCGGAAGTCCAGTGTGGGTGTAATTATCATATGACAGCGAAACTTGGGAGGTATGCTAACGCGTTAATGCGGGTCCAATTTAAACTGGAAAAAAAATTGTTCCCGTTTTGGCCACCAGGTGAAAACCTGGGGCTGTACACTGTTTGTGTGACGGTATCACACTCACGCTGTTATTTCAGAAGTCACAACGTGCCTATACAGTATGGCTATCGAGAAGAGAGAATGAGTGCTATTAGTAAAATAGTTTCATGTGAACGGCAGTAATTACAGTGCTAGATTGAGAGAGTATTGCCGACTCAAAGGTCTGAGGAGAGATCCGATGTCACTAAATAGTTCAAAGAAGATGGTTGTTAAATTCGAAAGCACGGGTGAGCTTGGTGTCGTACTTGGAAAAGGAAAGCGTCTTATTTATTTGGAAATTATTGACGGAGTTGCTGTTGCTGTTGCTGACCACACAGTACGTGCCCCGATAGTGCTAGTGCTTGTGCCTTATCATGAGAATTGTCCAACCCATTGTCAACAGTACGAGACGTTTTGGGGTCTGTTTTACACTGGTACCCGTACAAGACCCAGAGGGTGCAGCATCTGAAACCTCATGATCCGCAGCAACGTTCTGAATATGCTCTTCGATTTCTGCCACGATTCGAAGTTGATGACATATGACTGGTCAATATTCTATGGTGTGACGAGGCACATTTTACAGCATAGTGTCCAGTGAATATACAGAACTGCCAGATCTGGGGTACTGTTAAAACGCATGTATGTGACTGTGCGGTGTGAATTCACGAGCACCTGTTATGTCGGTCCGTTCTTCTATCAGGAGAGTACACCCAGGCGGCCTCTCATGTATACTCTGACATCAGGACGTTATGGAGACCTCCTTGTACACCATCCGATTCCTTCTTTGGAAGGTGCAGCTGTGTGGAAACCATCATTTTCAGGAATGATGAGGCAACATCTCATGTCAGTCATCCAGTGAAAGATCTGCTTTATGCAGCTGTCCACAGTCGTGTTATACCCAGAGGTTTTCGAGATGGATGGCTGCAGGATCACCTGATCTGAAGCCATGTGACTTCTGGCTCTGGGGATATCTAAAAGAACGCGTTTATCAGGCAAAAGTTCGATCTCTATCTGATCTGAGGGCCAGTACACAGGAACACGTTGCTCAGATTCCACCGAAACTGCTGCGAGAAAATGTTGTCACGTCGTTTTACGGACGCAGCATTTCGTCGATGTCATCGGTGCTCATACTGAACAAACTGTGTAAGCGACGGTTAATAATAAAATCAACATTATGTCTTTGTCACTTGCTTGACGTTTTGCGCCCAAGCCCCGTTACTTATCCATTACATATGGAAACACTTCTAAACGTCTTTCTTGCATTCACAGCGCCAGATTTGCACCTGGTGAAAAAAAAAAAAAAACTGGAATTGATTGTTTTCCAGTGTGAATCGGTTCTGCACAAACGCTTTAGTGTATCTACCAAGTTTAGTTGGCATACGATGGTGGACCTCTGTGAGTAGCTGCACTTTAATTATATCCACCCAGTACATCATATTAGTTTCCTTTTTAATTACATAACTTACTGCATATCACAGGTTTTTGTGTTTCTGGACGATCAACAAACAACGGAGTCAAAGATTACGTCACCGATGCCCGCTTCCAATTATACACTGCTTCGATTCTGGAACTTACAATACCGGAGACGAAGCACTATATACACAGTTATGTTTTTCAAAGGAGACAGTAGTTTTTCATGATACAGGTGCACTGGAACGAGCACTTCCGGAATAACTGCCTTGTCAAGCGGAGGCAGCTGTTGGTCTGAAAGTGGCGGCTGTGTAACGTGGCTGTAGTTTGCCAGGGACAGCCTGCCCGCAGCGCTTTCCGTTTACGGCGTACACCTCCGTGATAGAAGCACCTTCATTACTGAAACAATGTCTTTGTGCTGAAACTTCCACACTGCACTCCATCTGCAAGTGCTATCAGACGCGCTGCATTTACAATGGAGAAAGTCTTGAAGGTGTTTGAGGAAACAGGAGCAGAGAAAGACACAAAGTGACTCCTGGAAGCGTTTAAGCAGTACTGGTAAGCAGAGACTCGATAATCAAGAGTTTTATTTCAACCAGTCTCACCGTCCAATTTTCAAGAATGTATTTGAATGAAGACAACAATGAGAATGGTTTAGGTTCTTAATATGTAACCAGTCACAAGAAAGAAAATAATTTAGAAACCGGCACTACATTCCATTTTTTCACCTTCTCGGTTTATTCTCTGTGGCTACTGCGCGTAGTTGACTATTCAGGTGAGTTGTCCCTTTCAGTCTGCAGTATTCTTTACATATATCTATACTGCACGTTCAACGGCTCGTCTTAATTAAGTGTAAATGAGCTAACTGCCATGCCCTTTATTGCAGCTGCTCACGCTTCTAAACATTCCCCGAAGTCATTACTAACTTATCAGATAGAATTAGCTGCAATCTTGGACTTTTAGTTGATGATGCGGCACACTACAAGTGTGTATAACAAACGCATAAATTTCTTTACATGAGTATATCGAATCAGAAAAAAACGGTGATTAAGCCGCATGAATCGCATTAGGGATTAGATTAGACGTACTTTTCGTTCCAATAGATCTGTTCTGAGGAAATCCTCCTGGATATGGTACATGTCAAAAAAATACACAGTAAAAATATGCTGGTATACCTTTGACGGATCCCAAGTGAAATGTTCCGCATGAATGCGGAATAAGTCAAAAAATCTTTAACGTAATTTAATTTAAACAGAATTAAATAACTTGTCACAAAGCAGGTAAATGTTCAATGCACTGAGGTGCTGGTGATTTTTCTTAGGCTACTGTAACCACGCATCATGAAATAGAAAAATCGTTTTACATCATTTGTTTACAATGATCGCATTACGGCACTGAATTTGTACAGAAGTCAGATTTGACCAACTCGAACTATTTGATGTTATTGGTAACACATACACGTAAGTTAGTCTTACTAACAAATTGATCAAAGGGGTAGGAATTACCCACTAATAAATCCTAAACTTTATTAGTAGTTAAACTTTCTACAAGTTATTGAAAATGTATGGTCTGAACCAAAGTAAGTAACTTTAAATCTTTGTGAAGATTATTCTTATTTCCAGTACTAATTCCATGAATTGAATTCTTGGTTTGAAAAAGAGATAAATTTTTAATGACAAATTTCATTAAGGAATAAATATATTTTGAAGCAGTAGTTAGTATCCTTCATTCCCTAAACAGGCCTCTGCAGGATGTTGTCGAGTTCACACCTCAAATAATTGTTATTATACGTTTTGGACCCGGGCCGGCCGGAGTGGCCGTGCGGTTCTAGGCGCTCCAGTCTGGAACCGCGTGACCGCTACGGTAGCAGGTTTGAATCCTGCCTCGGGCATGGATGTGTGTGTTGTCCTTAGGTTAGTTAGGTTTAAGTAGTTCTAAGTTCTAGGGGACTTATGACCTCAGCAGTTGAGTCCCATAGTGCTCAGAGCCATTTGAACCATTTTTTTTTTTTTTTGGACCCGGAAAACCTAGCTTGATGAAGTATCCCAAAAAATAGTCCCGTGTGACAATATGGAATGAAAGGAAGCACAGTATGCTAGCTTTTTTATTTTTATACCACTATGTGTGGCAAATTCGCATTGAAAATAGAGATTTGTATAGGCGCTTCAGTTCTGCGACATGCTCCTCTCAGTTGAATTAATTATCAATTTGTAATCCTAAGAATTTAACGCTGTCAACTTCTATCTGTTCGTCATAATTTTTGGGCGTGACTGGACAGAAAACCTCTAAACATCAAGAAGTGTATTAGTGACAAAGAATTGACTAGGAACTAAGTATTAAAGTCCATGAAAATTTTATTAACCGATATTTCTAAGACTATACTTGATTTGCTATTTATTGCAATGTTTATATCATCTGCAAACAAAACAAATTTGGCATCAAGTATTGTTACAGATGAAAGGTCACTCATATACATAAGAAAAGGTAAGGATCCTAAAATAGTATCTTATGGGACACCACATGTACTCAGTTCCCAATTGTATGATAGCTTAACACATGTCTTTTACCTAATGACACGCTTCGTTTAGTCAGAGATACAGTATTCGAACCAAATCTGCCGTCTAGCCTTCCTGGCTCTAGTATTTTTCTAAACCACTGCTGGTGAAGGCTAGGATAGTTCCTTAAACCATACTGATTGTCAAGTCGCCTCTCAGAGTTGTGGAATTCGTGCTGTAAAATCTCTGTTAATTGTTAGTCGTCGTCGTAATGGTACTGTTTGTTCATAGTCGATTCCTTGTTATCAGTTTTGCAACACGAGGGATGATAGCTGGAACTGTGCTGCAGAATCTGGGAATGTAATGACCGATATTCAAGAGTGATCTGTAGTAAAAGCGAAAATGGAATATGGGTGAACCAGTACTATCAAAAAAGCAATACAAAAGCCAATGAACTGTAACTTCCTCAAATAGGAAAAACGGAAAATGCGACGGCGATATTATTCTCGATGTTTAGGGGGTGATAATCAATACAGTTAATGTCGCTTTAATTAATAAAAAGAATAATTTTTTGATGTGTTAATGTTATTTAAATAATATTAATCTGAACGTAAGTGCAGTAACCTAAATAAATTTCCCCATGTCGTAATTGTTAAAATCCTGTAATAAAGATTATTCTCCTTTTTCATACGTACTGAATGAAGTTAAGCGAATCGAAAACAGCTCGAACCTCCAATATAGAGGTTAGCAAATACACTATATAATTAAAATAATGGGACAATACAGTAAGTGTTCGAAGTCAAATCAACACCAACACAATGAAATGCAAGTCTGACAAACACACGATGTAGTGATCCTAAGCGTTGACCAGCGTTGAAATAAACAGAACCGCCCACTAATAAAGTGAGTTAAAGTTATTACTTGCCACTGGAAGTCCTATTCGGCTAAACTCGCGAGATACGAGGTGAATTGCCTAAAACTTGCCCCTCAAATATTGCGAGAATGGAAAGTGCTATTGATGTGTGATTTTGCAGAATGGATTGGTAGTCAGGATCTCGTATTGTTAGCCAATCAATAGATTCTAATAATACTTAGAAAATGAATTTTTGTGCAAAAATACACTTTTGTAAATGGATCAAGGCCTATTGACAATAACAACCTAAAAATGGAGTAAATTAGAATACAATGGCGTTTGTTGTAGGATTGTATTGCGAGTCGTTTACGATGTATCGTTTTTTGAAAAGTTCCCACACCGACACTTGTATAATACCTGTAACGGCACATAATAAAGAAGAACACACGTGCATACCATCACAAACTGCGTTCAAAATGACCACCGGCAGTGGCAATACACGCTTCCAGTCCGCTATGGAACGACTGCTGCTCGCGTGCTAGTAATTCAGCGGAGATGTTCGGGTAGACTGTAGTAGAACGTCGTTGCATATCATCAGGGTTAATTAGTATGTCCTTGTAGACAGCATCTTTAAGCTTTCCCGCCAGAAAAAATGTATACATGCGTCACATCCGGGGAACGGGCTGGCCAAAGTATGGTCTTCAAGGTATGGTCTTCTGCGTACAAGCGAACGATTTGGAAACAATTCATGAAGACATGCTGTAGTACTTCGTGCACTAAGGGCCGGACAGCCATCATGTTGGTACCACAGGTTCTTCCTAGTCTGGAGGTGGACGTCTTCTAGCATCTGTGGAGGTGGTCTGTTAGGAGGCTGCGATACTTATGCGCATTCAGTGTTCCGTCTATAAAAAAAACAGGCCTGTGAATTGGCGGTTCGCTATCCTACGCCACACGTTTACAAACCGTGGACGCTGAGAATCTACCTGACGAAGCCAACAGGGATTGTCAAGAAATCGGTAGTGCATGTTTCGGAATTTTACCTGGCCATGATTGGTGAATGTACCTTCATCACTAAACAAGATACCTGATACATCTGGAGTATCCTGCCTTAATACCCACGTACAGCAGTAAACACGGTTCTCATAATCATTTACATGCAGCTCTTGATGGAGAGAGACGTGACAGGGATGGAACATATGTCCATGGATAATGTGCTGAGCATTTGCCTGACCCGTGCCACTTCCCCGCGCGATTGCCCGGGAGCTAACGTGTAGATCAGCTGCAACAGCAATAGGTATATTACTTTCCCCCACTTCTGCCGTTACCAGTTTCCTACTGTCACGTTGGCTAGGTGTCACACCACCAGTTTCACTTAACTGGTTGAAGAGGTTGATAAATTATTGCCAAGAGAGTTGACATCTATTGGGATATCTTGCCGTGCAACACCGTGCAAGAACGAACTGCACTCTCCTTACACTCTCCATATCCAACGAGCAGGTCGGCTTTTTCTGCATTGGTAAATCCCTTAATCCACTCGCGACCTACTGCTTGGAATGTCAGGCGATAGCTGACTAGCAAGTTGCAGTGCACTCAAGGAACACACAAGCACACTCTAAGAAAACATAACTACATCGTAAGTAGCAACTAGGCATGTTGAACCGCACCACAAGTGTCGGTGTGTAAACTTTTCAAAATGCGGTATCTCGTAAAAGCCTCTCACTATCATCCTGCAACAAAGACCAGTGACATTCTAATTTATCCTACTTTTAGTTTATCAATGTCACTACGCATTGCTCCATTTACAAAGTGTATGTTTGCACAAAATATGCCTTTCAAAAGTATTGCTACAGTCTGTTTGTTGGCTAACAATACGAGCTCCCAACTACCGATCTATTTCGTGAAAACCGCACATCAATAGCACTTTCCATTTCCACGATATTTGAGGTTCAAGTTTTAGGTGATTCACCTTGTACACAAGTTGCACTGAACTATAGCATAATAGTCTCGATCACTGATGATTTTTCTACGTTTGCACTGAATTATTGGAGGATATTTCTAAGTATCGTGACTCGTCGTCACGGAAAACTTCTAAGTCCAAAAATGCGCGGTTAGGCTGCCGCCAGAACAGGCATAGGTTTTACTTTTACAACCCCGTATAGAGACGTGCTCTCGATGCAAGATGGCCATCGCCTTCTGCACCCCCGTCCCCGGAAATTCAAAGCATCTACGTCTCTTAATGACGTAGAGCAATCACCATCCTTACTTACAATGCCTCATACAATTTCTCAGTCTTAAATCTGGATGCATCGTTCGAAGTGTGCTAAAAGTCTCAGTAACACAACATATTACACTTGATTCTACTAAAAGTACTTTGCCCACATATTAAAGTTCAATAAATGCATTATCTCCAGAACGAAATTTATACTCTGTAGCGCAGCGTTCGCTGATATGCCTGGCAGATTAAAACTGTGTGTCAGACCGAGACTCGAAACTCAGGACCATGGTCATCGCGGACAAGTGCTATACCGACTGAGGTACCCAACCACGACTGACGACCCGCGCCCACAGCTTCAATTCTGCCAGTACCTCGTCTCCTACCTTCCAAATTTCACACAAGCTCTCCTGCGAATCTTGCTGAACTAGCACTCCTGGAAGAAAGGATACTGCAGAGACATGGCTTAGCCACAGCCTGACATGTGAATAGGAGCGATGCCTTTATTCAAGGATGTTGGCAGCAACGGGTGAGCCATGTGCAAATACAGGGTCAACACGAAAACGGTTGACCTAGGGAGACGACAGAACGTGAGGACCCAACAATCGTCAGAGAGCCCTGAATTCACCATCGATCTGGTGTGCAATTGGTGCTTCAGTGACTGCAACAACCTCGCGCCGACTACCATTGTCCTCCATAGACCAATATGCACGTTTGCAGTGGTGTCGGACACATTCCGTATGTAATCTCGTAGACTGGAATAGAATTGTCTCCGGTGAGGTCACCCGCTTAGGACCGAACCAGGGTGTTCAGCGAAGACGCGTCTGGACACACTCCGGAGAGTGGTGGGATGCCAACCTGACTGGCGCCTGCCATACGGCCCGATAACCAGCGGTGATGGTCTGGGATGTCATTTCATTTCATAGCAGGACTGTTTAGTTGTCAGCCGCATCACCTAACGGTAAAGCGGCTCGTCGACAACTTTCTACGTTCTGTTTTGTTGCCCTGCATGGTAAGCCATCCTGATCTCACATCAGCAAGATAATACCCGGCTGCACACAGCGAGAATTTCTACTACTTGTCCTCGCTCTTCCCAAACCCCACCTTGGCCAGCCAGGTCGCCGGATCGAGTAAGTTTGGTGTATTATGGGCAGGGCCCTCCAACTGCCTTGGGATTTTGATAATCTAACGCTCCATTTGGACAGAATTTAGCACGATATTCCCCCAGGAGAACATTGTAATCTCCCCTCCTCCTTCTTTTATCTCTTGTCCACATCAAACAATGCTCAGTCCAAGTAATTATTAAGACTTGAGAGCAACGAAGATTACAATAAACTTTAAAGTTTACTTAGATTGTCAGGTTGAGATGGCTCCAGTTCTTGTCTATGGTTATGCTTCTTGAAGCTGAAAATCAAACATCAGGCCCTCACGGTTGGTTTAAAGTAAATAAATTGGAAGATTGTTGATGCAGAATTTTTTACGTATAAATATTGTCCACTGATTTTCTCACATTTTAGTATGTCGTAGAGTATTTCGGTTTTTCACATAAACAGAGCCGAAATTACATTGTTCGCATTTATTATATAAAAATATGTCCGATCACATCAGAGGCAAGTTTACGACTTCCTCACCCCGCGGAAATGACAATATTCGGAAGGGTTTACAATTTTTCATATCAAATGAATTCCTCCTAGTTTTCATTACATTATTAATTTCGAATATTATTTTATAAATGAATCCAGAAACAAAAATAGTAAACAGCACACGATTGTACAAATCCATTATAACATGGAACTAAAATATTTCATAAAGTAATTCCTTTTCATAAATTTAAGCTTGAAGTATAACATACTGTGTACAAAATTATATGAAAGTTTTCAGAAAAGCAACTGAGTTAATACAGACCTGACCAAAATACGACAAATAATGCTGGTATCGAGACGTACTGTTGAGGAAAAGTAATGCTAGAGGAGGAGGTCCCGTTACAACATAAAATAACTCTGTCAGTCAGTGCTAAGCCAAATAGCCGCTTACATAACGGCCAGAGGTGGACCAACACGTTTTTTACTTGCTCAATTTGAGAACCTCTTTCTCCTGAGTAAACCATCCAACTTTCCTGAAACTGTAATCATTTGTTTGTCTGTACATGTAAATCACATCTACCGATAACTGCCCTATTCGGATAATTCCTTCGTGGTGCGCCGTTTTTTTTGTCTTAGAATGTATCTCGACACTGCCGTTTTTGTTTTTGCTGCTATAAATCTACATCTACATCTACATCTACATTTATACTCCGCAAGCCACCCAACGTTTTGTGGCGGAAGGCACTTGATGTGCCACTGTCATTACCTCCGTTTCCTGTTCCAGTCGCGTATGGTTCGCGGGAAGAACGACTGCCACTTGAGTTTGCTAAACATCTCCGTAACGCTATCACGCTTACCAAATAACCCTGTGACGAAACGCGCCGCTCTTCTTTGGATCTTCTCTATCTCCTCTGTCAACCCGACCTGTTACGGATCCCACACTGATGAGCAATACTCAAGTATAGGTCGAACGAGTGTTTTGTAAGCCACCTCCTTTGTTGATGGGCTACATTTTCTAAGGACTCTCCAAATGAATAATTTTTAAGTTATAAAATTATGAACCTAAGGGCACTACGCTCAAAAAGCTGCTGCTAATTCTTGCACGGAGTGTTGCTGGACTAGGCATTCTGTCATGTTTTCAGGTATTAAAACTTTTCGTCCCTCGTAAAAACGCCCACAGCGTACCACCGTTAAAGCAGCGAAATACTGCGGCAGCTTTGTGAGGATAATAGCACGGAAATGTTTAAACATTAAATGTTAGAGTTACACTGAAAGCAAGCGCCTAATGAATTTAGTCATCAGCACAACAGCAAAAAATAAAAAAAAATGTGCGGGCTGGTTTGGATTTGGACGCGATGGACTAGTGAAACGCGTAATTGTAGCCGGGCGATAAATGGCACCGGAGCCGGCCACAGCACGCCACGCCACGCCGCAGCGTAATTACAATTATTAACACAGCCAAGGGGCCGAGCGGCAGCGGCGCGCGGCTGTCCTACCTGCGGTATTGGCGCGGCAATTATGCGGACGGCAGGCCGCGCTCGGACAGAGGCCGGGCGCCGATCGGCTCAATGCGATCCGTGGCTCCGGCTACGTACCGCACGCTACGCTACAACTACGGCAACCGCTGCCTCGGCCAGCGCGGGCTTCCGACACCACGTCCTGCGCCCGCGGTGTCACTGGAGGGTTAATTAGGTGCCGCGTTGCTTTCAGCCGTCCGCATACCTACGCCGGTGCCCGCCCACACTGGCTAACCACTTTGTCAATGAGGTGTCATTGCTGCGCGGAAGGACTTATGAACACTTTTTGTTTACAAAGATCGACAAGTAATTATTCATAACTGCCGTGATGTCTAGAAGCCGACCGTTGCGCCTCGGCGAGATAAATACAATGAGGCGACAAAGGCGTGGGATAGTGATATGCACATACACACATGTCGGTAGTATCGCGTACACAAGGTATAAATGGGGAGTGCATTGGCGGAGCTGTCGTTTGCATCCCGGCCGCTGTGGCCGAGCGGCTCTAGGCGCTTCAGTCTGGAACCGCGTGACCGCCACGGTCGCAGGTTCGAATCCTGTCTCGGGCATGGATGTGTGTGCTGTTCTTGGGTTATTTAGGTTTAAGTAGTTCTAAGTCTAGGGCACTGATGACCTGAGATGTTAAGTCCCATAGTGCTCAGAGCCATTGGAACCATTTTGTCGTTTGCACTCAGGTGATTTATGTGAAAAGATGACCGACATGATTATGGCCCAACGAAGGTAACTAACAGATTCTCAACGCGGAATAGTGATTGGAGACATTCCGTTTCGGAAAATGAAATGAAATGATCGTATGGCATTGTTGGCCGGGAGGCCCCATGCGGGGAAGTTCGGCCGCTGTATTGCAAGTCCTTTATAGTTGACGGCGCTTCGGCGACTTGCGAGCCAATGATGATGACATGATGATGAAGAACACGCAACACCCAGTCATCACGAGGCAGAGAAAATCTCTGATCCCGCCGGAAATCGAACCCGGGACTCTGTGCGCGGGAAGCGAGAACGCTACCGCAAGACCACGAGCTGCGGACTCCGTTTCGGAAATCGTTACTGAAGTCAATATTCGGAGATCCACAGTGTCAGGAAGTATGCCGACAATACAAGATTTCACGCTTTGCCTTTCAGCACGCACAACGCAGTGGACGACGGCCTTCACTTAACGACCGAGAGCGGCGGCGTTTGCGTAGAGTTGTCGTTGCTAACAGGAAAGCAACCGTGCGTGAAATTCAAAAATCAATGTGGGAAGTACGACGAAAGTATTGGTTACGGCAGTGCGGCGAAATATGGCGTTAAGGGGGGTAGGACGTGAAACGGGCCGACTTGGAGCAGGACAGGCACCACAGGACATTTCAATTTCTACTGTCTATATTTTTACAAATAAATTCATAAAACTTTTTCAGCATGACCAGGAAGGATTGAGGACTCACACTCATAGGAGTGGAAGTTCAAAAACGTAGCAAAATACCTTTTTTTTTTTTTACATGTGAAATTTCATCGTTTTTTCACTTTCTACTGGCTGCATTTGTTTCTATAAGTACCTTTTTCTTCCTAAGTAAGAGAGATTCTTCAATGAATTTTGCACAGCATACAAGCAGTACTTACAGGTGTACGAAACTCTGGAATTTTCCAAATCTATTAAAAACTGTGGTAAAAATTGAGATAATTAACTATAACATTTGAGTTTGTTCGAAACATGAAGTTTAAAATGTAACTCTTCATTCATTTTTTCATAAATTAAATAAACTCTAGAGTTTCATACACATGTAACTATAGTTTGTATGCTGTGCAAAATTCATCGAAGAATCTCTCTTACTTAGGAAGAAAAGTGAACCTATAGCAACAAATGCAGCCAGTAGTAAGTGAAAAAATGATGAAATTTCACATGTAGAAAAATGTATTTTGTTCCGTTTTTGAGCTTCCACTGCTATGAGTATGAATCCTGAATCCTTCCTGATCATGCTTTCAAAGTTTTACAAATTTATTCGTAAAAATATAGACAGTGGAAATTAAAATGTCCTGTGGTGCCTCTCCTGCTCCAACTCGGCCCGTTTGACGTACTACCCCCGTTAATGGGCTACGGCAGCACATGAATTACACGAACGCCTTTCCTAAGAGCACGATATCGCCTGCACCACCTCTTCTGGATTCGTGACCATTTCGGTTGGACCCCAGGCGACTATAAAACCGTGGCCCGGTCAGATGAGTCCCGATTTCAGTCGGTAAGAGCTTGTGGTAGGGTTCAAATGTGACGCGGACCCCACGAAGCCATGCAGCCAGGTTGTCAAGAAGGCACCGTGCAAGCTGTGGCTGGCTCCGTAATAGTGTGGACTGTGTTTATGTGCCGGCCGGAGTGGCCGAGCGGTTAAAGGCGCTACAGTCTGGAACCGCACGACCGCTACGGTCGCAGGTTCGAATCCTGCCTCGGGCATGGATGTGTGTGACGTCCTTAGGTTAGTTAGGTTTAAGTAGTTCTAAGTTCTAGGGGCCTTATGACCACAGCAGTTGAGTCCCATAGTGCTCAGAGCCATTTTTTGTGTTTATGTGGAACGGACTGGGTCATCTCACAGGATAGAATATGTTCGGCTACTTGGAGACCATTTGCAGCGGTTCACGGACCTCACGCTCCCAAACAACAATGGAATTTTTGCGGATGACAACGCACTATGTCGCTGCCACAGTTGCTCGCGACTTGTTTGGAGACCACTTCGAGCGAATGATTCGATCACCCAGATCGCCACACATGAATCTCATCGAACATTTATGGAACATAATCCAGACGTCAGTTCGTGCACAAAATCCTGCACCACCTACACTTTCGCAATTATGGACGGCTATAAAGGCAGCACGGCCCAATACTTATGCAGGAGAATTCCAACGACTTGAGTTTATGCCACGTCGAGTTGCAGCACTACGCTAGACAAATGAAGGTCCGAGACGACATTAGTATAACCTTTGCCACCTCAGTGTAAAGTCTTGGAAATATCGACATCAACTTCAAACTATGGTTGCCAATCCAAATTAACGGATAATTCCAGAATGAGATTTTCACTCTGCAGCGGAGTGTGCGCTGATATGAAACTTCCTGGCAGATTAAAACTGTGTGCCCGACCGAGACTCGAACTCGGGACCTTTGCCTTTCGCGGGCAAGTGCTCTACCATCTGAGCTACCGAAGCACGACTCACGCCCGGTACTCACAGCTTTACTTCTGCCAGTATCTCGCCTCCTACCTTCCAAGGCAAAGGTCCCGAGTTCGAGTTTCGGTCGGGCACACAGTTTTAATCTGCCAGGAAGTTTAATGGATAATTAATTTTTATAACTATTCGGAAATTAATTTCATTGTAGTTTAAAGAAAGTAAAGAAGTGAAGAATATTATAAAGTGAACTTTCGTATACATGAATTCATGTTAACAAATAGTGATATTGGGTTACGGGAACAAGAAAGGGAATTTCAAAGAAACAACATGTTCTGTCTTCAATCTTGAATAAGTGTATGACTTTATTGCAACATAATTATAAAACTGTACGTCCTAATCAATTGAATGGTACCTCACAGGGAACTACACTGTTTGTAGACAGCATACGTATCATTTTGTATGAACCACATTAAGCAACAGTTACATATCTACATCTACATATATACTCCGCTAGCCACCAAGTGGTGTGTGGCGGAGGGCACGAGGGAAAAACGACTGCCTGAAAGTCTCAGTACGAGCTCTAATTTCCTTTATCTTTGAAGGTAATCACTGCGCGATTTGAAAGTTGGTGCTAATAACATATGCTCTGCATCCTCGACGAAGATCAGATTTTGGAATTTTGTGAGCTGCCCCTTCCGTTTAGAGCGTCGTCTATTTGCAAGTGTATCCCACTTCAAACTTTCTATGAGATTTGTAAAGCTCTCGCGACGGCTAGATGTACCATTCACGAATCTCGCCGCTCTTCTTTGGACTTTCTACATCTCGTGAATCAGACCCAACTAGTAAGAATCCCATACAGACGAACAATACTCTAACACTGGACGAACTAACGTATTGTACGCAGTTTCCTTGGTTGAAGCAGTGCATCGCTTCAGGATTCTACCAATAAACCGCCATCTAGAGTACGCCTTGCCCGTTACTTGTGTAATCTGATCATTCCATTTGAGATCATTTCGAATAGTCACACCCAGATACTTGACGGATGTTACCGCTTCCAAAGACTGGGCATTTATTTTGTACTCGTACACTAACAGTGATTTTCGCCATGTTATAGGCTGTAGGTTACACTTACTAATATTGTGAGATAACTGACAATCATTATACCACGCGTTTATTTTCTGCAAATCCTCACTGATTTGTCCACAACTTTCGTGTGATACTACTGTCCTGTAGACTACAGCATCACGCCACTGTCAATACCATCAACCAGATGACATATCCAGCACCACACTGCCGAAAAAAAATTAGTACACCTGAAAAGACGACGTTGATTTTTACCCGATGACGGCATATGCCAGTTGGAGAATATCAGGTGTTCTGATTATGCTTCCAACGTCGTCCCACCAGCAGACACTGTACTGGCTTAGCTACCAGTGCGCCATCTGTGTCTGCCCTTTAATAGGAATGCTCACGGACAGAAGGCTCAGTGTGAAACAAGCAGGCAACCATGCCATGGAGACGCGCTCCTGCTTGCTGCAGCCAAATCAGCGTTGTCGTTTGCACATTCGACGTGGACCTGATGAGCATTTTTTCGTACAGGCAGTTCTCATGGTCTGGGGTGGTGTAAGCTACAACTCTCGTTCACCTTTGGTGTTTGTGTAGGGGACGTTAACCAGCGCTTGGTACGTGCAGAATATTGGTAGTCCCTTTCTTTTTAAACAGGAAAGTGATGTGTTGTTTCCTTCATCCGAAACTAAAAACACCGAAAAAAGCTCGTATAAAGATGAATATTTAATCAACATATCCAAATGGAGTGCAAACACTGGATTATCAGTTTCATAGGCTTCGGAAAGGCGTTCATGACGTAACACTCTCCATTTCCGCCAGTGTAGTAGGACGGTAGAGAGGTTGGATTTAAACCCATTTGTTCGTGGCCATATCATCGTGGACAGAGGGAAGATCAGATAAAGACACCACTTATGTCTCAACAGCCGTGCGGGATTTCTGGGTCCACTTTTGTTCAAAGTATGTGTTCATTCTCCTTGTAACAGTTTCAGTAATAGCTCGCCATCATCAGTGGTTGCTTATTCTTTTACTTTTTATATTCCTTATATGTTGGAAGGGTTCTGTAGTCCTCTTTCATTATCATTTGATTTGCTTTCCGGTGATACAGAACTCTCTGGCATGCGTGAGTGAATGAATGTGGGCGTGTTTCATTTTGCTATACGGTGGTTTAGTCTGCTACAGAGAATCATCGGTAGTCGTACAGAATGGCCAACCCTTGTAGTTTTCAGATGGGTAAAGAGGTTTTCTCCCCTTGTGTGAAAGTTACCGGTGTTAGGTTGGTGGCGGAACCCTCACCTCTGGGTTTTCCTGGCCATGGGATCGCATGGGAGTCGTTGGAGTGTGTGAGACGGTCAGTCTCGTTCCAGCTTGCCGAGGGTCTGCATCTGAGGTCTCTTCGAAGAAGAGTGAGTTGATTTAAGCACGTGATCCGTTGTCTGATAGCGAGAGGGGAGCTTTTAGCTTTTGGTCTTGCGTCTCGTCTTATAAAGATTGTTTTACTGGGTCGCAGCAAGGAATGCAACGCTTTTGGAGACTTTCAGTTTGTTTCCTGAAGCATACTTTGGTCCGTAAGAAGAACGCAGCAGAAAGGAATTGCATATGTTGAAGCGATCTCAAGTAGGAAGTGCGCCCCCGGTTCAGTGTGAAGGTTTGTGTGCCTGCGACTGTGTGTGTGTACATTCTATTACCTTCCGAACCTTGGTAATTTTTGCTTCTTCCTGAATCTTCTTTCTTTTATTAGTAGGTGTCCGTTGGAAGCCATCCACGTGGGTTAATATTAGAGTTTGTTGGCCCTCTGCCATTGCCCGTTGTCTACTCAAATGCATCCTCTGTAAAATATTAACTGTTCGCGGCTGCGTGGTTTAATGTTACTAAAATTTGGCCACAGGACGTAGAAATTGTGTACCCGCGAACCACGTGGGCACACGAGTCTGTTGTGATTCGTATAGCGTCTCACAAGCAATTGTTGTTAGGTACCAGGCAACAGCAGTTATGTAGATGCCTTACAGCAATGTTTTGTCCGCATCTCGTGGTCGTGCGGTAGCGTTCTCGCTTCCCGCGCCCGGGTTCGATTCCCGGCGGGGTCAGGGATTTTCTCTGCCTCGTGAAGACTGGGTATTGTGTGCTGTCCTTAAGTTAGTTAGGCTTAAGTAGTTCTAAGTTCTAGGGGACTGATGACCATAGATGTTAAGTCCCATAGTGCTCAGAACCACCAGCAATGTTTTAAAGAATAAATAAGTTTACCTCCAATCTTATCCAGTGTACCGATGTTACGTCTCCGTTACCTACGCCATTTACCTTGTAGTTTTCCTTGTTAGCCCATCCACGGCGTTTCCATGCTCACAGGTCCTATAATTAGTGTTCCCCTTTTTATTCTAAGCAAATAATTTGGAACAGATCTTGTTTTCAGAAATGTTCCTGCAAGCTGCTCTTATGCAAAGTGTCCACGTACTCTTTGCTTTATTTTAATATTTGATTCACGTGAACAATGCCGGGATCATATTAATAATTACATCCCATTTCTTATGACTGGCTTTATAATGAATGTTCTTTTATGAGCTTTTCTTAGGAATAAATTAAGTAATTTTCCCACTCGGCCCAACCTCTTATTTGTCGTATGGCTAGAGTTGGTGGCGACCCAATCTTTTACGTTGACTTCAATGTCACATAGCATTTTCTTATTCATGCACCTTACACATAGCGACTCTCTACTCACGCTACTTACAATGTCACTGCTTTGATAATTTTTTGTAAATTTTTCACACGGCATTGCATTTGTTGGAAACGTTTTACCATGTGAGTGTTTTGAAAACATCTGTGTGTCCTATGTAATTATGCGCTATCGTAACTATCAGCTCGTTTTTTTTAATTTTTATTTTTTAGCGGCATTTTCCGTAACGGAAAGACACAATTTTTCTCTTAGACTTTTAGTTTCCCTTCCAATCACCTCGATTACAATTTAACCAGAGCGTAAATTTGAAGTGAAAAACATCAAAAAATTTAGACATTTTTGATAAGTATAAGTATTTCCAGGCCACAGTCAACATAGGTCGTCTCCGACAAATTTTTGCCACGTCATTTAAAATGGCGTGTTGAAAAGTAAGGCCTCCGAATTTTTTTGTGAAAACTCTTAAAGGTTTAAGTAAAACAATGGTTATTAACTCTACACATCTTTATTCTTCATGTCTAAATATTTGCAACCGTCTGCCGCCAGAGGGCTCCGAACCGTGGCGCGTAATATGGCGGCGTGTAACGTCACTATGTACGCTCTTGAGAAACAGCGTGGTATAATCGAGTTTGGAATTCGAAGAGTTCGTCGTCCACACATGGAGCACCCTCATCTGTAGCATGGCAGTTCCAGACACACGAGCGCTGCGACATCTGCAACAGTCCGACGCCTTCGGTACACTGTCTTCGATCATGCTCCGAACAGTCCCGACTTGGCCCCCATCCGGTTTGCATCTGTTTCCAAAACTTAAAGAACACCTTCGAAAATTGACTTTGATAGTGATGAAGAGATGCAAGCAGAGGTGAGGCAGTGGATCTGTCAACAAAGTCAAACACTGTATACAATGTTACACTATACACTGTATACTGTAATAATACTAGTCCCTTTTTTTAGAAAAGTATTCGTTGTAGGGTGACTATGTTGAGAAATAAAAATGTAGACATGAAGCATAAAGATGTAAAATGTTGATAAAGTCTGTTTTATTTAAAAATCTCCAAGGGTTGTCATATAAAAAATTCGGAGACATTACTCCTTAGTATTTTATTTTATGTTGCTGTCACTGTTACTCCCACATGTACACATTTGCGAACTCTTTTTGGCTCACAATTATTATTAAACCTAATACACCCTGTTGTTCTCAGCAGCCTAATTTCCGCACTCTGGTACTCTACAAAGAAACTGGTACACCTGCCTAATATCGTGAAGGGCCCGCGCGAGCACGCAGAAGTGCCGCAACATGACATGGGATGGACTCGATTAATGTCTGAAGTAGTGCTGGAGGGAACTGACACCTTGAATCCTGCAGGGCTGTTCATAAATCCGTAAGAGTACGAGGGGGTGGAGATCTCTTCTGAACAGCACGTTGCAAGGCACCCCAGATATGCTCGATAATGTTCATGTCTGAGAAGTTTGATGACTAGCGAAAGTGTTCAAACTCAGAAGAGCGTTCCTGGAGCCACTCTATGGCAATTCTGGACGTGTGGGATGTCATATTGTTCCGCTGGAATTGCCCAAAGTCCTTCGGAATGCAAAATGGACGTCAATGGATGTAGATGATCAGACAGGATGCTTACGCACGTGTCACCTGTCAGAGTCGCATCTAAACGTATCAGGGGTCCCATATCACTCCAATTGCCCACGCCCCATACCATTATAGAGCCTCCACCAGCTGGAAGAGTCCCCTGCTGACATGCAGGGTACATGGATTCAGAAGTTGTCTCCAAACTTGTACACTTCCATCCGTGCGATACTTGAAACGAGACTCTTCCGACCAGGCAACATGTTTCCAGTCATCGACAGTCCAATGTCGATGTTGACGGGCCCAGGCGAGGCGTAATGCTTTGGTTAGTGCCGTCGTCAAAGGTACACGAGTGAGCCCATATCGATAATGTTTCGTTGAAAGGTTCGCACGTTGGCACTTATTGATGGACCGGCATTGAAATCTGCAGCAATTAGAGGAATGTTGCACTTCTGTCGCGTTGAATGATTCTCTTCAGTGGCCATCGGTCCCTTTCTTGCAGGATATTTTTCCGGCCGCATCGATGTTGAAGATTCGATGTGTTACCGTATTTCTGACATTCGTGGTACACTCGTGAAATGGTCGTACGGGAAAATCCCTACTTCATCGCTACCTCGGAGATGCTATGCCCCATCGCTAGTACGCCGACTGTAACACCACGTTCAATCTCACTTAAATCTTGATAACCTGCCATTGCAGAAGTAGTAACCGTTCTAACAACTGCGGCAGACACTTGTCTTATATAGGCATTGCCGATTGCAGCGCTGTATTCTACCTGTTTGCATATATCTGTATTTGAATACGCATGCCTATACCAGTTTCTTTGGTGCTTCATTGTAAAAGCACTCGTTAAAGTACTAAATCTACCACAGCCGAGCGTCAATTCTGAGCAGTGGAGTATTTCACTCGCTAGCACGAAATTGCGACACAACTAAATTTCCCGCTAGCCTCCATACCGCAGAGCATTTGCTTCAAATCACAGAGTATTCAGAGAAAATTATCAGCGCGTCGGGACTGCATCGTGCAGGCGCTACGGGGCCCGAGCACGGAGCAGTTCTAAAATTTACTTTAGGATCTCGTACTGCTTCTCTTCATACCTCGCTGGGAATTTCCGCCGTCGTGAGGGTTTTACTCATAAAGAGTCATACCACAGAAACTACCCCACTTCCGTGAGAGGAGGTGAGAGTTGGCTGCTTTGGCAACTTTGTAAGTAGGCTGTTTAGGTTTTTTTATTGGTACGCCACCTCTGTATGAAAATCACTGGCTGTGCTGTGTGCAGTCTGTGGCTGCTTTGCGTTGTTGTAATACTCGCCATTGTAGTGTTAGGCAGCTGGCTGTGAACAGCGCGTAGCGTTGCGCAGTTGGAGGTGAGCCGCCAGCAGTGGTGGATGTGGGGAGAGAGATGGCGGAGTTCTGAAATTTGTTACACTGGTTGTCATGAACTGCTGTATATATTATGACCTTTGAACACTAGTAAGGTAAATACATTGTTTGTTCTCTATCTAAATCTTTCATTTGCTAACTATGCATATCAGTAGTTAGTGCCTTCCGTAGTTTGAATCTTTTATTTAGCTGGCAGTAGTGGCGCTCGCTGTACTGGAGTAGTTCGAGTAACGAAGATTTTTGTAAGTGATTTGTGAAAGGTATAGGTTAATGTTAGTCAGGGCCATCCTTTTGTAGGGATTTTTGAAAGTCAGATTGCGTTGCGTTGAAAATATTGTGTGTCAGGTTAAGCACAGTCTTGAATAATTAGGCACAGGTAGAAAAAAAAAGGGAGGCCATTATCCTCGCTATTATCCTCAGGGGGGTATACACCTACTTTGTGTACCATGTGTGTGGCCAGCACAAGGAGCCCTAGCTAATATGGTATTTGCTTATACAACTTTACACATTGGTACCATATTTCTCTAACGCAGAATTACACAGCTATCTGATTATTTACCTGAGAGAGACAAACATTTATTTTACTACATCAGTGACAGATGTTTACGTAATTACACCGTTGGATAACTTCACACTTACGAAATTGTATGTTGTTTGTACTTTGCGAACTGTTCATATTTTTTCTGAACCATTGTGATACTATGAGAGCTTTGAATGAGGTATTTGGTATGGGATCATGATTTTTAAAGTACGTTTGAGGTAGATGAAACTTTTGACATGAGCAGAGAATTTTTTTTAGGTTTTGAAATTATTGGAGGAAGCTACGACGATTTTGAGAGTTGACTGAGGTGTTATGATGTTATTATTACGATGACTATGTGTATTATGCTGTTGCGGTATGTTTATGATCAGTAAGCTGATGCTATATGAGTTATTTGATTATGCTATGTATCTGTTATGATGAAATATTGAAGAAGTGCCAACGAATAAGGTAAGGAATAATGAGTAGTGGTTAGGGACTCTGGTTTGTGGAAAAGGTTGTTGGAAACCAAGAATCGTACTTTAAGAGTTATGAAATGCATGTAAATGCGTCAATGTATTACAATGCCGACGAAAATTTTTTGGACACTGTTATATCAATAGGATTTTGTTTCTACAGATTTGTAACGCAAATTCTTGCCCTGTGAAATATTTTTATATGAGACTGCCACTGTAGCAGAAACTGCTGTCGTAAATATTTCCGTAAGGAAGTTAAGTGACCACTTGCACGTAATGCGTTGTGGGCACCCAGCTGTGTCAGACGCCTGGAGAAAAAGCCATTAGTGCGTGCCTTTTCAGAGGCATAGGTAGAAAAAAAAAGGGAGGCCATTATCCTCGCTATTGACATTCCTTTGTAGAAAGCACTGCAAATACGACACGCTCATTACTTGGAAAGATACTTACATCTGCACACCTGATTATGACAAGCGTCTTTCTCGAGAATTGAGAGAATTTTTACTGTCTTATGAAATGCCATATGGCTAATGAATTATGTTTCATGCCGTCCTTTGTACATATTTGCTCATTTTCTTTAATATCTAGTTTCTAGCTGCACTGCAGCATTGGTTATAATAAAATTTAATAATTGTACTAATATAGTTATTTTATGCCTACAGATCCAGTCGATAAGAAATTTATGATCTACTTCCAAGAAAACGAGGGCACATAAATAGGCATTTCCCTTCACAGGATTTGCATAAATAATTTCTTTATGATTTGGTAACTTATCTGCTAGTGTAAGTTCTCGTGATGCATCACTCTAGTCTTAAGATGTGACATAGGTATTAGACATGGCCATTTTTAGTGTAATATTTTTTCTCCTTGAGCTATGTCATGTTTAGATATAAGTTTTTGCATTTGCTGCTGCTGTTTGCCAGGCATAGTGCTACAAAATTTCACTTTGTATTATTCTTTTAAGCCAGTTTTACTACTGATTTATTTTTCTTGTTTGCTCAAAAAAATGGTTCAAATGGCTCTGAGCACTATGGGACTCAACATCTTAGGTCATAAGTCCCCTAGAACTTAGAACTACTTAAACCTAACTAACCTAAGGACATCACACACACCCATGCCTGAGGCAGGAATCGAACCTGCGACCGTAGCAGTCCCGCGGTTCCAGACTGCAGCCCCAGAACCGCATGGCCATCGCGGCCGGCCTCTTGTTTGCTGCTCATTGCCTTATATTAGTTGTAATTACTGTAGCTTGCTTTGCCATTTGAATATTTTGTCATTGCTGTTTGTGTTAATTGTTTTGTGCTGCTGCATTGCCTCGTCCCTTAGATTAGCATCTGAGCTCAGTAGATTTAAGTTAGCTTAAGAGGGGGTAGACTATATAAGAAACTAGCTATGATGGATTGGAAGAAATACATTGAGAAGCTATAAGAAAATGGTTTGGCCAAAAAAGTTGTGTACAGTGGAGAAAAACTATTTTTGAAAGAGGATGTGAACATAATACAGAAAGCATGCTTGGATAGGATTTTTTTTTTTTTTGGCTGGAGCAAATGTTGAAATAAGAGGGACGATCTATGGAATGAAGTTCTGGGTTGGACTGCAGTACCAAATGTTACACTGAAAACAAACCCTGTCCTTTCCTTTTGTGTTATCCCCCTATGTGTTTGTGTACCCTTGTGTATATGTTTTCTTCTTGTCTCTGTGTACTGTTTCATAGAATTTTTTTTCTCTTCTAATACTAAGCTACATTCACTATGATGAGGAATACTGTTATCCTCAAATATAATTTGCATTAATAATATGTTATTTTCTTTCTAAAGATGTTTAGACATTATTTATTCTGTTCTCTTTCAATGCTCAAGTGTGAAATTAATGTTTCGAAAACTATTCTCATTATTTTATATATTTACTTTGTAAGTAGGCTGTTTATGTTTTCTCTATGTAAGTAGGCTGTTTATGTTTTCTTATTGGCAACGTTACGTAGCGCTCAATATGAAAATCACTGGCTGTGCTGTGCGCAGTCTGTGGTTAGTTTGCATTGTTGTCTGCCATTGTAGTGTTGGGCAGCGGCAGCTGGATGTGAACAGCGCGTAGCGTTGCGCAGTTGGAGGTGAGCCGCCAGCAGTGGTGGATGTGGGGAGAGAGATGGCGGAGTTTTGAAATTTGTCATGAACTGCTATATTTATATATGATGATATCAAGGTAAATACATTGTTTGTTCTCTATTAATATCTTTCATT
Source organism: Schistocerca serialis cubense (assembly GCF_023864345.2). Lineage (NCBI taxonomy): Eukaryota > Metazoa > Arthropoda > Insecta > Orthoptera > Acrididae > Schistocerca > Schistocerca serialis. The sequence continues at coordinate 856,405,208 of NC_064638.1, forward strand.
TGCTAACTATCCCTATCAGTAGTTAGTGCCTTCCATAGTTTGAATCTTTTATTTAGCTGGCAGTAGTGGCGCTCGCTGTATTGCAGTAGCTTGAGCAGCGAAGATTTTTGTGAGGTAAGTGATTCGTGAAAAGTATAGCTTAATGTTAGTCAGGGCCATTCTTCTGCAGGGAATTTTGAAAGTCAGATTGCGTTGCGCTAACAAAATATTGTGTGTCAGTTTAAGGACAGTCGTGTAAGAATTGTTCAAAGGGGACGTTTCGTATGTCGACCCTTAGCCGAGGATACCTCACTGGAATCTTCTGATTTTTTTCTTGTAGTTTGTGTAATTAGTGTAGATTCTGTTCATTGCTAGCGCGTAATTATAGAGAGAATTTCCTTTTTTAGTTGCAGTCTTTCATTGTTGTACAGTAAAACAGTTGTGGCATGCATGTAGATTTGCACCAAGTATTTCGCAGCTGTGCTTGCGATTAACTAGATATTATTTTCAGTGCTATGTTAATGTGTTCTCTTATTTTTGATCTTCAAATTGTGTTTTTCTGTGTTGTCGTGTGAAATATTGTGACAATTATGGTGTGTGAATTAACTAATGTTCAAAGTAGTAATTTGGTAATTGCGCATAGGGAAATGGAGCGGGCGGCAAACAATGGTGTAGACAGTGAAACAGGTAGTGAACAGGGAAGCGTTATCGATCGATTGGTCGCCAACAGCTCGCCTCAGGAATCGGGAATGACAGAACACAATATTGCAAATACTGCAGACTCAGGTTTTGGGTTCTCACCGTTTTCTCAAATGAGTCAAGACACATTTTCCGCTTTTCAAAATGTGAATGTTGCCGGTGCAACTTCACTGCCGAAAAGCACTGAGGAACATGTTTCAGACACCAGTGCATTGTTATTACAATTAATGCAACAAATGGGACAAAAGCTTGAAAAGTTAGACACAATGGAACAACACCAGAGACAAACACAGCAACAGTTAGACACAGTGGAACAAAATCTCAAAAAGTTAGACACAATGGAACAAAATCAGAGACAAACACAGCAAAAGTTAGACACAGTGGAACAAAATCTTAAAAAGTTAGACTCATTGGAACAAACTCTTGAACAAACACGTGAAGATTTAACTACTGAGTTACATAACATTGAATCGAAATGTCAAAAAGTCTGTAATGACGTAAAAACTCAAATTTGTGAGCATTTTCAACCTATTTTTTCGCGGCATGAAAATGCATTACAGAATCACGAAGCAGCCATAAAAGAACTGCAAACTATTGTTCATGAAAATCATGAGACCTTGCAAGCTAAATTTGACTCAGTTGCATCTACCGATTCGGTTACGCAACTTGCAAAAACTCAGGAAAACTTAAAGGACACAGTAGATACTCTAAAACTTGGTTCAGAAAAACACACTGAGGAAATAAGTACACTATCGGATAAAGTAGCCGAACTTTCAGATCAGTTCACTAACTTATCTACAAAGGTAGATGATGATCTGAATGACACAACACCTGTAGGCTTCACAGACACAGAAGAGTATGAACAAATTAGGAAATTCAAACAAAATCAGAATCAAGTTAATACGCAACACCAAAGAGAAATCCGGGAAGTACAAGATCAGCTGACACAGGTAATACAAGAATTACGTATTTCAGAGGACACTCGCGCCCCAACACGGGAAGAGGGACTTAGAAATACGGAAAAGACGCAAAATAATGACACAGGGCATTTCGGAAGTTATGAAAGAAATTGGCAATGTGCACCGAATTTTGAGATGGAACGGCCGACACGACCTAACAATGACCGATATGCGACTCGCCGACATGATGATTTTGACTATAAGCTGTTCATTACTACACGTAAATTCAAAACATTTAAGAATTCTGGCAACGACATTCATCCACAAGCATGGCTCCATCAATTCTCTCATTGTTTTCCTCCCAACTGGTCGTTAGATCACAGATTAGAATTTATGTGTGGCTACTTGGAGAATGAAGCAGCTGTAAGAATGCGATCGGTCATTCACGATTGCCACAGTGAAGGAGAGTTTTACCATGCCTTCCTCTCAGCATATTGGTCTCAAGCCACACAAGACCGCGTAAAACATGGCATCATAATGATGAAACATTTCGAACAATCTGAATTCTTCAGTCTTTTGAAATATTTTGAAGACATGTTGCATAAGAATCAGTATCTTTCAAACCCATACAGCCCCTCAGAACTCATCCGCATTTGCTTAATCAAACTGCCTGAACATTTACGACATATTATTTTGGCAGGACGTTGCAAAGACGACACTGAAGCATTTCAGGGACTTTTACAAGAATTAGAAATTGACACTGACAATCGCGGAACGCGAAACCGGGAAAACAATCACTACAGGTCACATACGTCACAATTCTGTGATGACAGAAACAATAACTGGACACGAAAAGGCTATTCTTACAACGCAAATCGTGACCAAAACAGACACCACCCATATGACAACCGCTGGCAGAGTAATAATAGTTACAGAGAAAGATCGCATTTCCGTAGTAATGACTATCACAGAGACAATCAGAGAAACAGACAATATGGGAACCAAAACAAGTATTATCAAGGGAGGCAGAATAACTTCAGACGCAACAGTTCGGCGCAGAGTTACGATTCAGGGAGAAATTCTCCACCACATGACCGACAAACAAGAAACTATGTAAACTACCGACAAAACGAAAGACGTGAATTTCATCAGAACTGGCGGGATTCTAACAGAGCTGGGCCCTCTCGGCAAGGCGAATTTGTAGAAGTTAGGTCTCCTAATCCCAATAACAACGTGCGCCAACAAAGAGACAGACAATGACTCGCGCCGCAGGCACCCACGTGCGCCGGCTGGCTCAGAGAAAAATAACATAGACGCTAACCTTGAGAAAAATTCCAGTATTCTTTGCTGACGTATACCGCATGACAATTGCATTCAAGTTCAAACTCTGAGTACTATGAAGAGTAAAGGTTTACACCAGGTTTCACATGTAAAACCGTTTATTGAAAGATAATCTGCTTTTTAACTTAGTCTTTGTCATAAAATTTTTCGCTTCATATTACTAATATGCTTTGTCAGACTTAGAATCTGTTAGCATACAACAATGTTTGAAGTTAAATATCCAATCAAGAACCAAGAGAACTTATTTAAACAGAAATGACGAATGCATTGTTATAGTGAACAGACGTCACAGTGTTATTGTGTGTGTACATTCTTGCTTGTTTGTTGCACGATTACGTAACGACTATAAGGCTCACATACTTAGAACATTTACCAGTACTGCTAATGAGATTTTAATGCAACATTTTGGTTTATTTGAAAATAAATTCTGAGTTTAAAGTACTTTCTGTGAGATACCAGACAACACAGTGGTTAGTTTATGTGACAACTACACGGTTTTATCACGACGCTACTAATGAGTGACAATTTACAATGTGGCTTTTGCGGTGTATCTGTTTTATATCTGCACAGTTTTCTGTTTTATTCTGGAAAGAAAAACATGTTTTAGTAGTAACTTTTGTGGTATAGCAACAATGAGACAGCCTTTTTCGTGGCACAACAATACGTTACTGTACAGTACTTTCTTCATCACGCCAATAAGCATAATAACTACGATATCTATACGCAAAGCATTTCACTTTTGTTTATCATGAGGTAAGTACATTGACTTCAGCAGAACTTAGCTTTCGGAGGACGATAACTACGACACTTCCACAGAATTATCTTACAGCAAGACGCACATTTAGCGCTACAGTACACGTATTTGAGTGATCAATTTTATACTTAAAACATTTATTTTTAAAGATTTTTGAATTACAAAGAAAGTTTTCCGTGATATATTTCATTCCATTGGTGTAATCTGTAACACCTGAGGGTATAATTACATTAATCCTCAGGGGAGTACACGCTTACTTTGTGTACCATGTGTGTGGCAACCACAAGGAACCCTAGCTAATATGGTATTTGCTTATACAACTTTACACATCGGTACCATATTTCTCTAACACACAAAGTACACAGCTATCTGATCATTTAACTGAGAGATAAACTTTTTTTATTACATCAGTGACACATGTTTACGCAATTACACAGTTGGGAACTTCACACTTATGAAACTGTATTTTGTCTGTACTTTGTAAACTGATCATATTTTTTCGGACACATTGTGATGCTATGAGAGCTTTGAATGATGTATTTGGTGTGAGATCATGATTTTTAAAGTACGTTTGAGGTAGATGACACTATTGAAATGAGCAGAGAATTTTTTTAGGTTTTGAAATTATTGGAGGAAGCTACGACGATTTTGAGAGTTGACTGAGGTGTTATGATGTTATTATTACGACGACAATGTGTATTATGCTGTTGAGATATGTTTATGATCAATAAGATGATGCTATATGAGGAATTTGGTTATGCTATGTATTTATTATGATGAAATATTGAAGTGTCGTCGCAAGATTGACGTGTCGACGAATATATATATGTGTAATAAGGTAAGGAGTAATGAGTAGTGGGTAGGGACTCTTGACTTGTGAAACAGGATGTTGGAAACCAAGAATCGTACTTTAAGAGTTATGAAATGTGTGTATATGCGTGAATGTATCACAATGCTGGCAAAAAATTTTTGAACACTGTTATATTTACAGGATTTTTTTTTCTACACATTTGTTACGCAAATTTTCGACCTGTGAAATGTTTATATGAGACTGTCACTGTAGCGGAAACTGCTGTCGTAAATATGTCGGTAAGAAAGGTAAGTGACCGTGACGTAATGCGTTGCGAGTGGCCAGGTGTGCCAGTTGCCTGGAGGAAAAGCCATTATTGCGAGCCCTTTTCAGCGGCACAGGTAGAAAAAAAAAATAAAAAAAGGACGCCATTAACCTCGCTTCTGACATTCCTTTGTAGAAAGCATCGCAAAAACGACACGATCGAACTTGAAAACATATGATTACACTGGATGCCTAATGAAATGACGAGAAATATTTTTATGTCTATACACCTGATTATGACTACTGTCTCTGTAGTTGAGAGATTTTTCTACTAACTTATGAAATGCCACATGGCTATTGAACGATGTTCTTATGCTTTGCTGTGTACATAGTTGCTTATTTCATTTGATATCTAGTTTCTAGCTGCACTGCTGCATTGGTTCAAATAAAATTTTATAGATGTACTAATATAAATATTTTCTGCCTACAGATCCAGTAAATAATAGTTTTGTGATATATTTCAAAAAAATGAGGGAGCACAAAAAGATATTTCCCTTCACAGGAACTGCATACATAATTTTCTTTACAATATTTGGTAATTTATTTCATAGAGTAAGTTATCGTGATGCATCACCTTAGTGTTAAGATGTGACATAGGTATTAGACATGGCCATTTTTAGTGTAATATTTTTTCTGCTTGAGCTTTGTCATGTTTAGGTATGTCATTTTCTGCTGCTGTTTGCCAGGCATAGTGTTGCTGAATTTTAATTTGTGTTACTCTGCTAAGCCAGATTTTTTTTTTTTTTTTTTTTGCGCATTGCCTCATATTAGTTGTAATGTTGAATTGCTTGGTAATTTAGATTTACTGTAGCTTGCTTTGCAACTTTCCATTTTTTTGTCATTGCTGTTTGTGTTAATTGTTTTGTGCTGCTGCATTGCCTCGTCCCTTAGTTTAATATCTGAGCTCAGTAGATTTAAGTTAGCTTATGAGGGGGTAGACTATATAAGAACCTAACTATGGAGAATAGGGAAATAATGCTTTGAAAGTTATATGAAAACGATTTGGGCCTAAATGAGTATTGTACAATGAGCCATATTTATTTTGAAAGAAATATGGTTAGAATACAGAAAAGAGGTACAGATAGGACTTTTTGGGAATAATGATGAACGAAGGGAGATCTCCAAGAACAAAAAAGGTTTTGTTCGCAAAATACTGCAGTACCAAATGTTACACTGAAAACAAACCCAGTCCTTTTCTCCTGTGTTATTCTGGTATGTGTATATGTACCCTTGTGTATTTGTCTTTTTCCTGTCTTTATGTGTTTAGCTAATAAGATTTATGTTGTAGAATTTTTCAAATTCTATGTTATTTTCTTTGTAAAGATGTTTAGACATTATTTATTCTGTTCTGATTTAATGCTCATGTGTGAAATTAATGTTTCGAAAACTATTCTCATTATTTTATATATTCACTTATGTCATAATTCCTGTAACACTGATGTATATGTTATTTCGATTCTTTTGTAAAGTTTGTTACTACAAATGTTATCTGAATTGTTATGTTCTTTAATGATGTATTCTGTACCTTTGTAATTGTATTCTTATGTTATAAAATTGTAATTGACACCAGTTCATCATATTATTAACTTGTAAGTTCCATTTCACTGCACACGTTTCTGTTGGTCATAGTATATGGACAATATGTGAGAAGTTGGGACTGTTAGTGTTTGCACGTGTGTTACTAATTCAGCAAGGGACTGCATAACAGCATTGCTGGTTCTAAGGACAGTTCCGAAAACTTTGTGAGTGCACAAGTGGTGGTTTATGGACTTGCTATATTATCCGCAAGACTCTGCAATGGTGATTGTGCACCTGCACAGTCACAACAGATGGCTGCTGGCTATCTCTACAAGGACTACAGTGGGTCTGCATCTATGATGACCCACCAACGCCATTATTTCTACAAGGACTACAGTGGGTCTGCATCTTTGATGACCCACCAATACCATTATCTCTACAAGGACTACAGTGGGTCTGCACCTCTGGTGGCCCACCAATACCGTAATCTCTACCAGGACTACAGTGGGTCTGCTCTGTGATGACCTACCTACCAATACTCTTCAAAATTTCGACTGACTCTGCTGTTGGTTTGCTCTGTTGTGGCCCATTACCTGTATGCATGTCAAGAGTCAGCACTGTCGTTCCGTTGGAAGGACAACACTACTTCTTCAAGATTGCATGGAAATCCACTACTTCTGTGTGCGTTTTCCTTTACTGCTCAGACTTTGAAAAAAACACTGCAATTTTACTGTGACGAATGATGAGGACTGTCTTTATGGACTGTGAGAAAATTTTAGCTTTTGACCAACATTGTATCAATAAGTGTGTGCATTTGATTTCTTGGTTATTGTAATTATGAAAAATTTTATCAAATCATTATTGGCCACTGCCCAAAAAAAATTTGTAAAATTTTTTGTGGGGAGCATGGGTGTTATGTAAGTAGGCTGTTTATGTTTTCTCTATGTAAGTAGGCTGTTTATGTTTTCTTATTGGCAACGTTACGTAGCGCTCAAAATGAAAATCACTGGCTGTGCTGTGCGCAGTCTGTGGCTAGTTTGCATTGTTGTCTGCCATTGTAGTGTTGGGCAGCGGCAGCTGGATGTGAACAGCGCGTAGCGTTGCGCAGTTGGAGGTGAGCCGCCAGCAGTGGTGGATGTGGGGAGAGAGATGGCGGAGTTTTGAAATTTGTCATGAACTGCTATATTTATATATGATGATATCAAGGTAAATACATTGTTTGTTCTCTATTAATATCTTTCATTTGCTAACTATCCCTATCAGTAGTTAGTGCCTTCCATAGTTTGAATCTTTTATTTAGCTGGCAGTAGTGGCGCTCGCTGTATTGCAGTAGCTTGAGCAGCGAAGATTTTTGTGAGGTAAGTGATTTGTGAAAGGTATAGTTTAATGTTAGTCAGGGCCATTCTTTTGCAGGGAATTTTTAAAGTCAGATTGCGTTGCGCTAACAAAATATTGTGTGTCAGTTTAAGGACAGTCGTGTAAGAATTGTTCAAAGGGGACGTTTCAACTTATGTCATAATTCTTGTACCACTGATGTATATGTTAGTTCGATTCTTTTGTAAAGCCCGTATTACTACAAATGTTATCTGTACTATTATGTTCTTTAATGATGTATTGTATTCTTATGTTATAAAATTGTAATTGACACCAGTTCATCATATTATTAACTTGTAAGTTCCATTTCACTGCACACGTTTCTGTTGGTCATAGTATGTGGACAATATGTGAGAAGTATGGACTGTTAGTGTTTGCACATGTGTTAATAATTCAGCAAGGGACTGGATAACAGCATTGCTGGTTCTAAGGACAATTCCAAAAACTTTGTGAGTGCACAAGTGGTGGTTATGGACTTGCTATATTCTCCGCAAGGCCCTTCGATGGTGATTGTGCACCTGCACAGTCGCACCAGATGGCTGCTGGCCATCTCTACAAGGACTACAGTGGGTCTACACCTTTGATGATCCACCAATACCATTATTTCTACAAGGACTACAGTGGGTCTACACCTTTGCTGACTCACCAGTACCATTATTTCTACAAGGACTGCAGTGGGTCTGCACCTCTGGTGGCCCACCAATACAGTAATCTCTAACAGGACTACAGTGGTCTGCTCTGTGACGACCTACCTACCAATATTCTTCAAAACTTCGACTGGATCTCCTGTGGGTTTGCTCTGTTGTGACCCATTACTTGTCAGCATGTCAAGAGTCAGCATTGTCTTTCTGTTGGAAGGACAACACTACTTCTTCAAGACTGCATGGAAATCCACTACTTCCGCGTGCATTTTCTTTTACTGATCAGACTTTGAGAAAAACACTGCTATTTTACTGTGATGAACGATTAGGACTGTCTTTATGGACTGTGAGAAAGTTTAGCTTTTGACCAACATTGTATCAATAAGTGTGTGCAATTGATATCTTTGTTATTGTAATTATAAAAAAATTTTATCAAATCATTATTGGCCACTGTCCAAAACAATTTGTAAAATTTTTTGTGCGGAGCATGGGGGCTATGTAAGTAGGCTGTTTAGGTTTTTTTTATTGGTAACGCCACCTCTGTATGAAAATCACTGGCTGTGCTGTGTGCAGTCTGTGGCTGCTTTGCATTGTTGTAATACTCGCCGTTGTAGTGTTAGGCAGCTGGCTGTGAACAGCGCGTAGCGTTGCGCAGTTGGAGGTGAGCCGCCAGCAGTGGTGGATGTGGGGAGAGAGATGGCGGAGTTCTGAAATTTGTAACACTGGTTGTCATGAACTGCTGTGTATATTATGACCTTTGAACACTAGTAAGGTAAATACATTGTTTGTTCTCTATCTAAATCTTTCATTTGCTAACTATGCATATCAGTAGTTAGTGCCTTCCGTAGTTTGAATCTTTTATTTAGCTGGCAGTAGTGGCGCTCGCTGTACTGGAGTAGTTCGAGTAACGAAGATTTTTGTAAGTGATTTGTGAAAGGTATAGGTTAATGTTAGTCAGGGCCATTCTTTTGTAGGGATTTTTGAAAGTCAGATTGCGTTGCGCTGAAAATATTGTGTGTCAGGTTAAGCACAGTCTTGAATAATTATTCGAAGGGGACGTTTCAACCTTTCCCTAGCATTCTGTGTCAACAACTTCTTAAAGTCACATTATTAACCTGAAAGGTCAGTTTTATTGTGTACAGAGGATTTTAGCAATTGAGACAACAAGCTTTTCTTCGAACTGAAACTACGCGGTAGACAAAACAAAACTGGTCGGAAAATGTTGGTAAGTCTGACAGGAGATAAGCTGGCCTACTTAACAAAAAGGTGAAGCGTCGTTTAGCGATGTACTGGGAATGACCACCAGTGACCCAGATTTCGCGCTATGCCTGACTCACCAAACGGCAAGTCAAGTGCAGCGGCTCCGCCTAAGGGACGGTAACAAGAGCGTTTCTGATCTTCTGCTGCAGCAGCTCCAGTGTCTAACCCTTCAAGTTGGCCATTAGGTCAAGGACATTTTAATGTCTTTGCTGGCTGCCCTCTGCTCACTGACCACGTCGTGGACTCGGGTAGAAGTTGCATAAGCCATATGTGCTATTGCTATATGTTACTGAAAACACCCAAACAGTAAGTAATTCATTCGACCCACAAATATCACTTTGTCACAACCTGATAAACTTTGATTGACTGTTATTTCAGCGGTATGAACAGGAACAGTGTGTCGAGAGACAAGGGGTGTCCCATCAGCCGTCTGTTATGTTCCACTTTCTCCTCTGTCAGTTGATCCACCTATGTGACTTCGTCACGAAATGCTAAAAATACTTTCTAAGCCAGTTTTATTTTCCCCATCCGTATAAAGAAGTAAGATATGCCGACGATTCTTCCCACCGAAATCTCTACAAATGGCGTATTCCTTATAGGACTGGCCAGTCCGAAGATAGAAACGGTCTTGTCTGTATGTCATTAACTGTCTCTTTAACTGTACAGTGATCTGAAACAGAGTGATAATCTATGAAGGACTGTTGGGGGAGCAGTATGAAGCATACTTATCTGTTTGTAGTATGTTTCTGAGCATAATATTAAATATGATACAAATAGTAGCTCGTGCAATTTGCAAACAGAGATTTACAACTGAAAGGTATGGTTCAAATGGTTCAAATGGCTCTGAGCACCATGGGACTTAACAGCAGTGGTCATCAGTCCCCTAGAACTTAGAACTACTTAAACCTAACTAACCTAAGGACATTCACACACATCCATGCCCGAGGCAGGATTCGAACCTGCGACCGAAGCGGTCACGCGGTTCCAGACTGAAGCGCTTAGAACCGCACGGCCACACCGGCCGGCAACTGAAAGGTACCTTACTATTAATTTAGTATTATAATTTACTATTAATCTTTACAACTAATCTGAATATGGGCGGGTAAAGTATGGCCTCAGTACAACTGTCGCGCAAACGGAATGCAGTAGCACGTAGCGTACATCAGAGCTGGATGAATAATGGAGTGGAGTTTTAACAGTCAGAGCGTAAACAAAAATTCTGACAAAAGAACATTTATTAGACTGGTAAATTGCACACATGAATGAGTATAGTGTGTAATATGATGGTTGCTGTTACCTACACTGTTTTACGTCGCATATTAATTAACCTTAGAACTTTACTTCGGAGATCCCAGCAAGGTCTATGAGAAGTGGAAGAGGAATGATCAAAGGGTGGTTTAATTACGAACACTTACATTCACACACACTTGAGAGACTAACAGGAAGGAAAATAGCTAAAAACCATCACCACAGGACACGTGCGTAGCAAGAGAGACTCTCTTGATTTTAACATGCGGGATAAAGGAATAAAATTTTTATTAAAGTAAATTGCAATAAAAATGAAGAATAAATGAGAATCATAATTGATTCAAATATTCTACAGCGGAAGATCACTGTGGCCTTGGCTCTAGATTTTCTCATTAGATCATGATCACGTGGTCCTCACAAACAAAAGCGTGCACAAAGAAAGTTATCAAGCGAGACGAATTGCACAAAATTCGCTCATAAAATCACGGAAATCATACGCAATATACATGTTCTCGCGAAAGGGATACTAAAGAAAATGAACTGAATCCCAAGAAACTCAACACAGCTACACGTGCTTGATTAACAGTTTAACCGAACGATACCCTACACCGTCCCTGGATTTTAACTCGTTTAATTTGCAAGTAAAATTTGTCACACACCGTAATAAACTATGAACGATTAAAGGAAACATTTACTTTGACTAGCTTTGAAAAAGTTACATAAAACACAACATTAACTTCTCGTCGAAAAAGCACACTTACCGCCAGTAGGTCTCACCCATCTCGCGTCACACGGAACACTCCACAAGCATTCGCTCTCCAATCAAAACCGTCCTCGAGCCTACGGAAGTGGCCACAGGAACCCCTATTGAAAAGGTTCGTACAAGGCAAACAGAAACCTCTTTGCTACCTGTTACGTGCTTCCTACAGTTGGCTATTCTGATACAGTGGCAAACTACTACGCTCCCGCGGAACTACACACTGAAATCCTTACACACTCTCATTCGTACATTCAGCTGATCGGACACGAAGAGGAAAGAAAAGATACACTGAAATATGGCACTTTAATGTATCAAATATGCGTGTGGGGCTCCGACAAGCACGAATAACCTAATGAAATGTTAAGACTAAATATGGTTCAAATGGCTCTGAGCACTATGGGACTCAACTTCTGAGGTCATTAGTCCCCTAGAACTTAGAACTAGTTAAACCTAACTAACGTAAGGACATCACACACATCCATGCCCGAGGCAGGATTCGAACCTGCGACCGTAGCGGTCTCGCGGTTCCAGACTGCAGCACCTAGAACCGCACGGCCACTTCGGCCGGCGACTAAATATGAATAATACACTCCTGGAAATTGAAATAAGAACACCGTGAATTCATTCCCAGGAAGGGGAAACTTTATTGACACATTCCTGGGGTCAGATACATCACATGATCACACTGACAGAACCACAGGCACATAGACACAGGCAACAGAGCATGCACAATGTCGGCACTAGTACAGTGTATATCCACCTTTCGCAGCAATGCAGGCTGCTATTCTTTCATGGAGACGATCGTAGAGATGCTGGATGTAGTCCTGTGGAACGGCTTGCCATGCCATTTCCACCTGGCGCCTCAGTTGGACCAGCGTTCGTGCTGGACGTGCAGACCGCGTGAGACGACGCTTCATCCAGTCCCAAACATGCTCAATGGGGGACAGATCCGGAGATCTTGCTGGCCAGGGTAGTTGACTTACACCTTCTAGAGCACGTTGGGTGGCACGGGATACATGCGGACGTGCATTGTCCTGTTGGAACAGCAAGTTCCCTTGCCGGTCTAGGAATGGTAGAACGATGGGTTCGATGACGGTTTGGATGTACCGTGCACTATTCAGTGTCCCCTCGACGATCACCAGTGGTGTACGGCCAGTGTAGGAGATCGCTCCCCACACCATGATGCCGGGTGTTGGCCCTGTGTGTCTCGGTCGTATGCAGTCCTGATTGTGGCGCTCACCTGCACGGCGCCAAACACGCATACGACCATCATTGGCACCAAGGCAGAAGCGACTCTCATCGCTGAAGACGACACGTCTCCATTCGTCCCTCCATTCACGCCTGTCGCGACACCACTGGAGGCGGGCTGCACGATGTTGGGGCGTGAGCGGAAGACGGCCTAACGGTGTGCGGGACCGTAGCCCAGCTTCATGGAGACGGTTGCGAATGGTCCTCGCCGATACCCCAGGAGCAACCGTGTCCCTAATTTGCTGGGAAGTGGCGGTGCGGTCCCCTACGGCACTGCGTAGGATCCTACGGTCTTGGCGTGCATCCGTGCGTCGCTGCGGTCCGGTCCCAGGTCGACGGGCACGTGCACCTTCCGCCGACCACTGGCGACAACATCGATGTACTGTGGAGACCTCACGCCCCACGTGTTGAGCAATTCGGCGGTACGTCCACCCGGCCTCCCGCATGCCCACTATACGCCCTCGCTCAAAGTCCGTCAACTGCACATACGGTTCACGTCCACGCTGTCGCGGCATGCTGCCAGTGTTAAAGACTGCGATGGAGCTCCGTATGCCACGGCAAACTGGCTGACACTGACGGCGGCGGTGCACAAATGCTGCGCAGCTAGCGCCATTCGACGGCCAACACCGCGGTTCCTGGTGTGTCCGCTGTGCCGTGCGTGTGATCATTGCTTGTACAGCCCTCTCGCAATGTCCGGAGCAAACATGGTGGGTCTGACACACCGGTGTCAATGTGTTCTTTTTTCCATTTCCAGGAGTGTATACTGTGCTCAGCTGCTCAGTCTTTTCCCTTTTCTTCTTTTCATCTAGGGTAATAGACCATTTGCACCAACAACTGAGGTGCAAGAGGCAAACAGATGAAGCTGTGTGGTATGGCAAAATCATGAAGAGGTTCATGCAGAGACTCTTCACAATCAGTTGCGTCGTTCGTTGTCATCAGGTAATCGTTGCATGTTCCACGATATGCCTTATGTTATGTTATGTTAACCGGGGACCTAGAAACGACGGAGAGGCTCCGTCCCCGCCGCAGCCGCAGTGGTCCGCAACACCACGTCGACTACCGCAGTCCACTTCACCCCTCCGCCACCCCAGGGTTATTGTGCGGTTCGGCCCCCGGTGGACCCCCCATGGAACGTCTCACACCAGACAACCCCTATGTTTGCGTGGTAGAGTAATGGTGGTGTACGCGTACGTGGAGAACTTGTTTGCGGAGCAGTCGCAGACTGGCCCGCTCACCGGACTTCGGCACAAATCCGCCGGGCGGATACGTGCCGGGGACCAGGCGCTCCTTCCCGCCCGGAAAGCGGTGCTTTAGACCGCACGGCCAACCGGGCGGGTACGATATGCCTTACTGGGACATTCTGTAACGATATGGCGAATGGTTTGCCTGGCTGCTCCACAGTCGCATTTTGAAGATGGAGCCTTACCCCATGTATAACGAGATCCGTGCTCGTATTTTCATGATCGATGCGTTATCCGAATTCTGCTGAATTGGTCGAAGGCAGGTTTTTTTTTTTTCTCATGCAGAGCAAGTTCTGGCAATGTGGAAGCCATGAGAAGGTTAGGTTGAACTGAGACGTGTGCAGTTCCATGGATGTTTTCATGGATTCTTTTCTTGACCGAAGCCGGGCTATTTCTATGATAACCTCGTCTTGATGGATGAGAAGTTGCAGGTTGCCTTGTATGCGTTTAAGCTCAGAAAAGAGCCGCTTCTCGCAGTAGGCCAGAGAGTGGAATGTAGCTCAGTGATGGCAGCGATGTGATGGAGGTTTTTCTTACAAGGGGACCGCCTCTACTTGCCATCACTGATTTCGCCTAAGTCTGTGATGTATGCAGCGCGTGACCAGGGATGAAAGCAACAGAAGTGGAAGCTCCAGACGGCCAAGCGCTTAGGAAAAAATTGCAGTTTTGGCGCGGATCGGTCGTGGTATGAGCCATTTACGTCAGCTTAGATATTAGGCAGCGGTTAGCGCATAGGAAGGAATACAAAACGATAATCCGAGGGTAGTGCGGTCGACTTTCTATGCAGAAACATTACGTTGCTTGCACTGTATATCAACGGAAATAGTGTTCAGTATATTCATTTATTAATATTTTCGAGAAAGACGTAAAGGAGAAAGGTAAAGAAAAATTTGCTATTGCGAATAAATTTTGGGAAGTGTTGAAAGGCATGCACGAGTACTTCGTGTATTAAATTAGACACTTTCATTATTTTGACGGTGATGATTTGCAGGCGCTGGGATGACATTCATCGAAAAATAGGGAAGGAGTATTTGTCTCGGTACGTTATAAACGTCGGATTTTTATAATTACATTTTTGTTTTAAAGTTTACATTCATAAAAGGCTATCTCCTGTCGCACAGTTTGGCAGCAAGCCACGCGTAGCACACCACTTCGTCATATATTGGCGAGGATGGCTAGTGATGTACAATGGAATTATTTTGATGCAGTGTTCTTGGGATGTGATTCCTGCTTCTTCCTCGATGGGCCGATTTTACCTGCACTGGGAATCTATTGTTTGCATGCAGCTGCCGAGTGGTGCTTGAAGCTCAAAATGAAACTACGCAATACGAAGTCATGGAGGCTTTAATTACAAATTCCTTCTCTGGAAAGTTATTTGAAGATTCCTCGTGTGCGGCTGGTCCCGGCGG
Source organism: Schistocerca serialis cubense (assembly GCF_023864345.2). NCBI lineage: Eukaryota > Metazoa > Arthropoda > Insecta > Orthoptera > Acrididae > Schistocerca > Schistocerca serialis. Next base: position 856,420,693 of record NC_064638.1, read on the forward strand.
AGGTTCGAGTCCTCCCTCGGGTATGGGTGTCAGTGTTTGTCCTTAGGATAATTTAGGTTCAGTAGTGTGTAAGCTTAGGAACTGGTGACCTTACCAGTTAAGTCCCATAGGATTTCACACACATTTGAACATTTGATTCCTCGTGGACGCTATAAGTGCAATAATTTCTTGGAAATTTATTTGGTATGCCTAAATTTACTACGCCTGCCTTTTATGAAAGTATTAATAAATAAAACACATTGCGCATTATTTAGGTTTGTTTGCAGTATAAGTAACGTACAAATAGAAAAGAAAAATGTTTCTACATATGGACTCGACAGCAGGACTCTCGGATTACCATTGTGGACTCTTTCCGCTGCGCCAGTACCAGCCTGCCACCTGCGCTAACATAAATGTCCCACGCCTCTCCCTAATCTTGCCAAAAATTCTATTTTTTTCTAAACACTTTTGACATCTGTAACTGATACTTCTGTCACTTTCATTTCTGGCCAAGCCCAGCATATATCATGAATGTGGACGGAATCGGCGATGACGAGTACGTCCTGTCCCCTTGTCAGTGCACCTCTCTTCCTGTCGTTTGCCTGTACGTCGACCAATTGTGTGCGCGCTATTGAGCCGCACAGGAACACCATATTCCACTGCACAGTAGGGTGGTCCAAGTGATGAAGTGTTCCAGCAACGGACCTTCAAGTTGTTCCGCACAACTTACGTAGGACGTTGTTCCTAGTTTGTATCTTCACTGCGGTCTCTTCCAACTGTTTCTTGTAGGACAGTGCCCGATCCAATGTAACACTTAGCTATTTCGGGTGGTGATTGTGGTGAAGTTGTCAGTCACCGAAATAGACCTGGAGCTGCCTACTCTCCGCTCTGCTGCACACATGGAACAAAGCCATCTCTGTCTTGGTGAGGTTTGGTTCCAGTCTCCATCTTCGAAAATATGTTCCCATTACCGCCAGATTTAACATGGCTTCCGTTTCTTCATAATTGCGGTGCCCCACTGCCAGTATAAAGGGTAAACACGATATTGCATGTCAAGGAGCACATTACCGGTTGTTTACAGTCGTGCTCCATTTAATCTGGATTCTCAGTAATGTTAGTACTTTTCATTACGATGCTCGCCAAAGATGTCCTCCAGCAAGCCAACAGGAAGATCTGCAAGACATTTCGTCAGTGTAGCGCGGCCAGCTTGTTAGACGAATCCTAATAGAATATGTAAACAGAGTCGTACCCGTAACGTAGGTCTGTACAAAGTCTGTGCACTGCAAATATTGTGCATCGTGAAAAGTTTTCTTCATTTTAAAGCAGATTGTGTGTATACTGCAATTATTGTATATCGTGAAAAGTTTTATTCATTTTAAAGCAGTTCATTTTAAAGCAGATTGCGAAAACAGGATGACATACTCATATGTCCTCGAAAGAAGAGAGTGCGATCTGTTATAATATAATCACAATTCGAATATTTTTGTTTTTGTTTTTTTTACCAGGATTTGGTTCCATTTTTAGTTTCTCGTTCACGTCCAGGTGAAAGTCAGTGGTCTTAGTGAGGGGTAGTACCCAAATCTTAAGTAACACTTCGAAAAAATAAAGTTATATACATATATCGTGCGGTAATTCATTTTCCGCAGCATCAGAAATGTAGCTGCTGTGTTAGGAGAATCTGGATGAAATGTACAACCGTCCGGATTGGGCTAACTCATGTGCAACATTTCCAATGATTAGCAAAACCAGTGACTTCCTGATATTGCACTTTACCAGTGGACTGCGCCATTTTGGTTTGGTCCCACCCTAATGGTGTATAGGGTAGTATCAACAGCAGCACAAAATGGTATAACGGGAGTGGGATTCGTTATGAATAGGAAGGGAGGGCAAGGAGTGTCTTACTGTGAACAGTTCAGTGATAGGGTTATTCTCATCAAAATCGATAGCAAACCAATACCGACAACGATAATTCAGATATACATGCCGACGTCGCAAGCTGGATGCGAGGTGAATTCCACTGTTAAATGCAGAGGAGAGAGCGGATAGATAGAAAGGATAGACTGAAGGCCTCTACGAGGGAGAAGATTCGCCTGATGTGATAGAAGAAGAAACAGGAGTCGACAGGGAAGAGATAGAATATAAAAGAGCTTTTGAAGACTTAAAATCCAGAAGACAGAAGGGGTAGATAATATTACATAAGAATTTCTAAAATCAGTGAGGGAAGTGGAAACAAAACAACTATTCAGATTGGTGTGCAGGATGTATGAGTCTGACGACATACCATCTGACTTTCTGAAAAATATGCCCACACAATTTAGAAGACTGCAAGAGCTGATAAATGTGAGAATTATCGCAGAATCGGCTTAACAGTTCATGTTTCAAAGTTGCTGGCAAGAATAATATACAGAAGAAAGGAAAAGAAAATTGAGGATGTGTTAGATGACGATCTGTTTGGCTGTAGGAAACGCAAAGGCACCAAAGAGGCAGTTCTGACGATGCGGTTGATAATGGAAGCAAGACTAAAGAAAATCAAGACACCCTCACAGGATTTATCAACCTGGAAAAGGCGTTCGACAATCTCAAATCGTGCAGGTTGTTCGAAATTCTGAGAAAATTGGTGATACGCTATAGAGAAGTGCAGGTAATATACAGTATGTACAAGAACCAAGAGGGAATAAATAGTAATAGTGGAAGACCAAGAACGAAGGCGCAGATTGAAAAGGGTGTAAGACAGGGATGTAGTCTTCTTTAGTCCATTTATATATCGAAGAAGCAATGACGGAAATAAAAGAAAGGTTCAAGAGTGGAATTAAAATTCAAGGTGAAAGGATATCAATGATAAGGTTAGCTGATAATATTGCTATCCTCAGTGAAAGTAAAAAGAATTACGGGATCTACTGAATGAAATGAACAGTCTAATGAGAACAGCATATGGCTTGAGAATAAAGTGAAAAAAGACGAAAGTAATGAAAAGTGGCAGAACAGACAATAGCGAGAACCTTAACACCAGGATTGATGACCACGACGTAGATAAGGTTAAGGAGTTCTCTTATTTAGGCAACAAAATAACCAATGACGGATAAAGCGAGGAGGACATCAAAAGCAGACTAGCACTGGCAAAATGGGCAGTCCTGGCCAAGAGAAGTCCACTAGTATCAAACACAGGATTTAATAGGAGGAAGAAATTTTTGCGAATGTACATTTGGAGCACTGCATTGTATGGTAGTGAAAATGGACTGCGGGAAGACCAGAACAGAATAGAATCTAAGTAATTGAGATGTAGTGCTGCAGAAGAACGTTGAAAATTTGGTGGGCTCATAAGGAAAGGAATGAGGATGTTCTGTGCAGAATCGGAAAGAGGAAACGAGTATACGGGAAACACTGACAAGAAGAAGGGAAAGGATGACAGGAGGTCTGTTAAGACATCAGGGAATAACTTCCGTGGTACTACAGGGAGCTGTGGAAGGTAAAAACTTTAGAGAAAGACAGAGTGTGGAATACATCGAGCTAATTGAGGACGTAGGTTGCAAGTGCTGATCTGAGATGAAGAGGTTGGCACAGGAGAGGAGCTCATGGCGGGCCGCATCAAACCAGCCAGAAACTCTCTCCTCCCGCACAGGCCATGAAGGCCCAAAGGCACTGACTGGCCGCCGTGCCATCTTCAGCCCACAGGCGTCACTGGATGCGGATATGGAGGGGCATGTGGTCAGTACACCGCTCTCCCGGCCGTATGTCAGTTTCCGAGACCGGAGCCGCTACTTCTCAATCAAGTAGCCGTCAGTTTGCCTCACAAGGCTGAGTGCACCCCGCTTGCCGACAGCGCTCGGCAGACCGGATGGTCACCCATCCAAGTGCTAGCCAAGCCCGACAGCGCTTAACTTCGGTGAGCTGACGGGAACCGTTGTTACCACTGCGGCAAGGCCGTAAACCAGCAGAAGACTGATGGAAAAAAGTGGCGTGCTACGGTAACGTGATGCGGGGATTTGAACGTGGTCCAAGACTGCAGACGTGTACACTATAAAACAAAACAACAACAAAAAAAAGACATATCACGAAGTTGTTACGCAAATTGGTCACAAATTGTGATATTCATACAGGTATCGACGGAAATTGCAAAACTATACACTTTGGTGACCGATGGATGAATGTGTTACGCTACAGCGCAGCTTCACCACGGAGGCCGGCCGGTGTGGCCGTGCGGTTAAAGGCGCTTCAGTCTGGAACCGCGTGACCGCTACGGTCGCAGGATCGAACCCTGCCTCAGGCATGGATGTGTGTGATGTTCTTAGGTTAGTTAGGTTTAATTAGTTCTAAGTTCTAGGCGACTGATGACCTCAGAAGTTAAGTCGCATAGTGCTCAGAGCCATTCGAACCATTTTTTTTCACCACGGAGCTGGTAAGGATAAACAGATGACATGTCGATACCAGAATGTAAAAGTCTTCGCCAGTTTCAATCCGTGTACTCGGCTGGACAGTAATTATGCTTCGCGGACAGACAGGTGAACAATATTGCAGATGTCAGATTTTGAGAAAGGACGAGTAGTTGGGCTGAAAAAAGCCCGTTGGAGTAGTTGGCGAGTCGCTCGACATTACAAGAGCGATGCCACTATTTGACGATGTTGCCAGGAATGGGTGATCCATTGCCGAACACAGCGTCAAGTAGGAGGCGATTGGCCTATGGAGATGACAGAGTCCGCAGCTCGTGCTCGTGCGGTAGCGTTCTCGCTTCCCGCGCCCGGGTTCCCGGGTTCGATTCCCGGCGGGGTCGGGGATTTTCTCTGCCTCGTGGTGACTGGGTGTTGTGTGATATCCTTAGGTTAGTTAGGTTTAAGTAGTTCTGAGTTCTAGAAGACTGATGACCATAGATGTTAAGTTCCATAGTGCTCAGAGCCATTTGAACCCTTTTTTTTTTTTTTTTTTTTTTTTTTTTTTGACATGACAGAACGAGAGGACCCAGCAATCACCAGAGAGGCACTCAGAGCCCTGGATTCATCACTGTCATCGATCCGATGTGCTTCAGTGATCGCCAGAACTATTAATAGGCGGCTCACGGAAAGGGGCTGATCTCACGGTGCCCCCTTGCACTGACTACCATTGACCTCTGTTCACTAACAAATGCCTTTGCAGTAAAGTTGGGCACATTCCCATTGACCGGAGTAGAAATGTGTTCAGTGGTGAGACACGATTCGAACTGTGCCCCGATGACCAGCGAAGACGCGTCTGGAGACGCCCCAAACAGCGGTGTATACCAAACTGATTGTCACCCACAACACGGCCCGGCAACCGGGGGTGATGGTCAGGATCCGTTTGGTTCCATCCGCGACACCGTTGTAGCACAGCGGTACGTCGACCATATTGTACGCCCCGTTTTATAACACTTCATGGCAAGCCATCCTGGGTTTACTTTTCAGCAAGTTAATGCCCGCCCACTCACAGCGAGAGTTTCTACTGCTTGCCTTCGTGTTTGTCAACTTGGCCAGCAAAGTCGTCAGATCTCCCCCAAACTGAGAACGTTTGGGGCGTTATAGGCAAGACGCTCCAACTAGCTCGGTATTTTGACGATGTAACGCGCCAACTGGACAGAACTTGATATGACATCCTTCAGGAGGATATCCAACGACTCCATAACGCAGTACCAAGTTGAATAGCTGTTTACATAAGGGGCAGAGGTGGACCAACACGTTAGTGACATGCTCAATTTGTGCAGTTATTTCTCTTGAATAAATCGACCAATTTTTCTGAAATTGTAATCATTTGATTGTCTGTATATCTATCGATTTCCGATCCATTCGGATAATTCCTTCTAGGTGCGTAATTTTTTTGTCTTATAATGTACCTAAAAAAAAGAACTACGTAGTTCTACTTTTCGAGGTGATAACTAAAACATTATGACTACCCTCGTACATAAACTTCTTGCTTGTAGTTCGTTTATCTGAAGTGAGGCAAAATATTCCTTCCCGAATAATTTCCTAATGTGATATAGATACCGATGACTAGGTCAGGGTATCGTAGAAATCAAAATAGACTCAAATAAATTCCATAGAGTCCATCGAGAGGAGTATTGTGATGACACTGTCTCCTCCTCCACATTCAGTGAGCCTGTAAAATAACTCTTTCCCGGGCAGCAGCGGTTTGTGGCTTGCGGAATAAACATAAAACATTGGCGACATGCCAAGTGCCAGCTCAGCTTGTGCGTTGTTTGTTGGGATTACGGGCGTGTATTCCGTTACGGTGCCGGAATCACCCTTATGAATTGCATGTTTCAAAACGACAGTATTGTTCGTGCGAATCAGCGACGCGTACATTACCGATCATAGCCCTCTGCGATCGTTGTTTGAACCGCAAATACGATGCGGAATACCGCAGTGAGCCGTCGCATTAACAGAGGAGCGCTATGCGTGTCCTAAGTACATCTGAACATTTCACGTGCAGCTTAGCGCATTACAGCTCGTCAGCGGCGGCCACAGGTAGGTATTTCAGCTGCTCCGGGGCACCGCCACTTCACACCGGGGACAAAACGCGTGAAGATTATCTGACTGTAATTTACAGCAGCTCTGACTGGAGGTTTAAGTCAAGCTCTTGCTTTTCGCGTTGTGTCTATGGTTCAGTTCTCAACTGGGGTTAAAATCTGCCTAAGGCATCCATCGGTATAAATTATGACGTGTCATTGCCCAGTGCGTGAGTCCTCTCATTTAACTCATTAGCTATGTGATACTCCCTTTGTGACATCATTATGTGTTCGAAGATTCATTTCTTCCGAATTATTTTCCATGCATGCTCAATAAACTCACTCAAAATTATATAATGTGGATATTACCGTTTTTTTATTATTGTAAGACACGAGGGCATTCCACAACGAGATAAAAATTGTCGTTCCACGATGAGTTAATGCTGCTGCCGGTTTCGATGAGTGTTTAGTGACTCAAAGTTTTACTGAAAGTTATACCTTTAATTCATGATTACAGAATTAGTGTCCCTGTGGAACAATTATTTGCGACGTAGGTAATGAAGTTAAATGCGCTGGTACGTGATGTTAAATATACTGGAGATTCAATATCACCTACTAGCTCGATTAACACACACACACACACACACACACACACACACACACACACACGTATATATATATATATATATATATATATATATATATATATATATATATATATATATCAGAAATACCTATTCTAGAGACTCAATAAAGGTAACATTTTTCACGAAACTTGTTGATGACTAGTAACTGAATGGCGAGTAACCAATAGTCGAAACCAGCTGTGTCAGCGAATGAACTATAGATTTCTTTTCAGATATTCAGTTAACAGTATACGAGGTTAATAGCATTTGTTGTACATTTTTATATTATTGGCACAAATGTTTCATATAAATTCACCATATAAAATTAATATTAAAAGGTAACTGTAAGCTAATGTTGTTCTTAGCAGAAGCAGAGCTCAGTACTGACACAGAATGTGTTTCAATGGCAGGAACAGAACCTATGCTGCGTACATACCTGCAATAATTTCCAGGAGAAAATTTTAAAACATACATTACATGCTATCGTTATTCGCAACTGATAATTAAAATCTTTTTTTCTAACGACAGGAAGGTTACGAAATTACACTGACGGAAAAAATTGCAACACCAAAAAATTATTAATGTAGAGTAATGAAATTTCGGGGCAACGGCCTTGCCGCAGTAGATACACCGGTCCCCGTCAGATCACGGAAGTTAAGCGCTGTCGGGCGTGGCAGGCGCTTTGATGGGTGACCATCCGAGCCGCCATGCGCTGTTGCCATTTTTCGGGGTGCACTCAGCCTCGTGATGCCAATTGAGGAGCTACTCGACCGAATAGTAGCGGCTCCGGTCAAAGAAAACCATCAAAACGACAGGGAGAGCGATGTGCTGACCACATGCCCCTCCTGTCTGCCTTGCCGCAGTAGATACACCGGTCCCCGTCAGATCACGGAAGTTAAGCGCTGTCGGGCGTGGCAGGCGCTTTGATGGGTGACCATCCGAGCGGCCATGCGCTGTTGCCATTTTTCGGGGTGCACTCAGCCTCGTGATGCCAATTGAGGAGCTACTCGACCGAATAGTAGCGGCTCCGGTCAAAGAAAACCATCAAAACGACAGGGAGAGCGATGTGCTGACCACATGCCCCTCCTGTCTGCCTTGCCGCAGTAGATACACCGGTCCCCGTCAGATCACGGAAGTTAAGCGCTGTCGGGCGTGGCAGGCGCTTTGATGGGTGACCATCCGAGCGGCCATGCGCTGTTGCCATTTTTCGGGGTGCACTCAGCCTCGTGATGCCAATTGAGGAGCTACTCGACCGAATAGTAGCGGCTCCGGTCAAAGAAAACCATCAAAACGACAGGGAGAGCGATGTGCTGACCACATGCCCCTCCTGTCTGCATTCTCAGTTCCAGCTGACACTGCGGTCGGATGGTCCCCCTGGGCCACTTGTGGCCTGATGACGGAGTGCTAATAAAATTTCGGGTATACAGTCGTCTAGATAATATAGTTAAGTGATTCTGATTGCAAGATCACGGATTACTGTAAGCACGAGATGTGAAATGCAGGTACATTAATAACCGGTGTAACCACCAGGATGTTGAACGCAGTCATGCAAATGTGCATGCATTCTGTTGTGCAAGTGCCAGATGTATGATTGTGCGGTGGAGATCCTTGCCTTTTGCACTTGGGCTGTGAACACAGGGACGGTTAATGCTGTTTGTGGATGACGCTGGGGTTGTAGTCCGATGATGTCCCATATGTGTTCGATTGGAGACACGTCTGGTGTTCGAGCAGGCCAAGGCAACATGTCGACACTTTGTAGAGCATGTTGCGTTGCAACAGTTGTATGTGGGCGAGCGTTATCCTGTTAGAAATCTCCCGCTGGAATGTTGTTCATGAATGAGAGCACAGCAGGTCTAATCAAGAGATTAGCGTACAAATCTGCAGTCAGGGTGCATGGGATAACCACGAGAGTGTTCCTGCTGTCACACGAAATTGCACCACAGGCCCTAACTCCAGGTGTAGGTCCAGTGCGTCTACCACGCAGACAACTTGTCTGTAGGCCCTCAAATGGTCTCCTCCGAACCAACACACAGCCATTACTGGCACCGATGCAGAGCCAGCTTTCATCAGAAAACACAACAGACCTCCACCCTACCCTCCAATAAGCTCTCGCTTGACATCACTGAAATCGTAAATGGCGGTGGATTGGGGTCAGTGGAGTGGACGCTGCGGAGCGTCAGGCGCGGAGCCGTCCTTGAAGTAACTGATTTATAACAGCTCGTTGTGTCACTGTCATGCCGACTACTGTTCAAATTGCTGCTGCAGACGCAGTGTGATGGACAAGAACCATATGTCGAACAGCATGTCTTCCCTCTTGGTAGTGCTACGTGGCCGTCCGGAGCCTAGTCTTTTTGCGACCGTACGTTCTCGCCACCACCAGCAGACGTGTATAGTGGCTACATTCCTGCCAAGTGTTTCTGGAGTATCGCAGAGGGAACGTCCAGCTCCATGCAGCTCCCTTACACGACCTCGTTAAAAATCTCTGAGGTGCTGATTATGGCGTCTTTTTCGCCTTAAAGGCCTTCTTGACTAAAATAAATTCAAAAGTCCAGTCTCAAACGTAACTGACGCTCACGACCGTTAAAGCGTGTATTTAAAGTAAACATGATTTCCATCCTCATAGTGGCACTGTTAGCACCACTCTTATGCGACTGGCACGAAATTTGGATAGACATCATCCTTCAAATGAAGAAACACGCCTACCAAATTTTGTTTATGTCGCAAAATTCCTTCTTGGTTTTGCGATTCTTTTTTCAGTCAGTGTATTTCACAAAATGGTTCAAATGGCTCTGAGCACTATGGGACTTAACTGCTGTGGTCATCAGTCCCCTAGAACGTAGAACTAATTAAACCTAACTAACCTAAGGACATCACACACATCCATGCCCGAGGCAGGATTCGAACCTGCGACTGTAGAGGTCACGCGGTTCCAGACTGTAGGCCTAGAACCGCACGGCCACTCCGGCCGGCTGTATTTCACACTACGAAAGCATCCTACTGAATGGAAGTGGTCATCCGTGAGTTATACCCATTAAATGGCAATGATTTTAACAATCACACCCCATTCTGCGTCTGTACTCTGCAAACCATTGTGAAGCGATGCACTCAGTTGAAGGTTGTCACCCAGCACGATTATATAGTAATCGTTCTACTCGCTGCTACAACATTAGACGTCAATTGACTAATTTTGCTCTCCTTGAACACATTTTTTGAAGAATAATTTGCGTTTCAACTAACTTTAAAGATATCTGAGGGCTGAACTATGAACGTCAGATATTTGATTTTTACTGATACTTGATCTACGGGCATAAGGTGGTGGTCTCAGGTATAATTCTCTGCCTAAAGTTTCGTCTTCCAATGCTGGAGACATCATCAGAGGCTTTAAGAACTCAGAAAGCTCTTCAGACTCAAACAAGCATGGCAAGCCTATTCATATATACCCATGCAATGGTCGGTTCCTGTGTCCATGAGACCGTTGCAAGAGTCGCGGAGTTGCGCCGACGTATGCAATGGAGCTTGTAGTGGTGAAGAGTTGGTGCTCTTTGCTTTGCACTGAGGTGATAAAGGTCAAGGGATATCTCATAATATCGCCTCGGACCTTCTTTTGCCCAGCGCAGTGCAGCAAATCGACTCTGAGACGTGCGTTCTGGCTTCACAGCGCGAGTAGTGCCTATCTGGTTATCGATGGTCGTCTGTGGTTTACTCTTCCGATCAGAGACGCTGGTGTGAGGGTCTTTGAAGACCATTTAAGAGCGCGCGGCGTGTCAGTTGCTCTCGAGCCCTTCAAGTTTGGTTCCGCGATGGTGCGAGGGTAGTCCGTGAGGTGGCGGGTCACGTGGTTGCTGGTAGAGTGAGGTTGGTTCAAATGGCTCTGAGCACTATGGGACTTAACTTCTGAGGTCATCAGTCTCTTACAACTTAGAACTACTTAAACCTAACTAACCTAAGGACATCACACACATCCATGCCCGAGGCAGGATTCGAAACTGCGACCGTAGCGGTGGCTCGGCTCCAGGCTGTAGCGCCTAGAACAGCTCGGCCACCCCGGCCGGCGGTAGAGTGATGGAGCGAGTGGTTAGAACAGTGAGGAGCGTGTTGTCCGCTGTGGTTGTGCGGAGTCAGCATCGTCGCTCAGTACGAGTTCGATGACGGTTCTGTACTTGAGTGGCCGTGCGGTTCTAGGCGCTTCAGTCGCTTCAGGCGCTTCAGTCGCTGCGGTCGCAGGTTCGAATCCTGCCTCGGGCATGGATGTGTGTGATGTCCTTAGGTTAGATAGGTTTACGTAGTTCTAAGTTCTAGGGGACTGATGACCACAGATGTTAAGTCCCATAGTGCTCACAGCCATTTTTTTCTGTACTTGAGTCTGAGGGGCCAGTTTGCAGTGGTGTTCACAAACAGCGGCGACCGTTTGTTAGTTTGGTTGATTTCGTGGCTAAAAGGCTATTCAAAGCAGTGTGTCGCACAGCCTGGGTACAGTAGAAGTACGAGTACAATTACGCTGTTATATACTATTGTGACCGGACTGCACTAGTGATCGTAGATGTTATGAAACAGGTTTTTAGTGTTAGTGATTCGATATTAGTAATTCGCCCACGTTGCACCATTCATGTTTCTTTCTCCCGTTAAGCAATGTCTTAACTTCAGTTGGCTGTCATTTAGTACGGTGTTCATATTTAAAAAATTATCATATGCTGTACTTGTTGTTCTGTGCCTTGAAAGGAGTTCCCTTTACTCAACCTTTACGTATAGATTAGGTGGGTGGATGATCTCTGCATTGTTTAAATGTCTAGTACGATTAGGTAGGCTGAGCCTGTTGCTTCTCGTGAACCGAGGAGGTGTCTGTGAACTAGTTATTGACTTACTAAGTGCATGAGGAATACGAGTAACTGGCTTAAACTATCTGCACAGCTGTTGATCTAGAATCAATTGGTATGAGAGGGAGCAATCATCTATTGCTTTAATTCACAGATGTCTATATTAAAAGCTTAAAATTAAATGGGTTTGTGGCGTTTAACGCCAAGGGATAATTCTAATACTTGTATACTTGTAATTGCTCTCATTGGAAATTTGGTGTGTGTGTGTGTGTGTGTGTGTGTGTGTGTGTGTGTGTGTGTGTGTGTGTGTCTAATACTTGTAATTGCTCTCATTGCAAATCTGATGTGTGTGTGTGTGTTATACGGGAACGGGGGGATGGGGGGGAGGGGGGGGCAGGGAGTGTGGGGAAGGATCTATGGAGTGGGGATGCTTACTTATGTTTGTTGCCATTGTCAAACATCTTAATTAAGCTCTGTGGCTTCTTCTCTGTGCCTGATACTAATAAGTTTATGTTACAGGTATCATAAGTTATTCTAAGCAAAAGGACCAAGAGGCAGACTATTGTAAAGAGAAAGCCTAGCAAGTACACTAAAGGACGAACCATTTGTAAAACTGATAACAATGTTGTGACGCATAACCCGCCTCCCCCTTCAACCCCACAAGTACTATTGTTTTTCGCTCGGTTGTCAGTAGGTCAGGAGGTGCTCCATTTCGTCATTCCATATAGAGGCATCACGGCTCATCATATCTGCAGGTCCCGACATCCAACGAACTGTTGAGTCTGAAATGGTTGGAGCGGTAGGGGAGTGGTAAGGTGCTAAGCCACTTAACAAACATACCTCAAAAATAGATTTATTCTTAGTCTCTTCAGATCTTTGAACACTTAAACACAGATGGTCTGTTCAGAAAAATTTAAACAAACTGATAACCAGCATTAAAGAACATTATTAACTTGACAACCCTGATAGCTGACACTAAAATAATATTCACAATAAACAGTATGTACAAAGAATACCAAGAATCTTCAACTACGATCTTTTCTCCTTAAGACAAATCATTACAACTCACAATTTACAAACAGTTAGCTCGAGATATCACTCAAGACAAACCAGAGACATAGTCCTCGCGGACCTACTGACCTTTCGCGTGGCCTTCCGCTACCTGTGCACACGCATATCTCTGTCCCACGACTCAGTGTGTACAGCACAAAGCCGCACACCTTGTCTAATTTCAGTCCTTCTTCTATTCTGCTGAAACTTTTTTAGTACTTCCGAATTTTATGGCCTAGTGATTATTAAATCTTGCTAAAACCACAGTGTCAGAGAAACGAATTTGATTGATTCCATGTTCTAGTGCATGCTCTGGTGCTGCTCATTTATCCGTGTCGCACAGGCAACGACTGATCTTGTGTTCCTTAAGATGAGTCTTCTTGGTTATTTTCTTATTTTTTATGTACATTTGGCTGCAAGTGCGTGGGTTTTTATACACTCATGGTGTGGCAAGCGGCGAACATAGGTTCTTTGCAATGTTCACATACTGATTTATCAAAAACAATATTTTCTAAAAGTATACTTGTGTAATTTTAATATTTATTTTTCTGAGATATGCAAAACTTCGTGTTCCTTGAAGTCGTCAATTTTTCACGTTACTTCCACTGTTTCCTCCATTATCTTCTATTTTTGACACTCTAGACGAAAACGCTGTGGGTGCACATCAAGTTGCACCGATCAACCAACGGTGCTTAGGTGCCTTCCTGAAGTGACAACGTCCAGCAAAAAGCTTCCGCTGCCTTATATCCTAGCCAAGACTACAAACACCACCTCTTTTAAACACAGATACTTTAACCACCAAGGTGATTCCAGAATAAGAATTTTCACTCTGCAGTGGAGTGTGTGCTGATATGAAACTTTCTGGCAGATTAAAACTGTGTGCCGGACCGAGACTCGAACTCGGGACCTTTGCCTTTCACGGGTAAGTGCTCTACCATCTTTTTTTTTCTTTTTATTTTTTTTCTTTCTTTTTTTTGTTTTTTTTTCTATTGTTTTTTTTGACGCTACCCCTTTTTTCGCGGGCAAATGCTCTACCAACTTTTTTGTTTTGTTTTTTTGTTTTTTTTTGTTTTTTTTTACTTGTTTTTTGTATCCAATGTCAGGCTTACCACCTTTGCTGACATACATGTTGTTGTACTATCGCATAAATAGTGTCTACAAAGTCCATATGTTGACAAATAGTGGCTAATTAGAAACTTAATTAATTAAGGAAATGAATAAAACTGAAAATGCTCAAATGAAAGACATGAAGACAATATCGGATAGTACAAATACAAAAGAAACATGCTCCTGTAGCAATGAAATGAAATTCGGTCGGGGGCGACACCTGCTCACGACCCGACGTTCGATCGAGCAAGAGAGCCATCTATCGACTCGTTCTCCAGACGTTGGTGTAAGACTGGGTAGTCTTCTCGAAATTAACTAAGGGTCCGTAAGTGTGATCGATGACTAACTCGGCTTCTTCGTCTATCTCATCTCTCACCCGTCACACCCCATCTGGCCGGCGGGTCGGTAAATGTAAGTCGCAAGTAATTAGCGAAGTCTTGCCTATATTTCTTATGCTGTTGCAGCTTCGTGTGTCCATCCAGGAGAAACTGCCAAAAATCAATTTTGTCCTTTTCCGATTCGTTATACACGTAGCCCACCACCATTCCCCGCACCCATGTCACTGCATTGGTTTTTTGCACCGGGAAATAAGATTCTTGGGGGAAAAAAAGTGTGTCTGATGAAATTGTGTGAGGGGCGGTGCGTAACAGGAACGCCAATATCTGTTGTGCCAAGTGCCACACTGGAGCCGTCCCACTACATGCTAAACGATGTTCATCAGTGTCCACTGTTGCGCAGCCTAAACATAGTGGAGTGTCTGCCAAATGAATCGCGTGCCGCCGTTGATTCGTTGCGAACTTCCTATTTATCACCACATACCATGTTGAGCGTACCGACGTTGGGAGGTAAACGTTCCGTATAACGCGCCATATCTGTCGCCAGTTCTTGTCTGGGTACTTCTTTTCCAGGGTATTCCTGGGGCACCGGCGCAGTAAGAGTTGGTATACGTCTCGCGTCGTCGGTAGTCGTGATGTTGGGAAGGAATCTCTGACATAGCTAAGCTCCAAAAAAAAAGACTTGAAATGTGACAGCTTCGATGAAATATGGCCCACATCGACTGGGGGCAGCATTGAAGTGGGCGCTAGTACATCGGCCAACGCACCCGAGATATTGCGAAATTGACCGCGCCACTGTCGGAAAATCGTACTGACGAATAACGCCCGTGCCTTTTCATATACGTTCACTAGGCCAAGTCCACCCTCTCCAGGTGGTAGCGTAAGCGTTGTGTATCGGATCTTAAACAGGTGTCCCACACTCACGTAGATTCCGAAAGTTGCCTGTATCCGTGATGCCATTGTGCGTGTTAAAGGCAGGACATGCGCTACGTGAGTGAGTCTCGGTGCTAGGTATACGTTAACATAGGTCACCCTCTGAATCATATCCAACGCTCTTAATTTCTGTAACAGCACCATTGTCCGCATCAGCTTCAATATGCGTCGGTAGTTATCCGCTGCTGTCCGCTGCACATCCGTGTGGAACGTAATACCTAGGCATTTTATGGTCTTAACTAAGATGAGCGGGCCTTCCTCCCCCGGTTGTAATCCTCGACCGACATTCATGCAGCGTGATTTTTGTAGATTAAGCACGCTTCCTGCCGCCATCCCGTATCGCTGTATCCATGCCAACGCCGTACGTACTTCTTCGCCTGTCCGTGCCACCAGCATCACATCGTCAGCATAAGCGCGGCAATGAAAGGTCAGTTGTGGCAACGGAACGCCCTCCAACCGTCTTCGGAGACCATATAGACAGGGTTCCAAAGCCATTGCATACAAAAATATCGAAAGGGGGCAACCTTGACGAACTGACCTTGAAATAACAATGTAGTCAGTGCCCCGCCCATTCACCGAGACCTTTGATCGTACGCCGTGTAACAGTCGCATGATCACTAGGATGAAGGCCTGTGGGATTCCCAATCTGCCCATCACCGCATGCAAAAAGGTATGATCCACTCTGTCGAATGCATGATCGAAGTCAATAGCGACGAGCGCCCCACGCACTCGGCATGCTGCTGCTAATGCGATGATATCTCGGTAGTCACTGAGCGCCGTATGTACGTTGCTCTTACCGCCGAGGCAAGTTTGATCTATGAGGAGTCTATCAGAAAGTGAAGACCGCAGGCGAGCCCCAAGGATGCGCGCGAAAATCTTATAGTCGCAGTTCAAGAGAGTGAGTGGTCTATAATCTCCTGGATTTCTGCCACCGCGTGGTTTGGGTATTGGGATGATGATACCCTCCGTGAATTCGGCAGGGATCTCAGTCTGCGGTAACAGGAGTTCGTTGTACATCTGAATCCAGGTCCGTCCCATGAGGTATGCAAAGGCGCGGTAAAATTCAATTGGGAAGCCGTCCTGTCCTGGGGACGTGTTCGGAGCCCCCCTGGCAATTGCGTCTGTCAGCTCGTCCTCTGTTATCGCTGTGATGAAAGTCTCTGCATCCAGTGGTGGTCCTCTATCTGGCATTTCCGAGATGACATCATGTAGTGTCTCGTGGTTCACATGTACAGGTCCATATAACTGGCGGAAATAGTCGGTAAACACATGCGCAATATCACGCTGGTGCACAACTTGCTGGCCAGTTTCAGAGATTAGTTCCCTGATCAATGTCCTGCGTCGTCGTTGGCGTTCACGTACCACGTGGTGCATGGACGGGGTTTCGGCAGCAACTGTGTCCGCCAATCTCGCCCGGACCATTATACCTTCCATTCTTAGTCTCGTCAGCTGTAATAACTTGGCTTTTATCCTGCGCATGGCCGTGTGCCTTTCCGGGGATGGTTGTTGGGTCATCAGCTCCCTCAGGGCTGTAAAATAAAAATCAGCCGTTGTGCGGTTCCACTGCGATTTGTCCTGCCCGTATCGTATCAACGTTCTCCGTAACGTTGGTTTTGCGCATTTAACCCACCACTGGAGAATCGAGGTGTATGCTCGTTGGCGGCGAACGCAGGTCTCCCAGGCCGCCTCTATCGACCGGTGACATTCAGTGTCACGTAAAAGTGCACAATTCATTTTCCAGTGACCCTTACTCCGCCATATCTTCTGACGCGTTAGTGACATCGTACAGACGTACGCCATATGATCCGTAAAAGCCGCTGGCCAGATTTCGGCATCCAGTATCGTCGTCCGTAGAGCTCGTGTCACGTACACTCTATCAAGTCTACTTGCCGAGTGTCCCGTGACAAACGTATAACCCGGTCTGTCACCATGCTGCAGTTCCCAGGTATCCAGAAGCGCCATTTCGGTAATCAACGCACGCAGTTCCATGCATGGCACATAATGAGGTACTTGGTCCTTTTTGTCGACGACACAATTAAAGTCGCCGCCCACTATATAGTTATCAAAGCGTCCAGCGAACAACGGTGCTATCTCTTCGGTGTAAAAAGTCGCCCTTTCTCTTCGTTTTGTGGAGCCAGATGGTGCGTATAAATTGATGAAACGAACGCCGTCGACAGTGACCGCTATGCCGCGTGCCGAAGGGAGAGACGTGACATCCTCCACTTCTATTCCTTCCCTGGTGAGAATCGCCACACCGCATCCACTTTCATCGTGCACTGAATAATGTGCCTCGTAACCGTAGAACTCCGGCGGCGATGTGAAACGCACTTCTTGTAGGAGTACAATATCCACGTCCACAGCGCGTAACATATCTTTCAGCATTTGAATTTTAAGCGGTGTCCGTATGCCATTAATGTTTATCGTGGCAATGCGGTACGCCTGGCTTGTGTTCATCAGTTGTAGGGCGGTGTCATTAAGCGTCCATCTGCACCCCTGGCGCTCCTCAACACACCTAAGTTGGTCAACATTTCCCGACCCCTCCCGGCCTCTGACCAGGACTTTCCTCAATCGTCGCGTTCGTATATTCATCCTGTTCCTGTTGGTCCATTTCTTGCGCCCAGTCCCCCAGTATATTTCCGGAACTGGTCGAAGGATGGGAGGTAACGGTGTCATCGCTCTGATGGTGGACAGTTGTCATTTCCACTTCCGCCTTCCGGTCACCAGAAGGAGAGTTGAAGTTATCGTCGCTGTGTAGTTCCTGCATCGTCATCTCGGTATCTGTTGAATCCACTGGTCTCAGGTCGATACTGTCGTTGTCGTCCACTGTCCCCTCGGGACTATGGCTATCGTCAGCAGAAGTCAGTCGACGCTTCTTTCTTCTCTTCGGCGAACGCTGTTTCCGTTGCCTTGCTTCCGCATCGGCTGTTAGGGTTGCGTATCCTCCGTCTTGGGCCTGGCCTATCACGCTCTCGGTGGAAGCACTGGCAGCCACCACGGATGAGCCTGGAGCGGCCGTCAGCTGCATCTCTTCTGTGATGTCCTGTGTCTGCTGTGGTGGAACCGGTGGTCGGAGTTCCAGTCCGTTGGTGTCCATGTTCTCTATAGGGGGCAGCTGCTGGTGCCCATCGGAAATCTCCCTCACGTCGCCTCTCAGGGCTTCCACAAAGGTCAACGGTAAGACAGTCGTTGGTTGTGGTGACTGAACGTCATCCCGTGGAGTTTGCACTAAACGTCGCTGGAGGCATTCCGAGCGGACGTGACCTTCTTTCCCGCACCCCGAGCAAGTGCGAGGTTGCCCATCATAGATTATAATCGCTCGACAACCTCCTATGTACAAATAAGAGGGGACGTGCTTACGCAGTTCTATCCGTATTTGTCTCACCCCATTTAAAACGGGGTACGTGGTAAAACTCGTCCATTTTTCGGCCACATGGGATAGAACTGTACCGTATGGTCGAAAGGCGTCGGTAACAAGTTCAGACGGGACCTCAAACGGAAGTTCGAAGACTCGTATAGTGCGGATCCCCATTCCCGCGTGATCGACTGTAACCGCACCAACATTCCCGTCGGCATGACAGAAACGATACCCGTTCGGTGATCGTTGTAGAAGTCTTTCGCAAGCAGCCTCGTCAACAAGCTTGACATAGACGACGCTTGAAACGAGCGATAAATTGATTCCCACGATTTCCTGTGGATCGATTTTTACCTCTTCTCTGAAGAAACGTTCAATTTCGTGTGCCTTTGGTCGTGTATAGTCGTTCGCAAAACTGAACTTCAAAGTCGTTTTTCTGTACGAGTGTGCCATCTCGTTCTAGACTCAACACCGCACACGCGAAGCTGCTCCGGCGTAAACAAACAGGCGCGCGCACCACAGCGCGGCCGGCAGGCAACACGGTCCGCACTGTGTCACTGCCGAAGGCAGACTGCCATCTGAGCTACCCAAGAACGACTCATGAGCCGTCCTCACAACTTCAATTTTACCAGTTCCTCGACTCCCACCCTCACAGAAGCTCTTCTGCGAACCTTGCAGAAGTAGCACTCCTGGAAGAAAGGTAGAGCACTTGCCCACCAAAGGCAAAGGTCCCGAGTTCGAGTCTCGGTCCGGCACACAGTTATAATCTGCCAGGAAGTTTCACGAAGGTGATCGTTGGGTTTAACAACCTTAAAGAGAAATCAGGGTTAAAGTAAACGGGAGGAAAATAATTGTTTTCATATTGTCGAACCTCTTGTGTACCTGGTGAATCCAAAGAGGAGGCCTTAGAGATAAAGGGATCACAAAGTCTGACCTACCAACAAATGTCAATGGCAAAATATCTGAAGTGGTCCGAAAAATCTTCTTTCGCAATCCACACAGTCTTCGTCTATCTGCGCTGCAACAAGGCGGTACTTGTACGAGTATGACGAGTCTGAAACGTAGATGTTAAAATACGAGCGCGCTTTAGGCGAGTATGAACACTGAGAGCGGTATGCCTCGCTTCCAGCAGCAGCGCTCTCTATTACACTTGATGTGCACTGATAAGATCTTCGCGCTTCGAGTAGTCAGCATTTCATCTGTGTCAAAGCTGCTCTCTATAGATCTACAAGCTGATACGGCTTGTCTATCGCCGTGACCAGTTCTGTTAATGGTTGATTGGTAGCGTCCGATACTGCGGGATATTACTGAGTGTACTGTTGGAACGGACAGCGCTGTTCCGTCTATGTACGTACTCTCAGGGTCTCGACTGCGACACGACCCCGCCCGCAGTGACCAATCCATCACGGCGCGCTGTCGTGCTTCAGCGCCACGCGCAGACAAGTGTGTACTCGCGAGGTGGCGTGCCCGGCCGTGCTCGCCACGCCTGTAGAGCGGCCAGGGAACAGCGCGCAGCGCGTTCCCTCTGCAGACTTGTAGCTGGCTGCCGAAGGTTCTCCAAGTCACTGAATTACTCTCCTCTTCTCCTCCAATATTGCCAATAACATCGATGTTTGTAGGTGGAAATCTGCTGGTCACATCGGCATACCTTACTGTTTTATTTTCTCGTAACCCGTGCATTTCATAAGTATGAAATACCTAAGCAACGAAATGTTAATGCTGTCCTTTTTAAAGAGATATAATTCTCAGCCATGCTACGAGGGGCGTTCAGTAATTAGTGCACATGTTTATTTTCTGAAAGCTGGTTGGTTTTATTCAGGAGTCCAATACACGAATTATTCCCCAGTCTTTTGACTAAAAAAACCCTATTTTTCAACATAATCTCCATTCAGTGCGACGCCTAACGCCACCTTACTGGAAGGGCATGTATGGCCGAATGGTAGCACTTTACTGGTCGACGTCGGAGCCAACATCTTGCTGCATCAATAACCTCCACATCATGCACGTACTGCTTCCCGCGGAGTGCATCCTTCATGGGACCAACAGATGGAAGTCGGAAGGAGCAACATCCGGGCTGCAGTGTGGATGCCGGCCTGAGTGGCCGTGCGGTTCTAGGCGCTACAGTCTGGAACCGCGAGACCACTACGGTCGCAGGTTCGAATCCTGCCTCGGGCATGGATGTGTGTGATGTCCTTAGGTTAGTTAAGTTTAAGTAGTTCTAAGTTCTAGGGGACTGATGACCTCAGAAGTTAAGTCCCATAGTGCTCAGAGCCATTTTTTTGCCGTGTAGATGAGGAAGAACTGTCCAATGAAGTTTTGTGAGCTGCTCTCGGGTGCGCAGATTTGTGTGAGGCCTTGCATTGTTATAGAGAAGGAGAAGTTTATTTGCAATTTTGTGGCGACGAACTCGCTGAAGTCGTTTCCTCAGTTTCACAGCTGTGTGCGGCCGGTAGGCACGCGAGAGATCGGACAAGTATGCACGACATTGTTGCGATAGTGACAGCGCCTCGCCCAACGACTCACGGTGCTTTTGTTGACTCCCAGATCTCCGTAGAGATTCTGCTAGCGCCTGTGAATATCAGAGATGCTGTGCTTTCACGCCAAAAGAAGCTCAACGATAGCTCTCTGTTTGGAACGCACCACCTTTACAGGCTACAAGAGAGCCGCCACCTATCCGAACTTGAAATTTTGTGGAACTATAGGGGCTGAAGCGAGAATATTCCACGATGTCTCACAAGAAATTCTGCATTTTTTTCAATCGAAAAGGGCCGAGAAAAAAATATGTTGCATTACTTATCGAACACCCCTCGCTATTTTATGTGTCTAAATCATGAATTCTCGTATCAATTACATTTGCAACATTCGTCTCTTTGGCCTTGTAGTATGGCTGCAGCTACACAATTTGAGTGACTGCCACCCGCTACGTATACTTCGTCGGCTCCTCAGTGCACATATACCCCAACACATGGGGCCGGAGATGCAGTACGTCATGTATCTCATCATAATCGACACACAAGGTCTGAGTCACCTAGTACCCTGGCTGTGCAGTTACATAAAGCGAAAATATTCGCTAACTTTCTCTGTCCCTGATCTCCGTCTCTGCACCACGATATCCTGCTGTGTGTTCCCTTTAAGAAGAAGCCGGAGTACTTTCTTCTTCGGCCTCTTGACGTTTCCCCAAATATGAACGTACGTGGCCAGTTTCTCCTGTCAAACAGTAGAACACGTGGTTCCATCTTCTCCTAGTTGTGCTTCTTCCCGTTTTGATACGACACACCACTTTCTTTTCCCCTGTCCAGATTTGTTGCCTTTTTATCAAGTTCCTCTTTCTCCCCCTCTTCGAGCCCAACTCCCACGACCACTGCTGCTAGCGTACATAGTTTAAATACATTGCCTGTAATTTATCTTTATTGTTGTTCTTGTCATTATCGAATATGGAGCGTTTTTTTAATGTGCTTTTTATGTCATAGTGATTTTCAAACACTGGTTTATATATTAGGGTAAACCTCCATAACCCTGTGATATACTTTATTTCGTGACAGCAGGCATGTTCTTTGTGCTTAAATACGATAGTCCTATATACAGATTCAACCGTACACAACAAATGGCAGGAATGTCTTCACACGAAAAAGCCATTCTGGGCAGGAATGAACGCTGTGTGCGGAGCTGGTAGTTTAATTTTTGTTATGTGGAGAGAAAGAAGTCGTCTCCTAAATTGATTCTGTAATACAAGTTCATTAGTGCAAGTTGTTCAAGTAATAAGTCAGTCACATACATGCAGTTGCATTACCAATGGAACGTACTTGTAATCTCAGTCATCATAGTCGGACTTAAATGCCTCATTACTGAATCAGTCGCCTAGGACTTACGTATTCAGTCGCCTAGGACTTATGAGAGACAATCCTAGTCAACTGATGAGCTTCGTGGAGTACTTCAGAAGATTTTGGAAGAAAAGTGATCGATATACTAAGCTGCTAGACATTTCTCCATTCCGTTAAGTACTTTAAAACACCGCAGTGATGATGAAAAAGATAGTAAACCATTGGCAAAATGGGTAGACCTTTTGTTCTTACAAGTGAACTGGAAGTTAAGTTATTTGATTTCATAATACAAATGCAGGAAATAAGGTTCTGCCTGAGAGTTATCCGAATAATTTACAAACCATTGTAACGCAGTGAAATCAGTGTCAAGGGAAGGCTGAAGTACAAAAGAAACGACATCTGCACCACTTGTAAAGAGAGCTACGGCAGTGGAAAGACTAATTTTGCTTGGATTCGGTGTTATTTTTGTTTGTTGTGATTCCATGAGAGTTAACTCTCCATCGATACACCTGATGCTACGATATTTATGTGTAGTATTTGTGTAAATTTA